>NC_060145.1:88569257-89864257 GCF_021461385.2 Schistocerca piceifrons | reverse complement strand
AAGTCGAGAAAGGTAATGATCAGGTCCTGTTTGTGTTGTAAAATTATTTTTAGGTTTCAAATTTGTTCAGCACAAGACCGCCCTTTACGGAAGCCTGCTTGGTATTCCGCAATCAACTGGTCGGTCTGGCATTCTAATCTGTTTAGTAAAGCTTTAGAGAGGATCTTGTATGTGACCGGTAGTAGGTATATCCCTATGCAGTTGTTCGGGTCAGTCTTGTCACCTTTTTTGTATAGTTGGTGTATCAGGGCTGTTTTCCAGTCGACAGGAATTTTCATGGTCTCCCAGATATCTTCAAAGTTCCTGTGGATGTCTTTGGTGATTTCTGGGTCTTGTAAAAAATGTTTCAAATGGCTCTGAGCACTATGGGACTTAACTTTTGGGTCTTGTAACTTCCAGATTTTCGTGACGATGCCGTCTTCTCCTGGTGCTCTACTATTCTTGAGTGACTTGATTATTTGTTTAAATTCTTCTACTCTTGGAGGTTCACTACCTGGATTGTACGTATTCGTTTCTGTCATCAGTTCTTCCATAGGGGGGAAGGGGGGGGGTCCGTGTTGAGGAGTTTTTCAAAGTACGTTGCCAGAATGTCAGAGTTGTTTTTGGTATTGGTTTCTAGGGTTCCATCTGGTCTTCTGAAGCACAAGTTGGGTGGTTGATATTCAGTCATATTTTCTCTGAACGTTCTGTAGAAGTTTCTTGTATTGTTATTCGTGAAGTCCGATTCGATCTCCGTCAGTCGCCGTTTATCATACTGTCGTTTTTCGCTGCGAATGGTTTTGCTTGATTGTTTCTGTGTTTTCAGGAAGTTCATCCAATTCTCTGAGGATTTATGGCTCTAAATTTTTTCCATGCACTGATTCATTGGTCAGTAGGTTGGTCACATGTGTGATTCCACCAACCGTGTTTCCTTATGCGTGGTGCTTGTGCTGGTTTCATGGCCTTTCGGATTCTTCCTGAAAGTTGTGTCCAGTCTGTCGTTTTATCCATTTTAATTTTGTCTAATGTTTGTGTCTGGTCTAAAGTAAGGTATTCTGTATCTGGTGTAACAATTTTGTTCTTATGGCGCTTTTTCTTGTTCAAAAGACGAATCCTGATCTGTAGTAGGTGGTGGTCTGAGTCGAAGTAGCGTTTACGTGTGTCTATGTTCAAAATTTCTTTTTGTGAGTCTTTCTGGACTGTTACGTGGTAGATTTGTAGTTCTTGCTTTCCGCTGGGGAATTATCATATGGTAAGTTTCCTCATTGGTTTCTTGAATTTTGTTGACATAATGGCGAGGTCGTGGCTTTGGCAAAAGTCTATGAGGTGTTTTCCTTTTTTGTTTGTGTCCTTGTGTGGAGTATGTTTTCCTGTGGTATGTCTGTATTCCATTTCTTTTCCGAGTTTGGCGTTGAAGTCTCTCAGTATTATTTTGACTCTTTGTGCAGGAATTTTTCTGATAATTTCTTCCATTGTCGCCCAGAAGTCATCGAATTCGTCCGGGTTTTTCCGGTTGTAGTCATTAGTCGGTGCATGTGCATTGATTATTGTGTAGGATTCGTTGGCTGATTTCACTGTGATGGTGCTGATTCTTTCGTTTGGTAACGAAAAGTCGATTATGCTGTCCTTGATGGACCTGTGTACTGCAAATCCTGTGCCAAAAAGCCGTAGGTTTTTCAGTTAGCTCGATGGTTTTCCTTTGTATCGTGTTTCTTGCATTGCACATACAAGGTGTTTCAAAAATGACCGGTATATTTGAAACGGCAATAAAAACTAAACGAGCAGCGATAGAAATATACCGTTTGTTGCAATATGCTTGGGACAACAGTACATTTTCAGGCAGACAAACTTTCGAAATTACAGTAGTTACAATTGTCAACAACAGATGGCGCTGCGGTCTGGGAAACTCTATAGTACGATATTTTCCACATATCCGCCATGCGTAGCAATAATATGGCGTAGTCTCTGAATGAAATTACCCGAAACCTTTGAAAACGTGTCTGGCGGAATGGCTTCACATGCAGATGAGATGTACTGCTTCAGCTGTTCAATTGTTTCTGGATTCTGGCGGTACACCTGGTCTTCCAAGTGTCCCCACAGAAAGAAGTCACAGGGGTTCATGTCTGGCGAATAGGGAGGCCAATCCACGCCGCCTCCTGTATGTTTCGGATAGCCCAAAGCAATCGCACGATCATCGAAATATTCATTCAGGAAATTAAAGACGTCGGCCGTGCGACGTGGCCAGGCACCATCTTGCATAAACCACGAGGTGTTCGCAGTGTCGTCTAAGGCAGTTTGTACCGCCACAAATTCACGAAGAATGTCCAGATAGCGTGATGCAGTAATCGTTTCGGATCTGAAAAATGGGCCAGTGATTCCTTTGGAAGAAATGGCGGCCCAGACCAGTACTTTTTGAGGATGCAGGGACGATGGGACTGCAACATGGGGCTTTTCGGTTCCCCATATGCGCCAGTTCTGTTTATTGACGAAGCCGTCCAGGTAAAAATAAGCTTCGTCAGTAAACCAAATGCTGCCCACATGCATATCGCCGTCATCAATCCTGTGCACTATATCGTTAGCGAATGTCTCTCGTGCAGCAATGGTAGCGGCGCTGAGGTGTTGCCGCGTTTGAATTTTGTATGGATAAGGTGCAACTCTGGCGCATGAGACGATACGTGGACGTTGGCGTCATTTGGACCGCAGCTGCAACACGGCGAACGGAAACCCAAGGCCGCTGTTGGATCACCTGCTGCACTAGCTGCGCGTTGCCCTCTGTGGTTGCCGTACGCGGTCGCCCTACCTTTCCAGCACGTTCATCCGTCACGTTCCCAGTCCGTTGAAATTTTTCAAACAGATCTTTTATTGTATCGCTTTTCGGTCCTTTGGTTACATTAAACCTCCGTTGAAAACTTCGTCTTGTTGCAACAACACTGTGTTCTAGGCGGTGGAATTCCAACACCAGAAAAATCCTCTGTTCTAAGGAATAAACCACGTTGTCTACAGCACACTTGCACGTTGTGAACAGCACACGCTTACAGCAGAAAGACGACGTACAGAATGGCGCACCCACAGACTGCGTTGTCTTCTATATCTTTCACATCACTTGCAGCGCCATCTGTTGTTGAAAATTGTAACTACTGTAATTTCGAAAGTTTGTCCGCCTGAAATTGTACTGTTGTCCCAAGCATATTGCAACAAACGGTGTATTTCTATCGCTGCTCGTTTAGTTTTTATTGCCGTTTCAAATATACCGGTCATTTTTGAAACACCCTATATTTTTATTTGAAATTTTTCGATAGTGTCTGTGAGTTGTGTCATGTTTCCTGTCTTCATCAATGTGCTCACGTTGAGTGTGCCGATGTGGTGTTTGCGCTTGGTCTTGAGAGAGTTTGAGAAGCTGCGATTCTTCTCATGATGTCCGTGAGCCCCCGCAATCCGATGCTCACGACGATCCCAGTCTATTGACTAGTGCCCAGAGTAATGAGATTTTTCTCGTTGTAGCCTACGATCACGATGTTTAGTAGTTGGGTATATGGCATGCTGCCGAATACAACCTGACTTTTCAGATCAGGATGTTGGTTCAGGCCGCCACTGACATGTGGAGCAGACGCCTTTTGTAGCCGCCCACTGTGGGTGCAGACACTACTAGCAGTTGTGGTCCACCCCGAGTATTTCATTTCCTCGGTACCACCTATATCTAGGAGGCATTCCCCTATCCGCCACCTGGGAGGCTCTCCGTTGCGGATCTATTAACCGCCCGATGTACACAATTCAGTTTAAACTTGTTGCTTAGATAATGATAATAAATTAAAGATACATAGAAATGCAGATGATAAACGGGTATTCACTGGACAAATATATTATACTAGAACTGACATGTGATTACATTTTCGGGCAATTTGGGTGAATAGATCCTGAGAAATCAGTACCCAGAACAAGCGCCTCTGGCCGTAATAACGGCCTTGATACGCCTGGGCATTGAGTCAAACAGAGCTTGGATGACGTATACAGGTACAGCTGCACATGCAGCTGCGACACGATACCACAGTTCATCAAGAGCAGTGACTGCGGTATTGTGGCGAGCCAGTTGCTCGGCCACCATTGACCAGACGTTTTCAATTGGTGAGAGATCTGGAGAATGTGCTGGCCAGGGCAGCAGTCGAACATTTTCTGTACCCAGAAAGGCCCGTACAGGACCTGCAACATGCGGTCGTGCATTATCCTGCTGAAATGTAGGGTTTCGCAGGGATCGAATCAAGGGTAGGGCCACGGGTCGTAACACATCTGAAATGTAACGTCCACTGTTCAAAGTGCCGTCAATGCGAACAAGAGGTGACCGAGACGTGTAACCAATGGCACCCTATACCATCACGCCGGGTGATACGCCAGTATGGCGATGACGAATACACGCTTCCAATGTGCGTTCAACGCGATGTCACCAAACACGGATGCTACCATCATGATGCTGTAAACAGAACCTGGATTCATCCGAAAAAATGACGTTTTGCTATTCGTTCACCCAGGTTCGTCGTTGAGTACACCATCTCAGGCGCTCCTGTCTGTAAATGCAGCGTCAAGGGTAATCGCAGCCACGGTCTCCGACCTGATAGTCCATGCTGCTGTAAACGTCGTCGAACTGTTCGTATAGATGGTAATTGTCTTGCAAACGTACCCATCGGTTGTCTCAGGGATCGAGACGTGGTTGCACGATCCGCTACAGCCATGCGGATAAATGCGTGTCATCTCGACTGCAAGTGATTCGGGGCCGTTCGGATCCAGCACTTCGTTCCGTTTTACCCTCCTGAACCCACCGATTCCATATTCTGCTAACAGTCATTGGAACTCGACCAACGCGAGCAGCAATGTCGCGATACGATAAACCGCAATCGCGATAGGCTACAATCCGACCTTTACCAAAGTCGGAAACGTGATGGTGTGCATTTCTCCTCCTTACACGAGGCACCGCAACAACGTTTCACCAGGCAACATCGGTCAACTGCTGGTTGTGTATGAGAAATCGGTTGGAAACTTTCCTCATGTCAGCACGCTGTAGATGTCGCTACCAGCTCCAACCTTGTGTGAATGCTCTGAAAAGCTAATCATTTGCGTATCATAGCATCTTCTTCCTGTCGGTTAAATTTCGCGTCTGTAGCACGTCATCTTCGTGGTGTAGCAATTTTAATGGCCAATAGTGTACATATGCTGTTTTGACAGTGATAATAATTTAATGTATTGATTAGTTAGGTTATAATGTGTGTCCGAACTTAAGGTAACAGTGGAGATTGAGAGTTTATTTCAATGTCACTCAGCTGCATCATGTGCGAGGGCTCGGAAAAAACTTCGAACCAGTGAAATCTGAAGCGAAAGAAGAAGAAATGTCACAACTTCAGCTAGTGTTACAGGATATGAAATGGTATAACAAAGAGTTACATAGAGAGTTACATTTTTATTGATTAGATTTACTGGTGCAGAACCTTCGCTTACTTTTGCAATGTTTGTATGTTTATCTCGTCTTCACTTCCTGCGTGTGATACAGTATTCTATTCCGTGTCTGGGCTCGTGTCTGTGTCGCTTTCTGTGTACTGCTGATCTGTTTTGATATACAGTTCAAATGGTTCAAATGGCTCTGAGCACTATGCGACTTAACTTCTGAGGTCATCAGTCGCCTAGAACGTAGAACTGATTAAACCTAACTAACCTAAGGGCATCACACACATCCATGCCCGGGGGAGGATTCGAACCTGCGACAGTAGCGGTCGCTCGTTTCCACACTGTAGCGCTTAGAACCGCACAGCCACTCCGGTCGGCATGTCCGATGTGGAACCTGTCTTGTTCTGACGTATGGTCTCTCTACTGTTAGTATGGCGCATATAGCGCTCGTGATACTTCGTCTACGATTTCAATTATAGAGTTCCAGTCATCTTTTCTGCGTATTAACTGTCCTAAGTCCCTGGTTTCCTAAATTCGGCCTTACGTGTCCTAGGGCATCGAAGATGAGCACTGTGTGTTCAGGTGTGTGACTCTCAGCACAGGAACAAGTATGAGTCTGTTTTGGGCCAAACCTGTGGAGATACACGGGATACGGGCCATGGGCCGTGAAAAAGTGCACCATGCCGCGTCTTGGATTTATGCTCTTAAGATTCATCCGCTAACGTTTCGACTCCTAAAGCTGGAAATTTCCCCAGAGGTTACACGGACGTGGTCAGACGCATTTCGAAATCAGACAGGCTCATCAAGCCGAGCTGTTTACACGTAACGGTGCAACTGTCGTCGGGCTGTGACGTCGTTCCACAGCTGCCGCAGGTGGCGGAGTGTCTCTGTTGGGTATTAAGGAGTTTAGAACTGCAGGAGAGTTGGTACTGTCTCCTTTGTTTAGCACTAAGGCCCACAAATGACACCGAAAGACCATCATATTCGATTCTTATTTGCTTTGGTGTCATCAAGGTAGACTCATTACTGTGCTAGGAGGTTAGAGAAGAAACAGAAATTAAAAAAAAAGATATAAAATGAAAGAAAACAACCTCAACAGGAAATAAATGCTGGAGATAGACAAGTTGTGGGCCCCGTTGATTCTATATACCCAAAATGAAGCCTGATGTGTAGGGAGCAGACGGGAGATCTTAACGTAATTTATGAAACGACTTTTTTTTTATTTCAAAATTTTTTAACTCCTATACCGCAAAATTTTTCTTTCCTTACACATTTAAAGCAAGATAACTAGTTTCGGTTGCTTTCTACGACCATCTTCAGATCGTACAGACCGAAAAAAAGCGGTGAATATGCAGTAAAAACTACCATTAGCTGTAGTCGTGCAGGCTGGCCGGGGTGTGGCCGAGCGGTTCTAGGCGCTACAGTCTGGAACCGCGCGACCGCTACGGTCGCAGATTCGACTCCTGCCTCGGGCATAGATGTGTGTGATGTCCTTAGGCCTGTTGGGCTTAAGGAGTTCTAAGTTCTAGGGGACTGATGACCTCAGATGTTAAGTCCCATACTGCTCAGAGCCATTTGAACCATTTTTTTTTTTTCTTTTTGGTAGTCATGCAGTTGCAAACATTCATAATGTCGGCCAACGAGACCACGACATTCGTATTGTGGATCAACGACTCTATGACCAGCATGACTGTGACATTCCTATTGTGGGCCAACAAGGCTATGACATTATGGAGTTACAAAGTACGAAATGTCATAATCTTGTTGGCTCACAAAACCAGTGCATGTAATTTCATGACTAAAGCTAACAATGGTAGTTTTCACTGCATATACACCGAATTTTTTCTGTTTGGATGATGTGAAGGTGATTCTAGAAGGCAACCGATACTGGTAATCGTGCTTTAATTGTATAAGGAAAGAAAAAATTGCGATCCAAGCGTTACAAAATTTTCAAATTAAAAAAAAATTCATAGATTTAAAATATTCCTCATAAATGGTATCCAGGCTACGTAAACTGAAAGTGGAGAGGAGGGAAAGGAAGCGCAAGGGAAGCAACCCATGATGTCAGCTGCATCGTGACTTAATGCGGCCAGCGGCGCCGATAGGAAATATATGTCAGACCGGGATTCGAACGGGGATCTGCTGCCTACTGGGCAACTGCGTTAACCATTGTGGCATCCGCACACAGTGTTTGTCATAGCTGGCCGCTGGTGGCCAAGCGGTTCTAGGCGCTACAGTCTGGCACCGCGCGACCGCTACAGTCGCAGGTTCGAAACCTGCCTCGGGCATGGATGTGTGTGATGTTCTTAGGTTAGTTAGGTTTAAGTAGTCCTACGTTCTAGGGGACTGATGACCTCAGATGTTAAGTCTCATAGTGCTCAGAGCCATTTGAACCATTTTTTCTATGTCATAATTGCGCGGACTACCTCGGTGCATCCCTCGGACGACCCAAATTCCCACCCAGCGACACCTATCCACAGTCTCCGTCCATGTCCTGCACGCTCGCTACTTTGAGACTCCTTCGGGGCACCGAGCGAGGTGGTGCAGTGGCTGGAATGCTGGACTCGCGTTCGGGAGGACGACGGTTCAAACCCGCGTCCGGCCAACCAGCTTTAGATTCTCTATGATTTCCCTTACTCGCTCCAAGCAGATGCCGGGATGGTTCCTCTGAAAGGACAGCTGATTTCCTTCCCCATCCTTTACACAGCCCGAGCTTGTGCTCCGTCTCTAATGACCTTGATGTTGACGGGACATTAAATCAATCTTCCATCCTTCCTTCACGTTCGCACTGAAGGTGGTGGATTGGTCGCCCATCGAGGAGGGTGGCGCAGTGGTTAACGCAAGTCCCTAATAAGTAGCAGATCCCGCGTTCGAATACCGATCTTGCACACATGGCGCCGCTGACTCCGCATAAAGCCCCGATGCAGCTGACATCATGAGTTCCTTCCCTTCCCTTTCCTTTGTCTCCACTCCAGCTTCAATAATACGTATCACAGCTGTGAATTCCGCATGGTGTCTGTTCTTTAGGACTTGTCCGAATGAAAAGACATCACGCATTCATATAAATGTTATCCATGCCTTCCGCTTTATTTCATTGGTAGACTCCAAAAGCTGTAATACAACCTGAGCCTAATATTGGATCACCTATGTCTTCCATATCTACTCCCATCGTAGACGCCTTAATTGGTTTCCACCTATCCGACCTTCGCTTAACAGTGAAATTCCCGTTGTGCTCTTAATTTCACGGAAAATTGTTTTGATTTTTATGTACTGTTGAATCTGACCTTCCGACGACCATTACTTTCTCGGTTTCTTCAAACGTTTCCAGCAACCATTTCGTTTTATCTTCGCTGCACTTACATTCATTTTATTCGTAAGTGATCTCTACTGCTATACTCCTTTCTATTCCTAGGATTTTTTGTGTTTGCTTCATTCGTCAATCAATTTAGTATTGCTTCTACACACATCAAAAAGCTCCCAGAACTCCTGAAGATAGACGTTGTCAGTGGATTTGTATCACAAACACAGAGATGTCACTAAATCCGCCTAAAGATGTAAACAAGTATGCATGAGCAGCGCCTTTTAGACGGAGGGGGTCCGACAGCATATCAGTTCCAGTCATACCACCAGGAAGGAGGCACGAGGCTCGTGTTGTCTACTTCAACCGTGCACAGACGGTCAATACCGCGTTTCGATTTGTGCCTGGAAGGGCTCTCAACAAGGCAAGTTCAAAAAATGTTCAAATGTGTGTGAAATCTGATGGGACTTAACTGTTAAGGTCATCAGTCCCTAAGCTTACACACTACTTAACCTAAATTATCCTAAGTACAAACACACACACCCATGCCCAAGGGAGGACTCCGAACCTCCGCCGGGACCAGCCGTACAGTTCATGGCTCCAGCGCCTTAGAGCGCTCGGCTAATCCCGCGCGGCAACAAGGGAAGTGTTCAGGCGTCTCTGAGTGAACCAAAGCAATGTTGCTCGAGCATGCAGGGGATACAGAGAGACAGGAACTGTCGATGACATGCCTCGCTCAGGCCGCCCAAGAGCGACTATTGCATTCTATGACAGCTACCTATGGATTAGGGATTGGAGGAACCCTGACAGCAACGCCACCATGTTGAATGATGCTTTTCGTGCAGCCACAGGACATCGTTTTACAACTCGAACTGTGCGCAATAGGCTGCATGATGCGCAACTTCACTCCTGACGGCATCACGTTATTTTCACCGATGTGTCGCATATGCCTTCAACCAGACAATCGTCGGAGACCTGTTTGGAGGCAATCCGGTCAGGCTGAACGCCTTAGACACACTGTCCAGCGAGTGCAGCAAAGTGAAGGTTCCCTGCTGTTTTGGGGTGACATTATGTGGGGCTGACGTACGCCGCTGGTGGTCATGGAAGGCGCCGTAACGGCTGTACGATACGTGAATGCCATCCTCCGACCGATAGTGCAGCAATATCGGCAGCATATTGGCGAGGCATTCGTCTTCTTGGATGACAATTCGCGCCCCCATCGTGCACACATTGTGAATGACTTCCTTCAGGATAACGATATCGCTCGACTAGAGGGGCCAGCATATTTTCCAGACATGAACCCTGTCGAACATGCCTAGGTTATATGGGAAAGGGCTGTTCATGGCCGACGTGACCCACCAACCACTCTTAGGGATCTACGCCGAATCGCTGTTGAGGAGAAGGACAATCTGAATGAACAGTGCCTTGATCAACTTGTGGATAGTCTGCCACGACGAATAGAGGCATGCATAAATGCAAGAGGACGTTTGCTACTGGGTATTAGCGACACTGGCGTGTACAGCAGTCTGGACCACCTCTGAAGGTCTCGCTGTATGGTGGTACAACATGCAATGTGTGGTTTTCATGAGCAATGGAAATGGCGGAAATGATGTTTATATTGGTCTCTATTCCAATTTTCTGTCCAGGTTCCCGAACTCTCAGAACCTAGGTGATGCAAAACTATTTTTGATGTGTGTATTACCAACACTTTCTTCACAGCTACGGTCCTTGTACCTATATTTGTCTGTCCGAGTTCTGTGATTGCTCTTTTCCATGATTATCAGGTGACGCACCGGATCGAGCAGCAGGATTACGAAACTTTCCATTTCCACCAGACCAGTGAAGTGCGCTGCGCTGGTTACACTACCATGATTACCTGTTCCCATTATGTGTAGGTCTAAAGCGTCTTGCTGAAAGTCTCTGCTGTTTCAATAGATGTGACCCATGCACGAAAATTGATTTAGCCAACGCACTGGTTCATCTGTGTTTCAGTACAAGTTAAGCCTAATTATGTGCTCATTTGAAACTAAGGAATTTGAGCTATATCAGAGCAGGTACACAGCAAAACAGGCATGAAACATTCTTTGATCGACTGAAACCAGTTCACATGCCCGTCAAACATAGATTACTCACTGAACCGCTAATAAGACCTATAGTTTCTGTGGTGTCACCGCAAGGCACCACACTTGCTAGGTTGCAGGCTTCAAATCGGCCGCGGTCCGTCAGTACACATCGGACCCGCGAGTCGCCACTGTCGACGCTAGCAGACCGAGCGCCGCCACTCGGCTGGTCTTACGACACAAGCTAGCGCACTGGCCAGTTCTACAGCCGACTTTAATAGGAATGGTTCACTCGTTATAGCTTCAGAGATCTCATTTGCAGAGACACTAGTTAGCATAGCCTTCAGCTAAGTCAGTAGCTACGACCTAGCCAGGCGCCACAGACAGTTTATGCATTGACAATTGATCTATATTTGTGAAGCAATCAGAATCGTAAAGAAGTATTCGCAGTTCAGTCTATAACTGCACTTGTAAATATTATTGTACAAAGTCAAGATCGACGTTCACCGCTGATGCTGAATTAAAGCTAAGTATTTAATTGTATTCCTGTCTACTAACTTTCTAATCACCTAGCATGTTCTAGATACATCGCATCAAGTATAGTTCATTGATCCTCACGTCAGCCTACGTTATCAACGCGTGCAGTTAATGGTCACACCTCGTGATCAGACTAAGAGTCAAATTGCGTGACTCAGCCGGGTCACCCTTTTTCCACGGGGCCCATATTTCCGTCTCATACATAACAGTTTCACTGTCCAAGATCACTACCGAACCTGTTGGACCCCTTAACATAAATCACATTATCAATGATAATAAATATCTCAATGCGATTCACTAGCGCGGTCGATCTACCGCTCAAGCAACTGTTCAGCAGTTCAACACGTGATGTCTATCATACGGAACTAAACCGCCACTTTCGGCAAACTGAACCACCGACCACTCCTACCACCCGTGCCCACATGGGCCAGCGGTACCTGCCGCCCTGCACTCCTCTTCTGTATACTCGTCTCCCTGAACTCTGTCGCCACAGATCGACATCAGAACGTGTTTCACGAGTACAAAGGAGATTATTTAAATTATTCATAACTCATTAATATGATAGCGCCCAGATAAACCAAGGAGCTGCCAACAGCGTCTCCTCAACGACCGTGCAGCGAACGTTGCAACATATGGGCCTCTGCAGCAGGTGCCTGGTACATGAACACATGCTGACTGCTGTTCATGGGCGACCGAGGCTGCAATTTGCACACCAGTACCGCAGCTGGACTTCCGCTAAATGGCGACAGGTGGCTTCTTTAAGATGTATCACGTTTTATGCTTGTACGGCGTGAAACGCCTGAATGCAGACACCCTACAACAATTAATATGGTACTCGGAGTCGCAAGCACGCTGGTGGACCAAGAAAGTTAAGCCTAAGTGCTCAGTTAAATGATGATTGGTACCCGAGATACATACCATTAAATCCGTATGAAGTCCTCCGGACGATTCTCTTAAATTTAAGTCCACACTTCAATACTAACCACCTGATTTGAATCTGTATACGCTCTCAGACAACGACAGTCTCTGATTTCGAATGTTCTGTCTCACCATCCAGCTGGAATCATCCCGTCTCTTAAAGCCCTTTCCAAGTGTACCTTAAGCTGTTGCGATGTTTAAACACTATTTTCCACATTGTCAGCTAAAATTTACTACCGAACTCAATGTTTCTCCTCTCTCACTCCTACTACGGAGACCATATTCTACGGTTATTTTTATTTTCTTTTTTTATTTTCTTTTTTGAATCATCGGATTCTGACAGGTTTGATGCAGCCCGCCACGAATCCCTCTCCTGTGCCAACATTTTCATCTCAGAGTAGCAATTGCAACCTACAGCCTCAATTAATTACTGCATGTAATCCAATTTCCCCCCCTCCCCCACCCGCCACCCATGAACCATGCACCTTGCTGGTGGGGAGTCTTGCGTGCCTCAACGATACAGGTAGCCGTACCGTAGGTGCAACCACAATGGAGGAGTATCTGTTGAGAGGCCAGACAAACATGTGGTTCCTGAAGAGGGACAGCAGCCTTTTCAGTAGTTACAGGGGCAACAGTCTGGACGATAGACTGATCTGGCCTTGTAACACTAACCAAAACGCCCTTGCTGTGCTGGTACTGCGAACGGCTGAAAGCAAGGGGAAACAACAGCCGTAATTTTTCCCGAGGGCATACAGCTTTACTGTATGGTTAAATGATGATGGCGTCCTCTTGGGTAAAATATTCCGGAGGTAAAATAGTCCCCCATTAGGATCTCCGGGCGGGGACTACTCAAGAGGACGTCGTTATCAGGAAAAAGAAAACTGGCGTTCTACGGATCGGAGCGTGGAATGTCAGATCCCTTAATTGGGCAGGTAGGTTAGAAAATTTAAAAAGGGAAATGGATAGGTTAAAGTTAGATATAGTGGGAAATAGTGAAGTTACGTGGCAGGAGGAACAAGACTTTTGGTCAGGTGAATATAGGGTTATAAATACAAAATCAAACAGGGGTAATGCAGGAGTAGGTTTAATAATGAATAAAAAAATAGGAGTGCGGGTAAGCTACTACGAACAGCATACTGAACGCATTATTGTGGCCAAGATAGACACGAAGCCCACGCCTACTACAGTAGTACAAGTTTATATGCCAACTAGCTCTGCAGATGATGAAGAAATAGATGAAATGTGCGATGAGATAAAAGAAATTATTCAGGTAGTGAAGGGAGACGAAAATTTAATAGTCATGGGTGACTGGAAAAGGAAGAGAAGGACACGTAGTAGGTGAATATGGACTGGGGCTAAGAAATGCAAGAGGAAGCCGCCTGGTAGAATTTTGCACAGAGCATAACTTAATCATAGCTAACACTTGGTTCAAGAATCATGAAAGAAGGTTGTATACATGGAATAACCCTGGAGATACTAGAAGGTTTCGGATAGATTATATAATGGTAAGACAGAGATTTAGGAACCAGATTTTAAATTGTAAGACATTTCCTGAGGCAGATGTGGACTCTGACCACAATCTATTGGTTATGAACTGTAGATTAAAACTGAAGAAACTGCAAAAAGGTGGGAATATAAGGAGATGGGACCTGGATAAACTGTAAGAAACAGAGGTTGTACAGAGTTTCAGGGAGAGCATAAGGGAACAATTGGCAGGAATGGGGGAAAGAAATACAGTAGAAGAAGAATGGGTAGCTCTGAGGGACGAAGTAGTGAAGGCAGCAGAGGATCAAGTAGGTAAAAAGACGAGGGCTAGGAGAAATCCTTGGGTAACAGAAGAGATACTGAATTTAATTGATGAAAGAAGAAAGTATAAAAACGCAGTAAGGGAAGCAGGCAAAAAGGAATACAAAAATCTCAAAAATGAGATCGGCAGGAAGTGCAAAATGGCTAAGCAGGGATGGCTAGAGGACAAATGTAAGGATGCAGAGGCTTATCTCACGAGGGGTAAGATAGATACTGCCTACAGGTAAATTAAAGAGACCTTTGGGGAAAAGAGAACCACTTGCATGAATATCAAGAGCTCAGATGGAAACCCAATTCTAAGCAAAGAAGGGAAAGCAGAAAGGTGGAAGGAGTATATAGAGGATCTATACAGGGGCGATGTTCTTGAGGACAGTATTATGGAAATGGAAGAGGAGGTATATGAAGATGAAATGGGGGATATGATACTGCGCGAAGAGTTTGATAGAGCACTGAAAGACCTAAGTCGAAACAAGGCCCCGGGAGTTGGCAACATTCCATTAGAACTACTGACAGCCTTGGGAAAGCCAATCCTGACAAAACTCTACCATCTGGTGAGGAAGATGTATGAGACAGGCGAAATACCCTCAGACTTCATGAAGAATATAATAATTCCAATCCCAAAGAAAGCTGGTGTTGTCAGATGTGAAAATTACCGAACAATCAGTTTAATTAGTCACAGCTGCAAAATACTAACGCGAGTTCTTTACAGACGAATGGAAAAACTGGTAGAAGCCGACCTCGGGGAAGATCAGTTTGGATTCCGTAGAAATGTTGGAACACGTGAGGCAATACTGACCCTACGACTTATCTTAGAAGAAGGATTAAGGAAAGGCAAACCTACGTTTATAGCATTTGTAGACTTAGAGAAAGCTTTTGACAATGTTGACTGGAATACTCTCTTTCAAATTCTGAAGGTGGCAGGGTTAAGATACAGGTAGCGAAAGGCTATTTACAATTTGTACAGAAAACAGATGGCAGTTATAAGAGTCGAGGGACATGAAAGGGAAGCAGTCGTTGGGAAGGGAGTGAGACAGGGTTGTAGCCTGTCCCCGATGTTATTCAATCTGTATATTGAGCAAGCAAAAATGGTTCAAATGGCTCTGAGCACTATGGGACTCAACTGCTGAGGTCATTAGTCCCCTAGAACTTAGGACTACTTAAACCTAACTAACCTAAGGACATCACAAACATCCATGCCCGAGGCAGGATTCGAACCTGCGACCGTAGCGGTCTTGCGGTTCCAGACTGCAGCGCCTTTAACCGCACGGCCACTTCGGCCGGCTTGAGCAAGCAGTAAAGGAAACAAAAGAAAAATTCAGAGTAGGTATTAAAGTCCATGGAGAAGAAATAAAAACGTTGAGGTTCGCCGATGACAGTGGAATTCTGTCAGAGACAGCAAAGGACTTGGAAGAGCAGTTGAACGGAATGGACAGTGTCTTGAAAGGATGATATAAGATGAACATCAACAAAAGCAAAACAAGGATAATGGAATGTAGTCGAATTAAGTCGGGTGATTGTGAGGGAATTAGGTTAGGAAATGAGAAACGTAAAGTAGTAAAGGAGTTTTGCTATTTGGGGAGCAAAATAACTGATGATGGTCGAAGTAGAGGGGATATAAATGTAGACTGGATATGGCAAGGAAAGCGTTTCTGATGGAGAGAAATTTGTTAACATCGAGTATAGCGTAAGGAAGTCGTTTCTGAAAGTATTTATGTGGAGTGTAGCCATGTATGGAAGTGAAACATGGATAAATAGTTTGGACAAGAAGAGAGTAGAAGCTTTCGAAATGTGGTGCTACAGAAGTATGCTGAAGATTAGATGGGTAGATCACGTAACTAATGAGGAGGTATTGAATAGAATTGGGGAGGAGTTTGTGGCGCGACTTGACTAGAAGAAGGGACCTGTTGGTAGGACGTGTTCTGAGGCATCAAGGGATCATCAATTTAGTACTGGAGGGCAGCGTGGAGGGTAAAAATCGTAGAGGGAGACCAAGAGATGAATACACTAAGCAGATTCAGAAGGATGTAGTCTGCAGTAGGTACTGGGAGATGAAGAAGCTTGCACAGGATAGAGTAGCATGGAGAGCTGCATCAAACCAGTCTCAGGACTGAAGACCACAACAACAACAATCCAATTTCTGCTTTCCTCTGCTTTTTATGTCGTCCTTTCTCCGTACAACAGGGATACGTTTGTTCTTTAGGTAGCAGAATTGCTTAATTTTCTTTACTTCAAGATCCCAAATTCTGATGTAAAGCTTGCCGCTGTTTTCATTTCTCTACTTCTCATTATTTTCGTTTTTCATCGATTTACTCTCGGTCCGTATACTGTACTCATTAGACTGCCGATTCCATTCAACAGATCCTGTAACTAATGTTCAATTTCATTCAGAATGGCAACGTCATCAGCGAATGATATTACTGATATCCCTTCACCCTGAATTTTAATCCTACTCTTGAACTTTCCTTTTATTTCCGTCATCGTTTCTTCGACGTGTAGATTGAACTGCAGGGGCGAAAGATTACATCACTGTCGCACGTAAACGTAAAACGTAAACTCTGTCCACAGGCCGTGGCGGGCCCAGAGGTACCGACCGGCCACCATGTCATCCTCAGCCCACAGGTGTCACAGGATGCGGATATGGAGGGGCATGTGGTCAGCACACCGCTCTCCCGGCCGTATGTCATTTTCCGATACCGGAGCCGCTGCTTCTTAATCAAGTAGTTCCTCAGTTTGCCTCACGAGGCCTGAGTGCACCTCGCTTGCCAACAGCGCTCGGCAGACCGGATGGTCACCCATCCAAGTGCTAGCTCAGCCCGACAGCTCTTAACTTCGGTGATCTGACGGGAACCGGTGTTACCACTGCGGCAAGGCCGTTGGCACATCCCTGTCGTATACCCTTATTAATCCGAGTACTTAGTTCTTAATCTTCCGCTCTTGTTGTTCCCTCTTAGTTCTTGTAAATATTATATATTACCGGTCTTTCCCTGTAGTTTACCCTTATTTCTCTCAGAATTTCGAACAGTTGCCCTATTTTATAGAGTTGGACACTTTTTCCAGTTTGACAGGTCCAATGAACATGTCTTGATTTTTCTTGTCTTGCCTCCATTATCAACCGCAATGTCAGAACCGCTTCGCTGGGCCTTTACCTTTTCTAAAGCCAAACTGATCGTCATGTAACACATCCTAAATTTTCTTTTCCATTCTTCTGTATATTATTCTTATCAGCAACTTGGATGCATCAGCTGCTAAGCTGATTGTGCGGTTATTCTCACACTTGTCGTCTCTTGCTGTTTTCGGAACTGTTTGAATGATGCTTTTCCGAAAATCTGATGGTATATCTACAGTCTCATACGTTCCACATGTCAACGTGAACAGTCGTTCCTTTGCCAATTCCCCCTACGAATTTAAAAATATTGGTGGAATGTTATCTATAACTTCTACCTTGAAACTTCCTGGCAGATTTAAACTGTATGCCGAACCGAGAGTCGAGCTCTGGAACTTTGCCTTTCGCGAGCAAGTGCTTTACCAGCTGAGCTACCCAAGCACGACTCACGACCCGCCCTCACAGCTTCAATTTTGCCAGTACCTCGTCTGCTACCTTCCAAACCTCACAGAAGCTCTTCTGCGAAACTTGCAGAACTAGCACTCCTGGAAGAAAGGATACTGCGGAGACGTGGCTTAGCCACAGCAGGGGGATGTTTTCTGAATGAGATTTTCACTGTGCAGCGGAGTGTGCGCTGAAATGAATCTTCCTGGCAGGTTAAAACTGTGTCCCGAGTTCGAGTCTCCGTCTAGCACACAGTTTTAATCCGCCAGGAAGTTTCATATCAGCGTACACTCCGCTGCAGAGTGAAAATATCATTCTGGAAACTTCTGCCTTATTTGATATTGATTAGTGCAAAGCTCTTGTAAATTCTAATGCTGGATCCCCTATCTCTTCCTTTTCGACTCCTGTTTCTTCTTCTATCATGTCTTGAGGCAAGTCCTTCATAAAAACCTTCAGTGTACTCTTTCCATCCCCTCTCTCCTCTGCATTTAACAACGGAATTCTCATTGCACACTTAATGCTACCACCCCTGCTTTTAATTTCACCGATGTCTGTTTAGACTTTTCTTTACACTGAGTTAATCCTCCCGACAGTCATTTCTTTTTCGATTGCTTCACATATTTCAAGCAGTCAGTTCGCCTTTGTGAACTTGGGTTTCTGTACTCCTGAATTTACCTCAACATTTTTTTGCTTCCTTCTTCCGACGATCAACTGAAATATTTCTTCTGTTACCCATGGTTTCTTTGCAGTGCCTTCCTTGTATCTATGTTTTTCTTTCAAACTTTTGTGATTGCTCTTTTTATATGTGTCCATTGCTCTTCAACTAAACTGCCCATTGAGCTATTGCTTATCGCAGGGTCTATAGCCTTAGTATACCTCAAGCTTTACACGCCTCGCTTCATTCCTAAGTATTTCCATATCCCACTTCTTTGCGCATTGATTCTGACTAGTCTCTTAAACTTCAGCATGCTCTTCATCACTAATACATTGTGATTTGAGTCTTTATTTGCTCCAGGGTACGCGTTACAACCCAGTATCTGATTTCGGAATCTCTGTCTGACCATGATGTAAGCTAACTGAAATCTTTCCGTGTCACCCGTCCTTTTTCATAGTATGTCTCCTCCTCTTGTGATTCTTAAACAGGGTATTCGCTATTACTAGCTGAAATTTATTGAAGAACTCAGTGTTTCTCTCTCGTTCCTACTACGAAGCCCTTATTCTCCCATATTCATAAACTTTCTTCTATTCCTTCTCCTACAACCGCATTCCAATCCTTCATGACTATCAGATTTTCATCTCCGTTTGCTTACTCCAGCGTTATAATGTAAAGAGAATTAGACTTTCATATCCATTTATTTACTGAATTACTCGTCCAGTGTCCTCATATGGATTCTCTGTCTCTCCACCTACTTGTGACGTCGGCATGCGTATCTGTGCTGTTGTCTTTGGCATTAGTTTGCTGTCAATTCTGATGAGGACAATAACATTACTAAACCGTTCACAGTAGCTAACTCTCTGCTCTAACTTAATGACAAATTATTCTCCCGTTACATCATTTTCTCCTCCTGGTGATATTATCGTCTTTCCATTCGACTTTACTGACCCGTACTACAACTAAACTGAACATTAACAATTTTATTTTGAGATTTTTTAGCTTCTCTGTCGCATTCAGACTTCTGATATTTCACTCTCCGATTCCTAAAATGTTACCCATTTGTTATTCATTAGTTTTCTTTTCATAGTCACCTCTCCCTTGTCAGTCCCTTCCTGTAGATCCGAATGGGGGACTAGCCCAAAATCTTTTCATAATGGAGAGATCACCATTACACCTCCCACTTTGTCTCTTTAATGCGGTGGCTTCCACTGCCTTCTGTCTCTTCAAGCCGTCGCTCATCGGTGATTCTTCTGCTTCTTAGAACACAAAGATGCCTCCAACCTCTGCTCCTACGCCCTCTTTGACTAGGCCGTTGACAGAGCGAAACTCTCATCATACCGGAAGTATTTAACTGCCATGATTGATTATTTTTATTTAAAATTCAAACAGTGGCTGAAATCGAACAGGGAACATTGTGATTGCCAGTCACAGAAGCTACCCCTGTTTTGCCCCTAGGCCACTGTTTTTATGTTTGGAAACAAACTGTATACCGACAAATATAAATTGTATTTTACAAAGACTGTTGTTGTTGTTGTTGTGGTCTTCAGTCCTGAGACTGGTTTGATGCAGCTCTCCATGCTACTCTATCCTGTGCAAGCTTCTTCATCTCCCAGTACCTACTGCAACCTACATCCTTCTGAATCTGCTTAGTGTATTCATCTCTTGGTCTCCCCCTATGATTTTTACCCTCCACGCTGCCCTCCAATACTAAATTGGTGATCCCTTGATGCCTCAGAACATGTCCTACCAACCGATCCCTTCTTCTGGTCAAGTTGTGCCACAAACTTCTCTTCTCCCCAATCCTATTCAATACTTCCTCATTAGTTATGTGATCTACCCATCTAATCTTCAGCATTCTTCTGTAGCACCACATTTCAAAAGCTTCTATTCTCTTCTTGTCCAAACTATTTATCGTCCATGTTTCACTTCCATACATGGCTACACTCCATACAAATACTTTCAGAAATAACTTCCTGACACTTAAATCTATACTCGATGTTAACAAATTTCTCTTCTACAGAAACGCTTTCCTTGCCATTGCCAGTCTACATTTTATATCCTCTCTACTTCGTCCATCATCAGTTATTTTGCTCCCCAAATAGCACAACTCCTTTACTACTTTAAGTGTCTCATTTCCTAATCTAATACCCTCAGCATCACCCGACTTAACTCGACTACATTCCATTATCCTCGTTTTGCTTTTGTTGATGTTCATCTTATATCCTCCCTTCAAGACACCATCCATTCCGTTCAACTGCTCTTCCAAGTCCTTTGCTGTCTCTGACAGAATTACAATGTCATCGGCGAACCTCAAAGTTTTTATTTCTTCTCCATGGATTTTAATACCTACTCCAAATTTTTCTTTTGTTTCCTTTACTGCTTGCTCAATATAGAGATTGAATAACATCGGGGAGAGGCTACAACCCTGTCTTACTCCCTTCCCAACCACTGCTTCCCTTTCATGTCCCTCAACTCTTATAACTGCCATCTGGTTTCTGTACAAGTTGTAAATAGCCTTTCGCTCCCTGTATTTTACCCCTGCCACCTTTAGAATTTGAAAGAGAGTATTCCAGTCAACATTGTCAAAAGCTTTCTCTAAGTCTACAAATGCTAGAAACGTAGGTTTGCCTTTCCTTAATCTTTCTTCTAAGATAAGTCGTAAGGTCAGTATTGCCTCACGTGTTCCAGTCTTTCTACGGAATCCAAACTGATCTTCCCCGAGGTCAGCTTCTACTAGTTTTTCCATTCGTCTGTAAAGAATTCGTGTTAGTACTTTGCAGCTGTCTCTTATTAAACTGATTGTTCGGTAATTTTCACATCTGTCAACACCTGCTTTCTTTGGTATTGGAATTATTATATTCTTCTTGAAGTCTGAGGGTATTTCGCCTGTTTCATACATCTTGCTCACCAGATGGTAGAGTTTTGTCAGGACTGGCTCTCCCAAGGCCGTCAGTAGTTCCAATGGAATGTTGTCTACTCCGGGGGCCTTGTTTCGACTCAGGTCCTTCAGTGCTCTGTCAAACTCTTCACGCAGTATCGTATCTCCCATTTCATCTTCATCTACATCCTCTTCCATTTCCATAATATTGTCCTCAAGTGCATCGCCCTTGTATAGACCCTCTATATACTCCTTCCACCTTTCTGCTTTCCCTTCTTTGCTTAGAACTGGGTTTCCATCTGAGCTCTTGATGTTCATACATGTGGTTCTCTTATCTCCAAAGGTCTCTTTAATTTTCCTGTAGGCAGTATCTATCTTACCCCTAGTGAGATAAGCCTCTACATCCTTACATTTGTCCTCTAGACATCCATGCTTAGCCATTTTGCACTTCCTGTCGATCTCATTTTTGAGACGTTTGTATTCCTTTTTGCCTGCTTCATTTACTGCATTTTTATATTTTCTCCTTTCATCAATTAAATTCAATATTTCTTCTGTTACCCAAGGATTTCTACTAACCTTCTTCTTTTTACCTACTTGATCGTCTGCTGCCTTCACTACTTCGTCCCTCAGAGCTACCCATTCTTCTTCTACTGTATTTCTTTCCCCCATTCCTTTCAGTTGTTCCCTTATGCTCTCCCTGAAACTCTGTACAACCTCTGGTTCTTTCAGTTTATCCAGGTCCCATCTTCTTAAATTCCCACCTTTTTGCAGTTTCTTCAGTTTTAATCTACGGGTCATAACCAATAGATTGTGGTCAGAGTCCACATCTGCCCCTGGAAATGTCTTACAATTTTAAACCTGGTTCCTAAATCTCTGTCTTACCATTATATAATCGATCTGATACCTTTTAGTATCTCCAGGGTTCATCCATGTATACAACCTTCTATCATGATTCTTAAACCAAGTGTTAGCTATGATTAAGTTGTGCTCTGTGCAAAATTCTATCAGGCGGCTTCCTCTTTCATTTCTTAGCCCCAATCCATATTCACCTACTACGTTTCCTTCTCTCCCTTTTCCTACACTCGAATTCCAGTCACCCATGACTATTAAATTTTCGTCTCCCTTCACTATCTGTATAATTTCTTTTATTTCATCATACATTTCTTCAATTTCTTCGTCATCTGCAGAGCTAGTTGGCATATAAACTTGTACTACTGTAGTAGGTGTGGGCTTCGTATCTATCTTGGCCACAATAATGCGTTCACTATGCTGTTTGTAGTAGCTTACACGAATTCCTATTTTCCTATTCATTATTAAACCTACTCCTGCATTACCCCTATTTGACTTTGTGTTTATAACCCTGTAATCACCTGACCAGAAGTCTTGTTCCTCCTGCCACCGAACTTCACTAATTCCCACAATATCTAACTTTAACCTATCCATTTCCCTTTTTAAATTTTCTAACCTACCTGCCCGATTAAGGGATCTGACATTCCACGCTCCGATCCGTAGAACGCCAGTTTTCTTTCTCCTGATAACGACATCCTCTTGAGTAGTCCCCGCCCGGAGATCCGAATGGGGGACTATTTTACCTCCGGAATATTTTACCCAAGAGGACGCCATCATCATTTAATCATACAGTAAAGCTGCATGCCCTCGGGAAAAATTACGGCCGTAGTTTCCCCTTGCTTTCAGCCGTTCGCAGTACCAGCACAGCAAGGCCGTTTTGGTTATTGTTATAAGGCCAGATCAGTCAATCATCCAGACTGTTGCCCTTGCAACTACTGAAAAGGCTGCTGCCCCTCTTCAGGAACCACACGTTTGTCTGGCCTCTCAACAGATACCCCTCCGTTGTGGTTGTACCTACGGTACGGCTATCTGTATCGCTGAGGCACGCAAGCCTCCCCACCAACGGCAAGGTCCATGGTTGATGGGGGGTTACAAAGACTATAAACCCTATTTGCATAGAAACATCCCAACCACCCTGTAACAAATCGTCCTGGTACTAAGGTTCCCTCTGTCGAATACTTCGCAGGTTTAGTAAATTCCACTCAGTGAATCAGTACACCCTCTAAATAATGAAACAATAAAACTGGTCTCCCTTAAATTCATTATAACACATTTAATAAGATGAGTATCTTTCTTTGGTAATAAGTAGTGCGTTCCCTCCCTCAATTTGTAGATTATATGTAGCAAATTAGAAATTCCTTATCAAAAATATTCGTTTAAACTCATTGATGCTTTCTGCACAGGAAATATCTCCGGGACTGGTGAAGACTGATATTCTTTCCAATACCAACAAATGGACACCAGAATTGTTCGATAAGATGAATTACATGGAGCCGGAAGACGTCGCGGAAGCTGCAATCTACATGTTGTCCCAGCATCCACGTGTCCAGGTAGATATTCAGTATCCCACTTCTTTCCACACTCATTCTTCTGGATGGTTGTCTGAAACTTTGATTCAAAATTGCGTGAGTGGTCTTGATCCTCCACAGTACAGAGCCGTACTGTCACTAGAGTATAGACACAGTTTTTGTCCGATACCGTCCGCTGTCTGGTATTACCTGAGCCTCTCCTAGATCCCATAAGGGTTGGCACACCCTGTATCAGGACAGGATACTTTGTACTGTTCTCAGGAGGCCAGTGAGATGAAAGAAACAGTCCGTTTCGGAGTGCCAACAGATCATCTGTTCCTAGTGAGTTTTTGGGTTCACAAACGTAACTTTGAATTGCTGTGCTTTGTTTGCAAATAAGCAATATTACGTTTTGATTGTATCTTTAGATACAACGGATACTATTCTTTATATTGTAGGCTGCGATAATGTCTAGCCCAGGTAATAACAATAGGAATGTTAAACTACCACAGTGACACGTTTGGTATCCATTATGATGATCGTTTGTCCCTGTGTAGGTCGGCGTCAACAAAATATTTTCGCATTAGGAGGAGGAAGTTGGTGGTCCCACCACAACGATAAACGCCTTTGTTTTAATGATATCCACTCCAAGACCGTGACACTCTCTTCCCTATTTCTCGATAATACAAAACGTGCTGCTTTTCTTTTAACTTTCTCGACTTACTCCGTTAGTCCTATCTGGTAAGGATTCCACACCGCGCAGCAGTTCTCCATAAGAGGACGGACAAGTATAGCGTAGGCAGCAGTCCCTTTAGCAGTTCTGTTGCATCTTCTAAGTGTTGCGCCAGTAAATCGCAATCTCTCGCTCGCCTTCCCCTCAACAATTCCTATGCGTTCTTTCCAATTTAAGTTGTTCGTAATTGTAATTCCTAGGTATTTAGTTGAATTTACGGCCTTTAGACTTCATTGATTTGTCCTGTAACCGAAATTTAATGGATACCGTTTACCACTCAGTGGATGACCTCACACTTTTCATTAATTATGGTCAATTCCCAATTTTCACACCATACAGGTGTCTTCCCTCGGAAGTGAGTGGTCAGCGCGACATAATGTCAGTTCTAAGGGCCCGGGTTCGATTTTCTCCGCTCAGGGACTGGGTGTTGTGTTGTCATAATTATCATCATTTCATACGCATCGACGCGCAAGTCACCGAAGTGGCGTCAAATCGAGACTTTTACACAGGGAACGGTCTACCCGACGGGAGGCCCTGGTCACACGACTTTTTTTACCGTACTGATATCATTTCTAAAACGTTTTGCAGTTTTGTTTCGATCTTCCAAAAATTTTACTATACTGTAAACGACAGTATCTTCAGCAAACAACCTAAAACGGATGTTCAGCTTGTCTCGTAAATCGTTGATATAGATCAGGAACAGCGGATGGCCTATAATGCTTCCTTGGAGAACGTCAGAAATCACTTCTGTTTTACTCGACGACTTTCCATCAATTACTACGAACTGTGGTCTCTCTGATAGAAAATCACGAAGCCAGCCGCATGACTCAGACGATATTCTATAATCACAGAATTTCATTAAAAGCCCCTTTGTGAGGTACAGTGACAAAAGCCTTCACGAAATCTAATTTTTTCGGTTCTTTTCTTTTACATGTAAAGATGCAAAGTAAGAATTCAAGTAGGGTGAAAATAACGTAAAGGAGGTCTTAGAAAAAATCAGACTTTTTGAAATGTTAGAAGGGAAAGGGCGCGAGAAATATTCAGTTCCAAAAAGTACGATAGGTTACAAACGTAAAGCTGTAAAGGAAAATGAAGTCTGTCTTAGGAAATTGTAAGCTTTTAAAAGAAGATTCGTTGATGAACAGGGAACAGTAGTGTATGGTGTTCGAACGTTTAGATCCCAGGGGAAGCATCCACTAATACTGCCAGTTCCAAAAATTAAGAAGCCAACCCTGTGAAGATTCGGAGTTAAGGCTAGCAAAGAGAAGAGTATATGCGAACTTGCAGGTCGAATAATGGTGTCTGCTTATAGTGATAGATACTTAACATTAATTTTCGTCTCTTTTGGAATTTTGCTAAGTTTTTAATGAATTATTGTCCGAAAGAAAACATAAAGGTAATGACATCCTTACATTTCTGTTCCAGGTTCATGACATCATCATCCTGCCAACTGGAAACCCTATGTAGAGGTATCATCATGAAATACTCCGGATGAGATTTATATTGATAACCAAATATGCGATTCAGGAAATTCTTCTACTGATTTCTACACAACCATTCATTCAAATCAGCGTAAGAACTTTACACAAAAAAATAGAACTGGTTCTCTTGAAGACTGTGGCTATAGGATGGGCCGACCGTGCGCAACAGAACTTAAATGCCCAGCAGAAGATTGGACTGCGGAGAGCCTACGGAATGGGTACTCAATCCGAAAAGCCACATCACTGTTGCAGGAGCTTACGTACGATTTTGTGTAACTTAATATTGTTAATGTATATAAATTATGCATGGCTCTGTCGTCATGAAATGAGGGGTCAACAATAAAGAAAAATAAAAAAAAAATATTTATTTGCTTAGAATCGTAAATCGATGTCGAGTTCCAAAAGTTAACAACGGCACAGCCATAGCGTTTCCCTGAGCTTTGGTCTACAACTTCTCCATCATGGTACTCCTCCGTGGACGTTAATGAGAAAGTAAAACTCTCTCAACACATCGCTGTCATGTTTTTTATTCAAGAAGTGGTATGGGGACACCACGATGAGGAATTCCAGTATAGCGACAGGAAACAAAGAAACCTTGCAGTGAATAAGAAAGTAATGATGATCGACTATATGTAAATGTTAATTCATTGATCAGGGTGGGCCTCGCGGAGTGGCCGCGTGGTTAGAAACATCATGTCACTGATTGCGCGGTCCCTCCCGCTGGAGGTTTGAGTGCTCCCTCGGGCATGGGTGTGTGTGTTCTTCTTTTGTAAGTTACTTTAAGTAGTGTGAATGATGATCGACTATATGTAAGTGTTAATTCATTGATCAGGGTGGGCCCCGCGGGGTGGCCACGTGGTTAGCAACACCATGTCACTGACTGCGCGGTCACTCCCGCCGGAGGTTCGAGTGCTCCCTCGGGCATGGGTGTGTGTGTTGATCTTATCGTAAGTTACTTTAAGTAGGGTGAATGATGATCGACTATATGTAAGTGTTAATTCATTGATCAGGGTGGGCTCCACGGAGTGGCGTTGTGGTTTGAGACACCATGTCACTGATTGTGCGGTCCCTCCTGCCGGAGATTCGAGTGCTCCCTCGGGCATGGGGGTGTGTGTTGATCTTATCGTAAGTTACTTTAAGTACTGTGAATGATGATCGACTATATGTAAGCGTTAATTCATTTATCAGGGTGGGCCCCGCAGAGTGGCCGCGTGGTTAGAGACACCATGTCACTGATTGCGCGGACCCTCCAGCCGGAGGTTCGATTGCTCCCTGGGACATGGGTGTGTGTGATGTTCTTATCGTAAGTTACTTTAAGTAGTGTGAATGATGATCGACTATATGTAAGTGTTAATTCATTGATCAGGGTGGGCCCCCCACGGAGTGGCCGCGTGGTTAGAGACACCATGTCACTGATTGCGCGGTCCCCCCCGCCGGAGGTTCGATTGCTCCCTCGGGCATGGGTGTGTGTGATGTTCTTATCGTAAGTTACTTTAAGTAGTGTGAATGATGATCGACTATATGTAAGTGTTAATTCATTGATCAGGGTGGGCCCCGCGGGGTGGCCACGTGGTTAGCAACACCATGTCACTGACTGCGCGGTCACTCCCGCCGGAGGTTCGAGTGCTCCCTCGGGCATGGGTGTGTGTGTTGATCTTATCGTAAGTTACTTTAAGTAGGGTGAATGATGATCGACTATATGTAAGTGTTAATTCATTGATCAGGGTGGGCTCCACGGAGTGGCGTTGTGGTTTGAGACACCATGTCACTGATTGTGCGGTCCCTCCCGCCGGAGATTCGAGTGCTCCCTCGGGCATGGGGGTGTGTGTTGATCTTATCGTAAGTTACTTTAAGTACTGTGAATGATGATCGACTATATGTAAGCGTTAATTCATTTATCAGGGTGGGCCCCGCAGAGTGGCCGCGTGGTTAGAGACACCATGTCACTGATTGCGCGGACCCTCCCGCCGGAGGTTCGATTGCTCCCTGGGACATGGGTGTGTGTGATGTTCTTATCGTAAGTTACTTTAAGTAGTGTGAATGATGATCGACTATATGTAAGTGTTAATTCATTGATCAGGGTGGGCCCCGCGGAGTGGCCGCGTGGTTAGAGACACCATGTCACTGATTGCGCGGTCCCCCCCGCCGGAGGTTCGAGTGCTCCCTCGGGCATGGGTGAGTGTGTTGTTCTTACCGTGGGTTACTTTAAGTAGTGTGAATGTTGATCGACTATATGTAAGTGTTAATTCATTGATCCGGGTGGGCCCCGCAGAGTGGCCGCGTGCTTAGAGACACCATGTCACTGATTGCACGGTCCCTCCCGCCAGAGGTTCGACTGCTCCCTCGGGCATGGGTGTGTGTGTTGTTCTTATTGTAAGTTACTTTAAGTAGTGTGAATGATGATCGACTATATGTAAGTGTTAATTCATTGATCAGGGTGGGCCCCGCGGAGTGGCTGCGTGGTTAGACACCATGCCACTGATTGCGCCGTCCCTCCCGCCGGAGGTTCGATTGCTCCCTCGGGCATGGGTGTGTGTGTTGTTCTTATCGTACGGTACTTTAATTAGTGTGTAAGTCTAGGGACCGATGACCTCAGCAGTTTGGTCCCATAGGAATTCACACACATTTGAACATATGATCAGGGTGCTAGTGAAGTAATAAGGGACTGGTAAATAGAACATAACCATTTTAAGCAATAACTCACTTTCCTGACCACTACCAACATTCCATTGTGACTGAAATAAATATATCTGCGTGCGATCACACGCACATGGTTACCCTCGCCATATACCCCATCGTCTTCCATTGCTGCCGACTACCTAGTACAGACACAGACACACCATAAGCTAACAAGGCCTGAACTACATATGGTCACCACCACGATAAAAAAAAAGACTTCAAAAAGCGCACAGTTCATCCAATAAGCACATCTTTAAAAGACGCGATAGTGAAAACGTGAAGTGGAAATTTTGAACTGCTTGCGTAATTGTCTAATAGTAGGATATTCTGAAGTACATAGGGTAATTGAAGTTGTGGTCTTGCGGAACGTACGAGATTAAAGAAGGACGGCAAACTGTAGCTTGCGCAACAAAACGTTGTTGTTAACCGTACCAACAATAGGCTAACTCCAAAAAAACTGCAACATACATAAAACTGTTTTATCACATACCTAGAGTGTATAAAATAGAGTGGAAGACTTAATTATTTGAACGAAATGGAAGTGTTGGGGACATATAGTCAGACGAATGAATGAGAGATGGAACAAACTATTTTAATTTTTAATAGACCAGAGGAAAATGGTCCCACATTCGAATCTTAAGCCAAAGACTACTAATCGGGATGTTATCGTCACAAATTTTAATAAATATCTGACCTTCTAAGGGCCAGATTGTGGAATGACAGATCCTCTAGTCCAGTTTCTATTCCGGTCGGTAAGTTAGCGAACTTTAAAAGATTAATTGATAACTAGAAGTTAGATTTAGTGAGTAAGAGAAGAACAGTGGCAGGAAGCGTAGGATGTATGGTTAGGTGAATACAGGATATTCAACAAAAAACAAAATAGGGGTACTGCAGGAGTAGGTCTAATAACGAACAATACGAATGCGTGAAAACTACGAGCACTATGAACAGCTCTATGAGCAGATCACCACAGAGAATATACACACGAAACCACAGTCGAAAACAGTGATAAGTGTATGTATGCCTGCAAACACCGCATATGACGAAAAGGTTGAAAAATGTATGGTGGGGTAAAAGAAATTATTCAGTCTGTTACTGCAGCCCAGGGACGCTTAAGCGCTCGTTGTCACACCTCCCAGAGGCTAAATTTGTTTTCGTATCGATCGAGATGCATCAACAGTGGCGCCAAACATGATGCCATAGCCTAACTAGTAGAAATGGTTAACTTATACAGTGGTATGACTACTTATTTCGATTTTCATTCGCTGATCTAGGGTCAGAAAAATCAACAGTTGTTGTCTTAGCACCAGAGATATTCAGTCTGTAATCATTAACTATTTCATTCATCAAAATGACAGTTTGTAAATCATTTTCGCTATGGTTAATGATCTCTCGATCGTCTGCAGAAAGTTGTGTAGTCGTATTTATGTCGTTAACAGTCAAATATTCAATCAATTGCAACCAAGTTGGCATTATTTCACCGACATATTAATTAAGAAGAATACTTATATTCTGTACGTGTATTATCTCGAGTGACCACGAAAAAGTAAGTTCACTGTACTAATCATCTAACAAATAAAAACATGAAACTCTAAAATAATTTATTTTTAAGTACCATTTCATAATTTTTTACCACTGCATCCTCAAGCAAGATTATTAAGAGACACGTATTCCATATCCAAATAACATAACTGCAAAACAGAAAGCAATTTATCTGAAACGAAAATCCAGAGCATTTATCTGCACTTTGCCACGGCGAATCCCTTCTACATCGCATCAGCGGTCGGGTGCATTAGAATATTATGAACCTGGAACAAAAAATCATCGGTCTCCTCGTTTTCACTGTTGAATTGGCGAGATAAAACGAAGCGGAAGGTGAAGTGTGGAAGAAATACACAAAAAATTAGAATTTTCAGTGCACAGTAGCCACGACATATAGAAAAAAAAACAATAACATGAGCTTGTGTGAACTAGTGCACGTCTGCGGGTTTCATAGAACAAAATAAGCTTTACCTGTACTATCGGGTGTTGGGACAACGTGAAGATGACAGCGTTCGCTATAGCTTCTAATTCCAGGTAGGGCAATTTGTTGTACATATCATCCGTGTAGTGCTTAGTTCTATCAAAAAAATCTGTCTTCACCTATCCAGGAGATATTTGCTGTAAAGAAAAGGAGTGAGTATAAACAGTAATTGCTGCCCTGCAGCTTTTACTATTCATGCGCCAAAGTTCTTGTAGGTTATTTTAAACAGTTGTAAGAGTTTCATTTGAGATGAGCACCATATAGGAATTAACCTTATTATATTCTCCATTATCATATACATTCTGGGGTTCTTACGGTGCAATCTTTTCTCAATAAAGTATGAAGAAGTCAATTCGTTTTTAAGGTTTAAGCAGCCATCAAGCTAAGTTTGAAAACTATCTTTGTTGTTTGAGGGTCTCTCGAAAGAACTGAAAGCATCTTCTTTTCTCTATAGCAAGTGTGAAGAAGGCAATTTGTTTTAAGGTTTAAATAGTCGTCAATCCAATTTCGAAACGCATCTTTGTTATATGGTCCACAGAAGAATATCAATTATTTTGGAAATGTCGTGGGATGGGGATATAAGACCCAACCTCTCGTCTCAATGCCATTTGCCAAATAACGTCATATGTCCGCCTTACAAACGGAATTCAACACGTACTGTCTAAATGCATATCATACTTCATTGTGCCTCATATACGTAAACGCTCTTCGGTCTAAAACACACCAAGAAGGATTAGGTTTTCTTTTTGTGGATGACACTAGGAGTGTAATCGATCCAAGCATGTATACGGCACAGAAGAAACGATAAACAATGTTCTGAAAAGTATCATTGACTGGTTTTGTGCGAATGATATCATTATAAATTTCAAAAAGACGTAACATATTCAGTTCAGTACCATAAGAATGAAGAGTGTAACACATGGTGAGGAGCTAATAAATAGAGTGGAAACTTCAAAATTTTTAGGTGTCCATATTGGTGAGAATTTAAACTGGAAAAAACACATTTTGGAGCTGCTGAAACAACTTAGTTCAGTGATATAAAATGTCTGACAGGCAGCACAGCGCCGGCCGGTGTGGCCGAGCAGTTCTAGGCGCTTCAGTCTGGAACCGCGCGACCGCTACGGTCGCAGTTTCGAATTCTGCCTCTGGCTTGGATGTGTGTGATGTCCTTAGGTTAGTTAGATTTAAATAGTTCTAAGTTCTAGGGGACTGATGACCTCAGATGTTAAGTCCCATAGTGCTCAGAGCCATTTTGAACAGGCAGAACAGCAAAATTTGAAAACAATCTGGAAATTTTTTTTTCTTGACAACTGCGTCTGTTTCGTAGAATAATTTCTAGTATTGTAATGTGTAGAGGGTGGTGGGTAGGAATTACTAAATCAGATCTGTAGCTTTAAAAAAAAAAGCCTTTAAATAGTCAGTATGTAGTCATATTTACAAATTAATTTGCGATTTGAGTATAAAATGACGAGTTCCACATCATTATGATTAATCGAGCAAATGATCAATGAAACACAAAACTAACTAATAGTGAGTGTAGCAGGATATCGATATTAGTTGTGTATGTTCAATTAGTGGTGATTAATCGAGAAATAGGACTCAGATGAGTCATAATTCAACTGTATTCGTTCCTTCCACTCATCAAAATATTCATGAATATCATTAGATGAGCCTACTTTAGAGTTCCCCTGTTTTAGCCCTCTACCGCTTGAAGATGATGTTTTTCTTCTTTTTTCTTTTTATCAGCAGTGTCTTCTGCGCCCTCGCACGAATTCTTCTCTTGTGCGGGCCGCTTCATGACAGAGCAGGGCTATACTTACATCCAACGTCCCCAATTATTCGTTTGTTATATTCCAATCCCAAACTTCCCCAACCGTTTTTGGCCCTTTACTCTTTTCCTCGGCTGATCTATGGACAACTTCCTCATCGGTTTTCAGTGTACTTATTTTTCACCATCCTTCTGCATCACCACATTTCAAATACTTTGAAGCTCTTATTTTGTGATTTTCCCATAGTCCATGTTTCATTTCCATACTGTGTTGTGCTCAGGCCTATATTCTCAGAAATATCTTCATTCCTTAAATAAGAGCCTATGATTGATAAAAGCAGATTCCTTTTGAGAGGAACGTCTTCTTTTCCTGTGATGGTCTGTTTATTACTTCCTCATGCGTTTGCAGTCATGGTTTCATTGCTTCCAAGGTAGCAAAATTCTTCTACTTAAGAATTGATAATACAGGGTAAATTATAGCAAATGCTCCGAATGATTCAATTATTCCACTTTCTTGACATGTGGCAAACAGAGAGGTCACTGCCACTATGTTGATATATTTTTGGTTTGTTTTCAAAGTTGTCGAGGTCGATAAACAGCCGTGCGCTAATGTGCCATGATAAACCGTCCCTGTGTTGTTTCGGAAAATACAGAATAAGAATAAAACAGAGCTCTCAGTTACCCGAGTATGACACTAGCTGTATCTAACAACAAACTGGCCGCTAAAGTGTGGAGAAAGCCAAACGCAAGAGACTCCAACATAGTTATGAACTTTACAAATACAAACTCTCGTGAAGTATATGCATTCAAGATACATCCTCAAAAAGGGCAAAGTTTGTTTGAACCCAAAAGATTTCAATCTAGGTACGTAAATTGTCAATAAGGTTGCTATCACTAATGGGTAATATCAAACAAAGATTAACTCTGTGTGGCAAAAAATAGAGCAAAAAAATTTCCCTCTCAGTATACAGAAAAATAATTACAATAAATATGCAGGCGTACCGTGTTAAAAAAAATCTCAGATAAAACTGCAAAACATCTCAATAATGGTATCATCACTGTAGACTATAGCGTTAATATTAACCTGGCTTAAAGAATAATAGACATCGTCAAACGGATAAACATGGTCAACCTGAAGCATATAAAATTATGTGCTCCCATAGGCAATTCCATTACAAGTAAATAGATTTATAAAACACACGAATTTGTAACAGGTATACACAAAACACAAGTCGCTCAGTTTCCTTAAATGACCTTTACTACTCCAAACGGCTCAGAAACAGATGGAGGAGCTAGAAATGTACACTGAAAAGGGGAAAATAATAAATGAAACAGTGCAGTTTTGTGGCAGTATTTTTTCGGTACTGTTAAGGACTGTATAATGTAGATACTAAACCTTATCAATTTTAGTAAGTATATTCTAGAAAAAAATGGACTTGCAATTTAATAATACTCTGATGATCATTGACTGCAGTTTTGTACTGGTTTTATCCCTAGGATTTTAGTATATAATTCGCACACAATAAAAAAGGTAAAAGTAATATTGTCGAAATTCAGATACGGCTGAGGGGAGTATATATATATATATCTTTGGACTGGAGCATAAAAAATGTTGTGTGGAAGGAGTCCTGAAAATCTGAGAGGTGAAGTGAATTTAAGATATGGCTTATAGGCATCCGATCTGCGGTACAGAGAACAGTGAAGTGATTAGAAATAAGAGTATACCATGCTACCACATAACTCCACAACGCAAAAAAATAGCATTAACTCTTCCGGAGCTGTGATGAATTATACGTGTGCTAACGAACATAGTAGACTCCGCCCTAAAGTATGGCTACATATTAGGTACAATAAAACTGCAGCATTAGTAGAAAGTGTATGCATCTGATAAACCAAAGACAACAGTCAAGAGACTCCCACAATTGGTTAAGTTACCATAGGTTTTATTTTATTGTACTTGTAAGACGGCATCGAAGGAGCAATGTTGGAAATAAAAGAAAGGTTTAAGTGTGGGATTAAAATTCAAGTGAAAGGATATCAATAATACGATTCGTTGATGACAGTGCTATCCTGAGTGAAAATGAAGAAGAATTACATGATCTGCTAAATGGAATACAGTCTAATGAGCACAGAAGATAGACTGAGATTAAATCTAAGAAAACGAAAGTGATGAGAAGCAGCAAACATGAGAACAGCGAAAAACTTAACATCAGGACTGATGGTCGCGAAGTAGATTATGTTAAGGAATTGTACTATTTAGGCAGCAAAATAACCACTGACGGATGGAGCAAGGAGGAGATCAAAAGCAGATTAACAGTGGCAAAAAGGGCATGTCTGGCCAACAGAAGTCTACTAATATCAAACACACAGGTCTCAATCTGAGGAAGAAATTTTTGAGAATGTACGTTTGGGGCACATGATTGTATGGTTGTGAAACATGGACTCTGGGAAAACCGGAAAAGAAGAGAATCGAAAGTTAAGTGGACTGATAATGTAAGGAACGAGGAGGTTCTGCGCAGAATCGGAGAGGAATGGAATATGTGGAAAACAATGACAAGGAGAAGGGACAGGATGACAGGACATCTGTTAAGACATCAGCGAATGACTTCCTTGGTACTAGAGGGAGCTGTATAGGGCAAATACTGTAGAGGAAGATTGCGGTTGGAATAAGTCCAGCAAATAATTAAGGACGTAGGTTGCAGGTGTTACTCTGAGATGAAGAGGTAGCCACAGGAGAGGAATTCGTGGCGGGCAGCATCAAAACAGTCAGAAGATTGATGACTCAAAAAACAAAAAAACAAAAATAGAAAGTGGCAAAATTTTGCCCATTACGATTCTTTCGACCCACGCTTTGACATGTACTTAGATTGAGTTCTGATATCATTTGATAAGCGAATTTCCGTTTTATTACTAAAATAGGAAATGATTGACATGGTCAAGTACATCTTGTTGCTAATAACTGAATTTCACTTGTATGTTGGATGATCGGATTTAATGTTGCGTGGCTAAGCAACACTCAGTGGGGACACTGGTTTCTCGGTCGCTGTACCTGTTTCCTAAGATTTTAACGTAGATGTTTCCGATTGGTGTATTTGTATGACGAGATGGGAGAAAATATTTGCTATAGACGTTTCCAAGGGAGATGTCTAACTTGTGTTTGTGGTTGGCCGGAGTGAGGGGAGTGGGAGTACGAAGAGGGGGTGCTAAGATTATGATTCACCCGTCCTTACTTAGAGGAGAGGTAATGAGCGGTGAGCTGGAGAGCCAGCACTTTTGGAGAAGGGAACTTCTGTCTGAGTCTCCGAACTCGGAAGACTTATGTCAGAGTTCCCGGGATAGGTAGGACTTCTGCTACAGGCGTTAGCTAGCGTACTGAACACTGTTCTTCGTTTAAAACAGGTGTGAACTTCGCCTCTTGGGCTGGGAGTTTTCGTCTTGCGCCTGGCATACGGTTATCTGGGGGAGCTCTTTCTCTATTATGCACTTGTATTCAAGACGTTCCCGCCTTTGACTGTGAGTTCTCGTCTTACGTTTGTTGTTGGTAGTGAAGCTATTTAAACAGAATTTGGACTTAGCAGTTTGTGGACGGCAGTCTCCTGTCTGAGGGTTTAGGTTTCAGCGCACTCAAAACATTGCGAAACTTCAACCTTGCTTGCACTCTACGACATTACGAGAGTCGTCACTGCACTCCACCAGCACATTATCTGAGACAGTGAAGTAGCCCCCCCGATCGGCATAAGGGCAGATAGTTTAAATTGCTGGGATCACCTGTAAAAGTTTCTCCACTGAGGTTTCACGTCAATTGGAGTAGATTCTCCTAGTTTTCAGTACGGAAGCGAAGTCAGTCATTCCGTGTAGAGATTCTCAGATCGCGTTATTCACTGCTGGGCAGAATTAGGCAACAAATACTAGTTTACTGCAGTTACTACCTGTTTTCATGTGTCCGTTGAACGTTTTGTAGCTTGTTTATTGTTCATTTTGATTGAATGGGTTTTATTTCAAGTAAATTGTATAGTGAAGACTAGAATTTGTTCTTTCAGTAGAAGCACAGTATACCTTTCACCATGCGATTTGTTGGTATGTTTGGTGCTTACTAAGTAACGTTCAGAGTAAGTAGCTGATCTGTATCAGCAGGGCACGAGACTGCGTATTTGGTTGTCCTCACAATGACGGTAACAGTACACCAGATAATTCCATGTTTCATGATGTATTTTGGAACAGTTACTGTCTTACATATATTGTGCTCTATACATCTCCTTGAAAGGGGGGGGGGATATTTATGAGTGACAGGGCCAACCTTAAAGACAGCAAAATCCGTTGCGTAGTAAGAAACTGATAGATAGACTAAGTCTGCGTGTTTCGAAACTACTCAATAGCGAGGTATAAAATTACACACACAGAAAACCGTAACAAAACAAACGACTGGGGGAGTGTTAGATACTTCCTAGTGCAAGTATATGATTTGCGTTAATGATAAGCATGAAATGCTAATATTATCGCGTAACTTTTTTTTTTGAAAGAGAATATTCTGATAATTGAATGAAATGTTTTGTTAAAAATTCTTTTGTATGTTTGTTGAAAGCCACGCCTAAATTTTCTCACGGCGCTATCGGCAGAAGTATCATACATATTCCAACGTGAAGACATCCGTCTTACTCACGATGGATTAAAAAAAAACTTTCTTTACTATTACGCGATAAGCCAATTAAACACAATGCTTAATTATTTTTTCTGTGAGGCTTGATACTCCAGGATAGTTGCCTATGTGCAATGGCAGCGTACACATTTATAGAAATTACTCTCAATAAAACTGTACCTCTGGCCAAAAATGAATTGGAAAATATTAAAAGACGCCGTTTTGTATTTATGAGATTATTCTTTTTAATACTTTAAGCATTAAATGACTTAAAATGGCTCATACCATTTTTATCATTAATGGCGTCGCTACAACAATGATCCTATACAAAATGGATACGGCAACATTTAATTATTACGTAACTAAATCATGGGAAGGAGAGGTACTTGCTACTGACAAAAATACAATTTTATAAGCCGTAGTTTCATATATATTCAAAATATTACTAGTATTACTACAGATAATTGTATCCGTTATAGACCGTGAACAATAAGCGTCCGTCAGCTAGAACATCAGAACCAAAAAGACAATGAAACAAAAAGCGTTCATCCCTTTTGTAGCATATGACAAAGATACTACAAATAACTATTCTGAGAGCGCATATAGCGCTTCCATTGTTGAGTATCGATAATTTAATTTATACTCTTTTTTCTCCGGAGGCTATGCTATGACATGATTTATGCCTGACAAAAACGGAAGCACCTACAAGCGGAGGAGAACAAGAAATGAAAACTTCTTTGTAGAGAGAGTATGGAATGTTATTTCAAAGCTTACAAAATCATGCCAAGTTTGCAAAGAAGTTGGCAGTATGAGCACACTTATCAGTGTGACGTTGTACTGCTTTCTGCCTGGCTGCATGTACTGAGTCTATTGGGAAGGGTGTCACAAAACCGCTGTATCCTCTCAAGGTGGCCCACAGCCGTTATAAAAAAATCTGGATTTTTGTATACTGACGCTGGGACGGAGTTGACATCGGGCTGAGATTTGGGAATCTTGCTAACTCAGGGAGTACCTCACCATCTCAAAGAGAACCCCTAATGCCAGCCGGTGTGGCCGTGCGGTTCTAGGCGCTTCAGTCTGGAACCGCGCGACCGCCACGGTCGCAGGTTCGAATCCTGCTTCGGGCATGGATGTTTGTGGCGTCCTTAGGTTAGTTAGGTTTAAGTAGTTCTAAGTTCTAGGGGACTGATGACCTCAGACGTTAAGTCCCATAGTGCTCAGAGCCATTTGAACCAAGAATCCCTAATGTCGCTTGACGGGTAACACTCGAGGACGCAGGATGACCGTGACACAAAGTCGTGTTGTCAGAGTTCCCTCAGCCATGATCTGAAGTCATACGCATTGGCTCCACACACACTGACCCCACGAGGCACACCGCTGTGCCTCTCCAGCACATTATAAGAAAGAGATATCTTCATAGGTCGTCATCAGACTCACCGGCGGTGGTAATCCAGGGTAGTGCAGAACCAATCTTTGTCATGAACACAGTGCGACGCCATACATAAGTATATTTACATAGATATGGTGTCTGTTTTTTTCGGACATGTCCGTATCCATATAAGTATATAGTTCTGGCAATACTTATGACCTTCTTCTTCTGTGCGGATGCACACACACTCACCGAACTCTTACGGGACTTGGTTAGAATGTCTTCCATGAGTAATGGATGTGTTGGGGTGGGATACTATGAATGTAGTGTGGACATATAAGGTAAGAATGTGGGTCTCGCGGGAGACGTGAGCAATTTATTCCCTGCAGTCGGACTAACCTCTGTGCCCTCGGTGGCTCAGGTGGATAGAGCATCTGCCATGTAAGCAGGAGATCCCGGGTTCGAGTCCCGGTTGGGGCACACATTTTCACCTGTCCCCGTCGTTATATATCAATGCCCGTCAGCAGCTGAAGGTATTAATATAATTCTAATTCCATTCATAAGTGTTCCATGCTTCGTCCTCACTGCGGCACTCCAAACGCAGCCGCTTATGCAGCGCTGATAACGGCAGTGTACGCATGGGACGATAAATTCCTAGTCAAGCTGCTGCTGTTCCCCACCAATGGTGCGGGGAAGGCACACCATTTTTCTTGAAGCCCATTACTCGTTGTCGGATGGCAGACGCAGATGTGTAGAGGTTATGAACTGCTTGGTCCACAATACAGTGATCCACCCTTGCGGTGGTCAGACTTGGGACGACCTACATCTACATCTACATGGATACTCTGGAAATCACATTCAAGTGCCTGGCAGACAGTGTGGTGTCACCGCCAGACACCACACTTGCTAGGTGGTAGTTTAAATCGGCCGCGGTCCATGTAGTACATGTCGGACCCGCGTGTCGCCACTGTGATCGCAGACCTAGCGCCACCACCAAGGCAGGTCTCGTGATACGAGAGTGGACTCGACCCCAGTTGTACGAGAGACTAGCTACCGCCCAGTTGTATGCGAACCTAGCTATCGCCCAGTTGTACGAAGCCTTTCTCTCTCATTAGCCGAGAGACAGAATAGCCATCAGAAGTTAATGGCTACGAACTAACAAGGAGCCATTTGTATCAGTGCCTATAGCTTACCAGTATTCAAGAGAGATGTATTCCAAGGAATAAAGAAAAGTTAAGTAAAAAGCATCTACATACTTTTCTTCGTATTCATTTATAAGTTCTCATGTTCCAGACTTCACGCCCGTCTGCTGTATGCCTTGCACTATCGGCTACCGCATTAGTTTAGCATTCCTTTTCAGCAATCCACTTCACAGTGTCGGTCCAGCTACCGACACTACATATGGCGACGAGATAAAGAGTTTGTATTAATTCCTTTGCCACATTGGCGCCGCTTTCACGTTTTCTGATTGCTTACATTTAATTGTGTCATGGCTTCGCCACATTCTCCAGATGTACTGTCCGAATTTTATCGCTTGCAGACTCAGCAGACGCAGGCGTTACTGGATGCCCTTGGACAGCTCGTCCAGGGTCAACGTACCATTCAAACCGATGCGGCCGCCGCCGCTTCTTCGCTACCGCTGCCACTGAACGCTGTTGCACCTCCCTTTCGACCATACGTGGCAGCCGACGAGACCTGGCAAGAGTGGTCTCGTCAGTTTGCATTTCATCTTGCTGCCTACAGAATTCAAGGTAATGAGCGGCAGCCGTTTTTGCTTTCTTGTGTCGGTGTGTCCACATACCGTGTGATAGTGAAATTGTTTCCCCGCCGCGACGTAGCAACTTTGTCATACGAGGAAATTTTGTCTGCATTAGATGCCTATTTCAAAGAAACAGTTAATGTGGTTGCAAAACGGTATACGTTTTTTCGTACAAAACGTACGGCAGGTCAAACTAATAGGGAGTGGGTAGCAACATTGCAAGGACTTACTAGGGACTGTGCCTTTGAATGTGACTGTGGTCTTTCTTATTCAGATACAATGGTGCGTGATGCAATTGCACAGAACGTTTCTGATGTTCGCATACGGGAGCAAATTTTGAAACTAGTTAATCCCTCCCTTCAACAAGTGATAGACATATTGGATAGACAGGACACACTGGACTGTGCTCAGGAATCTTTTGAAACTTCGCCAGCCGTGTGTAACATTAACCGGCCCGCTGGACGCGCAGCGCGGCCCGGTAACCGGGCCTCGCGCACGGACACACAGCGACCGCCGCGTGCTAAGCCAGGTGTGCCGCGCCAGCCCGCAAATGCAGTGAAATCATGCCCGCGGTGTGCTACTAGACATTCGCGTGAACATTGCCCGTCACGCCAAGCTATTTGCTTTTTCTGCAATAAGAAAGGACATGTTCAAAGTGTTTGCCAGAAAAAGCTCAGATCAGACAATCAAAATCATTCCAGGCCCTTTGCTTCGCGCCGGAATCGAACCAAGGACACTCAGGCTCGTGGACCTTCGCCTATGGACATTCATGTCGTTAATTCCGCTTCGTCCGGTGACACTTTCTCTAACAGTAACTGTGTTCGTCCCACAAAAACTGTGCGTCGACGTCGCCGGAAATCACGTCAATTAGCAAGTGATTCTGTACCAGTGTCTGTTCCAATTGCCCACAACAGTCGCTCTTGTCGTCAGCAGGACAATAAACTTTTTGTGGACTTAGACTTTGAAGGCAAAGGGATACCATTCCAGCTCGATACCGGAGCTGCAGTTTCATTGCTCAATCACGACACATACAAACAACTGGGCGCACCTCCGTTGCGTTCCGCAAATGTTAAGCTAACTACATATTCCGGACAGAAAATTCCTGTGTTAGGACAGTGCAGCCTTCTTGCAACATACAAGGGACAAGCAAAACTTGTGTCATTTTACGTTCTTCGTTCTTCTTCTGCAGTGAACTTGTTTGGTTTAGATTTATTTAAGTTGTTTAACATGTCTATTGTAAATCAGGTCCTATCAGTGAATCAGACTGTGCCTACAGACAGTGTTTCCCGGCTGTGTGACGAATTTGCAGACATTTTTGCACCGGGCTTAGGTTGCGCTAAAAACTATGCAGCACATTTAGAACTGAAGGTAAACGCGCAACCGAAATTTTTCAGGGCGCGCAATGTTCCCCACGCATTGCGTGATGAGGTCGCAAGAACGTTACACGATCTCGAATCACAGGGTGTAATTGAACGTGTGCAAGCTTCTCTCTGGGCCTCACCCTTAGTCATTTTGCCAAAACCTTCCGGAAAATTGAGACTTTGCGTGGACTTCAAGGCCACAGTGAATCCACAGCTAGTGACTGCTACTTTTCCTTTGCCCCGCCCGGAAGATCTTTTTGCTAAACTGTGCCCGGGAAAATATTTTTCAAAGTTGGACCTAGCCGATGCGTACTTGCAAATACCGGTGGACGACGAATCCCAGCGCGTATTGGTGGTTAACACGCATCTTGGATTGTACCGCTTCAAAAGACTGCCATTCGGGTGTGCATCCGCCCCTGCCTTGTTTCAGCAATATTTACAAACTATTTGTGCGTCGGTCCCTACTGCAGCAAACTATCTGGACGATATAGTGATCTCCGGACAGACAGAAGAAGATCATCTTGCGAATTTACGAACATTATTTCAGGTCTTGCGGCAAAATGGTCTTCGCTTGAGGAAGGACAAATGTGTGTTTTTTGCTCGTGACTTACCATACCTGGGACATGTCATTAATGCCCAAGGCATACATCCGAGTCCAGAGCACCTCCGTGCCATACAAGACTTGCCGTCCCCTCAAAATATCAAACAGCTACAGAGTGTGTTGGGTAAAATTAATTATTACCATAAATATGTGCGCAATGCCTCTTCCATTTCAGCTCCGCTTCATCGCTTACGCCGTAAAGGTGTTCCGTTCGTCTGGACGACGGAATGTGAACGCGCCTTTCGCCAGTTGAAATCGGCGTTGCTTTCTAATACTTGCCTTACGCCATTCGATCCCCAGAAACCCCTTTTGTTGATGGTAGATGCATCGGATTTCGGGATCGGTGCTGTGCTTGCGCACAAAGTTGGCTCCCATGATCGCCCTATTGCCTTTGCGTCCAAATTGCTCTCGTCTGCGCAAAGCAATTATTCACAGATAGAGAAAGAAGCTTTGGCTCTCGTGTTTGGTGTTACTAAGTTCCATGATTTCTTGTATGGTCGTCACTTTACCATCATCACAGACCACAAACCTTTGACGTCGCTTTTTCATCCGACCAAGCCTGTACCTCCACGTACAGCGCAGAAATTCATTCGCTGGTCTATTTTCCTCTCGCAGTACCGCTACGATATCTTGTATCGGTCCACTGCTAAGCACGGAAACGCCGATGCGTTGTCCCGTTTGCCTGTTGCTGCGGATAAAGCATTCGATTCTTCCGAACTTGCTTGCATGTTCATTGATTCGGAAACCGATGAAGTGGTCGACTCGTTTCCGATTGATTTTCGTCGTGTCGCTACAGCCACAGCTGCTGACCCTGTCCTTGCTACTGTTTTACGTTTTGTTGCTACGCAATGGCCTTTGTCAAAGTCTCGGATCGAGGATCCGTTGGTTCGCCGATTTTTTGCTCACAAGGAGAGACTTTTTGTTCGACGTGGTGTTTTGTTGTTGCGTTCTGATAATGATCAGTCCAGAGTCGTGGTCCCACGTTCGTTACAGTCCTCTGTTTTACGGCTTCTTCATCAAGGACATTGGGGTATAGTGCGAACGAAACAACTTGCTCGTCAGCACTGTACTTGGTTCGGAATCGATGCTGCGATTACGAATATGTGTTCTTCGTGCCCGGCGTGTGCCGAACACCAGTCCGCACCGCCGCGGAAAGTCTTTGCGTGGCCAAAAGCCACTTCCCCTTGGCAACGCTTGCACATTGATTTTGCTGGTCCGTTCTGGAATGCTCGATGGTTGGTTCTGGTCGACGCCTTCAGTAATTTTCCTTTTGTTGTTCGGATGTCTTCCACGACGTCCTCCGCCACCATCCAAGCGTTGTCTGCTATCTTTTGCATTGAAGGTCTTCCGCAGACTATTGTTTCCGACAATGGCCCACAATTCATGTCCGTAGAATTCCAGTCTTTCTGCCAGGCCAATGGTATTCAACATCTGACTTCCGCGCCGTTTTCGCCTCAGTCCAACGGTGCCGCGGAACGATTGGTCCGGACTTTCAAGTCACAGATGTTGCAATTGAAAGAGTCGCATTCTCGGGAGGACGCATTGTTGCTCTTTTTGTCTTCGTATCGCTCTCAGCCCCGAGATGGTCGCTCGCCGGCTGAGTTGCTCCACGGTCGTCCTCATCGCACCTTGATGTCTTTGCTGCATCCGCCGCATCAGGTTCCTGTGCAGCGGCAGACTCCTGCTTTTGCTCCAGGCGACGTTGTATTTTATCGCAACTATCGAGGTTCACGGCGTTGGCTCGCAGGGCGCATTCTTCGCTGCCTCGGCCGCGCGATGTATTTGGTTTTGGGGGCCTCTGGTGAGGTGCGTCGGCATCTCAATCAGCTGCGCCTCTGTCTTCGCTCGGGTTCTGCCGCTCCCCGTCTGCTTTCAGCGACGGTGCCGTCCGGTCAGCGCCCTGGGGACCCATCTACTGGCTCGCCTCATCCCCAGGTGTTACCGACGATGCCTTCCATTTTGCCCCATGGCGACGCGCCGCCGCCGCCGCCGCAGCAGCAGCCGCCGCCGGCGCCGACCGCATTCGACGCTTCGTTGCAGCCGCCAGGCGCCTCCCAGGGTCACGCGCCGCCGATCGCTTCCCGTGACCAGCTGTCCTCCGCCATGGAACTCCAGCCCGCTCCGGACCACATGACGTCATCGCGCGTCGGCTACCCCGACGCCATGGAAATAGACCCTTCGGTCCCTCATGTCTTCTCACGGGCGCATACACCGCATGTTGACGTGCACCCTGGACTAGTTTTGCAGGCGTTTCCTAGCTCCCCTCGGACCGGATGGCCGGGTGCGGGTGGCACAGCCTCGCCTGTTGTTAGGCTCCCCACCTCCTCGCATACGTCAACATGTGGTCCTCCCCACGGCGGGCGGAAGCCTTATTACACGACCGTTCGCCGATTTGCGGGGGAGGAATGTGGTGTCACCGCCAGACACCACACTTGCTAGGTGGTAGTTTAAATCGGCCGCGGTCCATGTAGTACATGTCGGACCCGCGTGTCGCCACTGTGATCGCAGACCTAGCGCCACCACCAAGGCAGGTCTCGTGATACGAGAGTGGACTCGACCCCAGTTGTACGAGAGACTAGCTACCGCCCAGTTGTATGCGAACCTAGCTATCGCCCAGTTGTACGAAGCCTTTCTCTCTCATTAGCCGAGAGACAGAATAGCCATCAGAAGTTAATGGCTACGAACTAACAAGGAGCCATTTGTATCAGTGCCTATAGCTTACCAGTATTCAAGAGAGATGTATTCCAAGGAATAAAGAAAAGTTAAGTAAAAAGCATCTACATACTTTTCTTCGTATTCATTTATAAGTTCTCATGTTCCAGACTTCACGCCCGTCTGCTGTATGCCTTGCACTATCGGCTACCGCATTAGTTTAGCATTCCTTTTCAGCAATCCACTTCACAGTGTCGGTCCAGCTACCGACACTACAGACAGTTCATTGAACCACCTTCAAAATTCTCTGTTATTCCAATTTCGTATAGCGCGCGGAAAGAATGAACACGTACATCTTTCCGTACGAGCTCTGATTTCCCTTATTTTATCGTGGTGATCGTTCCGCCCTATGTAGGTCGGTGTCAACAAAATATTTTCGCATTCGGAGGAGAAAGTTGGTGATTGGAATTTCGTCAGAAGATTCCGTCGCAACGAAAAACCCTTTCTTTTAATGATTTCCAGCCCAAATTCTGTATCATTTCTGTGACACTCTCTCCCATATTTCACGATAGTACAAAACGTGCTGCCTTTCTCTGAACTTTTTCGCTGTACTCCGTCAGTCCTATCTGGTAAGGTTCAAAATGGTTCAAATGGCTCTGAGCACTATGGGACTTAACATCTTAGGTCATCAGTCCCCTAGAACTTAGAACTACTTAAACCTTTTAACCTCCCCACAAAAAATATATATATGATTGAAAATTGACCATGAACCATGAACCAAGCGTAAACTCCCCACAAAATTAAAAATTTAATGAATTTTTCTAATATTGTAACCTCTGAACAAAATTGGCTCCCATTTATAGTCTGTGTGCAGAAATGCATTCACATTTAATGTTCCCACAAAATTCTTTTCTCATTTAATGTTAAGTTCGAAACAGAAAAATTCCTAAACACCAAAATAATAAAAAAAGTTATTAACCTGATAAATTTTATGAGGACAGCAGCGCTGCCCTTCGGCCCTGTATTCTGAATTAAAAACGCAAAAAATTCTTACCTCAATAAAAACTGCAAATATATCTGCTCTTAAGTAGAAATTTTTCGACACAGCTTCGTGCAATGCTGGCGTATATTTTTTTTGATTCTTGGAAGGAATGATCATGCATTGGAAATAATCTTTAAATTGAAATGAATGCTTTTCTTTAAAAGAGTTACTTTATATTATAAAAATTATTATTGGGGCATTTTTTGGGACAAATTAAATGACAATTAACATACATTATTAAATACGCGCAAGGCTGCTTCTTTACCTTCTACAACAATACTCATGCTCCAGAGTCCTGACCAGAGTCCCGAGCAGAGCACACAGCCGACACATGCCGACTCCCGCCGACTCACGCAGACTACTCTAGACTACTGTCGACTTGCGCAGACAAGCGCAGACTAGCGACAAGCAACAACTAACGACATACTACTCTCTGGTCAGAGACTCTGTCATGCCTCGCTCATCGCCGACAACGCATACGTCCTACAACCTAACTAACCTAAGGACATCATACACATCCATGCCCGAGGAAGAATTCGAACCTGCGACCGTAGCAGTCCCGCGGTTCCGGACTGGAGCGCCTAGAACCGCACGGCCACCGCGGCCGGCTATCTGGTAAGGATCCCACAGCGCGCAGCAGTATTCTAAAAGAGGACGGACAATCGTAGTGTAGGCAGTCTCATTAGTAGATCTGTTACACTTTCTAAGTGTCCTGCCAATAAAACGCAGCCTTTGGTTAGCCTTCCCCACAACATTTTCTGTGCGTTCTTTCCAATTTAAGTTGTTCTTAATTGTAATACCTAGGTGTTTAGTTGAATTTACGGCTTTTAGATTAGACTGATTTGTCGTGTAACCGAAGTTTAGCGAGTTCCTTTTAGCACTCATGTGGATGACCTCACACTTTTCGTTATTTAGGGTCAACTGCCACTTTTCGCACCATTCAGAATTTTTTTCTAAATCGTTTTGCAGTTTGTTTTGATCTTCTGATGACTTTATTAGTCGATAAACGACAGCGTCATCTGCAAACAACCGAAGACGGTTTCTCAGATTGTCTCCAAAATCGTTTATATAGATAAGGAACTGCATAGGGCCTATAACACTACCTTGGGGAACGCCTGAAATCACTTCTGTTTTACTGGATGCCTTTCCGTCAGTTACTACAAACTGTGACCTCTCCGACAGGAAATCGTAAATCCAGTCACATAACTGAGACGATATTTCATAAGCACGCGATTTCACTACGAGCCGCTTGTGTGGTACAGTGTCAAAAGCCTTCCGGAAATCCAGGGATACGGAATCGATCTGAAATCCTTTGTCAATAGCACTCAGCACTTCATGTGAATAAAGAGCTAGTTGTGTTTCACAGGAACGATGTTTTCTAAACCCATGTTGACTGTGTGTCAATAGACGGTTTCCTTCGAGGTAATTCATAATGTTCGAAAACAATATATGTTCTAAAATCCTGCTGCATATCGACGTTAACGATACGGGCCTGTAATTTAGTGGATTACTCCTACTACCTTTCTTGAATATTGGTGTGACCTGTGCAACTTTCCAGTCTTTGGGTACCTGAATCTTGACGCAAAGTATTGTAACGTCCCCTTGGAAAAATTAATGAATTTCTGTGCTGATAAACCTCTTACATTATTTGATTTTCAAACAGCTGAGCAGAACTGAACGTACTCAGACATTTCGCTCTTTACCTATTCTGATCAACATTAAACTGACACACAATATTTTTAGCGCAACGCAATCTGACTTTCAAAAATCCCTACAAAAGAATGGCCCCGACTAACAATAACCTATAGCTTTCATGAATCACTTACCTCACAAAAATCTTCGTTACTCGAACTACTGCAATACAGCGAGCGCCACTACTGCCAGCGAAATAAAAGATTCAAACATCTGAAGGCACTAACTACTGATAGGCATAGTTAGCAAATGAAAGATTTTGATAGAGAACAAACAATGTATTTACCTTAATAATGTTCAAAAGTCGTAATATATATATATATATATATATATATATATATATATATATATATATATATATATATATATATATATATATATATATATATATATATCTCAGTTCATGACATCCAGTCTAACAAATTTACTGCATCTGATGGACACACGTCCAGATCATCCGCTCTCAAAACTCCGCCATTTCTCTCCCCACATCCACCACTGCTGGCGGCTCACCTCCAACTGCGCAACGCTACGCACTATTCACATCCAGCTGCCCAACACTACAATAGCAAACAACAATGCAAACCAGCCACAGACTGCACACAGCACAGCCAGTGATTTTCATACAGAGCGCTACGTGGCGTTAGCAATAAAAAAAACCTAAACAGCCTACTTACATAGCCCCATGCTCCCCACAAAAAATTTTACAAAATGATCACGAGAGCAGGAGGGACGCTGCAGACGATGTCGTACTGTTAGTAAAGGTTCAAGCGTCGGTCTTCTGCTGCCATAGCCCATCGACGCAAAATTTGGCCACACTGTCCTAACGGATACGGTCGTCGCACGTCGCACATTGACTCCTGCGTTTATTTCAAGCAGAGCTGCTTGTCTGTTAACATTGGCAATTCTACGCACATGCCGCTGCTGTCGGTCATTAAGTGAAGGTCGTCGGCCACTGCGTCGTCCGTGCTGAGGGGTGAAGCATGGACTGTGGTAGTCTCGACACACTCGTGACGCTGTGGAATTCCGAATGATGAATTCCCTAACGATTTCAGAAATGGAGTGTCCCTTGCGTCTAGCTCCACCCACCATTCCGCGATCAACGTCTGTTAATTCTCATCATGCCTCAATAACTACGTGGGGAAACCTTTTCACACGAATCACGTAAGTGACAGCTCCGGCAATGCACTGTCCTTTTATACCTTACGTATGTTATACCACCGCCGTCTGTAAAAGTGTACACCATTCTCCCATGGCACCTCTCACCTCGGGATATATACGCAATGCTTCTTAACAAAGGTACTCGCTATTTCATATAAACTGGTTATTTATCGGTCAACCCTTGCACTAGGCAAATAGTGACGTCTTTAGGTCTCGCAGTTGCTACTGTGGCAATCTTGAGAGGTGAACTCTGCGGAAACACGGGTCGGAGCTTACCCCTACTCGGTGGTGGTGGTGGTTAGTGTTTAACGTCCCGTCGACAACGAGGTCATTAGAGACGGAGCGTAAGCTCGGGTTGGGGAAGGATTGGGAAGGAAATCGTCCGTTCCCTTTCAAAGGAACCATCCTTACCCCTACTCGGATGCAGCTCTTCCTGGCGACGAGGTCCTTCCTCAAGCCTTCGAGCAGCGCCGTCACAGCCTGCTTTGTGGCTCCGGACATGGACGCCTGGCTGCTGGGCGGTGGGTTGTGGCCCCATAGCCTGAGCGAGGAAAAACACTTACTCACACGGGGCAGGATTTCATGCTGATGGTCTGCTTCCAGATGTTAGCTGAGTCTCTTTTTTTTCAATTTATGAAGGAAACAACAACGCAGGTCAACACCCTCAAGCACACCATTAATCAACCACGCGAGGATATCTGAGAGATCACAAGCTACCAAGAACGGTCTTTACATCCTTGGCGATATTGTTATAACGGCATTACTTGCGGTCTAAGGCTTGTTTCTGCGCCTGTCATTTCGTCTCCTAATGCTGCAGACATCATCAAAAGCCCAAATAAGCACTTAATTTTGAAACATAAACACGCGCAGAATATTTGACTTTGAACCTCTGGGGATAACAGACCTTTCACTTAATTTCAGAGTTTTAGCAGAGGTATATTTTACTGTGGCCATACGAGGCCCTATACAGCACCTGTAACTTAATAACTTCTTTATTTTAAAGTCTTTGAAACTAATGTTCGAGTACCTGTTACTTCCGTCAAGCTAAGCTACGTTTTGTAAATGTTGACTATGTGCGATGCTGTAAAACGTACGCCTAGAGAGGTTGTGCTTGCAGCGTGTGTCCTGTCTACCTGTGACATAGACATCCTGCATGACAGAACAGAGATGGGGGGTGCCTTCATCACAGAGAGTGAACCAAAGCAGATGTTTACGGTACGACTGAGGCCTTGCCGGGGACGAAAAACAGCCTAGTGTCTCAGCCAATGGCCTCCAGGTGTCGCTACCCGAGCACCGCGGATCGACAGCAGAGCCAGAGGTTGCTATGAACGAGCGGACTATTTTCCTACGATACCCACCTGAAAGAAAATAGTCGCAGAAAATTCGTGTGCCAACCGGCCTTATAAGCCGACAGAGCGCTGGCCAAAAGATAGTTCGACACACTGTCCGGACTTTTAGGGATCTGTCATTCCGGGGGCAATATCCACGTGCCTCCTCTCCTGGTATTCCCGGATTGTCAGGAGTGGTAGCTTCGGTCCGTGAATCAAGAGTACCGTGTAACGGTAGTCTGGCCTCCCTGGACAATTTTGTGGTAATGCTGTGCCGACCGCTCTCCATTAGTTTTGTTACAGTCTTTTCTTTAGTGGACTTTCTCGAGCGAGAGACTTGTAAGGAAAACGTTTTATTTGTTATTCTTCTGTTATAAGAATTTCTTGCTTAAACTGTGTTTTGTTTAGACTACTTTGTCGACATCAGTAATGTTCTTGTTTATTGGTTTTTCCCAATAAAAACAGAGTAAGGAGTAACGTTCGCGTTTTGTCTCTGTTGCCACAAATACAGCGTTGTTCAGCCAGTTTCCCGAGAATTTAACGGCACCCCAAAGTCCACAAGCCAATAAATGAGAACTCTAACGTGTTTAACATAAATACCTGACAAAATCGTCACACAGAAATACGCGTCACGTTAGTTTTTGCCATGTTTCACGTTTTACTAACTATCAACAAATCCATATATGTTTCTATGAAGATCACAGAAAAAAGTCTTTCGTGAGCTTAGTGAATGTTAAATGAAAATTATTTTGTTTATCTAATGCGAAAAGCTCGGAATGATGACTGTGAAAGTAGGCCAGAGCAGCAAAGCAAAAAAGTCTGTAAGAGCCATCTGAAAGTGGATTTGTAATAAATCCAAAACCGGTAATGGTTTTATTTGAATAAACCTTTGAAGCCATACTTGTGGTGGTTCCAGTTGTAAATTTTAAACCTTATAATTAAAAAAAATGCTTTCTTTGTTGGGAAAAGGAATCGCACTCTCTGTGGAGGTTTTCATACGTGCTGTACTGGGTCACCTACTGTTTTTTTATTATTACTTTTTAATTGTGAAACTTTTCAAAGAGAAAGTTAGTGGACAATACTCCCTCTCTCCCTCGACTCAAACACATCCTCTTATTTGTTACCGTCCCCTCTCTGTGCCCGTCTTTCTTTTCGCTTTAGAAAACTTAAAAAAAAAGGTTCAGATGTCTCTGAGCACTATGGGACTTAACATCTGAGGTCATCAGTCCACTAGAACTTAGAACTACTTAAACCTAACTACCCTAAGGACATCACACACATCCATGCCCGAGGCAGGAATCGAAGCTGCGACCGTAGCAGTCGCGCGGTTCCGGACTGAAGCGTCTAGAACCGCTTGGCCACGACGGCCGGCTAGAAAACTTACTTTCAGTAGTAGTTAAGTAGTAATTTATGTGATTTGGGAGCCAAGAGTAATAGATATTAAGTTTCAATAACAATGACAATAATAAAAACCTTTGTTGCTAATACTATAACAATAGAGTATTTAGTGCGTAGAATAATAACCACTACTAGTCAACCTCTGTCTTCCTCCGTAAACTCGTTAGATGTTGTAACTGTATGTGCTTCTGAAGCTGTTTTGTATCAAAGGCATATATCTGTAAAAAAGTCAATGGATTTAAAAAAAAGTGGTGAATAGATTCTCCATCTGGACTGATATGCAGCGTTGAGCATTGAAACATGTAACTGAATGTAACAACCAGCTGAAGATAGACACAATTCCGAAAACGGTCCTCCATTAAATAAAATCACCCTCTATTGTGACTGGTAGTAGTTGTTATTCTTCACCCTGTAAAGGGACAATCACTTAGTTCAACTAGATCTATAATGGGTAAAGTTCACAATAGAGTTTTGTTATGATGTGATAACCCCCGTGGAACATGTCCAGAAGTGTATTCCAGGTTGTAAGTATAATGCAATACAACAGTAAACAAATCAGTACGCAGAAGCAATAGAAAACGCACCCGTTGATGTGGATGATGAAGTCTTTGTCGACGCCTCTGCTGATCATGTCCTGGATCGCCTCCCTGGTGCAGATGCTCAGACCCAGCACACTGAGGTCCCACATGCGCCTCCACGATTCCGTTCTTCCAGCTGTGCACATCGTTGGTATTACAGCAGCGAAAACAGAAAAATCTCTGCAGACACATTCAAAACATATTATGCGATTCTTCAGTTTCTCCCGGCCTATTTGTTGCTCGAACAGTCCACGGGTATACTGCCGGCTCATAGTGTCCAACGGGTACAATATTTCGGCGATCAGGCATGTCGCCATCGTCAGGTGCGCTGACGAATTGAGCTCCAAAGGGCGGGCGGCCGAATTAAATCCCCTCCCCCCCGCGGGCCGCTCTCTTCACCGTCCGCGCCCGCGCGCCGGTGGTCGCGAAGACGTGGGCGTCGGAATCTGTCGTAGCGTCGATGTGCTTGCTGCGTCTGCCCTGGTTGCCAGTTCGTACTTCTTGCTGAGAGTCTTCTTTATTTCATGCAATGCCGGGTCCCAAGCCTTACTGAGATTGTAGCCGCAATCTCGGTTGATAAGATCTTCCTTGGTGCGACTACAGTCTCAGCAAGGCTTGGGACCAGGCACTGAATGTAATTAAGAAGACTCTCAGCAAGAAGTACGAACTGACGACCAGGGTGGACGTAGCAAGCACATCGACGCTACGACACAGTCCGGCGCCTTCGCGACTGCGAATGGCGATGAGAATGGCCCGCGGGGGGAGGGGATTTAAGTCGGCCGCCCGCCCTCAGGAGCTCAGGTCGTCAGCGCACCTGACAATGGCGACATGTCTGATCGCCGAAATATTGTGCCCATTGGACACTATGAAGCGGCAGTATACCCGTGGACTGTTCGAGCAACATTCAAAACAGTTTTCAGCTCTCTCGCATTTCTTCAAAGTGGTTTAAATGGCTCTAAGCACTATGGACTTAACATCTTAGGTCATCAGTCCCCTAGACGTAGAACTACTTAAACCTAACTAACCTAAGGACATCACACACAGCCATGCCCGAGGCAGGATTCGAACCTTCGACCGTAGCGGCAGCGCGGTTCCGGACTGAAGCGCCTAGAACCGCTTGGCTACAGAAGCCGGCCGCATTTCTTCCCGGTACGCTTCGAACCGCCGCCCCCTCCCCCTCGACCCCCGAGGACGGCTTTCCATCTCACAGGGGAATCATGCTGCCCATGACGTTCATAGTCAACCCATCTCCATGACTACCCACCTTCAAGCTTTCCTCACGTGACCTTTCCCCTTTGTACCATTTACATCGCTCCATCATTCGATGTCACCAGGGTAGACTTACAACAGCTTACTGGGCAGCTACCTCGCCTATTTCTTCTACTCGATTGCTTTAATGCGCATCATCCCCTTTGTGGCTCTCCCAGAACCTGTCAGAGAGGTGCCCTCTTGGCTGACCTCCTTAATGAACCTCTTTTGCATTAACACAGGAGCACCACATTCCTTTTCAAATCCTCGCACACCCATTGCCATTTGTATCTATTCTTCTGTACTACTCAGCCTTCACATCGTCTCGAGTGGTTCGTTCTTTCTGACACCTACTCGAGCGACCATTTCCCGTGTGCTATCCGTTTGCTGATTCCTACGCCCCTGCGTGGGCACTCAAATGGCAGCTTACTAAGGCTGACTGCCGGCTTTACTCCTCCCTGGCGGCCTTCGAAGACCAAGATTTCCCCACCTGTGATGACCACGTGGAATATCTTACAAACGTTATCCTTACCGCTGCAGAACGTTCCCTTCCTCTTTACCAAGCCGGGTCCCAGTCCCTTGGTGGACTGAGGCATGCCACGACGCAATTGGCGCGCTCAAGCTTGCTCTCCGCGTTTTTAACCATCACCCTACGACGGCAAACAGCAATCATTATAAACAGTTGCACGCAAACTGTCGTCGCGTTCTTCGGGAATAGCAAAATAGCTAGCCGGATTTGATTCACTAGATCTTTTAACAGTTCCAGTCCCTCTGCCATCGTGTGGGCCAACCTCCGACGGCTCTCTGGGACAAAGATCCATTCCCAAATTTCTGGCCTCACAGTAGCAGACGATGCCATCGTGGACCCTATTGCTATCTGCAACACCTTGGGCCGCCATTTAGAGGAAATTTCAATCTCTTCCCACTATCAGAGGAGGCTCGGGCGATGCCCTTCTCTTCTCAGAATCGTGAGTGTTACATTGCCGCCGTTACTATGAGGGAGCTAGATCTTGCTCTCACTTCATCCTGGTCCTCCGCCCCAGGACCAGACGATGTTCACATCCAGGTGTTACAGCACCTTCCTCTTGCGGGCAAGCACTTTCTGCTTCATACATACTACCGTGTCTGGGCAGAGGGCACATTTCCCACACGCTCGCGTGAAGCCAGTCATGCCCATACCTAAGCCCAGTAAGGACAAAAACCTTTCTTCTGGCTACCGCTCCATTTCTCTCACGAGCTGTGTTTGCAAGGTGACGGAACATATGATTCATGCCCGGCTGGCATGGTGGCTCGAGTCTCGCAATTTACTAACCAATGCAGAGTATGGATTTCAGATGCGGTATTCTGCAACTGACCATCTTGTCACTCCGTCCACCCACGTCATAAATGGTTTTCTGCGGAAATCACAGACTAGGGCCGTGTTTTTCGACTTGGAGAAGGCCTACGACACCTGCTGGAAAACTTGTATCCTCCGTACCTTCTACACATGGGGCTTCAGTGGCGGTCTGCTCCGATTCCTTCAGTAATTTTTAAAAGAGTGAGTTTTCAAGGTGTATGTGTGTGGGTTCTGCCTTGTCGGACACATTTATCTAGGAAAACGGTGTGCCTCAAGGTTCCATTCCGAACGTCATCCTCTTTGCTATCGCCATTAACCCTGTAATGGCCTGTCTCCCGCCGGGCTTCTCCGGGTCCCTTTTTGTTGACTATTTTGCCATCTATTGCAGTTTTCCACGGGCCTGTCTCTCTGGGCGGCGTATTCGATGGTGTCTTGATCGTCTTTACTCCTGAATCACCGACAACGCCTTCTGTTTTTCCACCGACAAAACCATCTGTATGAATTTCTGGCAGCCCAGTTGGTTTCTCCCACCATCTTTACATCTTGGGCCTGTTGCTCTTCTGTTCGATGAAACTACGAAATTCCTGGGGCTCATGCTCGATAGGAAACTCTCTTGGTCCTACCATGTGTCTGACGTCGCAGCCCGCTGTACGTATTCCCTCAACGTCCTACGTGTCCTCAATGGTACTTCCTAGGGTGCAGATCGAACCACCCTCCTCCGTTTGTACCGGTCACTTGTCCGTTCGAAACTAGAGTATGGGTGCTTTGTTGATGCGTCTGCACGTCTGTCGCTATTACGCCATCTCAACACTATCCACCATCGTGGCGCGGTTGAGAGTCTGTATGCCGATGCTGCTGAACTACCATTGTCCTATGGCCTTGACCTTCTCAGCAGGTATGCATGCCGTGTGTGTGACATGCGTGGGAATCCATCCTCCTTCTTCGATGACTTCTTTGATCTCCAGTATGCGGTGCGCCTTCTCTGTTACCTCCTGGAGTTCGCTTTCGTCTTTTGACGTGGCAGCGTAACTTCACGCTCATTGAACTTGAAGGGTGTGAACGCTTCACCACCTTGGCTTCGTGTGGCGGCCCGTGTTCACATTGTCCTTCATTCGTTTCGTACGGACACTACTCCAGCCTCGCTCTACCGCCTTCAGCTTTACGACGTACGCACGGAACTTCACGATAGTGCCTTTGTGTACACTGATAGCTCTCGGACTGACTGTGGCGTCGGGTGTGCCTTTGTCATTGGCACCGACGTTCTTCGGTATCGGCTTCCGTAACACTGCTTAGTATTTACAGCGGAGCTCTTCGTCCTGTATCAGGCAACGCAGTACATCCGGCGACACAAGCTTTTCAGTTGCGTTGGAGTAGACTCTCTCAGTGCTCTTCAAAGCCTCTTTGTGCTGTACACCGTCCATCCATTTGTGCAGTGGGTCCAGGAAAGCTGTCACTTGCTCACTCTTAATGGAGCCATTGGGATGTTTATGTGGGTTCCTGGTCACATCTGCCTGACAGGAAACGAGGCGGCTGACGCTGCTGCCAAGGTTACAGTCCATGTACCTCGGCCCGCTAGTTCTTCCATTCCTTCTGATGATCTCTGTGATGCCGCCTACCAGGAGATGGTTTCACTTTGGCATTACCAATGATCCTCCCTTTATGGGAACATGTTCCGTTGTACTAAGCCTCTCCCAGACGCTTGGATGGCCGCCTCTCAGCCCTCTCGCCGTGTGAAGATCATTCTCTCTAGGTTGCGTATAGGACACTGTCTTTTTAGCCATTGCCATTGGTTAAGCGGTGATCCCCCACCACTTTATTCTCATTGCTCTCAACCTTTGATCGTCCGCTATTTCCTTACGGAATGCCCTTTTTCAACCAATTACGTTCTAGTTTGCCGCCTGAGTTATCGGCCGTTTTGGAGAACGACGCGCGGGCTGTCGATCGTGTTTTACTTTTTATCCGTCGTGGCAGTATGGCGAAGGCCATTTAATTTTGAATTCAGGATTTCCGTTGCTCTATGGCGTATTTTATTCTCCACGTCCCTGTTTTTGCTGTCTTCTCTTCCGTCGATTGGGATTGACGTGGAGTTGTCTTTAACTCCTCTCTCTGTCTTCGTGTTCTACTGTTCTGTCGTGGGCGCGTGTGACCCTAGTTGTTTTGTGCCTTAAAACAAAACAAACAACACCTGACCAGTCACAGAGCAGTGGTTGACGTGTCAACATGAGCTTGGTCAAAAGGAGAAGGGCATCGTTGGTGAAGCTCTATTATCATAACGACAGAATATCGCCGGGTGCAAGGATTATGGAAGGGTTGTCTTTCTCCACCTGCTGCGCGGAGAATGATGAAGAAGTTCGAATCAATTGGAGAACTGGATGTCACTCTAGGAAGAAGCCTATGGCCGGTTGCACCACAGGTGGTTGATGAAATCGCTGTTGCCATGGCGGACAACGCTGGGCGCAATTCCGATCGTCAGATCGCGTGCTGTGTCATGGCAGTTGAACGTCCCGTGCTCCACTGTGCAGAAGGTGCTTCGAACCATTTTCAAATGGTATCCGTACAAGATCCATATCGTACAGGAGGTGAACGTGTCACCGTCTGTTGTGGCTTCACGCCTAGTTTCATCATTGGCCCATTCTTTTTTGAACAGGTTGGCGCTCAAGGATCAAAGACGCGCAATGTGAATGGCCAGCGTTACTGCGATATGCTTTGCCAGCATTTCATACCCGCCCAACAGAAGAGAGACACATTGAAATCAGTGCTGACAGTATGAAGGGTCTCCATATAGGCCCCTTCATAATATTTAAATAAAGTTTAACCTCTTTCACATGTCCATGTATAATTATGGTAATAAGGTTCTACATTGAGCAAACACAATTTTCTTCTTTAACACTCAAACATGGCTCCGTGATGTTTCACTATCGTCAATAGGTCTGTTTTCTTTTCTGTCGAATAACAGGTAAAATTTCTGCATGATAATATTCACAGTACTGGCATTGTGTTTTTTTTAGAATAATAATATTACTAACCAATTATAATTATACCATAATATCATATAATGAGGTTTCATTTGCAGTGCAGCTGACTTTTGCCCCAGTTTGTCATGTGCAAGTAATCAGGATTTTTCATTACTGTCTTATATACGTTTATCGTAATGTTCCACCTGAAATGAAATTGTTGTTCATTTCTGATTTCTTAATGTTATAGTTCTACAATTATCTTACTTCGTGCTTGAAAGATATCTGTATAGGCTATGAATGGTATCTGTGGAAATCATGAACTGTACCTATTAAAATTCCACGTACAATAAACGATATTAATTTACCACTTGGAGGCTAAAGGCTCTTTCAATAAACGGGAGTGTGCATTCTGTTCTCAGTCAGGCAACCGATCTTTTTATAGGGAATATACCTCATAAAATTGAAATTTTACTTAGCAAGCAGTTAAATAAATAGACTTGCATGAATAGCACAAGGGGCAAAGGCTGTAGAATGTATAATATAAAACAGAGAGTGGGATGTGCGGGATACAGCATTAACAGTGACATTTATTTTATAGTAGATTTAACACTATTTTACGTACTCAGATTAGAAAAGCACTACATATTTATATAAGAACATAACTGTTGCTGGTGCCTGCTTTAAATTACCACGTGAGTGCAACAAATAATCTGATACCTTACCTATTGTGCTTTCAAATTATTGGAGTATCATAAAATAGGAATCAGTTATGGTAAGGAATCGCACAAGTGCTCCAAATTCATACTGTCAACACATAGTAGATAGAAAAGCAACTAGAAGAACTGCAGCATGCACCACAAACACATGCGGTCTTCAAAAGGTTTGCTCCTCCAGCCTATCGCAAAATACCGAAAACTCAAGCCCTGGGACTGAACGAGAATTACGATCCGAAACATAGATCAAATGGGAATATCTGTAAAACACAGAACATACATGTATGTAATATAGTTCAAGATCTGCAGGTATAGAATAAGAGCGGAAAACCGACGAGTTGAAGACTCGTTCGTTTTTCAAATACGTGACACTAGCCACACAAAGTCAGATCAAGAAAAAATATTAAAATTCCGAAAAGGCGGTTAATCCTCGGGTGGAAGTACCCATATAAGTAAATTATCGCGGAATAATTGCAAGATGGGCAGATTCGGAGAACGGAAGGTACCCCGAAACAACGACGAACACGTGGGATTGAGCAAACAAATGTACACTCACTAACGGATGGAATTCGCGGGATACCGACGAAACTGACCAAACAAAAGAAGAAATAATGTAAGGAACAGAAACACAAGCACATTCACATTGCGAAACACGAATTCTAATTCAGGCTAAGCCCACATTTCTAAGTTCTGGATAAACAAAGTAACAACTAGTAAAATAGAATATTTCATTCCGAATGAAATATTCTGCATGATTATAAAGGGCTGAAGCTAGAAAAGAAACGGATTAAAACTTTGACTAGGCTGAAACTTACACAGAATCAGTTACCATACTCAATATTACAAACGAGCTGACACGAACAACCTCTCTCTTCAAAATCCCAGGACCGAGTTTCCAGCACCCTGACCTAATCAGGGCCGCCTGACATAGGTAGCGGAATTTGTCAGGGAACAAGATGCATTGACGTGTATGACTCTGAGACAATTAATTTGATATTACACACATGGATCCGCTAATGGCGGGAAATCCTCGTAAGTGGATGACAAATGTTGAACACGTGACGTCACCAGTAGACGCACCTCACCGCGCGTGCGGCCGTGGATCGTCTCTGTTTGTCGCAGCTGGTCACCCCAACCCAAGGCAAGTATTCAGGTGGATGTGGCGCTGGGCCCAGGTTCGCGACTTCAGTGCGTAGGGCTCAAGTCTCGAGTGCTGAGCCTGGCAGGCACTATGTTACTGCACTGCGTTAGATAATTTAGTTAGGATTTATTATTTTATTTTTCAGTCTCACGGTCTCCTCTGGGTTGCGAAGTAGAGAACAATAAAAACCTATGGAAATGGAAATGCTGTGTGGCTACGGCCTCCCGTCGGGTAGACCGTTCGCTTGGTGCAAGTCTATGGAGTTGACGCCACTTCTGCGACTCCCCTGTCGATGGGGATGAAATGACGGTAAGGACAACACAAAACTCAGTCCCTGAGCGGAGAAAATCTCCAACCCAGCCCGGAATCGAACCCGGGCCTTAGATATGACATTCCGTCGCGCTGACAGCTACCAGGGGCGGACATAAAAACCTAGCATACAGTCAGTAGTAAAAAAGTATAGGCTTCCGAACTGCGATGCTACCAGTAAATAATGACCTACGTGTTCCTTGCTAAATAAAGGATGTAACCGAAAAAAGAGGGGAGAAAAGAATAAAAATAACAAAATAAGAATGGCTTTTGCTTGGTGACAGCGAGGACAACGATTTTGTAACTTCTACGTTTACAACATGTAACACCGAAAATGCAGGATGTATGGCACCTGCAACCGATATATAATTTTTTTTTAATTGTATGTAAATATTTGTAATTTAAATGCTTTCTTTTTAATAAGGAAGGACATTGCTTCACTGTATGTGAACATTTAGGTAGAAGTCTGTTGACGTTGTATTTATCTGTGTTTTCCTGTGAAACTTACAAGCTCTTGGAAAAGCCAAAGGAATTGTTATTTGCATCGACTAGCAACGATAATAGCAGTGCTTGTGCGTTTAAAATCTTTGGGTAGGGAGTTGTTGCGGAGAGCGCGCGGAGAGAGCGAGAGAGGGGTTCCAGCGCTTGTGGTGTGCGGAAGTGTGGTGTTAACGTTCTCGCAGTAGAGAGTGCCATTTCGGTGGCATCATGTACGCGCGTCAGCCAGATGACTAGTAGTAGGAGGAAGGACAGTGGACGGGCGGAAGAGGCTGTATTAATTACCGTTGCCCATTCCTGTAAGTAGCCGTGGCCCCACAAGATGCTACCGTCTTCAACAACAGCAGCAGTGCCAGCAACACAGATTCGTCGTCGGCTCCGAGGTTCGTCGCACGCACAGCACTGAAGTAAGACTGTTGATTGGTAGAAAGTATTAACGGCTAACCCAACAGCACAACTGAATTTGATTTCATTAATGAACTTTATTTAAATAATAATCAGTTAAATTCAGGCCGATTGTGTCCTCATTGCCCCCAGACATTGTAACCAAGCAGTGTCCTTGTTCCCTTTTTTCCTTATATGCTAATGGAAGTCTGAGAATCTATCACTGGAAAAAATCCAGACCTAAAGAAATTGCACAAATTAAGAGTGCGGAAGTTTTATTTATTTTACATATAACTTGGAGCACGTGGCTGTTTGGTTTGGTACGTATTCTAGTATTTAATTCTGTTGAAGTCAGTATAAAAGGCTCAGTTGTTCAGACAAAAATATGAAATCCGATTTGAAAATTAAGTAAATGCAAAGTAAAAAGTGCTTGCCTTTCTCTAAATTTCTTTGATGACGTTATGTTGAGGTCTCTGTAAGTCATTGTTCACGTAACGAAGTGGATATTTTCAAATCATTACTCGATTGCCTCTTTCAAAATTTAATGACAAACGTAACGTAAAAGTGACTTCTAAGTTTTCTTTATCATTACATACTCACTTAAAATTAGTGTCAAAAAACGTGACAACCTTCAGTTGCCACGTCACTGTTTAATAATAAATGGTTTTCTTTCCCACCATCTTGTACAGGATTTTGTATGTAATCGCCCTAGTGGGCTGGCGACCGTAATTATTTCCTTTTCGCTCATTAGTGTAACTTTTGGATTCACGACCAGTGGTACCCCTTTTCTGTCCAGTGTTGTTCGTTAGTGAATGCACAAAATAACATTCATTTTTCAAATTGTAGCCCTGTTCGGTTTAATTACTTTTTTATTTTTAGTAGACTTTTCTATCAGAAAGATCGGTTGTGCACTTTCCCCCTACTTATCAATATTACTTCTTCGGGAAAGACAGCCTAATCCAATTAGAAAAATTCCATTAGGAATACACGCGATCCACGGTCATATTTTATATTGCAAGCATAATAGGTCGATTAGTAAGGGAAGGTTACAAACAGACCACATTTATGAAAGGTGTTTAAAAATCAGAATGGCCTAGTGAACCGATGTGTAGCACTACGCCTACAGGGGAGAGTAGAATCGACAGACACAATCGCTGCACATGTATCGAAGTACGTCATCTGCTAATACGAGGATCGTCCACAATGTAAATTCCGTTCGGTTATATAAAACAAACGTCTGCAGATACAGAAAAAATATTTATTATACAAAAATCTATAACTGTTAAACTACTTTTCTACATAGCTTCCGAAATTTTGTAGGCACTTGCCATAGCGTGGCTCAAGTTTTTGTATGCCTTCTTCATAGACGGTTGCCGCCTGTGTATTCACCCGTGTGGCAACATGTTCTTTCAGTTCGTCATCATCGTTGAAGTGTTGACCAACCATGCGTATCAAGGCCATTATTACGGCCAGAGGAGGTTGTTCTGGGTACTCATTTCTCAGGATCTGTGCACTCAAATTGCGTGAAAATGCAATCACATGTCAGTTCTAGTATAATATATTGTCCAATGAATACGCGTTTAATCTGCATTTCTTCTTGGTTTAGCAATTTTAACGGCCAGTAGTGTACTTCTGAAGACGTCTTCCGCAGTCGGAGAGGAAACGTTAGGAGAAATTTTTATACATCGGCCATGAAGACACTAGCACAGTCTGACAAGTAAGTAATAGTTAAATAGGACTATGGGTGCAGCCCACATTGTTGCCAGATTTCTAATGACAATATCTGGTGATACAATGAAATATTGTCAAATTAACACCCCCCCCCCCAAATTTCTCTTCCGCTCCTTTAACGTCACACTCCAAGATGGCGCAACTTAGCCAGTTGCCCTCTATTTAAAATGACGCAAATTAATGAAAAGTCGTGTTTAAGAAGGTGTGAATTCCAAAAATCCATGTTGGCCTTTTAAAATGCTGAGAAATCCAAAAACCGATCATGGGACATCCTGTTAAAAATGGTTCGAAATCCAAAAAATCCTAGTTTAAAATAATGAACTTCTAAGTCACAGATCGCTGGCAGAGCCAGAATTGTTAAATAGTTTTCCCCACAACAGTGGCCAGTCCACTTGTGGTGTACCCATTTATTGGTCTATCACTGTATGTCCCCCCCCCATGAACCATGGACCTTGCCGTTGGTGCGGAGGCTTGCGTGCCTCAGCGATACAGATAGCCGTACCGTAGGTGCAACCACAACGGAGGGGTATCTGTTGAGAGGCCAGACAAACGTGTGGTTCCTGAAGAGGGGCAGCAGCCTTTTCAGTAGTTGCAAGGGCAACAGTCTGGATGTTTGACTGATCTGGCCTTGTAACAATAACCAAAACGGCCTTGCTGTGCTGGTACTGCGAACGGCTGAAAGCAAGTGGAAACTACAGCCATAATGTTTCCCGAGGGCATGCAGCTTTACTGTATGATTACATGATGATGGCGTCCTCTTGGGTAAAATATTCCGGAGGTAAAATAGTCCCCCATTCGGATCTCCGGGCGGGGACTACTCAAGAGGATGTCGTTATCAGGAGAAAGAAAACTGGCGTTCTACGGATCGGAGCGTGGAATGTCAGATCCCTTAATCGGGCAGGTAGGTTAGAAAATTTAAAAAGGGAAATGGATAGGTTGAAGTTAGATATAGTGGGAATTGGTGAAGTTCGGTGGCAGGAGGAACAAGACTTCTGGTCAGATGACTACAGGGCTATAAACACAAAATCAAATAGGGGTAATGCAGGAGTAGGTTTAATAATGAATAGGAAAATAGGAATGCGGGTAAGCTACTACAAACAGCATAGTGAACGCATTATTGTGGCCAAGATAGATACGAGGCCCACGCCTACTACAGTAGTACAAGTTTATATGCCAACTAGCTCTGCAGATGACGAAGAAATTGAAGAAATGTATGATGAAATAAAAGAAATTATTCAGATTGTGAAGGGAGACGAAAATTTAATAGTCATGGGTGACTGGAATTCGAGTGTAGGAAAAGGGAGAGAAGGAAACATAGTAGGTGAAAATGGATTGGGGGACAGAAATGAAAAAGGAAGCCGCCTGGTCGAATTTTGCACAGAGCACAACATAATCATAACTAACACTTGGTTTAAGAATCATGGTTGTATACATGGAAGAATCCTGGAGATACTAAAAGGTATCAGATAGATTATATAATGGTAAGACAGAGATTTAGGAACCAGGTTTTAAATTGTAAGACATTTCCAGGGGCAGATGTGGACTCTGACCACAATCTATTGGTTATGACCTGTAGATTAAAACTGAAGAAACTGCAAAAAGGTGGGAATTTAAGGAGATGGGACCTGGATAAACTAAAAGAACCAGAGGTTGTACAGAGATTCAGGGAGAGCATAAAGGAGCAATTGACAGGAATGGGGGAAATAAATACAGTAGAAGAAGAATGGGTAGCTTTGAGGGATGAAGTAGTGAAGGCAGCAGAGGATCAAGTAGGTAAAAAGACGAGGGCTAGTAGAAATCCTTGGGTAACAGAAGAAATATTGAATTTAATTGATGAAAGGAGAAAATATAAAAATGCAGTAAGTGAAACAGGCAAAAAGGAATACAAACGTCTCAAAAATGAGATCGACAGGAAGTGCAAAATGGCTAAGCAGGGATGGCTAGAGGACAAATGTAAGGATGTAGAGGCCTATCTCACTAGAGGTAAGATAGATACCGCCTACAGGAAAATTAAAGAGACTTTTGGAGATAAGAGAACGACTTATATGAATATCAAGAGCTCATATGGAAACCCAGTTCTAAGCAAAGAAGGGAAAGCAGAAAGGTGCAAGGAGTATATAGAGGGTCTATACAGGGGCGATGTACTTGAGGACAATATTATGGAAATAGAAGAGGATGTAGATGAAGATGAAATGGGAGATATGATACTGCGTGAAGAGTTTGACAGAGCAATGAAAGACCTGAGTCGAAACAAGGCCCCCGGAGTAGACAATATTCCATTGGAACAACTGACGGCCGTGGGAGAGCCAGTCCTGACAAAACTCTACCATCTGGTCAGCAAGATGTATGAAACAGTCGAAATACCCTCAGACTTCAAGAAGAATATAATAATTCCAATCCCAAAGAAAGCAGGTGTTGACAGATGTGAAAATTACCGAACTATCAGCTTAATAAGTCACAGCTGCAAAATACTAACACGAATTCTTTACAGACGAATGGAAAAACTAGTAGAAGCCAACCTCGGGGAAGATCAGTTTGGATTCCGTAGAAACACTGGAACACGTGAGGCAATACTGACCTTACGACTTATCTTAGAAGAAAGATTAAGGAAAGGCAAACCTACGTTTCTAGCAATTGTAGACTTAGAGAAAGCTTTAGACAATGTTGACTGGAATACTCTCTTTCAAATTCTAAAGGTGGCAGGGGTAAAATACAGGGAGCGAAAGGCTATTTACAATTTGTACAGAAACCAGATGGCAGTTATAAGAGTCGAGGGACATGAAAGGGAAGCAGTGGTTGGGAAGGGAGTAAGACAGGGTTGTAGCCTCTCACCGATGTTGTTCAATCTGTATATTGAGCAAGCAGTAAAGGAAACAAAAGAAAAATTCGGAGTAGGTATTAAAATTCATGGAGAAGAAATAAAAACTTTGAGGTTCGCCGATGACATTGTAATTCTGTCAGAGACAGCAAAGGACTTGGAAGAGCAGTTGAATGGAATGGACAGTGTCTTGAAAGGAGGATATAAGATGAACATCAACAAAAGCAAAACAAGGACAATGGAATGTAGTCTAATTAAGTCGGGTGATGCTGAGGGAATTAGATTAGGAAATGAGACACTTAAAGTAGTAAAGGAGTTTTGCTATTTGGGGAGCATAATAACTGATGATGGTCGAAGTAGAGAGGATATAAAATGTAGGCTGGCAATGGCAAGGAAAGCATTTCTGAAGAAGAGAAATTTGTTAACATCCAGTATTGATTTAAGTGTCAGGAAGTCATTTCTGAAAGTATTCGTATGGAGTGTAGCCATGTATGGAAGTGAAACATGGACGATAAATAGTTTGGACAAGAAGAGAATAGAAGCTTTCGAAATGTGGTGCTATAGAAGAATGCTGAAGATTAGATGGGTAGATCACATAACTAATGAGGAAGTATTGAATAGGATTGGGGAGAAGAGAAGTTTGTGGCACAACTTGACCAGAAGAAGGGATCGGTTGGTAGGACATGTTCTGAGGCATCAAGGGATCACCAATTTAGTATTGGAGGGCAGCGTGGAGGGTAAAAATCGTAGAGGGAGACCAAGAGATGAATACACTAAGCAGATTCAGAAGGATGTACGTTGCAGTAGGTACTGGGAGATGAAGAAGCTTGCACAGGATAGAGTAGCATGGAGAGCTGCATCAAACCAGTCTCAGGACTGAAGACCACAACAACAACAACAACAACTGTATGTTGTAGGATTTGTTAATTCTAAGGCCACTGACACCTGGTTGGTGGAGTCTCCGCCCTCCACATGCGTGCTCTCAGGGCCCCAGACCAGGTGGACAGGCGGCTGCACGCGGCTAGCTATGTGTCACGGTGTCGCGGGCCGAATGACAGCTTCACAGGCACGCGGCCACCACTTTCAGGCAGCCGAGAGTACGCGCCGAGGCGCCCTACCTTTACGGCACCGTACTCACCAGTGTCACAGACCCGTTCACAGTCACCCAACGTCTTGGCGTCACATGGTCCCCCCCTTACACCGAACACGAGCAAACTAGCTACAACTGCCCAGGCCTCTGGACTGCTAGACGTCATCCGTCCCCACCAACAGTCGGCTGATTGGTTCAAATGGCTCTGAGCACTATGGGACTCAACTGCTGATGTCATTAGTCCCCTAGGACTTGGAACTAGTTAAACCTAACTAACCTAAGGACATCACAAACATCCATGCCCGAGGCAGGATTCGAACCTGCGACCGTAGCGGTCTTGCGGTTCCAGACTGCAGCGCCTTTAACCGCACGGCCACTTCGGCCGGCGCAGTCGGCTGAGCAAATAGCAATACACACTGAGGTAACAAAAGTCATCAGGTATCTCCTGATATCGTGTCGGTCCTCCTTTGGCTCTGCGAAGTACAGCAACTAGACGTGGCATGGACTCAACAAGTTCGAAGTCCACTGCAGAAATATTGAGCCATGCTGCCTGTATAGCCGTACATAATTACGTAAGTGTTGCCGGTGCACGATTTTGCTTTCCAACTGACCCCTCGATTATGTCCCATAAATGTTCGATGGGTTTCATGTTAGGCGATCTGGGCAGACAGATCATTCCCTCGAATGGTCAGAATGTTCTTGAAACCAATCAAAAACATAATTGTGGCCTGGTGACATGGTGCACAGTCAGCCATAAAAGTGAAGTCCATGAATGGCTGCAAATGGTCTCCAGGTAACTGAATATACGAGGGTCACTCCAAAAGAAATGCACACTACTTTTTTAAATCCATCTTTTATTCTACATGTTTGAAAGTTTTACAGTGTGTAGATACATCCTTTAGGAACAATATTTTCTTCACATAATTTCCATCCCTCTCAACTGCCTTACGCCATCTTGGAACCAGCGCCTGTATACCCGCACGGTAAAATTATGGACCAACCTGTTGGAGCCATTGTTTGGCAGCGTATACAAAGGAGTCATTATCTTCAAACCTTGTTACACGAAGAGAGTCTTTCAGTTTCCCAAAGAGATGATAGTTACATGGAGCCAGGTCAGGACCGTAAGGCGGGTGTTTTAGTGTTGACCATCCGAATTTTGTGATCGCTTCCATGGTTTTTTGACTGACACGTGGCCATGCATTGTCGTGCAACAGCAAAAAATCCTGCTTTTGCCGATGTGGTCGAACACGACTCAGTCGAGCTTGAAGTTTCTTCAGAGACGTCACATATGCATCAGAATTTATGGTGCTTCCACTTGGCATAATGTCCACAAGCAAGAGTTCTTCGGAATCGAAAAAAAACCGTAGCCGTAACTTTACCAGCAGAAGGTGTGGTTTTGAAAGTTTTTTTCTTGGGTGAATTTGCATGATGCCACTCCATTGATTGCCTCTTCGTCTCTGGTGAAAAATGATGGAGCCATGTTTCATCATCTGTCACAATTCTTCCAACAAATTCATCACCAACATTCTCGTACTGTTCCAAAAGTTCGCTGCATACCGTTTTTTTTTTGTTTCTTTGTGAGCCACTGTCAACATCCTGGGAACCCACTTGGCACAAACCTTTTTTAACGCCAACAATTTCAGTATTCTGCAAACACTTCCTTCCCCTATCCCAAAATAGCATGGCAATTCGTTCACTGTGATGCGTCTGTCAGCAGTCACCAATTCGTTAACTCTCTTTACACCGTCTGAAGTGTCTGCAGTACGAGGCCTGCCGCTGCGAGGACAATCCTCAATATTACCGTGCCCGCTTTCATCTCGTAACCTGCTTGCCCACCGACTAATTCTACTGCGATCGACAGCAGCATCTCCATACACCTTTTTCTATCTCTTGTGGATGTTTCCCACTGTCTCGTTTTCACAGCACAGGAATTCTATGACAGCACGTTGCTTCTGACGAACGTCAAGTGTAGCAGCCACCTTGAAGACATGCTGTGACGGCGCCACTCACGGGAACAGGTTGAACTAAGTTTGAAAACAAGCGGGAAGGATGTATCTACACACTGTAAAACTTTCACACATGCAGAATGAAAACTGTATTTTTACAAAAATAGTGTGCATTTCTTTTGGAGTGACGCTCGTAACAACTTCCAGTCAATGATTCGTTCATTTGGACCATAGGACCCAGTTCATTCCACAGCCCACACCATTGAGGAGTGCCTTTTTAACAACTTTGGTCGATGGCGTCGTTGAGTCTGTGCTGCACTCGAATCCTACCATCGGCTCATGTCAACTGAAATCTAACTGAGCTAACCAGGACACGGTTTTCCATTGCTCTAGAGTGCTACCGATATCGTCACGATCCAGGGAGCGGCGGTGCCGGCGTTGTCCTGCTGTTAGAAAAGGTACTCGCGTCTGTCTTCTTCTGCCATAGCGCATTAACGTCAAATTTCGTGTCCTAACGGATACGTTAGACCTACTTCCCACATTGATTTGTGCGGTTATTTCCTGCAGTTTTGCTTTTTGGTTAGCGCTGACAACTGTACGCAAACGCCGCTGTCCTCGGTTGTTAAGTGAAGCCCATCAGACACTGCGTTGTCCGTGGTGAGAGGCAAAGCCTCATGTTTGGTATTCTCAGCACACTCTGACACTATGGTTCTCGGAATGTTGAATTCCCTTACAGTTTCCAAAATAGAATGTCCCCCAAGTGTCTAGCTCCAACTACCATTCCGAGTTCCAAATCTGTCAGTTGCCGTCGCGCGGCCATAATCACGTCTGGAACCTTTTCACACGAATCACCTGAGTGCAAACGACAGCTCAGCTGATCCACTGCTCTTTTATGCCTTGTGTACGCGGTACTACCGCCATCTGAATATGTGCATATTACTATCCAATGACTTTTGTCACATCAATGTATTTCTATGTTGTTTATGTGATATTCCAAACAGGAAGGCACTTAGGATGGCGTTATACCTACGCTTCACCCTGTGAGTTTTAACATGTCGCGTGTTGTGTTTAGACTTGAAAGGGATTTCCAAACATTTCGACACTGGGACGCAGTTGAGGTATGCTACTGACAACCTAATTTTCCTGCTGTTTATGGCTTGTGTTCATAACATTGCAACACGAAGAAGCATTCTTCAGGACATTTCCAGTGCCACAAAAACGATACGGCCGTCGCTATTAACATTCCAACAAACGAAATCATTCTGTTACGAGCGCCAGAATTGTAACGCGCCTTTTTCAAATGTCTCTGAGCACTATGGGACTTAACATCTGAGGTCATCAGTCCCCTAGAACTTAGAACTACTTAAACGTAACTAACCTAAGGACATCACACACGTCCATGCCCGAGGTAGGATTCGAACCTGTGACCGTAGCCCGGTCGGAGTGGCCGTACGGTTCTAGACGCTACAGTCTGGAACCGCGCCGCCGCTACGGTCGCAGGTTCGAATCCTGCCTCGGGCATGGATGTGTGTGATGCCCTTAGGTTAGTTAGGTTTAATTAGTTCTAAGTTCTAGGCGACTGATGACCTCAGAAGTTAAGTCGCATAGTGCTCAGAGCCATTTGAACCATTTCGTGACCGTAGCGGTCGCTCGGTTCCAGACTGAAGCGCCTAGAGCCTCTCGGCCACAGAGGTCGATGCGACCTTTTTAATCACGCTATTCTTAGCTAGGTTTTTCTGTGCAGAGATCCACACATTGCGGTCGAAAGTTTTTAGCAGACCACAAACGTTTTTTTTTCCTTTTATAGGTATATGGCTGTCATTCTTTAACTAACACAGGTTTTCGTTTTATTAGACGTATCCGAGAAAAACGAAAATGAAGGGAGCAATGTAGCATTTGTTGAAAATATGCACGTTCTGGATGCCTAAGGGGTCGGCAAAGTCTATTTGTGTAAATGAGAGAGGTTTTCGTAGTCTTAGTTGACTGGTGGGGAGTGGGGCTTTTTATATTTACTGGCAAACTGTGTTTTCCTGAAGTTACATTGTAACCACTAATGGAAATCCTTCTCGGCTGTATGAAGGGCACTTCGTGAGGCCATGTTTCTTAGTTCGGACATGAAGAAAAAGTCGAACGTGTGTGTGTATGATTCGAGTGGTGTGCGAAGTGGTGTCATCCATCAAGCAGTATTGGGTGACGTATGTCGTTTGGAAGTTCACTGAAATGGAGACGTAGTCTGTTAAGTGTATCCTGAAGAAAGGAACTGAAAAGTGTCATTTTTGAACTAGTGAATCATTACTTGCCGTTCTTGAGTGAAACATAAATTAAACCGATATTTTTAAAATTTTCGAGGAGGATTACCAGCTTAACAGGAATCGAATGAAACACTCTCACGTTGTGTGCGTTGAAAATTTAAAAAAATCCGTTTTACTTTTCTTAGAATGTTCTCTGAGAAGAAACTCCGTTATCGAGTTACAAGGCGACTTGTGTAAAAGGGTCTCCGGAAAAGCAGCAGGAAAAAATAGTCGACCTATATTTTCAACGACGGTTTAACAGGAATTATGGAAATTATGAACTTGCTCGAACTTGAGATCGGACCATCCTGCTAAAATTGCTGCATCAAAGCGGAGGAAAAGTGTATCGAACGAGCAGAACAGCGCATGACGAAAGCCCGCATGGCCACTATGGCCACGAACAAGATGGAAGAGAATCTCCTTTTGCATCTGAAAGGATTTCTGCATGTTCCAGGGATTGCCGACTAAATATACGTTTAACTTAAGTACAAAAAATGTAACGTAAAATATAAAAATAGTTTTTCTCAAAGCCGTATTTTTCAAATTGGCTGGAAACATAACTCGAGAACGGTACATATCAATTCTTCGGAATTTGATGCTGGCATTCTAAACCGAATTCTGTGTCAGCGAATGTAGGACAGTCTATTTCGGAAATCGTTAGGGACCTCAATGTTCCGAAATGCACAGAGTGAAGAGTGCGCCGAGAGTACCACATTTCAGCCATGACCTCTCACCACGGACAACCCAGTGGCCAACAGCCTTCACTTAACGACCGAGAGCAGCGGCGTTTGCGTAGAGTTGTCACTGCTAAAGGTCAAGTAACAGTGCGTGAAATACAGAAGAAAAGTGTACGTAATATCACTATATAATCAGATTTACCATTACTTTTTATTTTACTTGAAAAATCACGAAAACAAACTATTTTTCTTCCGTTTAAAGAAGGCTACTGCTTAAGTCACTGCTACCTCTCAAATTTGGCTCAAAACGTAGAATTCATCCTGTATTGTGTATTGTTTTCCAATAGGAGATGTACTGTCTGAAGTCAAAGACTGGTTCCTTCATGTTTACAACGATCTCTTGGCGAAGTACCTTTCAAATCTGTGGAAATATTCTAAGGTCGCCGATCAGGTGAGTTAACATGCTGAACTGTCTTGCTAGGTCAGAGGAAATATTGAGGTGTAGATGTGATGTGCGTGATTTCAGTCACTCGACTGCGGATCAAGGTTTCCAGAGATTTGGATCAGTTTGTATTCAACGTAAAGGAATCACTGACTTGATCCGCATAACCGCTTTCTAAGGTCTTAGGTTGTTGCTTGGAAACAGTGATGTGAAAACCTCACGTGCTGCAAATAGTTCGAGGCGCGACTGAGACAATACAGCGGCGATACTGCGTGGAGCAGATTGGGCAACCACTTGGTAGGTAGCATGGGGATTTTGGAATCAGATGTTCACGAAATTTCCGTCCGATTCCGCTTCGGCAGTTGCGATTTTTCATTGTTCTGACAGAACGCACGGTAGCCTCGAAGAGTTATGGAATGGCCGTCATTAAAATGTATTTCTTGGAGAGCAACACAGATAACAGAAGACAGTAAAATTCACGAAGTCAGCGTATTTCATACAGAAATAGATCTATTTTGTGTCGAAATCAGTACATAGTGTTGAAATCAGTGGATTTTGTGCCGAAATCAGTGAGTTTTATGTCAAAATCGGTTCATATAAAATACCCTGTTGGGAGTTCGATAGAGCTTTTTACACTAATGTATTCTTCACAAGTCTTTTCATCTACACATTACTGTTACACCTTACGTCCATTGGCATGCTCTCAATGTATTGGGTAACAAAGGTGACGAAGAGTGTCATGACTCTGTGTGTTAGACTGTTGTTACTGCGAACTTTGAGAGTCTAGCGCATTCATAAACCGAATTTTACTACAAATGTATTAAATTTTACTTCTTCTCCTCTATAATTCCTGTGATACTGCACAGCTTTACGTAGATTACTCTCAAAACTGGCTATTATCAATATGTATATGTGTGATCATGAAAGGAAAAGTCGAATAGATAGATTTTCTGGTACAGCCGCTGAAACATCCCCTTAGAAAAATTATAAATGACGGTGCTCGTAAACCTCTTACGTTATTTGATTTTCAAACAGATGAACAAAACTGAACGCACTGAGACATTTCTCTCTTTACTTATTCTGATCAACACTAAACTGACACACAATATTTTTAGCGCAACGCAATCTGACTTTCAATAATCCCTACAAAAGAATGGCCCTGACTAACAATAACCGATACCTTTCATGAATCTTCGTTACTCGAACTACTGCAATACAGCGAGCGCCACTACTGGCAGCTAAATAAAAGATTCAAACTACTGAAGGCACTAACTACTGATTGGGATAGTTAGCAAATGAAAGATTTTGATAGAGAACAAACAATGTATTTACCTTAATAATATTCAAAAGTCATTATATATAGAACAAACAATGTCTTTACATTGCTTGTTCTCTATCAAAATCTTTCATTTGCTAACTATGCAAATATATATATATATATCAGTTCATGGTATACAGTATTACAAATTTACTCTTTCTGATGGACACGCGTCCAGATCGTCCGCTCTCAAAATTCTGCCATCTCTCTCCCCACATCCACCACTGCTGGAGGCTCATCAACTGCGCATCGCTACGCGCTGTTCACACCCAACTTCCCAACACTACACAAGTGAATATTCCAACAATGCCAACCAGCCACAGACTGCACACTGCACAGTCAGTGCTTTTCATACAGAGCGCTAAGTGACGTTACCAACATAAAAACCTAAACAGCCCACTTACACCGTAATTTTGAGATTACCTTTTAGGCACAGATTTGGTCCTGTAGGCGCCAGTGCTTCTGCAACAAGGATGGTAATACTAACCTGTAACACTGCGCCTAACATATGTTGAAAATAGGGGATAATCATTGCAAATCTACATGAGCACTGGCATACGGTAAGCTTTACCAATAGCATTCATTTTAAAAATCACTTTCTGTTAAGTCATTCTTTGCTATGGCTAATAATCATTTCCTCATCTGCAAAAAGATATGTACTCACGTTCATGTCATTACGAAACATTCAATCAGTCGTAAGCAAGTTTTTTTCTGTCGTATATTATCTTCAGTGGTAACTTAAAAGCAAGGTTATGCAAACCTGTACCGTAAATTTTAATGTGTTTGACATGATGCGTGAGAGGCCTCAGGTACCCATTGTGACAAGAGTAAAGAAACGAATAAGTAGTAATCAAACAAATAAAAGGAGAAAATTATAATTGGATAATTTATTTTTTAAAGACGATTTTGTAACTTCTTAACAACTCAGTTGATTATGAGATACCAGAGTAATGTACGGGTAACTGCACAACACAAACAAATGCATGACCAGCAATTCAAGGTGAAGGGTAGATGCAGTGCGTTTATCCGTGCATTATCACTAAGGATTCCATCTAGAACGCATCACCGGTCGGGTGGGTTAGGATGTCATGAACCTGGAACAAAAAAACATCGGTTTGTTTGTTTTCCTCTACTCCACTGGCGAGATAAAACGAGCGAGAGGCAAAGTGTGGAAGAAATACGGCAAAAGTTAGAATTTTTCTGTGCACAGCAGCTAAGAGTAGCAGCAAAAATCATTTGACAAACTATAGCTTGCAGAATATATGAATCTTTGTGACTGGTGTGTACCCGCAGGAACTGTAGAACGAAATAAGCTCTACCTGTACTCTCGGATGCTGGGACAACATGTAGATGACAGCATTCGCTATATCTTCTGGTTCCAGATAAGGTGCTGTCTTGAACATTTCAGGTGTCAAGTGTTTAGTTGTATTGTAGAACTCTGTCTTCACCAATCCGGGAGATACTTGCTGTAACGAAAAAAAGAATATACAAAATGGAAAGAGAAGGGTTCCAAAACAGAATACAAATAGCAATTTTGGCCCTGAATCATATAACAAATTTCTCGTAGGTTGTTTCAAACTACGTTATCTGAGATACGCAGCATACGGAATAATATACAGTTCTTTCTCTATGGTGAGCTTTTTCTTCAATACCAAGTGTGAACGAATCAGTTTATTTTTCAGGTTTGAATAGCCGTCCAGCCAAGTTCGAGAGTGTCCCTCAAAGATTATTGAATAAATAATTTAAAAACCAGATATATATGAGAGTACAAGATCAGAAGAATATCGGTGATTGGAAAAAGTCCTGGACAAAAGATTTCGCTGGGTTATAGACTTACAGCTCCAGCGGCTCGTATGAAAGCCGTCTGCCAAATAGCCCGCAACTGAGACTCAAAAACGAAATTCATCAACTAAACAGAAATGTACCTGATGATGATGATGATGATGAGAAGGCGATCGAAATGTACAGCAGACTGAGTAAAGAATTGGTGAGCAGAACATCGATGTTATCTGTCAACGTTGCACCCTCAATGTAGGACCTAGCTGAGTTACCAGAGAACTGTATTCATTCCCTTTTACTACTTGAAATGTTTCAGAAAATCGTTTTGTGTGAGGCGGTTTCAGAGTCCCACTGTTTGAACTTCTAGAATTGTATACGACCCACAACTAGTTCCTCTCCTGTACCAACACCATCATCTCAGACTAGCGATTGTATCTAACATCCTGAACTATTTGTTCAGCATATTGCTGTCTCTGTCTTTCTGCTCATCTTTTGCCCTCAGTGGCTCCATTAGTTCCACGGAAGCTATTCCTGTGATTCTCAACACATGTGCTATCGTCCTGTCCCTTATTCTTGCAGTGCCAGCGTTTTCCTCATGTTCCCTTTCTCGTAGATTCTGTTGATAACTTCCTCATTTTTTATCTTCTCAGTCCATGCAGCTTTCTTCCATAGGACATCTCAGTCACTTTGAATCTCTTATTTTGCGATTTTTCCACCTCCTCCTGATGTACTTTCAAAGATATTTCTTAGATTACTTTGTGGAATAAGAAGAAAATAGAAATCTTAATTACTTGTATTTAATAACACACTTATCGCTGAGGTACAGAAAAGCCAACTATGATAGGCAGCAAAATACCCACAAGTTCCACACATACAAACTCTCGTAAAGATGCTGCGATCAGGTCTGTCCTCAGCGCCTGTGTATAATTTCTCTTTAAATCCAAAAGATTTAAAATGAGATGTGTAAACTATCAATAAGATTGCTATCGAACAAATAGCAAACAAACATTGATTCTATCCACAAGAAGCTGAAGAAAATACAGATCATAACAAATAAATCGTCATAGCAGTACTCAGACAAATAATTTAAATAAATACACAAGCGTTTCGTATTGTGAAACAACTTCAGATAGAATGGAAAAAAAATTCAGAAATACTTTCATCATCACTACCGGAGTTAAGGAATAGAACACAACATGAAGCAGATACAGTATAAATGTGATCAACTTGGAATATATAAAATTATACGCTCCAATTATTATCAATTCTTTTACCAGTTATAAAAGCCTCTGCAGAAACTTGTTGGGTGATTCAAAATGAGAAAGAGCACAAATCTGCAGCAGATACCTAACTACAAAGCACAAAATACCCATTTTCGTTAAATGACCTCGATCCACTCCAAATTATTCAGAAACGCAGAAGACTATTTTCGAGGAAAGAGCTATAAATGAGATAAAAAGATAAAACAATGTTGAAACACTGCTGTGTAGCGATAATTGAGTCAGTCGTTATGGACCTTATGACAGATCTGTACCAGTTTAGGTAAATTTCACAAAAGTCACTTAGAATATATTACTAACGTGATTACAGTGAACAGAAATTCAGAATACGTGTTTTCTAAAGAGACTTCTGTTCTCTTTTATTTTGATGAGGCCCAGCACAAATTCCTCTCCTGTGCTAACCTTATCATCTCAGAGTAGTTCTTGCAACCAAGTCCTTAGTTATTCTGGAAAAATTCCAATCTGTCTTCCTCCGCAGTTTTTACCCTCTACAGCTGCCTCTAGTACCATACTGTCCCATCTTCTAGTCAGTGTTTCCGCATTTTCTTCGCCGATTCTACTGAGAACCTCCACAATCCTTACCTCATCAGACAACACAATTTTCAACATTCTTCGGTGGCGTCGCATCGCAAATGTTTCAATTACCTTCTGTTACTGGTTTTCTACAGTGCATGTTTTACTGTCATACAATGCTGTGCTCCAAACGTACATTCTCAGAAATTTCTTCCCCAAATTGGAGCCAGTGTTTGATACTAGTAGACTTCTCTTGGCCAGGTGTGCCCTTTTTGCCAGTGCTAGTGTGCTTTTATGTCCTCTTTGCTCCGCCCGCCACGGATTATTTTGCTGTCTAGGCAGCAGAATTCCTTTTTCGTTTTTCTTCGATTTTCTCTCAATCGACATTATGTACGTATTAGAGTGTTCATTCCATTCAACAAAATCTGTAATTCTTCTTCGCTTTTCCTGAGGATAGCAATGTCACTAGCGAATCTTATCATAGATATCCTTTCACTTTGAACTTAAATTCCACTCCTGAAGCTTTCTTTTATTTCTGTCATTGCTTCTTCGATGTATAGATTGAACAGCAGGGGCGAAAGACTACAACCCTGTCTTACACACTTTTTAATCGGAGCCCTTCGTTCTTGATCATCAACTCTTATTATTCCCTCTTGACTGTTCTACATATTTTATATTAATCTCTCTCCCTACAGCGTACCCTTGTTGTTCTCAGAATTTCGAACAACTTGTACCATTTTACATTGTGGAAAGCTTTCTCCAGGTCTTGATTTTCCTTCAGTTTTGCTTCCATTATCAACCGCGACAACAGAACTGCCTCTCTGGTTCCTTTACCTTTCCTAAAGCCAAACTGATCGTCTTGTAACACTTATTCAGTTTTATTTTCAATTCTTCTGTATACGATTCTTGTCAGCAGCTTGGATGCGTGACCTGTTAAACAGATTGTGCATAATCCTCGCACTTGTCAGTTCTCGCAATCTTCGGAATTGTGTGGAATATGTTTTCCCGAAAGTCAGATGGTACTTCGTCAAGCCCTCATATTCTACACACCAACGTGAAAAGTCATTCTGTTGCCACTTCCCCCGATGATTTCTGATGAAATATTATATATTCCTTTTGTCTTATTTGGTATTAAGTCTTCCGAAGCTCTCTTAAATTCTGATTCTAATACTGAATCCCTGTCCCTTTTATAAAGATTCCTGTATCTGTTTCTGTCACGTCATCAGACAATCTCTCTTCCCTCTTCCCCCTCCCCCTGCTTCCTCCCCATTAAAGGCCACTAATATACACTTTTCACCTATCCTCTCTCTGCTAACAGTGGGATTTCCGTAGCACACTTAATCTTAACAACCTTGCTTTTAATTTCACCGAAGACTGTTTTAAAATTCCTATATGCTGAGTCAGTTCTTCCTACAAACACCTCTTTTTCGATTTCTCCACGTTTTCATCCAGCCATTTCGCCTTTGTTGCCCTGAACTTCCTGTTTGTTTTATTCCTGAGTGACTTGTATTGCTGAATCTTCCCGAACTTTTCTGTACTTTCTTCTTTCATCGATCAGCTCAAGCATTTCTTCTGTTACCCATGGTTTCTTCTTTGTTATCCTCTTGTTACCTATGTTTTTTTCCATTTTCTGTGATTGTCCATTTTAGAGATGTCCATTCCTCTTCAACTGAACTACCTACTGAGGTATTCCTCAACGCAGAATCTATAGCATTAGAGAACGTCAAGCGTATCTCTTCATTCCTTAGTATTTCCGTATCCCACTTCCTTGCGCATTGATTCTGCCTGACTAGTCTCTTAAACTTCAACCGACGCTTCATCACCACTAAATCCTGATCTGAGTCTATATCTGCTCCTGGCTGTGCCTAAAATCCCATATCTGATTTCGGAATCACTACCTGACTATGACGTAATGTAACTCAAATCTTACCACATCTCCCAGCCTTTTGTAAGCATACTTCCTCCTCTTGTGATTCTTGAACAGAATATTCGCTATTACTAATTCAAATTTATTACAGAACTCAATTAGTCTTTGCCCGATCTCATTCCAGGCGATAAGCCCATATGATCTCGTAACTTTATTTTCGATATTTCCCGCACTGCCACAATTATTAGATTATCATCCCACAGCACACACTGAATTACCCGCACAATATCTTCCTCGTACGCCTTATTTATCTCGTCATATTTTGCTTCTGACGTTAGAATGTGTATCTGAACTGTCGTTGTCGGCGACGGTTTGCTGTAGATTCTGTAGAGAACAATCCTGTCATTGAACTGCTGAAATTAACTCCCTCTCTGCCATACTTTAGTTCTCATAACGAATCCTAGTAATTTTCTACCACTATTTATGTTACTCTATATTAATCTAACCAGAAATCTTTATTTTCTTTCCATTTCACTGCAATGGCCCACAATGCATCTATAAGGGCTTGCTGAAAAGTAATGCTCTCGAATTTTTTGTGTGAAAACTCTTCAAGCTTATTACATAAAATTAAAGTCATTAACGTTATGGGACTTAATTCTTCTCAACGTGGTCATCCTGGTGATGAACATATTTCTCCCAACAATATACCACTTTGTTGATGCCGTCATTATAGAATGTGTGAGTTCGTTGACGGAGGCATGACCTCATCTTCGCTTGCACCGCTTCATCACTCTCAAAGTGAAGTCCTCGAAGGAGTTACTAATGTTTTGGAAACAGACGAAAATCGGATGGGGCTGCATGGAGGATGATCGACGACAGTGGACCCAAGGCGCCGGGTTCTTGCAGATGTCGTAACTCTCGTGTGTGATTTGGCATTGTCATGCTGAAAAAGTGGGTGCTCATGTGTGGACCAACTCTTCTGCGATTAGAAACTCGATTACAGCAAGCTCTCAGACACCATTGTAGTTACGTTAGACACAATCATGTTACACGTTACAATATGGAGACCTGTGGCGGCAGAGGGCTCAAATGTGTAGACATGAACAGTGAAGATTTAGAATGTTAATCATATTTATTTTATTTAAAAAGCTACCAAAGTTTTCACACAAAAAATTCGGGGGCTTTATTTTTCAGCACGCCTTCGTACATTTAGCTTATTCATTTCTATTTTTAGATTTTCTAGTTTCACAGCCAAGATCAAAATTTGACGTTCCATGCCCCTACTCGCAGAACGCCACCTTTTCGTGGATTATTCAGCGTTTTTCTCGAGGTAACCTTCCAGGTCCTCCAGGAGATCAGAATGTGTGACTAATTCGTAATATTCCGTAAATGGAGAGATCATCATGACACTCTTTCAATTACCGGTCACATGTAATGTGGATATATATTGAATGTCATTACTGAAATGGTTTCCATTGTCTTCTGCATCCCAATCCAATGATCACCGCTGATTCTTCCGCCTATTAGAAGTAATTTCCCAACCCTAGAGCAAGAGGGTGTCATGAAACTCTGTCCTCCACCCTCGTTGACAAGACTGTTGGCAGGAAAGAGGTAACTGCTTATACCTTAAGTCTTCGGTCGCCATTGCTGATGATTTTTATTCAAAATATAAGCAATAACTGTGTTCGAACCGGGGAATCGGTGTTTTGTTTATAAGTCAAAGCAAGTACCTCAAGACTACGGTATCTTTTAAACAGAACATAAACAACGTCGTTTGAATGGAGTTGTGACTATGTGGAAGTGGAAGTGAATTTTAAATATTGTCTATTGTCCTACGATCTACACCAACGACAACAGTAAAGTGACTGAAAATACCACCACGCCACACGGCAAAAAAGCATCCACATAAGGCCACGCTAAGCTTCCTCAGGAACTACGAGGAGTTACTCTTTTACTAACAATGATAACAGACTTCGTCGTAAAATATGGCTACAAGGTAGCCCACGTCGACAGAGAAGGTCTGTCTCTCACAAGGACAGCTCCCTTCAGTAAACGGCGGCAAGTAGCTGCCAAGGTGGAGAGAAAGAAATACACTACTGGCCACTAAAATTGCTACACAACGAAGATGACGTGCTACAGACGCGAAATTTATCCGACAGGAAGAAGATGCTGTGATATGCAAATGATTAGCTTTTCAGAGCATTCACACAAGGTTGGCGCCGGTGGCGACATCTACAACGTGCTGACATGAGGAAAGTTTCCAACCGATTTCTCATACAAAAAGAGCAGTTGACAGGTGTTGCCTGGTGAAACGTTATTGTGATGCCTCGTGTAAGGAGGAGAAATGCGTACCATCACGTTTCCGAGTTTGATAAAGGTTGGATTGTATCCTATCGCAATTGCGGTTTATCGTATCGCGACATTGCTGCTCGCCTTGGTCGAGATCCAATGACTGTTAGCAGAATATGGAATCAGTGGGTTCAGGAGGGTAACACGGAACGCTGTGCTGGATACCAACGGCCTCGTATCACTAGCAGTCGAGATGACAGTCATCTTATCCGCATGGCTGTAACGGATCGTGCAGCCACGTCTCGATCCCTGAGTCAACAGGTGGAGACGTTTGCAAGACAACAACCATCTGCACGTACAGTTCGACGACTATCAGCTCGGAAACCATTGCTGCGGTTACCCTTGACGCTGCATCACAGACAGGAGCGCCTGCGATGGTGTACTCAACGACGAAACTGGGTGCACGAATGGCAAAACGTATTTTTTTTCGGATGAATCCAGGTTCTGTTTACAGCATCATGACGGTCGCATCCGTGTTTGGCGACATAGCGGTGTACGCACATTGGAAGTGTGTACTCCTCATCGCCATACTGGCGTGTCACCCGGCGTGATGTTATGGGTGCCATTGGTTACATGTCTCGGGCACCTCTTGTTCGCATTGACGGCACTTTGTACAGTGGACGTTACATTTCAGATGTGTTACGACCCGTGGTTCTACACTTCATTCGATCCCTTTGAAACGCTACATTTCAGCAGGATAATGCACGACGGCATGTTGCAAGTCCTGTACGGGCCTTTCTGGATACAGAAAATGTACGACTGCTGCCCTGGCCAGCACATTCTCCAAATTTCTCGCCAACTAAAAACGTCTGGTCAATGGGGTTCGAGCAACTGGCTCGTCACAATACGCCAGCCACTACTCTTGATGAACTGTGGTATCGTGTTGAAGCTGAATGAGCAGCTGAACCTGTATACGTCATCCAAGCTCTGTTTGACTCAATGCCCAGGCGTATCAAGGCCGTCATTACGGCCAGAGGTGGTTGTTGTGGGTAGTGATTTCTCAGGTCTATGCACCCAAATTGCGTGAAAATGTAATCACATGTCAGTTCTAGTATAATATATTTGTCCATTGAATACCCGTTTATCATCTGCATTTCTTCTTGGTGTAGCAATTTTAATGGACAGTAGTGCAGATGACAGATTATCGCCACCCTCTGCGCGGACACAATGTATAGAAGATAATTTCAGTTCCAAAGAAGGTAAGTGCTGACGTGTGAATAGCGTAAATAATTGCTTTAACAACCCGTGGCTCCAAATTATCTTCTATACATTGTGGTGGCGATGTTGACTCTACAGCTTGTCTTAGGCTGTAGTTTTAAAAAAAAGCAAATTTACGTTCACTTTTTTAGCAGAGTTAGAGAAAGCTTTTGAAAAACTTGACTGGAACGCTGTGTTCGTAATTCTAAAGGCAGCCGGCAGTTACCCCCATCGTTCAGTGTAGAAGTAGAAATACTGAGAGATCACGTCCTAGGACAGCCAGGCCGTGGCTTACCCCCACTCTGATGTGGCTCTTCCTGGCGACGAGGTCCTTCCTGAGGCCTTCCAGCAGCGCCGTCACAGCCTGCTTGGTGGCCGCAGCCATGGCCACCTTGCTGTTCGGTGGTGGGTTGTGTCCCCAGAGCCTGTGCAAGACGAACACTTAGTTACACAACGTAGGCTTCGATGACCGGTGTTCACATCCTTGCCAATTTTTTTTTACGTGCTCATTAAATCGCGGTCTGAGCCAAATTTCTGTGCCCATCGCTTCGTGTCCTAATTCTACGGACATCCTCAGAGTCTCAAAGAAGCAGACAGTTGATTTTCAAACTTGAACACTCTCATAAAATTCGATTTCCTCAGCTTCTTTAAACTTTTAAATTAATCAACTCCTTACATGAGTCTGAGGTTGTCGGTAGAATTAGCATACGAAGCGTTAAGCACAAATAAATAGGCTCGAACTTAAATAGTGGCAACACTGCTGTGGAGACACTAAGACACTATGCAATGGAATCTACTATTGTCGCTGATAGGACACGTTCTTGAAATACCTACCTTACCTCCGAGCCAACGGACTCGCCCGTCCCACGTCACCAGCGCGCGCACAGTCGAGGGAAACACAGTCACTTGTGAGCGAGCGGTCTAACGCAACGGTGTCACTATATTTTCGAAACAGGAACAACGGAGTTGGATCAATATTGAATGTGCCAGAAGTCGTACAGCACGGCAGTGTCATCAAGGTCTTCAAGAGGCGTGTGGAGATTCGACATTGCCGTGCAGAACAGTGGCACGTTGGGTAAAATCCTTCAACGAAGGTCGACAAACTGTGGCAGACATGCTTCGTGCAGGTCGTCCTAGCGCCTCTGAAGAAGACGTGCATGCTGTTGCCGCGTTAGTGGACAGTGATCGACGCCATACAATTCGTGAGATCGTCCACAAAACCCGATTTGTGCATATGACCGTGCTTCGCATCCTGAAAAAACGCCTGGGAAAGCGAAAAATTGCATCACGTTGGGTTCCGCATGACTTGACGAAAATGCAGAAATGGATGCGTTACGACGCTGCTCAGACGGACTTGGAGCGCTATGAGAGCAAAGGAGAGGCTTTCTTACGCCATATCGTAACACTGGATGAGACATGGGCCACATCGTACGAGCCAAAACTGAAACGCCAATCGAACGAATGGTGTCATTATGGGTCGCCATGAAAGTCGACAGTGCTTCAGAGTCCCAGTATGGCGAATGGTATCGTGATTCTCGTGTAAGACTATGATGGTGTTATCCTAACGCATTACGTTCCTCCACGGAAGACCGTCAACGCACAGTATTATGTCCGTTTTGGAGCATCACCTGCGACCAGTTTTGCGAAAGAAGCGGCGACACTTTCTGCGCAACTCACACATCATTTCGCATGACAATGCGCGGGCGCAAACAGCGCAAGCTGTGGCTGCTCTGTTCAGTCCATGGGACTGGGAAGTACTGTACCATCCACCATACTCCCCAAACTGAAGTCCTTGTGACTTTGATTTGATTCCGAAGATGAAGAAACCACTTCGTGGCATTCGCTTCAGAACTGTTCCAGAGATTCGACAGGCAGTAGACCGCTCTATTCGCACCATCAACACAACAGGCTCTGGTAACGGTATACTACGCCTTCCACATCGCTGGCAACGGGTTCTACACAACGCTGATGACTACTTTGAAGGACAGTAACAGGTGCAAACATGTAACTCTTTTGTATCGGTCGTGAATAAACAGTTGCCACTATTTAAGTTCCAAACCTCTTAGACGCCTTAGACTACGGTTTAATGTGCGTGTAACAGAAGTCGCCCTGGATGCAGGCACGTTGTGTTATGTTACATGGATAATTAATTTATTGAGAAGTACCATACCAATACCGATGCCAACCAAATTCAAGGCTGTCAACGTCCATGACAGTTGCAGATGCAAGACGATGAGAGTAAATTCTTCTACATATATTGCTGCCTGGTGTTGGACATCGTTTCCATTTCCCAAAAAACGAACTACAGAGAAGCAGAAATGGTAGTTCAGCCGGCTTTCTTAACAATACTGTGAGGAGCACAGGTCCTCTGATCGCACCGCCGTCATCTTGACGGAGGGCTACATAGACACGAGTGCTAAGTGAACACGTAAGAAAGAATTTAACTTTGCACCTTCGCCTTAGGTCATCCCCGTATGTGCTATAATAAGAGACGTCTAACAGGCAGAGCGCAAGATCCCCAGAGAAACGACACACAAATTCAAAGTAAAACGAACCGTATCATCGAAAAAGTTAAAGCCCCAGCACCAGACATGACCAGCGTTGAGTGCAATGGCAAGCGCACGCTACCCAGTGATGAAAGCACTGTAGTTCTTTCTGCTGGCAAGGACAGGGCAAATCTACTTGTGGAACACGTGTACTATGATACGAAGAAATGCAGGCTACTGGACCAAAATACGAGGGCTCTCTAGAAAATAAGTTCCGATCGGTTACGAAATGGAAACCACAGTGAAAACCAGAAAAGTACTATTTGCAACAGTTAGGTACACCTTACACCTACTTCTCTACATGGTCACCACTCCAACTTCGAGTGTTATCGTAGTGTTGTATCAACCTTCCAATATCCTCGTCATAGAAAGCAGCCGCCTGTGCTTTCGGCCAGTTATCTGCACTTGTTTGCAGCTCGTTGTCTGTGGAAAAATTTCGTCTTCATAGCCAGAGGTTCTTGTGAGCAGAGATGAAACTTAGGGGGAGCCAATTATGGACTGTATTGTGGGTGATCAAACACTTCTCATCGGAAACGCTGCAGGAGCGTCTTCATTGCTCCTGCAGTGTGCGGCCGAGAATTGGCATGGAGAAGGAACTGCTCGACAGTTGTGTTATGTGGGCTGCATGACACAGGCGAAATCTCTAATCAGGCCCTCGTACTTGGCGGGAGACGCTATTCCCTACGCATCTTTACGTGCTCAATGTTCACTCAAAACTGGAAAGAGCGACGCGACTCGATCGACGGGCATACTAGAGACACTGCCCAAAACATCTGTGCAAAGCTTTACCGGATTTTCCCAGTGGTAGATTGGAACTCACTTTCTGGAAAACCCTCGTACTTAGCGGAGCGATCCAGCACATAGAATTATGAAAAAGGCATATGAGCTTCTTAAGCAATGTTGGAACGAAGTTTTGTCCAGAGAGATTTCCATCAGATCATCTGCTGTTTGCATTTTGCCCAACATTGACAAAGATGGGACACCTCTCCACCACCGGTTCGCTGAAGAGTATCATTTTGTTCAGTTGACATGGTCGCGCTGTTTACGAATGTACCTATCGAAGACCCTTTGGACCGCATTTCTTCGAAAGTGAGGTGATCGAGCCATTTAGGCTTCACAACCACCAGTACTAAAATCTTACCCTCGGCGTTATGATGGGAAATGCATCATCTCAAAGTGTTGCGAATCACTTTATAGAGAATTTCGATGATTTACATCAGATAAGCTCTTATTAAAGCCTGGTGGTTACTTCCGATAAGCTGAAGAAATATTTGGCATTTGGCCCCATGGACGTGGAAACTCAACGAGATCTTGGAACATCTCAACAGCACTGACAGTAACGTTCAGTTCACTATGGATCCAAGAAATGACGATGCCTTGGCATTCCTCGACCATCTCGTCCGCCGCAAAAGGAAATGGATGTCTTCGCCACAGCGTCTACAGATAACCTACGCACACCAGTCGTCTGTATTAGCAGGCTATCAGCCATCATCACAAGCACAGAGGCGCACTGTGTTACCAACGTTGGTACATTACGCAATAATGACATCAGACGCAGACAAACTGCCCCACGGGCTTAGCCACCAACGCCAAGTATGCAGAAACAACAGGACAACGATCACCAGATAAATAAACTGGATTCAAGCAAGAATCACATAAGGCCATCGATGAGAAACAGGAAATGAAACTTGCTGTTTTATCGTTCTGTGACCCCGAGTCGAATAAGATAATAAACCTGCTGAAGAGACACAAGGTCAAATCATCCTTCAAGCCATCGTCAAAAATACGGCAGATGCTGAGACCAGTTACAGATGTGGCAACTCTTAGAACACCTGCCGTCTACAAAACACCTCTCAACCGTGGCCAGTCGTACGCCATACAAACAGTGTGCGCTGTAGAACAATGCAGGAAGGAGCTTAAGAGGATTTATCGTCTTCGAACCCCGAAAAATCCGATTAAGCTGAACATGCTGTAGATAACAGCTACAGGGTCAAGTTTGACGGAACCTTTGTCGTGGCTCGCACTAACGGTTTCTGAACAATGTAATTAAAGAAGCCACTAGAACAGAAATCACTGACAGTACATTTAACGGAGACGACGGCCTAGAGCTAAGCGCAGCTTGGCATCCGGCGATTGCGAGCAGGAAGCTGACGCATCGACCACGTATTCAACGAACGTCCCTATATGGTGTTGCCGTGAGCACCAATGACGTCACAGCCGGTAGTTAAAGTATGTAAGGGCTTATCAACTGTTTGTCAGCAGCCACTCCAGCTGACAATGGCCAGGGTCGAAAGCGCGTGGGATGTTAACCACTTGGCGCGACTGGAAGCCGAAGGACATTTTATTCAGGATTACCACCGCGAGACTCTGAACTGCTACAGTATTCTTGAATCATCTGTCCGAAATATCCTAAATAAATGTACCTTTTCTATAAATTTTTTTACGAAATTCTTTGTTGAGAAAAAGGATTGTTTCCTCTGGTGAGAATCTGTCTCCATTGCTGTACGTATTTTTGTTATTATTCTTTAAAGACATAGTTACTAGACGATGCTCACGGTCTCCCTCCACTCAACTATACAGGGTGAAAAGTATTTAAATCGACAAACTCTGGGAGGCTGTAGGGGACATCAAAACAAATATTTTCCCTAATGTCATTTTTTCCTATGAGGATTATTTAAAGCGGTGGAGGCCGTATTGCCCTCTTCAGTTGTTAGAGGGCGTATTACGCTCTTCAGTTGTAGGCAACTGCTGTCCACCAGTGTAGTAGTGCACTGTCTCTGTTTACTAATAGAGCGATACACCTGGAATGAGTACACTGATATGGTTGGTACGTACTACGTAGCGCACCACAACGGACGAGCTGCACACCGGGTTTATCAACAACAATATCCTAATCGCCGTATCCCGCATCATACGACCTTTGCTGCTGTGTACCAACTTCTGCGTGAGACCGGGTCATTTAGCCGATTACCTGGACAGGGACGCCGTCGCACCGTAAGAACGCTTCAATTTGAGGAAGCTGTCTTGGAGCATGTGGGGCGGGATCCTTCAATCAGCACTCGTGCAATTGCACGTAACATACGGACGAATCAGACAAATGTAAGAACAGTTCTTCGAGAGCAATTGTTACGTCCATTTCACTTGTGGCGTGTCCACAACCTGGAACCAGTTGATTATCCACCCAGAGCACAGTTTTCGCAGCGGTACCTGGAACAGTGTGAAATGCATCCTACATTTCCATCCTCTGCGTTGTTTACCGATGAAGCAATGTTCGGGCGTCATGGCGTCTTCAACGCGCACAATTTGCATGTTTGGAGTGAGGATAACCCACATGCCACAGTTACTAGCGCTCATCAAGTGCCGTTCTTCGTTAATGTGTGGGTCGGTGTTGTTGGGGACTGTTTAATTGGGCCGTATCTGTTACCTAGGCCATTAAATGGCAGGCACTATTACAATTTTCTCGCCAGAGCGTTGCCAGAATTGCTGGAAGACGTCCCGCTCCCTACAAGACAACGCATGTGGTTCCAACATGACGGGGCGCCGGCACATTTCAGTCGTCGTGTGCGTCGATTCCTGGACCGACGGTTACCAGAAATGTGGACTGGCATAGGTGGTCCTGTACCATGGCCTGCTCGATCCCCTCTGGACTTTTTTGTGTGGGGAGAGATACGCAACCTTGTTTACGCAACTCCTGTTGCATCAGAAGAGGATCTGGTTGCCCAGATAGTAGCAGCAGCAGGAGCAATTCAGGATATTCCTGAGCTTTTTGCCCGTGTCAGACAGAACATGATCCAACGGCGTAACCTTTGTTTACGTGTCAATGGAGACAGTTTTGAAAATCTACGGTAATTGAAATTGGGTTGTGTTAATGTGTTGTCTTTTGGTCATAAAAAATGGAAAAGTGTTTGTTGGTTTAATTAATTTGCCGCCAGAGAAATCTTCATCTACCGGTTTAAATACTCCTCATACCAAAAAATGACATTGGGGAAAAATATTTGTTTTAGTGTCCCCTACAATCTCCCAGAGTTTGTCGGTTTAAATACTTTTCACCCTGTATTCTCATGCATTCTGTCCTCTACTCTGGTCTTTCTCTCCGTTTTATAAAAATTAAATTCAGTCATAGTTAAGTGGTAATTCATGTGGTTTTGGGAGTCATTGCTAGGAAAACAACAGTAAAAATAACATTAGAATTTTGTTATAACATGTTAAAATCTATGGAACACAGCTAGCAGTGTATTCCAGGTCGTAAGTGAAATGTGATACAGGAGTGGGTAAATTAATGAAGTCAGTAGGCAAAAGGAGTAGGGAACACACCCGTTGATGTGGATGACGAAGCCGTCGTCGACGCCCCTTCTGATCATGTCCTGGATGGCCTCCCTGGTGCAGATGCTCAGACCCAGCACGTTCACGTCCAGCATGCGCCTCCATGAGTCCGTCGATGCAGCTGTGTACATAAGAGATTCTATCTCAGCGAGCAACGAAAATATCGGCATACACATTCAGAAACATTACATATTTACAAGCGGAAGTGTATACCCAGACTAGTATACTCTTTTCTCTCTCTCTCTCTCTCTGTTTATCTATCCATCTATGTGTGTGCGAGTTAAAAACAAACGGAATTTTTTTTTAATGTTGCAACGTTACTCCACGCGAAATTATACACTGAAGGCCAAAAGGGACTGGCAGAACTGGGGACCCCTCGAGCACGCAGAAGTGCCGCAACACGACGTACCATGGACTCGAATAATGTCTGAAGTAGTGCTGGAGGGAACTGACACCATTAATCCTGAAGGGCTTTCCATAAATCTGTAAGAGTAAGAGGCGTGATCTCTTCTGAACAACACGTTGCAAGGCATCCCATATGCGCTCATGTCTGGGGAGTTTAGTGGCCAGCAGAAGCGTTGAAACTCAGAAGAGCGTTTCTGGAGCCACTTTGTAGCAGTTCTGGACGTGTGGGATGTCGCATTGTCACCGGACGGGGTGGCCGAGCGGTTCTAGGCGCTACAGTCTGGAACCGCGCGACCGCTACGGTCGCAGGTTCGTATCTAGCCTTGGGCATGGATGTGTGTGATGTCCTTAGGTTAGTTAGGTGTAAGTAGTTCTAAGTTCTAGGGGACTGATGACCTTAGAAGTTAAGTCCCATAGTGCTCAGAGCCATTGTCTGTTGATATTACTCAAGACCGTCGAAATGCACAGTAGACATGAATCGATGTACGAGTAGCTGATCAGACTGGATCCTTACGTACGTGTCACCTGTCACAGTCGTATCTAGGCGTATGGGGGAGGGAGGGTTCCTGTATCACTCCAACTGCACAAGACCTACACCATTACAGAGCACCAGCTTCAACAGTCCCCTGCTGACATACAGCGTCCATGGATTCATGAGGTTGTCTTCATACCCGTACACGTCCAGCCGATCGATACAATATGAAACGAGACTCGTCCGACCAGGCAATAAGTTTATAATCATCAACAGTCCCATGATGGTGTTGCGGGGGGGCCCTCAGGCGAGGCATAAAGTTATGTGTCGTGCAGTCATCAGGGGTACATGTGTGGGCCTTCGGCTTCGAAAGCCCATATCGATGATGTTTCGTTGAATAGTTCGCACGCTGACATGGTTGATGGCCCAGCATTGAAATCTGCAGCAATTTGGGAAAGGGTTGCAGTTCTGTCACGTTGAACGATTCTCTTCAGTCGTCGTTGGTCCCGTTCTAGCATGATGTTTTTCCGGCCGCAGTAATGTCGGAGATTTGATGTTTTACGGGATTTATGATATTCATGGTACACTCGTGAATTGTTCGTACGGGAAAATCGGAGATCCTGTGAACCATTGCTAATGCGCCGACTGTAACACTACGTTCAAACACACATAAATCTTGATAACCTGCCGTTGCAGCACCAGTAACAGATCTAACAACTGCGCCAGATACTTGTTGTCTTCTATAGGCGCTGCCGACCGCAGCAGCGTATTCTACCTGTTTACATACCTGTGCATTTGAATACGCATGTCTACACCTTTTTCTTTGGCTCTCCGTTGTAACAGAAGATAGAAGAATATTGGCTCATACAAAGTGCCACAGTAGAAACAAAGGAAATAATAAATGAGTTCATATCACTCTGGAATGGACTGTGCTGTAAAAAAACTATCAGATCCAGACACACACACACACACACACACACACACACACACACACACATACACACACAAAGAGAGAGAGAGAGAGAGAGAGCCCTGAGTGCCTGCCATCGTCACAAAGTTTGTAATTCCGGCCCAGATCACTTGAAACAAGATGTGTGTCTGGCGACTACTTCGGAAAAACATGTTAACAGATTCTTCCGTGGCTTCTTCATTCAACACATTTTTCCTTATAATTGTAAAGTACAATATTGTGTATTTTCTACAGTAATAATTTATTTTGCGAACCACTTTTTGGCATTGCAAACCATCAGACGAACTGATTATCGTACAATATTCTTGAACAACACTGAAAAAGATTTTATACGTAGCGTGAGGAACGACCTAAGAGAAAATGTCATCTTTGACACCGCTGTTATAATTTATTTATTTACACGTCAAGTTCCGTAGGACCAAATTGAGGAGCAAATCTCAAAGGTCATGGAACGTGTCAGTACATGAAATTACAACATAAAAGTAATAACAGATAAAAATAAATGTTCATGAACCTGAAAAATGTCAGCTTATAAGTTTAAGTAAACGCTATCAGCAATACAATAAGAATCAGCTTAATTTTTCAAGGAACTCCTCGACAGAATAGAAGGAGCGACCCATGAGGAAACTCTTCAGTTTCGATTTGAAAGCGCGTGGATTACTGCTAAGATTTTTGAATTCGAATGGCAGCTTATTGAAAATAAATGCAGCAGTATACTGCACACCTTTTTGCACAGGAGTTAAGGAAGTCCGATCCAAATGCAAGATTGATTTCTGCCGAGTATTAACCGGGTGAAGGCTGCTTATTCTTGGGAATAAACTAATATTGGTAACAAGAAACGACAGTAAGTAATGTACATATTGAGAGGCCAATGTCAAAATATCCAGACTCGTGAAAAGAGGTCGACAAGAGCTTCGTGAACTCACGCCACTTATTGCCCGAACCGCCCACTTGTGAGCCAAAAATATCCTTCTAGAATGGGAAGAGTTACCCCAAAACATAATACCATACGACATAAGTGAATGAAAATAAGCGAAGTAGACTAATTTTCGTGTCGAAGTATCACTCACTTCTGATACCTTTCGAATAGTGAAAATGGCAGTATTAAGTCTTTGAAGAAGACCCTGAACGTGGGCTTTCCACGACAGTTTACTATCTATCTGAACACATAGAAATTTGAACTGTTCAGTTTCACTAATCATATGCCCGTTCTGTGAAATTAAAACGTCAGGTTTTGTTGAATTGTGTGTTAGAAACTGTAAGAACTGAGTCTTACTGTGATTTAACGTTAGTTTCTTTTCTACAAGCCATGAACTTAGGTCATGTACTGCACTATTTGAAACCGAGCCAATGTTGCACACAACGTCCTTTACTACCAAGCTAGTGTCATCAGCAAACAGAAATATTTTAGAGTTACCCGTAATACTAGAGGGCATATCATTTATATAAATAAGGCACAGGAGTGGCCCCAACACTGATCCCTGGGACACCCCCCACTTGACAGTAGCCCACTCAGATCCCACATCACAGCCATTATCAACATTGTGATTAATGACCTTTTGCTGCCTGTTGCTAAAGTAAGAGGTGAACCAATTGTGAGCTACTCCCCGTACTCCATAATGGTCCAAGTTCTGGAGCAATATTTTGTGATCAACACAATAAATTGCCTTAGTAAAATGAAACAATACCCCAAGCGTTCGAAACTTTTTGTTTAGCCCATCCAGTACCTCACAAGGAAAGGGAATATAGCATTTTCAGTTGTTAAACGACTTCTAAAGCCGATCTGTACATTTGATAGCAAATCGTATGATATAAAATGATCAATTATTTTTACATACATAGCCTTTTCAATACCTTTTGCAAACGCTGATGGCATACAAATAGGCCTAAAATTATCTACATTATCCCTTTCTCCCTTTTTATAAAGCGGCTTTACTACTGAGTACTTTAATCGTTCAGGAAACTGACCCTTCCTAAAGAAAAAATTACAAATATGGCTAAATACAGGGCTAACATGTGCAGCACAGTACTTTAATATTTGCTAGAGACTCCATCATAACCATGAGAGTCCTTAGTCTTCAGTGATTTAATTATTGACTCAATCTCCCTCTTGTCGGTATCACAGAGGAGTATTTCAGACATCAATCTCGGAAAGGCATTTGCCAATAAAGTTATATGATTTCCTGTAGAAACTAAATTTTTATTTAATTCACCAGCAATGCTCAGAAAATGATTATTAAATACTGCACATATATTTGATTTGCAATTAAAAACGCAAAGTTAAACTGTAAATAAATATAAAGCGAACGAAACAGAAAAATATTTAATTAAACCTCGAAAATGAAAGTGTACGTATATAAATTACTGTTTTTGTGTGACACAATTACAGACTTACAGTTTTAGGATATTTTTCCTTTATGTGTACTGTGAAACCTTGCTTCTTGCCAAATTTCATGATTCTAGGTCAACAGGAAATATCCTACAGGTTTTGAAGTGTGAGTTTGAGAGAATAGAAATTTGTGACTTAATATCCGTGTCTTACACCGCTAAGGCTCTGTGGGCCTTAGTGTGTGACAAAATTTCAAATTGATACGTGTGACTGTTCCTGAGGAAAAGGGTTTATAACGGCCACACAGAGAGATGGGCAACACAGTAGTACTACAAGGATACCGCTTTCACCGATTGACGTGTGGAACCCCAAAAACAGAACATGTGAAGTGAATAGACAGTCACAATAAAATGAATAAATACAGGAGAAATGGTGGAATAGAATGGAATAGGCAGTGCGGGGAGCAGTAGAAAACTGTGAGTATTAAGTGATGGTTGGAAGAGAGGTGTAGTGAACTGTGTTGGTTGTTTAATATTAAATCAGGACTTTGGGCCAGATGCTCGTCAATTTCTAGCGCTTGGCCTTGGTTAGTTAAGTGGAGGACATGGAACAGTAACTGGTAGCTGTGGTCCTGGCTCACTACATGCTCCTCATACGTGTGAAGTCAGAATTCTGCTACCGCTGGATGCGTTTTACGGTCAGCCAGCCTGGTTGTTATGCCTCTGTCAGAATGACCAACATAAAACTTATCACAAGGGGGACAAATGACACGATATACCCGCCGTTGGCAAGTGACTGAGACTTCTCGTTTTTACTGAAAGTATACTGGGCCCTGGGGTTCCTGTGATAATAAGAAATTGCCGGATTTGAGTGATCTGATGGCATTTTGTATTTGTCATACGTATGGGATTGCACACCACTTCATGCAGACATCGGGAGGAACAGGAGAGGAAACTCGGATGGGCATAATTTTCAGTTTTTCCCGTACAAGATGTTGTCATTCTAGACAGGGTTACAGCTGTTGTCTGAGGCAATAAATTATATTGTGTCTATATCTGCTTTGAATTCTTCTTTGTACATGGGAGCAGAGGAGAGACGGTGCGCCATTACTCGTAGGTCAAAATCTGTGTGTTCTCGTGCTACTGGGTGTTTGTAAGCAAGGAGGTGCCATTGTGTCTGAAGTCGAAATTCTGCTATCTCTGGCTGCGTTCATGTTCATCCAGCCTAGCTGCTATGTCTCTGCCCGGTTAACCAATGTAAAACTTGAAACTTCCTGCCAGATTAAAACTGTGTGCCGGACAGAGACTGGAACTCGGGACCTTTGCCTTTTGCGGGCAAGTGCTCTACCAACTGAGCTACCCAAGCACGACTCAAGGTCCGTCCTCACAGCTTTGCTTCTGCCAGTACTTCGTCTACTACCTTCCAAACTTCACAGAAGCTCTCCTGCGAATCTTGCAGAACTAGCACTCCTGAAAGAAATGATATGGCGGAGACATGGCTTAGCCACAGCCTGGGGGATGATTCCAGAATGAGATTTTCACTGTGCAGCGGAGTGTGCGCTGACATGAAACTTCCTGGCAGATTAAAACTGTGTGCCGGACCGAGACTCGAACTCGGGACTTTTGCCTTTCGCGGACAACTGCTCTACCAACTGAACTACTGAGCTCAGTGTAAAACTTATCACAAATGGGACAAGTAATTTTGTATACCCCATTTGTTGGCTACTGAGCTCAATGTAAAACTTATCACAAATGGGACAAGTAATTTTGCATACCCCGTTGTTGGCTAGTAATTGAGTCTTTTCGTTACTACTGAAAATATACTGGGGTGTTGTGTTCCTCCCGCAACAGAAAACTGCAGGATTTCATTGTTTTGTCAACAGTTTGTGATATCTGTCCTAGGTATGGGAGTGTTCACCATTTCCTGGAAATTCAGGAAGGAAAAGCAGAGCGAGCTTGGAAGAGAGGCATTATTTTCAATTTTTCTTTTCTGTGAAAGATACAGTTATTCATGGTAGGAGTATAGCAATTGGTTAAAGCGATAAATTTTACTGTGTCAGAGATTCTGCTTTGAAATCTGTCTTGGACATTGGAACAAATATGGCAAAGTGCGACAGTGAGTCGAAATTTGCATCTTTGTGTGCTACTGGGTATTGTGAGCAAGAAGGTATTATTTCTACATCTACATCTATACTCTGCAAACCACCGTTGAGTACATGGCAGAGGGTACGTTCCATTGCGCCAGTTATTAGGGTTTCTTCCCGTTCCATTCACGTATGGAGCGCACTAAGAATGATTGTTTGAACGTCTCTGTTCATGCTGTAATTATTCTAATCTTATCCTCACGACCCCTACGTGAGCGACATTTAGGCAAGCGTAGTACACTCCTATAGCCATTATTTAAAGCCAGTTCTTGAAACTTTGTTAGGAGACTTTCTAAGGATAGTTAATGTCTATCTTCAAGAATCTGCCAGTTCTTCAGTATCTCTGCGACACTTTCCCACGGATCAAACAATCCTGTGACCGTTCGTGCTGCCCTTCGCAGTACAGATTCAGTATCACCTTTTAGTCCTATCTGGTAAGGGTCGCACACATTTGAGCAATATTCTAGGAACAGTCACGTGAGTGATTTGTACGCAATCTCCTATGTAGACTGATTGCGCTTCTCCAGTGTACTACCAAAAAGCGATGTCTACCACCTGCTTTACCCACGACTGAGGCTATGTGGTCATTCCATTTCATATCCCTACAAAGTTACACACCCAGATATTTGTATGAGCTGGCCGAATTCAACAGTAACTCACCGATATTACCGTCACGGGATACTACGCTTTTTCGTTTTGTGAAGTGCACAGTTTTACATTTCTGAACGTTTAAAGCAAGTTGCCAATCTTTGCAGCATTTTGAAATCTTATCAAGATCTGACTGAATATTTATGCAGCTTATCTTATACAGTACTTCTTTATAGGAAGCAGTATCGCCTGTAAAAAATCTGCGGTTACTGTTATCGTTGTCTGCAAGGTCTTTAACATACGATATGAACAGCAAAGGTTACCATACACTGTCCTGGGGCAGTGTCTGTAGTTCTGTTTTTTGTGTAATTTTTTGAAAGAACGTGTTAGTGAACTGACGTCGACGGTTGGGTCTAGGAAGTTTATGGATTTATTGCCAATCTCCGCTGTGATCTGAACGTTTTTATGTTGACTAAGCTAAAAAAGAAAGTATTGTGCTGTAGTGCCTGTCGATGTAAACAGTATATCATACACGTAATATTTGCACTCAAAAGTTATTTGCTCAAGAAGTATTCCATTGATATTTCAGCCAGTAGTGGACTACGAGAGGACCCCATAGGAAAACTGTACAAACAGTTAGATGGCTTATGCTTAAAGCTCTGGTGCCAGAAGTACAACGAGCATTCGTGTTGAAAAGGACACGGTAAGAAGAGCAGACAGTCTTGATTTCAGCGTGCTACTCAAAACCTCTATCCAGAAAACCAAATCTCTTCTAGCTACTTTGGGTGCTCTTGGTTAAGAACACCACTCGATTTTTTAGGCGTATTTGGTACATGATGCTGAGACTATGCAGTCTTCGTATCGATTGTAGATACATTAATTGAATACGGAAATAAACTGTGTGATATATCTGTATGTAAAAACTGACATGATTAATGGAATATATTAAACGGCCATTGAAAAAAGTTTCATGTGGATATCCTAACCACAACTGGCTCTAGAAAGAGAAGTACAGAGAAATGATGTAAGCATGGCGACATGAAGAGAACGCTAAGCAATTTAGTGACAAATTGGTACATGTAAGGCATTGCTGTCGTTCCTTATCATTTGAATACAGATTGGCGGTTTAGCTGATAGCAAGGAACTTTGTACATACTTGTCAGGTCTTCGTCAACCAAGACGGCGACGTTGTTGACGAGGATGTCCACTCCAGACAGGTTCTCTCTGATCCACTTGAAAACGGCCAGTATGCTCTCCTCTTTGCTGAGGTCCGCTTCCAGGGCGTACAGTTTGCCAGGGGCATCCTTCAAAGCCAGAGCCTGCACGAAAGCAGAAACCACTGTGATGAAAAAGGAACGCAGAATTTCGTTAGTTACCTGGTTACTAGAGAAAATAATATCCTCTACAAGAAGGCTGAGCAATTGCATGTGACATATCTTTCTCTTCCTTTGGCCTCTGAACTGATTCACCCCGTCATTTACAAAGGAGCCTACAGTGTAACGTGGACACCGAACCAGGGTGCTATTCGTAATTTTTCGCGAGTTCAAATCATAGTGGGACATCAGAGAAGTGTCACGAAACGTATCAAATTCTAGAATTGGACGGAGGATCTCAGGATTTTTAGTGTTAGTATAAAGATCGGGTGGTTTCGAAGTAACCAACCTGCATTCTCCAGAATAGGTTTAGCGAAGCCATCCGAAACTTAAGTCGTACTGGCTTGATTTAGATCTGTGCTCTGTTTTCCAACATATCAAATGTTCAAATGTGTGTGAAATCTTATGGGACTTAACTGCTAAGGTCATCAGTCCCTAAGCTTACACACTACTTAATCTAAATTATCCATGCCCGAGGGAGGACTCGAACCTCCGCCGGAACCAGCCGCACAGTTCATGACTGCAGCGCCTGAGACCGCTCGGCTAATCCCGCGCGGCCCCACATATAACTTCAGTGCTTTGAACACTGGGTCATCACTCTACGTTGAATACAGGTGACAGACTGACTTGCTACATTAGTGCCAATGCCTTTAAACACTGCTAATCACCTGAAGTCATGAAAAACGCTCCATTTTGTTAAAGGGACATTGTATGTTCTCTGCCACCAATGTTATATTATCGAATTTTGTGACCCATTATCCTGGAAACTTGTTAAGACACCAACTTCCAATTTTCTATGATTATTGAATGCACCTTTCTAGATACACTGAACTAGAATTATTACTAAAATGTGGGGCATGTTATCTTTTTCTCAAACACTCAATTTTTGACAGAATTTTGTAAGTAAATGAACGTAAAAACAAAACAACTCAGGATATTTTATTTATTCTAGTTCTATATGTGTTGAATCTCACACATGGCATGCTGTGAAAATTTCATGTCTCTACCATCAGTACTTTTTTAGAAAAAGCATCATTTATTGCATAAAATGTAGTTAAGAGATATTGAGGTTTAAAACTTTTTATTACAAATTCTTATACAGACTCACACTTCTGCGACTTTTATGCACTAGAATTGCCCTGGCCCATAGTCTGTATCTTCGTCAGCGTCACAACAGCCCAGTGCTTGCCTCCTCCTTTCCTTTCTCGCTTCTTTTGTCATTTGTTGAGCAGCTAACTCTGCTTCACGTACACGAAGCTCATCCAGTTCCCGCAGTCCTTTAGCTGTGTTCTGTCCAAATTTTACCCCTAACTTCTCCAGAACCTTGTCTTTCATAGTCTCCACCATTAAAAGTTATTACAGTATCAGACACTGCGAACTTTAGTCATAAGGCCAACAAATACATTTTTACGTACACAGCACCACACAACATTATTGACGGACTCATTCACGTTCTGGGTCTTCCCATGTAAAAACTTCTTTAGTAGCTCAGGTTTTGCTACATCTCTGCAAATAGGTTTGATTGCCTCCATAACCGTCAAAGGAAGAGAGTGTTTCTGTGTAAATTCATGCAGGGTGCCAGAAAAGTCAGCTTGCCTATATTTACACCAAGTATTTGGTACAGGTGGACTCAAAGCATGACATGACTTTTCACTGGCTGATATTCGACGAAAGAAAGTGCTCCACAGCTCTTTTCATCTGCTCTAAATTTTCACAATTATCTCTAATGGCCTTCCCATAATATTCATGTAATTCATCACTTACTTTGCCCATTAGTCTTCTAGCACATTTTATTGTCTTGCCATCAGACAGTTTTTTGTTACCCAGCTTGGTTTTTTAGGTTTATTCGTAATGTCAACTTCTGAGACGTAGCAGTAGGCACAAAACAAAGCAATGCACAGCCTTCTAGACTGTGTAGTTTCCAAGATATGACTGCTCAACTGTGGCAGTATATGCATAACTGTGAAATTTGACAGTCAATTGTCAACATTCAAAATATCATTTGAAGGTCTCACAATTGTCTGATTTTAATGCATTATATACCAAAATGTTCAGGAAAGTCCAGAGTACATTATGGAGTAGAATACAGAAAATTCCAAATTTCAGCCAATTTATGTACAATGTCCTCTTCAGATTCTATAAAATATCCGTCACTGTTTCTTTAGACATCAACATCAAAATTTGGAGGCTGGCACAGCGTGGGGTATAAGAAGCTTATTGAAACGATCGTCATCATTGGAACAGTTCTGTAGTCTGTGTAAAAATGGACTTTATTTACAGATTTTCAACAACATTGACACTTAACCTTCTGACATTTGGAATATGTTGGTGCATGGAGGTAATATTTTCTTATTTGTATTGGTCTAAAGGTTCTAAAAGCTGTTCCATAACATATATTGCAAAACGATTATGCGAATGAAGATAGCAAATTCATTTAAATTACTAGTACTGAATGAAAGCATGCACACAATTAAGTGTAACAGCAGTGATTGCAAATCTCATATGGGCTGTTTCCTTTAATCCTTTGGACTGATGGGTCCTTGGAGTGCATTTCTGCAACTTAGGACGGCTGTCCAGCTTTGGGAATGCATAAGAGCACGGACGGGAGCACATCACACAGACCATAAAGATGTTTCTGCTGGAAGCTAGGATTCAGACAGTTACCTACACATGCTCGGAAATGAGTGCCGTTTTTCTACAGTAGCGAGGATCCTGAGCATTTACTGCTAGGATGGTAGGCCAAAAGCACACAGCACAATCTAAACTTTCAGTGCACAAGGAGTTTAAAGAATGTCTTTTAGAAGAGATAGAATCTGCGAAGGAAAGTGAAAAACACCAAGCACTCAGCATGGGACACAGCCATTGAGGGCAAGAGACGGCTGCAGTTGTAGATGTTTAAATTAAGGAGACTCGTGAGTGTGGACGTGCAGCTATTTCTGTTGGATGAAATGAGAGTGGTAGAGAATTTCTGTCTACTGCCCCACTCTAAGAGAGAACTGAATAGTATTGGTCAACCGCCACAGTTTCGTTAGGAGATTTTGTCTTAGGGCAAGATGATAACAGATGGTGGATGAGGCTGAAGAGATGAAGATTTTCAACTCACCAGTAAAAGAGGTTTGTAGATGTAGAAATGCATGATCCCACAGCGATATATGCTCATACAGTATTCTTGATCATCGACTCTCACCAAATGGTTTAACGTCTGAGAGTTTAGGTCGAATGCTATTTGGCTGCTATCAAGTGGTGACTATCATGTGGCTGCAGCTAACATTTTTACGTACCCCTCTTGGCCGCTATGACATCATTTATTACTAAAACAGTGTCATTTGCATTTTTGTAATTATCATTTCCATTTGAAAAAAAAAATGTACGCTTTCAATAAAAGAGCAGCAACCAATATACATACATATATATATATATATATGTATATATATATATATATATATATATATATATATAAATATATTATCAAGATTTAATTGAGTTTGAACATGGTGTTATAGTCGGCGCATGAGCGATGGGACCAGCATCTCCGAGCTAGCGATGAAGTGGGGATTTTCCCGTACGACCATTTCACGAGTGTATAGTGAATATCAGGAGTCCAGTAATATATCAAATCTCCGATGTCGCTGCGGCCGGGAAAAATTCTACAACGACGACTGAAGAGAATCGTTCAAAGTGACAGAAGTGCAACCCTCCACAAATTGCCGCAGATTTCAGTGTTGGGCCATTAGCAAGTGTCAGCGTGCCAACCATTCAACGAAACATAATTGATATGGCTTTATATAAGGCCCACTCTTATACCCTTGATGACTCCACGACAAAAAGCTTTATGCATCGCCTGGGCCCATCAACACTGACATTGGACTGTTGATGACTGGAAAGATATTGCACGGTCAGACGAGACTCGTTTCAAATTGTGTCGAGCGGATGGACGTGTACGGGTATGGAGACAACCTCATGAATCCATTAACCCTGCATGTCAGCAGAAGACTTTTGAAGCTGGTGGAGGCTCTGTAAAGGTGCGGTACGTGTGTAGTTGGAGTGATATGGGCCCCTGATACGCCTAGATACGACTCTGACAGGTGACAAGTACGAAAGCATCCTGTCTGATCACCTGCATCCATTCATATCCATTGTGCATTCCCACGTATTTGGGTAATTACAACAGAACAACGCGATACCCCACATGTCCAGAATTGCTAGAGTTGTTCCAGAAACAATTTTCCGCTGGTCAGCAGACTCTCCAGGAATGAACATTATTGAACATATCTAGCATGCATTGCAATGTGCTGTTCAGAGGAGATCTCCACCCTTCGTACTCTCACGTATTTATGGACAGACGTGCAGGATTCATGGTGTCAGTTCGCTATAGCACTACTTCAGACACATTAGTCAAGTCCATGGTACGTCGTGTTGCGGCACTTCTGCGTGCTCGCGGGGGCATTACACTATACTAGGCAGGTGCACCAGTCTTTTGGCCTGTTCAGTATATGTATTGCACTATTTGTATTATATTTTGTGTTACTAGCCGAATGGAAATTAAATCTGCTGTAGGCAGGGGAAGTGCCTTCTTGTTAATGAAAAATGTTGTGTACATCAATAATATTGTATAATATCTAAAAAGAAGGAATCAGTGGCCACATAGAGAAAAAATATATAAAGCTCAAAGGAAAAATGCATTGTAGTTGACTAGCAAGTCTTTACGTAGATATTGTGCTGTCTTTGGATTCTGTTTTAGGAAATGGCTCTGAGCACTATGGGACTCAACTGCTGTGGTCATAAGTCCCCTAGAACTTAGAACTACTTAAACCTAACTAACCTAAGGACAGCACACAACACCCAGACATCACGAGGTAGAGAAAATCCCTGACCCCGCCGTGAATCGAACCCGGGAACCCGGGCGTGGGAAGCGAGAACGCTACCGCACGACCACGAGATGCGGGCTCTGTTTTAGGAAAGAAGAAGCTATTAGTTGACTCCCATGACAGATCACACCACGATAATTGTTTACTTATTTACTGTACTCACAGTGACTACGAAAGTTTCAGGTGTTCTTTTAGAGTGTTATTGCAAATATAATTCACATCACCAAGTATTGAAACGTACCGAGCTTTAGATGCTCTACATTTCTTTAAAATGTCACGCACACAATCATCATGGTTTATGAAGTCTGTATCTGCCAGTCCTTGCTGACAACTGTTGTGAGGTAGTTCTTCCAAAACCACTTCTTAAGCTAGTTAATACACCTCTATTCATATTAAATTCCAAAATTAAATTCCGATTACTACTGATGCATTAAAATATTTAAGTTAGTGAAACAAGCACCAATGATTGAAAATCTAAGTACTTCTCAGATTCATTTCTCTTCTGTAGGGATACTTGTAATGCTGCTTTGGGATCTGGGTCTGCTAGCAATATGTGGGAAAGTGAGGGGCGCCAACATAAAGGCGAACGTGTCAGAGTAGACCCGCTCGGCAGGGGTTTGGCTGACTGGTAGCCCTGTGAATGGGTGGTTGGCTTAAGGCAGATATCCTGATACTGGGGCCATTGTCAGAGACAGTACCCTAAATGCAGCTCCCAAGGCAACTTTCACCAGGGCATAAACTGTAAACTGCCATTGAAATGCCTAGGAAAGAATGCTTTCTCAAAATGTGAATCTGAAGGGGGGGGGGGGGGGGACATGACATACTCAGGCTGAGAGGAATCTACTTGACTCACAGTAGGTCAGCAGGCCTGGTTGTTTCAATTTTGTACACAACTCTCAGGTTGGTTTACCAAAATCATTTTCACAGTGGGGAGGAAGTGCTTTTTTCGGTTCTTTTCTTTAGCAGAAATATGAAACCATTAACATGACTGGAGACAACTTCTGCTTTCCATCCGCTCTGAGGTAGATAATTCATACTGGTTAATCACAGCCAATTCTTGAGGAGAAGGGAAACTGATGTCTGAACTCGCAAGGTCTCTCGCGATTGGCTGAAGAGAACCCGGTGCTGATCTACTGTAGACCTCCATAAATGGAGGATGTCGTCCTAGAGCTGACCATAGATGCCAGAGCTAAATTTGTAACGTCCTTCAGTTGTCATTAGAGTCATACTCAGCCTGAGTCTTAGACCCATGGTAAGAGTAAGCCGCATTTGCGAGAGTTGTGACGAGAGGACCGTGAAGTTTTTCATTGTAAGCTAGAGTCATGATTTTCTAAAATTAATCCAAACAGTCGGCTACTTGAAGTGATCATATGTTTAGGCAAGGGTGCTGGTGCTTGCGTGGACGTTTCTGGGTCCTTTTCTTCAGTCTATTGAAAAATTCCGCAATAATGGGGGTTCAGTTGGACAAAGCGAGTTGTATCATTTCATTCCCAGTTCCAACAATCTGCGACAAGGTCTTACCGTGACTCGTTTACAATCCAAGTGAACCTCTGTGCCCTGCAATGTTAATTGTTTTGTGTAGTGGAATCCAACTAATTCTTTTAGGAATAAACAACAGTTTAGTCTGACATTTCGTTTCATTTTGTGAAACGATGAATCCTCTTTCTGTTACCATATCTAAAGCTATGTCACACACCATTCATGTTTATTCGGCCACCCGTGTTTAAATTCAGATTCTTATTAGTTCCCGTCGCGTAAATGTTTTCGTAATACTTTCACGTGACCGTTTGGGAAGTGTCTGTTACTGTACTAGTCACTGGGGTCAGATCTTGTTAGCATATCAGGGGTAGGTTGAATGCTCAACTGTAGTCTCACATAACGCAAAATCTCAATTTGAGTTTTATCACAATCCAGAACATGAGGATTTGTTTTGGTTTCAGTATTACTACCGACCATTTCAGTGTTGTGATCTGCGGGTAAATGAAAGTTCTGGATAAACAATCACTTAAAATTCAAAACTGAACAGTAACGATTTTGAAATGGTTTAGTGTCCCTATGTAAACAGTGGCAGTGGTCCAAAATGTGAGTGTATTGTAACGGCATGACATCAAAGTCTCTGCTTCCCCATAGTCTGCGCATGACTGAAATCTAAATAATTGTTAAACGGGAACAGACATCAGGTAGAGAGCCTGACTGCTACGATAGGTTAAGTTAGGAAAAGTTTTATTCTATTCTGTGACATACAGATGTTCTTAGCGTTGAACCTAAACAAATTAGGCACCAGATGACGGTCGAAAGTCCTTAACTCATATTGCCATGACCATATAAGAGATGAGACCAATTAATTAATACTGTTATGTGGCTAAGTGGGAGAACGAAGATGCAGTTGCATAAATTATTTACAGTGACACAAGTTTGCCACATTGTTAAGGAGTATATGTCATTTGTTTACTGGGTCTTTTAAAAAAAAAGTATTTCCGTTGATGCTGCTGTTTTTTGCTTGTTTCAGTGCAGATGAGTAGCCAATAATCTGTTAACGTTCACTTGACGACTAACAGTAATGATCGTCAGAGTAAAGTCAAACGTGTGAAACTGTGTGAGTGGAGTGGTGTCAGTGTGAACTGGGTGTGTCATTTAATACGTAAACTAACGCATGTCAAAGGTAGGAAGCTAAAGCAAATAATTAGTGACACATTCTACACTACTGTCACTAACCTCCACTCCCTTACGGACTTGATTACTGTAGACTAAAAAAGCAATCTCATGTACTTCTCTGGCAGCTTTAGTTTTTTTCATAATTGTAATCAGCAGTCTGTGGATAACGAAACCTTCATTACTCTTCTGCAAGTCCTTTAATCTTTCTTATTGTTTGTAACATCAATCAAAATTAAAGTGATATTCTGGACATACTATGGTCTCGGAGAATCGGTTATCTGCGTTTCGGGAATCTCATCGTGTATAACGACCAATCGGTGATTCGGTACGTGTTCTGGCCCACATGTATATTCTTGCTCCCATATTCTTTCTTTGTGTTCTTCGCTCTCTCTCAAAGTATATGTCAATGCCTTTTTAGAAGTACAATTACTGTAACAATTCGTGAGATTTGCACTTTCGGTACCATGTGGTCACGTATTGCGCGCCTGCATTATTTCACTGCCTGTATGCTTAAATTGTGGTTGGTATCTCTGTTGTTTGTGCTATTTTCAAGCCATTGAAGATTTTTTTAGAAATTGTTGTTACTGACTTTAAACTGTTCCGTAATCTTTGGACTATCTTTCCCATGGTTAGGGAACACTCAGTTACATAAAGATTTTCTTTCGGTACATGAGGTAAGTTTGTCGCTATATGAGTGTACCAGATGCGGTAAAGGTGTGCACAGAGAAATTCCGTTGCGCAAACTGAAATTGACTTATCGTATTGTTTCATATCCTCTATATAGCAAATAAGATGGATTGTTAATGCAGATTTGTTATAGGCGGCACCTACTGATAGAGCAAGTATCTGTTTTCAGTAAGATTTGTTACTACCTATCAGTTAGAAACTGAAGCAAGTAAAATCACGAAAGTTTCTTCATATTGCATTAAATTTCGTTGTGAAATTTTATAGATAATTAATAGTACACTGTTAACATGTCGCAGAACTTTCCCGGATATATTATCTTTGGCTCCAAAGGAGGTTGAAATTTAGCGGGTGAAGTGCTCTTGTTATTTGGTTGCATGCAGATAGAAGCTGGTCATTGTTTGAGTGTTTCTTGTGATAAGCTGATTTTCATATTTTTCCTCACTTCGTAACAAGTCTATTTACACTAATAATTGTTCAGAAGGACAAAAGGTTGAAGACACTTACAAAATTTTCGTATAAAATTTCTATACTTAAGGTACAGAGTTTCGTGTTTCTGCATGACAGGCCATGGCAAGATGCTTAAAAGATGAGGAGATACTGGAGTCACTTCAGGAGGATTTTCCAAATGATATTCATACATCAAGTGAGGAAAGTAGTGATTTTGAAGCAACACACATTCTTGAAGAACTGGAACTCAAGAACTTACAGGCCAACCAAACGGAAAATGACACCTCATCATGTATCAGTCGCCAACAAATACTTCCACTTAATCTTAAGCAGCACCAGAAATTAAATTTTAGGATAGTAATGACAAGAAGAGACATCTTCCAACTCTTTTCAGAAGAAAAGAAGAAAGACAGGATTTTCACCTCCGAGTGAAATTCGAAGCCAAAATATTGCAGCTCATGGCCATATTTTATTCGTAGTCGTGGGGGATATGAAAACTGTACAGCATTATGGGCACATTGGAAACTTTGTTCTTTGGGGCCAAAATTGCAAAATATGTCCTCTAACGACATTATTATTACGAATAACAGCCAGCTAAACTGCTCGTCAGCCAGCTAAACTGCTCTTTAAATGATTTTTATTTTAAAAATCACTCACGATGAGCCCATTTCCGCATATTGCTGTCAGCAGATGCTCTGTAACTACATAAATAAGACATGGTCTCAGTATTAGGGTCCGTAACTATGATCAGAAAAGTTATAATACAATCGTTAGGTGTTTTTAACTTACGTGTAATATCGTTGCTGCAATGTCCTGTCTTTTTCTTAGAATTGTTTGTCGTTAGATGTACGTTGAAGTATATCTGCCTTTGACAGCTTGGATGACAGTGGATCAGCGATATTACATGTTTACATGGCTACCATTATAAAGGTAACCATATAAACATGTAATAATTGTACCATTGTAAAGGTAATTATGTAAACATGTAATATCGCTTATCCACATGTTTATAATGGGAACTGGGTAAACATGTAATATCGCTGAGCCCTTGTCACCCGATCTGTCAAGAGAAAAATAGCACACATAAAAACCGACTAAAGTTAGATGTACGTCTCCATCGACATCTGAGGAGAAACTATTAGTTCTAAAAAAGACGGGACATAACAGCAACGATATTATATGTAAGATAAAAATACCAAATTAGTAGAATTTTCTGGTTATAGTTACAGACCATTAGTTACTTTTGTATTTACGGTGCACATGGTGATGGCAGTATGCCAGAATGGGGTCACAGTGAGTGATTTATAAAATAAAAAACCATCTAAAAAGCGGTGTAGCTGGTTGATATTCATAATAAAGTCATTGAAAATGTTCGAAATTTAAGGCATTTTTATGTAAAATGAGAAAAAAATTGGTTTTACCAGTACCGTCTTTGGAAAAGTTTGAGGTTCACTCAAATAAAATCTGGTCAGTGCGTCTACCTCTGCCTTACACGTAATGTGAGACCACGTAACTGCGGGTATGGTGGCGCCATCTATTGGTAGAGAGACTGACGCAGCGTTTGATGTTGCATAGCGCCAGTGTGGTTTCAGACAGAAGAGAAGTTGGCCACACAAGTTATCGACCACTAACTGACATGCAGGCGGGTAAGCACGAACAGCCCGCCCGGTTAGCCGTTCGGTGTAACGCACGGCTTTCCGGATTGGGAAGGAGCGCCTGGTCCCCGGCACGAATCCGCCGGGCGGACTTGTGTCGAGGTCCGGGGAGCCGGCCAGTCTGTGGATGGCTTTTATGCGGTTTTCCATAAGCCTCGGCGAATGCAGGCTGGTTCCCCTTATTCCTCCTCAGATACACTATGTCGGCAATTGCTGCGCAAACAAGTTCTCCACGTACGCGTTCACCACCATTACTCTACCACGCAAACATAGGGGTTGCACTCGTCTGGTGTGAGACGTTCCCTGGAGGGGGGTCCACCGGGGGCCGAACCTCACAATAACCCTGAAGAAGTGGTTCGGTGTGGGGCGGCGGAGAGGTGAAGTGGACTGCGGTAGTCGTCGTGGGGTTGTGGACCACTGTGGCTACGGCGGGGATGGAGCCTCTCCGTCGTTTCTAGGCCCTCAGTTGACATACAATACAATACATACAAGCAGAAACAACGAGCAGTGATTCGAGTTTTGGCGGCGGAGGGAGTTGGAGCCCAAGAAATGTATCGACAGATGAAGGCCGTGTACGGTGAGTACAGTCTGACTCGTAAGTATTGTGGAATGGCGCAAACGATTCCTTGAGGGGCGCGAGTCACTGGAAAACGATGCTGGTCCTGGACAGGCTCATCGCCTCATCACACCGGAAATGGTTGCGTAAGTGAATGCTTTAGTCTTGGACCACCGCAGAATCACCGTGGACGAGATCCATCGATGTTTGGACTTCTAAAACAACCTATTCGCGGATATCGATTCGCAACGGACGACGAAGTGTGTGACTGGGTCCAGGCCTGGATCCGACAGCAGCCTATTAGCTTCTTCGAGGATGGAATCGACCGGCTAGTGTCGCAATGGGATAAATGTGCCAACAGTTTTGGCGACTATTTTTGAGTATATGTACTGTGTATAACTCCGTTTTTGAGTTAATAAAATCTTTTCCGTTACATTACACTAGTGACCGGGTTTCATTTGAATTCCCCTTATAGAAGGAGCCGAAAAAATAGGCCAGGATGGGAAAATCGGCCATTGAATTTTTTTGACCTGAACATTGCTGCTGCCTGCCGAGAAGTGATCACAGTAGTTCTAATACACACCGTCATTGTTGTCATGAGTTTGACAGTGGGAGTCTGTTCTGTTATATTCTTAGTAAGGACTTTCCTGATTTTCAGTTGTTTGATGAAAAGTAAGCCATTTATAGTACTCTTGTACGTACTGAGGATGTATGTCTGGAGTGCAGCATTGTATGGTAGTGAAACATGGACTGTGGGAAAACCGGAACAGAAGAGAATCGAAGCATTTGAGATGTGGTGCTGTAGACGAATGTTGAAAATTAGGTGGACTGGTAACGTAAGGAATGAGGAGGCTCTACGCAGAATCGGAGAGGAAAGGAATATGTGGAAAACACTGATAAGGAGAAGGGACAGAGTGATAGGACATCTGCTGAGACATGAGGGAATGACTTCCATGGTACTAGAGGGAGCTGTAGAGGGCAAAAACTGTAGAGGAAGACAGAGATTGGAATACGTCAAGCAAATAATTGAGGACGTAGGTTGCAAGTGCTACTCTGAGATGAAGTGGTTAGCACAGGAAAGGAATTCGTGGCGGGCCGCATCAAACCAGTCAGTAGACTGATGACCAAAAAAAAAAAAGTACTGTTTTTACCTTATTAATACCTAGAGTAATAATTTTTAAAATATCACTGTTTAAACAACCTTTTTTCGCTTACAAATGTAGCTCCTTGTTGTTCCTTCCTGTCTGATAGCTTGACCTATGAACCGCTAATGTCGACATGACATCCGACCGGGAAATATGGCCACCTACTGCTCGGGAGAAGTGGCCAAGTTTACCACTTTCCGAATACTTTAATTTTAATCTGTTCACCTCACTGGGAGGTACTTACTTCGATGTATCGCAAGCAGTACTATAGACTGATTTCTAAATTCTTTTATACACAAAGATATATTTCTATCCCTTCGAGACGATTTTGAAATGATTAATTATATTTAGTGTTCTGGCCTATCGACAAGTGCCGGCATGAAGATGAAAAACGCAAGAGCAGAGAGGCAACAGTACGCTGACTAGGACGTCACCACGACAGGAGAGGCAACTATACGAAGAGAATATAAGCGCCGCTCCTGCTGAAACCTCCCCTTAGAAAAATTATGAATGACTGTGCTGGTAAACTTCTACGTTATTTGATTTTCAGACAGCTGAGCAAAACTGAACGTACTCAGGCAGTTCTCTCTTTACTTATTCTGATAATCACTAAACTGACACACAATACTATTTTAGCGCAACGCAGTCTGACTTTCAATAATCCCTACAAAAGAATGGCCCTGACTAACAATAACCTATACCTTTCATGAATCACTTGCCTCACAAAAATCTTCGTTACTCGAACTACTGCAATAAGACGAGCGCCAATACTGCGAGCTAAATAAAAGATTCTAACTACTGAAGGCACTAACTACTGATAGGCATAGTTAGCAAAGGAAAGATTTTGATAGAGAACAAACAATGTATTTACCTTAATGGGGTTCAAAAGTCATCATATATCAGTTCATGAAATCGAGTTTTACAAATTTCCTTTTTCTGACGGACACCCGTCCAGATCGCCCGTTCTCAAAACTCTGGCATCTCTCTCCCAACATCCACCACTGCTGGCGGCTCCCCTCCAACTGCACAACGCTACGCACTGTTCACATCCAACTGCCCAACACTACACAAGCGAATATTCCAACAATGAGTCCAACCAGCCACAGACTGCACACAACACAGTCAGCGATTTTCATACAGAGCACTACGTTGCGTTACCAACATAGAAACCTAAACAGCCTACTTACACTCCCAGCCTCGGCTGGACGGTAGTAGGACGGCACTAGCAGGCCCGGAGTAGAGCAGCTGTCATCCTAACTGTTATAGTGAGACTTGTGCCTTATATTAATTGCTTATGTGGACAGTGTATGTAGCAAAGGACACTGATTGCGTGTCGCCAGTCGCTTGCGACACTGAAGTAAAATACCTAAAATTACATCCTGCAATGGAGATTAATAAAACAATTGTGCCAAAGGCCTATAGGCCTATAGGCGAAATACTGATGCTAAGCTGTGTTCACATCGACCCTCTGTCCATAATCATGTTGTATAAATGGAGATGACGTTTTAACTACTGACGACGCCTTTGGCACAATTGTTTTATTAATCTCCATTACACGATGTAATGAAGGTATATTTAGATATACCGAAACCGTGGTCAAGAATTTTAATAAATCTTTATCCTGCAACTGTCATCATTTACGGTGAAGGATTTCAACAGTTGCTTTTTCAGCCATGTTTAAAATCTTGTCAATCTACTTTACTGTAATAAAAACCATTAATGTGATTTGCTGGAATTGTTGTGTAGCTATCCCAGAAGGCAGCATCCTTTAGGCACTGACGTATCAGAGTCCGAACAGGTCTTGGAAGGCCCAGCGGGACCGACCGACCGCCGTGTCATCCTCAACCCACAGGCATCACTGGAGGCAGCTATCGTGGGGCATATGGTCAGCACACCGCTCTCCCGGCCGTATGTCGGTTTACAAGACCGAAGCCACTATACTTCTCAATCAAGAAGCTCCTCAGTTTGCCTCACAAGGGCTGAGTGCACCCCGCTTGCCAATAGCTTTCGCAGTCCGGATGGTCACCCATCGAAGTGCTAGCCCAGCCCGACAGCCCTTAACTTTCGTGATCTGACGGGAACCAGTGTTGCCACTGCGGCAAGACCGTTGGCTACAGAAATGAAAGAAAAGTAAAAAAAAAAAAGGTTTTATTTCTACTAGTACAATTGCCAACCTTCTACTACGACGTTTTAAAAAAAGTAAATAAACGAAAAATATATAAAAAATACCGAGACAACTGGGAGTAGGATTCGCTTTCTGAGGGTTCAATATAAACTTAATTATGTATACAGATAATAAAAATAATTCCGTGTTGCTCAGTGGTGGGTTGCAAGTCTTTCTATTTGACACCACTTCGGCGACTTGCGTATCCCTAACCCATCCCAGTTATGCAAATGGGGAAAGGAGACCTACTGTTTAATTTGGAATCGTAACCAAGTGTTCCCCCCCCCCCCCCCCATGAACCATGGACCTTGCCGTTGGTGGGGAGGCTTGCGTGCCTCAGCGATACAGATAGCCGTACCGTAGGTGCAACCACAACGGAGGGGTATCTGTTGAGAGGCCAGACAAACGTGTGGTTCCTGAAGAGGGGCAGCAGCCTTTTCAGTAGTTGCAAGGGCAACAGTCTGGATGATTGACTGATCTGGCCTTGTAACAATAACCAAAACGGCCTTGCTGTGCTGGTACTGCGAACGGCTGAAAGCAAGGGGAAACTACAGCTGTAATTTTTCCCGAGGGCATGCAGCTTTACTGTATGATTACATGATGATGGCGTCCTCTTGGGTAAAATATTCCGGAGGTAAAATAGTCTCCCATTCGGATCTCCGGGTGGGGACTACTCAAGAGGATGTCGTTATCAGGAGAAAGAAAACTGGTGTTCTATGGATTGAAGTGTGGAATGTCAGATCCCTTAAACGGGCAGGTCAGTTAGAAAATTTAAAAAGGGAAATGGATAGGTTGAAGTTAGATATAGTGGGAATTAGTGAAGTTCGGTGGCAGGAGGAACAAGACTTCTGGTCAGGTGACTACAGGGTTATAAACACAAAATCAAATAGGGGTAATGCAGGAGTAGGTTTAATAATGAATAGGAAAATAGGAATGCGGGTAAGCTACTACAAACACCATAGTGAACGCATTATTGTGGCCAAGATAGATACGAAGCCCACGCCTACTACAGTAGTACAAGTTTATATGCCAACTAGCTCTGCAGATGACGAAGAAATTGAAGAAATGTATGATGAAATAGAAGAAATTATTCAGATTGTGAAGGGAGACGAAAATTTAATAATCTTGGGTGACTGGAATTCGAGTGTAGGAAAAGGGAGAGAAGGAAACGTAGTAGGTGAATATGGATTGGGGGACAGAAATGAAAGAGGAAGCCGCCTGGTCGAATTTTGCACAGAGCACAACATAATCATAACTAACACTTGGTTTAAGAATCATGAAAGAAGGTTGTATACATGGAAGAACCCTGGAGATACTAAAAGGTATCAGATAGATTATATAATGGTAAGACAGAGATTTAGGAACCAGGTTTTAAATTGTAAGACATTTCCAGGGGCAGATGTGGACTCTGACCACAATCTATTGGTTATGACCTGTAGATTAAAACTGAAGAAACTGCAAAAAGGTGGGAATTTAAGGAGATGGGACCTGGATAAACTAAAAGAACCAGAGGTTGTACAGAGATTCAGGGAGAGCATAAGGGAGCAATTGACAGGAATGGGGGAAATAAATACAGTAGAAGAAGAATGGGTAGCTTTGAGGGATGAAGTAGTGAAGGCAGCAGAGGATCAAGTAGGTAAAAAGACGAGGGCTAGTAGAAATCCTTGGGTAACAGAAGAAATATTGAATTTAATTGATGAAAGGAGAAAATATAAAAATGCAGTAAGTGAAACAGGCAAAAAGGAATACAAACGTCTCAAAAATGAGATCGACAGGAAGTGCAAAATGGCTAAGCAGGGATGGCTAGAGGACAAATGTAAGGATGTAGTGGCCTATCTCACTAGGGGTAAGATAGATACCGCCTGCAGGAAAATTAAAGAGGCCTTTGGAGATAAGAGAACGACTTGTATGAATATCAAGAGCTCAGATGGAAACCCAGTTCTAAGCAAAGAAGGGAAAGCAGAAAGGTGCAAGGAGTATATAGAGGGTCTATACAAGGGCGATGTACTTGAGGACAATATTATGGAAATGGAAGAGGATGTAGATGAAGATGAAATGGGAGATATGATACTGCGTGAAGAGTTTGACAGAGCACTGAAAGACCTGAGTCGAAACAAGGCTCCCGGTGTAGACAATATTCCATTGGAACTACTGACGGCCGTGGGAGAGCCAGTCCTGACAAAACTCTACCATCTGGTGAGCAAGATGTATGAAACAGTCGAAATACCCTCAGACTTCAAGAAGAATATAATAATTCCAATCCCAAAGAAAGCAGGTGTTGACAGATGTGAAAATTACCGAACTATCAGCTTAATAAGTCACAGCTGCAAAATACTAACACGAATTCTTTACAGACGAATGGAAAAACTAGTAGAAGCCAACCTCGGGGAAGATCAGTTTGGATTCCGTAGAAACACTGGAACACGTGAGGCAGTACTGACCTTACGACTTATCTTAGAAGAAAGATTAAGGAAAGGCAAACCTACGTTTCTAGCATTTGTAGACTTAGAGAAAGCTTTTGACAATGTTGACTGGAATACTCCCTTTCAAATTCTAAAGGTGGCAGGGGTAAAATACAGGGAGCGAAAGGCTATTTACAATTTGTACAGAAACCAGATGGCAGTTATAAGAGTCGAGGGACATGAAAAGGAAGCAGTGGTTGGGAAGGGAGTAAGACAGGGTTGTAGCCTCTCCCCGATGTTGTTCAATCTGTATATTGAGCAAGCAGTAAAGGAAACAAAAGAAATATTCGGAGTAGGTATTAAAATTCATGGAGAAGAAATAAAAACTTTGAGGTTCGCCGATGACATCGTAATTCTGTCAGAGACAGCAAAGGACTTGGAAGAGCAGTTGAATGGAATGGACAGTGTCTTGAAAGGAGGATATAAGATGAACATCAACAAAAGCAAAACAAGGATAATGGAATGTTGTCTAATTAAGTCTGGTGATGCTGAGGGAATTAGATTAGGAAATGAGGCACTTAAAGTAGTAAAGGAGTTTTGCTATTTGGGGAGCAAAATAACTGATGATGGTCGAAGTAGAGAGGATATAAAATGTAGGCTGGCAATGGCAAGGAAAGCGTTTCTGAAGAAGAGAAATTTGTTAACAGCGAGTATAGATTTAAGTGTCAGGAAGTCATTTCTGAAAGTATTCGTATGGAGTGTAGCCATGTATGGAAGTGAAACATGGACGATAAATAGTTTGGACAAGAAGAGAATAGAAGCTTTCGAAATGTTGTGCTACAGAAGAATGCTGAAGATTAGATGGGTAGATCACATAACTAATGAGGAAGTATTGAATAGGATTGGGGAGAAGAGAAGTTTGTGGCACAACTTGACCAGAAGAAGGGATCGGTTGGTAGGACATGTTCTGAGGCATCAAGGGATCACCAATTTAGTATTGGAGGGAAGCGTGGAGGGTAAAAATCGTAGAGGGAGACCAAGAGATGAATACACTAAGCAGATTCAGAAGGATGTAGGTTGCAATAGGTACTGGGAGATGAAAAAGCTTGCACAGGATAGAGTAGCATGGAGAGCTGCATCAAACCAGTCTCAGGACTGAAGACCACAACAACAACCAAGTGTTATTTCCGCCGACTGCTCCCATCGTTGAGAGGTGAAGACTAGGTTAAAACGAAGACAAAAAACTCCATGGACCAAGCGAGATTCGGAACCACGACCTCTTGGTTTGCAGGCACACGATTTGCCAATAGACCCTCAGGATCGATATGTACCGTGTGAACACGGTTTATCTATAGGTTTTGATAAGTGTCAAAATATACAACACAAATGGTCGTATTTTTTGACTGCATTTACACTACTGGCCATTAAAATTGCTACACCACGAAGATGACGTGCTACAGACGCGAAATTTAACCGACAGGAAGAAGATGCTCCGATACGAAAATGATTAGCTTTTCAGAGCATTGACACAAGGTTGGCGCCGGTGGCGACATCTACAACGTGCTGACATGAGGAAAGTTTCCAACCGATTTCTCATATACAGATAGCAGTTGTCCGGCGTTGTCCGGTGAAACGTTGTTGTGACGCCTCGTGTAAGGAGGAGAAATTCGACCCATCACGTTTCCGACTTTGATAAAGGAGGGATTGTAGCCTGTCGCGATTGCGGTTTATCTTATCGTGACATTGCTGCTTGGGTTGGTCGAGATCCAATGACTGTTAGCAGAATATGGAATCGGTGGGTTCAGGAGCGTAATACGGAACGCCGTGCTGGATCCCAATGACTTCGTATCACTAGCAGTCGGGATGACAGGCATCTTATCCGCATGGCTGTAACGGATCGTGCAGTCACGTCTCGATCCCTGAGTCAACAGATGGGGACGTTTGCAAGACAACAACCATCTGCACGAACAGTTCGACGACGTTTGCAGCAGCATGGACTATCAGCTAGGAGACCATGGCTGCGGTTACCCTTGACGCTGCATCACAGACAGGAGCGCCTGCGATGGTGTACTCAACGACGAACCTGTGTACGAAGGGCAAAACGTCATTTTTTCGGATGAATCCGAGTTCTGTTTAGAGCATCATGATGGTCGCATCCGTGTTTGGCGACATCGCGGTGAACGCATATTGGAAGCGTGTATTCGTCATCGCCATACTGGCGTATCACCCGGCGTGACGGTATGGGGTGTCTTTGGTTACACGTCTCGGTCATCTCTTGTTCGAATTGCGGCACTTTGAACGGTGGGCGTTACATTTCAGGTGTGTTGCGACCCGTGGCTCTACCCTTCATTCGATCCCTGCGAAACCATACATTTCAGTAGGATAATGCACGACCGCATATTGGAGGTCCTGTACGGGCCTTTCTGGATACAGAAAATGTTCGACTGCTGCCCTGGCCAGCACACTCTCCAGATCTCTCACCAACTGAAAACGTCTGGTCAATGGTGACACAGCAACTGGCTCATCACAATACTCCAGTCACTACTCTTGATGAACTGTGGTATCGTGTTGAAGCTGCATGGGCAGCTGTACCTGTACACGCCATCCAAGCTCTGTTTGACTCAATGCCCAGGCGTATCAAGGTCGTTGTTACGGCCAGAGGTGGTTGTTCTGGGTACTGATTTGTCAGGATCTATGCACCCAAATTGCGTGAAAATGTAATCACATGTCAGTTCTATTGCAATATATTTGTCCAATGAATACCCGTTTACCATCTGCATGTCTTCTTGGTGTAGCAATTTTAATGGCCAGTAGTGTACTTAGAAACTTAAGTTATTTACGCCGCCAAGGGACTGTGGACCTTAATATTTGATATGAATTCGAATTTGGTATCTCTACTCGTTACTGACAAAAAAGGAGCTTAGCAGTGTGACAGACAGACAGATGGACGGATAACAAAGTGGTCCAACAAGGCAGTGGTTCCCAACTTGGGGGTAATTACTCCCGAAAGGGGGTGATACGAGTTTTATGAGTGGTAAAAACAAAAGGGCTTGATTTGTTCACGAAACTAAATTATTTGTATAAGATAATTAATATTTCGTAAAAGTATTATACTGTAACAATAATTTTTTTGTTCAAAAACTCGCATTAACGCGTGACACAGTGTGGTTGAGGTGACAGCTTGTGAAATAAATATATGCCCAACAAATTCTTCACTTTGTCTACACACATACTGTGTACTTCTTACTTTGCATGTACGACAGTAAAATGAGACACATGTGTCACATATGCTTAGATATCCCATGAAAATGCCTTCCTCGATCAGTAGGTATTTGTCGCACTGTAGTAGAAATTGGTTCATTATTCACTTCCCAACAAAGAAAACAAATGAACTGAAAGCACTACACAATAGTAACTATATAGGTACATTGATGCTGGACTTACTCAGTATTATTATTACTGTTCTTATTATTATTGTTATTAGTGGCAATGGTCAGGCAGTCTGAAGTCTGCCAATTCAGAAGTGAGGACAAGATGTAGAACCGAACGACGATGGATAAGACCTCTTCATCGGTATGCTAAATCCTAATTTTTAATCTAACTACTCTCATCCTCAGGGGCACAGATTTATTTGTTTCAAACGGTAGGCAGTAGATGACCCAACAGTCTTTGTCCAATTGTGGTAAAGGTGTTTAACCGTCAAGAGGTCGGTAGGCCAATGAAAAATAAAGCATAATATAAGGAACATCACCCTGATACAAGAAAACCAAGGGTTAGCATGTAGGCGTTCACTGTGGACATCGTGTTGTCACGACGACGTTAATCGTTAGTTTTCCTGTATCTGGATGATGTTCCCTATATTCTGCTATATTTTTGATTGGACTAACGACGTAATGACAGCTAAACAATTTTATCACAATTGGACAAAGTATGCAGCCGGCCGCTGTGGCCGAGCGGTTCTAGGCGTTTCAGTCCGGAACCGCGTGACTGCTACGGTCGCAGGTTCGAATCCTGCCTCGGGCATGGATGTGTGTGATGTCCTTAGGTTAGTTTAAGTAGCTTAAGTTCTAGGGGACTGATGACCTCAGATGTTAAGTCCCATAGTGCTCAAAGCCATTTGGACCATTTTTGATCAGAAATAAAGTAATTTACGCATTTTAACCTGTTCGATTTGAAGTGGGGATTCAGGTTGTGGTGCAGCAAGTGTCGCTAGAGAGGGGAGTGACGGAGCCCAAGTATTCATCGTAAGAAGTATCTACCCGAAATGGGCGTAGTTAGGTTTCTTTCCTGTGAAGGAGTTGTTAGAAGGCACGATGCAGTGGGAATTGCTGCATCATTCCATAAAAAGAAAAGGTTGTTAGGCATTAGCAACACCAGTTGTCTCTCACTCTTTAGTTCGTCGTTATTACGCCTACAAAACCTAGCAAAAACTAAGTATCACTTATCCTTCGTCGTTTTAAAAATAATTCAAAGAAAACATTTCTTTTCTTTTTAAAGTTTAGTTGGGCGCTAATGTTAGTGCAGGTTCTGTATAGGCGTGGGTGTGCTAACTAATAACTGAATGCACTCACAAAGGATCTGAACCACTACTATAAGTTTGCGTTTCTACCAGTTCATGTACGGAACCACAAAATTGAGAAATGACGAACTGAGTGTACAAAATGAGATTTAGTTATCAAAAAAATATTCGCTGGTAAGCCTAGCAGCAAAGGTTCAGTGTAGTGGTCCGTAGATCCTGAACAGGACCCAGACTGTATCAGATTCCTCCTCTTTTTGTGTGGTCAAGTTTGCCGAGAAAAGAGGCGCCGCATTTTCTGTTGGCGCCCTTGGGGTACACGCCTGGGCCTACCTGGCTCTGGGGACACGGCAGCAGACGTACCTGCGCCGGCCGCGGTGGCCTAGCGGTTCTAGGAGCTTCAGTCCGGAATAGCGCGACAGCTACGGTCGCAGGTTCGAATCCTGCCTCGGGCATGGATGTGTGTGATGTCCTTAGTTAGGTTTAAGTAGCTTAAGTTCTAGGGGACTGATGACCTCAGATGTTAAGTCCCATAGTGCTCAAAGCCATTTGGACCATTTTGAACGTACCTGCACCCTGGCGCGCCTCCTGGCGACGCCCACGACGTTGACGCCGTGCCGGAGCAGCGCTTGCGTGATGGCGGCGCCGATGCCTGCCCCGGCGCCGGTCACCAGCGCAACACGTCCCTTGTACAGCGCCATCTCGGACCACGCTGGCTGGCTCTAACTACGGCAGTGGTCTAGCGCAGCCGGACTTTAATACTCCGTCCGCGATCTGCTTTTTCTTTTTTCTTGTCGCTCTCTCTGACGTCCGGCGGTCGCAAGAGAGATAACCCCGGGCTGTGCACTGCCGGACCTGCGGCGTGACACTGGTCAATTGGTCATCTGACGACACCCGCCATAGAAAACGCTGAGTCAGCCGAGACGTCAGTTCTGGAACACGTCTCTCCGCGAAACCAAGAATCACGCAGAGAGGGATGCAGTTTATAGAAGCAAGTGTACAAAATTTCGTAAATCTAGCCTTGATACCACTCCGTCTTCAGGCCACAAGTGGTCCAACGGGAACATCCGACCGCCGTGCCATCCTCAATGAGGTTGCGAATAGGAGGGGCTTGTCGTCAGCACACCACCGCTCTCCCGGTCGTTATGATGGTTTCCTTTGACCGGAGCCGCTGCTGTTCGGTCGAGTGGCTCCTTAGTTGGCATGACGAGGCTGAGTGCACCCCGAAAAATGGCAACAGGTCATGGCGGCTCGGATGGTCGCCCATCCAAGTGCCGGCCACGCCCGACAGCGCTTAACTTCGGTGATCTGTCGGGAACCGATACATCCACTGCGGCAAGGCCGTTGCCCTAGCCTTAATAGATTTTGAGAAAAAAGTTTTTTTTTGAGTCATCACTCTTCTTACTGGTATGATGCGGCCCAGCACGAATTCCTGTTACAGGCCACATGTCCTGTGGATACACACTAAGTGTTTCCACTGCAGAGGTATCCAATGCCTTCTGCTTCCTCATGTCGTTGACCATTGCTAATTCCCCCCTTCTTTAAGGGTAGTTTCCCACTCCAAGGACAAGATAGTGCCCTGAACCTCTGTTCGCTCTTCCGCCCTCTTTGACAAGGCCCTTGGCAGAAAGACGCGGACTTCTTATGCCGGAAGTCTTCGGCCGCCAGTGCTGATTATTAATCAAATTTTAAGCGCTGGCAGGTTCGGAATCCGGGCCGAGGCCGTTCTGATTTGTAATCCAACACGTTACCCCCCCTTTTTTTTAGTTTCATTTTGTTCCTAACTGTGCGTTATATTTGCTCGGGGTGGACATCCCATGACAACCGTTAGTGTTCATCGTTGATCCATTCCTCAAGTTTTTGTCACAGAGGGCAGATAACCCTCTGGCCGAACATGCTGATCTGCCGTCCCGACAGATCTAGGCCACGGCTGCATCCACGACAGAAAAATGAGCATAATCTTTAAGAAACATCATTATCAACAAATTATTTTATTTCAGCTCTCATTCCCTAACCAACATTCTGCAAAGCGATTGCGTCACTTGGCGTAAAATACGCAAATGACCTCATCAGAATAGCAGTTCCTGGACTATGCACACGACCCACAATTCGGCTGTTAGCTACTGATTCTCCTGAAACAAGGGATGCGTACAATTATTCTTTAAGGCACTATCGGAAGCTTTCACTAATTCTGTTTCATCGTTAAGGGGAGTGTTCATGACAAATACACACTATTTTAAGGATGCACCAAATCCATAGTTTTAAAGATACCGAAGGGAAATTTTGTACCATGCTTTACACGAAATTAACACATTTACTGTTACCGTCCTTGGATTTTATATATTTAATGTACATATGGAATTTGAAATCCTGATTTCCAAAAAATTATATATATATATATATATATATATATATATATATATATATATATATATATATATATATATAGGTTTTTCTCAGAAAGTATTGAAGAGATTTCCACAAAATTTTCTCTGTTTAATCCCTTTTCCATATATTAAGCTTTGAACGTACGGGAGAGTTTTAATAATTTTTTAATTCGAATTCTTTGCCCCAAATCTCAGCTTACACTCAGAGTTTCAAAATTTACTCTTGAGAAAACATTTATTAGCTTTATAGAAATAAGCGTGGAAAATTTCATAAATCTAGCCTTCATAGGTTCTGAGAGAAAGGTACATAAACTCTCATTGTAATTTAAGCTTCAAACACAACATTTTTCCTTATGTCACCACTTCAGGCGCGCCAGATTTATTCTCAGGGTCCTCTTTCATTTCAAGGCTTTTCTTCTGTTTTTTTTCTGCCTTCTTTCTCTTACCAGGTCTTCAACTGACTTTTCAGCAGCAGAGACGTCTTGCGTGAAATTTCCTGCCTTGAAGCCTATTCTCTCTAATACCTTCATCCTCCCTGCGTTCCCATAATTAAATACAAGAACTGCATCATATGTCGCAATTCTGACAACTGTAGCAGATGAAAAGGTGGCAAATCAATAACTGCTTCTTCATAACAAAACAGCTGGTTTGTTATTGTTTCTAAAATACGTAACAGAGTCATAGATGCTCTACACTGAAGAGCCAAAGAAACTGGTACACCTGCCTAATATCGTGTAGCGCGCCCGCGAGGTGCCGCAACACGACGTGGCATGGACTGGAATAACGTCTGAAGTAGTGCTGGAGGGAACTGAAACCGTGAATCCTGCAGGGCTGTCCATAAATCCGTATGTCACGTTGTCCTGCTGGAATTGTCCAAGTCGGTCGGAATGCACAATGGACATGAATGGATGCAGGTGGTCAGACAGGTTGCTTATGTACGTGTCGCCTGTCACAGAAGTACCTAGACGTACCATGGTCCCCATTCTATCAATTCATGAGGTTGTCTCCATGCCTGCACAAGTCCATCCGCTCGATACAATCTAAAACGATACTCGTCCGACCAGGCAACGTGTTTCCAGTCATCAATAGTCCAATGTCGATGTTGACGAGCTCAGGCGAGGCGTAAAGCTTTGTCTCGTGCAGTCATCAATGTGGCCAAGAGTGGGCCTTCGGCTCCGAATGCCCATATCGATTATGTTTCGCTGAATGGTTCGCACGCTGACATTTGCTAATGACCCAGCATTGAAATGTGCCACAATTTGCGGAGGGTTGCACTTCTGTCACAATGAACTATTCAGTCGTCGTTTCTCCCGTTCTTGCAGTACCTTTTTCCGGCCACAGCGATGTCGGAGCGATTTGATATGTTACCGGATTCCTGATACTTACGGTACACTAGTGACATGATCGTACGGGAAAATCCCCACTTCAACGCTACCTCGGAGCGGCTTTGTTCCATGGCTCGTGCGTCGACTGTAACACGACGTTCAAGCTCACTGAAATCTTGATAACCTACCACTGTAGCAGCAGTAACCGATCTAACAACTACGCCAGGTACTTGTTGTCTTATATAGGCATTGCCGACCGCAGCGCCGTATTCTGTCTGTACACACATCACTGTATTTCAATACGCATGCCACTATCAGTTCCTTTGGCGCTTCAGCGCATGAAACCACACAGTACATATCACAGTGTTCTAGATGTATCCCAAGCAAGTTTTCTTGAAAGTAATCCACGGGATTGTTGTTCACCGAGGTAGTATTGAAGTGCTGCTTCAAAAACTAGGCGTGGCACGAAGGTCGCTTCACACATTTAATTATTTTTCAGGCACTTCGGATGCGATTTCATTATTGAAACCTTGGGAACTTATTGTCTATGGGAACTATTACTAAATAAAAAATAAATTGAAAGTTCACATTTTCGGTCAACTTCATGTACGTTCCACCTTAAGCCTTTCTTCATTGAGAGACGATTCCCACAAGGTAATATAAATGTCGTGTGGCTAGGGCCTCCCGTCTGGTAGACCGTTCGTCGGGTGCAAGTCTTTCGATCTGACGCCATTTCGGTGACTTGCGCGTCGATGGGGATGAAATGATGATGGTTAGGACAACGCAACACCCAGTCCTGGAACGGAGAAAATCTCCGACCCAGCCGGGAATCGAACCCGGTCCCTTATGTTTGACATTCTGTCGCACTGACCCTTTTTTTTGTTTATCTCAATTTCTTCGTTGTCGTTCGTTACATTTGTTCGGGGCGGAGGTCTTATGACACACGTTCAGTTTCATAGTTGATCCATGCACTCAGTTTTTTTTATTACAGAGGGTTGCTATCACTTTGACCGAACACGCTGAACTACCGTGCCGGCCCACTCAGCTACCGGGGGCGGACTCCCTCATGGTAGTAGGTACGAGTTATCATATTGTGTAACTATTGGAATGGAACCACTGTGAGCGAAAACTGGTTGACAAAATGCTTTACACTTATGATACCCGAAACGACGCACAGAGCCGTCAACGACAATTACTTTTGCTCTCATATTCAGTAAGTAATTCATCTTCGTCTTCTTCACTCATCACAATGACGAATGAGAGAGTCACAGAAAATGGTGATAGTATTTATTGTATTGAATATCGTATTGATGATATCATTTGTCGACTGTGAGGAGGAAACACACTTTTCATTTCTTTCTTTTTCTTCACAGGGATACAATGTTACTAGCGTACTATACCAATTACGTTTTCGTAAGCGCAATCGAACAGTTACCACTTCATCATCTAAATCCACAAGATCTGGGTCCTGATATATAATTTTATGTACTTAATTCTGAACTATATCTTGAAATAATTGGCATGTAAATGGATGAATTTGGTGATTCATCTGTCTTATACGCAAGCGGAACTGCAGGCTTTAACTAACGTAGCGGGGGTGCAGGAGCAGTATTGTGCAGTGGACCTTCAGACATGTTATAGTCAATGCATAGGACGTGAATCTTCTAAATATTTACTGTGTTTTCGCTATCTTTAAGGTTTCTTTAACAATCACATTTATCTCAGAACCTAACGCTACCCCACATCTCGCATCATTTGGGAGATTTTTTTGTAACTGATGTTCAGTCTTAAGCCGACGTTTTCCTCAGCAATATCTTAGTAGTCATTTTGATGTTGTATTACTTTTTCTCCCTCAACAAGGAGGAAATAATGTCATAGAATTCACAAGTTACAAGTCTTAAAATAATTCTGTGCAGAAATTTCAGATCGCCTATCTGATTATAGTTGAAGAAGTTGTTGTTTCTCAACCTAATATTCGATACGGAACGGTACACAAATAAGATGAGTAAGGCAATTTCGTGCACGTGATTAAATTAATGTAGCATGGGGTTTCGGACAGCAGTTATAATCGAGGTATAACATGACAGGTGGCACATTACAATGTGTTCACGATATCCATGGTGACACTATTGGTATATGCTAACAGACGTGCTAATTCAAGCAGAGTTCAGAAACTTCAAGCACTTAAGCAACACCTCTGACTTTTAGAGATTAAAATGTAATTGTATTTTATTGTATAGTTTATGAAATATCATAGTCCCCACATTTTAAAGTAACTCTACCCAGAAATTTCTGATCGCCGATGTCATTGTAGAAGTAGTATATCACACTACTTCTGGAGGAAACTTGTCAAACTATTACACAACATTACCCTTCTTCTTGTAAGATACCAATTATTGTGAACCACGTTTTCTTTCTGTCTGAAGGTTGACAATCGCACTCTGACATGTTTTAGCGCTATTGGCTAAAGTGTCTCTAATAAATACACACCAAAAACGAGGAATTTCCAATTTTTTATTGTAATATCTCAAGTCGGTTTTAGTAAACTGTTTTGTTACAATATTGGTTTTTTTTCCATCAGATACAATTCAAGTCTGTTTTTCTTATATGGCCCTATCTAAAGGTGTTCCCTTCCCGAATTTCTGTTGCTTACATGGTATAATTACGTCTTTGCATCATTCATAACTTTAGCAATCCTCACTGCAACTCAAGCTAACCCTCCAAGTGCTAATAAAACATTAAATATTCGAATGGAAGTTCATATTTATAGTTTTGGGGGAGGTTATTATACGTTCTCTATCAAGCAATATGAATTTTTGAACGACTTGTGAAGTAATTTTGTGAGAAACTTTCATAGCTGCTGTGAGACCACTATAAGATTGCGTACACTCAGAGACTACTTGGAGTTTTTAAAATTATTTTGTTCATTACACTTACTGTGATATTCTTCTTTTTCATACCCATCCTCATTTCCGCCTTAGCTTCCATTGCACCAGTCAGTGCTAAACCAGCTTTTAGTGAGCTCAGCGCCTTTGTTTTCACCCTTTGCCGCTTTTCCTCAGCCAGGATTTGGGTTGCTTGAAGTCAGTCTGACGAACTCTCGAGGGGTATTGCGTAACCAGTGTCATGTTTCTTGCATGCTTCGTCTAATAGACTGACTCCAAAATGAACTATTTTAATCGTTTCATCACCTTTGTTCTTCGATTACAGTCTAAGGAGAGAGGCATATGGAGTTGTATGGGGAAGTTCTTTATAAGACGATTAAAGAGAGACATGCCTTGCTGTTTCTTCTTGTTCTTTATTTTCTTCTTGCTATTTCTTATTTGAATTTTATCTCACAAATGACCTGTATTAATTACGACCGTGCTTTTATATACACTCCTGGAAATGGAAAAAAGAACACATTGACACCGGTGTGTCAGACCCACCATACTTGCTCCGGACACTGCGAGAAGGCTGTACAAGCAATGATCACACGCACGGCACAGCGGACACACCAGGAACCGCGGTGTTGGCCGTCGAATGGCGCTAGCTGCGCAGCATTTGTGCACCGCCGCCGTCAGTGTCAGCCAGTTTGCCGTGGCATACGGAGCTCCATCGCAGTCTTTAACACTGGTAGCATGCCGCGACAGCGTGGACGTGAACCGTATGTGGAGTTGACGGACTTTGAGCGAGGGCGTATAGTGGGCATGCGGGAGGCCGGGTGGACGTACCGCCGAATTGCTCAACACGTGGGGCGTGAGGTCTCCACAGTACATCGATGTTGTCGCCAGTGGTCGGCGGAAGGTGCACGTGCCCGTCGACCTGGGACCGGACCGCAGCGACGCACGGATGCACGCCAAGACCGTAGGATCCTACGCAGTGCCGTAGGGGACCGCACCGCCACTTCCCAGCAAATTAGGGACACTGTTGCTCCTGGGGTATCGGCGAGGACCATTCGCAACCGTCTCCATGAAGCTGGGCTACGGTCCCGCACACCGTTAGGCCGTCTTCCGCTCACGCCCCAACATCGTGCAGCCCGCCTCCAGTGGTGTCGCGACAGGCGTGAATGGAGGGACGAATGGAGACGTGTCGTCTTCAGCGATGAGAGTCGCTTCTGCCTTGGTGCCAATGATGGTCGTATGCGTGTTTGGCGCCGTGCAGGTGAGCGCCACAATCAGGACTGCATACGACCGAGGCACACAGGGCCAACACCCGGCATCATGGTGTGGGGAGCGATCTCCTACACTGGCCGTACACCACTGGTGATCGTCGAGGGGACACTGAATAGTGCACGGTACATCCAAACCGTCATCGAACCCATCGTTCTACCATTCCTAGACCGGCAAGGGAACTTGCTGTTCCAACAGGACAATGCACGTCCGCATGTATCCCGTGCCACCCAACGTGTTCTAGAAGGTGTAAGTCAACTACCCTGGCCAGCAAGATCTCCGGATCTGTCCCCCATTGAGCATGTTTGGGACTGGATGAAGCGTCGTCTCACGCGGTCTGCACGTCCAGCACGAACGCTGGTCCAACTGAGGCGCCAGGTGGAAATGGCATGGCAAGCCGTTCCACAGGACTACATCCAGCATCTCTACGATCGTCTCCATGGGAGAATAGCAGCCTGCATTGCTGCGAAAGGTGGATATACACTGTACTAGTGCCGACATTGTGCATGCTCTGCTGCCTGTGTCTATGTGCCTGTGGTTCTGTCAGTGTGATCATGTGATGTATCTGACCCCAGGAATGTGTCAATAAAGTTTCCCCTTCCTGGGACAATGAATTCACGGTGTTCTTATTTCAATTTCCAGGAGTGTATATTAAATTCTGCAAGGTGTCTGAAGATGCGGTTCAAGTGCCATGCACTTCAACTACCCATCCTTTGTAAAATCACTAAGCTATTGAAGACTTCTATCCAGTCACTCATCGACCTGACTGGTGTGGTACTAGAAGACAGAAAAAGGAAACGTGACGTTTAAATTTCTCATGTAAAAAAATAATTCACACAGTAAAAAAAAAGCTGAAAACAAATAAATCGGCGTGCCCAGTACGAATAACAATTTGGTATCTCACATTTCAAGCAACTGGCAAAAATGACAGGTGACTTCTGTATATAAGGGGGAAAAAGAACGGACCCACAAAATTACAGACATACGCGTTTAACATTGATTTGCTTCAGAATTCTTGAGCATATTCTAAATTCAGTTCTTGTTGATTACGCATGGATCTCGTTTTAAAAACACGTTAGCACACGTAGGCTAGCAGCTGTTGATGCAACGACAAGATCTTTGTTCGAACCGCCTCCCATGCATTCCACAATCTGATGTATCAATGTTTCACTAGTTCTTGTCTTAGATGTATTGTATCTGTGAATCTATGATCTATGTATGTGTTCTCTACAGGCCCGAATATAAGAGTTGGGGGGAGGGGGAGGGGCAAACCGGGCTATCTGCCCCGGGCGGCAATTTCAAGGGATGCCAAATTTATATTCTTGAGGAAAAAAGAATCTTGTTTCACAAAGTGCCTACCATCCAGCGCATGTTGGTCTATCGATTGTTCATATGATTTTGAAACACATTCCTGTTGGTTATTGAACACATTATAAGTTGATCTCTGAACGAAGCATAAGTTGATTTTTGAATGCGTGCAGAATGTTCGTGACGCCTCTGCCACGGGAATCCCTGTTGTATCTAGAACTAACTTTACCGCAGACAAAAGGAGACGGGGCTACACGAGCAGAGCTGAATAAACCCGAAACGATGAATGACAATCGCTGTTTGTTTATGTAGTTGACCGGGTGTGCGTCAGATAAGCGTTGTTATAATTATTAGCGAAATCCATAGATTTAGACTACCAGAGAGGAGATGAACGCTAACAGGAACAACATAATAAATATTACGTGTTATCTTTTCGGCATAGCCAAGAAAACGAAATTATGTCATAAAATTTTTGCTATATCGCTACACTACTAAGGGCCAGTTGTACAGTCCTTGGTCAGCAGCCGCTTAAGTTCAGTTCTCGGAATAGCGCGGAAAACGGGTTGTACGAATATAAGATTAATTAACGTCTAACCGGATAATTAATGCGTGATAACTAAACCGGTGATTCTGGCAGGGTTAGTGCATGTAGTTAACTGGAGAATAAGTTTTGACAATGGCAGGAATATTTCCAGAATTAATGATGGCAAGATTGTTTGCTAGATTGAGGAAGGAGAAGAAAGGGGGACAGCACACAAATTATTTGGAAGGATATGACGATTCCAAATGTATATAAAAATTTCGTTCTATTACATTTCGATCTCACGCTTGAGAAACTGGAGTGTGTGAATTAAATGTGAAACTATTTCCTAACATAAAACTTTTTGCTAGTTGTTGGTCTAACAGGCATTTGATATTGGTCTTCGTGAATTATATTCTATGGTGTTATTTATATAAATAAGGTAGACAAAAAAGATCATTTGTCCCAAAACGGTGTCGCTTATTTGGCCTGTATTACAACTGCTGCAATTTTAGAAAGGCCTATTTCGTTTTTTCTAACAGACAATGACAAAATAGACGTAATCAAATCGAGAAACCGCACCAGTCTTGGGTACTATCCGTAATAACAGCTTTTTCAGTATTAGACAATGACATTTTGATTTTTCATGTAGCAAAACGTTTGACGAACTTTGATGAAATAATAGATTTTCGCAGAAAGGAAATCACGCCATGTAAATCTGTAGAAAGATTGGAGAGAAAAGAATGTTGCTACCTAAGGATTGAAGAAATGTGTAGTGTCTTGCTTGTCTATTGTCTTTACTGGTTTTATGTTTCCCATATTTAAATTCATCTCACATAAAAGAGAAAGTTATTAGCTAATAGGCAATAAAGATTGCAAATTTTCTGAAGAGTTCTCTTTCTCTACAAACAATTCCACCTTGTAATAACTGCTAGTTTTCTTAAGGAGGGTAGGATGTCAAACCGGCCGACTAGGAGCAGGAGAGGGACCACAGAACATTTTAATTTTCACAGTCCTGAATATGGGTTTGATGGCTTCCATTACAAAATTTACGCGTTTGAACTCCACAGAGTGGAATACAGTGGCGTGCAGTAGAAGAATGCTGTGCGAAGAGGCATTGCGCTGCACTTGGACACTCTTAAGACCAAATAACCTGTTTTACATTTCGCCGAACGTATATGTTTTATGCATCTAACTCTTCAGAAAGATGTGCGCTACAAAATGAACATGTTTTTCAAAACATTTTTTTCTTTTTTAAATTTCTGATGTCTTGTCTCAGGAGCTCGAGGGGATCGGGGGGGGGGGGGGGGCGCCAATTTTTTTGCCCGGTTCCGAAATATCGTAGATCCGGGTCTGGTTCTGTATGTAGCGTGGATGACGTCTACAGTGACAGCGTTGAACTGAGGCCGTGAATTGTCGTTGATGTATTCCGATCGATTTTGCCGCGGGCCCAGTCGACTCCGGGGAGACCGTTGGTGGGTCGCTGGAGGGAGCATGCTCCGTGGTGAGAAAATGGGTTTTACGCAGCAAGCTGGGCGAAAGGCGGTGGGTGGACAGAACTGGAGGTTGGCGACCGGACTTCGAAATGGCGAGGGAGACTCTAGCGCCGGCAGTGTGTGTGTGTGTGTGTGTGTGTGTGTGTGTGTGTGAGTGGGGGAGGGGGGGGGGGACACAGTCACGGGAGACAGGTGAGGGCGACGGGAGTGGGCAAGCACCACTGGCTAGGTTAGACACATTGATTTGATGAGAAGCAGCAAGTGGACGTGCTGTGAGGTGTGAGGCGTACGGAGCGAAATTGGACGTCTGCTCCTACTGTGAGCTGGAACTGTGGACTCCGTGTTCTCGTTGAGGCCCATTACAGTTGTTATACAGTGCCAGGTTTTAAGGTTTAAATTTATATCCTAGTAGACATTTCAAGGCTTTAATTGCCAGTGTTAATCTCACCACACGCTCTGTTCACTTAGCTGCTTGTACTCCTGCGGTTAAACTCTGGTGTGACATTCGTGAAAGAACCGTTTTTGCCTTGCTATACAAGGGCGATGTACCTGAGGACAATATTATGGAAATGGAAGAGGATGTAGAGGAAGATGAAATGGGAGATAAGATACTGCGTGAAGAGTTTGACAGAGCACTGAGAGACTTGAGCCGAAACAAGTCCTCCAGAGTAGACAATATTCCATTGGAACTACTGACGGCCTTGGGAGAGCCAGTCCTGACAAAGCTCTACCATCTGGTGAGCAAGATGTATGAAACAGGCGAAATACCCTCAGACTTCAAGAAGAATATAATAATTGCAATCCCAAAGAAAGCAGGTGTTGACAGATGTGAAAATTACCGAACAATCGGTTTAATAAGCCACAGCTGCAAAATACTAACACGAATTCTTTACAGACGAATGGAAAAACTAGTAGAAGTCGACCTCGAGAAAGATCAGTTTGGATTCCGTAGAAATACTGGAACACGTGAGGCAATACTGACCTTACGACTTATCTTAGAAGAAAGATTAAGGAAAGGCAAACCTACGGTTCTAGCATTTGTAGACTTAGAGAAAGCTTTTGACAATGTTGACTGGAATACTCTCTTTCAAATTCTAAAGGTGGCAGGGGTAAAATACAGGGAGCGAAAGGCTATATATAATTTGTACAGAAACCAGATGGCAGTTATAAGAGTCGAGGGATATGAAAGGGAAGCAGTGGTTGGGAAGGGTGTCAGACAGGGTTGTAGCCTCTCCCCGATGTTATTCAATCTGTATATTGAGCAAGCAGTAAAGGAAACAAAAGAAAAATTCGGTGCAGGTATTAAAATCCATGGAGAAGAAATAAAAACTTTGAGGTTCGCCGATGACATTGTAATTCTGTCACAGACAGCAGAGGACTTGGAAGAGCAGTTGAACGAAATGGTTGGTGTCTTGAAGGGAGGATATAAGATGAACATCAACAAAAGCAAAACGAGGATAATGGAATGTAGTCTAATTAAGTCGGGTGATGTTGAGGGTATTAGATTAGGAAATGAGGCACTTAAAGTAGTAAAGGAGTTTTGCTATTTGGGGAGCAAAATAACTGATGATGGTCGAAGTAGAGAGGATATAAAATGTAGACTGGCAATGGCAAGGAAAACGTTTCTGAAGAAGAGAAATTTGTTAACATCGAGTATAGATTTAAGTGTCAGGAAGTCATTTCTGGAAGTATTTGTATGGAGTGTAGCCATGTATGGAAGTGAAACATGGACGGTAAATAGTTTGGACAAGAAGAGAATAGAAGCTTTCGAAATGTGGTGCTACAGAAGAATGCTGAAGATTAGATGGGTAGATCACATAACTAATGAGGAAGTATTGAATAGGATTGGGGAGAAGAGAAGTTTGTGGCACAACTTGACCAGAAGAAGGGATCGGTTGGTAGGACATGTTCTGAGGCATCAAGGGATCACCAATTTAGTATTAGAGGGCAGCGTGGAGGGTAAAGATCGTAGGGGGAGACCAAGAGATGAATATACTAAGCAGATTCAGAAGGATGTAGGTTGCTGTAGGTACTGGGAGATGAAGAAGCTTGCACAGGATAGAGTAGCATGGAGAGCTGCATCAAACCAGTCTCGGGACTGAAGACCACAACAACAATGTTTTGTCGATTGTGCACGCTGCAACTGCTAATAGGGCGCAGATATGGAAAGTCTATATTATTTGAGGTAACCAATACCAGTTCCCTGTTTGTCACAGAAGGCTGTTAATAATCTGCACACTAGTTTTCCGTGCTACCACGGAATTGCTGTAGCATTGCAAGCGAACTGCAGCAGGTTTTTTTTATTTTTTCTATATATATACAGGGCTATTACAAATGATTGAAGCGATTTCATAAATTCACTGTAGCTCCATTCATTGACATATGGTCACGACACACTACAGATACGTAGAAAAACGCACTTCAGGTTTCTGCCGCCAGAGCGCTCTTGAGTGCAGTGAGACAAAATGGCGACAGGAGCCGAGAAAGCGTATGTCGTGCTTGAAATGCACTCACATCAGTCAGTCATGACAGTGCAACGACACTTCAGGACGAAGTTCAACAAAGATCCACCAACTGCTAACTCCATTCGGCGATGGTATGCGCAGTTTATAGCTTCTGAATGCCTCTGTAAGGGGAAATCAACGGGTCAGCCTGCAGTGAGCGAAGAAACGGTTGAACGCGTGCGGGCAAGTTTCACGCGTGGCCCGCGGAAGTCGACGAATAAAGCAAGCAGGGAGCTAAACGTACCACAGCTGACGGATTGGAAAATCTTACGGAAAAGGCTAAAGCAGAAGCATTTCTTAAACAAGAGATTGGAAAACCGATGGATCGGTCGTGGTGGAGATCATGATCAACAATTCATGTCATGGCCTCCACGCTCTCCCGACTTAACCCCATGCGATTTCTTTCTGTGGGGTTATGTGAAAGATTCAGTGTTGAAACCTCTTCTACCAAGAAACGCGCCAGAACTGCGAGCTCGCATCAACGATGCTTTCGAACTCATTGATGGGGACATGCTGCGCCGAGTGTGGGAGGAACTCGATTATCGGCTTGATGTCTGCCGAATCACTAAAGGGGCACATATCGAACATTTGTGAATGCCTAAAAAAACTTTTTGAGTTTTTGTATGTGTGTGCAAAGCATTGTGAAAATATCTCAAATAATAATGTTATTGTAGAGCTGTGAAATCGCTTCAACCATTTGTAATAACCCTGTATATATATTCAAATTCATTACATTATACATTGCCAGCGCACTGGTCCCCATCGGTGGCTCCGTCATCGTCGATTTCACGCGACGCTCCTCGGCAAGTGCACCCCGCACCCCGGAGAGGCGGATGCACCCCTCGCCCTTCGCCGCCTACTAGCCCGAGCTTCCACCTGAAGGCCGAGGACCCACTCTTACTCAGGTGGTGGGTCGGTCACCCAGTCGTTCAGCGGTCTGGACCCATCTAACCTAGCCCAGGCGATGTCACCACCTCCTGGGTTTGGCAGAACACGCCCCGGTTACCCAGGGGCGCGGCGAAGCACCGTTGCCGAGTCGCGCCGCGATCCCACGCCGACAAACGAGGTCTCCGGCATGCAGAGCACCTGATGGTCTGTGCCCTGCGAACAGAGAGGGACTGATGTTCGGTCCCTCGACACAGCTCCCCCTGTGCCACGCACCCTTCGCTTTCGCATCGGGTTGGGTCGCAGCTCTCCCGTTTGTCGCAAGGCAGAATGCCGAGCTTAACATCTGGCACCACGGGAAGGCAGAAAGAGCCACTTGGGAAGGAGAGGCTATGAGAGACGCATCACTTCCCCTGTGAGGACTGCCGCGGCACGCCCGACTAGAAGCGATACGCCCCAGTGCGAGCCTCCGTAGCTTATGGCGCGCCGGCAACGGGCGGGCCCGCGCCGAAACGCGCCGTCAAGCGACCGACCTCACGCCAACTAGCGTCATGTTACATACTCTGGCTCTGGTCCTCTAACGTTTAACTGAGCTGGATTTCCTGGTGTGGCGGTACACAAATTTTCGTGCTAACGCTTACGAGGGTATTTTTCTGCTTTGCTCATCTTCGTGTTACTGCGGTCAACTGGCAATGATAAGGAGTCGTTTGTCGACGATAGCACATTATTCTTAGACTGGAACACAAGTGATTCTGCCATCTCTTGTAATCTCCTACTAAGAAGTGGTTAAAGTTGGCCTTATACGGTGACCTATTGGTAGCTGTTGTTAACGACAAAAGAATTCCTGGCGAATACTTCAGACATTACTTTAATAACTTCATATTGCGCGAAAGGACCCATCGAGATTTGTTTTAGTGTTGCTATGTCTTATACTGTTTGATGTAAAAGGTGTCGAAAGAATTGTTCTCTTTTACAGCATAACAGTAGACTAACAGTTTCCGTTTGATTGTATCACTCGGTTTTAATGTTGTTTCTGCTTGGGATTGATCCTATGTATACCGAATTTTAAGGAATAGCTGGTAAGTTGAGCTGAACTTTTATCAATGTATTTCTTTTGAGTACCAAGACATGAAAGCTTTTATTGTAATGAAGTTTGCATTTATATGTCTAAGATCTTGAATGGATGTTCAGCAGCTTTCCACTGAAGGAACTCTATTTCCTAGCCAACCTGCGTGTCCCCAATGACCCAGAAAAGACCATCCCTATTAGAGGATGCTGCGAGACAGAGATGTTTTTGGGTAAGAATGATGTGTATTTGCGTAAGTTTGGCATCCTCTTGTTCTGCCAAAGCACCACTTCAGTTACCATTAAAAGAAGCCCGTAGTTCGGAGGTGTAGCAAACTGCCCTGCGGTGCTCCCATCCTTCTTCTGTGTCGACGTTATTGAGTTGCTGGCCCTGACTCCACCTGCTATGTGGACATCGACCACTGTGTTACTGCATCTGACGTAACTGTGGTTTGGCCGACTTTGCATCTGCTGGCTTCCATGACCTTTTGCAACAGTTGTGGAATTACTGTTATTGCACTAAATAGTGGCGAGAAATAGTGGCAATGCTAGACCTATACAGTACCGATACCACTCAGTTGCTTGTGAGACAAGGGTATCGTCGGGAGCGCCCCAGGGAAGTGTGATAGGACCGCTATTAGTCTCTATATACACAAATGATTTGGCGGGCAGACTGGGCAGCGATCTGTGGTTGTTTGCTGATGATGCTATGGTGTACGGTAAGGTGTCGAAGTTAAGTGACTGTAGGAAGATACAAGAAGATTTAGACGAAATTTCCAGTTGATGTGATGAATAACAGCTAACTCTGAATGTGGAAAATTGTAAGTTAATCCGGATGAGTAGGAAGAACAGACCTGTAATGTTCGGATGGAGTATTACCAGTGTCCTGCTAGACACGGTCAACTCGTTTAAATATCTGGGCGTAACGTTACAAAGTGATATGAAATGGAACAAGCATGTGAGATCTGTGGTAGGGGAGGCGAATGGTCGACTTCGGTTTATTGGGAGAATTTTAGGAAAGAGTGGTTTAACTGTAAAGGAGACCGCATATAGGACGCTGGTGAAACCTTTTCTTGAATACTACTCTAGTACTTGGGATCCGTACCAAGTCGGATTAAAGGCAGACATCGAAGCAGTTCAAAATCGTGCGGCTAGATTTGCTACCGGTAGATTCGAACATTTAGCAAGTGTTATGGAGGTGCTTTGGGAACTGAAATGGGAATCACTGAAAGGACAGCGACATTCTTTTCGAGGAACCGGCATTTGAAGCTGACTGCAGAACAATCCTACCGCAGCCAACATACACTGGTTGTAAGGACCACGAAGATAAGATGCGAGAAATTGGGGCTCATACGGAGGCATATAGATAGTCGTTTTTTCCCTCGTTCTATTTGCGAAAGGAGCAGGGAAGGAAAAGGCTAGTAGTGGTACAGGATACCCTCCACCACGCACGGTACGGGGGTTTGCGGAGTACCTATGCAGATTTAGTTATAGATACATCACTTTTCGCGTAGGTCAGTGACATAAACTTAGTCCCAGTGTCAGCTGTTCGTGCAAGTCTTAACCAATGTCTCTGCTCGAATCACAGCTTCGGAATTAATCTACCCCATTCGGTAATCCTGCCCACCTTTTATTACACCGCCATTCGTGTGGAAATGACTCGGCTCCGTGATACCCTTAATGCAAGGATAAACTTCCTAATCATTTGTACCATTTGTACGCTGTCCAGTGAATGCTTTTCCCGTTGCATGGGGTGCCTTACAGAAACAACTTACTTGGCAGACCTGTGATTTTCTGGCAGTTAGCAAAGATTGGAAAACGCAATCAGCACCGACACCCACTGATTTCAGCAATGTGTAAGACCGAACAGCTACACTCATGTTCAGAAAAAACAGAACACATTGAACGACAAGAGATAGGAGATTCATAGTCACAGGACATGACAGGACAGTACATTAATATGTTCTGCAGAAATGATTAGTATTTCTGTCACCTCAGTTCCTGTTGCCTTGTAGGCACAGGGTTCGCCATGGGCCCCGATAACTTGTTCCAAGCGTTATGGCATTAGCGAGAACGGCATCTTTGTGGTACAGCCATGTTTGCTTCATACACTTGGTTCCAAAGTTCATCTGTGATTATTAACCATGTGTCGCGGCGTTGACCGTCGTCTTACCATATCCCATACATTTTAGATTGGTGACAAATCTGGTGATCTGGCGGGCCAGCGCAAAGGGCTGACATCCTGTGATACCAAGAAGACATGTGTTCGTGCAGCAACATTCGGTCGTGCGTAGTCTTTCTGGAAAATGGTATCTGGAGTCCAGAATGAGATTTTCACTCTGCAGCGGAGTGTGCGCTGATATGAAACTTCCTGGCAGATTAAAACTGTGTGCCCGACCGACACTCGAACTCAGGACCTTTGCCTTTCGCGGGCAAGTGCTCTATCAACTGGGCTACCCTAGCACGACTCACGCCCCGTCCTCACAGCTTTACTTGGTATCTGGAGCGCTGTGCAGGAAAGGCATGGCTACGGGTCGCAGGATGTCATTCACGACTGTCACGCTGCTCACAGTGTCCTGGACACGCAATAACTGTGAGGTTTGTGGTTGTACCCAACAGCACCCCACACGAAAGGCCTTGAGTTGGCGCTGTATGTCTTGTGCGAATGCAGTCACTGCGATGCCGCTCCCCTTGTCAGAGACGAACCAAAATGTGAAATTCATTTTCAAACAAGCAGAGCCTGAATTCGTTCGGAAACACTATCCGATGCCGTTCCTGTCCCCAGTGACGTCATTCCATTCACCATTGCCGTCTAGCACATTTCTGCATACTCGTCAAAGATAGGCGAAGTGGACGACCTGCACTTGATTTATGATGTAAAAAGCGGCGACGGACTGTCACCCCTGACTGTTCCACTGTTGCGCCAGAGCCGAGGAGGACGCAGATCTGTCCCGCAATGTCACGAGGCGACGACCTTCTCGGATGGTGGTCTGGGTGGTGCGACATGATCCATCTCGTCATGTTCTACGACCTCCCTTGAACCATTCTTCACACACTCGTTGCACTGCCGAAACACCTCCTCCCAAACTAGTAGCACTTTCGAGGATGGATTTTTTTTTTCAGGAGGTGGAGCCTTTCCACGCCCACATCGGTATGATGGCCAACTGAAAAGGTCTACTGCCATCTCTGCATAAGGGTTAGTTTTCACTAAAGTGGGGTGTCTCAGGATGTGGGTACTGCGATGTTTACGTACGTCTAGTTAAGGTTAACCATTCATACGCGCTCATCTGGAGATAGAGTGGGTCGAAAGTCGACGGAAGGGTAGCGGTTTGAAGGGCAGAAGAGAAAAAGTGCAAAGGTAAGAGCCAAGGGAAAAGAACCTCTGCGATAGTTAGGTCGGTTAGTAAGAACAATAGCGGATGTCTTGCTCCCTGCGACAGGTCACGTAAGGGCAGGTTTTGTTAGTAGTGGGTATCATGCATGTCGATACCTTTGACGTTGTTTGGTGCTGTTACTTGGCGGCTGCCGCTGGGTGCCGGTGTTCATCTCTTGGTCAGCGTCAGCAAACCTGTAACTGTTAGGTTCATCATCGTTTTGTGTCCGATAGGTCATATATCAGATGCATAATGTAGGGTGATGTTGGCGATTTCGTTTGTGCGTCAGTGAGCGAGCTCGTCCTTTTCCCTGCTGTAGCCTGTTGGTGGGCTTTAACAGCAGCTGGTATATCAAGTCAACGTTGCTGATAAGCAGGGGCTTGCCGACGTTTTTCGCTTGTTGGTGTATGTTGTTGGTGATTATGCCCTAGCTAGTAGTGTATTTGGCCGCTTATGCTTCCACCTGTGGTTGAATGCATCACATTCTCTCACGCCAATAATGTGTCCTCTTTAACTGATTTGATGGCATGGTTCGAGCATGCGTCTGCAAATGATCGTGCACATCTGTTCAAGTCACACTGGTTCATTACCTTCGGTTTAAAGCGACAACTAGAGCCGCAGACACATTTTACCGGTACGTGGCGTTTCGACCTTGAACGTGCGGGACGTCATGGTTTAAACGCTAATCATTTCTGCAGAACATACTAATGTACATGTCCCGTGAATATGAACGCCCTATCTTTAGTCGTTCAAGGTGTTCTGTTTCTTCTGGACATGAGTGTGTTTACGCTCCGATTTAACAACTTGAAGGTACACTTATAGCTGTAAGATAGCCCATTTGATGGCTGAAACCACTAAACCGCCGTGCTCCCTGGCTGTAACGGTACTGCACAATCCTGTGTGTATTCCTGCAGGAAACAGCCGACTGTACCAAGTGCCTGTACCGTTGACTGTTACCCTCATCTTTTACGATCACACGCTGGTCCTCAAACGTTCCGCGTTACTCTGACCGGTAGTGGTATATAATTTAATAGCTCCCATTCTGATATCATCACACCTACTCTTAAACTGTCAGCACACCTGTAAGTCTAGACCTATTTCTGTTGTATGTACCAGAACTACCCTTGGATGTAAATTCTCGTCATAACTGGTCTATGCCATCAAATCTTGCAGATGACCGACTGCTACGATCAGCCGACGAACTCACTTTTGTTTTGTTTATAAATAACTTTCAGCTTCCAGTCGCGATATTCCTTTATTTATGTTTTACACGACGCGTTTCGGGAAATGATTCCCATTTTCAAGCCTGTATTTCTTTGTATTATGCCATTTTTTCTTAATGCTTTCGATGTGTGAGTTTCTTTTTGGTTTTGTTGACTTTACTGCAACGTATAAAAAAAGCACAATATTAGTTATTATCGATTTTGACATATTATCGTTTTTTATATATTGCAGTAAGGTCTACAAAACAAAGCAAAACCTTCCACATAGAAAAAATTAAGAAAAAATGGCATAATACAAAAAGGAAATACATACACAACAGTGGGAATCATTTCCCGAAACGCATCATGTAAAACATAAATAGAAGAAAATCGTGAGTGGTAGCAGAAAGTTGTTGATAAACAAACAGTCGCAGACTTGAAAAAAAGAAAAACATTTGTAATGGACAAAATCAGGGCTCACTATTAATGACAAGTGACAGATCAGTATCTCCTCTTCGTCCTCAAAATGTCTTCCAACTATCAATTCGTATTGCGTCTGTCCTCACTAATGACATAAGATAGTTGAAACGTGTCAGGTGTGACAGTCCTGGATGGTCTCCCCGACCTCAGCAAATTTTGGAGCTCCGCCGAACCGCCTTCTTATGACCTCACCCATCGTGCCCAGCGACTAACCGTACTTCTGTCGACAGCAGATACTCGATAGACTTCGCACAAGCGGCTGTGAATATTTCCCACAGTTTCTTTCTCTGTAGCAAGAAGTTCAAAGACGGCACGTTGCTTTTGACCAACATCATCTACAGATGCCATTTTGAAATTGTCCTTCAGCTACGCTATCTGTCGGAAGTGACGGAAACTCGTCGCGCTCCCTAAGGAGACTTCAGGTAACACATACGTAACGTTTTGCATTCGTAGCATTGTTTTCGACTGAGAAAAGAAATGGAATGCATTACTTTCTGGTCCAATCCCCCCCCCCCCCCCCCCGCCCTCCACCCGCTCCCCCAGGAACGAATGCTATCCGCCTTTAATTATATGAATATAATCAGCTGCACTCTTTGCAACATTACAACACAACGTAGTACACGAAGTAGTATAAAGTAACTTTTATCGCTAGCTGATCATGCTTAACCTGGTTACTGGTTAACAGAATGCAATATCTATAACATAAACTTTACGAAAACCGGAAGTCCATACTTTTGTAAATCTCTGTGAGGATGGGCAGAACGTATTAAAACACAGTGAGTAAAATGATAATGTTTCATACCGTTCAAAAAGAGATATCTAGTTATTACAACTCCTAGATATTCCAGATTTTTCAAAAGAGATATGATCAGGAAGGATTAGCTGTTGTTATTCGATGTAAAAGATATATGTTATACACAAAATAAGGGAATGTGTACTTATACGAGTTATCTAGAGAAGAGTGGTCAGCCCCATAACTGAAAATGTAATAACGACTTGTATGCTTTACCTAATAGGAACCTTGTTAAATAAGAGTGCTATTAGCACTGCAAAGAACCCTGAAATAATATGACTTTGAGGGAACTGTATATATGATATGACATAGATGCCTACATATATTTGTTAGACAAATGATGATTTTTTTAATGATAAGAACCATTCAGTTTTCAGTTTGATTAAAAAATGTGGTATTTATGTTTCCCATTCCTTACACAACAATCTGTACGTAATTATTTTGAAGATGACGTAAAAAGCACTTATATAAAGGACATATTACTTGTCACGTTGATAGTAATACGAGTATAATGACTTGAAATACGTAATAATCGTTTACCGCCGACCGAAGTGGCCGTGCGATTCTGGGCGCTACAGTCTGGTACCGAGCGACCGCTGCGGTCGCAGGTGAAGGTTAGAACATAAGAGAATGGTACGATGTCTATTTAGTTATCGTATTCCGAATTTGTTTTCTTATTTAAATATGTTTTCCGATATTTTTGTTGGTGAATGTTTGTTTCTGTTTGTTTTACATCGAGTGGAAGAGTGCCACAATGTGCCGACGGCTGCATCTTCGTCGCTGCCGCCACAGACACTAAGCCGACCACTGCCATACACTAACCGACGGCCAGCGCAGAGAAGAAGATCCTGCTGGCGACTTTGCCGAACTCAGTCCCCAAATAAAATACTTTCGAAGAACATTGTAACTGTTAAACTAATGAAAAACGTTGAAGCATTTTATTAACATGTTATGAGATTATGTACTAGTATGAAGATTGACGTCTTACTGTCAACAAGAGTTCCATGTTTGTGTGCAATAAAGCCCACAGGAAGTGAAAATTACTTTTTCGACTTACCATTCAAGCAGCATGCATTGGTGGCTTTTTTACATTATCAGACAGGAGATTATTCTGTGTTGGCTGAAAATTACTGTGGAGTGTATAGAATAGTTTCTGACTGATAATTCAGGCAAATATGACAATTCAGCCTGAGATTAGTTAGGCCGCTACCTATTCCAGAGATAGACTTTATCACTGATCATTTTGATCAAAGTTAACAACTTTAAAAGGACAGCTGACTTCAAAATTTAGTTGTGGCTTACACTCTGAGAAATCCGAACACGGCCAAGAGAAGTTAATCAAATATTTCGTCAAATACAAGGATGTTTAACTGAAAGTTGAAATTCTATTATACTTCTATATTGGACAAGGGGGAATCACGACAGTTTCCCCTTAAAACGCGTAACAATAAATACAACAAGAAAAGCAACGATCTCTTTTTAAGCAGTAGGCAAAGAAGGTATCCGCATAACTACGGTCTAGAATGTCGCCGATATCTAATTAGCTGTCTTTTCTGACAAAATGATTTAATTTTCCTCTCGCTACTGCAATAAACTCCACTCCATGAAAACTCCACTCCAAACTATCCTACTAAGATACAAAACTCAGAACCTCCTTGTGATTACCTGCAGCATCCAAATGCCTGGAATGCGTGTATTCTTCATGGCTAAATTACTGAAAAACTAGGCGAAATCAACTTAGATTGCGAATATCAACTGGCTTTTGTAAATATCACAGCACAAACATTCCGTTAGTTAAGGAAAATGAAGACTTGAATTATGCCGTGGACAACCTAGGGGTCACAAACCGCCACTACTAGGCAAAAGATTTTATACTGTGAACATTGACATTAAATAGCTGTCATGTCATCATAATCAGCACACAAGGACCTAGCTGTCTCCATTCGTAAACAACAATACTCGCAAACTCCTTCTCTGTTGCTGCCGTCCGCCAGAGCAACTATTTGCCTGCACTTTTTGCAGAAATCAGTGCACCCTTCTATATAAGAAAAAGTTGAAGCACTTCTTTTAGTCACACTGGTGGGTGACCTCTCCCAAAAAACTAACGTGTATTGCCTATTTTCTTTCCGTCAAATAGTAAAGACAGTGCTACCACCTGTTCTTAGTTACTCTGTTTTCCTTTCCCAGTGAGTAACGCTACCTCCCTTTTCCTTCTGTTAATTAACTGTGTTTCATTGCATTCCTGTTTCCCCTCTCTCTTAATCCGTTTCTCTCACCTCCATTGCTACTGACGCTCATAATTAGAACCTTCCCGTAATTTTTGTTTACTGTTGTACTTATCGGGAACGAATATAAAATATGGTTGTTTTTTACCTGTACCATTGTAATTTTTATTTCGAAATGTGCTATAAGATGCTTATCATGATATATGTAATGTAAAACATTCAGCGCACTGCAAATAGATGTTTGAATTCAATTAATGCTGCCGCAAGATCAGTCAAACTTAGCTGGCAACTGCGTACAGAGGCACGAAGAAGTAGCTGCAAAGTAGCGATGCTACGTTTATTGTCGTACGCCTTGCTGGTGTGGATGAAAGCACTGGAGCAACGATCCAACTGCACCAAAATTTATAGAGCAACGATTACTTAGTTTACAGATAGTGAAAGATTACAGGACGATGTCCAGTGAGGTGTTATATGCTTCACCGGGCACTGTGCCCATCGTAATGAGTTCATAAACTGACAACACATTTTACAATACTTATAATTTATTCCGTTTCTCAGAGCAATGATAATAACCTGAAACATACTTGAAAATGTGCTGGGAAGTGTAAAACATCGACATGTGCATGCTAGCCCAGCGAGCAGCAGCATCGCAAGTTGTGTGAAAATGTAAAACAATGGTTGGGTGTCGCCATGTGTTTAGCGCCGCGAGTAACAGTGGCACTAGGCTTTGTCATTGGTGGGTGGTCTTGGTGAATGGCTGAACGTACGGATCGGTCACGAGAATCTGACTAGATAATTGTGGATGATAAGAAAATTTGTCGAGTGAAATGATTCGAAATTTAATTAAGATGCTAACGAAATAGCTCAGTAAAGGGCAGTGACATATAGCGTTCAGTGAAGCTTGGTTATAGTGGGAAGAACAAACAGTAATAGTAAACGTTTATTGTCAACCTCGTGTAACGCAGGTAAATAATTTTCCCGATTCGTACTTCATCCCACTTTAGAACAAGAGAAAAGTAGGAAATGTACAAGGTGGCAAGCAACGAAATTATAACGTGACGACGCAAGCAACAGACTTCTATCTCTTTGCAGACCTTAGAGACGGCATGGTGACTGCGAAGTATTTCAGCATAGCGGCGCTTCGTTGTCATGGGAAACAATGATCAACAGGAATGTGATGATCAGATGTTAACTGTGCAGTTCGTGTGAGATCAACGTGACTGTTCTAGAGAATACAGTAATGGTCTTAATTCCAGGTACTTTACTGAAACGTTCATTAACCTCACGAGATGTATGTAAGTTACGGTACACCAAATCAAAGAATTACTCTTCTATTATTTATTTCCTATATGTGTGCTAAATATTTTACTTTTTAAAAAAAATTAGGAAATTCCACATTTTTATTAAAAAAGAAATAGTTGGACTTAAACGACAACGATTTAAAACCTAATATATATTACAAGCCTGTGCAGTTGCAAAGCCACGAATGATTTATCCACTGAGAAAAAGCGTTCTTATCATTCTTGTAACTATAGCAACATTGCGTTGTTGTTGTTGTTGTCGGAGTGCAAGGTATCTTTAAACTGAGTTGATTTGAGATGGAAAACAATACTGAAAAGCGTTGCCTGAACCGAAAAATGCTCATTGGTCAGTTAGTACATGGAGTAAGACAATAAAATAATGCTCCATGTAGAAGGATGTACATACACAGAAACAACAAAAAGATTTGGTGGAAGTGCTACAAAGTCTGGGGCGAGGGAAGTCTACAAAAGGTGTGAAGAAACTGGGTCAACCAAATCTGCTCCAAGAACTGACAGAAAATCAATATTGACGAACCAAGACTGTCGAAGAATCTGCTGTCTTGTTGGGAACAGCGATCGACAGGAGTACCATAATGGGTATAAACGCGATCTTGAAGACTTTGGGTTGAAGTTTCTCATCGAACAGCTACATAAAAACTTTGTGAAATTGATTTGCGAGCGAGAACTGCAAAAAAGTAGCCTTATCTGAGCAAATCGCAGAAGTAGAAACATATGCAACTGGCTTTGGTACTAGAGTCATTTGGAGGAACAAGACTAAGTTCACCATCTTTGGAAGCGAAAGTAAGTTCGTTGTGGACCAGGAAAGACTTGTTGCCTGTGTGCACCGCTACCACATTGAAGCGTCCAATCACTGTCATGATTTGGGGCTGCATGTCAAGACATGGCACTGGGTGACTGCACGTGTTATTGGGCAGCATTAACGCAGAAAAGTACGAAGAAGAAATCTTAGTGCTGCGATTGCTGCCCTCAATCCGTGATTTGTTTCAAGGTAATAACGATCTCTGTATCTTGCGGCAAGAGAGGGCGCCTTATCACAGCGCTAGAAGGAACAAGAAACGGTTCGCTGACCACCGCATTTACGTGCTGAGTCCCGACCCCACATTGTGGTCAAAGCCGAAAATTACGGTTTCACGACGGAATCCCAGTAACAGGAGGGAGCTGCTGGCAGTCATCGTCGGTTCATGGTTCACAGTGACCAGGAAAGATCTCCCACTGTCGTAGACTTGATGCCGCGCAGTGCCGAAGCAGTGACTAAATCAAATTGTTGGGTTATGAGTATTTTCTCTGGATTTTAACCAAATTTTTAAACCTCAACGCAAATTATCAAATAGAAGACACTAGGACACATTTACAGAAAATTTGTAGTAACTAATATATTTCAGCTAAAATAAACTGTAATTCCACTACTGTATTTTTCATAATAACGCTAAAAATGAGTGGCGTGAGTGATACCAATGATATTGTCGAACCTGCAAATATGCACAGCAGTTCAACAGTTCATGCAGAATCGAGCACAAATTCGATGGGCTGTGTAAACAATGAAAATGTAGTGTGTAACAGGAAACTGGGGAACTAAAACTAAACTCAATGATGAAATGAATGTCTCCTTCTCACTCTCTTTCCTCCCCCCCCCCCCCCCCCTTCTCTTCTCGCTCTCTCTCATTCTCTGTCTCTTTCTCTTTGTTCTCTCTCGCTCTATCTCTGTCTCTCTCTCTCTCTCTCTCTCTCTCTCTCTCTCTCTCTCTCTCCCACACACACACAAACACACACACATTATAGCCATTATAGCGTGAAGTGTTTAGAAATTCTTCTGTGGAGCGGAGGGTGGAATGAAGCCCATGTAATATCATTTCGTGGTCAGATTTCTCACATCCCTGCTGAAAGATTTTTGTGTCTGGATACTTCATTCAGTTTTGAGTAATAGCTTCAGTGATGCAAGACACTTCCCCTTTAATTATTATGATTACGAATGTTACTGACGTTTCAGAACTGTTATCGATTGGTACACTCTTCGTGATGCATATATTATAAGATGCGGCTCTTGTCGGTATGGCCTACTGTTTAAAGACCTGCCTACATGAGGTTCTTGAATAGACACGAAGTTTTAACATAATTACAAACTTCTATGTAACGAAAACTTTCTTTCTCTGTTAAGAATTGTCCTCTTCATATTACATCATAAGACCTTTCTTGATAAGTGAAAAGCTTTATATATGCTTGAATCTGGTTCAAAATAACCTTTATGTCTATTATCAGTGTTATTATCATTATTCTTATTTGTAAGTATTGTAATTATTTAAATAAAATATAATGAAAAACGTTTTGAATATGAAAAACCATTTTCTAATGCAAGAGAGGTCTTCAAGATGCCAATATGACCAGGTTACATAACATACAAAAAGAAAAAATAATAATAACGTATGTGCATAGAATGTTATGGGAAGGAAACTTCTCGTCACGTATCAGAGATGGGGTTGACGGCGATGAAATTTCGTTTACTTTTGTGTTAGTATATGTGGCGCAATAAAAGGGGTCAAGGTTCAACACGATCTGCTGCGTGGGTTCACTAGACTTTTTTAAGTTTGTCGCGTTGCATGCTTCTTCGTAATGGGTGAGGGAGAATACGAATGGCCTAAAATTCTTCATAATCAACGACTTATCTCTTACGAAAATTCTTTCACTCTTCCTGTAAGTTGTGTAATATTTAGTGGCATTTAGTGTACGTACCGTGCCGCCAGCACTGTGTTACCTAAGTGGTGCATCTCATATTAACAAAAATTAGTCTAAGCAAATAGGGATCACATCGTAATCGAAAACTGGTCATAAAAAAATCATGGTAAAAGGCAAAAAAAAATCTTTTACACATTATTATAAGTTAGCACTGGTCAACCAGTTTTTAAATAATTTTCAACAGTCAGGATTTGGTACAATAGCTATATGTTATTTCTTTATTTGAACTACCAGTTTCAGACAAATGACACGCCATCCTCGGGCCTCAAGAACGACGTTAATCATACGACACATGTGCAAACATGCTCTTCTGTATAGATATTCATTGTGTCAAGATAATAAAATGTAGGAGAGCAAGAGAGTTACGTATGAAGCACAGTGTAGTTGTTGGCGCAGGCACCGTATAAATTTGTCCCCAATTTTTTATACGTAATAAAACGAGTGAAGCCTGAGAATCGTTTGCGGTAGCTATTATCATCGCTTACCCATACTGTCGCAATACAAGGTTTGCACTGCTACTATTGCCATTACAGAGCAGAAACCTCATGGCCACGGGACGCTCACTGTTTGTTTGTGCATACAGTAAGATAAGAGAGTCGAGAGGAAGGGTAAACGACTACGATAACGTTGAGTGGCTTCTTTGTGTAATTTATGGGTCTGATCTTTAACCCGTCACTACTAAAGCGACAAACACCACTACGTGATCGTCATCGAAATAAACTTCAGTTGATTTACAAGCACTATGAGTAAGTAATTTACATCTGCAAGTCTGTCTGTTAATTAAAATTAAAATTCACGTTGAAAGAATATAGATCATAATATTCACTGATGACATCGCTATACTCCGTCCAAGTGAAGAAGGAATGCGGGAGCTCTTGACTGGAATGAGTAGTCTAATGAGTAGAAAACGTGGATTGAGAGTAAATCAGTAAAAGACAAAAATAATCTGAGGTTACAGAAACTTAGCATCAAAGTAATAATGAAGTAGATGAAGTTAAGGAATTCTGCTACCTAGGAAGCAAAAGAACCCATAACCAAAGAAGCAAGAAGAACGTGAAAAGTAGACTAGCACAGGCAAACACGGGATTGCCGGACAAGAGAAATCTACTGGTATCAAACATAGGGCTTAATGAAAAGAAGAAGTATCCGAGAATGTACGTTGGAGCACCGCAATGTGTGATAATCGTAGGAGGTAGGAGCACGGAAACAGAAGAGAATCGAAGTATTTGATATGTGATGTGACAGAAGAATTTTGACAATCAGGTGGACCGATAAGATTTGGAATGCAGCATCAGTGAAGAAACATTCACAAGAAGAAGACACAGCACAATAAAACATGTGTTGAGGCGAAACGGATTAACCTTCTTGATGCTAGAGGGAACTGTAGAGAGTAAAAACTGAAGGGGATGACAGAGACTAGAAGACATCCAATAAATAATTGAGGAAGTAAGGTGAAAATGGTGCTGTGAGATGAAAAGTTTGGAATAGGAGAGAAATTCGTGGTGGGCTGCATCATCAAAAGGTTAGAAGACTAATGACCAAAAGACCAAAACAAAAAAAATAAAAAGTTTCCCTGGTATTCCAAGCCTCTATGGGTCACATATCGGCGAACGGTACACAAAACATGGCCGAAGAAGTGCTTTTTGCGCGACTTTGTTCGTGCGTTACTTACACTTTCTAAAAATTCTTCTAATCAATCTGCATATGGCATCTTCAATCTCTATCGTTTATCCTTAAATTGGTTCGAACAACAACTTACAGATACTTGAACATTTTGAATGATTGGGGTGACTGGCTTCCGCTTGCGAAGTCAAACGGAATCGGATATTCTTGCTTATTTACGCACATTACATTGCACTTATTTAAGTTGAGGTTGGCCTAGCATTCTTTGCGCCAAAAGTTGAACATATGCCAGTGTCTCTGCATTTCGAAACAACTTCCCATAAATTAGACCTCCATTAACACCAGTGCATCGTCACTGGACGGTGTTATGGTACTACAGAATTTATATGACACCTCATTTATAAATGTCTTGAACTGCAACGACCCGAAGTTATGGAACACCGGAAGCTACCTCCGCCTGTGGCGGTGCCTTCCATTCAGAACGAAGCGCTCTGTACACATACAAGTGTACTTTCAACCCGATATCTCTTTAGGTGTTCCTGTTGCAAACGTTTCGTGTTGCGGTGGCGCGGTTCTTTCTGTCCCTTTACGACGAACCTGCACCTACCTGTGAACATTGTCTCAGCAGATCATCAGTAGGAAAGCCGAGTGAAACCTACGGTACTTCGACGTGAACCAGGCTGCAATTGAAGTCACTAATCTACGCTTCGGGAGAAAGTTTTCACACAAATGAAAGGTTGGAAATTTTGTCCTCAATTAATAAATTCTGAAACTTAGGTGAACAAGTATCACTGCCAAGCCCGTGCTAGTCTCAACACAGTCACTCACAATCCATTTTACTCACGTTAGCAAGTTTATGGTGTTGCATTTCCCGAAAACGTAATAGCTACAAAAATACTGATTGTTTTTGATTGAGAATGCTCGCCAAATATTAAGTCTGTCGGTACCTAATTCAGTAACAGTTTTTAGCCACCGACCTGCTCAATACGCCACGTGGAATATATGTCTTTTCTCGTCACAAAATTCACTTAAAAATTCCGAAATTTCTACACGCCCATCGGAATAATTATGCCGTCACTTTACCACACTTTTGATGTATGAAACACCACTATATCCGGCAACTTATCGTTTCCATCGGAACTACTACTACACACGTCGGAATTGTTTCATGGCTAGCCTCCCACTCTTCTTTAGAATACTCTAAGTCTTCTCTACTAGCAAAGAAAGGCGCGCGAAGAATACTGCTTTACCATTGGTCACTTAACTCAACAGCCAACAGCAAAACAACACTCTCCCGCGTCAGTCCGCGCTTTTCATCAATAATCAATCGCAAAATAGTAAACCTAACGACTGCACGTTTTACCGACGTAATTATCTAATATGCTGAAGTTTTGTTTATGCATAAAGTTATTTGCTATTGTTATTTATACCTGAATTAACTTTCCCTTTACCATAAACTTACTTTACAAATCTATTCTACAAAAATCCCCTTTGTCCATATCCATACTTCTCCGAAATGTTCCCACACTAAATTCTACTACATAACTCGTTAAACAACTATCTTCATATTATCCTTAAACCACACTCACGCATTATTCATACTGCTAAAACACATTTATAACATTTTACATACACAAAAAGACATAATAACACTTTATGAAAATACTAGAACAGTTTATGGAAAACATTGTATTACGTTAGTGAACTCTAGTGGGCACAATCGAAACTAAATCAGTCCCCTATCCAATATGGTCCTCTATCGGCTGACACATAAACGACGTGCGCGTCCAGTCTCGCATCACCATCTGTCACTATCCAGCTCAGAGACACATCTCCCACTCAACTGCCTCCAAGGCAGGATCGGTATATGGCGCTACGCCTCAGTGTCCTTATGACTTGTGTATCTACTAAGGCTAAGATGTAAAATGTCACACTGGTTTCGTTCCCTTTTGCTGATGTTGGAATGGGTAAAAGTACACTTGTCCAGGAAGGGTAAACGTAAAAGGTTCGAGTCCCGTTACGCCTCACAGTTTCAGTCTAGCAGGAAGTTTCAGTCGAGTGCATACTCCTATACGAAAGGAAAGTTCATTCTAGGTGCCCCTAGATCTTTGTCGTCACATTCAGACTGAGGTGACGAAAGTCATGGGATACCGGTATTCACATATACAGATCGCGGTAGCAACGCGTATACGAGGTATAAAACGCCAGTGCATTGACGGAGCTGCCATTTGTTCTCAGCTGATTCACGTGAAGGGGTTTCCGACGTTTTTGTGGCCGTACGACGGGAATTAACAGGCTTTGGACGCTGAATGGTAGATCGAGATAGACGCATGGGACCTTCCATTACGGAAATCGGTTGCGAATTCAGTATTCCGGCATCCACAGTGACAATAGTGTGACGAGAATACCAAATTTCAAACATTACCTCCACGAAAAACAGCAGCAGCGGCGTTTGCGTAGAGGCGTCAGTGCTAACGGACAAGCAACAAAACCTTAAATAGCCAAAGAAATCAATGTGAGACGTGCGACGAACATACCCTTCAGGACAGTGAGGTAGTGGGCTATGGCAGCAGGTGACCGATGCGAGTGCCTTAGCTAACAGCACGATATCACTTGCAGCTCCTCTCCTGCGCTCGTGACCATATCGTATGGACCCTACAGGACTGCAAAACCCTGACCTGGTCAGCTGAGTCCAGATTTCATTTGGCATCAGCTATTGGTAGGATTCGAGTGTAGCACAAAAAAAACCACAAAGCTATGTACCCAAGCTGTCAACAAGGTGGTGTGGTCTGTGTTTACGTGCAGTGGGCTGGATCCTGTGGTCCAGCAGAACGGATCATTGACTAGAAATGCTTCTGTTCGCCTACTTGGAGACAATCTGCAGCCACTCATGAACTTCATGTTCGCAAGCAAAAATGGAATTTTTGAGGATGACAATGTGCTATGTCACCGTGTCATAATTGTTCGCGATTGGTTTGGAGAACATTCTGGACAATTCGAGCGAATGATTCGGCCAACCAGATGGCCCGACACGAATCCCATCGAACATTTACGGGACATAATCTAGAGGTTAGTTCGTGCAGAAAATCCAGCACCGGCATCACTTTCGCAATTACGGACTGCTGTAGATCCGGCGTGGCTCAATATTTCTAAAGGGGTTTGAAATGACTTGTAAAGGCAACAACACGTCGAGTTGTTGCAGTGCGCCTGGCAGAAGGAGGCTCGCCACGACGTAAGGAGATAGCTAATGACTTCTGTCACTTCTGTTTATCAGTCACAGATTTTCTAGTTACAGCTTCCGTTTGCAAAACGAAGTCTACCCAAAGCAACGCCGAGAAGACGACTTGATACATTTGTGATCACATCTTGAGCTCATGTTTGTTCCGATGTTGCCAGTGACAGAGATTCTTTTATAGGAATGATGGTTGCCAAAAGAAAAGACCAGACAAGTGGGAGCGCGAATCACTCTCTGGGAGTTCCGTACAAGCCTAATTATATATTTAAATAATAACAAATAATTTCGTACAGTTTGCTGTGCTGGTGCCACTTCGGCAACTCGAATATTCCTAAAATACCCCAGTTTTCGAACCTGGGAAAGGGAACTACAATTTAACGTGGAATTCGAACCATGTATTGCTTCTGGTCACTCCTCGCATCGCTGAGAAGTGAAGGCTGGATAAAGTGAGCGGCTGAGAAATCCTTGGTGTGACCGAAATACGAGCCCACGACCTTTCAGTCTTGGAAGCACGCACTTTACCAATAGACTTCGAGGCTCAATATGTATTTGAATTGTTCATCTATAGGAAATGATATGTGAGTTTACGAGTATCAATATATGTGACACATATGGCCGTATCACTTGACTTCACTCACTTAGAAGTGTACATTATATATACCGCCAAGAGACCCTAGGTTTTAGCATTTGGCGTAATTTCATCTTTATACCTCTCTCTGCTCCTGAGAAAAAGCGATCACAACGGATGGACAGATAGAGAGCAATAGTGACGGACAGAAAACAAGGATGAAAAAAAATTATTTTTGTATAAAATAAATACAAATTAACAAATTTAGGATTTTTTGGCTTCGCTTGTACTGTTAAACCATGCTTCTTGCCAAATTTTATGATTCTAGGTCAACGGGAAGTATCTAAATGTGTTGATGATAGAGTTTTGGAGTGTAAAAATGTGTGACATAAATGTGCGTATAGTGTCTGAATTGACTTAGAAGCTTAAAACTTTTGCAGCGCCCAGGGAACCGTAGATCTTAGTACCTGACATAAATTTCAATGCGATAAGTATTGCTCTTCCTGAGAAAATGGGGTCTTAACCGTCAGACAGATAGACAACAAAGTGATCCTGTAGGACTTCCGTTTTTTTTTTTTCCTGTTGATGTACAGAACCATAAAAACGTCAGCAAGAAAGCTCTTCCTCTAACCTGCATACACCAACTTACTCAAAAGTGAACTGATAACGTTTAGTTGAGATCCAACAGAGGCAGAACAAATTTAATTAAACAGAATGACGTTTTAACTATGAGTACAGATAAATACACTGAAGAGCCAATGAAACTGTTACACCTGCCTCATATCGTGTATGACCCCCGCAAGCACACAGAAGTTCAAAATGATTCAAATGACTCTGAGCACTATAGAACTTAACTGCTGTGGTCATCAGTCCCCTAGAACTTCGAACTACTTAAACCTAACTAACCTAAGGACATCACACACATCGATGCCCGAGGCAGGATTCGAACCTGCGACCATAGTGGTCGCGCGGTTCCAGGCTGTAGCCACACCAGCCGGCGCACACAGAAGTGCCGCAGCACGACGTGTGATGGACTCGACTAATGTCTGAAGTAGTACTGGAGGGAATTGATATCATGAATCCTGCAAGGCTGCTCATAAATTCGTAAGAGTACGAGGGGGTGGAGGTCCCTTGTGAACAGCACGTTGAAAGACATCCTAGACGTGTTCAATAATGTTCATGTCTGGAGAGTTTGGTGGGCAGCGGAAGTGTTTAAACTCAGAAGAGTGTTCATGGAGCTACACTGTAGCAACTGTGGACGTGTGGGGTGTCGCATTGTCTTGCTGGAATTGACCAAGTCCGTCGGAATCCGTAATGGACATGAATGGATGCAGGTGATCAGACTGGATGCTTACGTACGTGTTACCTGTCAGACTGGTATCTAGACGCATCAGGGGTCCCAAATCACTCCAACTGCATACGTCACACATCATTACAGAGCCTCCAGCAGCTTGAACAGTCCCCTGCTGACATGCAGGGTCCATGGATTCATGAGATTGTCTCCAAACACGCACACGTCCATGCGCTCGATGCCATTTGAAACGAGATCCGTCCGACCAGGCAACATGTTTGCAGTCATCAACAGTTCAACATCGATGTTGACCGGCCCAGGCGAGGTGTAAGGCTTTGTGTCATGCAATCATCAAGGGTACACAATTGGGCCTTCGGCTCTGAAAGTCCATATCGATTACGTTTCGTTGAATGGTTCGCACGCTGACACTCGTTCATGGCCGAGCACTGAAATCTGCAGCGATCCGCGGAAGGGTTGCACTTTGGTCACGTTGAACGATTCTCCCCAGTCGACGTTGGTCCCGTTCTTGCAGGATCTCTTTCCGGCCGCAGTGACGTCGGAGATTTGATGTTTCACCGGATTCCAGATATTCACGGCACACTCATGAAATGGTCGTACGGGAAAATCCCGACTTCATGGCTGCCTCGAAGATGCTGTGTCCCATCACTCGTGCGCCGACTATAAGACCAGATTCAAACTCACTTAATTCTTCATAACCTGCCATTGTAGCAGCAGTAACCGTTCTAACAACTGCGCCAGGCACTTGTCTTATATAGGCGTTGCCGATCGCAGCGCCGTATTCTGCCTGTTTACATATCTCTGTATTTGAATAAGCATGGCTATACCAGTTTCTTTGGCGCTTCAGTGTACGTAACCCACTGGATTAATGACACTATTCTCAGAAAGTTACAAGAAAAAAAAATCGTTCCAATTACTTGCTACAAAAGAGGCTGAAGGAGGAGAAATCATACCTATCTGTCGAAACGGTTTTGTAGGTGAACTACATTTCCTGATGATTCATCCAATTAATATCAGTCTGACATCTTTTATACGATTTGGTTTGTCATTGTTCCACTTTATATTGATCCGTAAGCATACTTATACGTTTGCTTTCGTTTCCAGTGACTGTCTGGCAGTCGTGAAATCAAGTAAAAAATATTACTCCGCAATACCCCACTATTTCTGGGCAATTCTTGACATGTGTGTTGAGACTCTGCTGCTGAGCTCTTCACCGGACATCGGTCCTCTGCAAGTCTTCCATCCACAAGTAGCCTCTTCGAACTTCCAATGTTATCTACTAGATCATTTATTGTGTGTGTTTATGACGGGTGATACACCCTTATACTTCACGAAGAATATAATAATTCCAATTCCAAAGAATGCAGGCTCTTACAAGAGTGAATATTACCGAATAATCGTTGTAATAAGTCATAGCTACAAAATACTAGCCGAATTATTTTCAGACGAATTAAAAGCCGGTTGAAGCCGACCCCGGAGTAAATCAGGTTCGATTTCAGGGAAATGTAGGAACGCTCGAAAGAATACTGACTCTACGGCTTCGTTCAGAAGATAGGTTATGGAAATGAAAACCTACGTATATAGCAGTTGTAATTAGAGGAACATTTTGACAAAGGTGACTGGAATACTCTCTCTGAAATTCTGAAGGTAGCAGGGATACAGTTGAGGGAGCGAAAGGCTGTTTAAAACTTGTACAGAAATCAGATGGTAATTATAAGAGTCGAGGGGCCTGAAAGGGAAGCACTGATTGATAAGGGAGTGAGACAGAGTTGTAGCGTATCCAAGATGTTATTCAGTCAGTACATTGAGCAAGCAATAAAGGAAACCAAAGAAATATTTGGAGTAATAATTAAAATCTAGGAAGAAGAAATAAAAACACTGAGGTTTATCGACGATACTGAAATTCTCTCAGAGACAGCAAAGGACTTGGAAGTGCTCTTGAACGGAATGGACAGAGTGTTGAAGGGAGAATACAAGATGAACACCAACAAAAACGAAACGAAGATAATGGAATGTAGTCGAAGTAAATCAGTTGATGCTGAGAGAATTAAATTAGGAAACGAGACACAGTTGTAGATGAGGTTTGCCGTTTGGGCAGGAAATTACTGATGATCGCCGAAGTAGAGAGAATATAATACCTGTATGTAGACTGGCAACGGCACGAAACCCGTTTCTGAAGAAGAGAAATTTGTTGACATCGAGTATAGATTGAAGTGTAGTCTTTTCTGAAAGTATTTGTACGGAGTGTAGCGATGTATGGAAGTGAAACATGGACGATAAATAGTTTAGACAAGAAGAGAATAGAAGATTTCGAAATGTGGTGCTACAGAAGGTGCTGGCTGGAATTGGGGAGGAAAGAATTTTGAGGCACAACTTGACTAGATAAAGAGATCGGTTGATAGGACACATTCTGAGACATCAACGAGTCACCAGTATAATACTGGAGAGAATTGTGGAGGGAGGGGGGCGGTGGGGGCGGTGAGGAGGGAGTAAAAATCTCAGAGGAAAGAGATGAATACAGTAAACATATTCAGAAGGACGTAGATTGCAGTTGTTACTTGGAGATGAAGAAGCTTGCACAGGATTGAGTAGCATGGACAGCTGAATGAAGACCACAACAGTAAATACAAATAACTTAGGGTACACGTTTCCGTCTGATGATTGCTCCCTGTTAAGAACAACTTGATGTGTCCTCTTTTCTTACCTCAAAACAGTAATTGCGATATATCAGAAACTAATTAATTAGTGTGGTAGCACCCGTCAATCTAACCACACCTGTAGCGGTGGAAGGGGTGCCATTCATAAATGTGAGCGCCGAGTGTCTGATGTGACACGTTACCCTCCTTTTGAACGTTAGCGGTGGATGTCGTTAGAACAGTAGCTGGTTGTTTGCAGACGGTGTAATTGGCAGAGCCACAATTATTGTGTCCCCGAGCATGGCGTGACATGGGCAGCGGAAGTCAACGTTATACGTTTGTGTTGCTTTGGTACAGAGGTGGCTCTTCTCCGAACAAGGATTTCTTCATTCTTCAAGTGTTAGGCACGTGCCTGTTAAATCCTGTTGTTGACTGCCTCTATTGCTTCTAGTACGTTTCAAATTGATCTCTCCAAGTCTGTCTTGGTTTACTTACTGATCTCTTTCCCATTTTTTGATGTTATTGTTGTTGTTGTTTTTGTCGTGTGGTCTTCAGTTCAAAGACTGGTTTGATCCAGCTCTCCATGCTGCTCTATCCTGTGCAAGCCTCTTCATCTCCGAGTAACTACTGCAACCTACATCCCTCTGAATCTGCTTACTGTATTCATGTCTTGGCCTCCTCCTGTTGTTCTGTAGTGCCAAATTTCATTCGCTTCTATTCTCTTCTTGTCTAGACTGTTTATCGTCCGTGTTTCACTTCCATACATCGCTACACGCCATACAAATACTTTCAGAAGAGACTTCCAAACTCTTAAACTTATTCTCGATGTCAACAAATTCCTCTTCTACAGAAACGCTTTTTTTGCCATTTCCAGTCTACAATTTATATCCTCTCTACTTTCGACCATCATCAGTTATAATGTTCCCTAAATAGCAAAACTCATTTACTACTTGAAGTCTCTCATTTCCTAATCTAATTCGCTCAGCTTCACCTGATTTAATTAGACTGAATTCCATTACCCTTGCTTTGCTTTTGTTGATGTTCATCTTATATCCTCCTTTGAAGACACTGACCATTCCATTCATTGCTCTTCCAGGTCCTTCGCTGTCTCTGCGAGAATTACGTCTTCGGCAAACTTCAAAGTTTTTATTCTTTACCATGGATTTTAGTTCCTACTCCAAATTTTTCTTTTATTTCCTTTACTGCTTGCTCAATATATAGATTGAATAACATTCGGGATAGGCTACAACTCTGTCTCGCTCCCTTTTCAATCACTGCTTACCGTACCTGCCCCTCTACACTTATAATTACCACCTCGTTTCTGTACAAATTGTAAGTAGCCTTTCGCTCCCTGTATTTGACCCTCCACCTACAGAATTTGAAAGAGAGTATTCCAGTCAATATTGTCAAAAGCTTTCTCTAAGTCTACAGATTCTATCAACGTAGGTCTGCGTTTTCTTAGCCCATCTAAGATAAATCGTAGGGTCAGTATTGCCTCGCGTGTTCCTACATTTCTCCGTAATCCAAACAGATCTTCCCCGAGCTCGGCTTCCACCAGTTTTTCCAATCGTCTGTAAAGAATTCGTGTTAATATTTTGCAGCCGTGACTTATTAAACTTGTAGTTCGGTGATTTTCACACTTGTCAGCACACGCTTTCTTTGTAATTGGAATAACTGTATTTTTCTTGAAGGCTGAGGGTATTTCGGTCTCATTCATCTTGCTCACCAGATGGCTCTCCCAAGGTTATCAGAATCTCTAATGGACTGTTATCTATTCCAGGGGCATTGTTCCGACTAAGATCTTTCAGTGCTCTATCAGATTCTTCAGGCAGTATCGTATGTCCCATCTCATATTCACCTTCCATATGCATAATATTACCCTCAAGTACATCTCCCTTGATTAGGCCCTTTATATTCTCCTTCCACCTTTCTGCTTTCCCTTCTTTGATTAGGACTGGCTTTCCGTATGAGCTCTTGATAGGAATGTTGGTGGTTCTCCTTTCTCCAAAGGTCTCTTTAATTTTTCTGTAGGTGGCATCTGTCTTTCCCCCAGTAATATATGCCTCTAAATCCTTACATTTGTCCTCTATCCATTCATGCTCAGCCATTTTAAATTTCCTGTCGATCTAATTTTTTCAGACTTTTGTGTTCTCTTTCGCTTTTTTGATTTAGTGCATTTTGATATTTCCTCCTTTTATCAATTAAATCCAATATCTCTTGCGTTAGCAAGGGATTTACCTCTTTGATCGTCTACTACCTTCACTGTTTCATCTTTCAAAGCTACCTATTAATCTTCTAGCGTATTCCTTTCCCCTGCTCTTGTCAATCGTTCCCTAATGCTCCTTCTGACACTCTCTACAGCCTCTGGTTGTTTCAGTTTATCTAGGTCCCATCTCCTTAAATTCCTACCGTTTAACAGTTTCTTCAGTTTTAATCTACAGTAAATTGTGCTCAGAGTCCGCATCTGCTCCTGGAAACCTCTTACCATTAAAAAAAAAAATAGTTCAAATGGCTCTGAGCACTATGGGACTTAACATCGAAGGTCATCAGTCCCCTAGAACTTAGAACTTCTTAAACCTAACCAACCTAAGGACTTCACACATATCCATGCCCGATGCAGAATTCGAACCTGCGACCGTAGCAGTCACGCGTCTTACCATTTAAAAACTAGTTCCGAAGTCTCTGTCTTGCCAATATATAACAGTCTGAAACATTCCGGCGTCTCCAGATCTCTTCCACATATACGACCTTCTTTCATAGTTGTTAAACCAACTGTTGGCTACCTTTAAATTATGCTCTGTGCAAAACTCTACCAGGTAGCTTCCTCTTTCATTCGTTTCCCCCCGTTCATATTCACCTATTGTTTTTCCTTCTCCTCCTTTTCCTACTATCGAATTTAAGTCCCCAATGACTATTAAATTATCGTCTCCCTTTTTTTGATAATTCATTATTATTTTGGAAATTTTGCTTTCGTTCATTCTTGTGACATGTTTTCTTCATTAATTTTTATACTGCTTGATCTATTTATTAATGCTGTTAAGACCTAGTTCTTGTCTGATTGATGTATTCTTGTTATTCTTTGATTGCTCTGGGAATGGCTCATCTTAACTACAACATATAGGATATTAGTTCACTTTATTACATGAATGATAAAAAGATTTACTTAAGTTGATACAAGCCTTTGCCACATGAGTGCTCGATAATTTAAACTGTCATTGATTATTAATGCATCACTCGATGGACTCGTCTCTTGAAGTACAGTGTTCAACATCTACAAAAGTACACTCTCATTTGAGACTTGAATAACTCTTTAGTCCTACTCGACGGTGACTTTTTCAGTCGAGGTCACGAACTGAGGTTGAGCGCTTCTGTATTGACCTCTGTGTGAGGGCGCTAATGTGGTGAGAGAGAGGGTGTGTCTTCATCGGCCTCTCCCATTCGTCGTTGTGGACTGTAGAGGAATTCTATAGCCAACTATTCTCCTTAGAAAACTCATTTCTGCAGCTTGTACTCTTCATTGACAGCTGTTAGTGTCCAAGTCTCACTGCCTTAGGGCAGAGACAGTATCATCACCGTTCTGTAGAGCTCTATTAGTTTTTCATTCCTCACCTATTTATTCAGTGTTCTGTATGTGGCCCCAAGAAAGTAATTAAATCAAAATTTTTTAATACATCTTTTTAGTTTGTGAAGAAAATTGTATTTCCAAGGCTGATGAATCCTTTCACTCTCTCTATTCTCTGATCAATTATTTCTTGGGACCGGGTCATGTCCTTTAAAAGTCACGATATTTTGTTTTTGTTTTTGGGCAAGACTGTTAGTTACAGCTATTGGAATTATATTTGATTTATAAATGGCTTTCTGAAGGTTGAGTCCACTGTCCGTGATAAGAAGTTGATCAGGGAAGAACAGGCACAAGAGGGAGATGTTTGGTAGTCACAGTACATTCGAATGGTAGACGCGTTCGGGAACTCCTTACCGAAATAACATCGAATGGTGGAAAGAAGTCCAATGTCCGCTCGATACGACTAGCAGGAAACCTCATCCAAAGTGGGGAGGTGGCCCTTCCTATCGAGAACGCGAAGTGCATTGATCTGCAATTTGTGACTCATGTCGGTACCAGTCACGTCTGTCTTTTGCGTTCGGAGGCTATCAGTTCGTATAGTCGGCTGACGGGGAGCGGTGAAGACTGCTGGCCTTGGTCACGGAGTGCAAGCAGCGTTTACAATTCGCGCTGTCATATACAGAACAGATTTGGGCCCTTTGTTTTGGAGATGAGTGGAGGGTCTCAGTCAGAGGCTCTGTCGACTGTGTGATAGTATTGGCTGAAGGTTTCTGTAACTGCTTTCTAAGGTGGTGAATTATAGGCTTCCTCTTGATAGATCGGGGTGCACCGATCAGAAGAAGCAGCTGCTTAGGTAGCAGAACAGGCCATATCGGTGGTGTGCACACGACTTTCTTTTTGTGGCAGTTAGAGGTCCTCTTATGAACGCAGACACCGAAATCATCTCGTTCTAAGCATAAATAAGTCGAATGTCAAATTTAACAATAAATTACTGAATCATTCATATAAAGGTTCCTAACTTTACTGCCCTCCTTGAAAACTGCAACGCTCAATTTATACTCGGAATGAAATCCAAAATAGAAAGCTCAGAAATATTAAACGAAGCACGGAACGCATATCAAAAAGACTGGTAATACGGCTTATGGTAGGGACGGGGTGGTGTTCATTGCAGTCGAGAAAAATATTATGTCTATTGAGGTCGGAATTTAGTCTGATTGCTAAGTTATCCGGAGCCAGTTACCGGACTAGGAGAGCTCAAGGTAATCAACGGGTATTTTTACCGGTTGTCCGATTCGGTCGTAAGAGTTTTAATATCATTCAAAGAAAATGTAATCTCAGTAGCGCGGTAGTACAAAGATGAAGCAACACTACGCTGCCGGAAAAAAAATTAGTTCACGCTTTTAGAGTTTTCCAATTAACACTTATTGTTGCAACAGTCCATATGGAGTACACGAAATGATTACATTTACAGATCAGTAGCACAAGCTGTTCTGGGATCCCAGCTATCGACCCCTGCTGAAACACGAATGTTAGTATGTGGTGTAGCGCTATCTCTAGCATCGAGTCCTGGCATATGTTATGCCGTGCCTGCTCGACCTGTTCATGCAGTTCTGTAACAGTTCATAGTATGAAGGCTTTCACGACCGGATGAAATATCTTCTGGTAAACCTTGCGGGATGTAAGGTCGTGGTCCATGAAACTCTTCAGCTCCTGACGTTTCGTCCAGTGCTTCGCTGGACATCTTCAGAGGGGTGTTTCTCCTCCGGTGAGTCGGCAAGACTCACCGGAGGAGAAACACCCCTCTGAAGATGTCCAGCGAAGCACTGGACGAAACGTCAGGAGCTGAAGAGTTTCATGGACCACGACCTTACATCCCGCAAGGTTTATCTGTAAGAGTTGTTGGTTGACGAGTCCCGCGAGTCACTTCTCGTCCCATTACGTCCCCTACGTGCTCGATTGAAGACAAGTCCGTGGATCGTGCTGGCCAGGGAGGTTGCTACAAATCTTGCAGAGCACGAAGAGCTTTGATGGGAGGTGTGTGGCCGAGTATTATCATGTTGGAGCAATACATCACCTTAGTGTTGCAAGAACGGCAAAAGGACGGGTCTAACAACATTCTCCACGTAACTACCGCTGGTTAGCGTCCCCTGTAGAAACACCATAGATGTACGGCAGTTGTACCTTATCGCGTCCCAGACCATAAAGCCTGCGGTGCGGCCAGTGTGTCTTGGACAAATGCACGCTACGAGGCAGCACTTACTAGGTCTAAGTCGTACGCCTAAACGATCATCATTTGCGTGCAGTCAGAATCTGCTTTCATCGCTGAAGACCACGGCACGACATTCAAAGTGTTCCTCTGGCAGCACGAGTCGAGCCGTGCACGTCGATGCTTTGGCGTGAATGGAAGATGGGCTAGAGGTGTCTGTTCCAGCAGTTCCAGTGCTAATAAGCAGTTCGCAACAGTTTGTGTTGACACGTCTGGGCTCACAAGCCCTGTGCTGTGGTAGCTGTACGATCTGCCACTGCTGCTCTTACAATACGACGGTCTTTGCTAAATCTGCTTAAAGTTCAAAACACCTCGTCTCCTTACTTTTTGTTTCTCTTCGCTTTTGTGAAGAAGCGGTAAACAAAAGGAGCTACAGTGTAACATTTTCAGTGCATCTATGTGTTGTGCAGTTTGGATCGAGTAGTGTATTACAAGACATACAGTATATCGTTATAGGAATCAAGATGCCAACTGGTAACTGTAAGTGCAAGTTCAAATTTTACTACAAAACTGAATTTTCATTTGTAGGAATGCATTTTATTTGCCATCAGCTATACACAGGGTGTTTCAGAAGTGATGGTCGATGTTCAGGAATATGACAGGAATAATAAAATAATAAAATAAAAAAGTCAAGTAAACATGAGCTCTAAAACGCATACCGTAAGAGTTGTGAGCAATTCTTGATCTTCGATACTGTGAAACAAGTCTCTTCTACTGCAAACTCTTTCCGTTCCATATTTTGGGAAGTAGTAGTATGAACAAGAGAAAAATGTCAAGTAAACATTGCTCTAAAATGCATACTTTAACAGCTACAGGCTGACAGTTATTGAACTACATGAAATAAAATCGTGGTAACTTTTGAACGGTTTGCGATAGGACGATCAAACTACACGGTTGTTCGCCGGGCATGATGGGAATTAGTGAGCGCATGCATAGTTTGGTTTAGCGACGAAGCCCACTTTCATTTGGATGGGTTCGTCACTAAGCGAAACTGGAGCTTCTGGGGGACTGAGAATCCGCATTTCGCGATCGAGAAGTCTCTTCACTCTCAGCGGTCGATTGTGTGGTGTGCAAATGACCAGTCATTGAGTATTCGGTGCGATATTCCTTGATGCCACGGTGACTACCGAACGATACGTGAAGGTGTTGTAAGATGATTTCATCTCGATTATCCAAAGTGACCCAGATTTCGACAAGATGTGGTTCTTGCAAGACGGAGCTCGACCCCATCGAAGCAGGAGAGTGTTTGATGTCCTGGAGGAGCTCTCTGGGGACCGCATTCTGGCCCTGGGCCAGACGGGGTGGCCGAGCGGTTCTAGGCGCTACAGTCTGGAACAGCTCGACCGCTACGGTCGCAGGTTCGAATCCTGCCTCGGGCATGGATGTATGTGATGTCCATAGGTTAGTTAGGTTTAAGTAGTTCTAAGTTCTAGGGGACTGATGACCTCAGAAGTTAAGTCCCATAGTGCTCAGAGACATTTTCTTTTTCTGGCCCTGGGGTACCCAGGGGCCACTGGTATGGGCCTCGATTGGCCCCCATATTCTCCGGATCTGAACACATACGGCTCCTTTTTGTTAGGCTGTATTAAAGACAAGGTGTACAGCAGTAGCTACAGAAACATTGCTGAGCTGAAAACAGCCATTCAGGAGGTCATCTAAAGCAGGTCACGCAAAATTTCGCTATTCGTCTGCACCACATCATCTCCAATGATGGCATGCATATTGAACATGAAAAAACGTAAATCCGAAGAATATCTGGAGTGACATTTACAAGTACATGTTGAACAAAGTGTGTACACGTCGCACCTTGTAACTAATCTACGTTTTTTTCATATAGTTCAAAAACTATCACCCCATATGATCACTTGTTCGTGTTCGCTACTTTGAAACACAACACTTCTAACGAACAAGTGCTCATAATTTTTAAGGTACGCGTTTTAGAGCCCATGTATACTTCACTTCTTTGTTTCGAATGATCTTTCGTCTCACCCCTGAATATTGACTCAGTATACAATATTTATCCTCCATCGGTTTCGATTAATTAAGGCGAAAATTTATCTATTCGTTTAAAAATGCGTATTCCTCATAGATGACTCTTTCGTTTAGAACATGTGACAACGAGAAAACCTGGATCGCAGCTTAACCAGATTTTGACAATACCTTGAAAATTTAGGTAAGCTGCACATCCACTCCTGATAGTCTAAGAAGTACACGGGCTTTCATTAAAAGTAGAGTATAAGAATAGCCCAATTCGTGGAGGTCAGGAGTGTGTGCGCAACGTACCTGAATTTTCAAGATATTATCAGACTCTGGTTGTCATGCATTCCACGTTTTGTCATTGTTGAATGTGGTACATGAAGGTGTCTTCTATGACAAATATACGTTTTTAAACCGACAGACGTTATAATTTTTCTACCAGGTAGTGATGGTTCAATTAACCAAAATCGGTCAAGAATATATATAGGGTACCTTGAGTACCTCTATCGGTACACCCTTCCACTCCAGTCTTGTACTGTTCGTGACAAGAAAGATTGTCGGTATGCCTCTGTGTGGGCTCCAATCTCTCTGATTTTATCCTTATGATCTTTTCGAGAGATATATGTAGGAGGGAGCAACATACTGCTTGACTCCTCGGTGAAGGTATGTTCTCGAAACTTTAACAAAAGCCTGTACCGAGCTACTGAGCGTCTCTCTTGCAGAGTCTTCCACTGGAGTTTATCTGTCATCTCCGTAACGCTTTCGCGATTACTAAATCATCCTGTAACGAAGCGCGCTTCTCTCTGTTGGATCTTCTCTGTCTCTTCTATCAAGCCTATCTGGTACAGATCCCACAGCGGTGAGCAGTATTCAAGCAGTGGGCGAACAAGTGTGCTATAAACTACTTCCTTTGTTTTCGGACTGCATTTCCTTAGGATTCTTCCAATGAATCTCAGTCTGGCATCGGCTTTACCGAAGATTAATTTTATGTGGTCATTCAATTTTAAATCACTCCTAATGCCTACTCCCAGATAATTTATGGAACTAACTGCTTCCAGTTGTTGACCTGCTACATTGTAGCTAAATCTTTCTTTCTATGTATTCGCAGCACATTAAACTTCTCTGCATTGAGATTCAGTTGCCATTCCCTGCACCATGCGTCAATTCGTTGCAGATCCTCCTGCATTTCAGTACAATTATCCATTGTTACAACCTCTCGATGTACTACAGCATCATCTGCAAAAAGCCTCAGTGAACTTTCGATGTTATCCACAAGGTCATATATATATATATATATATATATATATATATATATATATATATATATATATATATATATGTATATATTGTGAATAGCAACGGTCCTACGACACTCCCCTGTGGCACACCTGAGATCAGTCTTACTTCGAAAGACTTCTCTCCATATATATAGCTGATGGCAAATAAAAATGCTTTTCTACATATGTCTCACGACCCTAACTAGTTGCTTGCAGAAATTCTGAATTTCCTTTCCTGCGCCAGAGTAGAAAGGGCATAGAAGCAGAGTGCACACAATGCAAGTGACTAATTTATTTTCGTAATCGTTCTGTTACTTGAAACTTCCTGGCAGATTAAAACTGTGTGCTTGACCGAGACTCGAACTGGGGACCTTCGTTTTAGCGGGCAATGCTGTGCCAACTGAGCTACCCAAGCAGGACTCCCGACCCCTTAATTCCGGCAGTAAAGCTCTCAGGGGGGTCGAGCACCTGCCCCCGTAAGGCAAAGGTCCCGAGTTCAATCTCTGTTTGGCACATAGTTTTAATCTTCCAGCATGTTTCATATCAGCGCACACTCCGCTGCAGGGTGAAAATTTCATTCTGGTGCTGTTATTTATCTCTATTATATTATACACTTTACGTTGTTAATATCATAGGACATATATGCATATCTACGGGTAAATACTGTATTCCTGTTATTAGTTACGATCTTCTTCTCACTTTGATGGACTTATCTTCGGTCTTTATTAAGTTACACTGTTGCTCTTATGACGTGTTGTATATAAATAATCTTAAACAAATTTCCAAATCTGTCTAGGAGCTAAATCATTGTGTAGTGAAACTGCACAGTAAATAAATAAGTAAAACAGTATTGTATTAAGAGAAGATTGTAAAACTTTTTCTTGTTTTAGCCGCTATTTCAATATTTCAGGTGGAGGGTGTTCTGACATATTAAACCGTAACGTGACAAACAAACACAGGAAAAACAATGAAAAATGAAAAATGTTACATGTGTTCAGTACTAAGACAGAATTATCTGTAAAAAGAGATTTCCTAAAAAATGTCCAAGGAAATGAAAAATATGTGAAATAAATCGAATTGTCTGAATTCGCCCAGTTTTTTGACATCGAAATATGATAAACATTAAACGACCAAGTGTCCGGGAGTTGCTGGGAGTACATTGTTTGTTCTCAGTGGCGGGCACGCATTTGAAGAGTTTAAGACGTCCTTAATATAAAATAAGGTGACACTCCATTGTTGTGGTCAAGCGAATTAGAGGTAGAAATGCAAAACAAGCAGAAGAAGTGAACTCGGCTACTGGAAACAGCAGTACTGGACAAAACATAGCGAGGCTGATGTGAGAAAGATGAGAATACAGAGACAGGTATTTGAGGAACGTTGTTTTGTGGCTGTATCAGGCAAGCAGACATGGAGATATTAGGATACGACAGGAAAATATAACGTCGGGAAATCCCGACGCGTTCACAACGATTCTGCAGCCGGTCAGGGCTCGCTGCTGAGAAGGTCGTGACACTGGCCGGTAATCACGCGGCAGTGGCCTCGGGGTTGCCCGTATCACGTGGGGCGCTGCTGAGTCACTCACGTGGGCGCGCGGCGCGGCGTGCTGGCGGTATTAACGCCCGTTGTGTAATGTTACTTCATGCGCTGCCGCAACCGCGGGCAAGCCAAGAAAATTAGCACCTTGAAAAGTCGTGCGGATAATAAACAAGGGAGAGACGGGTAGGATACGAGAAACAGTGTGATTCAAAGGGGGCCTTTTTTTGAGGCATCAACGAAGAGTTGAGTACCACCAGTGCCAGAAAACACCGTATTGTGAAACATCTGTGGCGTTAAAGTGCCACAGCACAATATCCTGTACGTTCGCAGATAAGTTACAGAAACTGTTTTCCTCGATAATTGCTTCTTAATTTGGCACCCATAGATGTTTCAACATGTACACGATCTCACAAACGTTCTAGTCGTGTTAACCAAGATGACCTATCCTATTGATGTATTCTGTGAACTAATCGCAGCCTTAGATTGTACAATTGACAAAATTGCACACCAAGTTTCATTACCCATGTAGACTGCACATATTTCTAACCAAATGACTGGTGCGGTAGCGTTCTCGCTTCCCGCGCCCGGGTTCGATTCCCGGCGGGGTCAGGGATTTTCTCTGCCTCGTGATTACTGGGTGTTGTGTGATGTCCTTAGGTTAGTTAGGTTTAAGTAGTTCTAAGTTATAGGGGACTGATGACCATAGATGTTAAGTCCCATAGTGCTCAGAGCCATCTGAACCAAATGACTGGTTACTGTTCTTTCCAACTATCTTCGTATCTCAGTATGTCGGTTACAACAGCAACACTTCAGTTTCTGTAAGCAATATGAATCTTACATCGCAGTACAAAAGTTTGTTATACCAGGTATCAGCCGGCCGAGATGGCCGAGCAGCTCTAGGCACTGTAGTCTGGAACCCCGCGATCGCTACGGTCGCAGGTTCGAATCCTGCCACGGGCGTGGATGTGTGTGATGTCCTTAGGTTAGTTAGGTTTAAGTAGTTCTAAGTTATAGGGGCTGATGACCTCAGATGTTAAGTCCCTTAGTGCTTAGACCCATTTGAGCTAACCAGGTAACATACCGCTTATAGAAATTGACGGTTTACTCTTGTAACCGATAGAGTCAGATCTGAAGATCGTTCGATGCAACAGAAAACAGACAAAAGCGTTACACATATACGCGGTCTCATCGAACAACAGAATTTATAGCCAGCGACACCGGATTCTCACAAAAAAGGACAATGTGTCGAAGTTCTATATTGCAAACTAAATTGTATTGCCATTATTTGTATTTTGCTTTGTTAAGCTCTTGTAGTAGCCCTCTTTGCAGATATGACAGAGAAACTAAACTAAAATATGTGTAAAAGGAAAGTGATTGGACAGATCAATTGCACACAACACATTGCACAACACCACAGAAGAAATCAGCACACAGACAATGGCCACACATGAAAAACCACAGAACAAGAACGTACGCACAAAACAAACTGCCACATACTTGCTTTGAATAATAAAATAGTTCACAGATGGTATTCAACTCTTACCTAGCATTCAGTCTATGTGACTGACGTCTCAATTTTCACAACAAACATGCCGAGCCCACTGTTTATCTTGATAGCCTATTCCACACGCAAAAAAATTCGAAATATCCTTTTCGCAAATCTTTTCTTATTGACCTAAGTTATCCTTTCAGTAAGAGAGGACCAGTATTACAATAAAATATATCGACAAGTTTTTACCGTCTTCGAGTTAATGTAGCCGTTACAGGACTAAGCAGTTCTTGAAAACAAACACAAACTTCAACCTACCACCGGTCTGCACACACAAACTTAGCTGAGCTGCCAGCTGACGAAACAACTCTTACATCTCCAACGACTTGCGAATCTTGCCAACTGCAATACTTAAAAATTCCTAATCTGAACTACCGAATGAAGCCAATGATGAAAAAAAACTACGTTGGTCTGAAATTTGCCGATTCTACAGAGGTACTGCGTAACCGGCGCCGGGATTCCTTGTCCGCTGTATATACACTATGTGATCAAAGGTAACCGGACATCCCCAAAAAAATACGTTTTTCATATTATGTGCATTGTGCTGCCACCTAGTACCAGGTACTCCATATCAGCGGCCTCAGTAGTCATTAGACATCGTGAGAGAATGGGGCGCGCCGAGGAACTCACGGACTTCCAACGTGGTCAGGTGTTAGACGGGTTCTCCCGTATTTTAGTACTTCTAAATTCTCCCGTCCCCCTTATTGTCCGCCTGTTTCTCCCGTATATTTCGTTTAGAGATCCCTGTTATAACTCGTGAGGTACTATCGATAGTTGAAATTCTTCCATCGAGAAATCTCGGAGAATTTTCTTGCAGTAATCGATACTATTCTCGATTACTGTTCGTGTCAGCAACCGAAACAGATGAACGTTAGGGCCAAATGTTTCGATTTGTGCTAACTTCTTGGTTTATCCGTAATACCTACTGTGAAGTATTCGTGTATACAGGATTTTCATTTGGTTTTTAAGTGAATGGGTTTTCATTATATGCTCTCGCCGTGAAAATGAAGATGTGAAAACTTTACAAAGCAAGCATATGAAGTACTTGTGTGTTTACTTCAAGATATGGGAGGAGCAATATTCGTGGTTAAATCCCAAGGCCAACAACGTAAATCGGGCTTACTGAGTGCTATGTAAGCGTGACTTTAGCATCGCTCATGGTGGTAGAGCTGACTGCAGCCAACATTCTTCTACAGAACTACACAATCGGAACGGAAGAGACGTAAAGGCGAATTCAAATTTATTTAAATATTTTGGAAACACTAGCAAGGACATGAAAAACGTTACAGGTGAGCTAGCAACAATTTTTCATTTAGTGAAGCATAATATCAGCTACAGAAGTATGGATTGTGCAAATAAATTACCGGAGGAGATTTTTCATGACTCCAATTTGGCCAATACGATGTCATGTGGTCGAACCAAGGCACAAGCAGTTGTGAAAAACGTTTTGGCACCGAGAAGTATTCAGAGCTTCACTGGTGTCTTAAAAGATCCAGCTAAATCAAGTAACTTTTTTTCTATTGCAACTGATGCTTCGAACCACAAAAACAGGAAGATGTTTCCTATTGTTGTAAAATATTTTGATCCTGAAAACGGATTAAAAAATAGACTTCTGGACTTCACTGAAGAGGCCAATGAGACAGCTAACGCTGTTCACAGTCTGATCAATTCTTCATTGAGTTTACATAATTTAGATGTAAAGAACATGACTGCATACTGTGCTGATAATGCAAATGTTAATTATGGGAAGCGCAATTCTGTGTTTAAACTGCTTAGCGAAAACAACAAGCATTTGGTGAAAGCAAAATGCTCAAATAACTTACTACATAATGCCACAAAACATGCTTGTGAGCCGGCCGCGGTGGTCTCGCGGTTCAAGGCGCTCAGTCCGGAACCGCGCGACTGCTACGGTCGCAGGTTCGAATCCTGCTTCGGGCATGGATGTGTGTGATGTCCTTAGGTTAGGTAGGTTTAAGTAGTTCTAAGTTCTAGGGGACTGATGACCACAGATGTTAAGTCCCATAGTGCTCAGAGCCATTTGAACCATGCTTGTGAGGTTTTAGAAGTGGATATTGAAATGCTTGTTATGAAAATATATGGCCATTTCTCTGTATCTGCCAAGAGAAGAGAAGAGTTGCAAACATTCTTCAGTTTTGTTTATGCTGAGTGACTAGAAACTGTTCGTCATGTTCCTACCCATTGGCTTTTGTTAACATTCGTTGTGGACAGACTAATCCAGAACTGGTTACAATTTAGGAGTTATTTCGGGAGTATGGATGACTGTCCAAAAATAGTAACAAAGTTTTTTTGAGAAGAAGATCCAGAAAAGGAATGTGTTACTGACGCATATCTAAATTTCTTTTCCAACATATGTGCTTTACTTGCTCAGTCTGGAAAAATCCTTGAAACTTCAAATTTCTGCATCATGGAGTGCTATGAAGTGATGAAAAATGTGTGTAATAAGATTCAGCAAAGGATTAAAGACAGTTTTTTTGGTACTACCACAAAACACTTATTGAACAGCTTAAGTTCATCCATGCAAAATGTGTCAGAGATGATTTCATTAACTTCTGCCATTGCTTAAATAATTACATAACAAAAAATTTTGATGTATCAAATGCAAATCCAGTTCACTGTCTTTTATCATTAAGGTTTGAAACTGACCTTTCTTTCAGAGGGTTACAAGTCATAGTTAAAGAATTTGCACTTGATTTTGTAAATAACGATGTCCTGTATGAGGAGTTTTCTACCGTAAAAAGTGCTGTCAGGATGGTGAAAACAGGAACAACAGCAGAAAGTTGGGTAAAAATTTTTAAAGATTTAAAATTCAAACAAATTGATGTCCCAAACCTTAGTAAAATCATAGGTTTTGTATTAAGCATTCGAGGATCAAATGCTCACACAGAAAGAGTTTTTTCTCTAGTGAACAGTAAGAGGACAGATCAAAGAAATAACGGCAGCTTAGAACTTATTAAGGCAGAGCTGATGATTGAAATTAATTTTGATTATAATTCCAAAGAGTTTTTTAAATTTCGTCAGGAGGATAAAAAACTGCAGAGACGTGCTGCTACTGTAAATAAGTATTTCTAAATTTGTTACATTTTATTGTGATTATTTTTGAGCATTTTATGCAATGGAAAAAATAAATTGTTTTGTTTAAATTCCTTTTTGATTCCATAGACCAAAAAACGAGTGGATCCTTGTAGGTGTGAAACATAAAACGAAACATAATAATCATGCTTAGAACACATCGGTGTAACTTATATTTCAGTGCACTTTAAATATATTGAACGTACTCCACAAATGAGTCTTATTAAATTCATTTCACTGTTAAAAACCTGCCCTCAGCTTGAAGAGCTACCCCAAAATATATGAGTAACTGTAAGCAAAGTATGTCTTACTTTTTATGTTTACATCCCCATTGTCATCCAGTTCAAGGAAATGCGTATAACTGTGTAGCTGAAATGCACTATGACTAAATCTTCCTTATAATCATGGTCAGATTTTGGTCACCTCCCTTAAACCCATGATCAAAAGTTGGTCACCCTAGATGAGTGTCATTTATAACATACGTCTGTACGCGAGACTTCCACACTCCTAAACTTCCCTCGGTCCACTGTTTCCGATATGAAAGTGAAATGGAAACGTGAAGGGACACGTACAGCACAAAAACGTACAGGTCGACCTCGTCTGTTGACTGACAGAGACAGCAGACAGTTGAAGAGGGTCGTAATGTGTAATAGGCAGACATCTATCCAGACCATCACACGGGAATTCCAAACTGCATCAGGATGCACTGCAAGTACTATGACACTTACGTGGGAGGTGATAAACCTTGGCTTCCATGGTCGAGCGGCTGGTCGTAAGCCACACACCACGCCGGTAAATGCCAAACGCCGCTTCGCTTGGTGTGAGGAGCGGAAACACTGGACGTTTTAACAGTGGAAAAAACATTGTGTGGAGTGACGAATCACGGTACACAGTGAGGCGATGCGATGGCAGGGTGTGGGTAAGGCGAATACCCTGTGAACGTCATCAGCAGCGTGTGTAGTGCCGACAGTAAAATTCGGAGGCGGTGGTGTAACGGTGTGGTCGTGTTTTTTGTGGAGGGTGCTTGCACCTCTTGTTGTTTTGTGCGGCATTACCACAGCAAAGTCCTACATTGATGTTTTAAGCATTTTCTTGCTTCCCACTGTTGAAGAGCAATTCAGGGATGGCGATAGCATCTTTCAACATGATCGGGCACCTGTTGATAACGCACGTCCTAAGACGGAGTGGTTACGCGACAGTAACATCGCTGTGGTGACTGTCCTGCACAGAGTCCCGACCTGAATCCTATAGAACACCTTTGGGATGTTTTCGAACGCCGACTTCACGCCGGGCCTCAGTACCTCTCCTCGGTGCAGCACTCCGTGAAGAATTGGCTGCCATTCCCCAAGAAACCTTCCAGCACCTGATTGAACGTATGCCTGCGAGAGTGGAAGCTGTCATCAAGGTTAAGGGTAGGCTAACACCATATTGAATTCCAGCATTACTGATGGACAAACTTGTAAGTCATTTTCAGCCAAGTGTCCGGATACTTTTGATCACATAGTGTGGCAGCGCGGCATCAACAAGCCTTTACAGTCTATCTGGAGCCCAGGCTGCGTAAAAGTACCGTTTGCAGCACCTAAAGAACGCGGTTGAGTCGATCTTCAAAATATAGTTCATAAAATGGTTACAACAAATCTTCTCGTCTTTCTTTTTCTATCACTTCACCAGATAAGTCTTCCACCTCATAGAGGCATTCAGTGCACTTTTTCCACCGATCCGTTCTCTTCTCTGCATTGAACAGTGGAATTCTCATTGCACACTTAAAATTACGGCCTTTATTATTAATTTCGGCGAATGTTTTTTTGACTTTTCTATATATTGTGCCAGACGTTCCGATGATCATCCCTTTTCCGATTTCTTCACATTTTCCGTGAAGCCATTTCTTCTTAGTTTCCCTGCACTTCTTATTTATTTTACTCCTAACTTGCTTGTCTTTATATGTACCTGAATTTCCCTGAACATTTCTGTATTTCCTACTTTCGTCGATCAGCTGATGTATTTCTACCCTTACCCATGATTTCTCTGCTGTTACCTTCCTTGTATCTATGTTTTTCTTTCCAAGTTCTGTGACTGCCCTCTTGAGAGAGGTTCATTCCTCTTCAACTAAACTGCCTACTGATCTGTTCACTATTGCAGTATCCATAGCCATTGAGAATTTCAAGAGTATCTCTTCATTTCTTAGTACTTCCGCGTTCGACTTCTTTGAGCACTGATTCTTCTTGACTAGTCGCTTAAACCAGACTACATTTCATCATTACTAAATTGTGACCTGAGTCTGTATCTGCTCATGGGTATTCCTTTCAATCCAATATCTGATTTTCGAATTCCTGTCTGCCCATGATGTAATTTAACTGAAATATTTCTCGATCTCCTGGCATTTTCCAAGTATTGATTTATTGATTCATCCTATAAATCTTTCCAGATTCTGGAATACAGAACTGACACACATACGTACACACACATATATAAGAATACAGTAATTATTTCAGGAGATACATGAATTCTAGCTTTATCCACAAAGGTTCTTGCAGTAGCTGCATTGTCTTGTTTCAACTCTTTTGTATCTTAAATGATCTAGAAGTTCTGCTGCTGAATAGAAGCAATGATGCAATAAGAATAGTATTTGGGTTTTACAAAAGAGTAAGAATGATGAAATGTCTTTTGCTTTATACAGAAGACTATTGTAAATTTGTATAGCGCTGTTTACTGTGGAGGTTCAAAATGGTTCAAATGGCTCTGAGCACTATGGGACTTAACATGTGAGGTCATCAGTCCCTTAGAACTTAGAAATACTTAAACCTAACTGACCTAAGGACATCACACACATCCATGCCCGAGGCAGGATTCGAACCTGCGACCGTAGCGGTCGCGCGGTTCCAGACTGAACCGCCTAGAACCGCTAGGCCATTCCTGCTGGCGTTACTGTGGAAGTTTTATAAGCTAATGTCCTTATTGACTGGACACGAAACTTTTCATTTTGTCTTGTATCATGTGCATGGATATTGAAATTTTCATTTACATCTTTTAAATTATTTCTAATATATTTACAGATTTCTAATATATACAGACAGGGAAGAGGGAGAATTGATAACTTTTGAAAGAGGGGTTTGCAAGAATCTGTTTGTCGAGCATGTTGCGTTGCTCTTACAGTTCTTTTTTGAGTTAAGAAGATGAGTGATCTAGGTGGTATATTACCCTAGAGAATATTTCGGTACATAAGGATGCTGTGGAACTGGACAAAGTAGACACTTCGGACAGTGCTATAACTTGCTTTGACAGAGTAAACGCAGACTGTAACATATTTTCTTTAGTGTTCCATTAATTTTGTTTATATGTGTGTGCCATTTGAAGTTATTTTGAAGCCATAAGCCTAATAACTTTGTTTCCGGAGAAGACGAAATTTTGTTGGAGTTCATTGTCACACTGGTGCAGCATGCATCATCACCTTTTAATCGGAAATCTAGGAATGTTGTTTTTTTGGTGTTTATCATAAGTATATTCCCCTCAAACCCTCTATTTAGCTGTTCTGAAGTCTTATTAACAGCTATTTGAAGCTGACTTGGGGTATTTCAAGTAACTAGGAAGCTTGTGTCATCTGCTAAAAAGTGTTTGTTTGTAACTCAATGTTCAGGTCTAGATCATTTATATACAGGAGAAAGAGGATTGGCCCAAGAATTTATCCCTGAGGGACTCAGTACACTGAGGAAGTCATGGGATACCTCCTAATAGCGTGTTGGGTCTCCTTTTGCCCGGCGTAATGCAGCAGCTCGACGTGACATGGAGTCAACAAGTCATTGGAATTCTGTAGAAATATTGAGCCATGCTGTCTCTATAGCCGACCATAATCGTGGAAGAGATGCGAGTGTAGGATTTTGTGCACGAACTGATCTTTAGATTGCGTCCCTTAAATTTTCGATAGGCGATCTGGGTGGCCAAAACATTCGCTCCAGTTGTCCAGAATGGTTTTCAAGCCGAAATGCGAACAATTGTGGCTTAGTCACATGGCAAATTCTCATGCATAAAAATTAAGTCCATGAATAGCTGCAAATGGTCTCCAGGTAGCCGAACAGAACCATTTCCTGTCAGCTGAATCAGAGGACCCAGTCCATTACATGTAAACACAACCTACGCTATTGCGGAGCCACTACCAGTTTGCAAAGTGCCTTGTTGACAACATTGGTCCATGGCTTCATGGAGTCTACGTCACACTCGAACCATACCATCAGCTTTTCCCAACCTAAATCGGGACTCATCTGACCAGGGGACTGTTTTACAGTCGTCTAGGGTCCAACGGATACGGTCACGAGACCAGGAGAGGCACTGCAGGCCATGTCGTGATGTTTGCAAAGGCACTCTCCTCGGTCGTCTGCTGCCATGGCCTATTAACGCAGATTTCGCCGCACTACCCTAACGGACATGTCTGTCGTACGTCCCAACTTGCTTTCTGAGGTTATTTCGAGCAGTGCTGCTTGTCTGTTAGCACTGACAACTTTCCAAAAATGCCAGTCCTCTCGGTCGTTAAGTAAAGGCCGTCGACCACTGCGTTTTCCGTGGTGAGAGCTAATACCTGATTTGGTATTCCCGTCACAATCTTGACACTGTTGGCCTCGAAATATTGAATTCACTAACGATTTCCTAATTTGAATGTCCCACGCGTCTAGCTCCGCGTTCGAAGTCTATTAACTCCCGCCGTTTGGCTATAATCACGTCGGAAACCCTTTCACGTGAATCGCCCGAGTACAAATGAGAGCTCCCACACTGTATTCCTCCTATATACCTTGTGCACGCTATACTATCACCAAGTGTATAGGTACATATTGCAATCCCATGACTTTTGTCACCTCAGTGTATACATCCTACTCTTGTGATATTTGAATATAGTATTCAGTATTACTAGCTGAAATTTACTCCATAACTCAATTAGTCTTTCTCCTCTCTCATTCCTACTACTAAGCTCATGTTCCCCTGTAATGCTTTCTTTTACTTCTTCCCCTTCAAACGCATTCCAACTCCCCATGACTATTAGATTTTCATACTGGATTTCCCCCTTCCATGTCCTCATTCACTTTCTCTGTCTGTTCGTCTTCTGCTTGTGACGTCGGCATGATACGCGAACTATTTTTGTCGCCCTTGGTTTTCTATCGATTCTGATGAGAACAACCCTATCACTGAACTGTTCACACTAATTTACTCTCACTCTTATCTTCCTATTCATAACTAATCCTACTCCTGTTACTCCGGTTTCTGTTGCTGTTGATATTATCCTATACTGATTTGAACATAAATCCTTGTCTTCTTTCCATTTCATTTCATTGCCCTCCCACTACACCGAGACTGCAGATAATTTTCTTGTTTTTCTTCTTTCTTTTGTTGTGCTTCCTATTAGTCTGTACGTTGGCAGAACGTGGATGACTTCTTATGCCAGAAGTCTTCGCCGCCACTGCAGATGATTTTTTTATTCGAAATTTGAGCAGTTCTAACTCGGGACCGAAGACGTTTTGATTAATAGTCAAAGACGGTATCTCCTTTTTTTTTCAAGGAATAAAATAAAATTAAAAAAAATGCTTTTTTGCTGGATTCGAAGGCAGACTGGACAAGAAAGTGACCCAGCCGCGATTCGATCTTACACCCTTCCAGTTTCTGTCCGCACGCTTTACTGCTTTCTTTCTTTTCCGTTTTTTTTTCCCTTGATGCAACAACAACCGATACAGAAATATGCGCCCCTTCACCACAGTTTCCCTCAGATGCCATATACATGGAACAATACAACCAATGTTGAGAAAAGAAGGAAAGATCGGGACTGGATCTAGCGATCCACCGACCACAGAGCCTCAACAGTAACCCATTCTTTTTCCTTTTCCTTATGTATAACAGAGCACAATCGGAGAAATAGCTCTCCAAAGACAGAAACGAGAAAAAATAAGAATCATAAATCCCGTTAGGGCACGTATACGTCTCTGTCGAATAAGGGCCACACCCGCTGACCACCGTAACAGCTAACACCCTGTCTGGTGAACGTGAGATTTAGTGTGTTAGCAAAATGTTCCCGAAATCGGAACAATTGCGAGTTGTTCCAATATGAAGTAGCAATGTATAGCTGAAACCTCAAAAAGTCATCGCCCCTCCCCCACACCAACAACAGCAAAATGTACAAAATGAGCAATTATCCAAATCACGCAATTAGTCTTCGACTTCGGAGAGGATATTTTCGTGCAATATATCATGAGAGTGTGATTGTAGATAAATATAAAGTACGATTAATGATGTCTTAAATAAAACGTGTGACTCGGTTCGGGATTTATTGGTAGGAAAGACGCAGTAAGTTAGACGGAGTGAACTTCGGGTGTCCCGCAAAGAAGTGTGTTGAGACCTTTGTTGTTGAAGTTATATATCAATGACCTTACGTACAACATTAATAGCAGTCTCAAACTTTTCGCATTAGTCTATTGCGATGTGCTATCTGAAAGAAGCTGCACAAATATTCAGATCTTGAAATATTTCGAATACCTTACCGTAAATGTTCAGAAACGTAAGTCAATGCACGTCATAAAAAGAAAAGAAAACAGTAGTAACCTATTACTATATCAATGAGGTACAGTTGTAATCGGTCTGCTTGTACAATTGTACGAGTGGGAACAATATGTAAGAATAAGAAATGGAAAGGTCACAAAGGCTCAGTCGTAAGTGATGCAGGTGATCGACTGTGGTTCACTGGTAAACTGCAAGGGGAATGCAGTCAGTATACAGAGGAGGCTCGGTACTAAACACTCATCGCAGAATAATAGTCAAGTGTATGGGACCCGTACCAAATAGAACTAAAAGGGGTTTTGAGCGTATTCGGCTAAGGGCAGCACAAATGATCATCGGTTCGTTCGACGCAGGTGAGCGTGTGAGCAAGATGCTGAAAGAACTGAACTGGCAGGCCTTTGAGTTGCAGGTATTTAGAACTAACTTTAAGTGACAGGTCTAAGAATATACTACAACCCACTCTGTAGAGCTTCTAAACAGATCCCGAAGATAAGGTAAGTCTAATTACAGCACGTACAGAGTCATCTATGCTGTGTCCGCCCCGATGGCCGAGTGGTCAACGTGACGGATTGCCGTCCTACGGGCCCGGGTTCGATTCCCGGCTGGGTCGGGGATTTTCTCCGCTCAGGGACTGGGTGTTGTGTTGTCTTCATCATCATTTCATTCCCATCCGGCACGCAGGTCGCCCAATGTGGCGCCGAATGTAATAAGACCTGCACCAAGGCGGCCGGAACTGCCCCGTAAAGGGCCTCCCGGCCAATGACGCCAAACGCTCATTTCCATTCACCTATGCTGTCGTTCTTCAGGCACCCAATTTGCGACTGGAACTGGGAAAATCCCTAATAAATGTTATCCAGGACGTGCCCTGCGCCATGCATTTCACAGTGATTTGGAAAGTATGTCTGGAGATGTAGACGATCCTCTAAATCTAATGTGTCGAGTAGATGTGGAGCTTTTCTGGGGTTTGCAATTATATAATAAGAGATCTAGTCCCTCTTGCGCTCCTTATAGGTTTATTAACTTCTTTCTTTTGAAAGAAGGTGTTCGTTACCTTGAAGGAGATAAAAACGGAAAAGTATTAAATTTTTGTTGATTTTTGTTGATGTGTGTTTATCCTTATATTTCCATTACCTCTTGGGTTTCTGTTTTGCCGACTCCAGCATTCATATCTATTAAGGTCTCATTTATTGTGGAGACTGATGGGTTGCAGTTCTTCACAGAAGATATGTTTCTTCATTTATTATGTCTTCAGAAGCTCAAACGTTTGTCTCATAAAAAGTCCTTATCAATCTTAAAAACGAGCTAGTATTATTCTATCTCTAATATACATGTAATTATTTTGTTCTTCCATTTCTCATCAATTATTGAGACTATCCCTCTAGTTACTTTTTTCCCTTAACTCTGCTCTGCCTAGTAGCTCTCAACTTTTTCTTTGTTACTGTTCTGATGCAAATGTTGTCGCGTCTCTTCGACAGTGTCTGGGTGACCTTCGTCTCCTTAAATCTAGTCCCCCTCTTACGTTCCCTGCCATTAATTGAAGGATGACATTCAGTTTAAATGCCCTTTTACGTGCCTGTTCGTCGTGTGTTGGTCCATCAACTTTTTCCTTGACTGACTCGTCAGCAGTTTACGTGTTCCCTTGCTGCGTCACGAGGGTTATGGAAGTGACGGTACTGCCATCTAAAACTTTGCACTGAAGTTTCTCTGTTGTAGAAGGGAAGTTTAGGGGCAGCGTACCAGGCCACCAGTATCTTCAAGCCAAATGCAGGGCTATGTCATGTGATAGAGAACCTAGGGTCTTTATATAAGGACTTTACAAAAGAGAACCATGTAGTCATAGTGGGTGGGGCAGGAAACAGTTTGGACAGGGATGGGGCAAATAACATAGGTGGTGACCTGGACAAGATAGCTTCCCTGACTCATGGCACCAACGTACACGCTGTTCCAGCGTCATGATCGACCACACCTTGATGGAACTGTGAGGCAAATCAATGGGGACTTAGGGATGCCTCTGAGGACAGTCAACTTAAACTGGTGCCGGTCAGGACTACCGACAGAAAGGGTTTCACTAGGAGTGACCTACACCTAAACGGGACTGGGAAGGGAAGATTGGTACAGCTGATTCATGAAAGTATAGGAGGTGGATCTCAGGCCACACATGGTCAAATATCTGTTGTCATATGTAGAAAAGTACGTCTTTTTAGTATAAATCTAGACAACAGGTTCCCCTGCCTAAAGAGTATCTCCAGCTGTTTAAAAAATAATCAAACAATCACTCACAAGACAGATTTTAACACTTCAGATATCACATATACCAGATATCACAAAGAAAAACAAACCATACGAAAGAGTAACATGAGGTATTTCACAGACTTAACAATCCTCCATCAAAACTTTCAATCAATAAAAAAATACAACTATTAGAAGGTGAGCTCCACTCTTTGAATTGCACAGTAGTTTGTATTACTGAGACTGGTCTAGAGACACAGAAATCCAACATGTAGTATTATCATTGTATGAAAAAGCAAACTCATACTGCAGAACTACCTCAACAGGTGGTGGGTCATGCATTTATATCAGAAAAGGAACATAGTTCAAATCAAGACATGACCTCAGTACAGTAAATGAAGACAAACACTTTGAAATATCAGCTGTTGAATTACCAGGGCTTGATATCACCAAGAAAGTAATCATTTTGTGTGTGTATAGATCTCTCAGTGGTAGTGTGGAGACCTTTTCCAAAAAATTAAAAGAAGTTCTAAACAAAGTCTTAAGTTCAAAGGTCAACATAATTCTGTGTGGGGACACTAACATCAACACTAATATCATAAATGAATGCAGCAGCACCTTCACAAACATCCTTCAAAGTTTTGGCATGTCCCTAATGGTCAATAGTGCAACAAGGGTTACTACAACGACTGCATCAATAATTGACCATGTGACCACAAATATGGGCAGGGAAAAATGTGATGTAGGTGCAAAAGATCTCGGACTATCAGATCATCTCTGTCAAAAAACAACAGTAAAATCAGGCATCGAATCATTCCATAAACTACAAGCCTAAAAACGACATCTATCAGAAATAAAAATAAAAGATTTCTCAAAAGAGCTAGAAAACCAAACCTGGGATGAAGTGTATAAGGAAACCAATGCGAATATGAAATTCTCTAAATTCTCCGCATTGTTTAAAATAAACTTGGAAAAGGCATTTTCTGAAGTATGCATGTCTGTATCAACATCTTACAAAAACAGATGGATAACAGCAGTATTAAGAAGTCCTCCCAAACACTTAAATAACTCAGTTCCACGGAAAAGATTCACAATGATCCAGAATTCTTAAATTTCTATCATAGATACATAAAGATCCATAGGAAAATACTGATTGCTGCAAAAAACTTATTTAATGACAAAATAATACATAATGCAGAGAATAAAAGCAAAGCAGTGTGAGATCTTATAAAAAGGAAACAGGGAGAGGCAAACAAATGCAGAATAACATACTGCTAAGGGAGGGGGGAAAGGTAATAAATGAACCACAACACTTAGCAAACTATGTAAACGAGCATTTTTCAAGTATTGCAGAGAAGTTACAGCAAAAATTCCCCAAAACAAATATAGCACCTATAAATAATGTTGCACTAAATACAATGATGTTACTTCCAACCATAGAGAATGAAGTCAATAAAACTGTTCAAAAACTAAAAAATAAAAAGTAAGTAGGCTTAGATGAAGTAACAATGTGTGTACTGAAAAAATGCATTGGGATTATATAAGGCTTCTTAACAAATACAATAAATGAACCCTTTACATCAGGGATATTTCCAGAGCAGTTAAATAGGCAAGAGTTGTACCTTTGCTTAAGAAAGGTAATGCAGAAGACACAGAAAATTACCGGCCCAATTCCATCCTCAAAAATAATAGAAGCAATTATGAAAGATAGATTAATGAATTACCTGAATAAATACAATCTTTTGAGCGAAACACACTTCCGAAGTGGCAAAAATACAGTCAGCCTTAGTAGAATTCAAAAAAGTTGTACTTGATGCTCTTGATAAAGATGAGTGTGTCACAGGCATATTTTTGTATCTTTCTAAGGCGTTTGATACAGTCAACTACAAGATTCTATTAAATAAATTAGAGGCATTAAGAATAAGAGCGGTAGTTAATGACTGGTTTCGATCATACCAAACAGATACGGTACAAAGAGTAGATATAACACATACTTCAAATAGCTGTAAACATTTAGTAAAACACTTATCAGAATCAAAATACATTATTGAAGGGGTTCTGCAAGGTAGCATATTAGAACCAATACCGTTCCTGATATACATAAATGACTTTCCCAGTAGAGTTACTCATGGTGAAAAAATTCTCTTCGCTAAGGACAGCACTATTATAGTCACTGAGAAGACAAGAGAACTCCTTGCCGAGAAAGCAAATGAAACTCTAGAGGAAGTTTATGATTGGTCAATAAGCAATAAAGTGATATTGAACATAAAGAAAACTAATGCCATGAATTTCAGTTTGAAGAGGAAAAATGACAATGTTAAATTAAATGTAGATGGCACCTCTATAGATTGTGTAACAAATGCAAAATTTCTAAGAATGAAGATTGATTCTCAGATGAAGTGGTGTGAACACACAAAGGTACTTGCAATCAGTATGTCATCAGCATGTTATGCCCTTAGAATCCTATCATCAGTGTGTAACATGCAGTGTCTTTTAGTTACATATTATTCATATGTTCACTCAGTTCTTAGTTATGGCTTTCTTTTTTGGGGAACAAACACACAAAATATGAACACAATTTTCAAACTCCAGAAAAGAGCCTAAGAATAATAACCAAAAATACTCGTCGAGCTCATTGTAAAGATCTGTTCAAAACACTAGGGATTTTAGCTGCTCCATGTGAATACATTTACCAGTCAGTTGTACACATCAAAAATAACAATGGTAATTACTGCACAAACAGCTCTGTCCATGACCATGCAACAACAGATAGACTCAACTCACATTTACCAAGAAAAAATAAACATAAAACTCAAAACAGTATTTTCTACCAAGGAATAAAACTGTACAATAAATTACCAAAAGAGATTATAGAAATTGCAAAAATGCACTTATTTAAAAATGCTGCTAAAAATTACCTGTTATGCAATAGATTTTATACACTGAAGGATTACTTAGATAACACAGAGTAGGTGTTTGATAAAAAATATTATACAAATAAATAATAATAATTATTATTGTAAAACATCCAGCATTCCAACACCTTCATGTTTTTTTTCCCTTCTTCTTTCCTTTCTAGAAATACTTACCTCGAAGCTATGCAAAGCACAATACTAACACCTCTTCCTCTTTCTGAGCTCAACATCTCACTCATTATGCAGGGATGCTGACTCAGTTTTTCCGGATAGCAAACGGGAAGATGCGGTAAATATAATGATTGTCTCTGGCTAGAATTCTGTAAATATATGTGCATACGAATTAGCTTATTTTAAATTGACCTGAACTTGTAAATACTTTGACATGTCCTATATCCTTGTAAAAAGAGAACTACGGCTGAATAAAGCTACTACTACTACTACTGCTAGAAGCCACTCCTGTCGTGGTGCGAATCTTGTCAGCAGGCTATTGGCTGACGTCGTCTCACTGTCTTCCCTGCTCTTGCTTTCTTCGTCTTCGTGCCGGCCCTTGTCGATATACTGATTCTTCCTGCCCCCCTCTCCCCACCCCGTCAAAGCGACGGACCGTCGCCGTGTACGGAGTTCGGACACAGCGCGGCGGGCTAGACAGAAGGATGGGCGCCGTTTGGGACCTGAAGCTGTGGATGCACGGAACGTCAAGCTTCCAATCATACCCCGCCATTTCGCCTGCACTCTGATGGAAACGTTCCCCGGAAAACGACCAGAAGGGTACAAGTCCACTTCCTCCTGATGCGCCGGCTGGAGTGGCCGTGCGGTTCTAGGCGCTACAGTCTGGAACCGCGTGACCGCTACGGTCGCAGGTTCGAATCCTGCCTCGGGCATGGATGTGTGTGATGTACTTAGGTTAGTTAGGTTTAAGTAGTTCTGAGTTCTAGGGGACTGATGACCACAGCAGTTAAGTCCCATAGTGCTCACAGCCACTTGAACCATTTGAACCTCCTGATGCCAGGAAGTCGCCGCCTTCTTCATGTGATGCCAGAAATCACATGTAGAAGGCGGCGACTGCTGTGGCGCGGGTTGGTGCAGCTCCATTGTAAGGGCGAGAGGAGGCGGAGGAGGCGAAGACTCCGCCTCCGTGGGGTCATCTCGCGGTGTCTTGATGACACTCTCTGGCGGCAGCTGTGGCCGTTCTGTCCTCTGGATCCGTGGATCTGGGAGAAGAGACACTGAGAGATCATCGTGTACATGACAGAGCTCAAGTTGATTTTTACGGCAGCGCTGCAAGCCATTTGGACCTGAAAGAAGATACACTATGTGATCGAAAGTATCCGGACACCCCAAAAACATACGTTTTTCATATTAGATACATTGCGCTACCACCTGCTGCCAGGTACTCCATATCAGCGACCTCAGTAGTCGTTAGAAATCGAGAGAGAGCTGAACGGAGCGCTCTGCAGAACTCACGGACTTGGAACGTGGTCAGGTGATTGGGTGTCACTTGTGTCATACGTCTGTACGCGAGATTTCCACACTCCTAAACATCCCTAGCTCCACTAGTTCTGATGTAATAGTGAATTGGAAACGTGAAGGAAGACGTACAGCACAAATGAATACAGGCCGACCTCGTCTGTTGACTGAATGATACTGCCGACAGTTGAAGAGCGTCATAATGTGTAATAGACAGACATCTATCCAGACCATCACACTGAATGAGGATCCACAGCAAGTTCTATGACAGGCGGGAGACGAGAAAACTTGGATTTCATGGTCCAGCGGCTCCTCATAGGCCACACATCACGCCGGTAAATGCCAAACGACGCCTCACTTGGTGTAAGGACCGTAAACATTGGACCACTGAACAGTGGAAAAACGTTGTGTGGATTGATGAATCACGATACACAATGTGGCGATCCGGTAGCAGGGTGTGGGGATAGCGAATACCCAGTGGACGTCTTCTGCACAGTGTGTAGTGCCAAAAGTAAAATTCAGAGGCGGTGGTGTTACGGTGTGGTCGTGTTTTGTTTTTTATGGAGGGGGCTTGCACGTCTTGTTGTTTTGCGTGGAACTATCACATCACAGGCCTACACTGATGTTTTAAGCATCTTTTTGCTTCCCACTGTTGAAGAGCAATTCAGGGATGGCGATACCATCTTTCAACACTATACAGCACCTGTTAATAATGCACGGCCTATGGCGGAATGGTTACACGACACTAACATTCCCATAATGGATCTACCTGCACACAGTCCTGACCTGAATCCTATAGAAAACTTTTGGGATGTTTTGGAAAGCCGATTTCGTGACAGGCCTCACCGACCGACATCGATACCTCTCGTCAGTGCAGCACTCCGTGAAGAATGCGCTGCCATTCCCCAAGAAAACTTCCAGCACCTGATTGAACGTATGCCTGCGAGAGCGGAAGCTGTCATCAAGGGCAAGGGTGGGCCAACACCATACTGAATTCCAGCATTACCGATGGAGGGCGCCACGAACTTGTAACTTATTTTCAGCCAGGTGTCCGGATACTTTTGAACAAAGTGTACATGCAAGCGCCAAGTCGACGGACGAACTCGCCTCGCGCCCACTATCTGCTGCCGCTGAAAACCCTGTAAAAAAGAGTATCATGCGACGCGAAGTGATATTTGCAGCTGTGCTTCAGCGCCGGATACTAAGGAGGGTGGAGCAGGTGGAGCAGTGTCCGATGGCGGCGGTCCTGAAGCAATGATCCATCTCGTGAGCGAGAACGATATGAGGCGAGAAACAGTTGCAATGCTTGATCCCTGGTGTGTACGGAGCGAAGTTTGGCCAGCTGCTGCTTGAAGGTTCTGACAAAGCGTTCCGCTTCGTTGTTTGACTGTGGATGGAACGGTGTACTAGTTGGATGCTGTATACCACTGCGTTCACAGAATGTTTCAAATCCATTTGACGTGAACTCAGGGCCGTCGTCTGATACTATTACTTGAGGTGAACCTTTTAGGCAAAAAAATCGATGACAAGACCTGAATTGTGCTACCTGACGCTGTCGAGTTCATTGGCACACCAAAAGGAAACTTCCTATACGAATTAACCGCAATCAACCACCGAATGACGTACCAACAAGGTCCTGCATAGTCTATGTGCACACGTTGCCATGGCGATTGCGACTTAGGCGAAGCAGAGAATTTGTGTGGCGGAGCGGGATGATTTTTCGCACATGTCTGACACTATGACGTCATCTGTTCTATTTGGCCGTCCATACCCTGCCAAGTACGAGGTGCATTTAAGTTCTAAGGCCTCCGATTTTTTTTCTTCGGACTGGAAAGAGATAGAAACATGCGCATTGTTCTAAAATGAGGCCGCGTTCATTGTCAATACTTCCCAGAGATGGCAGCACCATACGGCAGATGGAATTTTACCGCCAGCAGCGCGAATGAGAACTGTTTTAAATACTTAAAATGGCGACGTTTTCCTTACTTGAACAGCGTGCAATCATTCGTTTTCTGAATTTGCGTGGTGTGAAACCAATTGAAATTCATCGCCAGTTGAAGGAGCCGTGTGGTGGTGGAGTTATGGATGTGTCGAAAGGACGTTCGTGGCTGCGACAGTTTAATGAACATCGTGTGACAACAAACCGAAACAACCTCAGGCTCGCACAAGCCGGTCTGACGACATGATCGAGAAAGTGGAGAGAATTGTTTTGGGGGATCGCCGAATGACTGTTGAACAGATCGCCTCCAGAGTTGGCATTTCTGTGGGTTCAGAGCACACAATCCTGCATGACGACCTGAAAATGCGAAAAGTGTCATCCAGGTGGGTGCCACGAATGCTGACGGACGACCACATGGCTGCCCGTGTGGCATGTTGCCAAGCAATGTTGACGCGCAACGACAGCATGAATGGGACTCTCTTTTCGTCGGTTGTGACAATGGATGAGACGTGGATGCCATTTTTCAATCCAGAAACAAAGCGCCAGTCAGCTCAATGGAAGCACACAGATTCACCGCCACCAAAAAAATTTCGGGTAACCGCCAGTGCTGAAAAAATGATGGTGTCCATGTTCTGGGACAGCGAGGGCGTAATCCTTACCCATTGCGTTCCAAAGGGCACTACGGTAACAGGTGCATCCTACGAAAATGTTTTGAAGAACGAATTCCTTCCTGCACTGCAACAAAAATGTCCGGGAAGAGCTGTGCGTGTGCTGTTTCACCAAGACAACGCACCCGCACATCGAGCTAATGTTATGCAACAGTTTCTTCGTGATAACAACTTTGAAGTGATTCCTCATGCTCCCTACTCACCTGACCTGGCTCCTAGTGACTTTTGGCTTTTTCCAACAATGAAAGACACTCTCCGTGGCCGCACATTCGCCAGCCGTGCTGCTATTACCTCAGCCATTTTCCAGTGGTCAAAACAGACTTCTAAAGAAGCCTTCGCCGCTGCCATGGAATCATGGCGTCAGCGTTGTGAAAAATGTGTACGTCTGCAGGGCGATTACGTCGAGAAGTAACGCCAGTTTCATCGATTTCGGGTGAGTAGTTAATTAGAAAAAAGATCGGAGGCCTTAGAACTTGAATGCACCTCGTACCAAAAAGGTCCTGCATAGTCTATGTGCACACGTTGCCATGGCGATTGCGACTTAGGCCAAGCAGAGAATTTGTGTGGCGGAGCGGGCTGATTTTCCGCACATGTGTGACACTATGACGTCGTCTGTTCTATTTGGCCGTCCATACCCTGCCAAGTACAGTGTTGACGTGCTAACTGTTTCGTACGAACAATCCCCCAGTGTCCTTGGAGAAGTAACTGCAACGCTTCTTTTTGCAAAGCTATAGGGATCAACACACGTGACTGTCCACTGTCATTCTGAACAAGAATCACACCGTCAAAGTATCAGAGTTCTTCATGCTATGCAGGGAACGAGGCCAAGATGTGCGAATGTACGCTAGCAAAATGTTCAAAACTGAATCAGCTTCCGTGGCCTGTGCAATTTTCTTATAGTTCAGTGGAAAAGACTGAAGCAATTCAGAATATTGGGCATCGATGTGACACAAGATGGAGTAGAAGCGTCAAAGTCTGTATCAGGGCCAGTCAGAAGACGTTAAAGTGCGTCCGCATACCATGTGGAGCCGTCGGACGGTTCACAATCTCGTACTGGTATTGAAGCAACAACGACGCCCATCTTCGCAGTTTTTCGACAGCTCGTACAGGAACAGGTTTCGTCGGATGAAACAGGCACTGCAAAAGCTTGTGATCCGTTACTAAGAATTTTCTGGCATACAAATAGTGGTGGAATTTGGTGACACCCTACACAATAGCCAAAGCCTCTTTCTCAATTTGTGAATAATTACACTGAGCTTTGGACAAAACTTTTGATGTGATAGCAATAGGCATGTCTTTTATCACAAGTTCTGTGCGAAAGGACTGCAATACAACTGGCTTGGTAGGATCAAAGTGAACTAAGCATCGATCACTGAGCAACACATCTTTCAGTTTTTGAAAAGCTACTTGGCACTCATCTGTCCAAATATAGGGGACATTCTTGAGACGCAAGCGACGCAATGGAGCCGCTATTAGCACAGCACTCGGTATGAACCGAATATAATAGTTCATCTTCCCTAAGACTGACTGCAGTTCTGTGAAACTGCGAGGAACTGGGAAATCTCGTATGTGTGACAAATGCGACTAAAGAGGATGGACACTCTGACTGTTTATGAAATGACCAAGATACTTCAACTCAGGTTTAAAAAAATCACACATGTTCTATCTACACTAAGTCCTGCCTCAGGTAACACAGAAAAGAGGTGTACAACCTGCTACTACAATATCATCCAAATAGTTTGAACAGTTTGGCACTTGTGCAATCAGCTGTTCCAAATAATGTTGGAAAAGGACAGGTGCAGAAGAACTGCCAAAAGGCAAACACAAATATTTAAACAAGCTGAAATGAATATTTACTAAACACACATTTTGAGATTCTTCATCGAGCGGTATTTGAAGATATGCGTTGCGCAAATCAGATTTTGAAAAAAATAGCGTCCAGCGCCTAATCTGTCAAAATATCCTGAGGGGGTGCCAGTGAATAACTATCAGTGACAGTTTGTGGGTTGACTGTAGACTTAAAGTCAAAAAAAGGCAAATGCGACCTGAAGGTTTGGGGAGCAAAACCAGTGGACTTGCCCATTGACTAGCTGATACGGGCGACATAACTCCGTTAACTTGCAGTTCTGTAAGTTCAGCTGCAACGTCGTCCCATAACGCAATGGGAACAGTTCAGGATCAGCGAAATTGCGGCTGAGCATTGTCTTTCAGCGTAATATGTCCAACAAAACTGTTAGCTTTGCCTAAACCTTCAGAGAAGAGTTCGGAGAATTCTTTTAGCAAGCTAGCTACACTTTTGCATTGAATACAGGCACTGATAACACATTGGCCTGAATGTTAAAGCCAAACATATCAAAAGAATCAAGACCAAATATGTTCTCCCAGTCGCATGATTTGAGCACTGTAAAAGTCACTGTTCGCGGATGCTAGCGATACGTAGCAGGTAAAGTACATGTGAAACGTCCCCTTAGAAAAATTTAATTATTCTGCTGATAAACCTCTTACATTATTTGATTTTCAAACAGCTGAGCAAAACTAAACGTACTCAGACATTTCTCTCTTTACTTATTCTGATCATCACTAAACTGACACACAACACTTTTTTTAGCGCAATGCAATCTGACTTCCAATAATCCCTACAAAAGAATGGCCCTGACTAACAATAAAGTATACCTTTCATGAATCACTGACCTCACAAAAATCTTCGTTACTCGAACTACTGCAATACAGCGAGCGCCAATACTGCCAGCGAAATAAAAGATTCTAACAACTGAAGGCACTAACGACTGATAGGCATACTTAGCAAATGAAAGATTTTGATAGAGAACAAACAACTTATTTATCTTAATAGTGCTCAAAAGTCAATATATAAATATCAGTTCGTGACATCCAGTCTTACAAATTTACTGTCTCTGACGGACACACGTCCAGATCATCCGCTCTCAAAACTCCGCCATCTCTCTCTCCACATCCACCACTGCTGGCGGCTCACCTCCAACTGCGCAACGCTACGCGCTGTTAACAGCCAACTGCCCAACACTACAACAGCAAACTCCAAAAATGCAAACCAGCCACAGACTGCACACAGCACAGTCAGTGATTTTCATACAGACCGCTACGTGGCGTTACCAACATAAAAACCTAAACAGCCTACTTACACATGTACCGAGAACGAGAATGTCTTGTCCATTATAAGCCGTCAGTTGCGTGCTAGTTTTAGACAGGTGTGAGGAGCCTAACAGTTCATGTGTATGACGATTGAGCAATGTGACAGAGGCACACGTCTCCAACTGAACTTTCACACGTTTTCCACAAAGAAGTAAATGAACAAAAAGTTTGTTTGACTGCGTATCACTGAAGAAACTGCACGTTTGTTAGTTTCACTAAGTCAATTGCAGAATTTGAATGTACAGCATTTACACACATCAAAAAAGTTTTGCATCACCTCGGTTTCGTGAGTTCCATAACTTGTAGAGAAAATTGGAACAGAGATCAAAATAAATATCATTTCCGCCCTTTTTATTGCTCGTGAAAACCACATACTGCATGTTGTACCACAATACAGCGAGACCTTCGGTGGTGGTGGTCCAGATTACTGTACACACCGGTACCTCTAATACCCAGTAGCACGTCCCCTTGCATTGATGCATGCCTGTATTCGTCGTGGCATACTACCCACAAGTTCATCAAGGCACTGTTGGTCCAGATTGTCCCACTCCTCAACAGCGATTCGACGTAGATCCTTCAGAGTGGTTGGTGGGTCACGTCGTCCCTAAACAGGCCTTTTCACTCTATCCCAGGCATGTTCGATAGGGTTCATGTTTGGAGAAACTTGCTGGCCATGCTGCGACACCGTTATCTTGAAGGAAGTCATTCACAGGATGTGCATGATGGGGGCGTAAATTGTCGTCCATGAAAACGAATGCCTCGCCAGTATGCTGCCGATATGGTTGCACTATCAGTCGGAGGATGGTATTCACGTATCGCAAAGCCGTTACGGCGCCTTTCATGACCCCCAGAGGCGTACGTCGTCCCGCGATCGAACCTGCGGTATAGACCGTAAAGGCATGGCTAAGTACAGACAACACGAGCAGTGTACATCCTTCCTGGTGGAATGACTGGAACTGATCGGCTATCGGACCCTCTATATCTAATAGGCGCTTCTCACGCATGGTTGTTTACATCTTCGGGCAGGTTTAGTGACATCTCTGAACACTCAGCGGGACTGTGTCTGTGATACAATATCCACAGTCAACGTCTATCTTCAAGAGTTCTAGGAACAGGGGTGACGCAAAACTTTTGTTGTTGTTTGTATAACATGGGCCTTGTGACTAGATTTTTGTTGCAAACATATGGATTGCACCTGTCCTTTCCTATCACAAGTGCAACACTGAGCTTGTCGGGAGTGGCAGTCTTGGCGTTTATGCTGTGAATAACAGCGAGGGCAAGAATTAATTATGTTCTTACAATGAAATGAAAACCCTTAGCTGCACACAGGCGTTGATATAAGTTAATGGGGTCAGTTGAAAATGTGAGTCCTGACCGGGACTCGAACCCGGGATTGCCTGCTTACATGCAGACGTTCTATCAGTCTGAGCCACCGAGCACACAGAAGATAGTGCGACTGCAGGGACTTATCTCTGACACGCCTCCCGTGAGACCTACATTCTCAACTTATGGTCCCGCACTATATTCGTAGTGCCCCTGCCCATCATACTCGTTACTCGCGGCTTGTTTTTGTCGATTCCCGTAAGAGTTCAGGCACTGTTTGTGAATCCGCACAGAAGAAGATGGTCAAAATGGCCGGTGAGCCGTAACTGTATAACAGATACCATCTTCGTATATACAGGGCGCCCCAGCTATCTTGTCCACCCAAAATATCTCTGGATCAATTTTTTTTTTTGGTCGTCAGTCTACTGGCTGGTTTGATGCGGCCCGCCACGAATTCCTTTCCTGTGCTAACCTCTTCATCTCAGAGTAGCACTTGCAACCTACGTCCTCAATTATTTGCTTGACGTATTCCAATCACTGTTTTCCTCTACAGTTTTTGCCCTCTACAGCTCCCTCTAGTACCATGGAAGTCATTCCCTCATGTCTTAGCAGATGACCTATCATCCTGTCCCTTCTCCTTATCAGTGTCTTCCACATATTCCTTTCCTCTCCGATTCTGCGCAGAACCTCTTCATTCCTTACCTTATCAGTCCACATAATTTTCAATATTCGTCTATAGCACCACATCTCAAATGCTTCGATTCTCTTCTGTTCCGGTTTTCCCACAGTCCATGTTTCACTACCATACAATGCTGTACTCCAGACGTACATCCTCAGAAATTTCTTCCTCAAATTAAGGCCGGTATTTGATATTAGTAGACTTCTCTTGGCCAGAAATGCCTTTTTTTGCCATAGCGAGTCTACTTTTGATGTCCTTCTTGCTCCGTCCGTCATTGGTTATTTTACTGCCTAGGTAGCAGAATTCCTTAACTTCATTGACTTCGTGACCATCAATCCTGATGTTAAGTTTCTCGCTGTTCTCATTTCTACTACTTCTCATTACCTTCGTCTTTCTCCGATTTACTCACAAACCATACTGTGTACTCATTAGACTGTTCATTCCGTTCAGCGGATCATTTAATTCTTCTTCACTTTCACTCAGGATAGCAATGTCATCAGCGAATCGTATCATTGATATCCTTTCACCTTGTATTTTAATTCCACTCCTGAACCTTTCTTTTATTTCCATCATTGCTTCCTCGATTGAAGAGTAGGGGTGAAAGGCTACAGCCTTGTCTTACACCCTTCTTAATACGAGCACTTCGTTGTTGATCGTCCACTCTTATTATTCCCTCTTGGTTGTTGTACATATTGTATATGACTCGTCTCTCCCTATAGCTTACCCCTACTTTTTTCAGAATCTCGAACAGCTTGCACCATTTTATATTGTCGAACGCTTTTTCCAGGTCGACAAATCCTATGAAAGTGTCTTGATTTTTCTTTAGCCTTGCTTCCATTATTAGCCGTAACGTCAGAATTGCCCCTCTCGTCCCTTTACTTTTCCTAAAGCCAAACTAATCGTCACCTAGCGCATTCTCAATTTTCTTTTCCATTCTTCTGTATGTTATTCTTGTAAGCAGCTTCGATGCATGTGCTGTTAAGCTGATTGTGCGATAATTCTGGCACTTGTCAGCTCTTTCCGTCTTCGGAATTGTGTGGATGATGCTTTTCCGAAAGTCAGATGGTATATCGCCAGACTCATATATTCTACACACCAACGTGAACAGTCGTTTTGTTGCCACTTCCCCCGATGATTTTAGAAATTCTGATGGAATGTTATCTATCCCTTCTGCCTTATTTGACCGTAAGTCCTCCAAAGCTCTTTTAAATTCCGATTCTAATACTGGATCCCCTATCTCTTCTAAATCGACTCCTGTTTCTTCTTTTATCACATCAGACAAATCTTCACCCTCATACAGGCTTTCAATGTATTCTTTCCACCTATCTGCTCTCTCCTCTGCATTTAACAGTGAAATTCCCACTGCACTCTTAATGTTACCACCGTTGCTTTTAATGTGACGAAAGGTTGTTTTGACTTTCCTGTATGCTGAGTCTGTCCTTCCGACAATCATATCTTTTTCGATGTCTTCACATTTTTCCTGCAGCCATTTCGTCTTAGCTTCCCTGCACTTCCTATTTATTTCATTCCTCAGCGACTTGTATTTCTGTATTCCTGATTTTCCCGGAACATGTTTGTACTTCCTCCTTTCATCAATCAACTGAAGTATTTCTTCTGTTACCCATGGTTTCTTCGTAGCTACCTTCTTGGGTACCTATGTTTTCCTTCCCAACTTCTGTGATGGCCCTTTTTAGAGATGTCCATTCCTCTTCAACTGTACTGCCTACTGCGCTATTCCTTATTGCTGTATCTATAGCGTTAGAGAACATCAAACGTATCTCGTCATTCCTTAGTACTTCCGTATCCCACTTCTTTGCGTATTGATTCTTCCTGACTAATGTCTTGAACTTCAGCCTACTCTTCATCACTACTATATTGTGATCTGAGTCTATATCTGCTCCTGGGTACGCCTTACAATCCAGTATCTGATTTCGGAATCTCTTTCTGACCGTGATGTAATCTAATTGAAATCTTCCCGTATCTCCCGGCCTTTTCCAAGTATACCTCCTCCTCTTGTGATTCTTGAACAGGGTATTCGCTATTACTAGCTGAAACTTGTTACAGAACTCAATTAGTCTTTCTCCTCTTTCATTCCTTGTCCCAAGCCCATATTCTCCTGTAACCTTCTCTTCTACTCCTTCCCCTACAACTGCATTCCAGTCGCCCATGACAACTAGATTTTCGTCCCCCTTTACATACCGCATTGCCCTTTCAATATCCTCATACACTTTCTCTATCTGTTCATCTTCAGCTTGCGACGTCGGCATGTATACCTGAACTATCGTTGTCGGTGTTGGTCTGCTGTCGATTCTGATGAGAACAACCCGGTCACTGAACTGTTCACAATAACACACCCTCTGCCCTACCTTCCTATTCATAACGAATCCTACACCTGTTATACCATTTTCTGCTGCTGTTGATATTACCCGATACTCATCTGACCAGAAATACTTGTCTTCTTTCCACTTCACTTCACTGACCCCTACTATATCTAGATTGAGCCTTTGCATTTCCCTTCTCAGACTTTCTAGTTTCCCTACCACGTTCAAGCTTCTGACATTCCACGCCCCGACTCGTAGAACGTTATCCTTTCGTTGATTATTCAATCTTTTTCTCATGGTAACCTCCCCCTTGGCAGTCCCCTCCCGGAGATCCGAATGGGGGACTATTCCGGAATCTTTTGCCAATGCTTTAATGCAGTAGTTTCCATTACCTTCTGCATCCTCATGTCGTTGATCATTGCTGATTCTTCCCACCCCTAGGACAAGAGATTGCCCTGAAACTCTATCCGCTCCTCAACCCTCTTTGACAAGGCCGTTGGCAGAATGAGGCTGACTTCTTATGCCGGAAGTCTTCGGCCGCCAATGCTGATTATTTATCAAAATTCAGGCACTGGCGGGGATCGAACCCGGGACCGAAGACGTTTTGATTATGAATCAAAGACGCTACCCCTAGACCACGGGTCTGGATCAATAACAGCTATTGGAAAACGACTTTCACCGGTGTCAATGTAGGCCTGGGGCCCATGAATGTACATATTTGGAAGGATTCTAAAACGAAAGCATATTTGTTTTTTAACATAAATCTATGTTTTTTAAATGGACCTTCTATATTTTTTCTTCAGCAATCTATAGCATGACAAAGCACATACACAATGGCGTTGATTGCATCGCAGTATTCCCATTACATCCCGAGATACTGAGACGCGAAGTTGACGCTTGAAACACCCGACATGCGCTGCTAGCGCACGTCCTGAAGCTCAGGCGTGAACCCCATGCTGCCCGTAGTCTCGATGTGATTGACATGTGTAATCACACCTCCATGCTCTGCACATAACGCCTTACGAGCACGACAACTTCTGAACTGTAAGTTCCCTGGTAGGTGGATTGGACGAGGTCGCCCAGTTAGGTGGACTGCCCGATCTCCGGACCTTACACCGCTGGATTATTTTCTTTGGGGAGCAGTGAAGGATGCTGTTTACCAACATGAACCAACAACATCAGAGGACATGAAGCAACGCATTATTGATGCTTGTACAGCCATCAAAGAGGAAACAGTAGCATGAAGTAGGGCATCCTTCATCCGCAGAGTGACCCTAGGTATGCAAGCCAATGGGCATCACTTTGAGCATGAGATGTGAACGCTATGTTTAGTATGTAGTGCTGCTATCACAGTGGAAGTTTCTACAAAGGGCCATTTTGCCCAGTGATGTTAAGAAACATTTGTTTGCAACAATTTGTCATTTAACGCATTACATAAACATAACATTGATAATCATGTGATAATAAAACTAATTGGTTAAACATGTTTACATTCATCTTCTATGTCCTACCTGAACTTCCCAAATCAAACTATTTTTACCTAAACAACGGTAGAACTTTTAGTCCACTTGCTCGTTTCACTAAAACCATCAACATGAATTTTACTATTACGAGTGAATGATTAACTGTCACTTGCGCTAGATCTACAGTAAAGTAAGGTTTTAACGTTGAACGGCATTACCGTTTAAGTAACGGATTAACGATAAGCGAAGTTAACTTTGTCACTAACGTTGCGGTACACAGATATGTTACAGAACTGCATCACCCATAGCCTATGGGATAAGTACCTGCTGGAATGTACGACGTTAGTGCAGTATGGCAGCAGACCGTATCATTCGTTTCGGACCTCTTCATAAGTATGGAAGTGTGATTACGCATGTCAATCACATCGCGATTACGGGCAGCATAGTGTTCACGCCTGAGCCTCAGGACGTGCGCTAGCAGCGCATGTCGGGTGTTTCAAGCGTCAACTTCGCGTCTTAATATCTCGGGATTTAATGGGAATATTGCGATGGAATCAACGCCATTGTGTATGTACTTTGTCATGCTATGGATTGCTGAAGAAAAAATATAGGAGGTCCATTTAAAAAAAAAACATAAGTTTGTGTAAAAACACATATGCTTTCGTTTTAGAATGTTTCCAAATATGTACTGCCCGCATCTCGTGGTCGTGAGGTAGCGTTCTCGCTTCCCATGCCTGGGTTCCCGGGTTCGATTCCCGGCGGAGTCAGGGACTTTCTCTGCCTCGTGATGGCTGGGTGTTGTGTGATGTCCTTAGGTTAGTTAGGTTTAAGTAGTTATAAGTTCTAGGGGACTGATGACCATAGATGTTAAGTCCCATAGTGCTCAGAGCCATTTGAACCATTTAGCCAAATATGTACAGTCTTAGACAATAAAACTGACCGCTGGCCGGCCACCACAGAGACTAAGTCCGCGTCATTCACTTAAGGTGGCCAATAAAGCTGACCGCCCCTGACAACACTAAGTCCGGCTATATGCACAATCTGGCAACACTGTAAGATGCGGAAGTGTTAGTCTACTTCCGAGACGTTGTCGGACTATGGGAGCCCGTGGTCTAGTGGTAAGCGTCGTGCGTCCTAAACTTATAGTCGCCTGCTAGCGTCCAACTGTATTTTTTTTTTTCCACAGTCGGTCTAAAGTTATGAGTCTGACTGAACATCCAAGATAATTCGCTTAACATTCTACCCACCAGCAATACCCAGTATTCCAGAAACAATTCCGCAGGACAGTTCATGGCTGCGCCGCGATCATAACAGCTTACGCTCGAGCGTTTCCTCGCGCTGCAGCGGCTACCGACCACCGGCCAGACGCCACCCGCCGCCTGAAGTTCGGCGCCGCCCAGGTGAACGCGGCGCCACGCTGTCAGTGTATGTATCAACTGTCATTTTCGAATTTGAAGTTCTAGTTATCATCTTGCAGTTAAGCATTGGATTTTGCATACATGAAAATCATGAACTACAGTTAAGCATTGTAAAATTGAGTCGCAAGTGGAAATAGGTGTAACATCTGCAACACAACGTTTACTTTTGGTATAACAGAGGAGGCAGCTAGAAAGATTTGAATTGTGTGTGGAGCGAGTGCCTTTGGGAAAAATACGCCAGAAAAAGATATTCTTGTTTTAACAAAGATCGTTCTGGCATGAATGATTTTCCAAATTATGGAAGTCTCGACTACTGATATATGTAATAGATTACCATTTTACCATCATGCGACATTTGCATTCAACAGGCAAAGTTCAGAAGCCTGGTGTAGGAGTACTGCATACTCTAATTCGAAACAACAAAAATCAACGGAGTGACTATTGTTGAACGTCATCAGGTCGCTCATTGAGCATTCGTATGCAGTACTGTTACTGGTGACGTGTTATGATGCCTTTATCGTTAACTTCCTAAGAAGAAATGAAAGGCTGAGCCCCTCAGAAAGACATAACCTCGAGCAAAGAGTAGTGTGAACATAATATTTTACATCTGTTAGCTCCAAAAGTGCGTTTTGGGCTACGAATTCTGCCCAAGGGCTGTGTGCAACACAGCTGGAATTTGTTGCCAACAACTGAGACACCCTTCCGTCTCAGCGTAAGAAAATCGAGCAACACAACTACGAAAGCAGCTTGCACCTGGTAGCCAAACATGTTTCTTGGGAACAGGCTACTTCCTAAAGTGGGAAGACATTATTTTGTGGTTGAATTGGCAAATGTCAGTCAGACGTGTGCCGTTGGTCTAAGCGTTTCGGTGTGTTGAATTAGTACCAATGATTTTTCTACAGGTTTTTTCTGTCCCAAATAGAGAGTTGAAGTCTCCCATTAGTATTTTCACGTCATCTTGGTGAATTTTGCTCATAGTATTTTCGAGTGTGTTCCACAATTTTTCGACATTTTCGGTGTTTTCCTTATTTTCGATGTTGGTGGGGGCATGTGCATTTACGAGTGTATAATTTTTGTAGGGGCTCTGAATGAGCATAGTCATAACACGATTGTTGATGGGTGTGATTTTTTCGACAGAGTTGTTGATATATCTGTGTTCGAGAAATGCAATGCCGAAGATTGGTGCGCCTTTCGCTACCTTTTGTTGTATTTTGCTCTTGAAGATGCCACGGTTTCCGTAAAGCAAGTTTTAATTGTCAATTAATCGTGGTTCTTGAAGAGCAAGGATGAGAATTTTTTGGCGGACGATTTTTTTTGTGAGATTATTTAGGTTTCTTGTTTGGATCAATGTATCGATGTTTAGTTTTCAAATGAATGTTTTCTGCTTGTAGCGAAATTTACCAGAGATCTTCGATATTCTCTGCCGTGCTAACCTGGACTCCCCAGAGTGCGAAAATCCAACTGCCGCCTATCGGTGGCCAGGTTGTGTACCACCTGGGGTAAAGTTACCTTTGCTTGCATAGTTCATGTTTTCTTGTGTTTCGTTGGTTTGGCCTGGGTGATACCGTGACCAGACAGGACCAGAGGGTGTTGAAGCCTTTGGAAGCAAATATTTTCAGCCAAGCTCATTGAGATAACAGACGGTGACCAGAGTAGCGGTGATTTTCACTCAGATGTGTCTGGATTTTGGGTTCAACGGATTGAGTAGCCGTTCAGGATTGTGTTAGTATTTGGTTCACCCCAAGTATTTGATTTCCTCGGTACCACCCATATGGGGGAGGGTTTCCCATATCGGCCACACGGGATTTTTATTATTATTATTATTATTGTCATTATGTCATTAGCAAATCTCATATGAAGTATCTTCCCACCACTGAAATAGATGTGTATTGTTCGATTCAATATTTCTATCAGATAAATATGGGTTATAATTACGTTACATTGCTGCTAGTCGACATATTTCTCACTTTTTCTTAGACAGTTGCTAGCTGTTACTCCATCATAGGAATATATGTGCGCAGCATTGTTGCAATACAGACGTTCAAATTATCCGATTTCTGTAATTTCATTTCAATACAAGATCGTCCTAATCAGATTCAGCCAGTCAGTCTTAATTTGGATATCCGACTACGACTCTCATCATATGATAGACTGGGTGAACCACATTCTTAATCGGACTGTTGAATCCAGATCACTTATCTATGACAGGGAATGAATTCTTAAACACTGTGGAAAATAACAATCCAATGTGTTTATTACAAATACGTTATTTAAATAAAAATATATGAACTAACGAGATAACAGATTATTTACAGGAGCAGAGACCCATCCATCATAGCAGAGCAGTGCGAGATTGGTTTCAGGGCCAAGAGAGGATAAAGCTGTTGCCGTTTGTTCCACGATCACCGAACATCAACATATGTGGGCAGAGGTAACAAGGTCTTTGGACGAATATAGAAAACGTATGGTGGGAAGCAAACCATCACGCTACACTGTCGACGACTTAATGAAATCAATTCACCTACGCCCTCGAGAAATCTTACATAATGATCGTGGGTCGGTTGGTTACTAAAAGTATACTCGTCCACAAAACCCATGTGGACAATTATCTGATAATCGGTCAAGCTTTGCTTTGTCGCAGGTCTTTAGCATACAGCAAGTCCATTTACTTTCAGTCCCCTCCTTACAATTCTTGCGATGCAAGGTAATTGAAAAATCTCATCCACTCGACGCCAACTGAGGAACTGACTGGTGCATGTGTTGTTCAACACACAGTAGTTGTCACCCTCACTCGAATCAATGACTGTTTGTGTGTGTGTGTGTGTGTGTGTGTGTGTGTGTGTGTGTGTGTGTGTGTGTGTGTGTTTTCGTGTTCACGCACAATCTGAATCAATATTATTAACATTAGAGAGATAACCAACAATAAATATTGCATCAAATATGACTGTAAAGTATTTTAATGCGATGGGAAGTTACAAACTGAATTTTTAAACATCCCACGTCCTGCGTATTACGTTAAGTAAGATGTATTAACTCCATAGTATCGTTAGCAGAGACAGTGCGCTCTTGTTGTCGAGGCTCGCGACAAGTGCAGCGATTAGCAGTGCCCAATGCCGCCGCGATTTGTTTATGTTGGCTGAGCGTGGACACTGCAGCAGACGCTTTGCCCTAAACAGAAAGAAATCACCTTGGCTCTGACTGCAGTGAGCGGATATCACTGCCTGCGTGTTCTTATAGTAACCAACGTGAGACTCTACTCACAGGTGCCATGGAGCAATTGCAACGGGTATCGTGTCTTAGTCATCAGAATATTAACCAGTGATGAAATGTCCGCTCTATTTGAATCCCAAGAAAATAGGAACCTTCTCACAAAGGAATGTGAGGTGATATCAAAATTTATCAAACATACAAAAATTAACTGCAAGCCTTTCATGTATGCAGTAATAGCACACAAGGAAATATTATGTCTTGGAAGCGTATATTTCGTTTTCTCTTCTCATATTAACGCCCTTGTTTTAATATGAAGTGAGAAAATAAACACGAAAAACTAAAGTTCCTGAGAAGCATATAAGTCATTTCCTCTTCTCATATCACAACTTTTGTTTTAGTATGAAGTAAAAAAATAAACAGTTTAGAGCTCTGAAGCATAATATGACACCAGATTCTTATCGTAGGCGCTATCGGAAACGCCGAAAGCAGGGAGCTGTCCATTCGTTTGTCCAACAGTCTGTTTCCTTTCATGTATTACTCCCGCTAGGAGATTCTTGTTTAAGGACTTGTGGGCATCAAGTTCTTCAGCAGAACAAGCCTTATGTTATTGTGCTAATTACGGTATGGAAAAAATGCAACAAAGACGAGTTCCGCTAGAGCAGTGAGGATATTTGCACATGTGTGTATTCAGCAATGACTGCCAGCTGCCACAACAATTCACAGAATCCTTGCGGCAGGCAACACAACTGTGCGTGCACTTCAGACTTCATTCAGTGAGACGTCAGGAGATGGATGAAAACGTCAAATTAACGCCGCTTTGCGAGTCGTATTCAATCCAGAATGAGGTGTTATTAAGGTGGTTGAGCGTTCTAGCAATTACACTTTTATGATTCCCATATGAGTATTTCGATAGCCAAAAGAACCCGTTAGTGTGAAACTATCAGGAAATGCATTATATCAAACTGCAAGAACTTGAGACAATACGTGGACTCTTCTCTTCGCAGGGTGACCTATTACTGTTATTTAACATTCTCTCCGTCCTAGTCGTAATGCAAATGGAACTTCAGAACTCCAATAACGGGCTCCGACTACAGTATGATTGCAGAGATTATCGTGCGGGTATTACATTAATTCTGCAATGAAATGCTTAACAAATCTTACCCTCAGCTATGCAGCTGGAGTGACTCATTACACAGGTACTCCATGTTGCACTTGGTTAAGTGATCAGTTCGCTGCAATCCTGCTTGTACTGTTCGTAAATACTTGTATACTTCAGAAATGGTTCAAATGGCTCTGAGCACTATGGGACTTAACTTCTGAGGTTATCAGTCCGCTAGAATTTAGAACTACTTAAACCTAACTAGCCTAAGGACCTCAGAAACATCCATGTCCGAGACAGGATTCGAACCTGCGACCGTAGCGGTCGCGCGATTCCAGACAGTAGCGCCTGAAAACGCTCGGCCACCCCGGGCAGCATACTTTTATACTGACCATTCGTTATTTGACTAAATATGAATTACAATCTGATTCGCATATATATGACATCGGCTAGCGTTGGCACAAAGTAATCAGTAAGGGTTGGATGCCGTTGAAGTCCTGTTACATTGATGGCAAGACAAATGTTCGCAAATCACCTCTATTGCCTCAAAAAACAATTGCATCTTAAATATCGAAGGACCGACGACCACACTGTCACAGCGCGTTGAAATACAGCAACGACGGCAGATGAATATTTGTGACCGACTGGGCTTCGAACCCAGACCTCCTGCTTACCAGACAGACGTTCTGATCACTGGACTATTTTTTTTTTTTTAATGTTTGATAAGACTTTCAGTACCAGGTAGGCGGAAGCAAAGAGGGCAGGGGTCGAAGGTCCTGTCCTGTCATGGTCGTTTAACAAGGTTCAGATGACATTCCGCTCCTAGTTGTTAGTGACCATGCGCTTGGGATTCGCCCTTAACCACACTCGGAGTTGGAGACTCTATTCAGTTACATCTAACCAGTGCGCATCTATTGCGCTATTGTAAGAACCGAAATGCAGTATTTTGATATTAAAATTTTGTAAATTTGTGGTAAGAACTTATGAGACCAAGCTGCTTAGGTCATCGGTCCCTAAGCTTACACATTATTTAATCTAACTTAAACTAACTTACGCTATGGATAACACACACACCCATGCCGGAGGGAGGATTCGAACCTCCGATGGTGGACACTATGATGACACAGCAGTCACCCTCTCTGCAGCACCTATCTACACACGCTCCTCGTCAGAGGCGAATTCCCATTTTTGCCGCATACCACATGCGCGGTACCCCCCGGCCATTGTTCCACTAGCTTGCGTCCACACTGTATTCCCGCGAGGGTCGGACGATGTCGTGCGTCTAGCACTGAAAACTTTCGATGACCCGTGGAGACCCAAATAATTACACAGAATGTTTCAGGAGGAATAGTAAATATTCTAGGAGATGGTAGTATAGACAAATTGTTGAAATAATGACATATAACATGCGTCCAATTTTTATTGAACATACAGATAGCTGGGTTCAATGCATTTTCGTTTCGTATGTTGGTCCTTACAGGACCCAGTTGTCTACATTTCCTTGAAAATGAGCTTCCAGCGTCATTGGAAGAGGTTTATTTGGCTACAAGAATGCGTATGTTCCTCCAGCATGACGGGGCTCCTGCACATTCTAGTCGTCAGGTGACACATTATCGAAACCTAACATTTCCTGGAAGATGAATCATTAGATATGGGCACTTTTCTTGGCCTTCAAGGACCCGGACCTTATCTCTTTCGATTTTTGCCTGCGGGGATGGTTAAAGACGAAGTCTACAAAGAAAACGTAAACCCAATAGCCGATTTGATCGTTCGGATTTTGAATAGTGCAGCCCTCATAAAAGAACGCAAAGACGACCTACACGTCGTGTTATCAAGAGAAGTCAAATGTGCATTGAAGTTGGTGGGGGAATTTTTGAAAATCAACTTTGAATGTCCTCGTTGCCTTTGCTTTGAGTTTTTTAGGGTTACGTACTAACATCTGTATCTCTGTACACAATAAAAAGTGGACGCATTTATATGGAATTTTTTATGCAATTCGTCTGTACTACCACCTGCTAAAATATCTAATATTCCTCCTGAAACACTTTGTATATGGATACATGTGTGGTGTCTGTTCGTTCGGACATGTCCGAAAGAAAATGCTTCATGGCATTCTGCAACGACCTTCCGTCGCAGGGGCTGATAGAGATTTCAGAGCTGCTTGGCTGTCTGAATAAAAGTAGATGCTACGATTTTCGTAGGGTCTACTCTAATTCTCCTCCGTGCACATGCTGGTAGAAGATACCGTGTACTACTGTGGCCATCTTCCCTAAGGAGATTCTAGGCAGTACACCAGACTCGGTACTTTCATCTGTTTTCGACCTGTCAGTAAACCACTATATTATATCTCCTGAACGGTGTAGTGGTTCGTTCATCCACTGCTCCCTGCTTCCAACTGTTACATGGCAAGGTTTATTGAAACAGCTAGACGTTATTGTATAGTTAGTCGGCATTTCCCCAGCCATCGCCATACTGATTTGGGATTCTGTATATTCTAACTATATCCAGTTATTTACAATTTTTAGCCTTTATGTCACTCCTGCGGCCTCCATTTTAAGCCACAGGTGTAAGGCGGGCATGTCTAGCTTAATATCCATCCCAAGAGTGGATGTCCTGCTAATTCTGTCTGTTTGTGAAAGCAGGCCAGTCTCTGCACTTTACCAGACTCCCTAGCAGCCACCTTCTATTCGACTTTGTTCCTATTATATGACAATAAATTGTCATTGGTACTGGGTTTAGACCCCAGTTTACCCTACAGCAGCTTCTAGTGCTTATAAGATTATCTTTCGCAGTGGAATATATTCTTTACGTGAGGTGTTCATAATAGTTTTCCATCCAGGGCTACCTCTAGATACACTACAACCCTCTCTAAAGTTTCATCTAGAAACATAATTTTTCAGTATATGTGCTGGACATGCTTCCCCATAAATAATACTACACCAATTTTCGTGCGGCTTGTCTTTAAATACTTTTTCACAATGTTCAGTGCACATAGGTTTAACAATACTATCAAATTTTCTAAGTCTTACTGTGAATAAATCGTCTACTTATTCTTTTCAAGAGTAGTCTCTCGCATTCAGCTCATCTATGAGTTCATTCACCACTAGGTTCTTCATCTCTAACCATTTACTCGAAGGTCGTATTACTAGAACCCCCTCGACATCCAGGAAGATACAGAGAGCATCCAGAAAGGGTAGTGCTTTTTCCACCTTCCCGACAAGTTGGTGAAGTGTTACCTCACATGATTTGCTTCGTAAGTATTATTAAAATGTGGCAGTTCATAGATAAAATTACGTATTCACAACGACAAAAATGTATGTCGGCAGAAAATAAAAGTGGCCTTATGAATTTGGCAGTACCGTAAGGTTTTTCGCTTTGACACTAAGGGTTACTAAAAGTAGCAAGATGAATTTTGCTAGGGCGTTGTCTTACCATTCCCTCACTGAATTTGTATCTGCCTGCTTGCAGTTCTGCTACGAAAGAATTAAAAATCCTGCATTCAGCGAGTCTCGAAAGGCGAACAAAGGCAGCGTGCACCTGGCAGTCAAGCACGGTACCTTCTTTTTTTTTAATCTCATTTTGTTCGTTGCATCTGCTCTGGGCGGACGTCGTAAGACAACCGTTTAAGTTCGTTATTCATCGATGCACTCAGTTTTTTTATTACAGAGGGTACGTAACCCTCTGACCCAACACGCTGAGCTACCGAGCCGGCGTTACCTACGGGCTAGCGAACAGATGGGGGTCTTTGACGTACTTACTGGCTCAGTAGCAGCTATGGCAAATAAATCGCAACATAAGATACGAGAGTAGTTGTATTTCCCGTGTGGAACCACTTTCGTTGACTCAAAAGCGTTAACTGATATCCTTATGTTACGTCTCAAGAGAAAAACACTTACAGTATTCAATTGAAATGACACGACAATATCAAGTGAATTTAGCAGGATAGTTCTGTGCCATCAAGGAAGTAACTCATCGGTCACAGAGTTGCCAAACATATTCTGCGCTGTGGCCAAGTTTCAGTTATAGTGCCAGGAAGGATACCAGCTGATATGTTCTGTGAGTGACCTCGCAAGTGACTATAGCTTCATCTCAAAGTTGCGGGTGGCAAGAGCCGCAAGATCCTCATTATATGCCCATGAGTCTTATTCGCATTTCTGTAACTAGGTTTAGAGGTTAGAGTGCAATTACTTGTAATACATCGATGCACTGAATGCAAACTAAACGTCATATATTAATAACTGCGACAATTATTTGTATTTTACTGTCTTAATCGGATCGAAACCTTGAATGCGTATTCACCAGGCGTGATTCACAATTTTGGAGCATCTCCAGTGGTTGAGTTGGCAATGCCTCTTTGCTGTACAATATTGTTATTGAGATCACTGTCATTGGCACATCCACCAGAAGACAGGCATGGCCTGGCTTATTGTTGTCAGCTTTCCTGACGGATATTCTGCATTTGCTCGAAACGTGAAGACTTAAGGTGAATTCGAACATTCCATATGGCGAAAATTTGATGTTTCTATTCTTCCAGCTCTAACATACAAACAAAAGTTACAATAAGCGGCAGAAAAGCGACTGTGAACCAACAGTTAATGATGCAATCATAATTAGTGGAATCTGACAAATTCCATCTGTCATCTGATAATTGTGAAAACTACTTTTTCATCTTCACAGCACCGCAGTATGAACCTATACTTAATTTCGTTGTGATCGTTTTCAATGACAGTAGGGGAGGAGCAAAACCATCTGACTTGAAACATACTTTTCCAGTGGGATTTGAATCTTTGGCTACAGTTGCAGTAGCACGTCCAGTGAGGTATGAAGAATGTGAGCAATCACTCATTACTATAGTATAGCCTAGGGCAGAAAGAAGCAGGTTTCCGACAAAGTAAACGATGAGAGACACTGTCGCTGTCACTTATTAAACAGGAATTGTTCAGAAAATTACAACAATTTCTAGTGAAATGAGTAGGTTGATGCAGCTAGTCTGACACTATCACTGAGTTGCCAAAAGTTTTCCGAATAGCACTTATGATATAAATGTGCGCGTGTGTGTGTGTGTGTGTGTGTGTGTATGTGTGTGTGTGTGTCTGTTCTTAGGACATTTCCGAAAGAACAGACACTACGAATCGAAATAGACAGACTTCTTAATCAATTAAAGATTGAAGGACAGATGTCCAGGCTGTCATGGGCATTAAAATAGAACAACAGCGTCAGATGAAAATTTGTCCCTAACCAGATTCGAACCCGGATTTACAAAATTTTAATACCAAAATACCGCATCTCGGCTCTTACGATAGTGCAATAGGTGCGCACTGGTTAGATGTAACTGAAGAAAGACACCAACTCGGATTGTAGTTAAGGGCGAATCCCAAGCGCATGGCCACGAACAATTGGGAGAGGAAACTTAGTCATCAGAACCTTGTTGAAGGACCATGACATGCGATCGTTAGACCGACTGCACGAAGTTCAGATTATAAATACATACATACTTAGAAAAAATATATTGCGTCGGAGCAGTCTTACCGATACTGCAGGTCACTGCACATAAAAATATAAGCTGTAGCCTCTTGGTATGTGTGGAAACAAAATATCATCAAAGTATCCTTCGACAAGGCGACTTTGCAGAGGCAAAACGGAGGACTTGGAATTAAAGACGTGCTTTTAAACTAATACACGCCACTAAGACAGGCATCACGAAACTTCTGTTCCTCTCGTTAGATCCTGGGGATAAGAACGCTCCTGTTAATGTAACTCGCCAGCCTAGATTACGTCCGAAAGTACTATGGCGATTGGAGCTGTATAAGACTTCCACGAGCACAAACCAACACTAGAACTGTTTATGATTATATTACCAGACATCGTCTTCACAAACCAATTCCGATAACTTAACCTACAGAAAACTGGAGGAACGTCTAGAAAAATATCAACAATAAAATTATACCAACTAGAGTAAGTGCCGTATGGTGCGACTTTGTAAACGAAACCATACCCACAGCGGAACGATTATGGAAAATCAAATTGAGACCATCTCCATACGGCGACAAATGACGGCTTGTAGAAACTGTAGCGCAAATCTTCTCATGTGAAAATAGAATCAGTATTTGGAACTGGACTAGGAAGAAATTAGCACTGTCAATAGAACCGCTGAAAGTCAAATACCGATAACTGAAGCTTTACAACCCGACTGGAAATGTTACCCGTCCGCAAAGAATAACAGTTATTCGTGGCTTCTGGGACAGTTTGTGTTTCACGTCATAACAAACAAAACTTAGAACTTAGTAGAGTACATGTTCTATAAGGCAGTAGAACATTTTAAGCTGAAGAAGAATAACAAATATAAGAAATGGTTTTAAATTTTTTATCTATTACTTTATGTGGGCTACAAAGAGGTGGGCAGTTTTATTCATTAGAAGAGGAATATTATTCTTTCACTTTTTTTATTCTTGGATTATTCTTTTACGTTGGATCTAAAATCAGAACTGTTCTAATTTGGCAAAACCCCACCGACTCCAAAATTTCTTTTATTTGTTGAAAAATATAAGGCTTCCTTACAGACCTCATATGCATCCAGTGCATAATAAATTAAAATGTGAATATATTTCTGAATGAATGTTTGTTATGTATTTTTCCGTCACCCTTTCCATTGTTATAAGTTACGTTCTACAAGGAACGCACGCCATTGGAGGCGGCAATCTGTAATTTATTTTACCTAAATCACTACTTCAATTTTGTTCTACAATTTAAAAGAATATACGGGTGCAAACATGGAATACATGGGAATAATGCAGCTGCTCAGTGCCAGGTATTGGAGAGGCATTGTGGCCAGGCCTCGGATCTTCGACCCCTGCCCTCTTTGCCTCCGCCTACCTGGTGCTGAAAGTCTTATCAAACATTAAAAAAAAAATAATAGTGCAGTGAGCAGAACGTCTGTCTAGTAAGCAGGAGGTCTGGGATCGAAGCCCAGTCGGTCACAAATATTCATCTGCCGTCGTTGCTGTATTTCAACGTGCTGTGACAGTGTGGTCGTCGGTCCTTCGATATTTAAGATGCAATTGTTTTTTGAGGCAATAGAGGTGATTTGCGAACATTTGTCTTGCCATCAATGTAACAGGACTTCAACGGCATCCAACCCTTAGTCATACATTTGTGCCGGCGCTAACCCATGTCATATACATGCGAATTAGACTGTAGTTCATATTTAGTCAAATAACGAATGGTCAGTATACAAGTATGCAGACCGGGGTGGCCGAGCGGTTCCAGGCGCTACAGTCTGGAATCGCGCGACCGCTACGGTCGCAGCTTCGAATCCTGTCTCGGGCATGGGTGTGTCTGATGTCCTTAGGTTAGTTAGGTTTAAGTAGTTCTAAGGTCTAGCGGACTGATAACCTCAGAAGTGAAGTCCCATAGTGCTCAGAGTCATTTGAACCATTTATGAAGTATACGAGTATTTACGAACAGTACAAGCAGGATTGCAGCGAACAGATCACTTAACCAAGTGCAACATGGAGGACCTGTGTAATGAGTCATTAGAGCTGCATAGCTGAGGGTAAGATTTGTTAGCATTTCATTGCAGAATTAATGTAATACCCGCACGATAATCTCTGCAATCATACTGTAGTCGGAGCCCGCGATTGGAGTACTATGTTCGTTGAATCGGATTACTCAAGCTGAGGCCAAATGAAGACAAGCGATGACGCCACAACACTATCTTTACTTAAGTAGGTAGTCAGCGCTAAATTATGTGCGCCACCATTAATGTTACTTTAAGCAGTTTGACATCATAACACCAACACAACTACTGACAACCTGAACCATTATCATCACGCAGTTGTGACTCTCAGTGGCTACAATGGCTCTGAGCATTATGGGACTTAACATCTATGGTCATCAGTCCCCTAGAACTTAGAACTACTTAAACCTAACTAACCTAAGGACAGCACACAACACCCAGTCATCACGAAGCAGAGAAAATCCCTGACCCCGCCGGGAATCGAACCCGGGAACCCAGGCGTGGGAAGCGAGAACGCTACCGTACGACCACGAGCTGCGGACTGACTCTCAGGGATTAGAGGTTGCTGATGTTTGTCAAGAATAGCGGAAAGCGCCTCTGAAGTTCCATTTGCATTACGACTAGGACGGAGAGAATGCTAAATAACAGTAATAGGTCACCCTACGAAGAGAAGAGTCCACGTATGGTCTCAAGTTCTTGCAGTTTGATATAATGCAGTTTCCGATAGTTTCACACTAACGGGTTCTTTTGGCTATCGAAATACTCATATGGGAATCATAAAAGTGTAATTGCTAGAACGCTCAACCACCTTAATAACACCTCATTCTGGATTGAATACGACTCGCAAAGCGGCGTTAATTTGACGTTTTCATCCATCTCCTGACGTCTCACTGAATGAAGTCTGAAGTGCACGCACAGTTGTGTTGCCTGCCGCAAGGATTCTGTGAAGTGTTGTGGCAGCTGGCAGTCATTGCTGAATACACACATGTGCAAATATCCTCACTGCTCTAGCGGAACTCGTCTTTGTTGCATTTTTTCCATACCGTAATTAGCACAATAACATAAGGCTTGTTCTGCTGAAGAACTTGATGCCCACAAGTCCTTAAATAAGAATCTCCTAGCGGGAGTAATACATGAAAGGAAACAGACTGTTGGACAAAAGAATCGACAGCTCCCTGCTTTTGGCGTTTCCGATAGCGCCTACGATAAGAATCTGGTGTCATATTATGCTTCAGAGCTCTAAACTGTTTATTTTTTTACTTCATACTAAAACAAAAGTTGTGATATGAGAAGAGGAAATGACTTATATGCTTCTCAGGAACTTTAGTTTTTCGTGTTTATTTTCTCACTTCATATTAAAACAAGGGCGTTAATATGAGAAGAGAAAATGAAATATACGCTTCCAAGACATAATATTTCCTTGTGTGCTATTACTGCATACATGAAAGGCTTGCAGTTAATTTTTGTATGTTTGATAAATTTTGATATCACCTCACATTCCTTTGTGAGAAGGTTCCTATTTTCTTGGGATTCAAATAGAGCGGACATTTCATCACTGGTTAATATTCTGATGACTAAGACGCGATACCCGTTGCAATTGCTCCATGGCACCTGTGAGTAGAGTCTCACGTTGGTTACTATAAGAACACGCAGGCAGTGTTATCCGTTCACTGCAGTCAGAGCCAAGGTGATTTCTTTCTGTTTAGGGCAAAGCGTCTGCTGCAGTGTCCACGCTCAGCCAACATAAACAAATCGCGGCGGCATTGGGCACTGCTAATCGCTGCACTTGTCGCGAGCCTCGACAACAAGAGCGCACTGTCTCTGCTAACGATACTATGGAGTTAATACATCTTACTTAACGTAATACGCAGGACGTGGGATGTTTAAAAATTCAGTTTGTAACTTCCCATCGCATTAAAATACTTTACAGTCATATTTGATGCAATATTTATTGTTGGTTATCTCTCTAATGTTAATAATATTGATTCAGATTGTGGGTGAACACGAAACCACACACACACACACACACACACACACACACACACAAAAAGTCATTGATTCGAGTGAGGGTGACAACTACTGTGTGTTGAACAACACATGCACCAGTCAGTTCCTCAGTTGGCGTCGAGTGGATGAGATTTTTCAATTACCTTGCATCGCAAGAATTGTAAGGAGGGGACTGAAAGTAAATGGACTTGCTGTATGCTAAAGACCTGCGACAAAGCAAAGCTTGACCGATTATCAGATAATTGTCCACATGGGTTTTGTGGACGAGTATACTTTTAGTAACCAACCGTCCCACGATCATTATGTAAGATTTCTCGAGGGCGTAGGTGAATTGATTTCATTAAGTCGTCGACAGTGTAGCGTGATGGTTTGCTTCCCACCATACGTTTTCTATATTCGTCCAAAAACCTTGTTACCTCTGCCCACATATGTTGATGTTCGGTGATCGTGGAACAAACGGCAACAGCTTTATCCTCTCTTGGCCCTGAAACCAATCTCGCACTGCTCTGCTATGATGGATGGGTCTCTGCTCCTGTAAATAATCTGTTATCTCGTTAGTTCATATATTTTTATTTAAATAACGTATTTGTAATAAACACATTGGATTGTTATTTTCCACAGTGTTTAAGAATTCATTCCCTGTCATAGATAAGTGATCTGGATTCAACAGTCCGATTAAGAATGTGGTTCACCCAGTCTATCATATGATGAGAGTCGTAGTCGGATATCCAAATTAAGACTGACTGGCTGAATCCGATTAGGACGATCTTGTATTGAAATGAAATTACAGAAATCGGATAATTTGAACGTCTGTATTGCAACAATGCTGCGCACATATATTCCTATGATGGAGTAACAGCTAGCAACTGTCTAAGAAAAAGTGAGAAATATGTCGACTAGCAGCAATGTAACGTAATTATAACCCATATTTATCTGATAGAAATATTGAATCGAACAATACACATCTATTTCAGTGGTGGGATGATACTTCATATGAGATTTGCTAATGTCATAATGACAATAATAATAATAATAATAATAAAAATCCCGTGTGGCCGATATGGGAAACCCTCCCCCATATGGGTGGTACCGAGGAAATCAAATACTTGGGGTGAACCAAATACTAACACAATCCTGAACGGCTACTCAATCCGTTGAACCCAAAATCCAGACACATCTGAGTGAAAATCACCGCTACTCTGGTCACCGTCTGTTATCTCAATGAGCTTGGCTGAAAATATTTGCTTCCAAAGGCTTCAACACCCTCTGGTCCTGTCTGGTCACGGTATCACCCAGGCCAAACCAACGAAACACAAGAAAACATGAACTATGCAAGCAAAGGTAACTTTACCCCAGGTGGTACACAACCTGGCCACCGATAGGCGGCAGTTGGATTTTCGCACTCTGGGGAGTCCAGGTTAGCACGGCAGAGAATATCGAAGGTCTCTGGTAAATTTCGCTACAAGCAGAAAACATTCATTTGAATACTAAACATCGATACATTGATCCAAACAAGAAACCTAAATAATCTCACAAAAAAAATCGTCCGCCAAAAAATTCTCATCCTTGCTCTTCAAGAACCACGATTAATTGACAATTAAAACTTGCATTACGGAAACCATGGCATCTTCAAGAGCAAAATACAACAAAAGGTAGCGAAAGGCGCACCAATCTTCGGCATTGCATTTCTCGAACACAGATCTATCAACACCTCTGTCGAAAAAATCACACCCATCAACAATCGAGTTATGACTATGCTCATTCAGAGCCCCTACAAAAAATATACTCTCGTAAATGCACATGCCCCCACCAACATCGAAAATAAGGAAAACACCGAAAATGTCGAAAAATTGTGGAACGCACTCGAAAATGCTATGAGCAAAATTCACCAAGATGACGTGAAAATACTAATGGGAGACTTCAACTCTCTATTTGGGACAGAAAAAACCTGTAGAAAAATCATTGGTACTAATTCAACACACCGAAACGCTTAGACCAACGGCACACGTCTGACTGACATTTGCCAACAATTCAACCACAAAATAATGTCTTCCCACTTTAGGAAGTAGCCTGTTCCCAAGAAACATGTTTGGCTACCAGGTGCAAGCTGCTTTCGTAGTTGTGTTGCTCGATTTTCTTACGCTGAGACCGAAAGGTGTCTCAGTTCAAAAGTGGCTCTGAGCACTATGGGACTCAACTGCTGAGGTCATTAGTCCCCTAGAACTTAGAACTAGTTAAACCTAACTAACCTAAGGACATCACAAACATCCATGCCCGAGGCAGGATTCGAACCTGCGACCGTAGCGGTCTTGCGGTTCCAGACTGCAGCGCCTTTAACCGCACGGCCACTTCGGCCGGCGGTGTCTCAGTTGTTGGCAACAAATTCCAGCTGTGTTGCACACAGCCCTTGGGCAGAATTCGTAGCCCAAAACACACTTTTGGAGCTAACAGATGTAAAATATTATGTTCACACTACTCTTTGCTCGAGGTTATGTCTTTTTGAGGGGCTCAGCTTTTCATTTCTTCTTAGGAAGTTAACGATAAAGGCATCATAACACGTCACCAGTAACAGTACTGCATACGAATGCTCAATGAGCGACCTGATGACGTTCAATAATAGTCACTCCGTTGATTTTTGTTGTTTCGAATTAGAGTATGCAGTACTCCTACACCAGGCTTCTGAACTTTGCCTGTTGAATGCAAATGTCGCATGATGGTAAAATGGTAATCTATTACATATATCAGTAGTCGAGACTTCCATAATGTGGAAAATCATTCATGCCAGAACGATCTTTGTTGAAACAAGAATATCTTTTTCTGGCATATTTTTCCCAAAAGCACTCGCTCCACACACAATTCAAATCTTTCTAGCTGCCTCCTCTGCATTCACGCCTCTGTTATACCAAAAGTAAACGTTGTGTTGCAGATGTTACACCTATTTCCACTTGCGACTCAATTTTACAATGCTTAACTGTAGTTCATGATTTTCTAGTATGCAAAATCCAATGCTTAACTGCAAGATGATAACTAGAACTTCAAATTCGAAAATGACAGTTGATACATACACTGACAGCGTGGCGCCGCGTTCACCTGGGCGGCGCCGAACTTCAGGCGGCGGGTGGCGTCTGGCCGGTGGTCGGTAGCCGCTGCAGCGCGAGGAAACGCTCGAGCGTAAGCTGTTATGATCGCGGCGCAGCCATGAACTGTCCTGCGGAATTGTTTCTGGAATACTGGGTATTGCTGGTGGGTAGAATGTTAAGCGAATTATCTTGGATGTTCAGTCAGACTCATAACTTTAGACCGACTGTGGAAAAAAAAAAAAAATACAGTTGGACGCGAGCAGGCGACTATAAGTTTAGGATGCACGACGCTTACCACTAGACCATGGGCTCCCATAGTCCGACAGCGTCTCGGAAGTAGACAACACGTCTTACTAACACTTCCGCATCTTACAGTGTTGCCAGATTGTGCATATAGCCGGACTTAGTGTTGCCAGGGGCGGTCAGTTTTATTGGCCACCTTAAGTGAATGACGCGGACTTAGTCTCTGTGGCGGCCGGCCGGCGGTCAGTTTTATTGTCTAAGACTGTACATTCATGGGCTCCAGCCCTACATTGATACCGGTGAAAGTCGTTTTCCAATAGCTGTTATTGTTCCAGAGATATTTTGGGTGGACAAGATAGCTGGGACACTCTGTATATTAATTATGTTTGCATGTGTAGCCGCCTGTTTAGCGAACTGCTTACACAGCGTGGAAGGTTGTTTACTCGTCGTGGCGAGTTGCTGCCGCCGCCGACGAATGGGCCGATCTCAACTAAAGGACTCAAAGCAACAAATAGCTGGCTGCTCAAATGTATTAACCCACAAGGCGCCGTAACCGTACTGATCTAGTATTTGCACTACCTGATGATGGATCAGACTGTTTCAAAATCTGTTCTCTGAGTTTGACATCAGGTACTTTGTATACGATCGCTTCACGCAACATAACATCTGAGTATAAAGCTCCGCAAGCACGTACGATTTTTCATTTTCTTGTCGAACCCTGCAAATCGGTTAACCACTCATGATAAGTTCTTTCTGACCTTTTTTTGCAGTTGAAGATATTGATACCTAGCAGCTACCAGTTTTACTTGTTGGTCACGATAGTTATTATTGATGCTATCACTTGGTCGCAATCAGGTTCACTCGGAGTGGCATTAGCGATAGGTTATGAGGCGGAACACTGCACTTCCAATGGTGGATAATAGATATGGAGGTTTCACAGTACCTGGTACATTGTGAGCGGGGAGGTGTGCCTCAATCTGTGACTACCACTCGAGCCATTCCTCGTCTTGTTCACTAAAATGTCGAAAAGGCGGTATAGCAGCAGGTGTTGCTGTAGGTGGTGCTTGTTCCGTCTGGTGCGCAGCGTTGGCCAGTAGCTGGTGCACCGTGTTGAGTAATGTGGAGATCTGTAGCGTCTGGAACTGAAACATCTGCATTAGCTGTGTGGCATCTAACGCTTGCAGCTGTGACGCCTGAGCAGTGGGTCAGGCATAGTCGGGGTGGTCATTTTGGAAGAAACAAATGCAACAAACAGACAAGGTAAACAAGCAAAGGAATTTTCTGCAACGCCCACCTGAAAACACTGATTAGAAAAAACGATAAGAAACTCTTAAAGCAAAGGAGCGCCCCTGCAAAGTGAAGGTGAGAGAAAATTATGGTGTCAGCATAAAAAAAAAAAAATCAGTGGCCATCAGACGCGGGGTTTGCTTGTAAGTCCTCGTCGCCAAATGAGGGGTCTTGCCCACTCGCCGCTTGTGGATCGCCTAAAGGATGCTGCTTCTGGGATAGCTCTACAGCAGGTCAAGCAAATCTCGTAATATCTTTTATTACAAATAAGAAGATTGACAATACTTAACTTTGAATTTACACTGGTGTCGCAGGCATGGGCGACATGCAAACAATCTAAGTACTTTACTGAATACAAGGACCATGTAAGCAATTGATATGGATCACACGTCACTGCTATCGTAGTGCTCTCCTAGTATTGTGCCACTATGGTGCGCCCGAGGATTCCAGGAGCAGCACTTACATTCCTATCTTGTAGAAGCCGCTCTTGTCGTTGCGCGGTCCGTGTCTGTGGGCTATTGGCTGACGTCGCCTCACCGCCTTCTCTGCTCTTGCTTTTTCGTCTTCGTGCCAGCGCTTCTCGATACGCTGGAACAATAATAAATTTAAAATTTTAAAATTACTTAGGAACATACACCGAAGCCCCAAAGAAATTCTTATAGGCATGCGTATTCAAATACAGAGATATGTAAAGAGGCAGAATACTGCGCTGCTGTCGGCTACGTCTTTAGAGGGTAGTCGGAAATTCCCGTTACAGACTTCTAGGGCTTGTAGAGGGGAGAGAGTGCATCGTATTTTCAATAGGAACTTATGTCCGGAAACGTCATCCAAGGAGACTACAGAGCGTCAAAGTTATAGGCGCGGGCGTCTGTAAATGTACGTATACACGGGGTGATTTCGTGATGTTACAGACTTTCTAGGATGATGGAGAACGATAAATGTATTAATTTGAAGCAAGGATCCTTGTACCGGAAACGAACGAGTCGAAAGCTATAAACGAAAACAGTTCTCATACCTCTGACAGCTGAATGCATGTACCGGTTGTTGTACTGTAGGGTTGGTAACTTTCAGTGATGGTAGTGTGGACAAAAACGAGAAAAAATGTCCAATAAACGTGGGCTCTAAAGTGCGTACCTTAACAGCTAAGAACACTTGCTCGGTAGAGGAGATGTTCAAAAATGGTTCAAATGGCTCTGAGCACTATGGGACTTAACACCTGAGGTCATCAGTCCCCTAGAACTTAGAACTACTTAAACATAACTAGCCTAAGAACATCACACACATCCATGCCCGAGGCAGGATTCGAACCTGCGACCGTAGCGGTCACGCGGTTCCAGACTGAAGCGCCTAGAGGTGATATGTCTCACATTAGCTAAGATGAACCAATGGTCATAGCTCCTCAGGTATGTAATTTAGAGCTCACGCTTATTGGACTTTCTTTGTCGTTTTTGTCCACACATCACCATTGAAAGATACCAGCCCTACACTCTTCGCAACACAAGAACCGGTACATGTATTCAACTGTCAGAGGTATCAGAAAGGTTTCCGTTTATCACTTTCGACTAGTTCGTTTCCGGTACAGGGATCCTTACTTCAAATTAATACATTTATCTTTCTCCATCATCCTAGAAGGTGTATACGTACATTTACAGACGACCGCGCCTATAACTTTGACGCTCTGTAGTCTCGTTGGATGACGTTTCCGGACATGGGTTCCTATTCAAAATACGACGTACTCACTCCCCTCTACAAGTTCTGGAAGTCTGTAACGGGAATTTCCGACCACCCTGTATAAGACAACAAGTGTTTGGCTCAGTTGTTAGATCGATTACCGGTGCTACAGTGGAAGACTATCAAGACTTAAGTGAGTTTGAACGTGGTGTTACAGTCGGCACAAGAGCGATGGGACACAGCTTCTACAAGGTAGTGATGAAGTGGGGATTTTCCCATACGACCATTTCACGAGTGTACCGTGAATATCAAGAACTCGGTAAAACATCAAATCTCCGACATCGCTGTGGCCGGAAAAAAGATCCAGCAAGAAGGGAACAACGACGACTGAAGAGAATCGTTCAACGTGACAGAAGTGCAACCCTTCCGCAAATTGCTGCAGATTTCAGTGCCGGGCCATCAACAAGTGTCAGCATGCGAATCATTCAAATAAACATGGGCTTTTGAAGTCGAAGGGCCACTTGTATACTCTTGATAACTGCACGACACAGTTTTACGCCTCGCCTGAGCTTGTCAACACCGACATTGGACTCTCGCTGACTGGTAACATGTTGCCTGGTCGGAAGGGCCTCGTTTCAAATTGTATCGAGGACATGGACGTGTACGGGTACGGAGACAACCCTGCATGTCAGGGGGGAGGGGGGGGCTGTTCAAGCTGGTGGAGATTCTGTAATGGTGCGTGGCGTTTGAAGTAGGAGTGATATTGGACCCCTAATACGTATAGATACGACTCAGACAGTTGACACGTACGTAAGCATCCTGTCTGATCACTTGCCTCCATTCATGTCCATGGTGCACTCTGACGGACTTGGGCTATTCCAGCAGGACAATGCGACACCCCACACGTCCAGAATTACTACAGAGTGGCTCAAGGAACACTCTTCTGAGTTTAAACACTTCTGCTGGCCACCAAACCCCCAGATATGAACATTATTGAGCATATCTGGGATGTCTTGCAACGTGGTGTTCAGAAGAGATTTCAACCCCCGTGTACTCTTATGGATTTATGGACAGCCCTGCAGGTTTCCTCCATGTCTGAACATTAGTCGAGTCCATTCCACGTCCTGTTGCGACATCTCTGCGTGCTCTCGGGGGCCCTACACGATATTAGGCAGGTGTACCAGTTTCTCTGCCTGTTCAGTGAAAATCAGTTATAAATATGAAAAGCATTTTTTTTAAAAATAAGCATGTTGCAGCATGAATGAGGTACAATAAATAAATGCCTAAAAACTAATATTAATGGTGTGCCTCCTTTTCTCTGTGGATCTGAAACATGGGCATTGACAAAGACTGGTAAAAACAAGGTACAATCAGCCTTAATCAGATTTTTAAGGGCAAAAAAACATGTAGCACTTCATATAAAATTTCAAATGAGAAAAAACAAGTTAAGGATTAGGAATAAGCTCTTTGGGAGAAAACATTGTAAGCTATAGAAATTATTACATAAAATATGTTGACAGAAATCCTAAGCAGAGGATCCCAAGAAGAGTGCTATACTGTAGGCCTAAGAGAACAAGATGTCAGGGGACACTAAGAAACCAATGGTCGGACATCCTTTGAAGACGGAATAGGCAACACTGGCTAATCCACGTCGAGGCGAAGAAGATAGACTTGCTTAGGATCTGCTTGTCAATGTCTGTTTGCACATTCCGGCACTTCTAGCAGTACTGTCATTACTTTCCCTCCTCATTGTCAACATATTTAGTGACGTTAACAGTAATTCATCGTGGTGTGTGGGAGGTCATCCGACCACCAACTCTTTACCACTAACATAAAGTCAGCCCCTATAACAATGCGGACCCCGTGGAAGAAACGAGAACCGTCAAAAGAAGAAGAACAGTAAGTCGTCGTGGTCGACCATAAAGGCATTTCCCGCTGTCACTATCTGTGCTCGCACTGCGATAACAGGGTTCTGTAGTTTGAACTGGATCGTGGGTGCACCGAGTCACGTGAACGATTTCGCTCCCACGGGACTAGGATTCAGTTTGTCAACTAATATGTCCTCAGTGATGCATTCAACAACAGTCCCAACAGACAACCCTAGTGAGATACTTTGTAGACCATCTTCGTCCACATGGCGAAGAAGTACACTGCCTGACATAAAAAGTGAAGCGCCAGAAGGCGGGGAGGAAACGAAATGAATTCCAGTTGAGAAAGCATGTCACGTTATTGCAGTGATCACGAAATAGAGTTAAATTTACTAATAACTTGGCAGTATGAGTTCACTTAACAGATTGGTATTACACCCCCTCTGGTCTGGATGCACGCTCTGATTCTGTTGGAATGGGAGTCATAAAGCCGTTGTATCTTCCCCTGACGTAGGTTGCCTCAAAGGTGTAGTAACGGGTCCTTGACATACGGGATACTGGGCGCTGGGATGGACTTGGTCATTCACCTTACATCACAGACACATCTGGGTATATTACTGGCCACGGGAGTACGTCAACATCAAGCGAAAAGTTCATAAAGACACTGCCATGTGTGGACGAGCATTGTTATATTGAGAAATGGCATCACTATACTGTTGGATGAGGGTTAACATATGACGAGGTAGATTATCCTTGAAGTATGGTTGTGCGGGCAGAGTTCCCTTAGTGACTGCCAAGCTTGACCTGAAGTCATAGGCTATGTCTCCCCGTACCATAAATCCAGGAGTAACACCGCTGTGTTTTCCAATACAGTGGAAGAATGAGACTTCTCTCTAGGTCTTGGCCATACTCGCCGACAATGTCATCCGGGATAGTGCAGAACCCAGGTTGATGACTGAACACACTGCAACGGCATTTAGGCATTTAGCAGCAGTCCTTGATTCCCCGTCACGGCAGCCTATACATTGGGCGGTATTTCCCTTCTACAGATACTGCTAGTCTCAGATCAATGGTGTGAGACAACACAGAACGTTACAGGGTGTCCAATACGTTTTCTCGGGTGTCAGACACAGATGCTAAGTGGTTACGAAGTGTTTGGAGCACAACACGAAGATACTCCATTTTGCTGGTCAGACGTGGTCGATCGGAAGCTCCTCAAGTTTTCATACTGGTCAACATGGGGCCACTGTCACATCTGAATGCATCACAAATCTGGTTACAGCCCGGTTCGACCACCCGGCCAAATCTGCTGATAACGTTGCCTCACATCGGTACGCAGCATATGCGTGTCCTTCATACTGATCACTCAACATCTGAAGCTGAACACACATCTTATTTATCCCGCCAGGCCTTCTAACAACACTAAACACGAACAAAACTAATGCACGCTGGTAATTAAAAACATTTTTTTAGCAAATTAGATTTATCCACTGCATTCAGCACGCCAAGATATGTTATGAAAAAAAATTCCAGCCCCATGCGATTTTTTTACTACCGGGTTGAAATTTCACCTGTACCTCTCCTTAAATCTAAGAATCAAATCTCCTCCTTGGGGCCGAAAAGTTCGTTCCCCCTCGGTGTTCCGTTCGAAAATTTATGTCCAGTTGGATAAAATACACAAAACTACCTCCTAAACACTAATGTCAGAACAGTAAGTTTTCATTCAACAATGGACAACCATAGTCCCATATTCCACCAGAAGATGAAGTTACATTCAATGTCAGAGCAGTCTGCTATGGCGTAGAAAATGGGACGGTCCCAAGAACAGAGTGGCGACGCAAAATGACATCTTTCTGAACAGACTATAGCACGTTTGATACCTTAACGATATTGTCGTATGTAAGGATCGGACGTCGAATTAGAAATGCACAAGGAAATAGGTGGCTTTTATAAACAGAGCGGCAGATTCTTATATAACGATCATAGGGAGACTTCATCCAGCCGCGCGGGATTAGCCGAGCAGTCTGAGACGCTGCAGTCATGGACTGTGCGGCTGGTCTCGGCGCAGGTTCGAGTCCTCCCTCGGGCATCGGTGTGTGTGTTTGTCCTTAGGATAATTTAGGTTAAGTAGTGTGCAAGCTTAGGGACTGATGACCTCAGCAATTAAGTCCCATAAGATTTCATACACATTTGAACATTTGAGACTTCATCCAGATTTTCACTTATTTACTGTCGCCGAAGATCGTACGTATTTCCTGCTGGCAAGTGTAAAATAAAGAATTTTACGCACTGCGGCTAGGCTGATTGTTGACTTCATTATGTACAACGAAATACATCAAAATTTCCTGTCAATAGTCGTTAGTCGTATTGTATGGGGAAACACGGATACAATACATGTATACGGACATAAGAAATAAAGCTCAGACAGAGACGAACTTCAGAGACCGGCACGCTTCAAGCAACAAGCGTCGACTTGAGTTACTCACCAAAGGTTATGTCTACCCGACAAACTTCAAGAAATAGCAGTGGCAATCATTTTATATGTCGTAGAAGGAAAGGAAGTTCAACAAAACAAGACGGAAAAATTAAGATCCAAGTTAACGAAGGAAGTTTTTTTTTAATGCTTCTTACGTATCTTTGTTAGATGTCTGAAAGTACATTTATTCATTTCGTTTTTTATTACAATTCACCATAAAAGATTTTCGCAAACACAATGTCGCCCTTATTCCAGAGATTAACATTTAGGATCCCCGAACTTCTCTGGTACTCTACCGGACGGGCCTTGGCGAACAGTCACGATCACAGCACCGTGCCTGTGTATTCGTTCAACGACTGCCTCATGCTTCCTCCAAATGCTAAGGCATTGGTCACATTAGTGTCTTTACGCTTTGTCTTGAATGATTTGTGCAAGTGCACCACCTTCCAAGAAACCTACTATCCCTACCTTCGTACAGCGCCTGCTGGTCGAGACCTTAGAGAGATGTGTCTGCGATGTAAGGTGAGTGACCAAGTCCATCCCAGCGCCCAGTATCCCGTATATCAAGGACCCGTTACAACACTTTTGGAGCAACCTACGTCAGTGGAAGGTACAACTGCTTTATGACTCCCATTCCAACAGAATCAGAGCGTGCATCCAGACCAGAGAGGGTGCAATATCAGACAGTTAAGTGGGCTCATATTGCCAAGTTCTTTGTGAATTTGACTCTATTTCGTAATCACTATAATAACGTGACACGCTTTCTCGACTGTAATTCGTTTCGTTTTCTCCCCGCCTTCTGGCGCTTCACTTTTTATGTCAGGCAGTGTATTTCTTTTCCATGTGAACAAAGATGGTCTACAAAGTACCTCACTAGGGATGTCTATTGGAACTGGCTATAAAGTATAGTTGTTGAATGCTACGCCGAGGACGTATTATTCGACAAACTGAATCCTAGTCCCGTGGGAACAAAATCGTCCACGTGACTCGGTGCATCCACAATTCAGTTCAAACTACAGTGCACTGTTATCGCAGTGCGAGCACGTAGAGTGACAGTGGGAAATGCCTTTATGATCAGCCACGACAACTTACTGTTGTTGTTGTTGTTCGTCTTCTTCTTCTTCTTCTTCTTTTGGCGGTTCTCGTTTCTTCCACGGGGTCGGCACTAATATACGGGTTGAGTTTATGGTAGTGGGACATAATTGGTGGCCGGATAACCTTCTGCACACCACGATGACTTACGATTAACGTCACTAAATATGTTGACTATGAGGAGGGAAAGTAATGGCAGTACTGCTAGAAGTGCCAGTATGTGCAAACAGATATTGACAAGCAGATCCTAAGCAATTCTATCTTCTTCTCCACTCCGTGGATTAGGCAATGTTGCTATTCCGTCTTCAAAGGATGTCCGAATATCGGTTTCTTGGTGGTCCCAGACATCCTGTTCTCTTAGGCGTGCAGTAGAACACTCTTCTTGGGATCCTCTCCTTAGGCATTCTGTCAACATATTTTATGTACTAATTTCTATAGCTTACAATGTTTTCTTCCAAAGAGCTTATTCTTAATCCTTCCCTTGTTTTTTCATCTGAAATTTTATATGAAGGGGAACATGCTTTTTTTGTTTTTTGTGTTTTTGCCCTTAAGAATCTCATTTCGGTTGCTTGTATCTTGTTTTTACCAGTCTTTGTGAATGTCCATTTTTCAGATCCACAGAGAATAGGTGGCACACCATTGATACTAATTTTTAGGCATCTATTTATTGTACCACATTCATGCTGGAATATGCGTAATTTAAAAAAAAATCATTTTCTCCCACTGCTGTATTTCCAGAAAACATAAACCGAAATCACTTTCCAGACGGTATTTTGCAAATGCGCCGCGTACTAACCATATACACGCGGAGTAGCAGCAGGTTAAGCACCTCCGAATACAGCAGTCCTTCTTGCAGCGAAGATGTTTTCAGACAGCAACTTACGGTCGGAATTCCCAGTAGCGTTTGGAGTAACTTTGAAGTAGCGTGACGTGTGGAGGGCTGTATCCTGGTCAAACAGCGAGGGGCCGACTCGCTTGCCGCCCAGTGATCTGCTGCACAGCCCTCTACAATGACGTTTCGCCAGTCATCACACCACTTCAGCAGTTCTGAGAACGGCAGGCCTCCACGGCTGGGGGGGAATCCCTGTGAGCTCAGTAAGCAGCTGCAGACATGGGTAAGCCCCCTCCAGAGGCGCTGACGACGCCAGATATAAAAGGCAGAGTGCGGTTCGTTAAGGTGTTGTTAGTGTTCCGTAGCCGCTACCGACCGCAACGCCATGAAGATCTCTGCAGGTGTGGCCGTCGCCGTTTTCGCCGTCCTGGCGCTCTCGTCCCTCGTGGAAGCCCAGAGAGGTGAGGCTGTCTCACGAACCGTGCCTGACCTCTGTCAGATTTAAACGTCTAGAAGCAAGCGGATTAAGAACTCTCCGGGAAGTAATATCTTGTCTTCTTCCGAGGGTAATGTCCTAAGCATAATGTGAAGGACAATCAAAGAATTTAAAATAAAAAGATGTTAAAATAGTCGAGAATAAACTGAGTGAAAGTCCAAGTCCGCAACAGCGGTTTATTGTGTTTATATGTATAAAATGCATTTTTGCACCATCAGCTGTTTTTATTTTAAACCCAATTCTACCGGTTTCGGTCTTGGACCATCTTCAAGGATGAAGTGTTAAAATGATTTAAGCCACCATACTGCATAAGTCATTACTTAAAATGTATAGTGCATGGTATTAATGTAGATATATGAGACAGGACGTTAAAAGCAAACATCCGAATTCTAAATGTATACCGTACAACTCGAATGTTTGCTTTTAAAGTCCTGTCTCATATATTTGCATTCATGGCATGCATTATACCTTTTAAGTAAAGCCTAATGCAATATGGCGGCCTAACCATTTTAGCCCTTCATCCGTGAAGAAGGTTCAAGACCGAAACCGGTAGAATTTGAGTTTGAAATAAAAACAGCTGATGGTTAAAATATGCATTTTATACATTACTTAACTGCGGTTGGCAGTCATCACCCAAAAACGTTTATTGTGTTTTTCCCTCTACGACAACCCGTTTCATACCCTGGAGATATATCTCTGGGTCATACAAAACTAATACTTCATGGGCCACGACTTCTAACGTACAAGCACGCAGCCGGCCGGTGTGGCTGAGTGGTTCTAGGCGCTTCAGTCTGGAACCGCGCGACCGCTACGATCGCAGGTTCGAATCCTGCCTCGGGCATGGATGTGTGTGATGTCCTTAGGTTAGTTAGGTTTAAGTAGTTCTAAGTTCTAGGGGACTGATGACCTCAGATGTTAAGTCCCGTAGTGCTCAGAGCCATTTGAACCATTTTTTGCAAGCGCACAGGAAAGATCGTCACTCCTCAGTAAAACCACGGATGAACCGGCAGTTGGGCGTCAAAAAATGGTTCAAACGGCTCTGAGTACTATTGGACTTTACATCTAAGGTCACCAATCCCCTAGACTTAGAACTACTTAAACCTAACTACCTTAAGGACATCACACACATCCATTCCCGAGCAGGATTCGAACCTGCGACCGTAGCGGTCGCGCTGTTCCAGCCTGTAGCGCCTAGAACCGCACGGCCACTGCGGCCCGCAGGTGGGCGTCCTATCGAACCGTGCATGATCAGTAAAAAAGAAAAAAATCAGACGCCCACCTGCCGGTTCATTCATGGTTTTACCGAGGAGTGCACCTTGGAAGCCGTGGCCCATGAAGTATTACTTTTATATGACCTGAAGGTACACCTCCAGGGTATGAAACCTGTTGTCAGTGACATGGCCCCCGCAGGCGTTAGCTGGGATAAATACCGGGAAAACATCAGACAACGCCCAAAGGCCAATGCTTTGAATGCGTGGAAGTTGATTTTAAAACTTTATTAACTTGATTTTAAAATAGTAAGTGAAGATTCGTTATCATGAACAACAAGATCCTGAATATAGTTTGTTAATGAAAGTTCCTTAAGTGTTATTTTAACAGATCAAAGAACAGCTCTCAGCATCAATTTACAACGCTTAAAACTCAAAATACCTTTTTAAGCAAAGGAAAAAATACAAATTTAATAATGCAAGGTTAAATAAAAGATTCTTACACCACATCAATATCCAAATTTTCGTAGATATCATCCGTGATCTCTAAAGGCAATAAAATATTGATCACAAAATTTTTAATTAAAACGACTTACATGCAATAAAATCTGATCACTATCAACGTACGCTCAAACCCTGTAGCTTCTACGATGCGCACCGTATCACAAAATGCTTTCCTTCCTTTTAAACACTTTACGCCATAAACCTCCTACATGTGCTGCATTCTACTCCCAACGAATTATGACAAATAATTAAGCATAGATGGTATAATTAACTAGGTATGGAGTCTTTTCCTTTCGAAATAAATAAAAAGCACAAAAATCAACTCTTAATCTCAGTAATTACATCCGTTAAAAGAATATACAGTACATATCTCTTGATTTCGTCGTGGTCATGCGCTGTTGTGCACCGTGCTCTCCTTCAGGATCACATGCGGCGCGGAAAAGATTTTCTGCGATCTATAAACCGTTAACAGGGAGCAACCAACTTACACGAATTGAATACTGGGATTATACGTCGATGTGGGGGCGGCTCGCAAAACTTAAAACGGGCGAGGGAGTACATGTGGTACTAGTGAACACTTAGACTATACCGCACCGCACCAAGCAGCAGTACGGTGGAGTAGACAAAAGAAACCAACAACTGTTGCAAGGCAACCTCAGCAAGACAGTAAGAAAATATATGGGACTTTAAACTCTTGGTGCCGGCCGCGGTGGCCGTGCGGTTCTGGCGTTGCAGTCCGGAACCGCGGGACTGCTACGGTAGCAGGTTCGAATCCTGCCTCGGGCATGGGTGTGTGTGATGTCTTTAGGTTAGTTAGGTTTAAGTAGTTCTAAGTTCTAGGGGACTTATGACCTAAGATGTTGAGTCCCATAGTGCTCAGAGCCATTTGAACCATTTTAAACTCTTGGTCGGGGGGGTGGGGGGGAGGGGGGGTGTCACACGAAACCACAGAATGACGTCCCAAGCTAAATAATGGAAATACTATCTGCGATTTCGACATGAAAAGTAGAACCATAAAATACCATCAGAAGTGAACTGCAATTGATATGATTCATAAGCGTCCGACTGAAAAGCTCCAGAGTCAATCTTTACCTTACAACAAACACTTAACAGCGCCTGTAAAGTTCACTCATGGACACTACCAGAGTGTCAGTTACTCGTTTTAACTGTAGGTAACAGAGTTTAGCACGCTGGGGCCAACTTAGGTTTCTTAATAAGACAAGAAGTGATTCAGTCCTTCACTTGGTTCCACCTTTGACCCCAAACAGTCATTTACTTTAGAGCAGCTAAATAGATGACAATGCTCGTATCAACGCTCTCCTCCCAAGCAGTGCTCTAGCTGGACACTGCAGTACCGAAGCAAAGCTTACACCACTCACAAGTCTGACATACGCGTCACCAACATTAACGACTTTTAGAATTCTTATGTTCACCTCATACACCAAACTTGCCGTAATTCTTCGTTGGAATCCAAGGGCAGAACCAAGAAATCACTTTTCAGCCCTTAAATAACCACACGATGATCGCCGTTCGGACAACACCGGTGCTCCGCACTAGGATCTTCCAGCCCGCGGCGTTTGTCCGCAACCGACTGCTTCTGCGGGGCCCCCCGACCAAGCGTCCTCGCCTTCCGACATCGACGTCGCTCCTCACGCACCGGCCGGCCCTTGTGGCCGAGCGGTTCTAGGCGCTTCAGTCTGGAACCGCGCGACCACTACGGTCGCAGGTTCGAATCCTGCCTCGGGCATGGATGTGTGTGATGTCCGTAGGTTAGTTAGGTTTAAGTAGTTCTAAGTTCTATGGGACCGATGACCTCAGATATTCAATCCCTTAGTGCTCATAGCCATTTGAAGCATTTGAACCTCACGCACCGTCCGGAACTATCTCACTGCAAGCCCCTTCTTCCTCCTTTTGTCCGCCTCGCGGCGCGAGGGAAACCGATTCGCCAAAGACATGCGGCGACCAGAGACTCCAATCCGATCTCGATATCGACATCGCGGCGAGTACTGAGAAAGCGGGTAATAAAAAAAAAAAATAAAATAAAATAAAAATTAAAAAAAAATAAACAGCAAGCCGTACCGGCTCAGTCACATAGGTAAAAACACATTAAACCGCTATTGCGGACTTTCACTCAGTTTATCGTAGCCTATTTTGCCATCTTGGATTTTAAACTGTTTGATTGTCCTTCACATTATGTGCAAGTTCCTAAGCTGTGGTTGCCTCCCATACGATTGTTTCTAAAGTCCTAAAAGTCAGCATGAAATTCACGAATGGTAATGTTGACGTACCCAACTATTACTCTTGCATGATGGGATATATGATTGTTATATGTTCGTTTGAGCTTATGACAGACAGATCTTGAACGTCTGTACTATAATCTTTTAATGGCTCAAAGGGCTCTAAGCACTATGGGACCTAACATCTGAGGTCACCAGTCCCCTAGACTTAGAACCACTTAAACCTAACTAACCTTAGAACATCACACACATCCGTGCCCGAGGCAGGATTCGATCCTGCGACCGTAGCAGTCACGCGGTTCCGGACTGTAGCGCCTAGAACCGCTCGGCCACTGCGGCCCGCAATCTTTTAATGAACGAGTGCGACAGAAAACAGTAAAACAATAAAAAAAAACAGTGAGAAACAAAACATAACATCTCACTCAACGCTATGTCTACACATTCTAAAATCACTTTTATTGTTAAAAGCACTTTTATTGTCATTTCCGAAAGTTTCAGCAAGGAAAAGAATTCAGTGCAGGGATCACTGGACTATGAAATGTTGAGCGAGCCACTCTGCAAACCTGAAAAGAACCACAGCCTAAATGCTTCAGCTGAATCCGGGACAGTAAGCAACATTTCAGAAGGAGGAGGAGGAGGAGGAGAAGATCAGTCTTTAACATCCCGTCGACAACGAGGTCGCTAGAGACGGGCGCTTTTCGAGGTAACAGTACTTTATAATTAGCGTCCACCAATGCACGTTGCGATTGCACACTCAAGGCGCCCATTTCTCACACTCGAGCGTCGTGCTGATATCTTAGAGATGAATAGATTGGCACAGGAGAGAAACTCGTGGCGGGCCGCATCAAACGACTGAGAAAACTGACGACTCAAAAAAAAAAAAAAAGATCTGTCGTTTTTAAACTCTGGTGAGAGGTAATTGCAGTACGGTTGCTGGTTCTGGGTGGTGTGGCTGCCCATTGGTTCTTGTCCAGCTTTCAGCGGGAAAGTGGTTTTTTGCAGCTGAAGTTGAAGATGATCCCTATGTTCAGCACGTTTCTCACAACGGCAGCTGGCAGCTGAGTGCGGGGGAATGGGGGGGGGGGGGGGGGGGAATAGCAGAATCAAGTACTCACGGCGACAGGTGGACAGGTGAAACCGCTGACATTTACTGCACCATGCGTAGAGTACCCACCAGCAACCTCTGGCGTACCAGAGCGTGATAGCGACCAAACGCGCTGAAATCGTTCGGCTCCCCCATACAAGCTCGACTGTATCTGGTGTGATGTCATCACTGTCACATGAGAAGCTGAACTTTCTGTATTCGCTGTTCCCAGAGAAGAGCTCTTTCCCCAACTTAGCAGGTGTCTCACATTTTATCGCTCATGAGTGTTCATAGAAATTCTGACAATGTCGTATCTGAAATGATTTAAGGAAGTCATGAATGACAAAATTAATACAAACATCAAGGCTCAGATTGAAGCAGCTACTGAAACAATAGCGAACAGAGGTACAGAACAGAGGCATACTAAGCGATAACTCATCCATTATGTCTGTCACAACAATTTACATTCTTATCAACAGAAAATACACATATAGACAAACACAAACACACATTCCCACGCCCGGGTTCCCGGGTTCGATTCCCGGCGGGGTCAGGGATTTTCTCTGCCTCGTGATGGCTGGGTGTTGTGTGATGTCCTTAGGTTAGTTAGGTTTAAGTAGTTCTAAGTTCTAGGGGACTGATGACCACAGATGTTTAGTCCCATAGTGCTCAGAGCGATTTGAACCATTTTTTGAACAAACACACACACACACACACACACACACACACATACATACATAGAGGCATAGATAAATACACATAGGTTACGATGACAATCAATATTACCAATTTCCACACATCTCTCCCAAATCCTAAAGTGCCTCCCTCACCACGCACAGTCGTACACACACGCTACAAAAGTACAGAAACTGAACTGCATGTAGCCACCATAACACAGACAAATGACTATGCCAGCACACATCACAAAAATTGATAATACTGGAGACTGTAAACGCACACTGTCAACAAATATAAAAAGAAAGAACATTAGTGAGAAACACCATTAGATCCAAAAATACGTGCACACAAAAATTTTCGTAATGGGACCTCCTAGACTGTAACAGGGTGGATAACCACAGTGTTACATATGCGAAGAAACAGCCACACACAACCGCAAATGGAACAACACAATTTGGAATCTTAAGTAAAAAACTGCCAAAATACTTTTTCTAGGCCGATAATAGGAGACAGACGGAAAGAAACCTGTAAAACAGGTAAAGGCTTGTATTTATTGGATCGTGTATCTAGTATGTACATGTAGTAAAAAGCAAAATATATGTTAGAGCAGTGATTTCCAACATGAAGTAATTATCTATTGAGCGGTAAAATGAAATTTTCGTTGGGTTAAAAAAAAAAAAAAAAGATTCAGTTACGTTCCGGTCACGATATCAAACACTTTTTGGAAGATCATCACGATTATCACTATTTTGTAAGATGGTGCTATTAACTAGATTTTTTATTTAATAACTAACATTAACGCGTGTCACAAGGTGATGGAGATTACAGCTTGCATAACGAATGTATGAGCAATATCTTCCTCACAAAGTCCAATCACTACATATATACTCTTATCCATGGTAGAAAAACCGAGATATAGACACTGATTGACAATCGCTAACGAACGACTGACACTGCTAAGGAACAACTGCCAGTATCTACAGAACAATCAACAATTGATGCGGAGTACACAATCAATGATGACAATAGGAAGTGTGTTGCTGGGACGTGTTTAATGCCACGAAGCCAGTGGACAAACGCTCTATGTGCATTCGACAGTTCATGCACTGTGGTGTTTCAGGAAGATTGTTGTGGAACCAATTAGTGCAACATGCCGTTTGCCATGGCAGTGCTTCTCCGAGACGTCATATGAATGCTTACGATCGTGGACGAGCAGTTGGACAGATCGAAACCGTGCAAAGTGACACTATTGTGACCACAGTAATGAGTGTGCTCAACAGTGCCGTCTCACGATTAAAAAAGGGCGCTGAAGGTGGAAATGCTATGCAAAAGCATGCCGTTATCGTAGACGGCCCACCACACAGCAAGAGAAGCGATACGAAACCCTAGTGCAGAAAAGGAACATACTTGTCATTCCTAGTCAGATCGCACCTACTAACCGCTACCGCTAGACATGGCTCGACTAGAACCATTTCGCAGCGGTTAATTCAGGCTGGTATGGATGCTCGGAAGTCTGTTAAGTGATCCACTTCAACAAGATCATCGTCGAGAAGAAGTTTGTTGGTGTAGGGAGTGTGTTGGTTGCGGTCTGCGGCAGTGGTCCAGAGTGACGTTCTGTGACGAATGTGCCGGCCGGAGTGGCCGAGTGGTTGTAGACGCTACAGACTGGAACCGCGCGACGGCTGCGGTCGCAGGTTCGAATCCTCCCTCGGGCATGGATGTGTGTGATGTCCTTAGGTTAGTTTGGTTTAAGTAGTTCTAAGTTATAGGGGACTGATGACCTCAGCAGTTGAGTCCCATAGTGCTCAGAGCCATTTGAACTTTTTTTTTTTTGTGACGAATGTCGCTGCACTGTGGCAAGTGGTTCTGGCCATCAGTCTGTGTGCAGAGAGAGGGGAATACGCTAAACATCACATAATGTTCATGAACGTCATCGATATGGCCTAGGCGCTGTGGTGCTAGGAGGCATTATGCACCATGGCCAGACACCGTTGCATATCTCTGAGCCAGGTACCGTGACAACACAGCGGTATCGCAGGGAGATTCTTCTACATCATGTCCGTCTGTTCAGAGGTGAAGCAGGTCCCTCAGAGAAACAGGAATCGATTTAGTAGAGATAGGGGATCCAGTATTTCAATCAGATTTTAAGAGAGCTTTGGAGGACTTAACGGCCGGCCGCGGTGGACGAGCGGTTCTAGGCGCTTCAGTCCGGACCCGCGCGACTGCTACGGTCGCAGGTTCGAATCCTGCCTCGGGCATGGCTGTGTGCGATGTCCTTAGGTTAGTTAGGTTTAAGTAGTTCCAGGTTCTAGGGGACTGATGACCTCAGATGTTAAGTCCCATAGTGCTCAAAACCATTTTTTTGGCGGACTTAACGTCAAATGCGTGAGAAGGAATAGATAACAGTGAGCCGTGCGCGGCTTGTGTTCATGCCATTTATTGTTTGTCATCTTCTTTTACGGCACTGCCGCCTCGTTTACTTATTCCATTTACTGGTGTCACAAACTTATGCCTTACTTGCCCGTGAGTGGCAGCAGCAGCGCTTATCGATAAGTGCACTGTCGTACCATCTCTGGAGCGACCGATAGTATTTCCGGGTCGTCGTCTGTCTGGAAGTTAGCGTCGGGAATGGAGCGCCAGTGAAGTGCTGATAGACAGAACTTGCCGACCGCTGAGGAAACACATGAACTGTCCGACGGAAGGAGACTGGAGCGGGAACGACCGTTGGTTGGTCGTACGGCCGGTCGTCTCATCGGCCGACGTGTATTTGGTCTTTTGGCCGTTTCCGTGTGTGAGGCAGTCGGTCGGTTGGGGCAAATCAGCGAGGAAGTCTCCGTGGCGCGTAGTCAGGCCGGAGCCGCTGGCAGTGTGCACGCGCGGTTGGAGTTGTAAGGCGTTTCTTGCGGGGGTTACGAAGTTCGTCGCCCACCGATCCAGGGGCTCACTGTACCTGTATGATAGCCTCAGCTGCTATCACATCTCTTCGTTTGATCCTGGTTGTAGCTTTCTGGGAGATTCCCGAGAGCAACACCGTGTATGAATTGAAGCCGGCTAGAATTGCAGTTGACTCCCTGTGTGGTGTTTAACTTAATTTAATTCATTCCTTCATCAATGAAGTGTACCAGCGGTGTCTTCTGCCTTGTGGCCGTTGTCGTTCCAGTGACCTGCCCTGGTCGTTGACGTACTTTTAGGCAGTGTATTTTCCTCGCCGAGTTGACGCTGTCCAGCACGGCGTGTAGTTCGACAGCTGAGGTGTTGTTGGTAGTTTTGGGCGTTTATCCTCATTTGGCTGGATTAGGCAACAGTATCCAGAACTTTGTGCTATTGACATCTTGTCGTCGTTTTGCTGGTCGGGTGGATCAGAACTGATCTCATTGGTTGGTTCGTCGGCTGGCTTTCGGTTGGGTTGCCTTCCGATTAAGAGGTTGCCGGTCTGCCTACCTTTCTCACCTAAACGTGCGTTAGTGTTACCTTCCCAGGCCGATCCTTGGAAACTTCCCAGCACCGCTCCTTCTGTTTTACATAGTGAATTCCTTTTCAGTCTTAAGTACTCTGTGTGGCTTTTGCAAAGTTTTACTTCTTAGGCCTTAAGCCATAAAAAAAATTGTTTGGTATGTGGCCTTCAGCCGAGTTTCAGTCTTTCAAAATAAAAATTGAAAATTCCTTGTGCCTAGGCCTTAAGCCGTAAATTGAAGTTGGTATGTGGCCTTCAACCGAGTTATCAGCCTTTTCAAATCAAGAGCTGAAAAATTTTGTCTAGGCCTTAAGCCGTAAGAAATATATTCTAGTTTTTATGTGGCCTTCAGTCGAGTTTTCCAACTTAAATTAAAAATAGTAAATTTCTTTGTCTGGGTTAAGCCGTGAGACTGTTTGGGTTTCGTATGTGGCCTTCAGCCGAGAGTTATGTGAAGCATTTTAGGATAAAGCCATTAGTCTATCTTAGTTGAAATTTACAAGCTCTTCCCTTTAGGCATTAAGCCGTCAAATTGTTTTCTGCATGGTGTGTGGCCTTTAGCCGAGATTTAATCTCTCTTACATTAAAAATTCAAAATCCTTGTCTTGCCCTTAAGTCATAAGATTGTTATTCTTTATTATGAGGCCTTCAGCCGAGTTTTCTAAGAAATATTTTAAGATGAGGCCTTCAGCCTTTTCAAATTGAAAGCTCTTCTTCCTAGGCCTTAAGCCGTTAAATTGTTTTGTTGATATGCAAGGTGCCGGGGCTAGCAGTGTATTTAACACTAAATTCTTCTAGAATCTACATATGTAAATGATGCTCTAATCCCCCCCCCCCCCCCCATTGTAACTCCGACTTTTGCTGTTGCACATGGATTAAAAAGAAACGCGAACAGACTGTAATCGACCCTGCAAGTGGAGTAGAAAAGAGTTTGGCACCTGCAATAATTTCATTTGATAAGTAAGTTAAATAAAGGAAAGTTTCATTAACGTAGTGAGAAATGATAGGGTTGCTCTACCGATTAACAGAATGAAAGTTCTGTCCAAAATAACAATATGATTTATTATAACTCAAAATAATAAACAAAAACACATGAAACATTTACAATACATCAAATTGGCTCAAATTGGATACTCAAATAAATGCTGTGAAGGTGAAGTTGTCCCTAAACTAGTTTGGGACATTTATGACGAAGTGGTATGTGGAGCCAATTCCTTGCAACTCAAGTCTTAAGAGAGACACACAGCCAACCCAGCATTAATTGCTGCTACATTAGTGAGAACTCAGACAGTGAACATCCAAGACAGAACAAAGTTAGAAAAGACGAACAGGTGCGCTCTGCTGAGCTCGGATTATCACCTAGCAAAATTGCCTGCTTTGCTGGTGCTGCGGACGTACATTACCAAGCTGTCTTCTTAACTGCACGGACACGATCTGGCATACTGGAGGCGATGGCTGGTTGCTTCGACGTCCCGTCGTGGTGATGATAATGTCGCGAGTATAGCCCGAAACAAATTATCCTGCCCTGGTTGTTCCAGATTAAAGACTTCCTAGCAATACAAATGCGCCTCTGAGGGAGACGAAGAAGGCTCGCCACACAATCACTGACGGTACAGTGATTGATTTTAACAAGCGGAGTCACCCAGTAACTCCGATACAGTCAACTTTAGCCAAAACTGCTCAAGACAGACAACATAGACCTCTTGTACGCAGAACGCTCAATTGCCAACTGTACTCGGAAAGTTACGTCGAAGTCGAAACTTCAGCAACTTCGTCAAACAGTTACAATTAAATAAAAGTATATTATACAGCCAACGGAAGGCAGGCTGACCAGAGCAGCGAGAGCTCAGTCTTGTAACCTACTCCGACCGAAAGGCGAGAGCCGACTACCCCACAAGAGCACCCGTAGAAACTGAACACAGAACATTCCCACCCCCACAACAGTGGCCGTGGTTAACCGTTCCAATCAGCAACTCGAAAACCGGTGGAACATTCCAGAGCACTACCATTCCACCAATGGAGATTCTTGGCGCCAATTTCTGCGCTGATTTTGCTACATCACGGAGCTATGCCCTGAGCAAGCCAATCACAGTTACGATTTTGCAGAAAGCGCGGGAATTCACCCGCCACAACTGCCTGGGTACACAAGTCATTCCCACGCCTCGCTGGTAGCCCGCCAGAAAGTGTTTTCGCTAAGTTTCTGCAAAGTAATGGAACCTCTAGCCCAGCCACTACTTCAGGCCCCTGCGAGCGTGTCTCCGCCGCTATTCTACAATGTCGGCGTCTGGAAAGCATTCACTCGACTCCCTCACACCCGTCGGCTTACCATTTCAAGATCAGCGTAGCCTGCCTGTCACCGGACCACCTGGGTGACGAGAGACGCTGCGTGGGAAGTCCGCGTGTGAAGGAACAGCAACTTTTCACCGCATGCAATTAGAGAGGAAAATCGTAAGATAGAAATATGAGAGGGGGCTTCTGCCACCTCTAAGATATACGGCCTTCAGCTCACTTTTCAGCCTATTTAGATAAAACTTTGAAAATCTTTGTCTCAGCCTTAAGCCGTAACACTGTTCTTGATTAATGTGAGGCCTTCAGCCGAGTTCTATGGGAAAAATTTAAGCTAAGGCTTTCAGCCTATTTATATTGAAGATAAAAATATTTTCTAAAGAATTGAAACCTCCAGAAGAAGTCCTGTACCTCATTTCTTCGCTTAGGCCTTGTCCCTTGGATTTTCGATGTGGCCTTCAGCCGACCTAAGTTAAATCAAAGGAGGTCTTTCATTAAAACCTTGAGGGTTTTGATCCTTGCTTGTGTGTGTTTTGGCCCCTTTCCACAAACATAACTGAATACACTCCGTCCTACTAGCCCAGGGATTTCAAACAGTCTATCAGAATTTCTAAAATCATTGGGGGAAATGGCAACAAAGCGACTATTCACGTTGATGTGTAGAATGTATGAGTCTGCAACATACCATCTGACTTTCGGAAAAATAGCCATCCACACAGTTCCGAAGAATGCAAGAGCTGGCAAGTGCGAGAATTATCGCACAATCAGCTTAATATCTCATGCATTGCTGACAAGAATAATGTACAGAAGAATGGAAAAGAAAATTGAGGATGTGCTAGATGGCGATCAGTTTGGCTTTAGAAAAGATAAAGGCATCCGAGAGGCAATTCTGACGTTATGGTTGATAATGGAAACAAGACTAAAGTAAAATCAAGACACGTTCATAGGATTTGTCGACTTGGAAAAAGCGTTCGACAACGAAAAGTGGTGCAAGATGTTCGAAAGTCTGAGAAAAATATGGATAAGCTATAGGGACAGACGAATAATATACAATATGTGCAAGAGGCAAGAGGGAATAGTAAGAATGGACAACCAAGAACGAAGTGCTAGGATTAAAAATGGGGTAAGACAGGGATGTAGTCTTTCCACCTACCGTTCAATCCATACATCGATGAAGTAATGATAGAAATAAAAGAAAGGTTCACGAATGGAATTAAAACTCAAGGTGAAAGGATATCAATGATAAGATTAGCTGATGACATTGCTAACCTCAGTAAAAGTTAAGAAGAATTAATGATATGGTGAATGGAATGAAGAGTCTAATGAGTACAGAAATGGATTGGGAGTAAATCGAAGAAAGACGAAGGTAATAAGAAGTAGTAGAAATGAGAACAGTGATAAACTTAACAACAGAACTGATGAAACTTCCTGGCAGATTAAAACTGTGTGCCGGACCGAGACTCGAACTCGGGACCTTTGCTTTCGCGGGCACACAGTTTTAATCTGCCAGGAAGTTTCATATCAGCGCCCACTCTGCTGCAGAGTGAAAATCTCATTCTGGAAACATCCCCAAGGCTGTGGCTAAGCCATGTCTCCGCAATATCCTTTGTTCCAGGAGTGCTAGTTCTGCAAGGTTCGCAGGAGAGCTTCTGTGAAGTTTGGAAGGTAGGAGACGAGGTACTGGCGGAATTAAAGCTGTGAGGACGGGGCGTGAGTCGTGCCTGGGTAGCTCAGTCGGTAGAGCACTTGCCCGCAAAAGGCAAAGGTCCCGAGTTCGATTCTCTGTCCGGCACACAGTTTTAATCTTCCAGGAAGTTTCATATCAGCGCACAGTCCGCTGCAGAGTGAAAATTTCATTCTGGGAACAGAATTGATGGTCACGAAGTAGATGAAGTTAAGGAATTCTGCTACTTACACAGTAAAATAACCAATCATGGACGGAGCAAGGAGGACATCAAAAGCAGACTAGCACTGGCAAGAAGGACATTCCTGGCTAAGAGAATTATGCTAGTATCAAACATTGGCCTTAATTTGAGAAAACCTTTTCTGAGAATGTACGTCTGGAGCACAGTGTTGTATGATAGTGAAACTATGGGAAAATCATAACAGAGGAGAATCGAAGCATTTGAGTTGTAGTGCTACAGGCGAATGTTGAAAATTAGGTGGACTGATGAGGTAAGGAGTGAGGAGGTTCTGCGCAGAATCGGAGAGGAAAGGATTATGTGGAAAACACTGACAAGAAGAAGGGATAGGACGATAGGATATCTCTTAAGACATCAGCGAATGACTTCCATGGTATTGGAGGGAGCTGTAGATGGTAAAAGCAGTAGACGAAGGCAGAGATTGGAATGCATCCTGCAGATAACTGAAGACATAGGTTGCAAGCGCTACTCTGAGATGAAGAGATTGGCACAGGAGAAAATTCGTGGTGGGCCACATCAAACCAGGCAGAAGACTGATGGCCCAACAAAAGAAAAAACAAAAGAAAAGGGTCCCGCCTTTCTGTTTATGAACTACAACCCCCCCCCCCTCCCACACACACACACACAGGAGCGCTCAGGTGTCGGATACATAGAGAACTGAAGATACTGAATGTGTGCAAAGATCTGCATATTCCCCAGGCTGAAACCCTATAGATCATACCTAGGATGGCACTGGCAGACGTGGAACTTCCCTCTCCCTACCCCCCTGACCGTGCAAGAACTGTGAGAGGAGTGGGAAAACATCCTGCAAGGACTCTTGTACGTTTTTGTAGCCACCATGAATACGAGGAACGAAATGTGCGTTAGTAGCCGAGGAGGGCGTATTCTTTACTGGGGGTCCGATATTGTCCTTTATGTTGGGAGTATGACCTGTGGTAAACATAAACTTTATTTATGTCCGTTGTCTTGTTTTCCCACGTGGTGAAATCTGTACAGATTTTCCTTGTAACATCCGACCTCCGTTGCGCATGTATTGTGTTTCATGTCATGCATCATTGTCTGTGATTATTCCTTTCCAACAACGTGTCTCTTCCTTAGCAGCTATCAAGCAGTGTGGATCACACGCTTCTGTATCTCATAAAATACCTTGTCCGAGTTGTTAGTAGTTCCGAAAATAGATCAGAAATTTTCTTCATTATTCGCTTCGCAACAATAAACGATTTGGATGCACAGCACAACAGAAACTATGTAATTACACTACAGTGCTATAAGGCCGACACAGTGTTATTATTATTGTGAGTAGCAGTGTCAGACACAAAGCATCGGAAGCTTGGAGTTTTACAATTTTTGTCTTTTCAAAGATAAGGAATCCAGCAAATGTGATTTACAAACAGTAAAAGTTGTGCAGATATTTTCACTTGGTTCATTTTACATGGGGGTGCAGGGGGAGGGTGAAGAAAATCTCACTAGAGACAAGAATGGTGCAGAAGTAACACGTTCTGTAACAAGTGTCTTTTCTCAATATCTTTTCTGAAGAGGAGTAGTAGGTAGCATTAAAAGAAGGTCCTCTCATTGGCACGAACGAAACATATTTTTGTTTGAAATGTATGAAAGGACCTGAACATTAACAAATTTGAAGTAGCTTAAATTCACCACCGCGGAAAGAATGATAACCAGTAACAAAATATAACACACATTAGTTCTACATAACGAAAACTTCGCATCAACGCACACATGTTCATATTATAATTTATAAACATTCTTATCAGGTCAAATTGTGCCAGAAGTTCCTTAAATCCCCTCGTGAACAAAAGCTTCTCCCTATAAATCCTTAATGGAACTCATTGAATGATTACATAGATATTACAAACCTGTAAATAGTCAAATGATCAAGACATTTGCACAACGAACATTGTTCCAGAACCGATCACATACATTATGATATTTTTCGGCACACGTTTCCATAGCTGTCGTCGTAAATACTCACTATTTACATTACTAAACGGCTAATGTGGGTCTTGGTGCTCGGCCACAGGTGCAGGCGGCCTAACTGGCGGCTTACAGTGGCGACAATAATGCGATTTCCATTGCCAAATATAACTATTGGCCAAATTAAAAAATTTAAAACGCTTTTATGATCCACCAATTATGGCGTATAATCTTATGTCAAAGGTTTAATACAGCAAGACAAGCATTACAGTTAGAAACTGTGTGCTGTATTTAGAGGCACTGTGACTAAGTAACTGATGGCGGGTAAATTACACAGACTGTGCTGATTCAGTATCTGGGTATGAGAACACTTAGCGACTTCCAAGAAACTGTACACATAATTTCATACTTTGTATAAACTTTTTCTCGCCTGCATGCATATCGCAAAATATTTAACACATCAGATCATTTGTAAAGTAATCAGAGAATGAAGCTGTTTTGAAACCTGGTGGTAGTCAAGGGAAGGCAGGATTCGGTTACGATTGTGGACGGGGTTGTAATCAGCTACTATTGGTTGCCCTTTACAGTTACACATTTATTTTTAAAACATTAATTCCAGACCCAACAATAAATAAAAAATACCACTTTGAAGGCCAAAACCAAGTACCAAATGGGTGACATCAAATTCATTAGGCACACAAACGCACATTGAACTCACTGTGACAACTCAGACAACGGTTGGCAGAATGAAACAAATCTCTTCACTGCTTCATTAATTCACAGTTGAGTGACCACTCCATCTAATCATCGAGCCAAGTGCTTTTAACACAGTAGGGTCTTCAAGTACTAAGCGATATGCAGATCCACCAATTTGCACATGACGGCGCAATGATAATCTTTCATAACACCACATACATACTGTGGGCCCATATGGGTGACTGACTGCTCTCTACTTGGATTGAAATGCGCTTATCTTAAAGCTTACTGGATCCGGTTTATGACAAGGTCATGCACCCTCGTGGCCACAGCCCTTACATCCGGCAGTCCATGCGTACCACCAGTGGTCCCGGTGAGTTCGCGCACTGCTTGGACCTGGCTCCTCCTGAGTTCCCAACCTAACTGCCCCACTCTCATGATCCGGAAAAACAACGACGTCGCCCCAAAGATAGAGCAACAGTTACTACATATCGATAACCGCAGCTGCTGCCACTAGCAGACAGGCAATGCTTGCGAAACCGAGTGGTGCCAGTCAACACGGGAAGAAGACAAACAACTGCAACCATGCCAACTAAACGATACCATCTGACCTGTAACAGAGGGCGGAAACCGAGAAACAGCACCAACGCAAGCTGTAGCACTGCTCATTTTTATGTATACGAGCTTGAGCCTTTAAAGATCAGGAGTGGGGGGTTTACTGTTACGTAGTAAGAAGATGCTCATAATCAAGTTGGCTGCTAAATGATTATGTAAGTTACAACAGTTAACGGGAAACTGAAGAAATGAAATGCGTTAGCACGGTACAACAAATGTTCAAATGTGTGAGAATTCCTAAGGGGCCAAACTGCTGAGGTCATCGGTCCCTAGACTTACACAGTACATAAACTACCGTTAACTAACTTACGCTAAGAACAAAACACACACACACACACACACACACACACACACACACACACACACGCCCATCACCGAGGGAGGACTCGAATCTCCGACGGGAGCGGCTGCGCTGTCTGTGACATGGCGCCTCAAATCGAATCGCATGGCTACGGTACTACAGATAAGGATGTACTGGCAGAGTGGGGATGGTGAATGTAGCCCACAGTTATAGCCACCTCACTTACACCTGTAGTGACTTTAGTCGCTGTGTTGTGTTGCAGGGTGCTTTCCCGGGCAGCAGAGGATGCAGTCGTGCAACACGTGCTTCTGCACCCCGACTGGAGTGTGGGCGTGCACGCGCAGGGGCTGCATCGGGAAGAGAGGTCAGTGTCTGATGAATGTCCACCTCACTTTGCTCTCATGCACACTTCATTACTATCATGGCACTCGAATTTTTAGTCTGTATGCATTGCAGTTGTTCACGTTTTAATTTTTTTAATGATATTTCGGTTGTGAGCTCTGTAACATCCATGTACTAATTTATATTTACGTGACAAACCCTATTTCTAGGGCTATATTTTAATTTTGACAAATGGATCTATGCCGACATTTGTAAAAACGGCGATGGTACATTAGTCCATACTAATGTAAAATTGCCACCTTCTGAAGAAGACAAATTTAAATTTGTTGAAACCTAGGTAAAGAATTCTTTATCCATTGCAACTGGTCGGCTGTTTATAATTTTATTTTTTAATGATGCTTGTAACACCAAGCATGTCGTGGTCAACATGAAGCGAGAATTTCCGCGCTATTTGATTTGAGCAAGGTTTTTCACAATAACTTTATCTTGGAACTCTTCCATTTGGTCCGTGTTAGCATAGAAAAGCAACAATACAGGAATTGTGAGTCCGCCTTGATGCAAAACACTTTTTGTTATTTATTTACTTATTCCCAAAACTACTGTCAGCGAAAAATATCACCATCATCGGTGGGTTCTTTCTATCTAATTTATCCCTTTAGTGACCAAATTATTTCCGGAAATTGTAGACTTTTTATGAACACTTTATTGGGCTACGAAACCGTTCATAAAATCATAGTTTAAATCTTGAAAGTGAGAGTTTAGCCTATGAGTATAAAAAAAATTAGTGGGAACTATTGTTCCCACCGAACTCTGGAGTAACTTCACTTGCTAATTTAAAAAAATGTATTTCCTTTATTTTTTAGTACAAAAACATGTTAAACATTACATTTGTATTTGTATTAGTTCATACTGTCCTTTGAGTTCACTAAGGTGATGCACTATGGAACTTAGAAAAGCATGGTGCTACACACAAAGGTACGTGACAGTTGCTATACATTATTGTTGTTCTCTTTTCTTTGTTCTTGGTGCTACATTGGCGGCATCTTCTGTTTGTTATACCTTTTGTAGGGAAATGAGTTCCAACTTTCTCCAGACAAACTTCATCTGGTACTCCAGACACACCTCTTTTTGGTGTTTTAAAATGAACAGGCCTTGCTCTTCTCTTACGACTTGAGAAGCCAGAGATAAGCTGCCTTGCCAAGTGCAATCTAAATATTAGCTGGTCTGCTTCTGTCTTCTGTAGCTTCCAAATAACGTAGGAATTGACAACTGCCAAATCCACAAGAAAGAAAAACTGTTTGAGCCAGCACTTCCATGAACGACGGCCTACAACGTACCGTTCACACACCTGATCAAAACTATCCACTCCTCCCATTATTTTATTATATCTGCCACTGCCAATGGGCGGAATACTTCATTTCTGCTTCCACTAACTTACCTTGTAATATTTATATAATTTTCAGTCAAATCCAGCAAATATACACGAATATTATCTCCCTCATAAATACAAAAGTAGATAAATAAAACACAAATCACTTGACACGCAAAAGGAAAGCACACTATCCAAAAAACGCTGTAGCGGTCGAAACAGTGGCTCGTTTTTACGCGGGAACTGCGCTTCTGCGTTGATTGACTCACAAGGTAGAAATACAACAGCTTTCGCCTAAACGTTGACAATCTACACATAGTTAGAACACTCTAACAGAGATGGTAGCACAAGTTAGAAGTGGGAACACGGAAGCGAAAACAAATAAGTGGGAACTATAGTTCCCACTAGTCGCTAAAGGGTTAGTGTAGGTACAGCATCTTTTTAAGACTTGTCACTGTTTTCCGTATATTTTCTGTGCTTTTTCTGTTGCCGTTTTCTCGTCATACGTCATGCCATCTGCAAGTTCGTTGGACGGCTTGCAATTAATTTATCGTACGTTGTAACGTGTATTTGACACCATTTCCACATTTAGTTTATTAACAACTTAAATTGGAAGGAACACATAGAAAATGTTTGCGGAATGCTAACCAAAGACTGCGTTTTATTGTCAGGACACTTAAAAAATGTAACAGATCTACTAAGCAGTCTACCTACACTACGCTTGTCCGTCGTCTTTTAGAACACTGCTGAGCGGTGTTGGATCCTTACCAGATAGGACTGACGGAGTACATCGAAAAAGTTCAAAGAAGAGCAGCACGTTTTGTATTATCGCGAAATATGAGAGCGAGTGTCACAGAAATGATACAGGATTTGGGCTGGATATCATTAAAAGAAAGGCGTTTTTCGCTGCGACGGAATCTTCTCACGAAATTCCGATCACCAAATTTCCCCTTCGAATGCGAAAATATTTTATTCGCACCGATCTACATAGGGAGAAATGATCACCACGATAAAATAAGGGAAATCAGAGCTCGTACGGAAAGATTTGGTGTTCGTTCTTTCCGCGCGCTATACGAGATTGGAATAATGGAGAATTGTGAAGGTGGTTCGATGAACCCTCTGCTAGGCACTTAAATGTGATCTGCAGAGTATCCATGTAGATGTAGATGGAGATTAAAATGAAACACCCGAATTTCTCAAACTGCGCAGAACTGTTTTTATTCATCTACCTTGAAAACAGATATAAACGAATTTTCTGTGGGTCACAGAAGGTCTCGTTGAAACATGTGCTCTCTGCAGTCCCGTAGAATGCAGTCCTTGGTCCAGAGCTTTTCTCGTTCTCTGCCAGTGATAATTCATCTGCGCTACACTCTTGCAAAATATCTCTTACATGCTGACGATATTCAGTTGGATCTAAGCGTCAGCTCTAAGAACATTGCTTCTGCTGTCCCGGGTATGAATGGTGACCTTCGTTCTGAATCACGACGCGCACGAAACTTGGGTTTTTAGTTAAATCCTATGAGGACATATGTTAGTCTCATGTCATACCGAAAGTTTATCGCCGATACTTTCGTGAAACAGTTACTACAGTGCTTCTTCATGGTAGCCAATTGCTCTGTCAATAAACAGTAAAAGATCGCAGTGTAGTCTTGGATGATCATATCGACTGAGCAGAACAATCAAACCACCATAAAGAAAATCTCTCTCTTGCTTACGAAAATGCAATCGAAAAATTTAGACAAATATTTGCACATCGGTTTAAACAAAGTATACTCCAATCTTTAGCCTTGACAAGTTTTTGCTACCGTGATGCAGCTCAACAAGTAATGAAAACTCTGGCGACTGCTCCTAGCTATGAATACTTGCGTAAGACATGTGTGTAACGTTGAGTTGTTTGACCACGTCAGTCATTCCTATGTGCAGTTACGATGGATGCGAACGCATAAACGCCATGATTTTCACACGGTTTAATTCGACGATTTCTTAGCCACTGGTATTCTCAAGTAGCAGATTCATATCTCTGTATCAAATACATATTTTCATTCCATAACCGCAATACCACTTCAGATACGTCAACATCTTGGCTCTACCTTTTCATAATACTAAATATTTCTTCATCTGTTTCTTCATGGATGAAACCTTTATGTATTATCAGCGGCGTAGTTTCCATCTGGGTATATCCCAACTGTTGTTTCTCTCTCTCCCTTTGACCAGTCAACAATTTTCCATATTTTACGAGGCGTTTTCGGAAAGTAAGGTCCGATTAGGGGGTGTGAAAATCCGATGTGTTGGACAGTGTCTTTAGTGTGCCTGTCGATCGCTTCATGTTGCTCTTTTCAGTTCAGAGCCCAAACTGATCACGTAGAATGCCTAAAACAAGTGTCTCCCGCCAAGCCTGAAGCTATGCAGCCAACATAACATAAATGTCATGCATTTCTTTCTTCAAGACAATTTTCAGCCGCATTCTGCACGGACAATCAAGACGCTCCTGCAGCGCTTTCGATGGGAAGTGTTTGATCACCCACAATACAACCCTTAATTGGTTCCCTCCGTTGTTCATATCTGATTACATAAACCGCTGGCTACGAAGCCAACATTTTGGCACAAACACCGAAAGGCAGATGAGCGTAGAGCATTGGCAGAAAGCACAGGCGGCTGCTTTCTGTCACCAGGGTACTGGAAAGTTTGTACAACGCCACGACAGATGTCTAAGCCGGAATAGCGACTATTTAGAGAGGTAGCTGGAAGGGGCGACTAATTGTTGCGAATAAAAAGTTTTTGATTTTAGTCGCGGTTTCATCTCGCGACCGAACGGACATTATTTTGCGGACAGGCCTCGTATTTCTTCTGTACTGATGCAATATTTTTATGCTGAATGTCATTATTCAGCTTCTACAGTAAAGTAAGCTTAAAGAGGAAGCTGCTTTGCAGAATGTGGGTGAGACGGACATTTCTTAAAGTCCTTATATTCATTATTATTCTTATTATTATTTATATCAGTCAGTACTCCTCGTATACTACGCAAATTTTAACGTTAACTCATTTAGGACGTGTGGTTAGAGGTAAGAGAGGCCTTGAACGCCCTAATTTTCTTGGGTGAAATAATTACATAAATAAATGGATGTGGAAAATAAAGCTTTTGGTTTGAACATCGTGTTGTTTTAGAATGCTTGGTCCTGTTCTAACCTCTGAACCGAATTACCCAAGCGTTACAGTGGGGCTTGTAGTTAAGCCTAAACTGCGAAACATGGTTCGATTTGGATTTTTTCATGTTAACAGATCGTTTTCAGAAGTAAAAGAACCAACAAATGACTGAAGAAATCCTAACACCTTACGGTGCCAAAATTCATCGTAGAATTGGATCACCTGTTTCAATGCTCATCTAAGGTCCAGTATTGGTACATCGATGTAGATGGCTTCATTGATAACATGAATGTCTGCTCAAGATTGTGCAGGTTGAGTAATGTGTGGTTAGTTGTTCCTTTTCTGAAATGTAGCTACAGGAATCTTCTGTTGATCATTTCGTTCCTTACTTGTATTCGTGTATGAACCCAACTTGTGAGAGCCACCAGTATCACGGATAAGTATCCCTGCTGTAGAGAAACAGGTTCCAATTTATCTCATGTGGCTATTCGTACAGGACCTTCCTCAACATATTTGTTCTCCTGTATCGCCCTGTCAATACGCTTCAACTTAATTCTTTGTTCTTCCAGGAAGTACAGCTTATTAACAAGCCGTGCACCACTAACTTCAGAGTTTTACGACGAAGATGGTGTCATCCAAAAGTGAACTCTGTTTGGTGGCGTTTGTTGAAATCAGTTGATAAGCTGGCGGTGACCATCAGATTCCCATTTCGACCCTCTGGCTCAGTGACGCCAGAAGCAGGCCTGGTACTGATTGTAACGTAAGGCTGCATGAGCGGTTGGTGCCCGTACACAGTGGTCGCTCGCTGGGCGCTACTAACATGCACTCTGACACAACTTGTTGTCGTGGAAACGTCCCAAGTATCAAATAATCACTTTGTAGCAAAGCTAAAGTGGCATCCTGGATTTCGGTAACACCACTGATTCCCGAACGGCAGTAGTACTAACACGTTGGGGCCTGGCGTATGGCGCAATCCTCAAGCAGCAGCTTGCGGCAATATGTGGTGGTTATGCGGTAATCCGGTAGACCCCTGCAAGAGCTGGATAGCGGCGTTATAGTAGCGCTCAAGAATAAAACGTTAGACCATCTTTAAGATCATCTGCTATTATCATTCTTGTTAACTGCTTGTAGTTTGCTTTTAAACAGTGACATTATTTCCGTGTGCCTATTCAATCTTTGCAAAGTTATGTCAGAGAGCGTCTGTAGTGCTGCTGATTCTTAAAACTATTAACCTTTACAATCAAGCGATGAATACGGTACTTTCAAATGATAAATAACCCACACTATTAGAAATATAAACTATTTGATCAAAAGTATCCGGACACCTGGCTGAAAATCACTTGCAAGTTAGTAGCGCAGTAATGCTGGAATTCAGTATGGTGTTGGCCCACCCTTAGCCTTGATGACAGCTTCCACTCACGCAGGCATACGTTCAGTCAGGTGCTGGAAGGTTTCTTGGGGAATGGCAGCCCATTCTTCACGGAGTGCTGCGCTGAGGAGAGGTATCGATATCGGTCGGTGAGGCCTGGCACGAAGTCGGCGTTCCAAAACATCCCAGAGGTGTTCTATAGGATTCAGGTCAGGTAGGTCCATTACAGGGATGTTATTGTCGTGTAACCACTCCGCCACAGGCCGTGCATTATGTACATGTTCTCGACCGTGTTGAAAATGCAATCGCCATCCCCGAGTTTCTCTTCAACAGTGAGAAGCAAGAAGGGGTTTATAACATCAGTATAAAATGGTTCAAATGGCTCTGAGCACTATGGGACTTAACATATGTGGTCATCAGTCCCCTAGAAATTAGAACTACTTAAACCTAACTAACCGAAGGACATCACACACATCGATGCCCGAGGCAGGATTCGAACCTGCGACCGTATCAGTCGCGCGGTTCCGGACTGAGCGCCTAGAACCGCTAGACCACAGCGGCCGGCTAACATCAGTATACACCAGTGCTGTGATAGTGCCACGCTAAACAAAAAGGGGGCGCAAGCCTCCTCCATGATAAACACGACCACACTATAACACCACCGCCTCGGAATTCTACTGTTGGCGCTACACACGCTGACAGATGACGTTCACCGGGCATTCGCCATACCCACACCCTGCCATCGGATCGCCACATTGTATACCGTGTACTGCACACAACGTTTTTCGACAGTTTAATAGTCTAATGTTTACGCTCCTTACACAAAACGTGGCGTCGTTTAGCATTTACCGGCATGATGTGTGGCTTATAAGCAGCCGCTCGACCATGAAATCCAAGTTTACTGGAATTCCTGTGTGATGGTCTGGATAGATGTCTGCCCATTACACATTACGACCCTCTTCAACTGTGGGCGGCCAGCCGCGGTGGTCTCGCGGTTCTAGGCGCGCAGTCCGGAACCGCGCGACTGCTACGGTCGCAGGTTCGAATCCTGCCCCGGGCATGGATGTGTGTGATGTCCTTAGGTTAGTTAGATTTAAGTAGTTCTAAGTTCTAGGGGACTGATGACCACAGCTGTTAAGTCCCATAGTGCTCAGAGCCATTTGACCCATTCTTTTTGAACTGTGGGCGGTCTCTAGCAGTCAATAGACGAGGTCGGCCTGTACGCTTTTGTGTTGTACGTGTTCATTCACGTTTCCACTTCACTATCGCTTCGTAAACAGTGGACCTAGGGATGTTTAGGAGTGTGGAAATCTCGCGTACCGACGTGTGCGCAAGTGACACCCGATCACCTAACCACGTTCGAAGTCCATGAGTTCCGCGGAGCGCCCCATTCTGCTCTCTCATGATAGCTAATGACTGCTGAAGTCGCTCATATGGAGTACCTGGCAGTAGGTGGCAGCACAATGCACCTCATAAGAAAAACGTATGTTTTTGGGGGTGTCCGGATACTTTTGATTACTTGGTGTAATCTAAACTGGTATCAAACTGAATAATTCAAGTTTATTGGGTGCTTCGTTATTGTAGACTAACCCACAGTGAAGAGATTCTTTAGCAGAAAGAAAAATAGATAATCCTGTATACAGTAGAAGTCATTTCTACTAAAAAACCACATACATTTAAAAATTATCAGTTTTCCGTTTGTATTTGGCAAAGTTAAGTACTAGAGAGACAAATTCCAGCGCCAGGTACTGGATTCGGTCTGAGGAAGTATGTATGGCATTGCCGTTAAGCTGCTAAAATGTGGAAAGACACTGCAGTTGTGAAATTATATACTGTGATTACTACGGCCAATGATACAGTGGTTTGTACAGTTTCGGATTAAGGTAGCTATTTTATTAGCGTTCAGTGGTTTCTGATGGCTACAACCAGAACGTAGTGAATGAAATCTGTAATAGAAAGTTTGAAGTGTTTAGGGAAATTATTTATGTGAAGTTAAAAGTAATACAGAGCATTAGTAACATGTTCTTACCATCATTCGTAGGAGGACACGTGAAGAGCGCTGCTCAAATTTTGCTTATGTAATACAGTCACAGAACGATAATAACTTTCGTGTTTATGTGTTGTTTAGTGACTGGTAAACAACGACTTACGAGGACAGTGAATGAATACAGACAGTGAGCGTAAAGTGCACTTTCTTTCAAATAATTTTGGACGCTACAAAAGAAACAGTGATTAACAGTATTTTTAGAGAGAACTTTAATACATTCCGTAGGCATCCACTAAAAGAAGTCAAATAATAGAAGGCGGAAAGAGCTTCTATCGGTGCACCGTTCGGTTACATAACACATTTTTTCATTTTATTCGGCGGAAAGATTTTACAATGGCGTGTTCACAGAGGCGGAGTCTTCACAGCACTGAATAAACTCGTTTTCTGTTGCAGAGGCGAGATGTACTCCGGGCACGACGTTCAAGAACCAGTGCAACACCTGCCGCTGCAGCGCCGACGGGCAGCAGGCGTTCTGCTCCAGGAAGGCCTGCCCTCCAGGTAGCGCCTGAAGAGCTGAGACGGCCGAAACGTTCATGCATACCGGTAAACACGAACACCATTCTGCAGTGAACACACAGTGCGTAGTGGGGCGATCACTGTTGTAGAAATAATTCAAAAGCCAAGATCGTTTACTGGATAACCTGTTTCAACACACTAAAGGTGCCACCATCGGATCTGAACGTAGATTAACATTTATAAACCATTTGGATATAACGATACATGAGGCGGACCAGCTGGAATAGGGCAGTGTGATACCGACCGTTGTTAAAAGAGCAGCGGTCATTAACAAAATTCCAAATCCTCACATACAGAGGCAAAACAAGAGGAGAAGAAACGCACTAAAAAAAGGAAAGGAAACAAAAGGAAAAGCCTGTGTCTTTTAGCCGTTCTCCTTGTTCGCTGTCCGTCTTCGTCCCTTCACCGTATGTGTTTCTGTTTCTATGCGTTTGGGCGCTGATGACCATGCTGTTTAGCGCCCGAAAACCACACACACACACACACACACACACACACACACACACACACACACATGAACCAAATTTTGTGACTTCAGTTTTACATATCTTATGGAAAAGAATGACAATGAGAGCAGTTATTTTTTTGTGACAATGATTTTATATCAGCTGGTCCGCCTCGTGTATCGTTATATCCAAATATCTACGTTCAGATCCGATGAGGGCACCTTTAGTGTGTTGAAACCGGTTATCAAGTAAATAGTATTTAAGCGATCTTGGCTTTTGAATTATTTCTACGAACACCATTACTGAGAATTTTGCTTGAGCTTCAGAGCTCTGTTTATGTCGCGTTTATTACTTTTTTATTTATGTTTTCCCCTCATTCGGCTCAGAAAGAAATCATCGAATGGAAAACCGAATGCTTTCTCTCGCGTAATGGCTCCTTTCTCATTACAATACGTTTCTCACAGACACTCTTCCTACCTACGGACTTAAACGTCACGAATGACAAGCTTTTCATGAATATAGATGTATATTGCTTTCCTATCAAACAATGAATATAGTACTTTCAGTTGATAAAGAAGCAACACTGGTAGAAATATAAATGAAATTATTATCTAACTGGATAATTCGGGTTTACTAGGTGCGTTGTTATTATTATACACTACCCCCAACGTGAAGTGATTCCTTAGCATAAATAAGTGGGGAAACACGTTTGCCGTGTAAGCTATAAATCATTGGGCACACAATAAGGTAACTTCTGGTTCGGACAGCCAGTAATCTGTAGAGTACCATTCGCGGTTATGACGTATAAAGCCTAATGAGGCAATAGATGGATCATTATAGGAGTGTTGGGCATGATGTTCTGCTAGGAAGTGTTTATTCTTTATACAGGGTGGTCCATTGATCGTGAGCGGGCCAAATATCTCACGAAATAACTGAGTTTTTTTTAAAAATAGGAACCCCCATTTTTTATTACATATTGGTGTAGTACGTAAAGCAATATGAATGTTTTAGCTGGACCACTTTTTTCGCATTGTGACAGATGGCGCTGTAATAATCACAAAGATATGGCTCACTATTTTAGACGAACAGTTGGTAACAGGAAGGCTTTTTAAATTAAAATACAGAACGTAGGTACGTTTGAACATTTTATTTCGGTTGTTCCAATGTGATACATGTATCTTTGTGAACTTATCATTTCTGAGAACGCATGCTGTTACAGCGTGATTACCTGTAAATACCACATTAATGCAATAAATGCTCAAAATGGTGTTCGTCAACTTCAATGCATTTGGCAATATGTCTAACGATATTCCTCGCAACAGCGAGTAGTTCGCCTTCCGCGATGTTTGCACATGCATTGACAATGTGCTGACGTATGTTGTCAGGCGTTGTCGGTGGATCACGATAGCAAATATCCTTCAACTTTCCCCACAGAAAAAAATCTGGGGACATCAGATCCGGTGAACGTGTAGGCCATGGTATGGTGCTTCGACGACCAATCCACCTGTCACGAAATATGCTATTCAATACTGCTTCAACTGCACGCGAGCTATGTGCCGGACATCCATCATGTTGGAAGTACATCGCCATTCTTTCATGCTGTGAAACATATTGTAGTAACATCGGTAGAACATTACGTAGGAAATCAGCATACTGTGGGGCGGCAGGTGGAAATAGCTGTTATAATAATGTTCCAAGTATTTATTTAATGCTGTTGTTTTCCGTTCTCAACACTGTCTCTCTAACTACAATATTGGCAAACAGAAAGTGATTAGCAAAACGTAAAGCCTGTAATTAGAATTCCTAGTGCCCACTCCATCTGAGAAATACATTTATAGCTGCAGCTTATAGCTCTGAGGAATTAGGAGATTGTCTGGGATTCATAATAAAAAACCATTTTCTCTAAAATGTTCACTATATTATGAAAGTCACAGACCAAAAAGAATCCACACAATCCAACTACCAGAGCAGTTCAGAGTCTAATGCGCTGATACAACTATAAGTGTTCAAACTAAATGTTTAAGTGAATGCTCTCCATAATTTGATGATAATGTTAATCAAACGCCACACTAAATAATGGTAGAATATCCGTCCCGCGGCGGCACGTGAAAATACGACATACACAAACTGAAGATAGATCATTAAAGTCATCCCAGAATTAACACTTCACTCGAAAACGATTTCATGGTTACGCGTATCCCGAGTAACTTATTATGGCATCTGAGGCTGTTTATAGCAATGATACCGACGCGACGCGACTCCCGGCACAGGTAGTGCGCTAATCAGCATCTGGAGAGAACTCTCGCTCAGCGTTCTTATATACACTCCTGGAAATGGAAAAAAGAACACATTGACACCGGTGTGTCAGACCCACCATACTTGCTCCGGACACTGCGAGAGGGCTGTACAAGCAATGATCACACGCACGGCACAGCGGACACACCAGGAACCGCGGTGTTGGCCGTCGAATGGCGCTAGCTACGCAGCATTTGTGCACCGCCGCCGTCAGTGTCAGCCAGTTTGCCGTGGCATACGGAGCTCCATCGCAGTCTTTAACACTGGTAGCATGCCGCGACAGCGTGGACGTGAACCGTATGTGCAGTTGACGAACTTTGAGCGAGAGCGTATAGTGGGCATGCGGGAAGCCGGGTGGACGTACCGCCGAATTGCTCAACACGTGGGGCGTGAGGTCTCCACAGTACATCGATGTTGTCGCCAGTGGTCGGCGGAAGGTGCACGTGCCCGTCGACCTGGGACCGGACCGCAGCGACGCACGGATGCACGCCAAGACCGTAGGATCCTACGCAGTGCCGTAGGGGACCGCACCGCCACTTCCCAGCAAATTAGGGACACTGTTGCTCTTGGGGTATCGGCGAGGACCATTCGCAACCGTCTCCATGAAGCTGGGCTACGGTCCCGCACACCGTTAGGCCGTCTTCCGCTCACGCCCCAACATCGTGCAGCCCGCCTCCAGTGGTGTCGCGACAGGCGTGAATGGAGGGACAAATGGAGACGTGTCGTCTTCAGCGATGAGAGTCGCTTCTGCCTTGGTGCCAATGATGGTCGTATATGCGTGTTTGGCGCCGTGCAGGTGAGCGCCACAATCAGGACTGCATACGACCGAGGCACACAGGGCCAACACCCGCCATCATGGTGTGGGGAGCGATCTCCTACACTGGCCGTACACCACTGGTGATCGTCGAGGGGACACTGAATAGTGCACGGTACATCCAAACCGTCATCGAACCCATCGTTCTACCATTCCTAGACCGGCAAGGGAACTTGCTGTTCCAACAGGACAATGCATGTCCGCATGTATCCCGTGCCACCCAACGTGCTCTAGAAGGTGTAAGTCAACTACCCTGGCCAGCAAGATCTCCGGATCTGTCCCCCATTGAGCATGTTTGGGACTGGATGAAGCGTCGTCTCACGCGGTCTGCACGTCCAGCACGAACGCTGGTCCAACTGAGGCGCCAGGTGGAAATGGCATGGCAAGCCGTTCCACAGGACTACATCCAGCATCTCTACGATCGTCTCCATGGGAGAATAGCAGCCTGCATTGCTGCGAAAGGTGGATATACACTGTACTAGTGCCGACATTGTGCATGCGCTGTTGCCTTTGTCTATGTGCCTGTGGTTCTGTCAGTGTGATCATGTGATGTATCTGACCCCAGGAATGTGTCAATAAAGTTTCCCCTTCCTGGGACAATAAATTCACGGTGTTCTTATTTCAATTTCCAGGAGTGTATAAAGCCGCGGTGCAGACGGCTAAGGGAACGACTGATCAAATCCGCTGTCCCGACTAGCCGCTGGGCTAGTAATGCACCACTTTAAGTTATCGAATAAATCATTGCTTCCTTTTCTGATGGCCGATGAAGCTCTCAATTTAAATGTGCAATCAGCACACAGGTAAGTAATCATAATAAAAGTCTGACGTGGCTATGTCAAATATTTTGGGCGAGAGAATTAACTTAATTACACTACACACAGTAGACGAGCTCTGAACTTGCTCTTTGGAGATACGCTATCGCTATAGTTTTATAGTTATTCAGTTGAAACTTCTCACATCTTTATGATTATAGCGGATCTCCCTTTTACTTAAATTTAAACATCCTAGCTTTATTTATTCGCCTGCTTAATCTATCTTGCTTCCTTAATTTTTAAGTCAAAAAACAGAAAATTTTGAATTTCAACTAAAATTTTAATTTGTTCGATCCACAATACTGTTTCTACTAAATTATTATGAAAAAGGAATCTAAATATAAATTTTTAAGTTTCTAGCTCTTTTCTGTTGCGCCAATGATTTTTACAGAAAAACGTCCAAATTTCGAAAATGGTTAAAGTTATTGAAGTGAGATTCAACACATATTGATTTAGTATTACTCCTGACATGCTGGAAACGTTTCAGGTTATTTACTTGATTTTTTAAGTATTGCGCAACATTTATGACGTCAGAGCTAGTTACAGCGGACTAGGCTGGCACACAATGGAAAGACTGATGTGAATTTTATACGGCGTGAGTAGGCTGCTTCCCTACAATACATTGCACCATTTAGATTGCCATCGATAAAATGGGGGCCAATTATCCTTCCTCCCATAACGCTGCACCATACATTAACCCGTCAAGGTCGCTGATGATCCACTTGTCGCAGCCATCGTGGATTTTCCGTTGCCCAATAGTGCATATTATGCCGGTTTACGTTACTGCTGTTGGTGAATGACGCTTCGTCGCAATATAGAACGAGTGCAAAGAATCTGCCATCGTCCCGTAATTTCTCTTGTGCCCAGTGGCAGAACTGTACACGACGTTCAGAGTCGTCGCCATGCAATTCCTGGTGCATAGAAATATGGAGCGGGTGTAATCGATGCTGATGTAGCGTTCTCAACACCGACGTTTTTGAGATTCCCGATTCTGCTCCTGAAGTGCGGATTAGGCGCGACAGCAGCTGAAACACCTACTTGGGCATCATCATTTGTTGCAGGTCGTGGTTGACGTTTCACATGTGTCTGAACACCTCCTGTTTCCTTAAATAACGTACCTATCCGGAGAACGGTCCGGACCCATGGATGATGTCCAGGATACCGAGCAGCATACATAGGACAGGCCCGTTGGGCATTTTGATCACAATAGCCATACATCAACACGATATCGACCTTTTCCGAAATTGGTAAACGGTTCGGATTTTAACACAGGTAATGTATCACGAAGCAAATACCGTCTGCACTGGCGGAATGTTACGTGATGCCTCGCAGTTATACGTTTGTGACTATTACAGCGCCATCTATCACAAAGCGAAAAAAGTGGTCCAACTAAAACATTAATATTCCTTTACCTACTATACGAATATGTAATAAAACTGGGGTTCCTATTTAGAAAAACGCAGTTGATACCGTTTGACCCATGGCAGCGCCATCTAGCGGCCAGCATAGCGCCATCTGGTTTCCCCCTTCAAGCAAGACAAGTTTCGTTCTTTGTAGTTTTTTCGTTTGATGCTTATTTCGTGAGATATTTGGCCCGGTCGCGATCAATGGAACACCCTGTATATTGGCTGGGACAGGGAGAAACGAGGGTGGTATTATGATCGTTAGGTGGCTAGGAGGTTTACTTGGTTCGTAATTTAAGGTGACGATATAGCTGGTAGAATGGGTAATCATCATCTTCATAAGGTGTTGTAGCTATTGGCAGGTTCCTGACACCAGTGCTGTTTCCATCTGGCCCTGTCTCAGGCCAACTGCTTCGTAGTCTGGTAAATTTCTTTCTTCACTTCTTCCAACATTTTTCTTCTTATATTTCCTACTTCCTTCTGTACCTTACACGGCTGTGGTTAGAATTCCTTTTCATCATAACGTTTGTTCTACCTAGTTTGCTTTCCTTTTTTAAAGGATGCTTTGTGGAATTCTTCGTTCTGCACCACTGCAATATTCTTCGCTTTATCCACCTATTTTTTTTAACTATTCCCATCGAACCTCGCATTTCGAATTCTTCAATTCTGTCTACTTCAATCTCCAGCTCTCTCAGCTATACAGAAAAACACACCACACGATGCATTTAGCTAACTTTTTCCGTAACTCGAACCCCATTTTCCTGAATACTAAGCGTACTGTAGCGTGGAAAGCTTCTTTCTCATTTTTGTGTTAGCAGAAGAGCCAACACCGTGTTACTAGAGGAGGCCGAAATGCACGCCTTTTAGCTCACGCAGGCTGGCGTGAGGAGGGAAGAACTATACTGACGTGAGGTCTGGAGCATGACAAGGAATGAGAATTCAGAATGCGGGCGTAATTAGTTTGATACTTAACTATAATCCATTAATGATAAACGTCCCTCTTGACGGTATATGATTCACAATAATATCTGTTCAGAATACATTCTTGAAGATAGTAATTATGGTAACTGAATATGGCGCATTGCTAGGGCGTAGCAAATGACGTAGCTGAAGGCTATGCTACTAAGCTGTCGTCTCTGCAGATGAGAGCGTATGTATATAGTGAACCATCGCTAGCAAAGTCGGCTGTACAACTGGGCCGAGTGCTAGGGAGTCTCTCTAGACTAGACCTGCCGTGTGGCGGCGCTCGGTCTGCAATCACTGATAGTGGCGACACGCGGGTCCGACGTATACTAACGGACCGCGGCCGATTTAAAGGCTACTACCTAACAAGTATGGTGTCTGGCGGTGACACCACATTTATTATAGTCCTCTTGCATTCCTTCTTCACGCGTTGATAGTGTTCTTTGAAGAGATATTGTTTCATACCCAAACAGCACCATGACATCATCAAATCTGATGCAGCTGACCTTCCGCCCTTCTACGCTTGTTGCCTCCTTCTCTACTTCTATCGTCTTCGTTATCTACTCTTAGTCATATATGGTAAATACAGTTCATGAAGATAAACCCCGTCTGACTCTTCTCCCCATTTCAGACCGATCTGTCATACGATTTCTAATAAATGGTTGCCTTCTGCCTTCTACATAAATCATTAATGGGTGGAAGTCAGAGACTATTTCCTGGGTTGGGAGGAAGGGTACTTTTGAAGTGTCCTTCAGGTATGAGGTGCTTCCTAAGTGGCACTGTCTATTTAGGCGCTGTATGCATTTAATCTCAATAGCAACACCACCAATAGGTATCGGAGAACGCCTTCAAAGACGGGAGTGCGACACCCTGGTGTTTGGTGGGTTGCCGCGCGGGAACGCTGTAGGCGATCTTTGTCTTTCCGTTGACAGTAAGTCGTCCGAATTATTCGACTTCTTGATTAATAAAATTAATAACCGCTATTACTGACATGGGAGTAAAGAGAGTTTGTCCACAACTCTGTAATAACCTTTTTTCCAAGAGATATTGCAGTGACCAAAATGATTGTCTCATAATACTCCATTAGGTGACCATGGATATGCACTGAATTGCTAAAGAAACTGGAATAGGAACGCTTATTCAAATACAGAGACATGGAATCAGGCAGAATACACCGTTGCGGTCGGCAACCCCTACGTAAGACAAAATGTGTCTGGCGCAGTTGTTAGAACGGTTGCCGCTGCTACAATGTAACGATATCGATATTTAAGTGAGTTTGAACGTAGTGGTACAGCCAGCACACGAGCGATGGGACACAGCATCTCCGAGGTAACGATAAAGTGGGCTGCCGGCCGGTGTGGCGGAGCGGTTCTAGGCGCTTCAGTCTGGAACCGCGCGACCACTACGGTCGCACGTTCGAATCCAGCTTCGGGCATGGATGTTCGTGATGTCCTTAGGTTAGTTAGGTTTAAGTAGTTCTAAGTTCTAGGGGACTGATGACCTTGGATGTTAAGTCCCATAGTGCTCAGAGCCATTTGAACCATTTTTGAAGTGGGGATTTTCCTGTACAATCATTTCATGACTGTATCGTGAATATCAGGAATCCGATAATATAACAAATTTCCAACATCGCTGCGGCCTGGAAATCAGCAAGAACGTCACCAACGACGACTGGAGAGAATCGTGCAACGTGACAGAAGTGCAACCCTTCCGCAAATTGCTGCAGATTTAAATGCTGGGCCATCAACAACTGCCGACATACTAACCATTCAACGAAACATCATCGATATGGGCTTTCGGAGACGAATGCCGACACTTGTATCCTTGATGACTGCACGACACAAAACTCTACGCCTCGCCTGGGCCCGTCACCACCGACGCTGGACTGTTGATGACTGGCAGATTGTTGCCTGGTCAGACGAGCCTAGTTTCAAATTGTTTCGAGCTGGTGGACGTGTACAGGTATGTAGACAACCTCATGAATCCATGCCCCTGCATGTCAGCAGGGGACTGTTCAGCTTGTGGAGGCTCTGTAATGAGTGGGGTGTGTGCAATTACAGTGATATGGGACCCTCGATACGTCTAGATGCGACTGTGCAGGTGACACGTACGTAACCATCCCGTCTGATCAGTTGCATCCATTCATGTCCATCACGCATTGCGACGGACTTGGGCAATTCCAGCAGGACAATGCGACATCCCAAACGTCCAGAATTGCTACAGAGTGGCTTCAGGAACACTTTCCGGGTTTAAACATTCCTGCTGGCCACCGAACTCCCCATACTTGAACATTATTGAGCATATCTGTGATGGCTTGCAACGAGCTGTTTAAGGAAGTTCTCCACCCTTCGTTCTCTTACGGAATTACGGACAACCCTGCAGGATTCATGGTGTCAGTTTCCTCCAGCACTACTTCTGACGTTAATCGAGTCCATGCCATGTCGTGTTGCGGGCAGGTGTACCAGTTTCTTTGGCCCTTCAGTGTACAATGCTCTGTCATACACGGTCCTGTCACATGAATGTGACCACCACCTACGTCCGAAGTCAACGTGAAATAACCACTCACAAAGGGCACGAGTCAGCACTGGCAGTGGAAGGTACATAAGACGTAACAAGAAGGCGTGAAAAACAGTGCAGTCGTCGTCATAATACGGAAACGGCGCGATTTATATGACGTCCAAAAAGACATGATCATTGGCTTTCGGGCCAGGTTGGAAGAATTTCCGAAACGGGCAACTCTGTAAACTAATCGCATGTCGCCATGGTTAAAGTCTACCGTTCATGGCAAAATGGAGCGATCCAAAACCAGCTCAAAGGCAACTGTGTTGCATCACGGCCCATAGATGACAGGGATGAATAAAAGTGCAGCTGTTGAGCAACTAAACGCCCAGAATTACCAAGGGGCTACAGTGAGTCCTGAACGACTGTTGAGCGAACGTTGCTGCATGTGGGCCTCCGCAGTAGGAGCCTGGTTCATACACCCATGCTGACAGCTGCTCATCGACGAGGAAGGCTTTAATTTGCACGACAGTAACAACACTGGAGGTCCACTGAGTGGGGACAGGTGGCATTTCCCGATGAGTCTCGTTTCAGGCTCTATCGGACTGGCAGCAAACAACCAGCAACAATCGTGGGAAGGGGCCACGCCGGAAGAAGGAGCGTTGTGGTCAGGGGAATGGTTGCCTGGTATTCACTGGGTAATCTCGTTATTATATAATAATGTCGTGTGACGAGGGCCTCCCGCCGGATAAACCGCTCGCCTGGTGCAAGTCTTTCGATTTGACTCCACTTCGGCGACTTGCGAGTCGATGGGGATGAAATGATGATCATTAGGACAACACAACACCCAGTCCTTGAGCTACCGGGGGCGGACTCTCGTCATTGTGGAAAGCACACTGAATGAGGTATACATACACGACTGGTCATTAAATTTGTTACACCAAGAAGAAATGCAGATGATAAACGGATATTCATTGGACAAATATGTTACACTAGAACTGACATGTGATTACATTTTCACGCAGTTTGGGTGCATAGATCCGGAGAAATCAATACCCAGAACAACCACTTCTGGCCGTAATAACGGCCTTGATACGCCTGGGCTTTGAGTCAAACAGAGCTTGGATCGCGTGTACAGGTACAGCTACCCATGCAGCTTCAATACGATACCAGTCAAACATTTTCCGTATCCAGAAAGGCCCGTACAGGACCTACAACATGTGGTCGTGCATTATACTGCTGAAATGTAGGGTTTCTCAGGGATCGAATGAAGGGTAGAGCCACGGGTCGTAACACATCTGAAATGTAACGTTTACTGTTCAAAGTGCCGTCAATGCGAACAAGAGGTGACCGAGACATGTAACCAATGGCACCCCATGCCATCACGCCGGGTGATACGCCAGTATGGCGATGACGAATGCATGCTTCCAATGTGCGTTCACCGCGATGTCACCAAACACGGATGCGACCATCATGATGCTGTAAACAGAACGTGGATTCATCCGAAAAAATGACGTCTTGCCGTTCGTGCACCCAGGTTCGTCGTTGAGTACACCGTCGCAGGCGCTCCTGTCTGTGATGCAGCGTCAAGGGTAACCGCAGGCATAGTCTCCTAGTCTCCAAGCTGATAGTCCATGTTGCCTCAAACGTCGTCGAACTGTTCGTTCAGATGGTTGTTATCTTGCAAACGTCCCCATGTGTTGACTCAGGGATCGAGACGTGACTGCACGATCCGTTACAGCCATGCGGATAAGATGCCTGTCATCTCGACTGCTGGTGATACGAGGCCGTTGGGATCCAGCACGGCGTCCCGTATTACCCTTCTGAACCCACCGATTCCATATTCTGTCGTGATTCGATAAACCGCAATCGCGATTGCCTACAATCCGACCTTTATCAAAGTCGGAAACGTGATGGTACGCATTTCTCCTCCTTACACGAGGCATCACAACAATATTTCACCAGGTAACGCCGGTCAACTGCTGTTTGTGTATGAGAAATCGGTTGGAAACTTTCGTCATGTTAGCACGTTGTAGGTGTCGCCACGGGCGCGAACCTTGCGTGAATGCTCTGAAAAGCTGATCATTTGCCTACCACAGCATCTTCTTCCTGTTGGCTAAATTTCGCGTTTGTTATACGTCATCTTCGTGGTGTAGTAATTTTAATGGCCAGTAGTGTATATCCTTCATGCAGCTTATTTCTCATCAGTATGATGGCTCCTACCAGCAAGAAACTCAATGTGCCAGAGAACTCTCAGTGTATGCGTGTGTTCGAAGAGCTTAAGGATCAGTCTTACCTACTCCTCCGGCCACCAAACTCCCCGGATTTAAATCCAGTCGAGAATCTGTGGACCACTTCGATAGAGTTATTCACGCTACGGTACTGGAGTCGGCATGTCTCCATACCCCTATCATTGCCTTCCAGAACTTCACTGACTCTCTTCCTATCGTCTCGCAGCGGCGCGCCCTGCGAGAGGTGGTTATTCACGTTTCTGAGAGGTGGTCGCATTACCGTGACTGGGTGGTGTAGCAGACTTGACGGGTTGCAAGAGCCGAGTACCACACTGAGGTTGAGTCTGCGATATTTACGTCGCGCTAAACTGGCTTCAGTCTTACACGATAACTAGTCACCGTTCACTGGTTCAAGAATTCCGAAATTCCACAAAGATAATAAGACAGATTTTGTCAGATACATTCCTCTGGAGAGGTATAATGATATCTGAATTCTATGAAGGCGGTGACTAAATTCTGGGGCGAACACAAGCACCTCACAGGAAAAGCACAAACCGAAATTAAGAAGTAGCTATGAGAAACGGCGAAATCTCTTAGCAGTAATCTTACAGGACACGAAATTATTGGGTCTGGACAAAAAGCTGGAACCTCCGTGAGAAATGCATACCTGAACATAATTAGAGACGCCAGCCAAATCTGCAGTTTTCGCTGTTGTATCTGACTGCGAACGGCACCTCTGCAACGTCTTCAATACGTTGCAAATTTCAATCGTGGTGAGAACAGAGTTCTACGTAGTAGTGAGTACGTTATGTTGTAGATAAGTGAACTCGACCGTGCGAAAATCGTTGGTGTTCGTGTGCTCGATGCGTCTGTGACCAAGGTAGCTTTGTTCGGTGTTTACAGAGGCACCTTATGGAAGATTTACAGCGCACGCAGGGATCGCGAAGAAACATCATCTACCAAGTCGGACGAAATTGTGTGTTGAGTGTTAGTGATAGACGGTCATTGAAGAGAACTGTGACGGAAAATTAGAAGATGACAGCTGCAAAGGTCACTACAAGAACTCAATGTTGCACTCGCTAACCCTGTTAGTACCAAAACAACAGGAAGGGAGCTCTTGATTCAAATGTCCGTGACAGGAAAACTCCATGTCAGAGCCTTAGAACCTGAACTTTGGAGCAATGGAAGCAAGTCATTTGGTCTCACACCGTTAAAAATGTCTGGCCCAGTTTATGTCCAAAGCGTGGAACATGGCGTTGGTTCTGTGATGATTTGCACAGCCATATCGCGGTATTCAACGGGCACCATGGATACTCTGCAAGGTCGCATTACTTTCGAGTATAGTATCACTCTGTGTTCCAGGATGACAGTATCTCTGTTCACTCAGCTAACGTCATCCAGTGTTGTTTTTGTGAGCGCGTTCAAGTCGCATCTGCCATGGCCAGGTCAGTCACCAGATTACAATAACACTGAGCCTTTCGGCTGCTGTGGCCGAGTGGTTCTAGGCGTTTCAGTCTGGAACCGCTCTGCTGCTACGGTCACAGGTTCGAATCCTGCCTCGGGCATGGATGTTTGTGATGTCCTTAGGTTAGTTAAGTTTAAGTACACTACTGCCCATTAAAATTGCTACACCACGAAGATGACGTGCTACAGATGCTAAATTTAACCGATAGGAAGAAGATGCAGTGATATGCAAATGATTAGCTTTTCAGAGCATTCGCACAAGGTTGGCGCCGGTGGCGACATCTACAACGTGCTGACATGAAGAAAGTTTCCAATCGATTTCTCAAACGCAAACAGCAGTTGACCGGCGTTGCCTGGTGAAACGTTGCTGTGATGCCTCGTGTAAGGAGCAGAGTTGCGTACCACCACATTTCCGACTTTGATGAAGGTCGGATTGTAGCCTATCGCGATTGCGGTTTATCGTATCGCGACATTGCTGCTGGCGTTGGTCGAGATCCAATGACTATTAGCAGAATATGGAATCAGTGGGTTCAGGATGGTAATACGGAACGCCGTGCTGGATCCCCAAAGGCCTCGTATCACTAGCAGTCGAGATGACAGGCATCTTATCCGCATGGCTGTAACGGATCGTGCAGCCACGACTCGATCCCTGAATCAACAGATGGGGACGTTTGCAAGACAACTTGCACATTACTTCTGAGCTAAAATGAGATAAATACTGAAAATACAGTTTACATGTAATGCTGAAATTTTAGGATCATGGATTCAACAAATAATTAAATCACAATAGAGTTAATCATAACTATAATTACTGAAGTACACTGCTACTTATATTGGGAATACAACATTAATCATTAGTGATATGTTGATTATCCGCGCGTCGGTATCTCGTCCGTTCACAGTGGAAATTTTCTTATATAATTACTAGTATGCGCGAGTATGCGCCCTGCAGTACGCAGTGACTTTTTATAAAATTAAAGAGTTTAAATTAGAGCGGCCAGTCTATCGCGCGAGGCTCTCCCTCGACTCCATTCCAGAACAGATAACAGAAGAAGTAATTAACAAAAGACTAGACACCCTTTCTGTGTCTCACCAGCGATCACATGCGACCGCGCACAAGATAACTTGCATTGGCTTTTATGCTTTATTAAACAGGGCTCTCTGATTAAAAAAATAGATTTACATGCTATGGCTGAAAATGTGCCTTTAAATACTCTTCACACAGTATAATCTTATTTGTCTAAAAAATCCTTAATGGCTAATATTTTTGACTGCGCCATCATATGTAATGGCGTGATATGTGTAATGCAACACAATTTACTCCGATCCGAAGATGATCATTACCCACCGAAATTAATAATCTGATTACAAATAAACATTGTGATCCAAGACTCGAATTATAACTAAGCAGATAACAGATACTGGTTGGATGTATTGGAGACCATCACATTTCAGCGAAAACTGACATCGAGCACATTTGCTCTGGATAAAAGATCACCATTCAATGTTCCATAGTGAAATAGTCGATCACCTACCAAATTCCATCTAAGACCAATTGCATCTAAGACCAATCCCTCACACTGATTTCAAACCTACGGTGAAGAAAGCCGCCCACCATGACTGGAACCACTCATGACGTGTACCTCAGCAGCATAAGGACAGATATCTCGACGCCATACAACCGGATATCTTCCCTCGACCGTGGTTCGACAGTTTGAAGCTAAGAAAAAGTCACGTGACGTCCGGTTTTCATATGAGGCGGGGGTTACGGTTATCACCGAGCGCATTCACATCTAATAAAAATGCAAGTTTCTGGAATTATTCCCATTTCATGGCGTGTTTGTACAGCAACCAGTATACAGAATGTGGTAAAAACAACAGTCTTGGTTGCAGAATTGATTTTTTTGCTTCATATGTTTATGAACAGCCTTTCGACTAATAGAAGGCCCCTTCAGATTTACCAGCACAGTGTTGGTGTGTTTTGGGTGCCACGATCAAGGCATCGGCAAAAATACTCTGCCCTCATCCAATGCTGTAAAATAAACAGAAACAAGTACGTGCTCACGTCATATATTGAAAGCGTGACCCCCGATAAACTTGCAGGTCTGTGTGGCATTGACAAGTGGATGCAAGACAAGATTAGGCCTATTCATAGCACACAGCCGGCCAATGTGACCGAGCGGTTCTAGGCGCTTCAGTCTGGAACCGCGCGACCGCTACGGTCGCAGGTTCGAATCCTGCCTAGGGCATGGACTTGTGTGATGTCCTTAGGTTAGTTAGGTTTCGTAGTTATAAGTTCTAGGGGACTGATGACCTCAGATGTTAAGTCCCATAATGCTCAGAGCCATTTGAACCATTTTCGAACATAGCACATAGTCCGTCACCTTGTAAATACGCTGAAGGCAATGTTCTTCGTCCCTCGGTCTGAAGCACTATATTGAGACTATACTTTCACTATATATATATAAAGAGGGCTGTGTATTTTTGCCGATGTCTCAATCGTGGCACCGAAAACCCATATTAGGCGCGTGTCATTAATATATAAGGGAAAAAAATCAGTTCAGCAATCAAGATGTTTGTTTGTAGCACATAGTTTCTGTAGTTTGAGGTCAGGTTCATGCTGCTATGGGCGATCTGAATCATATAATACTGGCGTACAGAAAGAACAAAGAAGAACTGGTTGCAAGGGGTTTCCCTACCTACAAGCCTTATCTCCCTACTCTGCAGAGTCGATGAAAGTAGGTTCTATTTGATAGAGGAATACTTTAAAGAAGCTGATATACGGATTTAAACGAAGTACCGCAATCTTACAGAGACATCCTACTAGCTGGAAAAAGAAAACGGAGGACCTTCTTATATTTTTGAAATTAGCGGCTTGTGTATTTGTTTGTGTAGAATCAAACTGTCTTGAATCAGATACTCAGTATGAAACCATTCTAAAAATAGAGTTGTGAGTGACGCAGTCTGCTTAGTATTTTGTACTCCTACAATAGTGTTTATATTATGTCGGTTTAATTTAAATCAAATATTTATGTTATCTCTGTACAATTATTACTATATTTGGCTGTGTAGTCAAAGCTGCCAAAAGCCAAAATAAATAAATCGATAGAAAGCAATTAAAGAAGAGCCGGAGTCATAGATTGTGGGCGAAAAAAATGCTTTGCCTCTTTTTTTAGGCTTTCTAATGGATATCGATTCAGTGTCATATTGACTTTATACCCTGAATGGAAAGGCGTTTAAAGGCGCTGGACTAGTAACTAGTGTGAATCAGGGACTCTAATAGGACAGTTTCTCATGTTATACGGGATAATTCAAAGACTTAGCATCAAACATGTACCGCTGATAGATCACGTAATGGGGAACAACTTTTGTTAGAGACAAAATGTTCCCTGAGACTAGGTATCCTTTACTGTTCACCGATCCTAGGACGGTGAGCTTTCACCGAACTAGCTGTGTGTATCAACTAGGTGTGCTGCTTGCTGTCTACCCAGTAAAATGACAGAGAGGTTTTCAACAAGAAAACTTAAGAATGAGTTTGTCTAACCAGCGAGAATTTTCGAAGCGAGCCAGAACTTAAATTTTACTATGCCTACCGCCTTGCATACGAAGTTAATGCCTGGATTACACACAGGGCATATACAAGTTGCAGAGTGCCTACGACCTGCTGCCCCTCAGGGGCATAACCAAAACAGAAGGTACAGAAGGACGCCTACCGTTGCCGGGAAACATCATCGAACATTTTTTCTCTAACAGAAGTTGTTGTCCATGAGATAATCTATCGCCCATAGAATTTTGATGCCAAGAATTTGAAACACCGTGTATATTCATGATTAAACGGATGATGTCAGTTATGTCAGGTTTTTAGATGACACAAGCGAACTCGATCCAGTTAAAACTGAAGTAGCTCCCAGTTACAGCGCATTTTAGTACTAGTCTAGTGCAAGGACTGGTGTCTGGCTCTTAATGTAGATAAATGCAACGATATCTAAAGGTAGAGTATCTTTACTCTACAGGATTAATGAATGACAACCAGAATCATTCCGGTCACACAAATATTTGAGAAAAATATCGAATGGAGATGTCAAATGAAACGATCACAATCTTCAGTTGTAGCCAAGAAAATGATGCGCTACAACACCTTGTGGAGTACTTAAAACTTTCGGTTTGTAGGAGAGACAATTTGTCTGTAGGGGAGACAATCTAAGGACCACTTGTACTCGTATTACTGAGTACTATTTAGAAGTATAGGACCCACGCTAGGTCGCGTTAACGGGAGACAGCGAATACATGTAAATAGTCACCTGGCTTATTTGAATGCCAGGAGAATGAAACAGAAATGTTTAAAATCGAAACTGTATATTTCAGGACCTTAGAAAACTGAAAGAACCTTCCTTCAGGACTGGTACTATGAATACTCTTCAGACGATTACGTTACAATCTCTTACGGATTGTACAAATAAAATTAGTCAAGTATCAGTTCATACAAACGGGAGCGCGCAGTTGTTCTCTCCCGGTAAGTCCAGCAAAGGAATGAGAGGAAGCCTCGGTACATAGTGAAGTATGTATTGTCTTCGCCACACACCCCACGATGATTTGTAGAGTATAGACGGAGTTGTAGATCTGAAATTTATGGAGGACAAAATGGAAATGAGCGTATGGCATCGTTGGCCGGCAGGCCCATTCAGGGTAAGTCCGGCCGCCAAACGCAAGTCTTACTTAAATCGACGCCACACTGGGCGACTTGCGTGTCGGTGATGAGGATGAAATGGTGACGAGGTCAACACAACACCCAGTCTCCGAGCGGAAAAAATCTCCCACACGGCCGGGAATCGAACCCGAGCCCGCATGGATGGGAGGCGGACCTTTATGGAGGATTATAGCGCTGATGAAACGTTACGATTATATAAAACGAACACTAGGATTTTTGCCGAAGTGCTCTCTTTATTCAACGGATTTTCTTTCGCTTTAGATGAAAGTGCCATTTCAGTCTGTCAAATCGAATATGCACCTTCACAGAATACAACTTTTAGGTGGATGAACTATTTATTCAAAATGATTAGTCGTCTGTGACTGTTTAGTGCAGCCATCATGGTCTGCGCACGATGACGAAACTCAGAGTGTGTAGTTACAATTCTGTGCATGTGGGACTACGACAGAGTAAATGCCCCAGAGAGCCATCATTGTTTGATCTCTCACCTAGACGAGAATGTGCAGAGTGCTACCCACCCAGAAGAGGAGGAACTCAAAAACAGATTCTTTCACATCCATGTCTGCAGTGACCAAATACGAAGTGATGTGCCACTAAGTGACACTGAGGAACCGCTGGCCCAAAAACTTCATAAATGGTTCGTAGTGATCAGTGATCATAATAAGAATTGATGCTTCTGTAACCATCGCTCATAATAGGAGCAGTTGTAATTATGGGGGGATATAGATACTTGTAAATCTAGTAGCCACAGTAGCAGTAATGATGTTACTGATAGTGCTAGTTGTAGTACTACTACTAATAATATTAACGATCTGCTTTATTGATAATCATAGCATCGTTATTGTATAAACGGATGTGAATATATAAACAGAGCTGTAAAGAAAAAGTACAGTCTATTGTAGAACATTAGGTAATAGACTACAATATATGAAAAACAAACAAAAACGTGATCAAGAATCTGGCAAATAGCCACATTAGATTCTTTCATTCGTGGAACCGAGAATCCGGAAGAGCTCAGCTAACGTATTTCAATGAAATTATTCTGTGTACTAGGCCGCGTCATTATGAAGCGTCAGAAACAACCATAATAACGATGTTTCAACCATTTTCGTAGCGGTTCTCTTCAGAGCGACTAACTGCAGTTAGGTGCCTGAAGAGGACAGTTGCAAAGGCTGTCGAAATGGTATTGTAGTTATTTGTAGTGTTTCGTAATGACGCGTCCTATTACGCATCATGATTTTATGCATATTGACACGGCGCTATATTCGTTAACGTATCTTCTCCACAGTGTCATATTATTTCATTATTGCCAGCATATCTCGGAAAAGCTGTTGATTTGACGTCTGCTGAATTCACGGATCTGTCCTCTCATTAACAGATAAAAAAACTTTCTCAGACTTTCTCAGAATGATCAAAAAGGTTTCAGAATAAAAAATACTTTTCACGCCATGTTACCGAGTCATTGTGTCCCTTGAACTCATTTATAGTTTTTTACCCGCTAGCTGATTATTTTTTCACAGCAACCGAAAATGACGTTACAAATTCTTTTCTGTTGGTAGTTACGTTTCAGTGAATTTCTCTTGCAGATTGTGTTTATACAATGTATGGGAAAAAGATGCTTTGTAGAATCATGTTAACCAGGTTTGTCTACATAAGTGATCAACTCCTTTTTAATACATTGTTACAGAAATTTTTTTATCCACGGAAAGCTTACGCGTCATTGGCCGCGAACTATTTTCCCTTAATGTAGGCGTAAATAAATTTGTACTTCGTAAACTTTTATTTTCTATACTTCGTTGTTGCGATACAGTGTTCACTAGCATTGTAGGAAATATGGTGTATCTCCAGCGATTTACTTACAGTTACAGCTTTTTTCAGAGACGTCACTTCACCTACAGAGGGTACTTAAGTGTAGTATCAAAGATACACAGATTTACAGACTCACAAGGTCAAACCATCTCTAACAAAACATTTCCTCTCTGTTGTTATTAGTACTCTTCCTGTACATTGTTAATGATATAAAGGAACTATTTGCTAAGGCCGTTAAGGCCCAACGGAAGTCTACCGGCCGCCATGTCATCCTGTTCCTCGCGACGTCGTGTGGATGCGGTATTATGGTCAGCATGCCGCTCTCCCGGGCGTTCGTAGTAACTGACTGAAAGACATCGAGTGAAACAGGAGTAATATCTGGTGTTCCCCAAGAAGTGTCACAGGTCCTTACTGTTTCTTATCGCCGGACGGCGTGGCTGAACGGTTCTAGGCGCTACAGTCTGGAACCGCGCGACCGCTACGGTCGCAGGTTCGAATCCTACCTCGGGCATGGATGTGTGTGATGTCCTTAGGTTAGTTAGGTTTAAGTATTTCTAAGTTCTAGGGGACTGGTGACCTCAGAAGTTAAGTCCCATAGTGCTCAGAGCCACTTTTTTGTTTCTGATCCACATAAACGATTTAGGAGACAATCTGAGTAGCAATCTTAGATTGATTGCAGATGACACTGTCATTTACAGCCTTATACAGTCATGAGATGACCAAAACAAGTTGCAAAACGATTAAAGCAAGAAATCTGTATGGTACGAAAAGTGGCGATCGGCTCTTAATAATGAAAAGTGTTAAGTCAACCACATGAGTACGAATAAGAATCCGCTAAATTTCCGTTACACGATAAATGACACAAATCTAAAGGCGGTTAATTCATTTAAATACGTTGGGACTACAGTTAAGAATAGCTTAAACTGAAATTATCACACGCACAATGTAAAGCAACTCAAAGACTACGATGTATTCGAAGAACACTGAGGAAATGCAACACGTATGCTGAAGAGGCTGCCAACACTATGCTTGTGCATCTTCTGAAGTGCTGCTGTGCGGTGTGTGATTCACAACAGGATCGACGGAGGACATCGAAAAAGTTCAAGGAAGGGCAGCACGTTTTGTATTATAGCGAAACAGGGGAGCGAGCGCTACAGGTATGATACATTTGGGTATGATACAATTGGGATGGCAATCGTTACAACAAAGGCGTTTTTCGTCGCGGCAGGATCTCCTCATGAAATTTCGATCACCAGCTTTTTCCTCGGAGTGCAAAAATATTTTGTTGGCACTCACCTACATAAGGGGGAAATGATCACCGTAATAAAACAGGAGAAATCAGAGCTCGCACAGTAAGGTTTTCTCACAGCGCTCTTCGAGTGCGGTACGGTAGAAAGGGTAGCTTGGAGGTGCTTCCATGAAACCTCTGCTAGGCATTTAATTGTCAATTGAAGAGCAATTATGTAGGCGTAGATGTTTTCACCTACCCGTATGAACCATGGACCTTGCCGTTGGTGGGGAGGCTTGCGTCCCTCAGCGATACAGATGGCCGTACCGTAGGTGCAACCACAATGGAGGAGCCGGCCGAAGTGGCCGTGCGGTTAAAGGCGCTGCAGTCTGGAACCGCAAGACCGTTGCGGTCGCAGGTTTGAATCCTGCCTCGGGCATGGATGTTTGTGATGTCCTTAGGTTAGGTAGGTTTAACTACTTCTTAGTTCTAGGGGACTAATGACCTCAGCAGTTGAGTCCCATAGTGCTCAGAGTCATTTGAACCACAACGGAGGGGTATCTGTTGAGAGGCCAGACAAACGTGTGGTTCCTGAAGAGGGGCAGTAGCCTTTTCAGTAGTTGCAGCGGCAAGTCTGGATGATTGAGTGATCTGGCCTTGTAACACTAACCAAAACGGCCTTGCTGTGCTGGTACTGCGAACGGCTGAAAGCAAGTGGAAACTACAGCCGTAATTTTTCCCGAGGACATGCAGCTTTACTTTATGGTTAAATGATGATGGCGTCCTCGTGGGTAAAATATTCCGGAGGTAAAATAGTCCCCAATTCGGATCTCCGGGCGGGGACTATTCAAGAGGACGTCGTTATCAGGAGAAAGAAAACTGGCGTTCTACGGATCGGAGCGTGGAATGTCAGATCTCTCAATCGGGCAGGTAGGTTAGAAAATTTAAAAAGGGAAATGGATAGGTTAAAGTTAGATACAGTGGAAATTAGTGAAGTTCGATGGCAGGAGGAATAAGACTTTTGGTCAGGTGAATACAGGGTTATAAATACAAAATCAAATATGGGTAATGCAGGAGTTGGTTTAATAATGAATAAAAAATAGGGGTGTGGGTAAGCTACTACGAACAGCATAGTGAACGCATTATTGTAGCCAAGATAGACACGAAGCCCATGCCTACTACAGTAGTACAAGTTTATATGCCAACTAGCTCTGCAGATGACGAAGAAATTGATGAAATGTATGATGAGATAAAAGAAATTATTCAGGTAGTGAAGGGAGACGAAAATTTAATAGTCATGGGTGACTGGAATTCGAGAGTAGGAAAGGGGAGAGAAGGAAACATAGTAGGTGAATATGGATTGGGGCCAAGAAATAAAAGAGAAAGCCGCTTGGTAGAATTTTGCACAGAGCATAACTTAATCATAGCTAACACTTGGTTCAAGAATCATAAAAGAAGGTTGTATACATGGAAATATTCTGGAGATACTGGAAGGTGGTCAGGTGAATACAGGGTTATAAATACAAAATCAAATATGGGTAATGCAGGAGTTGGTTTAATAATGAATAAAAAAATAGGGGTGTGGGTAAGCTACTACGAACAGCATAGTGAACGCATTATTGTAGCCAAGATAGACACGAAGCCCATGCTTACTACAGTAGTACAACTGTATATGCCAACTAGCTCTGCAGATGACGAAGAAATTGATGAAATGTATGATGAGATAAAAGAAATTATTCAGGTAGTGAAGGGAGACGAAAATTTAATAGTCATGGGTGACTGGAATTCTAGAGTAGGAAAAGGGAGAGAAGGAAACATAGTAGGTAAATATGGATTGGGGCCAAGAAATGAAAGAAAAAGCCACTTGGTAGAATTTTGCACAGAGCATAACTTAATCATAGCTAACACTTGGTTCAAGAATCATAAAAGAAAGTTGTATACATGGAAATATCCTGGAGATACTAGAAGGTATCAGATAGATTATAGAATGGTAAGACAGAGATTAAGGAACCAGGTTTTAAATTCTAAGACATTTCCAGGGGCAAATGTGGACTCCGACCACAAACTATTGGTTATGAACTGAAGATTAAAGCTGATGAAACTGCAAAAAGGTGGGAATTTAAGGAGATGGGACCTGGAGAGCATAAGGGAACAATTGACAGGAATGGTGGAAAGAAATACAGTGGAAGAAGAATAGGTAGCTCTGAGGGATGAAGTAGTGAAGGCAGCAGAGGATCAAGTAGGTAAAAAGACGAGTGCTAGTAGAAACCCTTGGGTAACAGCAGAAATATTGAATTTAATTGATGAAAGGAGAAAATATAAAAACGCAGTAAATGAAGCAGGCAAAAAGAAATACAAACGTCTCAAAAATGATGAACATGAAATGGGAGATACGATACTCAGTGAAGAGTTTGACAGAGCACTGAAAGACTTAGTCGAAACAAGGCCCCGGGAGTAGACAACATTCCATGGGAACTACTGACGGCCTTGGGAGAGCCAGTCCTGACAAAACTCTACCATCTGGTGAGCAAGATGTATGAGACAGGTGAAATACCCTCAGACTGCAAGAAGAATATAATAATTGAAATCCCAAAGAAAGCAGGTGTTGAGAGAAGTGAAAATTACCGAACTATCAGTTTAATAAGTCACAGCTGCAAAATACTAAAGCGAATTCCTTACAGGCGAATGGAAAACTGGTAGAAGCCGACCTCGGCGAAGATCGGTTTGAATTACGCAGAAATGTTGGAACACGGGAGGCAATACTGACCCTACGACTTATCTTAGAAAATAGATTAAGGAAAGGCAAACCTACATTTCTAGCATTTGTAGACTTAGAGAAAGCTTTTGACAATGTTGACTGGAAAACTCTCTTTCAAATTCTAAAGGCGGCAGGGGTAAAATACAGGGAACGAAAGGCTATTTACAATTTGTACAGAACCCAGATGGCAGTTGTAAGAGACGAGGGGCATGGAAGGGAAGCAGCGGTTGGGAAGCGAGTGAGACAGGGTTGTAGCCTCTCCCCGATGTTATTCAATCTGTATATTGAGCAAGCAGTAAAGGAAACAAAAGGAAAATTCAGAGTAGGTATTAAAGTCCATGGAGAAGAAATAAAAACGTTGAGGTTCGCCGATGACATTGTAATTCTGTCAGAGACTGCAAAGGACTTGGAAGAGAAGTTGAACGGAATGGAGAGTGTCTTGAAATTGGGATATAAGATGAACATCAACAAAAGCAAAACGGGGATAATGGAATGTAGTCGAATTAAGTCGGGTGATGCTGAGGGAATTAGATTAGGTAATGAGACACTTAAAGTAGTAAATGAGTTTTGCTATTTGGGGAGCAAAATAACTTATGATGGTCGAAGTAGAGAGGATATAAAATGTAGACTGCCAATCGCAAGGAAAGCGTTTCTGAAGAAGAAAAATTTGTTAACATCGAGTATAGATGTAAGTGTCAGGAAGTCGTTTCTGAAAGTATTTGTTTAGAGTGTAGCCATGTGTTTTCTTTTTCTTTTTTTTTTTTTTTTCGTCAGTCTACTGACTGGTTTGATGCGGCCCGACACAAATTCCTTTCCTGTGCTAACCTCTTCATCTCAGAGTAGCACTTGCAACCTACGTCCTCAATTATTTGCTTGACGTATTCCAATCTGTGTCTTCCTCTACAGTTTTTGCCCCCTACAGCTCCCTCTAGTACCATGGAAGTCATTCCTTCATGTCTTAGCAGATGTCCCATCATCTGTCCCTTCTCCTTATCAGTGTTTTCCACATATTCCTTTCCTCTCCGATTCTGTGTAGAACCTCCTCATTCCTTACCTTATCAGTCCACCTAATTTTCAACATTCGTCTGTAGCACCACATCTCAAATGCTTCGATTCTCTTCTGTTCCGTTTTTCCCACAGTCCATGTTTCACTACCATACAATGCTGTACTCCAGACGTACATCCTCAGAAATTTCTTCCTCAAATTAAGGCCGGTATTTGATATTAGTAGACTTCTCTTGGCCAGAAATGCCTTTTTTGCCATAGCGAGTCTGCTTTTGATGTCCTCCTTGCTCCGTCCGTTATTGGTTATTTTACTGCCTAGGTAGCAGAATTCCTTAACTTCATTGACTTCGTGACCATCAATCCTGATGTTAAGTTTCTCGCTGTTCTCATTTCTACTACTTCTCATTACCTTCGTCTTTCTCCGATTTACTCTCAAACCATACTGTGTACTCATTAGACTGTTCATTCCGTTCAGCAGATCATTTAATTCTTCTTCACTTTCACTCAGGATAGCAATGTCATCAGCGAATCGTATCATTGATATCCTTTCACCTTGTATTTTAATTCCACTCCTGAACCTTTCTTTTATTTCCATCATTGCTTCCTCGATGTACAGATTGAAGAGTAGGGGCGAAAGGCTACAGCCTTGTCTTACACCCTTCTTAATACGAGCACTTCGTTCTTGATCGTCGACTCTCATTATTCCCTCTTGGTTGTTGTACATATTGTATATGACCCGTCTCTCCCTATAGCTTACCCCTGCTTTTTTCAGAATCTCGAACAGCTTGCACCATTTTATATTGTCGAACGCTTTCTCCAGGTCGACAAATCCTATGAAAGTGTCTTGATTTTTCTTTAGCCTTGCTTCCATTATTAGCCGTAACGTCAGAATTGTCTCTCTCGTCCCTTTACTTTTCCTAAAGCCAAACTGATCGTCACCTAGCGCATTCTCAATTTTCTTTTCCATTCATCTGTATATTATTCTTGTAAGCAGCTTCGTTGCATGAGCTGTTAAGCTGATTGTGCGATAATTCTCGCACTTGTCAGCTCTTTCCGTCTTCGGAATTGTGTGGATGATGCTTTTCCGAAAGTCAGATGGTATATCGCCAGACTCATATATTCTACACACCAACGTGAATAGTCGTTTTGTTGCCACTTCCCCCAACGATTTTAGAAATTCTGATGCAATGTTATCTATCCCTTCTGCCTTATTTGACCGTAAGTCCTCCAAAGCTCTTTTAAATTCCGATTCTAATACTGGATCGCCTATCTCTTCTAAATCGACTCCTGTTTCTTCTCCTATCACATCAGACAAATCTTCACCCTCATAGAGGCTTCCAATGTATTCTTTCCACCTATCTGCTCTCTCCTCTGCATTTAACAGTGGAATTCCCGTTGCACTCTTAATGTTACCACCGTTGCTCTTAATTTCACCAAAGGTTGTTTTGACTTTACTGTATGCTGAGTCTGTCCTTCCGACAGTCATATCTTTTTCGATGTCTTCACATTTTTCCTGCAGCCATTTCGTCTTAGCTTCCCTGCACTTCCTATTTATTTCATTCCTCAGCGACTTGTATTTCTGTATTCCTGATTTTCCCGGAACATGTTTGTACTTCCTCCTTTCATCAATCAACTGAAGTATTTCTTCTGTTACCCATGGTTTCTTCGCAGTTACCTTCTTTGTACCTATGTTTTCCTTCCCAACTTCTGTGATGGCCCTTTTTAGAGATGTCCATTCCTCTTCAACTGTACTGCCTACTGCGCTATTCCTTATTGCTGTATCTATAGCGTTAGAGAACTTCAAACGTATCTCGTCATTCCTTAGTACTTCCATGTATGGAAGTGAAACATGGACGATAAATAGTTTGGACAAGAAGAAAATAGAAGCTTTCGAAATGTGGTGCTACAGAAGAATGCTGAAGATTATATGGGTAGATCACATTAACTATTTAGGAGATATTGTATAGAATTGGGGAGAAGAGGAGTTTGTGGCACAACTTGACAAGAAGAAGGGACTGGTTGGTAGGACATGTTCTGAGGCATCAAGGGATCACAAATTTAGCATTGGAGGGCAGCGTGGAGGGTAAAAATGTGCAAGTGCTAAAATGCACTACTCTGGCAATTCCGAGGAAATCGTAAGAGAAGTTTTATGCGTCTGTTATGTAACTGATGTACCTATGCGGAGGCGCCGACCGAACGAAATGTAGCTCAGCGTGTTCGGTCAGAGAGCTCAGTGGTCTATGTAAAAAAAAAATAATAATAATAATAAAAAAACAGTGTGAAAGAATCAACAACGATATTCAACGGATGTCATGTGACGTCCGCTACAATCAAATACAACTAACAATAACGAACAAAATGCAAGAAAAAAAATTGGTAAGCGTTCGCACTTTGCAAGAGGGTCGTGGACGAGGCGGCGGTTCGAGTCACAGGATGTTCAAAATCCGCAGTAGTCGAAGAACAGGAGGTTACACAAGTATATATTCTGCGATGTTAAAAAAATTTCACCTACACTATTCGTTCGGTTATGTTAGCCGGCTTCTGTGTCTGCAGCTAGAAGCGTCGAGGTGCAAAGTACACACGTCAAAAAAAGTTTTGCGTCACCCCGGTTCCCAGAACTCCTGAAGATAGACGTTAATTGTGGATATTGTATCACAGACACAGTCCCTTTTACTGTTCAGAGATGTCACTAAACCCACACAGAGATGCAAACAACCATGCATGAGCAACACTTATTACACGGAGGGGGTCCGACAGCCGATCAGTTGCAGTCATTCCACCAGGGAGGAGGTACACGGCGAATGTTGTCTGTAGTTCAACCAAGCCTAGAAGGTCAATACCGCGGTTCGATGGCGTCTACATTTTTACTCTGTGCCAGGAAGGGCTCTCAACAAGTGAAGTGTCCAGGCGTCTCGGAGTGAACCACATCGATGTTGTTCAGACACGAGATACAGAGAGACAGGAACTGTCGATGACATGCCTCGCTCAGGGATCCCAGGGGCTACTACTGCAGTGGATGACTGCTAACTACGGATTATGGCTCGGAGGAACCTTGACAGCAACACTACCATGTTGATTAATGCTTTTCGTGCAGCCACAGAACGTCGTGTTACGACTCAAACTGTGCGCAATAGGCTGAATGATGGGCAACTTCACTCCTGACGTCCATGGCGAGGTCCATCTTTACAACCATGACATCATGCACCGCAGTGCAGATGGGCCCAACAACATGCCGAATGGACCGCTCAGGTTTGCCATCACGTTCTCTTCACCGATGAGTGTCGTATATCCCTTTAACCAGACAATCGTCGGAGACGTGTTTGGAGGCAACCCGGTAGAGCTGAACGTCTTAGACACACTGTCCAGCGAGTGTAGCAAGGTGGAGGTTGCCTGATGTTTTGGGGTGGCAAAATGTGTAGCCGACGTAAGCCGCTGGTGATCATGGAAGGCGCCGTAACGGTTTTACGATATGTGAATACCATCCTCCGACTGATAGCGCAACCATATCAGCAGCATATTGGCAGTCATTCGTCTTCATGCACGACAATTCACACCCCCATGGTGCATATCTTGTGAATGACTTCCTTCAGGTTAACGACATCGCTCGACTAGAGTGGCCAGCATGTTCTGCAGACATGAACCCTATCGAACATGCCTGGGACAGATTGAAAAGGGCTGTTTATGGACGACTTGACCCACCAACCACTCTGAGGGACCTAAGGCGAATCGCTGTTAAGGAGTGGGACGATCTGGATTATCAGAGCTTTGATGAACTTGTGGATAGTATGCGACGACGAATACAGGCATGCATCAGTGCAAGATGACGTGCTACTTGGTATTAGAAGTACCGTTGTGTACAGCAATCTGAAGGTCTCGCTGTATTGTGGTACAACATGCAATGTGTGGTTTTCACGAAATGATGTTTATGTTGATATTTCAATTTTCTGTAAAGGTTCCAGAACTCTAGGAACCGAGTTGACGCAAAACTTTTTTTGATGTGTGTAGTTTCGGGAACATTACCAGACTACATGTACAAGGCATACATTTTCGGGAAACACGTATGCGTTTCTTCGTTTACTTGTCGACGGTTACAAATATATTTGTTATAATAATTAAATTTGATTAAAAGTAGTAAGTAGTCAAATAACAGGAAATTCACTAAAACTTCATGCACATACATGTCGTATTTTTAATTATATTACCTCTCAAATGTCATAGAAATAAAATAATGTTGTGACTTGGCAAGAAAGCCAAGCCACTAGGGGGTGAAGCCGAAAGGCACGCGTTTAAGCTCACCCAGGCTGGCGTGAGGTCTGGAACAGTTAAAGGATTTGAGTCTAGCAAATAAAGTACGTAGCTGTTGGAATACTTAACTTTAATCCATAATTGGTGAACATCGGTCTGACGGTACATGCATCACAAGATAAATAGCAAATGATAATGGCGCCCTGCTAGGTCGCAGCAAATAACATAGGTGAAGGCTTTGCTAACTATCGTCTCGGCAAATGAGAGCGCAATTTGTCAGTGAACCATCGCTAGCAAAGTCGGCTGTACAACTGTGGCGAGTGCTAGGAAGTCTCTCTAGACCTGCCGTGTGGCGGCAATCACTGATAGTGGCGACACGCGGGTCCGACGTATACTACCGGACCGCGGCCGATTTGAAGGCTACCACCTAGCAAGTGTGGTGTCTGGCGGTGACACCACATTCCTCCCCCGCGAATCGGCGTACGGTTGTGTTATAAGGCTTCCGCTCGCCGTGGGGAGGTTCCCCATGTTGACGTATGCGACGAGGTGGGGAGCCTAACAACAGGCGAGGCTGTGCCACCCGCACCCTGCCATTCGGTCCGAGGGGAGCTAGGAAACGCCTGAAAACCTAGTCCAGGGTGCACGCCAACATGCGGTGTATGCGCCCGTAAAGAGACAGGAGGGGCCGAAGGGTCGACCTCCATCGGGTCGGGGCACCCGACGGGCGAAGACGCCATGTGGTCCGGAGCGGGCAAGAAGTCCATGGCGGAGGACAACGGGTCACGGGAAGCGATCGGCGGCGCGTGACCCAGGGAGTCGGCCGGCGGTTGCAGCGACGCGTCCACTGCGGACGTCGTCGGCGGGAGAAGAGGTGGCGGCGCGTCGCCATGGGGCAAAATGGAAGGCAGCGTCGGTAACACCTGGGGATGAGGCGAGCCAGTAGATGGGTCCCCAGGGCGCTGACCGGACGGCACCGTCGCTGAAAGCAGACGGGGAGCGGCAGAACCCGTGCGACGACAGAGGCGCAACTGATTGAGATACCGACGCACCTCACCAGAGGCCCCCAAAACCAAATACATAGCGCGGCCGAGGCAGCGAAGAATGCGCCCTGCGAGCCAACGCCGTGAACCTCGATAGTTGCGATAGTATAAAACGCCTGGAGCAAAAGCAGGTGTCTGCCGCTGCACAGGAACCTGATGCGGCGGATGTAGCAAAGACATCAAGGTTCGATGAGGGCGACCGTGAAGCAACTCAGCCGACGAGCGACCATCTCGAGGCTGAGAGCGATACGAGGACAAAAAGAGCAATAACGCGTCCTCCCGAGAATGAGACTCTTTCAACTTCAACATCTGTGACTTGAAAGTCCTGACCAAACGTTCAGCGGCACCGTTTGACTGCGGCGAAAACGGCGCGGATGTCAGATGTTGAATACCATTGGCCTTGCAGAATGACTGAAATTCTGCGGACATGAATTGTGGGCCATTGTCGGAAACAATAGTCTGCGGAAGACCTTCAATGCAAAAGATAGCAGATAACGCTTGGATGGTGGCAGGTGACGTCGTGGAAGACATCCGGACAACAAAAGGAAAATTACTGAATGAATCGACCAGAACCAACCATCGAACATTCCAGATGGGACCAGCAAAATCGATGTGTAAGCGTTGCCAAGGGGTAGTGGCTTTCGGTCATGCAAAGAATTTCCACGGTGGTGCGGATTGTTGTTCGGCACACGCCATGCAAGAAGAGCACATATTCATAATCGCAGCATCGATTCCGAACCAAGTACAGTGCTGATGAGCAAGTTGTTTCGTTCGCACTATACCCCAATGTCCTTGGTGTAGAAGCCGTAAGTCAGAGGACTGTAACGAACGTGGGACCACGACCCTGGACTGATCATTGTCAGAACGCAACAGCAAAACACCACGTCGTACAAAAAGTCTCTCCTTGTGAGAAAAAAATCGGCGAACCAACGGATCCTCGATCCGTGACTTTGACAAGAGCCATTGCGTAGCAACAAAACACAGAACGGTAACAAGGACAGGGTCAGCCGCTGTGGCTGTAGCTACACGACGAAAATCAATCGGAAACGATTCGACCACGTCATCGGTTTCCGCATCAATGAACATGCAAGCAAGTTCGGAGGAATCGAATGCTCTATCCTCAGCAACAGGCAAACGGGACAGCGCATCGGCGTTTCCGTGCTTAGCAGTGGACCGATACAAGATATCGTACGTGTACTGCGAGAGGAAAATAGACCAGCGAATGAATTTCTGCGCTGTACGTGGAGGCACAGGCTTGTTCGGATGAAAAAGCGATGTCAAAGGTTTGTGGTCGGTGAAGATGGTAAAGTGACGACCATACAAGAAATCATGAAACTTAGTAACACCAAATACGAGAGCCAAAGCTTCTTTCTCGATCTGTGAATAATTTCTTTGCGCAGACGAGAGCAATTTAGACGCAAAGGCAATAGGGCGATCGTGCGATCCATCTTTGTGCGCAAGCACAGCACCGATCCCGAAATCCGATGCATCTACCATCAACAAAAAAGGGTTTCTGGGGATCGAATGGCGTAAGGCAAGTATTGGAAAGCAACGCCGATTTCAACTGGCGAAAGGCGCGTTCGCATTCCTTCGTCCAGACGAACGGAACACCATTACGGCGTAAGCGATGAAGCGGAGCTGAAATGGAAGAGGCGTGGCGCACATAGCGATGATAATAATTGATTTTTCCCAGCACACTCTGTAGCTGCTTCAAATTCTGCGGCGAAGGCAAGTCTTGTATGGCACGGAGGTGCTCTGGACTGGGATGTATGCCTTGGGCATTGAGTACATGGCCCAGATAGGGTAAGTCCCGAGCAAAAAACACACATTTGTCCTTCCGCAAGCGAAGACCGTTTTGTCGCAAGACCTGAAATAATGTTCTGAGATTGGCTAAATGTTCTTCTTCCGTCTTTCCGGAGATCACAATATCGTCCAGATAGTTTGCTGCAGTAGGGACCGACGCACAAACAGTTTGGAGATATTGCTGAAACAATGCAGGGGCGGATGCACACCCGAATGGCAGTCGTTTGAATCGGTACAAACCAAGATGCGTGTTAACCACCAAAACGCGCTGGGATTCTTCGTCCACCGGTATTTGCAAGTACGCATCTGCTAGGTCCAACTTCGAAAAATATTTACCCGGGCACAGTTTGTCAAAAAGATCTTCCGGGTGGGGTAAAGTAAAAGTTGCAATCACTAGTTGGGGATTGACTGCTGCCTTGAAGTCCACGCAAAGTCTCAATTTTCCAGAAGGCTTTTGCAAAATTACTAAGGGTGATGCCCAGAGAGAAGCTGGCACACGTTCAATTACACCTTGCGATTCCAAATCGTTTAATGTTCTTGCGACCTCATCACGCAATGCGTGGGGAACATTGCGCGCTCTGAAAAATTTCGGTTGCGCGTTGACTTTCAGTTCCAAATGAGCTTTATAGTTCTTAGCGCAACCAAGGCCCGGTGCAAAAATGTCTTCAAACTCTTCACATAGACGAGAAACACTGTCTGAAGGCACAGTCTGGTTCACTGATAGGACCTGATTGACTATAGACAAGTGAAACAACTGAAATAAATCTAAACCAAACAAGTTCACTGCAGAAGAAGGACGAAGGACGTACAATGACACAAGTTTTGTTTGTCCCTTGTATGTTGCAAGAAGGCTGCACTGTCCTAACACAGGGATTGCTTGTCCTGAATAACTACTGAGCTTAACATTTGCGGCATGCAACCGAGGTGTGCCCAGCTGTTTGTATGTGTCTTGATTGATCAAGGAAACTGCAGCTCCGGTATCGAGCTGGAATGGTATCACGTTGCCATGAATGTCCAAGTCTACAAAAAGTTTATTGTCCTGCTGACGACAAGAGCGACTGTCTCGTGCAATGTGAACTGACGCTGGTACAGAATCACTTGCGACTTGACGGGATTTCCGGCGATGTCGACGCACACTATTCATGGGATAAACACAGTCACTGTTAGAGAGAGTGGCACTGGGCGGAGTGGAATGAACTACATGAATGTCCATGGGCGAAGGTTCACGAGCCGGAGTATTCTGGGTTCGATTCCGATTCCGACACAAAGCAAAGGGCCTGGAATGGTTTTGAGCGTCCGATCGGAGCTTTTTCTGGCAAACACTTTGAACATGTCCTTTTTTATTACAGAAAAAGCAAATAGCTTGGCGTGACGGGCAATTCTCACGTGAATGTCTAGTAGCACACCGCGGGCATGATTTTAGCACTGCATTTGCTTGCTTGCGCGGCACACGTGGCGGATTGCTTGGCGGCAGCTGCGTGGACGGGCGCGAAGGCTGTTTACTGTTCCATGTAGCTCGCCCAGTGGGCCGGTTAATGTGACACAGAGTTGGGAAGTTTCAAATGATTCCTGAGCAAAGTCAAGTGTGTCTTGCCGATCCAGTATGTCCATCACTTGTTGAAGGGAGGGATTGACCAGTTTCAAAATCTGTTCCCGTATACGAACATCGGAAACGTTCTGTGCAATTGCATCATGTACCATAGTATCTGAATAAGAGAGTCCACATTGACACTCAAAAGCACAATCCCTAGTAAGGCCCTGCAAAGTTGCAACCCACTCCCTATTAGTCTGACCGGCCGTACATTTTATACGAAAGAAGGTATACCTTTTTGCAACTACATTGACTGATTCTTTGAAATAAGCATCTAATGCAGACAAAATTTCTTCATAGGACAGAGTTGCTACGTCGCGTCGGGGAAATAATTTCATGGTACGTGGTCACTCCGACACAAGAAAGCAAAAACGGCTGCCGCTCATTACCTTGAATTCTGTAGGCGGCGAGATGGAATCCAAATTGGCGTGACCACTCCGTCCAGCTTTCCAGTGCCGCATCAAAAGGACGAAAAGGTGGTGCAACTGCGTGTTGTGGCTGCGTGAGCGGTGAAGCGGCGGCTGCCGCATCGTTTTGCATTGCACGTTGACCCTGGACGAGCTGTCCAAGTGCATCGAATAAGGCCTGCATCTGCTGATTCTGCAAGTGATAAAATTCGGACAGTACATCTGGAGATTGTGCCGAAGCCATTACACAAGTAAACCAGTCTAGCAATACGAACGCAAAATCCTCGTCGCCATTTGTTGTGACTTGGCAAGAAAGCCAAGCCACTAGGAGGTGAAGCCGAAAGGCATGCGTTTAAGCTCACCCAGGCTGGCGTGAGGTCTGGAACAGTTAAAGGATTTGAGTCTAGCAAATAAAGTACGTAGCTGTTGGAATACTTAACTTTAATCCATAATTGGTGAACATCAGTCTGACGGTACATGCATCACAAGATAAATAGCAAATGATAATGGCGCCCTGCTAGGTCGTAGCAAATGACGTAGGTGAAGGCTATGCTAACTATCGTCTCGGCAAATGAGAGCGCAATTTGTCAGTGAACCATCGCTAGCAAAGTCGGCTGTACAACTGGGGCGAGTGCTAGGAAGTCTCTCTAGACCTGCCGTGTGGCGGCGCTCGGTCTGCAATCACTGATAGTGGCGACACGCGCGTCCGACGTATACTACCGGACCGCGGCCGATTTAAAGGCTACCACCTAGCAAGTGTGGTGTCTGGCGGTGACACCACAAATAATATGACCAGTGATGAAAAAATATAGATTAAAATTATGTTTGAGCGGGTGTCGAACACTAAGGTGATACACACTCATCCTACAAAGCTCATAAGCCAACCACTTGACTGCCATGAACTGTAAAGGTCGGTACCTACGAACATACAGGGTGGTCCACCGATCGTGACCGGGCCAAATATCTCACGAAATAAGAGTCAAATGAAAAAACAACAAAGAACGAAACTTGTCTAGCTTGAAGGGGGAAACCAGATGGCGCTATGGTTGGCCCACTAGATGGTGCTGCCATAGGTAAAACGGATATCAACTTCGTTTTTTAAAAATAGGAACCCCCATTTTTTATTACATATTCGTGTAGTACGTAAAGAAATATGAATGTTTTAGTTGGACACTTTTTTCGCTTTGTGATAGATATCCCTGTAATAACCACAAACATATGGCTCACAATTTTAGACGAACAGTTGGTAACAGGCATGTTTTTAAATTGAAATACATAACGTGGGTACGTTTGAACATTTTATTTCGGGTGTTCCAATGTGATACATGCACCTTGTGAGCTTATCATTTCTGAGAACGCATGCTGTTACAGCGTGATTACATGTAAATACCGCATTAATACAATAAATGCTCAAAATGATGTCCGTCAACCTCAGTGCATTTGGCAATACGTGTAACAACATTCCTCTCAACAACGAGTAGTTCGCCTTACGTAATGTTCGCACATGCATTGACAATGCGCTGACGCATGTTGTCTGGCGTTGTGGGTGGAACACGATAGCAAATATCCTTCAACTTTCCCCACAGAAAGAAATCCGTAGACGTCAAATTCGGTGAACGTGCGGGCCTTGGTATGGTGCTTCGACGACCAATCCACCTGTCATGAAATATGCTATTCAATACCCAACCGCACACGAGCTATGTGCTGGACATCCATCATGTTGGTAGTACATCGTCATTCTGTCATGCAGTGAAACATCTTGTAGTAACATCGGTAGAACATTACGTAGGAAATCAGCATACATTGCACCATTTAGACTGCCATCGATAAAATGGAGGCAAATTATCCTTCCTTCCATAATGCCGCACCATACGTTAACCCGCCAAGGTCGCTGATGTTCCACTTGTCGCAGCCATTGTGGATTTCCTGATGCCCAATAGTGCATGTTATACCGGTTTACGTTACCGCTGTTGGTGAATGACGCTTCGTCGCTACACAGAACGCCTCCAAAAAACTCTGTCATCGTCCCGTAATTTCTCTTGTGCCCAGTGGCAGAACTGTACACGACGTTCCAAGTCGTCGCCATGCAATTCCTGGTGCTTAGAAATATGGAACGGGTGCAATCGATGTTGATGTAGCATTCTCAGCACAGACGTTTTGAGACTCCTGGTTCTCGCGCAATTTGTCTACTACTGATGTGCGGATTAGCCGCGACAGCAGCGAAAGCACCTACTTGGACATCATCATTTGTTGGAGGTCGTGGTTGACGTTTCACATGTGGCTGAAAACTTCCTGTTTATTAAATAACGTAACTATCCGGCGAACGGCCCGGAAACTTGGATGATGTCGTCCAGGATACCGAGCAGCATACATAGCACACGCCCGTTGGGCATTTTGATCACAATAACGATACATCAACCCGATATCGACCTTTCCCGCAATTGGTAAACAGTCCATTTTAACGCAGGTAATATATGACGAAGCAAATACCGTCCGCACTGGCGCAATGTTACGTGATACCACGTACTTATACGTTTGTGATTATTACAGCGCCGTCTATCACAAAGCGAAAAAAGTGGTCCAACTAAAACATTCATATTTCTTCTGGTACTACACGAATATGTAATAAAAAATGAGGGTTCCTATTTTTAAAAAAAACGCTGTTGGTATCCATTTGACCTATGGCAGCGCTATCTAGCGGGCCAACCATAGCACCACCTGGTTTCCCCCTTCACGCTAGACGAGTTTCGTTCTTTGTAGTTTTTCCGTTTGATGCTTATTTCGTGAGATATTTGGCCCGGTCACTATCAATGGACCACCCTGTATACATAAGTGACCTAATACACATTTGAAACTTCTCTTGCGATTTCCTCGGAACTTCCAGAGTAGTGCACCTTATTACTTGCACATTATGTTGTTTGACTGGCCTACTAGAGGTGTACGAAGTTTGAAGCAAATCTGTGCTGCCAACATAGGGGCCCCCCTCCCCTCATAAATTACAGGGTGGAATAATTGTTGTTATATGGTGCAAAAATCGTTTTATGAGGCATGTGTTTAAGAGAAATGAACACTTTATTGAGTGAATTGATATAATATAAAACACCAATAGTTTTTTTTTTACCTGTAAGCTACTACGAACATACCAGGTGTGTGAGAAAAGTAATCAGACTGACAACACTGCAAGCGATCTGTCATCGCTGTTTTGTTCTGTGTGTGTACACCGCTGTGTTCTGCCCTTCCAGATGCGCAGTCCGAGTTTCAGCTCCGTACAGCCATCACGCGATTTTTTGAGAGCGCCATCAGTGAAGTTGTGTTTTTGTTGCGTATACTGAAAACGCAACAGGGGAATTTAGAGCAACGTTATGCCATCAAGCTTTGTGTTTAACTTGGGGAATCCGCGAGTGCGTGATTTAAAAAAGTTGAAAGAGGCCTATGGGGAACATTCCTTGCCTACAGCACAAGTGTTTCGCTTTCACAAATCATTTTTGGATGGCCGAGAAGACGATAAAGATGAACCTCGCTCATGGAGACCCTCAGCTTAAAGAACCGACGTTTGCGTGCTCTTGTGAGACTGTTCGTCCAGGAAAAACTGTCATCCAAGTGCTTCACAAAGATGTCTTCGAAAGGCTTGGGGAAAGGGCGAATCGAGTGAAACTGGACATTGCAGACAAGTGGGTGCTGCATCGTGAGAACACCCACGTTACACAACCTCGTCCATCATTTTCAAAAGGCATTTCTGTTGTTCCACAGTCCCTCTATTTACCTGATGTATGTTCAAAAATTGGGAAATGTCTCACAAGGACATTTTGAGACTCTGGAGAAGATACAAAAGAACTTGACCGACATGCTAAAGGCTCTACCACTTCAAGTCTTCCATAGCCGATGCCAATACTAGGAACAACCTCGCCGATGTTGGCTGCCGAAGGCAACTACTTTGAAGGGGACAGTATTGTTTTTAAGAAAATAAAAATTTTGGTAGATAATAAAATCATTCTCGTTAGTAGATTAGAAAATAATTCTCGTTGCTTCTCTCACACTCCTTATAGACTTAAATCAGTTTTAATTTTTGCTGTCCTATAAATCACTCTACTGTCGGCCGTATTATTTCATGTTTTCTGATGTTTTCTTTTCTTGTATTTAATGCATATGTATATATATATGTATATATGTTGTAATAATATTTCCCTTACTGATAGATGATATTTCATCTGGATTGTGTCTGCAGTGACCTGGGCACCGTAATCTTCAAGAACAAGCTGTTGGTCAAAAGAAGTTGGCAGCCGTGTTGTCAGAAGTTCAGGCAGTCATTCCCTGTTGCCGTCGCAGTTATAAGAGATCTGTGCGGCGATGTGTTTTTTTATAGCATGCTGAAGTGTATGCTCAGAACACAGCGTTTCCAGAGTCACAAAAAATAAATATAGTCAAGCATAACTCTGTTGGACTATTAATTTATTCCCTTTCTGCCATTTTCTGTCAACAACGACCTGTTCTGGTGGAACGACAACATTTTGGAGACGCTGTGACGAGGCTACGAGAAACAGCTTTTTAGGTTCCGTATTTCAATCGGTAAAAGCGGAACCCTTGTAGGATTCCTTTCTTGTCCGTTTGTCTGTCTGTCACACTGACAAAGTACTTTTTTTCTTACGAACGGGTACATGTATAAAGTTGAAATTAATTTAATATATTAAGGTCTAAGGTTCCTAAGCTGAGTACAAAATTGAAGCATCTGAGTCAATGCAATCAAAAGATACAGCCATTTACGTCACTCATTTTTATACCCGCAAAGTCACTCAATGAAATCTATGCGTTACTTCCCGTCAACCTGGAATCACGAAATTTGGCAAGAAACAAGGTCCCACAGTGCAAGTAAAGGAAAAAAAATCCGAAAATTGTTAATTTGTAATCACACCACACGAAAATAAATCCTTATCATTTGTTATCCGACTGTCTGTCCTTCTCGGGAGCGGATATACGTACCAAGTTGAGATTTATGTCACATACTGAAGTCTGCATTTCCTTGGGGGGCGTAATCAATGTAAGTTTCTATTACATTGTACTCAAAAGATACGGCCATTAATGTCACATATTTTGATACTCGCAAACTCAGTCATTAAAACCTATCGGGTACTTTCTGTTGACCTTGAATGATGAAATTTGACAAGAAGCAAGGTTTCACAATACAAGTACAAGAAAAAAGTCAGTAATATCTTAATTTGTAATTATATCATGCACAAAAATATTTCTTTTGCCATTTGTTGTCTGACTTCACTCTTAAAATTAAAACATTCTTGAAAGTCCTGGCATTCTTGGGACTGACGTCTTGCCAGTCGAAATTCCCGATTCCTGGCCTGGATTAACTGTCTATATACTCGTACACAATTATTTGTATGGAACTCTAAGAGCGCGAATCTTGTCGGACCTGGACACACACACACACACACACACATATATATATATATATATATATATATATATATATATATATATATATATATATATATATATATATATACTCCTGGAAATTGAAATAAGAACACCGTGAATTTATTGTCCCAGGAAGGGGAAACTTTATTGACACATTCCTGGGGTCAGATACATCACATGATCACACTGACAGAACCACAGGCACATAGACAAAGGCAACAGCGCATGCACAATGTCGGCACTAGTACAGTGTATATCCACCTTTCGCAGCAATGCAGGCTGCTATTCTCCCATGGAGACGATCGTAGAGATGCTGGATGTAGTCCTGTGGAACGGCTTGCCATGCCATTTCCACCTGGCGCCTCAGTTGGACCAGCGTTCGTGCTGGACGTGCAGACCGCGTGAGACGACGCTTCATCCAGTCCCAAACATGCTCAATGGGGGACAGATCCGGAGATCTTGCTGGCCAGGGTAGTTGACTTACACCTTCTAGAGCACGTTGGGTGGCACGGGATACATGCGGACGTGCATTGTCCTGTTGGAACAGCAAGTTCCCTTGCCGGTCTAGGAATGGTAGAACGATGGGTTCGATGACGGTTTGGATGCACCGTGCACTATTCAGTGTCCCCTCGACGATCACCAGTGGTGTACGGCCAGTGTAGGAGATCGCTCCCCACACCATGATGCCGGGTGTTGGCCCTGTGTGCCTCGGTCGTATGCAGTCCTGATTGTGGCGCTCACCTGCACGGCGCCAAACACTCATACGACCATCATTGGCACCAAGGCAGAAGCGACTCTCATCGCTGAAGACGACACGTCTCCATTCGTCCCTCCATTCACGCCTGTCGCGACACCACTGGAGGCGGGCTGCACGATGTTGGGGCGTGAGCGGAAGACGGCCTAACGGTGTGCGGGACCGTAGCCCAGCTTCATGGAGACGGTTGCGAATGGTCCTCGCCGATACCCCAGGAGCAACAGTGTCCCTAATTTGCTGAAAAGTGGCGGTGCGGTCCCATACGGCACTGCGTAGGATCCTACGGTCTTGGCGTGCATCCGTGCGTCGCTGCGGTCCGGTCCCAGGTCGACGGGCACGTGCACCTTCCGCCGACCACTGGCGACAACATCGATGTACTGTGGAGACCTCACGCCCCACGTGTTGAGCAATTCGGCGGTACGTCCACCCGGCCTCCCGCATGCCCACTATACGCCCTCGCTCAAAGTCCGTCAACTGCACATACGGTTCACGTCCACGCTGTCGCGGCATGCTACCAGTGTTAAAGACTGCGATGGAGCTCCGTATGCCACGGCAAACTGGCTGACACTGACGGCGGCGGTGCACAAATGCTGCGCAGCTAGCGCTATTCGACGGCCAACACCGCGGTTCCTGGTGTGTCCGCTGTGCCGTGCGTGTGATCATTGCTTGTACAGCCCTCTCGCAGTGTCCGGAGCAAGTATGGTGGGTCTGACACACCGGTGTCAATGTGTTCTTTTTTCCATTTCCAGGAGTGTATATAAAATACGTGCCTTAGTTTCTGTCACATTTTGTCCCATATATTTTCGAAAGTGGTATCTGATACGCCTTTGGAGACCAAATGATATTTTTCCAAGAACCTTAAATTCCTCAAATATTAAACTTCCAGCCGTCGAGTCATAATCACATAATTCCTCTAGGAAAGCTAACTTGGATTTTTTTTATTTTATTACTCCATTGACGACATAAGCAGAGCGCTCTGCGCTCTAATATTAACCACAGTCATCAATATTTCACCAGCTGTGGTTTCCCTTAGTAAAGGTGAATAAATTGCAGATTTAACTTCAATGATACCTGATTCGGTTCTGGAGAGGGGCTATTTTTGTTTGTGCCTCTAGCCTGTAGAGCGTTATCTTTTCTTTAGCTATTACGCATCGCAATAATTTGCACAAATAATAACGTTTTTAATTTGTATTTTGAAATTCATTCGCACTTGACTACTATGAATTACTGATGTAGCTAGACCTTATTCTAAGTTACATCCTCTCAAATGCATAAGCAAAAATTAACACGAGTATACTGGACCACTGCTTATTTATTCTTCAAAGTAAATACACCGACTGGCGTGGAGTTGAGTCATAGGACAAAACCTTAAAATGCCACTAACGTTGGAAATCGCCTCCAACCTACGCTTCATACTCAAAAGGAATAAGAGAAAACGGAACAAATCCGACACAGCGTCGCCACTTTTACACCTATATCAACTATATAAATATATAAAACTTTCTCCCCTGTTCAGTCGTTGTTTTCTAACTTATTATCCACTGTCACTTTCCAAAATATTATACAAGTTAAACTAAAATACCAGTATCAACATAAGCGATTCGAAGCACATTAGAGCGTTGCAGCATACAGTCCCACAACCTAACATACTACCGTTCAAGATGTGTTGGCTCGACTTAAATCGCACGAATATTCTGACCAAGGGGTAACGTTCTGAATCTTTGCAATCGTTATTACAATGACGGTCTTCAGTTTTAACGCCTGTGATAACGTCCCTGAAGCACCGTAATACACAGGTAACATAACATTATATTTAATATCTTTAACCCATGATGGATGGAAATGAACAGAAAAGAGCCCACCGAGATTCGTAGACCAAAGTCATCTCTCACAACGCTCGTCGTAATACTGTTGCAGCGTGACGTTGTAGACGCTCGAGGATGTAGTACGACTGCAGTAAAATGAGACAATCAGGTTGCTTATTCAGAAATTACGGATAATCGTATTTTTCCTTCTCCAACGTTCCGTTTGTTGGAGTCACTTCAATAAATGTAACTCATATCGACCATATGTCACCTATAGTAAAATTAGCTTTTATTTTTCTTTTTTGATAAGGGTGTAACCATAATCATGTAACTCTTCAAGCCTTTCCCGACGAGATCTTGACATGTGGAACAATCGGGTCTACTGCCGGATGTTTGTGTCACTCTGGCACAATATTTCGGCCACGTAACTCGTTGCCTTCTTCAGGTGCTACCTGAGACTGCCATGTTGGAGGATCTTGTCCAGCAATCAAACACCGAGGCAGCCTCGCGCTGGTAAGAGAAAGAGTGCGTGATATGCGCCACCGCCTACATGTCACGTCCAGGGATTTGCTGTATCTCCACCTTTCCACAGCAGCCACCCTGACCCGTGAAGACTGGGACCAGGTTGATGGTGCCTCCTGGTCCTTGGCGGAATACACCATGAGGAAATCAACAGCATGTAAACAGGCCAAGTTTGAGCTCCTTAACAAGAAGGTACAACAGGATGGGGACACACGGGCAGTGGTCAACCTGAGCGACAAGCAGCTCGATGAGGCCACCTCAAGAGCACTCAGCAAGGGCCTCAACTTTGCAGTGACTCCCAGAAGCGTACCTGTTGCAGCCTTCATCAGTTTGGTTGAGCAAGTCGTCAACACGCTACCTTCCAACGTGTCTGAATAGATCCGCAGGGAGACCTGCAGGGCACTCACCAGGATGAAGCCCCCCAAATCCAACATCTCGAGCCAGGAGAGGGTGGCACTCAGGCAGCTACGGGGGGATGACAGCATTGTAGTTCTGCCAGCTGATTAGGGTAACTCCACGGTCATCTTAAACAAGTTGGAGTATGATAGGAAGGTGCAACAACTTCTGGAAGACACTGCTTACAAACCACTAGATGGTAACCCCACTGACAAGGTGGACATGAAGACCCGGAAGTTGCTGAAGGAGACAGGTCTACCTGTACCACCCACACTCTATGGACGCCCCATAAGGAGGGGGTCCCTCTTCGACCTATTGTCAGTAACATTGGCGCAGCGATGTATCTCACTGCACAATACCTGAAGAAGATATTGGCACCATATGTGGGCAAATGTGCACACCACATTCGGAACTCGGAGGACTTCCTGCAACGGCTAAGGCAGCTACACATCGTGGACTCTGACATCATGGTCAGTTTCGATGTGGTGTCGCTCTTCACACGAGTGCCACTCACCAACACACACCAGAGAAGTTCGATGGTGCCCTGCTCGACCTGTTCAAGCGTGTACTGACCTCAACGTATTTTCTTTATGGGGGTCAATTTTATGAGCAAACGGAAGGAGTGGCAATGGGCAGCCCTTTATCACCTGTGGTAGGCAACCTTTTCATGGAAAGGTACGAAGAGGAGGCACTTGCATCAGCCACTTACCAACCCAAGTGCTTTCTTAGGTATGTCGTGACACTTTCGTCATTTGGCCCCATGGTAGGGAGAAGCTAGATGACTTTTTGGAACATCTAAATTCACTCCACCCAAGTATAAAATTTACTACGGAGCTAGAGAAGGATGGACAACTCCCATTCCTGGATGTCCTGGTCAAGAGGAAGGCAGATGGCACTTTGGGGCACAGTGTGTATCGTAAGCCCACCCACACTGACTTATACTTTCAAGCCAGTAGCTGCCACCACCCGGCACAGAAGAATGGAGTCTTGAAAACATTAGTTCACAGGGCTCGAGCTCTGTCAGATATGGAAAGTCTGGCCACAGAGATAGAACATCTACAGCTGGTGTTCAGCAGAAATGGATACTCCTCCACAGACATCCAAAGGGCACTTCGTACTACCAGTCAACCATAGGGTACACAAGAGGAGCCAGAGGAGGCGAAGAAGGTGGCATACCTGCCATATGCTGGACCTATTTCTGCAAAGATCAGCAGAATTCTTTCAAAATATGATATAAAGAGTATCTCCTGTCCACCCTCCAAAATTGGGACCGCGCTAGGGAGTGTGAAGGACGACCTCGGGCTACATAAACCAGGCATTTACAACATCCCGTGCCAGTGTGGAAAGTCATACATTGGCCAGACAACCAGGACGGTGGACGTCAGGTGCAAAGAACACCAGAGGCACACCAGACTCGGACAGGCAACAAAATCTGCCATAGCGGAGCACTGTATGGAGCTCGGCCACTCAATGGACTATAACAATACCAAAATTGTGACACAGACACCAAGATTTTGGGACAGTGTCATAAAGGAGGCCATCGAGATCAAGGTCACAGACAACCTAATAAACCGAGACAGCGGTTACCAGCTCAGCTCGGCGTGGAGTCCGGCTCTGGAGCTTATCAGGGCTCAACGAAATGAACCAACAAACTCCTCAAGAAGTAGTAACACTGCAGGAGTAGCGCCAGGCGGGTGCGGACCGCGAACGCAACTCCCGACGCAGGACGGGCCTCTGACAGCCGCCACGAGCGCAGATGATGGACGAGCCGAGCACGGACGACCGTCGGAGCACCAGGGAAGTGCCAACACCTCGGGAGCAGCGCCAAGCGGGCGCGGACCTCGAACGGAACGCCACATGCGGGTCCGGCCCCAGACAACTGCCACCACCACAGATGGTGGACGAGCCGGGCGTGGACGCCCGTGGGAGCACCAGAGAGGGGTAAAAACCTCAGGAGCAGCACCTGGCGGGCGCGGACCGCGAACGGAACGCCCGACACAGGACAGGCCTCAGAGAGCTGTCACAGATGGCGCCCAAGTCGGGCGTGGACGTCCGAGGGAACACCGGGGAAGAGACAACACATTACAAGCAGCGCCAGGCGGGCGCGGACGGCAAAGAGAGCACCGAGTGTCCTCTGGACACAAATACTGGACAAGATCCTCCAACACGGCACTCTCAGGTAGCACCTGAAAAAGGCAACGAGTTACGTGGCCGAAATATTGTGCCAGAGCGACACAAACATCCGGCAGTAGACCCGATTGTTCCACATGTCATAATCATGTAGTTTTCTTTCGATCAACTCTTCGAGCTTTTGTCCCAGTACCACATATTATACAAATCTTGCTAGAATAACTATTAAGTTGATAGGGCACTGCAAGCCTTATAGCTGTCTATTATCTCGGTGACTTTCACATGCATCTGTAAATATATGCATTCTTTGCTACTCAGTACGAGTCAGAGCTAACGTTAGCTAACGTATATCACCGAGCGAGGTGGCGCAATGGTAAAACATTGGACTCGCATCCCGGAGGACGACGGTTCAATCCCGCGTCCGGCCATCCTGATTTGGTTTTTCCGTGATTTCCCTAAATCGCTCCAGGCAAATGCAGGGATGGCTCCTTTGAAAAGGCACGGCCGACTTTCTTCCCATCCTTCTCTAATACGATGATACCGATAACCTCGCTGTCTGGTCTCCTTCCCCAAACAACCCAACCCCTAGCGTATATGGCAAGTATGACAAGGTACAATTCCATCCGAAATTAGTCGAGATTTTTTTTTTTTTTGTTCTCGCTGACACTTTATGAGGCTTATTTCCTCTCGCTCCGTGTCCAGTGCGCTTCGTCCAACTATACTGTTATCTTTGGGTTCCGCTAAACGAGATTTTGCGAAGTGTCACCCCCTTTACTAATATACGAATGTAAAGGCTAGCATTTCTCTGACATGATACATTCTTCTTTGAGTTCGATTTCTGATCTTTCTTGTAACTCATTATAGCTGTGAACTATATAAATGCACACAGGAAGCATCTGTCATATTTTACTTTGTGCTTTTGGTATAATTTTCTCAACTTTTCCGCTCCTTATGCAGATCAGAGGTCGATTCCATGCCCTCTTTTCCAAGTAGGTTGTTTCGGAAGGAAGGCCATGTCATACTGGCTTAATAAAACTTCTACATCTACATTCATACTACGCAAGCCAGCGCACGGTGCATGACCGAGGGTACCCTGTACCATTTCTGTTCATTTCCTTTCCGGTGCCACTCGCAAACAGAGCGAGTGAAAAACGACTGTCTATATGCCAGCGTACAAGCCCTAATTTTTCTTATCTTATTTTTTGGTCCTCACACGAAATGTACGCTGGTGTCAGTAGAATCGCCCTGCAGTTCGCTTCAGTTGCCGCTTCTCTAAGTTTTCTCAGTAGTGTTCCTCGAAAAGAACATCGACTTCCCTCCAGGGATTTCGATTTGAGTTCCCGAAGCATCTCCGTAATACTTGTGCGGCGCGGCACGTTACTTTTTACCGCCCTACCAGTGTCCAGCAATGTTCATTTGTCTAGCTAAAAGCTGTGGTAGAAAATACTAGACCACTACTGTCTACTGCAGGTCGCAACATACACAAAATTATCTGGTAAACGGGATGTGGCTAGTACTGAAATAAAAGTTTTAACTTGGCAATGTAAATTTTCAGGTGTATTTTTACGATAAAGATCACAGTTAGTACTGCCAAGTCCGTACTAAGTGTCTACACAATGTAAAGTTCCCACGCACACCACAATCTCACACGTAGCCAGCTTATGGTATTTACACCCGTTACCGAAGTTAATAGAGTTCACTAGATCGTTTAGTTATGAAAATGCTCGCTCAAATGTTCTGCACTCTGCTCTACACGTGATACCTGTTCCAGTCTTAGATCGCACAACACGCCATGCGGTTTTAACTAACAGTCAAAAGCAATAATTTTGATATTCCGTCCAAAATTCCACACGACTTCCGCTATGCCGTTCACTTAAATACACTTTGTACTACTTCACAAACTCGTAATTAGCATTTGTCCGCGATTTTACAGTACTATCGTCGGAGCTGCTTTCAATGAGTTGTTACTAGTTCGAACCCTCAGCCCCGACTTCCCTAGATCACACCAACGGTTTTGGCCCCAGCATAGATTGGCGCGAGCCTGCATTTTTCTGATTGGCCGATATCACAAACAGCAAATCAGGTTGCAGTATTATCGCGCGCTAACCCGCGCGTTACTTCAATGACCAATCATAGTAAAAAATTTCTTTCTATGGCAATTGTTAAATAAATAAATTTAGAAAAGTATCAAATATAAAATTACTCCTTCTGAAATTACCCATTAATTTGTGTTCTACTCACGATTTATTGTACCATAAGCTGACTGCACATTTAAGTGTAGCAAATCCCCTGTATAGTTTAACTGGTACTTCGTGAATAAACAAAACAATTTTCATTTACTTTCGTTCTTCTTCACTCATACAACACTCACACTGCTATTTACTACACATATAAAACAATTATAATTATGCAAATACATTAAATATTAATCAAACATAACTTTAAAACATTGTCTTGACTACGACTGCTAGCACTGTCCCTCAACTGCTGACCTCTGCCGCCTACTAGTTAGTACAACTACGTGCAGCTCTGTAACTTAGGTCCATGTCAGCTGGTGACATCTGTCGATGACTCATGCCTATAACGATATCGTCCTAACAAGTGACAGGAGCGATGCGAAGGCCCTACGCCTCACTTGGGTGTTGTTAGAACCTTTTTCTTTTTTTTTTGAGTCATCAGTCTCATGGCTTGTTTGATGCGGCCCGCAACGAATTCCTCTCCAATGCCAACCTTTTCATCTCTAAGTAGAACTTGCAACCCACGTCCTCAATTATTTGCTGTGTGTATTCCAGTCTCTGTCTTCCTCTGCAGTTTTTAGCCTCTGGAGCTCCCTCTAGTATCATAGAAGTTATTCCCTGACTTCTTAACTTCTTGATGTCTTAACGGATGTCCTATCGTCTTTTCCCTTCTTGTTGTCACTGTTTTCCAAATATTCATTTCCTCGCCGATTCTGTGCAGAATCTCCTCATTCCTTACCTTATCAGTCCACCTAATTTTCAACATCCTTCTGTAGCACCATATCTCAAATGCTTCGATTCCCTTCTTTTCCGGCTTTCCCACAGTCCATGTTCCACTACCAAACAATGATGTGTTTCAAATGCACATTCTCAGAAATTTCTTCCTCAAATTAAGGCCTATATTTGATACTAGTAGACTTCGCTTAGCCAGGAACGTCCTTACGACACTGCTACTCTGCATCTGATGTCCTCCTTGCTCTGTCCATCATTGGTTATTTTGTTGTCTAGGTAGCAGAATTCCTTAACTTCATCTACTTCGTGATCATCAGTCCTAACGTTAAGTTTCTCGCTCTTCTCATTTCTACTACTTCTCATTACTTTCTTCTTTCTTCGATTTGCTCTCAGTCCATATTCTGTACTCAGATTGCTCGTTCCATTCAGCAGATCACGTAAATCTTCTTCACTTTCACTCAGGATAGCAATGTCACCAGCGAATCGTATCACTGATGTACTTTTACCTTGAGTTTCAGTTCTACTCCTGAACCTTTCCTCTATTTCTATCATTGCTTTTCGATGTTGTTTTGACTTTTCTGTGTGGCTAGTCCGTCCGACAATAATTTATTTTTCGATTTCTTCACATTTTTCATGCAGCCATTTCATCTTAACTTCCCCGCAATTCCTATTTATTTCATTCCTCACCGACTTGAATTTCTTTATTCCTAAATTATCCTGAACATATTTGTAATTCCTTATTCCATTGATCTACTGAAGTATTTTTTTCTGTTACCCACGGATTCTTCGCAGTTATCTTCTTTGTACCTATGTTTTTCTTTCCAACTTCTGTTACTGCCCTTTTTGGAGATGTCCCTTCCCCTTCAACTGAACTGCCTGTTGAGCAATTCCTTATTGCAGCATTTATAGCCTTAGAGAACTTCAAGCGTATCTCTTCATTCCTTAGTACTTCCGTATCCCATTTCTTTGCACACTGATTTTTCGTAACTAATCTCTTAATCTTGAGCCAGCTCTTCATCACATCTAATTTCGGAATCTCTGCCTGACCGTAACGTAATCTTCCCGTATCCCTCGTCCTGTTCCAAGTATACCTCCGCTCTTGTGATTCTTGAACAGAGTATGCGTTATTAGTTGCTGAGATTTATTGCAGAACTCAGTCTTTCTCTTCTCTCATTCCTGGCACCAAGTCCATATTCTCCCGTAACCCTTTCCTCTACTCCTTCCCCTACAATCGCATTCCAGTCCGCCATGACATAGGAGCCTTACACCCACTTGACGATTTTATCTAGGACCAGAAACTTACAGTCTGTTCAACATTTCCTTAGTATCGATACTCGGGAAGGATAAATGTGGAGCAGAGACGAGAATTGCCACGTCCCGCATTGAGAGCACAGGGAGGTAACCTTACTCTTTCAGCTCGCTCTGACTTGCAAACTATTACATACACAGACACAGAAACGGCATCATGGTCTTCTGGAAGAGCTTCTCCATGTTTCCATTTTAATTTTATTTTCGGTGACACATTTCAACTTGACATACGGAATGTTTACGAAAATGCATTTTCTGATAACGTTATCGAAAATTGAGCATGTGGAAAAATATTTTGTTATTCAATTTAGATAAACACATCACGCAAACGAAATCTTAATTGTACAGTATGTCTGGATTTTCTCAGAACTAGAACTTTGTCGGAAATCTGTAACCAGAGACAATTCAAGTTAAGTGTGACGCAAGGTGTAGTGCTCGTGCGTGTAAACGTCGGCAGCCGCACGCCTGGTTTCTCTGCGAATATTAAACATCAGTTACCGCATGTACGAACGGCTTGACGGATTTGGTTGATTTTTTGTTGTCGTGTTCGTTTTTGTCAGAGCAAAGTTAGTGTGAAAGAAAATGGTTGGAAAATCGACGAAAAAGTCAGAAATTAACATAAATTGCCGCGTTTGAAATATCATCAGTTAGGAATGGCTCGATAGATTTCGTTGATTTTTGTCTTTGTTGTGTTCATAATTGTCAGGAGAAGATTTGATTAACAGACACTTCTTGGAAAATCGCCGAATAGTCGGAAACCGAACTGGTTGATTTTTTTCTTTGTGTTCGTAAATGTGGACGGTAAAGGCATTTTTGGTACGAAGAAGAAAATAAAAAAAAAAGGTGCGTTCAGTTTGACAGTCTGCTGCCACATGTTCAAATGGTTCAACTGGCTCTGAGCACCATGGGACTGAACTTCTGAGGTCATCAGTCCCCTAGAGCTTAGAACTACTTAAACCTAACTAACCCAAGGATATCACACACACCCATGCCCGAGGCAGGATTCGAACCTGCGACCGTAGCGGTCGTGTGGTTCCAGACTGTAACGCCTAGAACCACTCGGCCACCCCGGCTGGCGTCACATGTTGTAACATCAAAAAATTAGTTCAACTGTTATATGTATATTATATAAATACATATGTAGCATATCAGGGGGAAACGTTGTTACAGAAAATTTCGAAAAGTTGACCGATATACTATATATTTTACACTATACTCTAACGAATATTAATCTGTATATTTTTGTAGTGTGCACGATATATACATATATATAGTACTGGCCATTACAATTGCTACACCACGAAGATGACGTGCTACAGACACGAAATTTAACTGACAGGAAGAAGATGCTGCGATATGCAAATGATTAGCTTTTCAGAGCATTCACACAAGGTTGGCGCCGGTGGCGACACCTACAACGTGCTTACATGAGGAAAGTTTCCAGATGATTTCTCATACACAAACAGCAGTTGACTGGCGTTGCCTGGAGAAACGTTGTTGTGATGCCACGTGTAAGGAGGAGAAATGCGTACCATCACGTTTCCGACTTTGATAACCATCTTCACGAACAGTTCGACGACGTTTGCAGCAACATGGACTATCAGCTCGGACACCATGGCTGCGGTTTCGCCTGACGCTGCATCACAGACAGGAGCTCCTGCGATGGTGTACTCAACGGCGAACCTGTGTGCACGAATGGCAAAACGACATTTTTTTCGGGTGAATCCAGGTTTTGTTTACAGCATCATGATAGTCGCATCCGTGTTTGGCGACATCGCGGCGAACGCACAATGGCAGCGTGCATTCGTCATCGCGATACTGGCGTATCACCCGGCGTGATGGTATGGGGTGTCTTTGGTTACACGTCTCGGTCACCTCTTGTTTGCATTGACGGCACTTTGAATAGTGAACGTTACATTTCAGATGTGTTACGACCCATGGCTCTACCCTTCATTCGATCCCTGCGAAACCCTACATTTCAGTAGGATAATGCACGACCGCATATTGGAGGTCCTGTACGGGCCTTTCTGGATACAGAAAATGTTCGACTGCTGCCCTGGCCAGCACATTCTCCAGATCTCTCACCAATTGAAAACGTCTGGTCAATGGCGGCCGAGCAACTGGTTCGTCACAATACGCCAGTCACTACTCTTGATGAACTGTGGTATCGTCTTGAAGCTGCATGGGCAGCTGTTACTGTACACGCCATCCAAGCTCTGTTTGACTCAATGTCCAGGCGTATCAAGGCCGTTATGACGGCCAGAGATGGTTGTTCTGGGTACAGATTTCTCAGGATTTATGCACCCAAACTGCGCAAAAATGTAATCACATGTCAGTTCTAGTATGATATATTTGTCCAATGAATACCCGTTTATCATCTGCATTTCTTCTTGGTGTAGCAATTTTAATGGTCAGTAGTGTATAATATATGAATACATACGTAGCATATCAGGGGGAAACATTGTTACAGAAAATTTCGAAAAGTTGGCCGATATGCTACATATCTTTACACTATAACGAATGATAATCTATATATTTTTGCCGTGTATATAATATATACATATATATGTAATATATAAACGGGGAAGCGTAATTACCACAAAACTCAAAACGTACAAAAATGGTTCAAATGGCTCTGAGCACTGTGGGACTTAACTGCTGTGGTCATCAGTCCCGTAGAACTTAGAACTAATTAAACCTAACTAACCTAAGGACATCACACTCATCCACGCCCGAGGCAGGATTCGATCCTGCGCAGTCGCGCGGTTCCAGGCTGTAGCGCCTAGAACCGCTCGGCCACTCCGGCCGGCCACTCGAAAAGTTCTTGACACATATATATTTCAGATATTTACTATTTACACGATACTCTAACATTCGGAAAGACATTGGTGCCAAAAAAACTGCTACGGGCATGCGTATTCAAATTCAGAGATATGTAAACAGGCAGAACATGGCGTCGCGGTCGGCAATGCCTACATAAGGTAAGTGTGCGGTGCAGCTGTTAGATCAGCAGCTGCTGCTACAATGAAAGGTTATCAAGATTAAAGAGAGTTTGAACGTGGTGTTATAGACGGCGCACGAGCGATGGGACACAGCATCTCCAAGGTAGTAAAGAAGTGGGGTTTTTCCCATACGACCGTTGCACTAGTGTATCGTATCAGAAAGCCGGCAAAACATCAAATCTCCGACATTGCTGCGGCCGGAAAAAGAGCCTGTAAGAACGGGACCAACGACAACAGAAGAGAATCGTTCAACGTGACTGAAGTGCAACCCTTCCGCAAATTGCTGCAGATTTTAATGCAGGGCCATCGACAAGCGTCAGCGGGCGAACCATTCAACTAAACGTCATCGATGTGGGCTTTCGGAGCTGAATGACTATTCGTGAACCCTTGACGACTGCACGACACAAAGCCTTACGCCTCGCTTGGACCCGTCAACACCGACACTAGACTGTTGAAGACTGCGAACATGTTGCCTGGGCGGACGTGTCTCATTTCAAATTGTTCAAATGGTTCAAATGGCTCTGAGCACTACGCGACTTAACTTCTGAGGTCATCAGTCGCCTAGAACTTAGAACTAATTAAACCTAACTAACCTAACGTGTATCCACAGGACATGTGGCCTGTAATTGAAGAAGTGTCACGATGATCTCTCCATTGGCAAAAGATTCGGGAATAGTCCCCCATTCGGATCTCCGGGAGGTTCTGACAAGGGGGAGGTTACCATGAGAAAAAGATTGAATAATCTACGAAAGGATAACGTTCTACGAGTCGGGGCGTGAAATGTCAGAAGCTTGAACGTGTTAGGGAAAGTAGAAAATCTGAAAAGGGAAATGCAAAGGCTCAGTACAGATATAGTAGGGGTCAGTGAAGTGAAGTGGAAGGAAGACAAGGATTTCTGGTCAGATGAGTATCGGGTAATATCAACAGCAGCAGAAAATGGTATAACAGGTGTAGGATTCGTTATGAATAGGAAGGTAGGGCAGAGGGTGTGTTACTGTGAACAGTTCAGTGACCGGGTTGTTCTAATCAGAATCAACAGAAGACCAACACCGACAACGATAGTTCAGGTATACATGCCGACGTCGCAAGCTGAAGATGAACAGACAGAGAAAGTGTATGAGGATATTGAAAGGGTAATGCAGTATGTAAAGGGGGACGAAAATCTAATAGTCATGGGCGACTGGAATGCAGTTGAAGGGAAGGAGTAGAAGAAAAGGTTACAGGAGAATATGGGCTTGGGACAAGGAATGAAAGAGGAGAAGGACTAATTGAGTTCTGTAACAAGTTTCAGCTAGTAATAGCGAATACCCCGTTCAAGAATCACAAGAGGAGGAGGTATACTAGGAAAAGGCCGGGAGATACGGGAAGATTTCAATTAGATTACATCATGGTCAGACAGAGATTCCGAAATCAGATACTGGATTGTAAGGCGCACCCAGGAGCAGATATAGACTCAGATCACAATATAGTAGTGATGAAGAGTAGGCTGAAGTTCAAGACATTAATCAGGAAGAATCAATACGCAAAGAAGTGGGATACGGAAGTACTAAGGAATGACGAGATACGTTTGAAGTTCTCTAACGCTATAGATACAGCAATAAGGAACAGCGCAGTAGGCAGTACAGTTGAAGAGGAATGGACATCTCTAAAAAGGGCCATCACAGAAGTTGGGAAGGAAAACATAGGTACAAAGAAGGTAGCTGCGATGAAACCATGGGTAACGGAAGAAATACTTCAGTTGATTGATGAAAGGAGGAAGTACAAACATGTTCCGGGAAAATCAGGAATACACAGATACAAGTCGCTGAGGAATGAAACAAATAGGAAGTGCAGGGGAGCTAAGATGAAACGGCTGCAGGAAAAATGTGAAGACATCGAAAAAGATATGATTGTCGGAAGGACAGACTCAGCATACAGGAAAGTCAAAACAACCTTTGGTGACATTAAAAGCAACGGTGGTAACATTAAGAGTGCAATTGGGATTCCACTGTTAAATGCAGAGGAGAGAGCAGATAGGTGGAAAGAATACATTGAAAGCCTGTATGAGGGTGAAGATTTGTCTGATGTGATAAAAGAAGAAACAGGAGTCGATTTAGAAGAGATAGGGGATCCAGTATTAGAATCGGAAATTAAAAGAGCTTTGGAGGAAGTAAGGTCAAATAAGACAGAAGGAATAGATAACATTCCATCAGAATTTCTAAAATGATTGGGGGAAGTGGCAACAAAACGACTATTCACGTTGGTGTGTAGAATATATGAGTCTAGCGACATACCATCTGACTTTCGGAAAAGCATCATCCACACAATTCCGAAGACGGAAAGAGCTGACAAGTGCGAGAATTATCGCACAATCAGCTTAACAGCTCATGCATCGAAACTGCTTACAAGAATAATATACAGAAGAATGGAAAAGAAAATTGAGAATGCGCTAGGTGACGATCAGTTTGGCTTTACGAAAAGTAAAGGGACGAGAGAGGTAATTCTGACGTTACGGCTAATAATGGAAGCAAGGCTAAAGAAAAATCAAGACACTTTCATAGGATTTGTCGACCTGGAAAAAGCGTTCAACAATATAAAATGGTGCAAGCTGTTCGAGATTCTGAAAAAAGTAGGGGTAAGATATAGGGAGAGACGGGTCATATACAATATGCACAACAACCAAGAGGGAATAATAAGAGTGGACGATCAAGAACGAAGTGCTCGTATTAAGAAGGGTGTAAGAAAAGGCTGTAGCCTTTCGCCACTACTCTTCAATCTGTACATCGAGGAAGCAATGATGGAAATAAAAGAAAGGTTCAGGAGTGGAATTAAAATACAGAGTGAAAGGAAATCAATGATACGATTCACTGATGACATTGCTATCCTGAGTGAAAGTGAGGAAGAATTAAATGATCTGCTGAACGGAATAAACAGTCTAATGAGTACACAGTATGGTTTGAGAGTAAATCGGAGAAAGACGAAGGTAATGAGAGGTAGTAGAAATGAGAACATTGAGAAACTTAGCATCAGGATTGATGGTCACGAAGTCAATGAAGTTAAGGAATTCTGCTACCTAGGCAGTAAAATAACCAATGACGGACGGAGCAAGGAGGACATCAAAAGCAGACTCGCTATGGCAAAAAAGGCATTTCTGGCAAAGAGAAGTCTACTAATATCAAATACTGGCCTTAATTTGAGGAAGAAATTTCTGAGGATGTACGTCTGGAGTACAGCATTGTATGGTAGTGAAACATGGACTGTGGGAAAACCGGAACAGAAGAGAATCGAAGCATTTGAGATGTGGTGCTATAGACGAATGTTGAAAATTAGGTGGACTGATAAGGTAAGGAATGAGGAGGTTCTACGTAGAATCGGAGAGGAAAGGAATATGTGGAAGACACTGATAAGAAGAAGGGACAGGATGATAGGACATCTGCTAAGACATGAGGGAATGACTTCCATGCGCCGGCCGCGGTGGTCTAGCGGTTCTAGGCGCTGAGTCAGGAACCGGGCGACTGCTACAGTCGCAGGTTCGAATCCTGCCTCGGGAATGTGTGTGATGTCCTTAGGTTAGTTAGGTTTCAGTAGTTCTAAGTTCTAGGGGACTTATGACCACTGATGTTGAGTCCCATAGTGCTCAGAGCCATTTGAACCATTTGACTTCCATGGTACTAGAGGGAGCTGTAGAGGGCAAAAACTATAGAGGAAGACAGAGATTGGAATACGTCAAGCAAATAATTGAGGACGTAGACTGCAAGTGCTACTCTGAGATGATGAGGTTAGCACAGGAAAGGAATTCGTGCGGGCCGTATCAAACCAGTCAGTAGACTGACGAAAAAAAAAAAAGACCACACACATCCATGCTCGAGGCAGGATTCGAACCTGCGACCGTAGTGGTCGCTCGGTTCCAGACTGCAGGGCCTAGAATCGCACGGCCACTCCGGCCGGCATGTCAAATTGTATCGAGCTGATGTAGGTGTACGGGTAGGTAGAAAACGTCATTAATCGATGGCCCCTGTATGTCAGCAGGGGACTGTTCAAGATGGTGGACGCAATGTCATAATGTGGGGCCCTTGATACGTCTAGATGCGACTGTGCAGGTGACACGTACGTAACCATCCTGTCTGATCACCTGCATACATTCATGTCTCTTGTGCATTGGGAATTACTTCGGTTATTCCAGCAGGACAAAGCGACACCCCAAACGGCCAGACTTGCTTCTCGAACACTCTTCTGAGTTTAAACATTTCCGCATGCCACGAAACTCCCCAGACATGAACGTTATTGAACGTATCTGTGATGCTTTGCAACGTCCTGCACAGAAGAGGTCTCCACAGCCTCGTTCTCTTACGGTTTTATGGACGGCCCTGCATGATTCCATTCCCTCCAGCACTACTGCTAACAGCAGTCGAGTCCATGCCACGTCGTGTTGCGGCACTTTTGCTTGCTCGTGTGGGTCCTGCACGATATTAGGTACGTGTACCAATTTCTTCGGTCTCTCAATGTATAAATACAATTCCGCTCTACCGAATGGGCACGTAAAATTTCTCTTTAAAAATCATACTGTTTGCAACAGGAAACACTGGGCGTCGCAACAAATACGTGATGAGCACTATTTGTTTGGTGTGACGTTAGCCACACAACGCAAAAACAAAATTGCAATTTATCTGTTGAGACATCAGAGAAAAATGCTCCTGCCTGTCTCTCCTAAAGACAGGCTGTATATGTAGGGAAAGTGGTGGTAATATGAAACAAGGTTGCAATATGAAACACCGCAGTATTTGAAGACTACTAGTGCCATCTGGCGTCAGTTTTAGTTATCACAAACGCAATGTTCTGTTTCCGCCACTAGAGGCAGCACAGGTCAGTATCTCACTGTTTGTAGCCGTGAGTAGACGCACATTCTTTTCCAAACTCCAAATGTTTTTGCAACGTAAGATTCAGATATTTTTCCTGTTACCTTTATTTAGAAGTTAGCATACTGTTTCTACATTACGATTTAGTAATGGAATTAAACCTACAAATGATAATTTTAGTTACTTGAAATTGTTTATCGAAAGTGTAGTCTGTTTGGTTAGTTTCGAAAATCGCTTTGGGTTGAAGTATGAAACAGGCTATTCCATATTACAACCCCTTTTTTGTTTTGTAGGTGACGCCATGCCAAGAAGCATGGTTATGGCCTAAAAAAAAGGGGAATGTGACAGAAATGGCGCCCTGAAGATATGGTTCAAGCAATAATGTTTCAATATACCAAAAGCTACTCTCTTTACAAAGGTGGCTTGAGAGGATATAGATTTAAATACTTTAACACATGAAAAATTAGGTGGAATACCTATTCCTCCCCAAGAAATTGAAAAGGACCTTGTTGAGTATTGCCTATTGATGGAAAAGAAATTTTATGGGCTCACTCGTAATGACGTGAGGCGAATGGCTTATCAGCTGGCAGTAAGAAATGGAATCAGCACATCACTGACGATATGGCTGGAAGGGCATGGTCAGATATCTTCATGAACAGACACAAGAATCAGCTTTCAGTACGAAAGCCTGAATGAACATCACTTGCTCGAGCCACTGGCTTTAACCGAGAGAGTGTCATGAAATGTTTTGATCTTCTGGAAGCCGAATACTCTTAACATCGCTATCCTGCTGACCAGGTCTTCAATGTTGACGAGTCTGGTCTTAGTGTAGTGCAAACAAAAATTGCACATGTAATTGGCATAAAGGGAAGTAAACAGGTAGGAGCCCTAAATGCTGCAGAGAGTGGACGTCTGGTGACAATCATTGCATGCATGAGTGCAGGTGGCAATTTTGTGCCTCCGATGATGATTTTTTCATACACCAATTGGACAGACATATTAATGAAAAGTGCACCTCCTGGAGCTATTGGAAAATGTCATCTGTCAGGCTGGGTACAGTCCCATCTATTCACTGAATGGTTTACCCACTTCGTTGAACATACGAAACCTACAGCTGAATCCCCAGTCTTGCTCATACTGGATATTATTCTCACACCAGAAATATAGATGCCATAATAAAAGCAAAAGATAATCATGTGACCGTATACTCTGCTTGTCACCTCATACTACACATAGACTACAGCCCCTTGATAGAGATTAGGCAGGCACTGAGAACAGGGGGTATGGACATTTACGATATTGCGGAGAAGATTGGAAAGGGATACCTCAGAGTCCAAAGTGGTGCAGTAGCAGTCAATGGATACAAATGTACCGGCATTTATCCACTAAACAGAGGTATTTTTACAGAAGCAGATTTCATTGCAGCTGAATATGAAGCGGAAAAGGTTGCTGACAGTGGTGAAGCACTTTGTGACGATGGATATGCCGGAGGTGATCAGAAGCAAGGCGATGGGGGGCGAAGGGAAGAGCAGACAACGGGTCCATCAACATCTGTAGGCTATGTAAAGCCATAACACGTCTCTCCAGTCCCAAGTTCAAAAAACAAGACATCAAACAGAGGTCGGAAAGCACATTCGGCTACTGTCCTAACCGGTTCACTCTATAAAAACGCTTTGAAGTGTTTCATTGACAAGCAACAAAATATTGAACTGAATCTACAGAAGAAAAAGGCACCAATTAAGGTGTCTTCCCTTTATAGCCCTATAGATCAACCAGGAACCGCCAAAATGTCAGACAGACCTACAAGAGCGAAGACTGTTGACACCGGTAAACTAACACTGTTCTCAACTACAAAAAGAAGTAAGGACGAAAGTTGTAGCGAGGAAGAGGAAATAGAACTATCTTGTGGTAGTTCAAACCTGATAGAATCTCTTGGGAAAGACGTTCCTGAAAACGATGATCCAGACTGTTTGTTTTGTGGTGAGGCATTTACAAAGTCAAAACCTGGACAACTTTGGGTTAAATGTGTCGTGTGGCTTTTCGCGGATGATGCTGTAGTATACAGAGAAGTTGCAGCATTAGAAAATTGTAGCGAAATGCAGGAAGATCTGCAGCGGATAGGCACTTGGTGCAGGGAGTGGCAACTGACCCTTAACATAGACAAATGTAATGTATTGCAAATACATAGAAAGAAGGACCCTTTATTGTATGATTATATGATAGCGGAACAAACACTGGTAGCAGTTACTTCTGCAAAATATCTGGGAGTATGCGTACGGAACGATTTGAAGTGGAATGATCACATAAAATTAATTGTTGGTAAGGCGGGTACCAGGTTGAGATTCATTGGGAGAGTCCTTAGAAAATGTAGTCCATCAACAAAGGAGGTGGCTTACAAAACACTCGTTCGACCTATACTTGAGTATTGCTCATCAGTGTGGGATTCGTACCAGATCGGGTTGACGGAGGAGACAGAGAAGATCCAAAGAAGAGCGGCGCGTTTCGTCACAGGGTTATTTGCTAACCGTGATAGTGTTACGGAGATGTTTAACAAACTCAAGTGGCAGACTCTGCAAGAGAGGCGCTCTGCATCGCGGTGTAGCTTGCTCGCCAGGTTTCGAGAGGGTGCGTTTCTGGATGAGGTATCGAATATATTGCTTCCCCCTACTTATACCTCCCGAGGAGATCACGAATGTAAAATTAGAGTGATTAGAGCGCGCACGGAGGCTTTCAGACAGTCGTTCTTCCCGCGAACCATACGCGACTGGAACAGGAAAGGGAGGTAATGACAGTGGCACGTAAAGTGCCCTCCGCCACACACCGTTGGGTGGCTTGCGGAGTATAAATGTAGATGTAGATGTAGATATGTTGTGCAGTGGGTGTGAGACTCTAGTGTTCATTTGCGAATTTTGTTCACGAAGAACTTTAAATTGTGAACCGGAATTGTTATTTAATGCTCAAAAACCAATTTTACTACAGATTTACATTGTAATTTGTGATTTTTTCCATGTGAGGCCAAACTACCATTTTATAATTTCATTAATAAAAATCTAAAGTGTTGAACACTCACCCTGACATTGATTGTCCTATTGACGATGTAATTAGCCAATTTGCCGGGAAGAACAGGCGCATCATTGAAGGAAGAGAACCACACTTGTAACTTCTTTGTATCATAAGATGACATTGTCTTGTATATGTGTATAACCAGTTAAAAAAAACTTTCTTAAACTTTGCATGTGACTTGATTATTTTTTATTACTGTAAAAGTGAAGGTAGCTCAAGATATCTTTAGCACCCTGTCCTTGAGGTTTTTCTGTATCCGCCACTGGCAACAGGCAAGTAATTGTGAAGAAACGGTAGTGGAAAATAATGCCAAATTAACAGGGTATTTGATCTTCCAGATGGCGTCTCTCTAATATGGGCTATGTTGCTGAAACATGCGTATGATCTTCTTTGAGCAGAATTTCGCCGCATATATATATTTTTATTGTAATAGAATTATTCGAAAAATGAACTATTTTTCGTAAAAATTTGCAAAGAAAAGAGTAAAAAAATTAAATCAATGGGTGGGGGAGGAAGACGCTCAACCTCTACAGGTGGGAATTTTTCTTTTCTTGTTAATGTGTCCCCTAGAAGGGCATTCCTAAAAATTTTTATAAATTATGCCCCCATTTTTCCTAGTTTGGTGGATATATGAAAGACGTCAGGCTACAGGTTATGAGTCTGATATTTATGAATGTTTTAAAGTTAATGTTAGCTCAGATTATGTAAGAGGGGAGCTACCAGTTGCTGCATAAATTCCGTAGACAATATATACTGACAAACAGTCACTCCTTTGCCTTATTGTTTATGAAACTCAACTCAGAATTTTTGGAATTAGTTTTTGCAGACGCGAATCACAAAATGTGAGGCGGAAAGCGAAAAGGGACCTCTTGTCGAAAATTTAGGAATTTGAGTTTTTGTGGTTTTTACATTCAGTATTAAATTCTGAACAGCCTGTAAAAATTTTTATTTCTATCTCTAAATTTGAGGAAGTTATGGCAGGTTGAATATTTATGGCATAAAAGAGGTTTTTGAGATATGGGCTTTGAAAGTTTCACTTTAATATCATTGCTTAACTTTACATATTTAAGAAACAAATTCTGCATATATATTACACTTAAAATGTCCTGTGTCAAATGGTTTGGAGTTTTTTAAATTAACGCTTCACAATAAGTGGGTTACACCCTCAGACCTATATCACATCAGAGTGTAGATACATTTGAAACCAAATAAATAGGCCCCTTGTTGAGAAAAATATGGAAAGCCCTGTGCTTATTTTTTGGCATAATATTTATATTTTTACACTATGTTATGTCATCTTTTGGACTCTGGAGCAATTAATGGGACTAGAACCACAAGAAACTGGAAGTCACAAATCCTCCAAAATAGATTACTGAGATCCCATATTTTGTAGTTGCCAAAGGACTTGATTTTCTGTTTGTCAAAAAAAGAAGTCTGAATGGGGTTAAAGGCACGTTAGCAAGGACGATTTCGCCTCTTCTTCGGTTCTGGAATATTTGTTTGGTCAGGTTCTTCTTCAGGATCTCCACTGTCGCTGACTTGAGTTTCTGGTTCACGTTCTGAGCCTACTTCGGGACACAGAATGTCTTTGTAATTCTCTTTGCAGTGGGTCCTCATGGTTTTAAAAAGGCACTCTTTTTCGTTGTCTTGTCATCCCTGGAGGAGTTACTGCAGCAGGAAACCCAGTGGGTCCATTGTCATTGGGGAAGATGCGGTACACAAATTCATTTCCATTAATGTCCAATTTGCAATGTACTCTACCTTTGTAGCTAACGTTGGACTCAAAGTGGTTGTATTTAGTTATGTGAGGTACTTCGTTAGCATCTTCAAGAAATTTAGCCAGTCATGTGTATTCACAGCAGCTTCACCTCTTTCATTTCCAACAGCAACAGCTGAGTTAACTTGTGTTGTAGGTGTAGATTTCTCAATGCAGTCGGCGAATTCTTGTATGGTAGAGATATAGGTGACCCTAAATATTTTCTTTAAAAATCCAAATGCCCAGTCATACGCAAATTTCGTGTGACCTACTGGCATGAATGACAAAACAATTCTCTTATTTTTGTTAATATTGATTCTCCAAGCAAGATATCCCAATATGATATTGATTTTTTCTTACCTACACAATTGTCAGCATGAATGGACACTGTGCTGTCTCCATGACTGTAGTTTTCCAAGTAGTTGTGGAAAAGATCCCTTTGTTGTTCCTACACTTTCTTGGAGTAAATAGTTTACTTGTTTATTCACAGTCTCACACATAACCCCAAATATTCCTATTCTGAATGATACCAAGAAATAAATAGGTCCAGGCTACAATGGGTTACTGGGTATGTGAACCTGCTGGGCCATGTCAAAACTGTAGTGTACACAACTTCTATCACCATCTTCAAAATTTTCCTTAGTCTTTTTCATAGTTCCCTTATGAAACTCTCTTTCTTTTACAGCATGTTGTAGATGGGACCTCATTTTTTCAATTGTTTCCATTTTAGTTTCTTCAGGCACTGAAGCCATTGCAGTTCCTAAAGTGAAATTCCTTTGGCAAAATGCAGAAAGATCTGATTTGGGCTTCATGACAACTATTTCTGGGCATATCTCCTTCCAAATGTTACAAAACACTCTACTTGACACTGGTTTTATGGGCATATCATTTGTAAAGGACGTCATGTAAGTTTCAAAACTTTTGGCTTTGTTATCACTTGAAGGTAGAAGTTTGAAATTTGCATTATACTGAGTGCTACTTCTGCCTGGTAAAATTATGGCATGTTGTTCTGCACAATTGTGTAAAAACCTTACAACAAACTCTGAATCAGAAAAAGAAGTCACATTCTTAGGAAGTTTTCTTGCATTACCATGAGCTTTGACAATCAATCCTGTATCATTATACATTTTTGTTAGACGGTTTAGTCTTTTAATTTTAATATTTTTGGAAAACATGTAAGTGTTTTTACAAACATGCCGACCTTTTACTAAATATTTACTTCGTGGTTATTTCCTCTCAGCTTGTACTTTATGTTTACGAGCTGTCAAAGAAGAATCTGAAGTTACACACCGCAATTGGCCTAAAATTACTTGATCTGATGTGTTGCCATTGTTCTCATAATGATCAATCTCAGCACATTCACGACGCATTTCCAAATATTCATCAACTGAATAGTAATTGCAACATTCTTCTTTGCCCCCGCAACCCGCTTTTAAAAACTCTGAAACGAGAGCATGGTCTCTGTCAGCATCAAAAGAGTCAATTAAATTTATGCATTCATCAGTTAGGACCAGGTCAAAGTCTTCAGCACCATCATTCTCATCTACAACTTGATCACTATTAACATTGCGTTCTATTTCAATAATAACATTGTCAATAACATTATCGTTGTTACTTCAGGCTTCATTAAACTTCAGAATGTCTTGTAATACAGAAATATCAGATAGGTTAACTGACTCATCACCTTGCGGTTCCAGTTCCTCATCACTTGATTCGTCACTACTTAGAAATCTTTCAGAAAAATAATCTTGAAATACTTCATAATCTCTATGACATAAATCACCACCAACACCAATATCATTTAGTGCTTTCACAATTCTATCTTCACACATTGCGTACTTTAAACTGAGCAAGCTGTAAATACGAATTTGTAACGTCAGCTGCCAGCTGTTCTTTAAGGGCTACCAACTACACATTGGCAACATCTGTAGGCATTCGCAAAAATAGGACCACGTGTGTCGTTTGGCATTATTGAAATCACAAAACGGTTTTCTTTTCTACGAAATTACTTTGAGATCCTTAAAATGCTTCTAAAATTTAAGAGATGCTATTTTGTGAAGTACTGCATGTATAGCTGCGATATTTAGAAAAGGAAGCTCTTGTCGAACCAATGTTATTTCCCCATAACGACAAGAGGTCCCTTTTCTGAAGACTGACAGTGATTGCTTTTAATGACATAATTGACTCTTGCTGCATTCAAACAAGTTTCAAATCAATACGAGCGTGTACAGAATGAAGTAAACTATTTTAATATACAAAAAAACGAAAATCGATATTTTACACTTTATTGAATGTTTTTGCTTGTACTGAAAATTTTACTCTTCCGACAAGGGTTCCCTTTTCGCTTTCCGCCTCACAAATAGCGACCCAGTCTTCCAGTTGGTACATAAATTACGTAGATAACTTATACTGAGAGTCAATGCTTAGTGTAATTGTGTAACTTAACTCAACATTTTTGCATGTCAATTTTTGCAGACCCGAATAACTAAGTAATAATCCGAGTCCTCCAAAAATAACAACTTCAGGACACCAGTTTAAGGAGTGGATAATACTTCTTGCGGCGGAATTATATAGCTTTTTCGATGAAATAGGTCAACGAGTGTGAAAATTCACGTCATAAATAGGGCGATTCCACGTTGGCTTATAGCACTTTGAGTAACAAGAAGTATGTAGTTTGAAGGTGCGTCTTATTTCGACTATTAATCAGCAGAAATTAAAAAAAAAGTGAAACAAAATCAATTGCCGTCGTGGGATTCTGTTGTACGTCGTGCCACACAACTGTTAAAACACTTCGCCAACAGATAGCAGCACATCGCTCAGGCATTATGGCAGTCTTCTGCTTACTCTAGTATTGATTCGTTCGTTGTCTATGCTGTTTTCAATGCATTTTAGATGAAAGAGTGACTTGCATGTATGAATTAGAGTTTTTAAAGTATTCGCCAGCCGCCAGAGGCAGATAACGATAACATATTAGGGCCATATCGTCGCTAGGCAATGAAAACTTCGTAACTCAAATTTGTCAAATTTTACAGCAGAAACAGAAAACTAATTATAGAAATCACATGAGGACCTGATTAGTCAAATGTAGTGGTTTCTGCTACACGATATGGGTCCGGTCATTGGGACATAAGGCTTTATTATGCACTTCAAATTGTCTGCCGGTTTTTGGAGTTACGAGGTTTTCACAGTTATTTTTTGGTAGTGATGGAGATACTAGGCATGTAACGAGTGCACGGTTAAGAATTGAAATGAATGAATCTTTAATTTGTTTTAAAAAAAAACTTACTTAAACTTAGCATTATTTGTGTATTATGAAACATCTGTAAGGATACGTTGTTACAGATATAAAGTGAAATGAATAATTTCACTCTGGTCAAAATATTGGAATCTGGATGTTAATAAATTACAGTGTTTAAAAACATAGAAACAATGTTGTTAGCTTTAATTAACCTTTTATTACTGTAAACATTTGTGCAGTTTATTAACATTTATTATTGTTACTATTACTGCTACACTCACAGTCATAGGTGGCTGTAAACAAGTTTATTTTCGGCTACATTTTTTTGGACACGGACATATTCTCTCATTATAAATGTGAGGCAGTGTGTCATAAAATGAATGCACATCCTTAGGAAGGACCAGCTCTAGTTGCTGCAAATGCGAAAACTTTTCTGCGCTGATCTTTAGTGGTGAACTGTAGAGAGGGGGCACTATAAATGAGCTGGGTATGTTAGACATCCTTCTTGGAACTGGTTCCCATGTCTCGCTGAATTTCAATTTATATTCCATTTTTCCGGAGGGATCATACTTGAGACACCGGATATCAGTCACTGTTGGATCCCCAATTTTGTATCCTGGCCGAATAGACGAATACAACGAGAGTTTGTCATAGGACTTGAAAAACATGTGGTCCAAATAATTGACAACATAGGGTCTAGGACTTTGTCTTGCGTTAGCACAAACTTCTACATAGCCAGCAGGAGTATAAATGTGTCTGTTTTTTAACTTCCTTTCTATGGTGGAGTGCACAGAATCACACTCCATTTGAGTGTGACCTTTCTCCAGAAATTTTTGCACTATTGTAATGCCTTTCTGATTGGCGAGATGAGCCAGTGCATTACTCATGACTGAGTTTCGATTCTGGCACGTGCATCTGTCGCTACAGGAAATAGCTTCTGAATCATTTTGGACGTACGCTTCTATAAAATGAACGAATATACTGGCAAATTCCGAAGCTGTTAGTCCACCTTCACTCTCGTGCCAAAGGTAACAATAACCATCGTTACTTTTTAAATCATAGATGGTAAAGTTGTGGACCTTCAGTTTGCTTTTATAGCACAGTGCAGATGCTTTTAGTCTGGGAGAAAGCAGAAGTGCTTGAAGGTCTATTGTAAACACTCTAGCTGATCCTAATGTATCACTATTTTTCACTTCCCTTGCCTCAGTGTTTCGGGCCATATGCAAAGAGTATTCATTGTCTGAGAGATTGCCTGTCTGGTGAGAACAACAAAGATCGCACTGGTCCTTTTTAGACGAAAATAAGTTAAGATTATTTTCATCGAATATCTCGCAGAACTGTTTCTAAGCAGCTGGGATTTGCCCTCTTTTCTTGCAAAATTGTATATATTCCCAATGTACTTCTGATTTACTCTGCCAGTTAGGTTCCAAGTAGAGTTTTGTCGAAGAACGACGGCAGTAATGCGATTCCAGTTTCGGCAACTCTGCAAAAAAATCTGATGCTCATTGTCGTCCACCTGAAATTTTCGTTGGTCTCTCCTAAATTTGAGGCCCTTCTGTAAGCGTTCTTCCTGATGCACTAGATGCCCATGTTCTGACACTCCATTCGCCTAAGCACAAAGTATTCAGAAACATAGTCTTGCAGACAGTTTTTCTCTGTCCTTCTATTACAAAATTGTAATATAGTGTGTTAGAACGGTGAGATTTATTAAATTTTGAATTATTTCTGCGTCTTTTAACTGGAACGTAGTAGACATGGCCTCTAACAAAAATTTTTTTTTGACCCCAAGACAAAACCTGCCAGAAATGATTAAATATTAGCTGTCTCTGATCTTCTGTAATATCCTTGCAATTCCTGTACCGATTTAAGGAAGAATGTATACAAGTACATCGTGGTTTCATTTCCCTCCTACTTCTGCTCATTGTTGGTCTCTTTTTGCCAAACTCATCTTTTTGCATTCCTAAATAATCCTGTCCCCTCATACGTTTTTCTTTCTACAAACTTTGAAGTGACTGATTGCTTTTCCTTTGACGGCGCTGCTTAGAACTTTTTACTCCCACATCAACTTCGTCATCGTCGTTTTCCGTGCAGCTGTTACTGCTATGGTCATTTTTGTTTTTATCTGGATCATAGACATCACTACTGCCACTGGAGATATCATCCACGCCGCTGTGTTCCAAAATACTTTCAAACTCAGAAGTGAGATTCGCCTCTGTATTGGCTTCTTTTTCCGCATTATCTGTAGTGTAAACAATAATGTCATCAATAATATTTAAATAGTTTAATCACCTCAACTTCCAGACAAGGATCTTACTTGAAGTTACAACAATATGAACTACGGTTTACCTTCATTTTGTAGGTCTACTCTTTCCTTTGGCGCAGGACAAGGAGAAACCTGACTAGAATCTTCTTCCGATGATTTTATACGATATGATCCGTTGTCGGCTTGTTTTACAAGGTGAAGAGTGAATTTACTCTTTTTACCCATAGCTAAAAACAAAGTAGTTACTGTAGAATGTATAGGACTCTGTTCAGTTCTAAAATTAGAACCTCGTATGTACCGAGTGCAGTCTGCCTTACGCGCGATGAAAAACTCGTGAGTCAACATTGTATTTAACGAGGTCATTATTAATTCTGTATATTAAAATACAATACATAACTGCCTATAATTACTAACACGTACCTGTAGCAATAAAGCAGTGTTGGGTCTGTCAGTCAAAAAGGTTACCATCAGATCAAAAAACGTTTTAATCTCGGAGCATGTGTTCGCCCTACACACTAACAATGGCGATTACTGGAGATGCGAGGTTTACAGCACAAACTACATATCGCTGGAGATGTGAGTTTTTCATTAATGCCGCTAGCTGGCAACACCGTTCAACTCGAAGACGAAGGTTTCAACAGGCTATGTGGCATAATTGCCTACATTTGGTAATGGAGTTACATGGATTTCATTGTCAGATGGAGTTACGAGGTTTTCATTGTCTAGCGACGATATATGTTTCATATTGACTTCCGCTGAGCAAGTACAACGTAAATTACGTAAAAATCTTTGAAGGCAGAATCGCACTATCACATCGAGGGCTGGAACTCCCTCTCCTAATTGGGTAATACTGTCAGGATTCTCTGAGTCGGAAGAATAAAACAGTTCGCGAATATGCTGTTCTGATCCTGTGGTAACTGTTTATTAGATCCACTGGTGACTGTTTATTACGATATTGCCTTCATGTAATGTGATTTTATCCCGCAAATCTTTCTTTCTCAGCGTCCAACTTTCTGTCCATACAATAAAGTAAGAATTGCGATGATGGTATGAAACTTCCGTTGTTTCTTTTTCCTTGTTTTAGCTCAACGTGTTCTTATTGCGCCACATATACGCTGGTTAGTGTAATACGAATCCATGTCTTGATCATATGACTTGTTACATCCTCAATACCTGAAATGGGCTAACTGTTCTACCGGTTTCTTATTCAGAACTATTTTTGGTCTTAGTAGATGAATACTTAAAAGGGCTATGGTTTTAGTTTTATTTATAGATATAGTCTGATTGCAGCTTGTCCTACCATTTAGTTGCATTTGTAATTTATATTCACTGTCTTGTATGATAACCTGATCATCCGCGAATAACATCGTGTTAATATAGATATTGAATAATGTTGGTGACAAGCTAAACTCTTGTTTCCCTCCATTATTTGTATGTATTTCAGGTGTTATCTCCGTACCCGTAACGATACTAATTCTGGTGTTCATACACAGGTTTCGTGAGACTTCCATCACATGTTCGGAGATTCCTCCTTCTTCTGTTATTGCCCACAGCTTGTCTATGTGAATCCCGTCAAATGCTTTTTCACAATCTGTAAATGCTTCCAGATTAAATTTTCGTCTCTTCTGAATTTTGTTTCAGCGCAGAAACATGGTATATGCATGATTTTCCCTTTCGGAAACCAGCTCGTTCCTCCATTAAAATTCACCAGAAATATTTCGCAGTCATTCATGTATTGTTTTGCTGTTGATTTTGTAAACAGTGTTCAGAATACTTATGTCCCTTTCTTTAGATATTTTACTTCATTCGCCTTTCTTATAAAGTGAAATGACCATTGCTATTTTCCCCTCCTCCAGTATCTCACCTTTTACCCGGTGTTGGTTGAACAGACGTAACTTTTTAATTCGAAGATAATTGCTCTGTGTTCAATCAGTTCGGTACTTATTCCATCTAGTCCTGGTTATTTTCGGTTTGTCATGTTTTCAAAACTTTCACTGAAGTCTGTTCATTGCAGATGTTCATTTTTATCTGCTTCTTTGGTTTCTGGTCTGTACCATTGTTCTTTATGGCAACTCAAAGCATCAGAAATGGACTTTTATAAGATCTCTGGAAGGTTGCACCAGAGAAGACGAAAACAGAAACGAAGTAATAAGGGAAGAATTAGGAATTCAACCAATAACCAAAAAAAGCGATCCGAAATGCAGGGACGGATTCCTGACTGGGATTAGAGGTAAAAAGGTTCTGTGAACATGTGTCCAGAATTGCATCATTGCTGCGGTAGACGGCGCTGACGAATGACAGTTCCTCTGAACACATGGCGTGTGTACCCAGTGTGTTAGTGTCCGTGTGGCGTAATGTAAACAGGAAAATGGTCCGATATTCATATCTGCAACAAACTGAGATGGAGTTTGTGTACTGCCAAGCAGATGGAAACGGTCGAGAGGCAGCACGGCTTTACCAAAACAAGTGCCCTCACAGACACCAATCACATCATGTAAGATTCCAAGCCCTATTTGGGCGTTTGTGTCATTGTGGGTCCTTTCAGACAGACGAATGTTTAGGGAGGCGGCGGACTGTGTGTACACCAGATCTGGAGGAACGGGTCCTACAGGGTACTGAGACGAACCCTAGTACCAAGCTCTAGGCAAGTGGCCCGCCAACATGGTGTAACCCAAAGTTCGATTATATGTGTTCTGCATGACAGCCGCTAATATCCCTGTCATCACCAACGAGTGCAAGGATTATCGACAGTGCATTTCCCTCTACAGATAGGATATTGTCAACGGTTATGGGATTTCTATCATCAGTCGTTTTTACTGACGTGTGAATGAGTGCATTGTGTCCCATGGAGGCCACTTTGAACATATGTTGTGACTAGGATGCCATGCAGCTCTTTACTGTGTTCCAGGACGATTTGTTGGCATTGCGTGCAACCTTCCATTTCGAGACATGTTCATAGGAACTTTTTCCCTCCATTTCCAGTCAAAAATCTGTCTCTACAGTTTGTCAGTTTTACTAATGTTCACCTTGAATGCCCAGCGAGTCACGTTACAGTGTGTGATGGAGAACTCAGTAGGACTGCGAATGAACTGGAATTTCTGTTGTGATTTTCCTGTCGTATTTATGTTATATGTTCGGTGAAAGATAAGTTGCTAGAATCTGCTTGGAACGCATGCTCTCTGGAAACCTCTGTGTCCTGCACAACGCCTCTCTTGTACCGTCTGACACTTGAGTTTTAGAAGTATCTGCGTAAACTGTAATATTCACGTTGCGCCTGAAACACGGTATAGCGTCTGAATATACCTACTTTACGAGCATTCTTTTAATTTCAAGTTTGTCGACATTGTCAACCAGGAGACGGGCGATGTGTTGTAAATTTTTTAGTTTATGTTATGGACTGAAAACCCATGAAGTCAAGATCGCACACGAAATCTTCTTTATTTGGACTGATCACTGGTTTCGGCTAAAAATTTAGCCATCTTGAGATCATAAAACAGCCTTGTTTAGTGTTGGTGGCATTATGGTTTCACACAGGGTTAAAATCTTCCTTAAAATGACAAGATCCATACATGACAAAATTAAACGTAGCTTTTCATCGTTCACGGCCAGTGTAATTGAATAATGGTCATGAAACGAAGATACTACACCGTTACAACCTAGTAACTGACAAACACTATTTACATTATTTTGTACGAGAGATCATCGTATGTATGTTGCTGTGATGTGATACACCAACATATATATACGATTATACAATTACATTCGCCAACAGCCATGGAACTGAGATGTTTTTTATTTTGTTTTGACTGCCAGTTTCGGCATTCCATTATACCATCTTCAGGCCCCATATGCGTCTTTCAACAATAAACGATAGTGGCATACTGGGGCCATACATTCCTGGCTTTCGTGAATTCTAAACTGGATCCCAAGTGCTTCCTTCGAAGACTTGTTTGCAATCTTCGAAGGAAGAACTTAGGTTCCGGTTTAGAATTCACAACATCCAGAAACATATAGCCCCAGTATGCCAATATCATTTATTGTTGTAGGATGCATATGGGGTCTGAAGATGGCATAATGAAATGCTGAAGCCGGTAGTCATAATAAAATAAAACAATAATTGTACGGCTGTTGGCGAATTCCGTTGTTAAATACTTGAGCAGGCGCTGTCCCATGTCCACAATGGATCAACAGAGACTATATATACGATGATCTCTGTTACGAAATGGTGTAAATACTGTGTCAGTTACTAAGCTATAACTGCATAACGCGTTTGTTTTATGGCCATGTTCAATTACACTCTACACACGAACAATGAAGAACTGTGTTATGTCATGTATGGATGTTATAATCTTATGAAAGGTTTTAACAATATGTCGAGCCGTAATGGCCCCGACACTAACCAAGAATGTTTTATAATCTGAAGATGGTTGTCGTTGCGGTCTTCCGTCCGAAGTCTGGTTTGATACTGATCTGCATGCTACTTTATCCTGTGCAAGCCACTTCATCTCCGAATAACTACGGTGTGTTATATTTCCGGCTGGGTCGGAGATTTTCTCCGCTCAGGGACTGGGTGTCGCATTGTCCTCCTTCTCATCATCATCTCATCGACGCGCAAGTTGTCAAAGTGGAGTCAACTCAGAAGACTTGCACTAGACGAAGGGTCTACCCGACGGGAGGCCCTAGCCATACGATATTTCATTTCACTGGCTGGATAATGAATTAGAGTTTTTGAATTACAAATGTTTTATGACTTTTAACTATTAAGTCATAAATGGAAGTTAATGAAATGCTTATAAAGCCGGCTACTGAGCAGACACCATCAAACGTATCCGAAATAAACTTTCTAGTAAATTTAGTAGCAAATGATTTTAGCTGTATTTCCTTCTCAGTGGGAAACTTTACATCTTCTATCTGCTGCGATGGTCGCCCTGAATATCCGTCGTAGATTTCTAATTGTTGACTGTGTCGTGTAATGAAAGAAACTCATATTTCGATACCGTAGGAAGAAGTGTTTGTCCAATAAATAGACATGCACTGTATTTTACTTGACATTATTTATATTAACCCAAATCCACTGTTACTAACAAATTAGTTAGAATAGGAGGAGCGATAAAATGTTCCCGTTCACTCCTAATCACGACACACCACAGTCTTCTCTCTTCCTGCCAACTTAAGGAAAGTGACAATCACATCTCTCTCATTTAACAACATCTCTGCTGCAGGGCATTGCTTCCTTTTCTCCATTACGCATACCTCTTTGACATCTAGCAAGCGCCATTACACGTATCTGCTACTGTGGGCTGTAGATTCATATGCATAGCACACTGTACACAGTGTACTTTTCTCATTAATATAAACTCATTAATATATACAAATCTATACATTTTACGTTTTTTACCCAGAGGGGCGAGGTACAGTCATCTGCTTTCATAGGCGAATGGTTCGAAACCTTAATTTTGGCACTTCAATTGTTGTCATATTTGTCCGTTATTCTTTGATATACTATTTGACTAATGTGTATCAGCTATGTGGGAACTCGACTTTATAAAATTTTTTGTGCCAAATATTTTACCAAAATTTTACTTACACTATATTAAAATTACAAATAAATCAATTACTTGACATATGTAAGGAGAATATTGAAGATTTTGTTTCATATCGTGTAGAATTTTTGACATTCAAATAAGTATTTATGTTTCTTTATTTACATTTATGACAACTGCGTGTTCTCTGTCCTTTGTTTTTCCATTGTCTTTGAGACGTCGGCGAGAGCTGGCTCCATTATTTAAAGTTTCTGGTGGCTATTGTTATCCGCTCCACGCAGAGCATTATTTGCGCTTCTAATGGAGGGTTGGCAATTGGAGGGTAATTATCTGATTTTCGGATAAAATCTTGATCGGTTGGTATTTTAGAGGTAATATAAACTGGCGTGGGATTTTCCGAGGAATTTGATAATTCCGACATCAAATTTTTTTGTTTATATTAAGATCGTTCTTTAACTTTTCAAAATGTAAGTACAGACGCGGTATCAGAATTATGACACGTTATATTAAACAATGGGCCTGGGAATTCCCCGGTTTCTCTCCTGTTGCTTCCGCTATTTGAACTTGTACGTGTCATAAGTCGTAAATCTACTAGTCAGCTTGTTGTTTTAGTGATAACAGTATCTCATTGTTTCAGCGGACCATTAGATTGAATGTTCTGCTGCGGGTATACTTGCGATCACTGATAGTACAGTTATTAAAGTATAGTGCTTTTATGTCGCTAAAATGTATAAGTGGTTACGCAAAAGAAGTATTAGTGCGAACGCTGTAAGTCTGCACACTCCTTCTGAATTACCTGTCTCACCTAATTTAGCTGAAACTCCTAATTTACTAAGTGGGCTTACCAAAAATGACCATACTGCTTCCACTATCTCAACAACATGTTCTTCAAATGGGAAATCGAAGAAATAAAAAAAATAGATTTTGTGATTCCTAGTTACGCTTGCCTGAGGGCGGTGGTTCGGGTTGGTTGCGAAAGAGCAGTTAACGGAGGGACAGGCGTGATTTGGCATACTACAAGGTGTGTGATAGTGTTTTAACAGTGAAGGTGTGTGATAATGTTTTAACAGTGCATAAATCTGAAATTTTGAGGCACAGAAAGTCTTACAAAGATATTAATCAAATGAAAACTGTTGCATCTACAAGTAATATGTCTCCAATGCCAATTACGAATTGAGGACGACGTAAAAGGAGCTACTGATCTGTTACTAAGCAATTTGCTTTTAACAGTCGTGTATTTTGATACGGATTCAGGCCAGGTTAAAATTAGTTTCTTTGATAGTTTGAACCTTCATCAGGTACTGCTGGCACCTTATACAAGGCTATTATAAATTTTGTAAAATCAAACAGTATTAACTTTGATAATCTCTTTGGTTTTGTCTCGGACACAGTAAATGTTATTGATGGAGAGCATCGTTCAGTTTTTTCGAGCCTAGAAAGCGACTTCCACATGTAGCACGTTTTAAATGTTCATGCCATATGAGTCATCTCTGTGCTGCTAAAGCACTCTTAAAACTTCCAAGAGGCGTCAAGGATTTTTTGAGAAAATTAGGTGCTCATTTAAGTAGAAGTTTTGGCAAGAGAGAGACATTTAAAGAATTTCGAGTGTTTTTTTCGTACTGAAACACACAATATTCTCTGTCCTTGTGCAGCTTAATGGTTGTCTATCATATCAAGTGTGGTTGGAATACTGGAACAGTGTAACGCACTTAATGTCTTCCTAAGAAACTTTGTAATGGAAAATCCATCTCCATCTTCAGGCCTTCAACTATGATAATGCATTTACTTTGACATATTTGGAATTCATTCGTAATTTTTAGGCATACTTACTGTTACGGCTTAATGTCAGCGCCGGCACGCAAGTCGGGAACGACAGGGAAAGAAGACTATGAGAACAGATCAGCCAATCGTACACCGATCGACCTCCCTCCAGGAAGACAACGTGACAGCACCGTCCCCTATGTGAAGAGGACATAAGCACCGTGCCCAACTGGTGACAGCCAACTTCGATATCAGCTTCAATGTTAGCCATTTCATCAGTACTCTCTACGTAGCAAAGACTTGTGTTTGTCTATTCAGAAGAAGACTGATTGTTCTGTATTGCTTGCGATGACTCTGTCAAAGTTAAGTAGTTGTATCTTGTCTTATTGTAATAAAACTCTTTAACACGAGTTGTTTGGTTGTTTGCCTAGCGAACCGAGTATGCATGATTCATAGACACAACACTTACAGATATTAATTCCGTTTTTCAAAGTAAAGTTCCTCTCCTTCACAAACAGAAGCCAGAAACATAAAAAAAGCTAAGAGAGCTTGTAAGAGGTATGTGCTGCCTGCGATATGTAAGCTATAAGAGAATCTGAGACCAAAGAGCAGTGTTGACTGCAGTACGAACTGTGTAGCAGTAGCAGTAAGTTGTTGCTAGCGAGCAGTCGCCTGTCTGCGCTTGTCAGTCCTGTCTGGTGTATCATGTTGGCTGGGCCGGTCGCGGTGCAGCGATGCCGGAGCCTGAGTATTAATGTGTAAGGTAAAAAAGCAGCCTCGCGCATATCTAGTAATGTTATGTAAAGTCCCATGTAAATCTTTTAAAAATGTCCTAATAATAATCTTTGTCTAATTTCTAACAAGCATTCATTTCAATTTAAAGAATTTAATATTTTTTTTAATGCATGATCATTCCGATTGTTGCAAAAGAAATATCATTTGCTTCCTTTCATAAATAACAAATGTATAGGCCAGCATTGCACAGAGCCGTGCCGGAAAAGAGCTATTGTAAGAGCAGATAGTTGCCGGCTTTATCGAGGTGAGAATTTTTGCTTTTTATTCAGGATGATCTTACAGTTCCATGACGCAGCACTGCTGTCGTCCAAATTTTACCAGGTTACTGAATTTATTTCTTATTACGACGTTTAGGAATTTTTCTGTTTCGAGCTTATATTAAATGAGAAAAGAATTTTGTGGGTACATTAAATGGGAACCAATTTTGTTCAGAGGTTACACAAAAAATAGAATCATATTATTATTATTATTAATTAAGTTTCTTGTGAGGTTACACAAAAATTAGAATCCTTAACCAAATAATAATATATTTAAAATTATTTCGTGTGGGGAGGTTCCACTTGGCGACAACCGGCCAGGATCGGATTTCCTTTGTGAATTTCTGAGAAGTAATCATATATCTGCTCTTATTTACTTAAATGTAGTTTGCATCTGGGGCAACGCATTTATTAATTTGTCACTCTTTCTTTCACAGATCATCGGCAATTTATTGCTCTTTGTTGTAATTGTTTGTTTCATTTCGCTTTGTCTTTCTTTCATTTGTGCTTAATTTTGATTTGTGAAAAAATGCCGCGAAAAACTCTTTAACAGTACATCGCGATGTGAAATGAGTGAAATTGCCGACTCGATTAATTTGACCGATAATACTTGCGACACTCAGTGTAATGGCGATAATCCTCCATTTACAGACAATCAGTGCATACCGATCACTAGTAGTGATTTTAATGCTAACGATGAGCGAACAAATGCAATTATGTCCAGAGTAAATGTAACAATTGATGACGTGGCACGTTCCGATACAATGAACGCTGCTCAGTTTGACACACCCGGTTTGCAAAATTTGCATAGTGAACAGATAAATTTTTCTCACGAAGATGAACAATGTAGGCAAAATACGTCTGATTTATTTGATTCTGAGGTAGTGACCAACAGTGCACATCCAACTGGCGAACCTTTTCAAGAATCAGAAAATGACCAAATGGTTACACAAAACGTGAAAAATTCAGATACACCACCACATAGCTCAGAGAAAAGTGTCGCTAATTTTGGGTTGGATCAAATTATGGCAGTATTGCTACAACTTAATGAAAAAATAAACAACAATTCCAAACAGTCGAAGAAAGAACAAGACGACAATTACAAACAACTTAGTGAAAATTTCAGACAACAACTTAATGAAAATTCCAAACAACAGAATGAAAGACAAGATAACAACTTCAAACAACTTAATTAAAATTACAAACAACTCAATGAAAAATTAGACAACAATTCCAAACAGCTTAGTGAACAGATTACAGCTGTTGCCGTGCAATGTCATGATATTAAAGAACAATTACGTGAGGAAATTAAGGCTTGTGCTAAGAACAGTAGTGAAGAAATCAGACCTATGGCACAAGAATTAAATAATACACAAGCAGTTACAACGAAATTACTTAGAGATGAAATTAGTGCAGTCGCTAAACAATGCTCTGAAAACGCAACACAGCTACGCGACGAGTTTAAATTAATGTCAGCAGAACTTTCACGTACACTGGATGCGAAAGTAGACGCGAAATTTGACCAACAGAACAGCCAAATTGACGAATGTTTTAATCACCACCTACAAAACAGTGAAACGCGTTACCGTAAATTTATACAGGAACAGAATAAAGTAAAGCGACAAGTCATGGAAACAATTACTGCACAGAGACAGGAAGATAAGCGTTAATTGTTTACGAAAGCGAAAACATACGTAGACAACAATATTGCTACAGTATCAGACGAAATTAATGCTATCAAACAGTTGAACACCGAATTACATGATGAAATCTCTGATCTTAAAACAAAAACAGACACACACACAGTAGACTTTCAGACAATGACCGACAGACTTGAACAATTAGAACTAATACAGGATCCCGATGCCATCAAAGAGGACGTTAAAAAAATTGAACGAGACCACAAGCAAAATACAAAAACAAATTAATTCTTGTGATAATAAAAACGATGATCAGGTAAAAGCACTGACTGAAAAATATGATGAATTGGCCAGTCGTGTTGATGTTATCGAAAGTAATAATGACACCAAATCAGACGATACGTCACCTGTTTCGTTTAATCAAACACCCGAATTTCAAAATTTACAGCAGACGATCAGTGAGATAGGTTCGTCCAATAATACATTACGTAGAAAATTTTCAACTTTACAGCAAGAAGTCACAGAAATGAAAAATGTTTCAGCCTTTAACACATCACAGCATACGCCACTTTGCGAACATTTGTCAGACTCACACAGTCAGTATAATTTCGGTAATTTGCAGAGAGTACGTGACTTAGATTCCGAACAGTCACAGACAAATGGATTCTCATATAATCCTGAACCTGTTGAGACGTACAGAGACGATAATTTTGATTACAAGCACTTTCTATCTGTTAGGAAATTTAAAGTGCTTAATAACAACAGAAGACAGAGTCACGCTTTGGACTGGATACGACAATTTGCTTTCGTATTTTCACCAGCTTGGGCTGTAATGCAGAATCTAAAATTTATTTGCAGTGCGTAAGAGACCTCAGGGGATTCATTACACTTCGATTAATATGTGCCGTAGCGTGCACAGGGCCCTGAGCCGTAGTAGTGCTATTTCATCTTTAGTTTTCTGTACTGCTGCCTTCTCTTTTACTATCCTTTATATCTGTCAAAACAGCTCTTCAGCTATCGATCTATCTAAGATTAAGGAGGAGTAAAGAAAACCTGATAAGACAAGTTTTACCGAAAGTGACAATTTTCATTAGACACTCCCGAAATGACAAGAACTAATTTTAATATCAGACAAAATTTTAATCATCAGTATGTACAAAATTATCAGCAACTGGAAATAAATTTTGATAACAATAGAGGGTTTTCACCACAACAGTAACAAAACCAGCCGGTTAGCATACCTAACCAACAATGTAGTCTGCAAGGTCAACCAAACTTTAATGTTTCGCCGCCTACACGTATAGCGTCGGCTTCGTCAAATAGTAACGTACAGCAGCAAGGAAATCACTACGTACAGAAAACACACCATTTCTACTCCTATCGCAACGCGCCATATACCAATGACTATCATGACAGAGGTAAAAATAATGAGCACAATTTTCAGCGTACGTTTAATAACAGTCGGTCTTATCAGCAGCAGAATCATCCGGAACAACATATTATCATGAATGAACCAGACAGTAGATATCATCCCGAACGTAATACGTCAGGAAGAAATAACAGAACAGTACAAGTAGTGGAAATGCCACAGCATCCTCCCGAAAATAACAGCACGTCAGAAAGAATTTGACTAGATACAGTACAGGTTGCATCTTCCAGCAACGCAAGCAATACTTTTGACACGCAGAATCTTGTTCACGAAAATGTTATTATTTTTGACGACATCCGAGACACTCTTTTGCAGGAAAGTTCAGTTATTCAAAAAACCATTTCCCACCCTGTCATTGAGGTAAAGATTGGATCATCCAAATTTTCAGCAGTAATCGATTCTGGATCACCTATGTCAGTTATAAATGAGGAAACTTTCAACGAATGTAACAAAGAGAATACCTATCCTACGTTACCATTAGGCAAAACTAAAGTAAAAGGAGCTGTATCTGGTAAAGGAGTAGACGTAAAATTACAGACACATTTATCATTTTGTATTGCAGGTCATACATTTCACTCAAATTTTTGGATTGTTCCCTTATTGACAACAGACGTTATGTTAGGTACGACTTTTCTGGTACAACACGACGCAATTATTGACTTTCAAAACTCCTATTTAATGTTAAAGGATGAAAATGTACAACTGACTTTAGAATTTCAGCACTCTTTATCTGTAGAAGAAGTACACAACTATAATACTCCAGACGAAGCCGACTATGACGTTATACAAATGATTTCTGATAAAGTTAAACAGAGCAGTGCAAACACAGGCGACGAACGCACGCAACTACACAAAATTCTTTTACAGCAAGCTCCAGTTTTTGACAACGTCCCTGGTACTATGTCCGCTTTTTTGTATGAATTTCGAGTTAAACAGCACGACACATTTAAAGCCAAACATTATCCCATTCCGTATATTCACAGAGAACAAGTTAAGAAAGAATTGCAAGCTGTGCTTGACCAAGGAATTATTGAACCGGCAGTTAGTCTGTACATAAACCCACTCCATATTGTTAAGAAAAAGGATGGTTCATTGCGTCTCGTACTTGATTCGCGTCACATCAAAGACATTATTATTAATGAAACAGATCGCCCACAGACACTAGAAGAACTTCTACAGAAATTTCATGGTACTGCTATTTATTCCACGTTAGATTTGAAATCGGGATTTTGGCAAATTCAGCTCCATCCGAACTGCAGCAAGTACACAGCTTTTCTCTGTTTTGGTGACTGTTACCATTTATTCGCGGTTTGAATAGTATATTTCCGACAGAACTTAAAGACAGAATCACAACGTATGTAGACGACATTCTTATTGCAGAAGCTAACTGGTCTGAACACAATCTGATTCTTGAACAACTGTTACGAACTTTACGTGCACAAGGACTCAAAGTTAATCTTAGCAAATCGCACTTTGGCAAAACTTCTATAAAATTTCTTGGACATATAATTTCAGCAGAAGGCATTGCGCCTGACCCGGAAAAACTTTAAGCTTTACGTGACATTACTGTTCCTACGACGAAGAAACAACTACGCAGCTTTTTGGGTTTAATTAACTTTTTTCGTAAATTTATTCAAAAAATAGCTCTGAGCACTATGGGACTTAACATCTGTGGTCATCAGTCCCCTAGAACTTAGAACTACTTAAACCTAACTAACCTAAGGACATCACACACATCCATGCCCGAGGCAGGATTCGAACCTACGACCGTAGCAGTCGCGCGGTTCCGGACTGAGCGCCTAGAACCGCTAGACCACCGCGGCCGGCGTAAATTTATTCATTACTCTGCTTTAGACACCCCTAGATTATGTCAATTGACGGGTAAAAGCACTATTTGGTTCTGGGATAGCCAAGCACATTCTGAATTTGTGAATCTGAAAGAAGCTTTGTTGAATGCACCACTTTTATCACATCCAGATCTTACTAGAAATTTTTCCATTGCCACCGACAGTTCTAACACCGCTGTAGGCGTACACGTTTTTCAGGAAATTGAAGAAGATAGTACTACAGTAATTAAAAACGTCGCCTTTGCGAGTCGCATTCTGTCACCTGCTGAACGCAATTATTATGTTACAGAACTTGAAATATTATGTGTTGTATGGGCATTTACGAGATTTAGGCATTTTCTTTATGGAAGACACACTACCGTTTACACAGATTATTGAGCTATACAGTTTTTACTTTCCGCTAAATTTACACACGACAGATTAAGCAGATGGAAACTTTATTTACAAGAATTTAATTTTACAATTGTTCACATTTCCGGTACACAAAATATTGTAGCAGACGCACAATCCCGTTCTCTCAGCAACCATCAGCAAGACATCGCAACCAACTTCTGCAAAGCAAATTTCAGCGTCATGTATATTCAACAAGTTGCATTTGAAAATTTCACTTCGTCGTCATTACGAGACATAGCACAAGAGCAGAGTAAAGACAACGTATGGAAAGAAATAAAACTTTTGGCAAGATAGGAATAATGTTACCATTAGAAACCATTACACTGTACGCAATAATATTCTGTTTCGCCGCTCTCACCCTGACAGCAACAATTGTTTACTATGCATTCCTGACGAGCTTGTTAACAAATTAATTTGGTATACTCATTTAAGTTACGCACATTATGGAGCCAGAAAATGTTTTCTAATACTGAGACAGAACTGTTATTTTACCAACATGGAGAAACGTATTCGACGAGTTTTAGCGTCATGTAAAATCTGCCAGAAAGCTAAGTCAGACACGACTTCACATATTCCTCCATTACATCCCATTGTGCCTGCAAAATTGAGACACATGGCCGCTGTAGACATTTTTGGTCCGATTCCTAGAAATAATAGAGGTTTTTGTCACATCTTTGTCGCTGTTGAACTCAGTTCAAAATTTGTTACCTTCACTCCGTTACGCAAAGCTACTGCTAAATCTGTTTCGAAAGCATTTGTAATACATTTTTTATTTCATGTAGAGCATGTATTGAAAGTAATTTACGACAATGGACCACAACTTCGATCTGCTATATTGACACGTATGTTACGAACAAGAAACATTTCTCCAATCTATATATCCAAGTATCATGCTTCTTCGAACCCTTGTGAACGATTAATGAGAGAAATTGTAAACTGTGTAGAATATACTGCCAAAGAAGACATATTGATTGGGACACACAAATACTCTCATTCCAGGATGTAATTAATTCCATACCAAATGAATCTACTATGCTATCTCCGACTGTTATACTGAAAAATGTTGAACCACCTAACAAAATTAAAGAATTAGTATCCTTTCCCACATCTCGTCGACGACGACACCATGAAATAATTGACATTGCGCTGAACAACATCAAATGTGCCGCATAGCGCCAGAGAAGACAGCAAAAACAGGTTTGTACACGCCGTGACTTTGACATTGTACAGAAGATATTAGTGCGTACACACTATTTATCTAACAGAGGAAAGAGTAGATGTAGTAAATTTGAGCTTCTATACGCAGGTCCATATAGAATTCGCAGCATTCCTCACCCCAATGTAGTACACGTCGAAACTCTGAGAACCAGAAAAAGTAAAGGCAATCACCATGTCTCCAATATTAAACCCTTTATTGAATGAACATACTTTATGATTTATCACACTGTAATGCCATTGCCTGATTTTTATATGACCACTTATACAATTATATTCTTGGTAAGTGCCCGGCAAGGTAAGGTTAGCAGGTCGCTTTTCTTGTCGTTACACATAAGACCGTGCACATTTTTCCAGATAAACTTACATATTTTATGAACAATTATGCAATTCTATCTAGTGACATATTAATTTTATCAAATTCTCTCTCCATTAACGTCTTCAACTCTCGCCTCCATCAACTACACAACATACAAGCTGAACACAAAGAAGTCATTTCTTGTCATTATATATCAGACCGTGCACATTTTCTATTTTTTATGTATGTATGATTGTTTTCCTGTTTCTTTGTATGCACTATGAAATCTTTAAGATACAACAAACACCAGTTGACTATGACATTTTTGCGTTATGATATCTCAAGATCGTAACTATTTTATATTTTTTTGCTACTACATTATGATACTCTGTGTACATTTTTGCACCTGCACACTGTCTGTGTTTTTGACATATTACGTTTTCCGTCATGCTATGCTGTATTCTTAATTATATCACTAGAAACCAGTTTTTATTTAATGGGTATATGATTTAAATGCAAGACATTAATCATTGTTCATCATTTTCAGAAAGCAATAACGTGTAAAAGAAATAAATGAAACAAACCACAGTGGATTACTATGAAATGGGAATTTCACCTTCGGAATGAACGAAAGAAGATGTAATACCTCGTTACAAAGAGTAAATGGATCAGAATTAACAAACATTAATATGAATATACTATACACATCATATGATAGCAGTCTTAACTAATTTTTTCTTTCAGAATACAAGGCGATTGATGCAGGCTGTCAGACAGAACTACACATCTTAGTTTTAGTGAGAAATATGCTAGAAATAAGAAACTCTATACTATGAATAGTTATATGAAGTAAATGGTAATATGAATAATGAATAATGAAGTGTCTTTTTGCAGATGATAATGAATGATGATGAATAGTGATGAAGAATATGGTAATATGAATAATGAAGTTTTTCTTTGCAGGTGATGATAATAATGAAGTTATGGTGATATGAATAATGAAGTTTTTGTTTACAGGTGATGATAGTGATAAATTTTATATGGCCACTAAACGCACGACTTTTAAGTTTTTCTTTGCAGATGAGAATAATGATGAAGTTTATATATTTACTGTTAGTTAAGAAATGCTATGTAGTTATTTAAGTACTTGTTGCAGTTCGTTTTGACAGTATAATGACTGAAGGTCATATATTGAGTACACATTTCGTTACCTGTTAATTCGAAGTTCACTACTTTTCAGCATAATATGCGTTTCTTCTTTCAGCTTAATAATCCATTTTGTATTTTTTCTAGGAGAAGCTATTCACGAAATTAATATGCTGTAAGCAGTTAATCTTTAAACCTGTTCTAGTACTTGCATTTTTTTACCCATTTGTGTGTGTCATTCATGAATGTAATCACATATACTCTACTTGTTTCATAACCTTGCTACAGCTGACTCATGACAAATGATGTTACCTATCCTCATTTGCAGCAATAAGACAAAAGCAAATATTTTCATGCCCCAGCAATTAATTATCGATCCCAACGCAATACATTGCTAGCAAAAAAAAAAAAAATGTATTACCAGTCCCAAAAAATGCTACCAGTCTAAGAGAGTTCTGAGTAATACTGAATGATGTTTTCTAATCACAGACCTGGAGTAATAGTTACAGTATGTTACATTTTCAATATGTCCTATGTCACTTGAATGATGAGTTCTGAGTAACACTGAATGATGTTTTCTAATCACAGACCTTGAATAATAGTTACAGTATGTTACATTTTCAATATGTCCTATGTCACTGGAATGATCAGTTGTGAATAATACTGAATGATGTTTTCTAATCACAGACCTTGAGTAATAGACAGTGTGTTACATTTTCAATATGTCCTATGTCACTTGAATGATGAGTTCTAAGTAATACTGAATGATGCTTTGTAATAATGCATAAATACTATGCCAATAATTTCTGTAAATAATATTTTTGTTATACTCTATAAATGCTATGCCAATAATTAACTCTCATTTTGAATGATAACTTCTGAATAATACTGAATAAGGTTTTATAAAAATATAAGAATACTTTGTAACTGGCCAATAAGTGCCAATAATTATTTTAAATATGTCGTATGTCACTTGAATGATGAAAAATGTTTTGTACTATTCAATACTTGCTATATGTTTGGTAACTGGCCAATGAATGCCCTGTTTCTTATTTTAATTTTGTATTATGTCACCTACATGCTATTATATATGAATACCAGTAGCTTGATGCTACATTCATTAGCTCCTGTTTTGAATGATGACTTCTGATGGTTTGTAACTGGCGAATGAGTGCCAATGATTACTATAACTAGATTAATTATGTAAATGGTATGCCATTAATTAACTCTTGCTTTGAATGATCACTTTTAAATAATGTATAAAAATGGTTTGTAACTGGCCAATGAGTGCCAATGTTCACTGTAATCAGATGATTTATGAACATTATTCTGTAATACTTCATACATAGTACAGAAGTGTTCAGTAACTAGGTGATGAGTGCCAGCAATTAGTCAAATCGGTTGATAGACTAGTGTAATTCTCAATGATGACTAGCATGAGACTTAATGTCCTTCACCTTCTGACCTAATTACCAGAAATTACTGCAATATACGTTTGTCCTGTCTATCCTTATGATCATGGAGCACTATATTTGGTTTCTGCACTAATTCTATGTTGGTGAATGAGTGTGGTGTTGACACATCATGGTGTCCACCACCTTGAACAATGGAGATGTTACTATGGTTCCACTGTTTGGTGTACCTAATGTACTACCAAAATGATAACATGGAATATTAATACGACATTTCAGTGTCTTGGCTACACTGATTAATACTTCAGGGAGGAGAACTTCAGATTGTCTCACTTGGTGTTGTGCTTCTGTAGAAAGATATGGACTTTCAGTGCAGCTACATGCAACCTAATGTGCTACAACCATGATGCAATCCTTCCCTTTCCTATCCTAGTTCTAGTAAAATGGTAACAAAAAAATACTGCAGTGCGTATGCACTTTATGTCATTTGTTAATATGCTTTGCACTCATTGCATATACATTTTGTCATTGCTTGATATGTTCTGTACTACAGTGTGTATGCCCTTTATGTCATTTGTTAATATGATTTGTACTCACTGCGTATACATTTTGTCATTGCTTGATATGTTCTGTACTCAGTGCATGTGCACTATATTTCATTTCATGTTATACACTTATATATATGTATATACTCTGTGACTGTAAACTTAGATAATTAAGGAGACTTTAGATAAATTTGTTGCTAATGGCAAGTCCAATTGACTCACCATCGCTGCCAAATTTTTGCCCCCCCCCCCCCAGTGGAGGGTTATGTAAGAGGTATGTGCTGCCTGCGATATGTAAGCTATAAGAGAATCTGAGACCAAAGAGCAGTGTTGACTGCAGTACGAACTGTGTAGCAGTAGCAGTAAGTTGTTGCTAGCGAGCAGTCGCCTGTCTGCGCTTGTCAGTCTGAAACGTCCCCTTTGTACATTTCTACAAGACTGTGCTTAACCTGACACACAATATTTTGTTAGCGCAACGCAATCTGACTTTCAAAATTCCCTACAAAAGAATGGCCCTGACTAACATTAAACTATACCTTTCACAAATCACTTACCTCACAAAAATCTTCGCTGCTCAAGCTACTGCAATACAGCGAGCGCCACTACTGCCAGCTAAATAAAAGATTCAAACTATGGAAGGCACTAACTACTGATAGGGATAGTTATCAAATGAAAGATATTAATAGAGAACGAACAATGTATTTACCTTGATATCATCACAAGTCATAATATATATATCAGTTCATGACACATTACAAACCTCCGCCATCTCTCTCCCCACATCCACCACTGCTGGCGGCTCACCTCCAACTGCGCAACGCTACGCGCTGTTCACAGCCAGCTGCCTAACACTACAATGGCGAGTATTACAACAATGCAAAGCAGCCACAGACTGCACACAGCACAGCCAGTGATTTTCATACAGAGGTGGCGTTACCAATAAGAAATCCTAAACAGCCTACTTACATAGCCCCCATGCTCCCCACAAAAATTTTACAAATTTTTTTTGGGCAGTGGCCAATAACGATTTGAAAAAATTTTTCATAATTACAATAACAAAGAAATCAAATGCACACACTTATTGATACAATGTTGGTCAAAAGCTAAAATTTTCTCACAGTCCATAAAGATAGTCCTGATCATTCATTACAGTAGAATAGCAGTGTTTTTCTCAAAGTCTGAGCAGTAAAAGAAAATGCACACGGAAGTAGTGGATTTCCATGCAGTCTTGAAGAAGTAGTGTTGTCCTTCCAACGGAAAGACAGTGCTGACTCTCGACATGCAGACAAGTATTGGTCCACAATGGAGCAAACCCACAGCAGAGTCATTCGAAGTTTTGAAAAGTATTGGTAGGTAAGTCATCACAGAGCAGACCCACTGGAGTCCTGGTAGAGATTGTGGTATTGGTGGGCCACCATAGGTGCAGACCCACTGTAGTCCTTGTAGAAATAATGGTATTGATGGATCATCAAAGATGTATACCCACTGTAGTCCTTGAAGAGATGGCCAGCAGCCATCTGTTGTGACTGTGCAGGTGCACAATCACCACTGAAGAGTCTTGCGGATAATGTAGCAAGTCCATAAACCACCACTTGTGCACTCACAAAGTTTTTGAAATTGTTCTTAGATCCAGCAATGCTGTTATCCAGTCCCTTGCTGAATCATTAACACACGTGCAAACACTATCAGTCCCTACTTCTCACATATTGTCCACATACTATGACCAACAGAAACGTGTGCAGTGAAATGTAACTAACAAGTTAATAATGTCATGAACTGGTGACAATTACAATTTTATAACATAAGAATACAATTACAAAGGTACAAAATACATCATTAAAAACATAATAATACAGATAACATTTGTAGTACAGGCTTTACAAAAGAATAGAAATAAACATATACATGAGTGTTACAAAAATAGTGACATAAGTACATACATAAAATAATGAGAATAGTTTTCGAAACATTAATTTCACACATGAACATTGAAACAGAACAGAATTGTAAACAACTTTACAAAGAAAATAACATATTATTAATGCAACTTATATTTGAGGATAACAGTATTCCTCCTCATAGTGAATATAGCTTAGTATTAGAAGAGAAAAAAATTCTATGAAACAGTACACAGAGACAGGAAGAAAACAAATACTCAAGGGTACACAAACACATAGTGGGATAACACCAATAGGAAAGGACAGGGTTCGTTTTCAGTGTAACATTTGGTACTGCAGTCCAACCCAAAACTTCATATATCTTTCCTCTTATTTCATCCTTTGTTTCCACCAAAAAAATTCTATCTAAGCATGCTTTCTGTATTTATATGTTCACACATTTCTTACCTCAACATTTATTTCCAAGAAAATCCTACCTAAACCTGTTTTCTCAATGCATTTCTTCCAATTCATCGCAACTCATTCTCTTAGAGGCTACCCCCTCTTAAGCTAACTTAAATCTACTGAGCTCAGATGCTAAACTAAGGGACGAGGCAATGCAGCATCACATAACAAATCAACACAAACAGCAATGCAAAAAATGCAAATTGGCAAAGCTAGCAGCATAAATGAGCAAAAGTCAAATTCAATAACACTATGCCTGGCAAACAGCAGCAACTTATACCTAAACATGACATAGCGCAAGCAGAAAAAATATTACACTAAAATGGCCATGTCTAATACCTATGTCACATCTTAACATTAGAGTGATGCATCACAATTTATTCTACAAAAGAAATTACCAAGTACTTGAATAGAAAATTATGTGTTACTGTTATTAGTTCCTTCTTATTGTTCTTTCCTTTCCAAGTGCTCCTTTTCTAAAGAATGTGGATCATAAAATAATTATTTAATAGATCTGTTGACAGAAAGTGTTCACATTAGCAAATGCATTTAATTTTATTTTATGAAATCAATGCTGCAACACAGCTGGAAAACAGATGTCAAATGAAATAAGCAATTACGCAAACCAAAGCATAAAAACATCATTCAATAGCTATGTGGCATTTCGTAAGTCAGTAGCTCTCAATTCTCGTAGAAAGACACTTGTCATTATCAGGTTTGCAGATGTAAGAATATTTCCAAGGATAATGGCCTCCCCTTTTTTTTTGTGCTACCTGTGCCGCTAAAAAGGGCTCGCAATAATGGCTTTTTTTCCAGGCGTCTGACACAGCTGGGTGCCCACGACGCATTACGTGCAGGTGGTCACTTAACTTTCGTACAGTAATATTTACGACAGCAGTTTCTGCTACCGTGGCAGTCTCATATAAAAATATTTCGCAGGTCAAGAATTAGCGTTGCAAATCTGTAGAAACAAAATCCTATAAATATAAGTGTCCAAAAAATGTTCAGTGGCATTGTGATACATTCACACATGATTCATACATGTCATAACTCTTGAAGTACGATTCTTGGTTTCCAACATCCTTTTTCACAAGTCAAGAGTCCCTACCCACTATTCATTACTCCTTACCTCATTATACATATACATGTTCGTCGACACTTCTTCAATATTTCATCGTGAGAAATACGTAGCATAATAAACATTCCTCAACAACATAACACACATCGTCGTCGTAATAATAACATCATAACACTTCAGTCAAATCTCAAAATCGTCGTAACTTCCTCCAATAATTAAAAAAATTCTCTGCTCATGTCAAAAGTGTCATCTGCCTCAAACGTACTTTAAAAATCATAATCCCTTTACCAAATACATCATTCAAAGCTCTCATAGTATCACAATGGTTCCAAAAAAATATGAAGAGTTCACACAGTACAGACAAAATACAATTTCGTAAGTGTGAAGTTATCCAACTGTGTAATTACGTAAACATCTGTCACTGATATAGTAAAATAAATGTTTGTCTCTCTCAGTTAAATGATCAGATAGCTGTGTAATTTGTGTGTTAGAGAAATATGGTACCGATGTGTAAAGTTGTATAAGCAAATACCATATTAGCTAGGGTTCCTTGTGGTTGCCACACACATGGTACACAAAGTAGGCATGTACCCCCCTGGGGATAAATGTAATTATACCCTCAGGTGTTACAAATTACAGCAATGGAATGAAATGTATCACGGAAAACTTTCTTTGTAATTAAAAAATTGACTTTCAAAATTCCCTACAAAAGAATGGCCCTGACTAACATTAAACTATACCTTTCACAAATCACTTACCTCACAAAAATCTTCGCTGCTCAAGCTACTGCAATACAGCGAGCGCCTCTACTGCCAGCTAAATAAAAGATTCAAACTATGGAAGGCACTAACTACTGATAGGGATAGTTAGCAAATGAAAGATATTAATAGAGAATGAACAATGTATTTACCTTGATATCATCACAAGTCATAATATATATATCAGTTCATGACACATTACAAACCTCCGCCATCTCTCTCCCCACATCCACCACTGCTGGCGGCTCACCTCCAACTGCGCAACGCTACGCGCTGTTCACAGCCAGCTGCCTAACACTACAATGGCGAGTATTACAACAATGCAAAGCAGCCACAGACTGCACACAGCACAGCCAGTGATTTTCATACAGAGGTGGCGTTACCAATAAGAAATCCTAAACAGCCTACTTACAAGTCCTGTCTGGTGTATCATGTTGGCTGGGCCGGTCGCGGTGCAGCGATGCCGGAGCCTGAGTATTACTGTATAAGGTAAAAAAGCAGCCTCGCGCATATCTAGTAATATTATGTAAACTCACATGTAAATCTTTTAAAAATGTCCTAATAATAATCTTTGTCTAATTTCTAACAAGCATTCATTTCAATTTAAAGAATTTAATATTTTTTTAATGCATGATCATTCCGATTGTTGCAAAAGAAATATCATTTGCTTCCTTTCATAAATAACAAATGTATAGGCCAGCATTGCACAGAGCTGTGACGGAAAAGAGCTATTGTAAGAGCAGATAGTTGCCGGCTTTATCGAGGTGAGAATTTTTGCTTTTTATTCAGGATGATCTTACAGTTCCATGACGCAGCACTGTTGTCGTCCAAATTTTACCAGGTTACTGAATTTATTTCTTATTACGAGGTTTAGGAATTTTTCTGTTTCGAGCTTATATTAAATGAGAAAAGAATTTTGTGGGTACATTAAATGGGAACCAATTTTGTTCAGTGGTTACACAAAAAATAGAATCGTGTTATTATTATTATTATTATTAATTAAGTTTTTGTGAGGTTACACAAAAATTAGAATCATTAACCAAATAATAATATTTTTAAAATTATTTCGTGTGGGGAGGTTACAAGCTGTGTTCTAGTTTTATTACTTTTTATGTTATTCAGATACTCCAATTTTGGTGTTAGATCATTCAAATCCAAGGCACTTCGCTGGATTAGTTACGACGTGCTTGGGTATAGCTGCACAGGAATTATTTGGGGGACTCAAAACCACACTGAAGTACAGCAACAAGACAAACTGTTTTTAAAAAAAGTTGCTTGAATTTCTGTGTATAGGTTGTGTCACAGATCAAAAGACCATTTATCTTCTCAGTTCCCGATTTCGAACTCATACATTGCTAAATCCTTGCTGCCTGTCGTAAAGATGTTTCCTGTTCAAAAATTAACCAACTGTCAGCAGCTGTATTCCGAATGGACAAATCATGCTATGCTGGGGCGTGAGAAACTAGGATTAGATTTATCTAAAACTGCTACTGGATATTGGAAGAAAGTTTTTCATATGAAATCTGCAGCCAAAGCTCCAAATTTTCCAAATTTACAGAAAGTAATCTTCCTTCTCCTCTTTCTTCCTTTTTCCAATGCCTCAGTGGAAAAAGTGTTTAGTACTCCAAGAAACTTGAAAACGCCTCATAGCAACAGACTGAAATCTGAAACAAAGAGCAGCATTGGTGGCTGCAAAAGAGGGTATATAAGGCGAAGGAGGATGTGTTTCCTTCTAATGGACAAGAGAAATGGTGAGAAGCAGTTAAGGTATCGCTCAGCACCAGTAAATTCTGCAACTATTTTTGAAGCGGACGGTATTTTGAGTTAAAAGCGGGTAATTTGACGTTTCTGAGTGGGTGATTTAATTGATAAGCATCGGCAACTCTGATTAACAGTTCGTGGTGTCCACTGAGGTCACTATTTGCACCTGGCTACAGATTCCGTAAACTACGACGGTCTAGCTGTAACTGTTTCGTCTGTAGCAAATCTTCGTCGACATTTAGATACGTTATACAACTTACATAGCGCTCTTTCAAGCGCATTTGCACATTCTTACACATCTGCTGTAGCGTAAATTTTGTTTTCACGAGTTTACAAGGTATACATGAACATGTTTACAAAGACATGAAACAAAACTCATTCAAGCACAATTACAATAAAATCTAATCCATATTCTAATTCGAGGTTCTTCTTAATTTATTTTTGCTGACAGCTTTATTTGTAGCTCTAAGAAAAATTCTCTTTTTATTTATTTCAATAAGTCAGGAATTTACTTCTCAAAATCTGTAGATCTCCCGTAACAACCTGAAAACTTACGTTATCATCAACAGAATCAAGAGCCATTTCACCACCGCAGGAGGAAAAGGAAAGCATAGAAATTTCATCAAGAAACTTCAAGATAAACATCATGCTTAACCTTACACTAGTACTCGTACAGAATAACGTTTCTTATGTTGCTATATACGTCTCAAAATTCTTTGTTTAATATTTACTTTTTTCACTTGCATTGTTTTCATCGCATTTTATTTTCAAGTTCACTCGTAACTCTATGTTTGCATAAAGTGTTGAAGTGTTTCTACAACGCTAGTTTTGTATTACTCTTTGTACAACGTAAACTTAAATGTTAATTTACTCTCAGATGATAGCTTGCACAGCCGTGTATGTGTTTCATTGGCCATAGCACTCAAATATTTACGTAATCTCTTAATACGCAGTCTAAGTTAATGTGAGATCCACTGTACTGGTCAGCTGGTGGAGCTACACTCATGTTTACCTGTTTCAGCGTATTGAATATAAATGTATCTACTTCTCCTTCTTTCTATAAATTCACACACAATCACAATTATAAATAACTTATAAACTAAATGGGGGGTGTTTATTTGGTACCTTTCACCTCCAATTTAATCCTTCCGCCAAGTGGGACGTACTACACCATTCACGACAACATTTTTTCTACTACACAACTTCTTAACTACGCATAACTGGCCTTAGATCAGTCAACGTGTTTGTTCACAGATGCGCACACATCAAATAGAACTCGGTACATTTAACATTTCCTCTTTATATCTCTCAGAGTATATGTTTATCAATATTTCACACTTCCTTATGCTATCTTCACACTGATTTGCCTGCTGCACTGTGATTACGTAAATAACTATTATTTGCCATAATGAACCTTAACTTACTTTGTGGCTTGTAGTTGCTAGCTGTGCAAAGTTTTTGCTATGTAATGGCGTGTACCTAATGTAATTTTCTTATTTTTTGTTAGATTCCTTCCCATACATCACATTAATTTTTCGTATTCACTTTAATTTAGAGATGGTTTTTCGTAGAACAGTGTAAAATACTGTTTAATCATCATAGCTTAACCGCTTGTAGTTTTATATAAATAGCGTAGTTCATTCATATTGTAAGTAGCTGCAGATGGTGTAATATAGATCACGCTTACTCGTAGCTTACTCGTTAACTTTCGTTTTATTTATTTCTTTAATAGAACCTAACTTTGCTATAAATAGATCTTTACTCGCGCGTGACTATAGTTCTTTCTGAGTAAATAATTTCTTGTATATATAGCTCCTTATTCCAATAGATCTTCCTTCTTGTACATAGCCTTACGTCTACGTATGGTCATACGTGTGAATTTATTTATGTAGTTTGTCACCTAATGATGTGGCAACATGTACTCTTTCTTCCTATAGTTCGAATTTCCTGTAATTTGATCTTACATATATGTCAGTGTTTGCTAATGCGATTTATTCATAATATTCCCTGTCCACAGTTAATGCTCAATTTATCAGTCTCACTAGCCCATGTTTGAACGACGCGCTGTATCTCTTTGTTTTTTAAGCATGCGCGAATATGACCACTGCACACTAAGTCAAAAAAGGGAAGAAGAGAGGGGGAAATGTTTACTATCCGCAACTCAACTAGCTCCAGTGTGTTCAGATTGGGTTTTTTTCGCAATTTCGCCAAAAATTATTTTTTTAGGGGGCTGGGGTGGGGACGTTGGGGGAAACGAAAACCTGGGGAAATTTTTTGGGGAAAAACAACGGCAGTGGCGAAATTAGGGAAGTATTTTTTCTGCATAACCATCCCCGATGTTATTCAATCTGTGTATTGAGCAAGCAGTAAAGGAAACAAAAGAAAAATTCAGAGTCGGAATTAAAATCCATGGAGAAGAAATAAAAACTTTGAGGTTCGCCGATGACATTGTAATTCTGTCTGAGACAGCGAAGGATCTGGAAGAGCAGCTGAACGGAATGGGCAGTGTCTTGAAAGGAAGATATAAGATGAACAAAACAAAGTCAAAACGAGGATAATGGAATATAGTCGAGTTAACTCGGGTGATGCTGCGGGAATTAGATTAGGAAATGAGACGCTTAAAGTAGTAAACGAGTTTTACTGTTTGGGGAGCAAAATAACTGATGATGGTCGAAGTAGAGAGGATATGAAATGTAGACTGGCAATGGCAAGGAAAGCGTTTCTGAAGAAGAGTATAGATTTAAGTGTCAGGAAGTCGTTTCTGAAAGTATTTGTATGGAGTGTAGCCATGTATGGAAGTGAAACGTGGACGATAAATAGTTTAGACAAGAAGAGAATAGTAGCTTTCGAAATGTGGTGCTACAGAAGAATGCTGAAGATTAGATGGGTAGATCACAAAACTAATGAAAAGGTATTGAATAGAATTGGAAAGAAGAGAAATTTGTGGCACAACTTGACTAGAAGAAGGGATCAGTTGGTAGGGCATATCATGAGGCATCAAGGGATCACCAATTTAGTATTGGAGGGCAGCGTGAAGTGTAAAAATCGTAGATGGAGACCAAGGGATGAGTTCACTAAACAGATTCAGAAGGATGTAGGTTGCAGTCAGTACTGGGAGATGAAGAAGCTTGCACAGGATAGAGTAGCATGGAGATCTGCATGAAACCAGACTGAATACCACAACAACAACAACCATACTACCGATACCATCTCTGATACTTTAGTTCAAATAACATATGCTTAGTTTTATAGATATTCTCTCTCTCTCTCTAAATCAATCGATACACCTTTCCCTTTGTTCGTCTCCGATGTTTGGTATTACCTTCATATCGATGGCTGCAAGATATTGCTACAAGTGTAGCACATATCGATGTCAATGCCTGATACATACTTTTATTTCCCCATTAAGGAACTAATGAAAGGTTTATGATTTGCAGTTCTGTAGGTGTGAAAAGCAGTAAGCAATGATTTCGACTGACATTTTGCAAGTGGTTGCCATTTCTCCAGGCTTAAGTTCAACAATGTAGAGTCTTCATTGTAGCACATTGTGTCCATTTCTGGCTCTTTCTTGGACTCACCAAAGAAGTAAGTTATTCCGAACACAGTTGCCAAAGTTGCGGGTTTCGATGTAGGTGGTAGTTGTTTTACGGGTGTCTTATTTGTTGTCACGTTCGCTGGTGCTGTGATTTTTAGGGTGTATTAACTGAAAGAGAGGAAGCAAGGTATCTATTACCTTAACTCTTTACCATGCGAAGATATGGGCCTGCGCGGGAACTCGAACCACAATTTTCTGGTACATTTCTGAATTTCTGTGGTTTCTAGGTACTTCACTTGATACAAGCTACAGCTCCATGCAAACTAGAGCTTCAGTCTTGTCTAAAAAGCTACAGATAAGCCATTTCCGTTTTATTTTTACAACAATAGCAAACAGTTCAAATGGCTCTGAGCACTATGGGACTTAACTTCTGAGGTCATCAGTCCCCTAGAACTTAGAGCTACTTAAGCCTAACTAACTTAAGAACATCAGACACACCCATGCCCGAGGCAGGATTCGAACCTGCGACCAACAAATGCAATTACGACGAACTCACGCTTAAGTATTATTGTCTTAGGGCCCTATTTGTTTTCTTTGTTTTGCCATTAGGTTGTCCTAAGGCGTAAGTGGCATTCTTTTCGTGACATTAAACAGGCGTAACCTTGGTGGCTTCACACAGCACACCACAGAAACTCCCTACTCCATCGTTTTCCCCTCACAGTCTGCTACATATAACTGTGCGCCAAGCCCTCTCTTACTCCGACGAAGCAGTATCTTTAGCTCTGCGGTCGCGCACACTCAGCGACCCACATTATCGAACCTATCAGATATGTTCATCGTTTACAGTATCCTAGTTTTATTTTAATTTATTAATATTCTTATTTTACTCTGGTGCCAGATACAAGTGTGCCCCAGTAAACTCCTTTCACAACCCTCCAGCGGGCTTTAACAAATATGGCACGTATTTGGAAGTACCTAGTACAACAAATGTGTGGTACGTTTTTCTAATGTATAACATCATCAAACTCGAAAGAATTGATAGTGCTCAGATGCAGTTGTATAAATCATAATCTGGTTATAATCTGAGTAAATTGTCTCGTAAACAAGGTTGCTAGCAAATAAATCATATAAAGCAGAATCAGTGTAAGTCTACTCGTCAAGATAATGGTATAGGATTGGGAAAGGGAAAGGAAGAGTCATGGCTGAAGCCTAGGAACAGTTCAAGTGAATGTCTTTCGTTTTGTGCAGTTTCAACAACTAATAATGACCCATGTGAATTGCATTCAGTGTACCATGACATCTGAAGTCTGTACTATTTTCCTCAGTCATGTGCACAGACACAAGAGGTACTCAACAACAGGTTGCCGAAAACTGTAGTTGGCGACTACCATAATATCAGATACGTGATGTTTTTAGGTGTAAAGCTTCTGTGACAGTCTACCACAAACACTTCCAATTATTTGGCACAAGTCAAGACAGATTTCCCTGGAAAGGACACAACATATACAAAATACTTGTTAGTATGTTCGAGTACCATTATAGAAAAATCATCAATATCAATATAATCATCATTATTGGAGTGCAGCTCATGGTGTGAACACTCATTAAACATCAACATTCCATCACTATTCCATAAAATTGGTGCAGCTCAGGGAATGAACACTCATTAAATATTCCAATAATAGTCTTTATATCTAACACCAAATGCAGATTAAAAAATATACTTAAGCCTAAATATTTTTAGGCAATCTGCCTAATTTACCTAGTAAACTAAGAGTAAAATGTTTATAAAAGGCCTGCCAGGAAACTGTGAGAAGTGTCAGTGGTGTTTAATTCCCTACAAGCTGCCTATGTCTTGCCTTCTACGTACTGCGTTTCCTGCACTTTCATGTGCTTCTATTTATGAGCATGTCTCGCTTGAATACAATGGGACTTTGGGACATTGGTTCTGCAAAATATACAAAATGGATGAGAACATGTAATGGACATGAGTTACAGGGTACATTGATTTCTTAAATCTACATAGGTGAATGCAAGTAAACTAATGAAATCATCAAATACACGAGATATAGCAAATTAAAGCATAAGACTGGGCACAAATGAAACATGGCAGCATTATAAAGTACAAAGAGTGACAAACCTAACAAGAAAGTAATAATAATTGATCAAACAGTAGCATAAGTGTCAGTAGTAATCCTATCTTGCTTAAGGTGTGCAATAACGGCAAAGTGAAGTAGCATAGCGTCATAAAACGGCACATTTCATGGTATCAGTAAGGACAAAATAGCATCAGAAGTAAATGAACATAATTTATATAGAGGCTATATACAAAAGGCACACAAATTCTTCTTATATTAAAATGTTTGAGTTACAGTTTGCGGTAGTCAGACCACCCAAGGGATGTGATCCGCTGGACACATGTCAAAATAAACGTTGTCTCTTTCAGTTGTTGTTTTCATGTACACCCGTGTGAAAACAGAAAAATGTGCAAACCGTAAGCTTACGGTAAGAGAACCGACCTGCAAGATTCTCCCTACCAGCTACGTCGCCACCTAATAAAATGCTGAATAATAAAGGAATTGTGAAAACAAGGTACCGAAGGAATTTGTATAAGTATGGGAAATGCATCAGGTAAATAAATCTGGGTTGTGTCATATCATTATGTACACTCATATGGAAATCAGAACCAGAATAACCATATATGAAAGTTGGTAATATAAATACGCACATCTGTAAAAAAATTTGGCAGTTAGCAGAGTTTCTGAAAAATTGAAGGAAAAATTGATACAAAACTGAACGGCGAAAAAATATATTAATAGCAGTAGTGTAATGTCTTCAGAATCAAGACGTCAAACGGAATACATAATTTATGTGGTCAAGATTGGTGCATATCTGTAGCGTAAATAACGTGGATGGTTACATAGAAATTTCGTAGGATAAACTCAGTAAAATTTTCTTTCCAAATTCCGGCTGCTGAAATAAGCGTGCGTATAGCTTCATTCATAATCAGAAGCCGTATTCTTGGCGCTAGAACTTACCTTATTGGTATTTCAGTAATTTTCATTATTGGTATACGATGGAAATTAAAACTCAGAACATGTTCAGGTATTGCTTAGCTATGAAAGACGAAAAAAAATAGAGAACTTTAGTGTATTAGTGTCAAAATCGTGTGTAACGTCGCAGTCTGGGGAAGCAAAATCGTAAAAAATTATTTTACGAAATGGCAGAATCCGCTATGTTGTATTTACATAGCGCAATGTAAGTGATCCAGCTCTGTGTTTGGCTTGGCATAATATTTCTGAGATGACTGTAGATGTGCTTAGTTTTGGAAATAGGTGTTTTCAGATAATTATGCTTGACAGTCTGGCGCTGGTGGTAGCGAACTCTGGTTGTTTTACTATTGAGTGATTTGCTGCTGATAACCTCGCGATTAATTTCACAGAATCTGTCCACTGATGTTAAATCAGATTGGCTTTGCGAGTAAAACGAAGTAGATTTAAAACGAAGTAGATTTGACGGCAGATGTTTTTTCGGCGTAGCGCTACATTGCTTTGAAGTAAGCGGTGGACCGACGGTATTGTTGACTGCGCAGCAGCTGGTTTCAAGGGCGGTATGCCACTTACCTGGCCTCTACGCTTCCAATAGGCTGTATTTGCCCTTGACCTTGGCTAATTCGTAACATTTGAGAATTCTTGGCGTTATTAGAGCTGTTTGCAGGTTGTGTAGGATAACTGTGCGAGTCAGTATATCGGGGTCTGTAAGATTTTGCTCTGTGTTGAATAAACGTGAATTGAATATAAAATATTTACTTATCCTTGCGTAGACTGTTGCGAGATTAATTTCGAACTGTTTTTGACATTGTCCTGACAGGCTGTCTCGTTAGATGGAATTGATCGATCGTAGATAGTAAAACCCTGTTCACACAAAATTACATCTACATATATATCAGTCTTCTGAATATGGTTCCTACGGCGTTGCTTTCGTGGCTTAGGATTTTCTGTACTGGTACTGGCAATATTACTCTGAGCGGTTTCACAGATTTGTTGCTTGACAGTGTAAGGTCAATTGTGCCAGAAGATAATTTTTTTAAGAAAATTGCTATCAATTGTAGTTCTTTAACGTAATCAGAGTGAATGTGCTTTTCTTTGGAATTAGAAGTGGACTCTTGAAATAAATTCTAACTGTTGTGACCATCATTCTTACGGGGTGTGACATCAGATTGGGCTGGTTTATCGTCGATAGTAAAATTCTGTTTGATCAAAATAACATCTGCATCCGTGCTGAAATTCTGAATGTGACTTCCACGAAGTTGCTATTTTCTGTTTTCTATAATAATGGGCATTCACTTCTTGTAGCTTTTAATTTTGGGTTCTGACTGTAGGTTGTCAGGATTGTATGTCTCTGTTTTGAAAGAGATAAACGGATTGTTGATGTATCGCGTGGTTTCACAGAAATCCGTGTCCGTCCCGGTAGCTGAATGGTCAGCGTGACGGATTGTCAATCCTCTGGGCCCGGGTTCGATTCCCGGCTGGGTCGGGGAATTTTCTCTGCCCGGGGGTGTTATAATGTCCTCATCATCATCCTATCATACTCATCGACTGCAGGTCGCCGAAGTGGCGTTAAATTTAAAGACCGGTACTCGGCGAACGGCCTGCCCGACGGGGGGCCCTAGCCATACGATTAAATAGACAGGCATCCGTATCAATAGTAGATCGAACAGAATGGGCTGATAGGTATGTCAGTGGGCTGTGAGCGGTAAGCGTAATTTGCTTTTGCGCAGTATTACTTGCACAGTTCAAAGATTCAGTGTAAGGGAAATCGTCTTGTTCTTCATAAAAGTTTAGCTTTGTGACGCAGTGGCAATTTAATATTTCTAGTATGCATTACTGAAGGAAACAAACTTTGTTCTCTGTTCAGACTGAAAGTGGTGTCTGATCTTTGATTATTCCATTCACTCATCTGACGGAAACTGGAGTTATTTGTTGAGGTTTTATTTTGCTGTATGAATCCGGTTCGCAAATCCATCGGTGGGGAACAGCATTTATCAGCGCAGAGGTTGACTGAAGCAGAAGTTTTAGCACACGATGAAATGGAAAGCTGTGGAGCATTTTTGCCGGGGTTGGGTTGTTTTGAGGGAGGAGAACAGACAGCGAGGTCATCGATCTCATCGGATTAGGAAAGGAGGTCGGCCGTACCGTTTCGAAGGAACCATCGCGGCATTTGCCTGGAGCGATTTAGGGAAATCACGGGAAACCTAAATATGATGGCCGGACGCGGGATTGAACCGCCGTCTCGCTCGGTAGCATTTTTGTGTTGACAGAAAAGTTCTTTACTGATAGTGTCATAATGCTCAATGTGGGGCTTGATAACTTTACTGTTAACTGTTTCAGACTGAGTTGCTCAACAGAGCGTCACTCCAGACTGTATTGTCGTCAGTATCAATGGAATGTAATGAAATTTCAGCCGTGGGAAACTTAGCTGTGTTTCCTGCACTTTCATGTGCTTCTATAGATTTGGTAACCACAATGACTTCATTAATGTTTTCCGAAATTACGAAAAAGTACTGTTGTTAACGGTAGCTTTGGAGGAAGAACTGACAATGTCATGCCGCTTAAGAGAGGTCATGGTTAATTTCTCAGTAAAATTTTGACAGGCTTCACTACACTGATGTCTTATAGCATTAATGTCGTCTCTTAAAGGTTTCGTACTGTCTGCACATTGCCTGGCTATCGCTTCAATTTTATGGCAAAGACGTTTTTCCCTGGTCTTCATGTCTATATCTAACTGAAACGGTTATCAGTCGTTTCTGTGTATGATTTAAGCTCGTCACGTGTACTGGAAAATTGTTCATTGAACTGAGTGGTGTTGTCATCTTGTTTTTATAGTATTTCTCGTATTCTGGGAAGTTGTTCATTGACCTGAGTGATGGTGTCATCTTGTTTTTCTCGTATGCAGGAAAATTCTTCATCTTACTGTTTTTTTATACTGGAAAGTTGTTTATTTAACTGAGTATTCAGATTAACCATAATTGGCGTGAGATTATGAAGCATCGCTTCCGTATTCTTTTAAGCTGATGCGTCGGGTGTCACTGGTGTTGTGTTTTGTTGTGTAGACACATCGTCTACAACCATGGACGTCTGGTTTTTTTTGCGTTATCCGCACCATTACCATTAATTAAATCTGACGTATTTTTAAGAACAGTCTGAGTACTGTGCACTATTGCTTCCTCTGACATACTATTGGCAATATGATTAACTGTGTGAAAAGTAGGTAGGCTAAATCACTGACCTCATTCATTAAACAATCAAGTTTCGAATTGCGCACATTAGCCATGTGCAGATCAGCGGCGTCCACAAAACCGGAATCTACCATCTGCTTACTAGTCAATTTAGTGGTTGAAATCACAGTGTCAGGAATTTGTTCAGTACTAATGGAAACGGAACTCACGTTTTCTGTGATGCTTTGCAACTCTTGCGCCGCAGAGTGGTCAATATCATCTAATCTAATTGTAAGATTACGCGCCGGAATCTTGTCACTTTTGCGCGGCATCGTAAATCAAATATAGAGCACAAATCCAAAGACAAAATTTCAACTCTCAACTATGAAAAAAAAAGTCGGAATATAAGAACGCCGATGAACTGTGGAAAAATTTTGTACAAGTTAGTAAACCGCGTTGCGGCAAAAAAACCAACTACTACTATCGCTATGGAGTGGTTGAGAGAACAGTATATATATGACTATTTCAATACCAAAATTTTCGCAAAGCGAACGACTGTCGGCAAGTATAACTTACTTTTAAAAATATGAAATGATAAACTTTACGATGACGTTAAATACATGTGTGATCTGTGGAATGGATACAGAACTCGAATACTCATGTGGCGTGTTATAACTGCAAGTGGTGTTCTTACTCAGTGTTATTGTTAACAAAACTTTACACTAGTTGATTGGGCAATTCTACTCCCAATACAAATAAAGAAATACAGTCACTGCGAAATACATTCAGCCCCTTAGACACCGAATCATCTGGCCCTGTTCAAAACTGATAACTTTGGTCCCTGTGCACATAGCAAATAAATTAAATTGTCTTGCCTCTAAAGCAGCAACCGAGTAACGCGATATATTCTGGTCCCTCATATAAAATATGTATATGCTAATTACAAGCTCAGCAGTGTGCAATGCTGGCCATAATACTTGAAATTCGTTTGGCTGATAAACGGGAACATTTAAGAAAATTTAGCTTCTTTAAAATAATATATATATGACTTGGACTGGGAGGCGGTACTGATTATGGTGAATTAAAATCACTCTGTTTTTTAGCAAAAAGTATATTGCAAGTTAAGTTTGGCTTTTCAACAACATCTGACAATTGAAGTTACATTTCTCACAATTGATCCACAAACAATGAGATTTAAACAGCAAGCATTATCTAACTTTATTAATCCAACATAAATGTAAATCATCAAATTACATACAGCTCTGTTAACAAATCTTAAAAGCATTACAAAAATGAAATATCTAACTAGCCTTTTTCTCAAAACTGTTTACGCACATTCAGAAGTTACTCAACAATTGCAAATTATCAGCCAACTCATCTATACTAACGCACTGGCAAACACAAAAATTATAATTATTTAAATCTTTACCTTATTTGCCCAAAGACTTCTGCTTCCATCTTCAACATTATTGACATACCTACATTAATCTAACACTTGGTGGCTTCACACAGTACACCACAGAAACTGCCTACTCCATCGTTTTTCCCTCACAAACTGCTACATATAACTGTGCGCTAGACTTGGCCACTGTTTCTATGTTTCGATACAGCGTATCGATACGTGGAACTGTTTCAATGTTTCGGAACGGCTGTGGTTCACTGTTTCGAAACAGTGGTGTTTCATTCCGCCCCTGTCTGGGATAACCGGACCAGATTCGATCTCGAGCCAGACACAGAAACTGTATCGCTGTTTCAAAATAAGGCTGTTTCAGTCCACCTGTGCTTGGAACGGACTAATTGTATCGAAACAGTGATGTTTCATTCCGCTCTGTGTCGGACGAGATTGGGGCTCGGCACAGGTACTGAAACCCAACATACCACTTCATGAAACACTTTCAAGAGTGTCGAAATCTTTTTGACAAGCATTAGCATGAATCCTAAGATATCCGAAAATAAAGCTTCGTTTCCAGCTGACTGTCCTATTCCGAAATGGCGTAACATCTGCTTTATAAACACTAACCAAACAATAAAACAACACATACTATTCACATTAAAAATAAATATGTGAAAATCATTCAGTTAAATTACACTTTTTCATAACATACGCTTCTGTGTTCATGTACAGTAATCATATTAAGAAATGCAAGTAAGCCTACAACATTTTGAATAAAAAAAGGCGTAGAGTGACAGTTATTAGACATATACATAAATTTGATGTAGGTATAATTGCAAGCAATTTGTTTGACATATCACTTATAGTGTAATGGTGAACGGGAAGGGCTGGGAAGTATGGTGAATTTATAGTAACGGTTCGAAACACCTCGAAAGACAAACTTTTTTCTGTTATATTTTGTTATTTATTCGAATTATTTGGCGTTATTTGTGAGTTTATAGTCACTGTGCCTATCATCCACAATGATTCCCTTTGTGTGCTTGGAAATTAGCAGAAAGGGTATATTAGCCATACTAACGGAATGTGGGAATCCCAGTAGCATATCCGTTGTTTCTGCGGTTTGCTCCCACCTCCAGTTCCGTTCGTGGTGGTTCTTCTGTCTTCAGCTGTGGCTGTCCTCAGCCAATTGAAAAGTATGAAAGTCACACGACACGAAACCAGCGCATTTGCTGCAGGAAATACGAAACTGCCAAGACGCCGAAGTAATAGTTTCATACTTTCTGCGACATGATTAGCGCTCTCGCACCTCATTTGTGTTTATATGAACATACTTATACAGTAGACATTCAAGATGATAAAATGTGTAGGTTTATCAGATTACAAAACACAAACTGTTACACTGTTTCGAAACAGCGTATCGAAACATTAAATTGTACTGTTTCATTTGTTTCGAAACAGTTACGTGTTTCAATTTGCCCATCTCTACTGTGCGCCAAGCGCTCTGTTACTCCAACAAAGCAGTATCTTTGTGGTCGCGCACAGTGAGCCTACCTACCGCACTTTACCTAGTTGGATAGTGCCTGTCTATCTCGAGGTTAAGCAAGTTAAGTGCTTTGCACTATTCCTGCGTTTCCTAATGTGTATTTTGAGTGGGCCTATCGAGCCTATGAGAGACGTTCCCTCCAGTACTAAATTTGTGATCCCTTGATGCCTGAGAATCAGTGTTGCCAATGTATTGTGACGACTGAAATCATCTTTACATGTTTTACCTTATACATGCTTTAAAAGACGTACAAATAGCAATAAAAGCTTTTGAAGGAGAAGACAAGGACCTCACTAAATTACTAGATACACTTGTATTTCTCATGCAGTCACACGGACAAAACATAGTTTTTACATCTGTTGATTTGTTGGCAACGCCACTTCCAAGCGAATGTATGTACGCAAATCCGAACCTTGGCTTTGAGTTTGAACAGAAATTGTCTGAGTTAAGTTTGTCTGAAGAAAATAAAGTTTGTTTGAAGAAGAGATGCATTCAGTTTAGTCTGAAACTCATAAAAGAAATTCAACAAAGACTGCCAAGTAACGTTACGATCCTGAAAAAAATGTCAATGCTGAATGTTGAAGAAACACTAAAAGTGAATAAAAATAATGCTGTAGCGGATGTAGCTAAGGAATTGGGTTTTAGTGGCGATTTCATAGACGGTATGCTGCAAGAATGGCATAATATCAACTTCATTAGGTGGAATAACACCACTAACACTGTTCGATTTTGGAGTGAGGTTTTGCAGTATAAAAATGCTGCAAAGGAGAATCCAGTTTCATTGATTTCACAGCTAGCAATGACTCTTCTATGCCTACCGCATTCAAATGCAGAAGTAGAAAGAATATTGAGTTCTATGAACATTATAAAAACTAAACAACGTAACAGATTATCGTTAAAGACAATTAATGCTTTGCTCATATTGAGAGACCAGTTGAAGAAACAATATAAAGATTGTGCATCTTTTTACATACCGTCAGACGTATTGGAGCTTATTGGAACGAACAAAAGTTACTCTTTTGTGACAAAACCAGTCGAACTGCAACATCATCTTCTGAGTGACGTTCAACCCTCTCCATCAACTACAGTTCTGTCAGAGCATGAAACAGAAGAGTTATTCGATCTTCTGAGTGACGACGATGAATAGCTCACATACCGGTATGTATATATTTTGTAACCTAATTTGAGTTCTTGCTTTCTTTTCTTACAAATATAGTTGTATATTTTTAGTATATTTGACTACTGTGATTGAAACAACAATCATTAGTTATGTGATCTACCTATCTAACTTTCAGCATTCTTCCTTAGCACCACATTTCGAAAGCTTCTACTCTCTTCTTGTCCAAAATATTTATCGTCCATGTTTCACTTCCATACATGGCTACACTCCATACAAATACTTTCAGAAACGACTTCGTGACACTTAAATCTATACTCGATGTTAACAAATTTCTCTTCTTCAGAAACGCTTTCCTTGCCATTGCCAGTCTACATTTTATATCCTCCTTGCTTCGACCATCGTCAGTTATTTTGATGCCCAAGTAGCAAAAATCACCTGCTATTTTAAGTGTCTCATTTCCCAATCTAATTCCCTCAGCGTCACCTTATTTAATTCGACTACATTCCAATATCCTCGTTTTGGTTTTGTTGATGTTCTTCTTGAATCCTCCTTTCATGATACTGTCCTTTGCTGTCTCTGACAGAATTACAATGTCATCGGCGAACCTCAAAGTTTTTATTTCTTCTCCATGGATTTTAACACCTACTCCGAATTTTTCTTTTGTTTCCTTTACTGCTTGCTGAATATACAGTTTGAATAACATTGGGGAGAGGCTACAACCCTGTATCACTCCCTTCCCAACCACTGCTTCCCTTTCATGCCCCTCGACTCTTATAACTGCCATCTGGTTTCTGTACAAATTGTAAATAGCCTTTCTCTCCCTGTATTTTACCCCTGACACCTTTAGAATTTGAAAGAGAGTATTCCAGTCACCATTGTCAAAAGCTTTCTCTAAGTTTACAAATGATAGAAACGTAGGTTTGCCTTTCCTTAATCTTTCTTCTAAGATAAGTCGTAAGGTCAGTATTGCCTCACGTGTTCCAATATTTCTACGGAATCCAAACTAATCTTCCCCAAGGTCGGCTTCTACCAGTTTTTCCATTCATCTGTAAAGAATTCGCGTTAGTATTTTGCTACCGCGACTTATTAAGCTGATAGTTCGGTAATTTTCACATCTGTCAACACCTGCTTTCTTTGGGATTGGAATTATTATATTCTTCATGAAGTCTGAGGGTACTTCGCCTGTCTCATACATCTTGCTCACCAGATGGTAGAGTTTTGTCAGGACTGGCTCTCCCAAGGCCGTCAGTAGTTCTAATGGAATGTTGTCTACTCCCGGGGCCTTGTTTCGGCTCAGGTCTTTCAGTGCTCTGTCAAACTCTTCACGCAGTATCGTATCTCCCATTTCATCTTCATCTACATTCTCTTCCATTTCTATAATATTGTCCTCAAGTACATCGCCTTTGCATAGAGTCTCTATATACTCCCATCATCTTTCTGCTTTCCCTTCTCTGGTTAGAACTGGGTTTCGATCTGAGCTCTTGATATTCATACAAGTAGTTCTCTTTTCTCCAAAGGTCTCTTTAATTTTCCTGTAGGCAGTATCTATCTTACCCCTAGTGAGATAAGCCTCTACATCCTTACATTTGTCCTCAAGCCATCCCTGCTTAGCCATTTTGCACTTCCTGTCGATCTCATTTTTGAGACGTTTGTATTCCTTTTTGCCTGCTTCATTTACTGCATTTTTATATTTTCTCCTTTCATCAATTAAATTCAATATTTATTCTGTTACCCAAGGATTTCTACTAGCCCTCATCTTTTTACCTACTTGATCCTCAGCTGCCTTCACTACTTCATCCCTCTTCTTCTACTGTACTTCTTTCCCCCACTGCTGTCAATTGTTCCCTTATGCTCTCCCTGAAACTCTGTACAACCTCTGGTTTAGTCAGTTTATCCAGGTCTCATCCCCTTAAATTCCCACCTTTTTGCAGTTTCTTCAATTTTAATCTGCAGTTCATAACCAATAGATTGTGGTCAGAGTCCACATCTGCCCGTGGAAATGTCTTACAATTTATAACGTGGTTCCTAAATCTCTTTCTTACAATTGTATAATCTATCTGATACCTTTTAGTATCTCCGGGATTCTTCCACGTATACAACCTTCTTTTATGATTCTTGAACAAAGTGTTAGGTATGATTAAGTTATGCTCTGTACAAAATTCTACCAGACGGCTTCCTCTTTCATTTCTTACCTCCAGTCCATATTCACCTACTACGTTTCCTTCTCTTCCTTTTCCTACTATATAATTTCAGTCACCCATGACTATTAAATTTTCGTCTCCCTTCACTATCTGAATAATTCCTTTCATCTCATCATACATTTCATCAATTACTTCGTCATCTGCAGTGCTAGTTGGCATACAAACTTTTACTGCTGTGTTAGGCGTGGGCTTCGTGTCTATCTTGGCCACAATATGCTGTTTGTAGTAGCTTACCCGCACTCCTATTTTTTTATTCATTATTAAACCTACCCCTGCATTGCCGGTATTTGATTTTGTATTTATAACCCTGCATTCACCAGACCAAAAGTCTTGTTCCTCCTGCCACTGAACTTCACTAATTCCCACTATATCTAACTTTAACCTATCCTTTTCCCGTTTTAAATTTCCTAACCTACCTGCCCGATTAAGGGATCTGACATTCCACACTTCGATCCGTAGAACGCCAGTTTTCTTTCTCGTGATAACGACGTGCTCTTGAGTAGTCCCCGCACGGAAGTCCGAATGGGAGACTATTTTACCTCCGGAATATTTAATGCAAGAGGACGTCATCATCATTTAACCATACGGTAAAGCTGGATGCCGTTGGGAAAAATTACGGCTATAGTTTCCCCTTGCTTTCAGCCGTTCGCAGTACCAGCACAGCAAGTCAGTTGGTTAGTGTTACAAGTCAATCATCCAGACTGTTGCCCCTGCAACTACTGAAAAGGGTGCTGCCCCTCTTCAGGAACCACACGTTTGTCTGGCCCTTCAACAGATACCCCTCCGTTGCGGTTGCACCTACGGTACGGCCATCTGTATCACTGAGGCACGCAAGCCTCCCCACCAACGGCAAGGTCCATGGTTCATGGGGGGGATGATCAGGTAGCCAGGGCAAAATGGTTTCAGAAGTGGATACCTGACAACTGGGAGATTAATAAGCATGATTATGCCAACCAAATCAGGGATTTATGCAGGGAAAGTGAGGTGTTCAAACATGCTTACAAGGAAATAGTTAATGCAGATAAAGATGTTAAATCATTGGATGAAGAATGTGTATTTATGATGGGAAAAGATGGTATAGGTGATAATAATACTGTGAATAATGATACAATTAATGAGGAAGGTGAGGATGTTGATGAAATACAAAATTTCAAAGTGTATAATGATGAAGAACAGATAGCCATGCACGAAGAGCTAAAGATTGAATGGATGGGGAAAGATGCCTGTCATTATTATGCTGATGATTGGGTTAATTTTGCAAACTCGCACCAGCAGTTGACACCAGAGACCTGGGGGGAAGAAAGATATAAGAGTTGCTAGAAAGCTAGTGTGTTGAGTGTAGGAAACTCTGGAATTAAAGAGGCCTTTGATGTAATATTTTCAGGGCATATGGATACTGAATCTTTTAGCGAAGAGCAGGTGCGCACCATGACTAAAGATTGCATATGTTAGAAAAGAGGAGGACTTTTTGGCTGAAATTGAAGCAGGATTTTATTGAAAAGGTACAGCCAATAACAACTTTTAGTGTGGCAGGGGTCTGTGATACTGTTTTGATGGATACTGGAAGTTCTGTGTCTGGGGTGGCAGAGAGCTTTTATGATCATAGTAAGAACAAGGAAACAGTGGAATTTTCAGTTACAGGGGTGAGAGTTAAAATGCTACAGGAACTTTCAGTAAAGCAGTGAGAAAGGAGGTAGTTCTAGATGTAAACATTGGAGGTGAAGTATTTAGTCACTCATTTTTGGTGGTCCCAAATTTAAGTATGAAAATGGTGTTGGATTTTGATTTCCTGAGTAAATATGAGGCATATGTAGATTGTAAGGACCAGATGGTGGAACTGAATATTGTTGTGGGATGAAAAAGGCCAGTAGTAGGACTATGATTAAAAAACTGGAGTCCTACTGCAACGAAACTGGTAAGCCAAAAGCAGTGCTCTCTGACAGTGGGTCCCAATTCATCACCAAGGCATGGGAGAACTTCATGGAGCAGAGATGTGTGAAACATATAAGGACCTCAGTTTACTACCAGGCAGGAAATCCAGCTGAGAGTTACATGCACATGCTTGGATGATTGTGCAGGACATGCTGCAGCCATAGACATACCATATGGGCAGAATATGTGGCCAAGTTTGAGGACATCATGAACAGAGTGAAAAGCAGTGCCTTTGGGTTCACACCTCCTGAAGTAATGTGCAATAAAAAGCCAGCCAACCCGATAGCTGAGGCACTGAGCTTTCCACTGGGCACACCTCTTTCTGATCAGGAGAGGCAGAAGATAATTACTGGACAACTGGCAAAAGGGGCCTACAGACAAAATATAGGTATGATTTAAGATACAAGCCTGCAAAGTACAAGGTGGGTGACCTAGTATTAATAAAGATAAAGGAACAGTCAAAGGATTTAGATGGTGAGATCAAAAAGCTTTTTGAATTGTACCATGGCCCATTTGTTGTGGTAAGCTGCCCTCGCCCAAATTACTTACAGGTTGGAGTATCCCAAGTCACATAAACCATTGGGACTCAGAAATGCAACTGATCTGCGACTGTACGAACAGCCACTGTAATGGGGTTGAATCCTTTTTTTGTATTTGTAACAGGTGTTTACTTAACGGTGCTTATTTATTGAGTACAATTTATATTGCGCATGTTAACTAAGCTTTTTCTTTTTTTGCAAGGGACTCCTTGCTGTGTCCTATTTACATATGTGTTTAGTCTTAAGAATTGGGAGAAGTGTAGTTGTACTTGAAGTTGTGGAACAGCTAGTAGACAAAGCTAATTCTCTCGTAATGACTAATGATACAGGCTACAACAGTTGTAGTCACTGTACAGCACTTACATGTACATGATAGGATGTGAATGTGAGAGAGGGCAATTGAGTGGCATTTTTCTTATTGTTTATAATGATACGAATACTGATTCAGTTTTTCATGAGTGGTGATTGTGGTTTGGTCACACACTAATTTTTATTTGGTGCGTGGGGTGGAGGTAGGTCAGTGTGGGATTGACTGATGAGAATATGGAATTGAATGGCATACATATAATATGTTCTTGTATTCATTGAAGAAATGTTTAGATTTGTGGGGATATATGTTTCCTGTTTATCTTGATTACCCTAAATAACTGTTTTTCCAGATGAAAATCACAAAATGTTTCCAGCGGATGAAAATCACAAAATGTTTCTAGCAGATGTTCTTTAACCATCAGGGGGACATCAATCAGCATGATTGCCTTCGTTGTAGCTTACAAAGCTGTTTACAAAGATATGAACAGTGGTGTGACTTTTTTAAATGGCACCCTGTATTTTTTATTCAGTAATTCATTTCCTATCCTGAAGACCTATTCAAAAATGTATCACCCGTGTACCATTCACTGAAACACAATGTTATTAATTACATAACACAACACTGACTCTGAGCCCGGGATCACAAACTTGTTCACTTGCTGGAGTCGTCAGAAAACAAATGAAAATCAAGTAAAAGCATAACAAAATTGACTTTGACTTCTCTGTACCATTACCCGGGAGAAGAACATCCAAAGGTGCTCAAAGTGGTGACCCTGGACACGGATACACTGGTGCACTCGTTGAATGAAAGAATTATTTACTGATTCCAATATTGCCTGCTGAAGAGAATTACAAGCAAGCACAATACGTTCCTGTATTTCGTCTGGACTTGTTAGAATATTGCGATAGGCAACGTCTTTAATGCATCCCCAAATAAAAAAGTCCAGTGGATTTAAATTAAGAGACCTAGGAGGCCAAGTAACTGTTCCTCCTCGACCAATCCATTTGGCAGGATACCTTCGGTTCAGAACACGACGTGCACGCAAGGCATTATGTGCTGGACATTCATCGTGTTGATACCACTTAAGCATTTTGGTTCTTAGCGGCAGTTCATCCAGAAGAGAAGGAAGAATTCGCCTGAGGAAGTTGGCATGCGCTGTGCCGTTTAGACTACCATCGTTGAAATGAGGGCCAATAATTGTAGTACCAAGCATCCAACACCAGACGATAACTATCAATTGACGTTGATGTTCCACCTGTCTAAGCCATCGTGGGTTCTAGCTGGACTAACAATGCATGTTCCTTGTACTTACTTGTCCTTTGTTTGAGAAGGAACATTCATCGGTAAATAGAACAATCCTTGGGGTTGGCGAGGATTTGCTGCTGTGCCCACTGACAGAAATATGCACGATTCTGGAAATTATTCCCATGCAATTCTCGATGTAGGTGTACGTGGTAAGCATGGAACCGGTGACGTGTAAGAATACGATGTACACTGGTTTTAGGAATGCCAATCTCTTGTTCAAGCTGTCGTGTGCTCACATGTGGATTCATAGCAACGGAAGCGAGAACAGTAACTTCGGCAGCTTCGTCTTTGCGAGTGCTACGACTATTGCGTTGTCGTGGGTTGAAACTTCCCGTTTACTGAAACGTCGCCACAAGATGAGAAAACATCCGTCGGGAAGGTGAGTTCTTGTCAGGATATCGCTCTCAGTACGGTTCCGCTGCCTCCGTAGCATTTCGCCTACCTTCAACAACAACAATAAAAGAAACGGTCTGCTGTACCAAATGTACCCGTACATATGAAAACAGTATTGCAATTACTATTCTGCTAATTTACATTCCCCATAGATAAGTAGCATTCCTACCTTCTCTTCGTTGGTGTACGTTCTACTCGCACAACTCTTCAACAGATGATGGTTGACGGAATGACGAGCGTGCATTCTACGTATGTTTAAATTTGTCCTCTGTCAACGTCAGCAGGTGGATATGTCCCATTACCCCGAGTACCTGCACTAAGAGCTGGGAGCGTCAACGTCAATGTTGTGTTATGTAATTAATAACGTTGTGTTTCAGTGCATGGTACAGTGTGATACATTTTTGAATACGTCCTTAGGAGAGGAAATGAATTACCGAATAAAAAAATACAGGGTGCCATTTTAAAAAAGTCACACCGCTGTTCATACCTTTGTAAAAACAAAAAAAAAACAAAAAAACAAAGCTACAACGAAGGCAATCATGCTTATTGTGCTTATTGATGTCCCCCTGACAGCTAAAGAACATTTGCTTGAAACATTTTGTATTTGCACCTGGACAAACAGTTATTTAGGGTCGTCAAGATAAATGGGAATAAATGGGACACCCTGTATATTTTGTTTTTATTTTTGTTTATTTCTGTAGAATTACTTAATTTCAGGGGAATATGGGCTGATTTGTGGATTATGTTGGGCCATGGGGTATTTTATATATTTGATTTTATTCAGTTCGCAGTGCTGTAATTTTCATTGGTCATTGAGCAGCAGTTTGGGTTAAAACTAGAGACAGGGTTGTTGCTGGAACCTGCCGTGGAACCCGTCATATAATAAATATTTGAGTACTACGCTGGTCACATATTTCCTTAGTTTCACTTTGATTAGAGAAACCTTGTCTTAATGTTGTACAGTTGCAACGATTTGGACCGTTTCTGTTTCTTGAATGGAACAAATTCTTGTGACCAAAGGAAAGTCTGTAGCCAGCATGTATTTCTTGGTAACACTACGATATGTATGTTTGTGTCAGGTTTCGCCCTGAAACTTGGCTTTAGTTGTGCCAGGTCTGGATAACAGAAGGGATAGGTTTACATCCGATCAGTTCTTGGTGCGCAGACACCTTTACTGATAGGAAATTGATTGGGTGAATTTTGTTTGTTCCTGGTAGAATCGGGTTAGCTGACTGGCAAGTTCTTGAGAAATGGCGCCTGAGGTCTGAGCTGCAGCACTGAGGCACGTCAGAGGCACACCACAGAAGACAACAAGAGGTATAGTGCTTACTGTATGTGCTGCGTAACTTCTACTAAGAAATATAGTGCATCGAAATAAAATGATTGAAAAAAAGGACAATATTTAGAGGACTCCAATAAAAATTACTGGTCGACCTTCAATTCGTTTATGCTTTGTTACTTACAACCTTCGGCCAGCCATATCAGCATCATGGAAATGCCGATGAATAAATGTTTTTAGCGTAAGTTTATTTAAGTTACCATGAAAGGAAATGTCGTGCGACGAGGGCCTCCCGTCGGGTAGACTGTTCGGCTGGTGCAAGTCTTTCGATTTGACGCCACTTCGGCGACTTGCTCGTCGATGGAGATGAAATGATGATGATTACGACAACAAAACACCCAGTCCCTGAGTGGAGAAAAATCTCCGACCCAGCCGGGAATCGAACCCAGACCCTATGGATTGACAGTCTGTCGCGCTGACCACTTTTTTTTTTTTCTCATTTTGTTCGCTTTTGTTCGTTATATCTGCTCGGGGCGGACGTCGTAAGACATCCGTTTAAGTTCGTTGTTGATCGATTAACTCAGTTTTTTTATTACAGAGGGCAGCTAACCCTCTGACCGAACACGCTGAGCTACCGTGCCGGCTATTCCACTCAGCTACCGAGGCGGACTAAGTTACCATAACCAGTGCTGATGCATCAGATAATATAGAGACTTGTTCATTTCGATTTTTCTGCTATCATATGTAGAGTTTATTTTTGTGTATTATTTCGTTTCTGAGGGCGCAGATTGGGTCTGGTGTTGCTTGCGACACCATGCACTGTGCTTATGGAGTAGCAAGTGGGGGTAATTGTGAGCGTACAAGCTGTGGCGGGAGTCTAGAGCGGCGGTCTTCCGCCGCAGAGCACGTGGCTGGCGGTTGCGACGGGGCCGTGGCGAGCTCCGAGCGATTACGCGGCCTTGGAAAAACCCGAGCAGAACCTTGGCAGGGGCGCGTATGGCTGTCTTTGCGCGCTTGGAGAAATTTATACGCCAGAGAAAAATTGATAAAAACTGAACTAAGAGTGACACGGAGGTGCGAGCTGGTACTCACGGTCAGAAAAATATGTGACGAAAATTATCTAGACGCGCCACAAAAGTACGTAATAGTTTAAAAGTTAATGTCTTGAAATTGTAAATTTATGCAAGTTCAAAAGCTAATATCTCGGCAATTCTTCGCCCGATTAATATAAAGAAAGTTTTTACGGATGCGGCTCGTAGAGATTCATCGAGAAACCATAGCCTATTCAGCAGAATCTGTACCGATTTTGAATGAGAGGTCAGAATATGGGATTCGACTAAGAGAAACTGTGTTTTTGGTAATAAATAAATTTAGAGAGCAAAACCAGCGCCAGCATTCTTAAGTTTAAAGAGGTAGATGAGTAATAAAGTATGTATTTTTATTTGTTTATTGATGTTTAGTATGAACAACACGGGAAAAGCAAAATGACGCCACAAATACATTATTTGTGAGAAAACGGCGGCAGACACAAAAAAATTAAATTTCAGATTGCCTGAAAAATTTCTTTATTTTTCAGTGATTCATATGTGTATTTGTGTTCAGTTTCAGAATATTCCTAATTTTTTTGACAAACATTCTCTTGAGTTAGACAGCCGTTTCGAGGGTGCATAGCGCGGCCATCTTTGATGAGAGGGAGTTGGTTTTGACCGACCCTAAGAGCCGGATGTGCTGCGCATCTGGGGGTAGTAGTGGGTTGGTAGCCACGTTCAGGGACAAGTATGTATGTAGCGATGTTCGAAAGCGATCAAGTGGAGTGGAATATAGTGGTTTAGGACAGCAGACAAGAGTGTATTTTGTGAGCTGTGAACAGACTTTCGAGTGCCGTGATCGCTACATACGAATTTTATTGTGAAGTGTTGTAGCATCAGTCATTAACGGCTGCCCTTACGTAAGAGACCCTCAGACTGCATTTCAAATGTTAAGTGAATATAATGAAGAAAAATAAGCTACTTGTTCAAATTATAAATCAACGTGAATGAATTAATATTTTTTTAATTTCACCGCACTACCTGCCTGCATTGTTTTTTTATATTTCAGCTTGAAAATTAAGTTTATGACAGGTGTGAGCTGGCACCCTATGACGAAAAACATAGCCAAATATTGAGACCAGCCACATCTCTGGACCGCTCGCTCAATTAAGCTGAGTGTTGGGTATAACAGATATATATTTTTTCGGGCCATAGCACGTGGGGGCTCGAGCCAAAGTATTCAATCTACAGTGAGTAGTGCCCAGAATCGTCGTAATGCCCTCGGTAAAGAATTAAGGCTGCACTTCCTCTCGCCCTCAGCCGTTCGCATTACCAGCACAGCAAGGCCGTTTTGGTTGACGTTACAATGCCAGGCCAGTCATCCAGACTATTGCCCCTGCGACCTCTGAAAAGGCTGCTGCCCCTCTTCAGGAAACACACGTTTGATCTGTCAACAGGTACCTCTTCATTGTAGTTGTATCTATGGTACGGCTATTTGTATCGCTAATTCACACAAACCACACCAACAACGGCAAGGTCCACGGCAGTAATTGGTCCAAATAAGGAACATCTAATGTACGATCTTGGCTTCATGGGTTTTCAGTCTGTAACATGATTTATTTTTTTCAATTTGTTGTTCATTAGGTAGAGCTTCGGATTCGATTAATGATCCAGTGTAGAATGAGGGACTTTTATCCGAATATCAAGTGAGCTGGTAGCAGGCCAATGTGTGTGTGTGTGTGTGTGTGTGTGTGTCTGTGGGGGAGGAGGCGGCAGGTGGAGGCATTTGGGAGGGTTTACTGTTCTGGCATTTGCCTTACAATCAAGAGTAAGCTCCCAGAAACATTGGTCAGTACCGGGCGGTGGGAAAATTTTTGGATTTAATTCTGGAACTTTATGTTCCAGATCAATGTATGGAAGTCTAGTGTATGTGTAAGTGTATTTGTATGTGAATATTCAGAGAAAAGTCTATATGTTACTCGACAGATTGATAAACTACCATGCTAGATCCCAACATTCGGCACAGAGGTTCGCTGAGTACTAAGAGAGAGGTTGACTTAGATCTAAAGGTGTCCCGTTCTTCATTCGTCTTGCCTTCCGCGATTCAATGACCGACAGCACCATTTAGATGAACACATTATGCAAACGAAATTTTAATTCCTACATATTTCGAATTGCTCCGATCCGCGACTGTGAAGGAGTTCTCTAACAATTCGGTTTCAGTGAGGGACAAGATGTTGTGCTCGCGCTTGAAAACCTCAACGGCCGCACCTCTCCTCTGCTGGCGCAAAACGTAATATTGTTAACACATTATTACTTTTTCCGACTAAGCTTTCTTATTTGGAATATAAAATGTCCGTTAATCGAGGTGACGAAACGCCTTACAGGTGCAAAAGACACTGCCTTTTTATTGCAACGGTTATACTGAAAACACCGAGAGGGACAGGTGTGAAAATCTTATTTACGTTGACCACACAAAAAAGCTTGTGAAGAAGTAAAATAGAAAACAGATCAAGATAATCTCGTTTAGATGTCAGGCGGGTTTTAACAAGCGTGACTGGCCGTCAGGTACATTTTTCGTGACGAAGATACGAAGAGATGTGCATTGTTTTCAAAAACAATCCTGTAGTTTTACTCGGCTACGCGATTTCTCTACTCAAAACCTGTTAAAAAACTTATCATATTGTACCCTCCGCGGAAACGTATTCTTATTAAAAACGTAACACAAAGTTGACTTTGACTCTTGTACACTAGCGAACAGGTCATACACTCAGAATAACGGAACTGCTACGTGTGCTAGTTAATTGAACACAAATGAAAACAAGGAAAATGCGCAGCGGCCATTCGGTCACTCATCTTTAGTTGTAATAAGGTAAACTTAGATTGGGTTTAACGTCCCGTCGACTTCGAAGTCATTAGAGACGGATCTCAAGCTCACATTGTGTCAAGGGTGGGGAAGAAAATGGGCCCTGTCTTTTCAAAGGAACCATTCCGGCATTTGCCTGGAGGGATTTAAGGAAATCACGGAAAACCTGAATCTAGATGGCCGGACGTGGGTTTGAACCGTCCGCTGTGCTAACCATGCTCCACCTCGCGCTCTTTCAAGTGAAGAATTCTGTATTATTTACCTCAACGAAGAGGAGGTAGAAATGATAATATATGGAGGATGTACGTTAACAGAACAGTAATTGCATTATTCCTTTTTTATTTACAATACGGGTGCATGTAGTACTTTTAGATTATAGTACAAGAACCAAACATTATACAGATATCATACATATGTCAATTTGAGCAGAAACCCTGAAAGTTTTTTTTCGCATATACAGCCACAGCGTAGTCTGGTAATTTGCCGATAGTCAGCGCTAGTCGCAAACATTGCGAGTTCAGGTGCGGAGCGAGCTGTTTCATGAAATGGCCTCCCCGATCACCAGATCTCATTCCGTGTGACTTTTTTCTGTGGGGACACATTAAAGATCTGGTGTGTGTACCGCCTCTAACACATGATGTAGCAGAGCTCCAGGAGAGAATACGGGAAGTGAATGCCACAGTCGACGATGCCATGCTGGGACGGGTATGACAAGAATTCGATTACCGTATTTACGCCTGCCGGGTCACTCATGGTTCGCATATCGAATGTTTGTAAAAAAAAAAAAAAAACTGCAGAGTTTATCTTCAAAATGAAATATGTATGACATCTGTGCAATGTTTAGTTCTTGGTCAATAAATAATTGAAAGTGTTTCCGGACTTTATGTACACCCTGTATGTTGTGTAAAGGGTGCACTAGAGTAGTGTTTCTGCCTTGGCACAGGTTGTCCTCATAACTCTTCGACTAAAGACGGTTGACTGAATGACCGCTGGTTTTTTGCGCAGCAGAGTGCAATTTCATTCCGGAAACATCTCCGAGGCTGTGGCTAAGCCTTTTCTCCATAGTATCCCTTCTCCCAGGAGTGCTAGTTCTGCAAGGGTCCCAGGAGAGCCTCTGTGAAGTTTGGAAGATAGGAGACGAGGTACTGACAATAGTACAAGGGGTTGCGAGTCGTACTTCGGTGATACAGTTAATTTAATTATAATTACTGATACTCCTTCCACATATTCAGTTATTGCATGTATCTGTTTATACACAATTCGGCAGGTGCTTTGCCGTTCTATGGTTTCGAACGCCCAGCTTACTCTTGTGTGACTCATGTTTGACACAGGCAGATGCCAGGAACGTTACACTTCTCCCCTCCTTGCGTCCGCAACTCGGAACTCAAAATTTTACTTCTTCTTCCTTGTGACAATTACTCTAATATGACATTGTCGTATTACAAACTACGTGTGTAGTTTCCATATCAAACGCTGAAGGACAAATAAAAAAGCTATGTTGCCATGAGTCGTTACATTAAATGAATTGTAAGGTTTCATTTGAAACAGTAGTGGCAACTCTAGTCGTTACACTTCCTGTTAGCCTTACATTTATACACACCGTAAGCTGCCACCTACAGAAGGGAAAAGCAATGAGAGAACAAGATACCTTTAAGACTGAAGTAAGATAACCTCTCTACCAGCGCCGAGCGAACCTCTTTGCGGATCCGTAAGACATTCTCTGGCAGTTTGTCAAACGTAGCCCAACATGTGCAACTTCTCTTTACACATGTCGACGAACTCATAGACTATTCTCTGTATACTCGCATACAAATACACTTACACCTACAGTAGATTTCCATATACTGACCGGGAATAGAGGGTTGCAGTATTAAATTACAAACTGTTCACATCGCTCGTTTCTGACCAACGTTTTCGGGATGTTTCTCTTTACTGTAAGGCAAATGCTAGAACAGCAAATCCTCTCACATGTCTCACCCCCGTCCCCTGCCCCCCCTCCACCATTACTCGGCTACCAGTGTGGTAGCCAATAAGCCACCATTACGTGTTGTATTATTTGCGCTCGTATTTCTTAAAATTGTGCAGCCAAATTTTCCTCAATTTACGTATTGTATATATTGTATATTGTAGGAAAGATACAGCGAAATGGCTGCAAGAAAAACGTGAAGAAATCGAAAAATAAATGATTGTTGCAAGGACAAACTCAGCATACAGTCAAAACAACCTTCGATGACATTAAAAGCAGGGGTGTAACATTAACAGTGCGACTGTAATTCCGCTGCTAAATGCAGAGGAGAGAGCGGATAGGTGGAAGAATACATTGAAAGCCTCTAAGAGGGGAAGATTTGTTTGATGTGATAGAAGAGGAAACAGGTGTCGATTTTGAAGGGATAGGGAATCCAGTATTAGAATCAGAATTTAAAAAAGCTTTAGAGGACTTGGTGTATGGTGAAATACCACCTGACTTTCGGAAAAGCGTCATCCACAGATTTCCGAAGATAGCAACAGCTGACTAGCTCGAGAATTATCGCACTGTCAGATTAACAGTTCATGTATCCAAGATGCTGACAACAATAATACGAACAATAGAATGGAAAAGAAAATTGCGGATGTGTTACATGACGATTAATTTGGCTTTATTAAAGGTAAAGGCATCAAAGAGGTAACTGACGTTGCGATTGATATTGGAAGCAAGACTAAAGCAAAATCACACACGTTCGTAGGATAAGTCGACCTGGAAAAAGCGTTCGAGAATGTGAAATGGTGCAAGATGTTCGAAATTCTGAGAAAAATAGGAGTAAGCTGTAGGGAGAAACGAGCAATGTACAATATGTACCAGGGCCAAGAAGGATTAATAAGAGTGGACGACCGAGAGATGCTGCATTGCCGGGAGGCTTGCTTGGGCCATCTCAGCTTTGCAAGATGGGTGGGAGATGATTCGCACTGTTAATCGGGAGATGAGACACAGTGGTCGGGCAGTGGTGTGTCGTGAGTAGTAGTGCGGTAAAGGCCCACTGAGATGAGGAGAGAGATTAAAGAATTTTGAGAAGAATATTTTATTATGATTATCTTTTATGAATAATAGAAGAGGATTAATTAAAGCCAATTGATTTCACATTTTGTGCTTTATTGTGGCAGTCTGTAGTTACGCATTCTTAGTTCAGACATCCAGAGACTTGAATGTACCGAAAGATAAAAAGCAATGCATAATTTTCGATTTGAATTTGGGAGCAGAAATAACTGTTGAATATTTAATTTTTAGAAAAAATCTCATTTGATATTATAGACTGCTTACGTTTGTCCGGTTGAGAACTGTAATTTTTGTGTGTAAATGTTTGTGAAACAAAGAAAGAGAGAATTTCTCAATACAGAACTTTTCTAATCAGAATACTAATTACATTTCCGGTCATAATTTGTCCGCACCCATAGTCCATTACAAAATATGAGTTATTATTTTTACTTACTCAGATTTGTCATGAACTGAGTATACTCTGCCTTTTTTTTAAAAAAAACGCGTTACCCCAAGCGCTTCTCAGAAACTAGCTTAGCATATGAGACGCACTTTCAAGACAAGACCAGAATGTCTGTATTTCCGATGTGCAACAGGTGAGCCAAAATTAAATAATAAAAGAAGGAACACTGAGATTTTCCAGGGCAGGTTTATCAGTTTAAAAGTGTAATGATTCACAATGTTGAATTCAGAAAGTATTCTTGCCATTAAGAATGTTTAAACAGACGGGGAACCAAATAGGCACTTTCAAATTACTTTCCCGCAGTCAGATTTTGTGATACATTCTCGCAGTCGAATTCCTATAGCTATAGTTTATGAATTCCTGTGCGCTTTTACGGTTCAGGTGACTGTAGTTCTATTACCCTCCATTTTACGGACACAAAATTATTGATCATGTGGTGGTGGAATTACAGGTGTTAGGTCCTTCAAATATCCCCACACGGACGAGCTCAGTACCCTCCATTATACGGGCACAAAATTATTGATCATGTGGTGGTGGAGTTACAGGTGTTAGGTCCTTCAAATATCCCCACACGGACGAGCTCATTACCCTCCATTATACGGGCACAAAATTATTGATCATGTGGTGGTGGAGTTACAGGTGTTAGGTCCTTCAAATATCCCCACACGGACGAGTCCAGATGAATTATATCCGGAGATGTTTATGTAATACAATTTCTTCGTCCTGCAACTGAATGAAGATAGTGTCCTGCAAGTTATGTCATAAATTTCCTTCTGTTACACCCTGTACTACGAACACATTCTGTTAAATCGACTGCAAGAATGAACATGCTACGCTGTGCTTTTAAAATCTAAGTTCTTGTTTTCCTTTTCGCAGTCCCTTTTAGCAGAAAACAGGAAAGTTGAGTTATTGGCTAACTTTATAATCCTACCTGCTCGTAGATTAAGATCATGCGAAATATTGTCATTAAAGCTGTTATCCTCATACCTCCAGCAGCTGGAATTGTCTTTCTAGTACCGATTTATGCATTCATTTTGAATTCTATTTGCAGTCAAGATTCCGTTTGCAGTAACAATAAATAAGGTCAAAGAGAGGGAGGATAGGAGAAGTTGGACAAAGAAGGGGGGAGGAAATGGATACAGAGAAGTGGAAGGAGGATAATGATAGGGAGATGAGGGAGGAGATGGATATAGTGTGGGAGAAGAGAAGTACAGGGAATGGGAGGGGGGTGGGAAGTGATGGACAGAGTGGGGAAGAGGAGGAGGAGGACATGTAGTAGTAGTAGTACAGGAGGAGGAGGAGGAGGAGGAATAGGAGGAAGGGAGGGACGAAAGGAGGGGGCAGGAGGAGAAGGATAGAGAGAGGGGGTAGGCGGAGATTAGGACGTATGTCTGATCCCTGGACATATTTAGCAGTTGCAAGGAATTGTAGGATTTCCTAGATTTTCATAAAAAATAATTATTTCCAAATTAAAAAGAACTGTAATTTAATTTTTCATAATTTTTACTGTTTTATATGTTTGTTGAGATTTCTTATTTCAATAAATAACACAGAGAAACAACATTCAACAGTCGCATGCTCTTCGTATTACGTTGGTAGAATAAAATAAAGATACATCTATCTTTTATCAGCTTGTCACTTCGTCTCGTTAGCACCTGGATGCGTCGTATGTGATGTTATAGTCCTACCAGACGATCGCATCACACACTGCGTGGTTCATCTTGCTGTATAGTTCTAGCTTCAGGTAAGAGAGCCCCGTCGATTAGCGGTTTCCCCCGCGTGCGCGGCCGCCACTCAGTAGCTTCCCGGAGGACAGGCCTTCCTGGTGCAGGCACCGGACCTGCCGTCTGGGCCACAGCGGCAGACGTTGCACTGCTCCTTGTACGTCGTCCCCGGAGTACACGCCACGGCTGGAACCAAGAGAACAGCGAGGGTCAGTAGGAGCGACGTCAACTGGAGGCCAGTACAGGAGCGTCTTCACAGATACTACTTAGCCAGCAGGAGGTTTCCTTACTTGCTCATTTCCTGAGGGTTCCATATCATACTCTTTGAAATTTGTCGCCGTATGAAAAGTAGCCGTATACAGTAATGAGGATTGTGTGGATATACACAAATATTCGTGATTATTGAACAAGGACAATTACTGTACCTGTCTTTAAGATAGATAACAAGGCGCCTTGTGAGAATTACAGAGGAATTTTACAGAAAATCAGGAATAAGATAGAATCACAATTAAGAGAAGAACAACAAGGATTTCGACCAGGAAGATCAGCTATAGATGCCATATTTCCAGCCAGGCGGATTCTAGAGAATTTTATGGGGGAGATGAAAAACATCATGAATTTGGTACTGGTTTTGCTGTTAAGAAAAGGATTGTGTAAGTAGGCTGTTTAGGTTTTTTTATTGGTAACGCCACCTCTGTATGAAAATCACTGGCTGTGCTGTGTGCAGTCCGTGGCTGCTTTGCATTGTTGTAATACTCGCCATTGTAGTGTTGGGCAGCTGGCTGTGAACAGTGCGTAGCGTTGCGCAGTTGGAGGTGAGCCGCCAGCAGTGGTGAATGTGGGGAGAGAGATGGCGGAGTTTTGAAATTTGTCATGAACTGCTATATTTATATATGATGATATCAAGGTAAATACATTGTTTGTTCTCTATTAATATCTTTCATTTGCTAACTATCCCTATCAGTAGTTAGTGCCTTCAGTAGTTTGAATCTTTTAATTAGCTGGCAGTAGTGGCGCTCGCTGTATTGCAGTAGCTTGAGTAGCGAAGATTTTTGTGAGGTAAGTGATTTGTGAAAGGTATAGTTTACTGTTAGTCAGGGCCCATTCTTTCGTAGGGATTTTTTGAAAGTCAGATTGCTTTGCGCTAAAAATATTGTGTGTTAGGTTAAGCACAGTCATTTGTAATTGTTCAATAGGGGACGTTCCATAGTTGTTAATCGGGTTTAGGAATTCCATCCCATTAACAAAAGACTGTCTTACATAACAATCAAACAGCAGTGGTACCACATAACATTCATACATGTCAATGCACGGACTGAAGAATCAACTGAGGATTTGAAAGATGAGTACTATGAAGAATTAGAGAGAGTAGTCGAAAGTATTCCAACAAGAAATGTGAGAACTGTCGTAGGGGACTTCAGTGGAAAAATAGGTAAAGAGGATATGTTCATCCCCACAGTAGGAAAACATAGCAAACACTCGACCACAAACGAAAATGGATGAAAAATGATCAATTTTGCACTGTCAAAGAATATGAGAATTTGCTCGACGATGTTCCCTCACAAAGAAATACACAGAAGTACATGGTGCTCTCCAGATGGCAAAACTGTAAATCAGAGTGACCATGTTATGACAGATCAACGTTGCACTACATTTGTAAGAGATGTCAGAACGTACAGAGGAGCTGAAATTGGCTCAGATCATTTCATAGTGCTGGGAAAGACGGAAATCTAGATGATTTGGAATCAAAAACCAAAAGCCACAACGCATCGAGCGACTGAAGGAACTGTCTGTTAAAGAAACCTATGCGATGAAATAAATAACCGATTTACAGCATTGTAAGAAGCTGAGGAGGAAAATAGTGTCGAGAAGGCACGGGAAAGAATAAAGACTGTAGTAATAGATGCAGCAGAAAAAACCCTGGGAAGGAAAAAGAAGAAAGAGAAATGGTTCAACGAAAAGTGTCAGAGAGCAGTGGGAAAGAGGAAAGAAACCAGGATGCTGTGGTTGCATAATAAGGAGAGTGAGGACAGGAGAGAGACCTTCAAGGCGTTTAGAAGAGAATCAGCAAGTTCTAAGAACAGAGAAAAGAAAATATCTAACTGGAGTCCTAGAGTCTATAGAAGTGGAAAGCAGGAATGGAAACTCAAAGAAGTTGTTTCAGAATACAAAGACAAGTAAGAGAGGTTATCAAAGTGAAAACCTACTCATAAAATATAAAAATCAAAATATGCTAACGCAGCTGGAAGATATCCTAGATAGATGGAAAGAGTATTTCTCAGAAATGTTAAATTGCACTGATCCGCACATAACCTTCAATTGCGCAATGTCTGAGAGTGACAGTATTAATAATGACGAATCTAGAATCACAGAACAGTAAGTGATCCACTCCATTCAAAAGCTGAAAAACAACAAGGCAGCTGGCGAGGACCAGATATCAGCAGAGATATTAAAAGAAGGCGGAAGCAAACAACACAAAGAAATTTATAACCTTATCACAATGATCTGGAAAACTGAAACACTGCCTGAAGATTGGAAAACTGCAATAATTTGTCCCATACACAAGAAAAGAAACAGAATGGAATGTGGAGATTACAGAGGTATCAGTTTGCTGAACATAACATACTACATGCTGTCAATGATCGTCCTGAAAAAAACTTAAACCCTAAGTAGAACACATTGTTCAAGATTACCAGGCTGTATATCGAACAGACTGTTCCACAACTGATAATTTGTTTACTGTATTACAGATCTTTGAGAAATACTGGGAATTTAACAAAAACATCCACTGTCTCTTCATTGACTTCCAGCGAGCCTATGGCACCATCCACAGAGTAGCCTCTACAACACATTACGAGAATTTAATACACCCAGTAAAATCATTAGGATGATACAACTGTGCATGGATGGCTCCCGGGCAGCAATGAAGTTTCCAATTAAAACAGGCTTGCAACAAGGAGACGCTCTTTCATGTGACCTCTTCAACCTTGCAGTAGAGAAAGTGCTTCGGGAGAGTAATTTATATCTATACAATGGTCTCCGATTCGAAACCAGTGAAGTAAAGCTCCTGGCTTATGCAGATGATATAGTGTTGCTGAGCGAAACTGAAGAGGAACTGAAAGACATGTACAGATCTCTCAGGTACAGTGCCAGCCAAATGGGGCTTTTGATTAACCAAGATGAAACAGAATATATAGAAATAGGTGGAGTCATAAACCCAAACCCTTACTTTGAAATTGACCAACATTCTAAATTCAGAAATGTACTTCAGTCTAAATATCTTGGATCACGTTTCACCAGTAAAAATATCGCAACATTGCATATAAACAAAGAATACCATCTGGGTCAAGATGTCCGTATTCACTAGGCAACCCAGTCAAAAGTAAAGCTTTGTCAGTCACCATAGAGATGTACAACATTTTCATTTGCCACATAGTACTGGATGGTTCAGAAAGCTGGACGTTTACAAAGAATGAAAGAGAGAAACTGAATGTTTTCGAAAGAAAAGTAATGAGAAAAATCTGGGGACATGTGTTGGAGAATATCGTATGGAGAAAGAACAATGAAATTTATCAGTTAATGAAGCAACCCACTATCATCCATGAATCAAAAAGTAGGAGACTACAATGGGCTGGACATGAGGCTAGAATAGAAAACAACAGAATCATCAAGAAAGCATTTGAAGGAACTCTCCAGGCAAGAAGACCATTGGGCCGACCTCGTACAATGTGGAAAGTTGACATAAAGAAGGACATCGCAGCATTAGGAATTTTCGCAGGGTGGAGAGAGACAGCGAGAGGTAGAAAGCGGTGGAAGCAGATCGTTGGTGCAGCGCGTGGTCAACGGGGCCTGTGATCGCTGAGAAGAGAGAGTCATACTCTAATCATTAAGGGGTATAATCTGTATGATAAAGGTAAAATACAGTAAGAGAACTATTAGATATACCCCGATGTGACAAAAGTCTTTGGCTATTTCCTAATATCGTGTCGGACCTTCTTTTGCCTGGCGTAGTGTAGCAGCTCCACGTGGCATGGTCTAAACAATTTGTTGAAATATATCTCCTTCCGAAATATTAACCCATGCTGCCCCTATAGCCGTCGATAATTGCCAAAGTGTTGACGATTCGGGATTTTGTGCATGAACTGACCCTTCGATTATGTACTATACATTCTCGTTGGGATTAATGTCGGGCAATATCGGTGGCCAAATCATCCGGTCGAATTGTTCAGAATGTTCTTCAAACCAATCGCCAACAATTGTGGCCCGGTAACGTTGCGCATTGTCATCCGTAAAAGTTCCACCATTGTTTGGAAACAAGTAGCCGAACGTAATCATTTCCAGCCAATGATCGTGTCAGTTGGACCAGAATACCCAGTGAGTTCCATGCAAACACAACCCACACCATTGTGCAGCCACCACCAGCGTGCACTGTGCCTTGTGAACAACTTGGGTCCATCAGTTATTACCAACTGAAATGAGGACTGGGTTGACCAGACAACAGTTTCCCAGTCGTCTGGGGTCCAACCGAGGTGGGCACGAGTTCAAGAGAGACGCCGCAGGCGATATACTGTTGGCAAAGCCATTCGCGTTGGTCGTCTTCTTGTCATAGCCGCACTGTCCTACTGGATACGTTCGATTATCTACCATATTGACTTTTGCGGTTATTTCACGCAGTGCTGCTTGTCTGCTAGCACTGCTCTCGCTCGTCAAGTGAAGGCCGTCGGCCACGGCGTTGTCCGTGGTGAGAGGCAATACCTGAAATCTAGTATTCTCTGTACACTCTTGACGCTGTGGATCTCTCAGTATTGAACTGCCTAACGATTTCCGAAATGGAATGTCCCATGCGTCTACTTCCAACTATCACTCCCCGTTCAAAACCCGTTACTTCCCATCGTATGGCCATAATCACATCGGAAACATTTGCACATGAATCACCTGATAACAGTCGACGACGCCGCCAGAGCAATATTCTTTTATACCCTGTATACGCAATATCACCGCCATCTGTAAATGTGCACATTGCGACCCATGGCTTTTGTCGCCTCGGCGTGGGAACTGTGTTTATGTCGTGAGGTAGTATAACTCACGGCACACAAATTACCAGCATTTGAGAATGAAATCACTTGGCGACTTTGAACAAACTGTACACATAATTTTGAAACGTTTTCGGAACTTTTTCTCGGTGATACGCCGCCAGAGAACGATGAAGGTAGGAAAACATCGGTATGAGCTACGACTTTTTAGTTTATTATTTCTTTACAGTTCGAAATCTGTCCACAACACGCTTTGCAGACAGTATCCACAGATGGCGCTGAATGTACCACAAATTTATACCACTGGACGGGTCGTAGTTCAGCAGATATGGCGTCATTGACATTGAGATGCGTGAAAGTAGCTTTTATTCAGTCTATACTCATAAAGCACTCCGTATTCAGGGCACGAGTGGCCTACCGGGACCATCCGACCGCCGTGTCATCCTCAATGGAGGATTCGGATAGGAGGGGCGTGGGGTCAGCACACCGCTCTCTCGGTCATTATGATGGTATTCTTGACCGAAGCCACTACTATTCGGTCGAGTAGCTCCTCAAATGGCATCACGAGGCTGAGTGCACCCCCAAAAATGGCAACAGCGCATGGCGGCCCGGATGGTCACCCATCCAAGTGCCGACCACGCCCGACAGCGCTTAACTTCGGTGATCTCACGGGAACCGGTGTGTCCACTGCGGCAAGGCCGTCGCCCTCTCAGTCCAAACTCATACTGTGTTTAATAATGAGAGCACTCGGCAACTTCCAACAGATTTAAAAAAGCTTACAAGCATAACGTCATAAATAAAGTATTTCACACATTAACTATTTGTGAGTAATCAGATGTGTGGAACTGTTGTATACATAGGAGCTGATTGCTTAAAGAATCGGTGGCTACGGGGTTTGCGGATAGTTGCAGATACTGAAGTCTCTGAAAACTCGTTTAACACCGATGTTTAAGACAAAATATCGGCATTCGATGTTTCCAAAACGACCTACATCTACATGAGTCTTCAGAAGCCACCTGGTGGTATGTGGTGGAGGTTACTTCTGTTACCAATAACTGATCTCCCATTCCCTGTCCCACTCGCGAATGGAGTGTGGGAAGAATGATAGTCCGCAAGCGTTTCTGCCTTACCTCTAATTTCTCGAATTTTCTCGTTGTGGTTGTATTGCGAAATGTACTCGGGAGGAATTAATATCTTGTCCGACTATTCCGGAAAGTACCGTCTCGAAATTTCAACAGTAAACCTCTCCGTGATGCACAACGCCTTCTTCGTAGAGTTTGCCATAGGAGTTTGTTGAGCATATCTGTAGCGCTCTCGCGTCGACCAAAGGAACCCGTTACGAAAGGCACTGCTATTCGTTGGATCTCGTGTACATCTTCTCTCAGTCCTACCTGGTAAGGATCCCAGATTGGTGAACAGTATTCGAGAATATACCGAAGAAGCACCTTGTAAGCATCTTCTTTCGTGGATGAGTTACATTTCATTGAGATTCATCCTGTGAGTCTTAGTGTGGCATGTGTGTTTTTCCACAATTTATTTTATGTGGCCATTCCCCTAAGGTCACTGTAGATAGTTGCTCCTAGGTATTTTACTGTAGATACTGTTTCGAACAATTTCTCAGCATTAGTGTAGTTACACAGTAGTGGGCCTCTTCTCGTACGTACGTTCAATATGTTACTTTTATTTGCGGCCTCGGGCATGGATGTGTCTGATCTCCTTAGGTTAGTTAGGTTTAAGTAGTTCAAAGGCTAGGCGACTGATGACGTCAGATGTTACGTCCCATATTTATTTGGGTTCAGGGTCAACTTCCAGTGCCTGCACCATTCATGAGTCATCAGACATAATAAATCTCTATGTCATGTCCAGAGAGCGCAGTACATACATCTCTACAGGGTTATTACAAATGATTGAAGCGATTTCACAGCTCTACAATAACTTTATTATTTGAGATATTTTCACAATGCTTTGCACACACATACAAAAACTCAAAAAGTTTTTTTAGGCATTCACAAATGTTCGATATGTGCCCCTTTAGTGATTCGGCAGACATCAAGTTCCTCCCACACTCGGCGCAGCATGTCCCCATCAATGAGTTCGAAAGTATCGTTGATACGAGCTCGCAGTTCTGGCACGTTTCTTGGTAGAGGAGGTTTAAACACTGAATCTTTCACATAACCCCACCGAAAGAAATCGCATGGGGTTAAGTTGGGAGAGCGTGGAGGCCATGACATGAATTGCTGATCATGATCTCCACCACGACCGATCCATCGGTTTTCCAATCTCCTGTTTAAGAAATGCCGAACATCATGATGGAAGTGCGGTGGAGCACCACCCTGTTGAAAGATGAAGTCGGCGCTATCGGTCTCCAGTTGTGGCATGAGCCAATTTTCCAGCATGTCCAGATACACGTGTCCTGAAACGTTTTTTTCGCAGAAGAAAAAGGGGCTGTAAACTTTAAACCGTGAGATTGCACAAAACACGTTAACTTTTGGTGAATTGCGAATTTGCTGCACGAATGCGTGAGGATTCTCTACCGCCCAGATTCGCACATTGTGTCTGTTCACTTCACCATTAAGAAAAAATGTTGCTTCATCACTGAAAACAAGTTTCGCACTGAACGCATCCTCTTCCATGAGCTGTTTCAACCGCGCCGAAAATTCAAAGCGTTTGACTTTGTCATCGGGTGTCTGGGTTTGTAGCAATTGTAAACGGTGAGGCTTCTGACTTAGCCTTTTCCGTAAGATTTTCCAAACCGTCGTCTGTGGTACGTTTAGCTCCCTGCTTGCTTTATTCGTCGACTTCCGCGGGCTACGCGTGAAACTTGCCCGCACGCGTTCAACCGTTCCTTCGCTCACTGCAGGCCGACCCGTTGATTTCCCCTTACAGAGGCATCCAGAAGGTTTAAACTGCGCATACCATAGCCGAATGGAGTTGGCAGTTGGTGGATCTTTGTTGAGCTTTGTCCTGAAGTGTCGTTGCACTGTTATGACTGACGGATGTGAGTGCATTTCAAGCACGACATACGCTTTCTCGGCTCCTGTTGCCATTTTGCCTCACTGCGCTCTCGAGCGCTCTGGCGGCATAAACCTGAAGTGCGGCTTCAGCCGAACAAAACTTCATGAGTTTTTCTACGTATCTGTAGTGTGTCGTGACCATATGTCAATGAATGGAGCTACAGTGAATTTATAAAATCGCTTCAATCATTTGTAATAGCCCTGTATTTATCTGCAAATCGATACTATCATCTGGCGTTGCTACTTTCTTACACACAACCTCATCATCTGCGAGCAATGTTAAACAGCTTACTACGCTTTCTGATAAATCATATACGTACAAATTAAACAATAAAGGTCCTGTCGTACTTCCTTGGGGTGCGACCGAAACTACCGTCACACATGGCGATTTTTTTTCCGCTAAGAGCGACGTGTGGAGTTCTGTCTGCAAGAAAGCCTTGCGTTCGGTCGCAAATCTGGTCCGATACTCGGTAAGCTCATACTTTTCCCCACTATACGGCAGCGGTGGACGGTGTCGAAGGCCTTTCTGAAGTCGAGGAACACGGCATCAAAGTGAACTCCGTTGTGTACAGGAATTTGGATCTCTTTGAGAAACAAAGTGAACTAAATTTCGCAGGATCTCTGTTTGGGAAACGAACATTGATTTTTATAGTGGAGATTTTCGTTCTCTTCTCCAAAAAGCCATAATTCTTGAGCATAAAACATGTTCTATTATCCACTCTACTCTATCAGATATGGTTTCACCATTTAAACCAATGTTTTTCTGAACTTGTATCTTACACGCGCCAGTGGAAGACATTTGCAACTTGTCACAGGTGGCCATGGGGCAAAAGGGGGTTGGGGTGCAATATGTTTGAACTATAACAAGAGAATTGAGTACTATTGTAGATAAGGATGACTAATATCTTGTTCACTGCTTTGATGCTTTTGCGGTGCTAAGTAGTGAGGGCAACAAGTTGATACATTGCGACAAAACAAATAAACCAAACTTGATTGATGTAATGAACGTTTTGAAATAACACAAGAAAAGAATATTTTGCTAACGGCGATATAAACGGGCCTATAATCACAGCTCAGTTTTTATCTGAAAGACTACCTACTAGTTTGCAAGTAACATGCGTTAGAAGAATGGAATCAACATCGCTACTAATCAAAAGCTACAAAACCTACAAAGAATTAGCTTTTCCAAGACATTTCTCAAAAGTAATGTACCGTCTCAGTCAAAAACGTAGAAGACTAAACGCAAAAGGTGTTAGCCAAGTTTTCACAGTTATGTGTGAACTCTCGAGGAAAAAGGAAACTGCGTTAAGATTAGTATAAGCAGGAACTGTTGTTATGTATAGAAGTGACTTGACGGAAGTAACGAAGGAACAGACAAGGAAAAGCAAAGCAGTTAAGATTTTAAGTTTAAAGTGAACCATAAGATATTGCATGTGAGATCATACCTGTCAAATACATGCTAGGCAACAGCAATTGTTCTGGTTTTCAGTCTGAAGACTGGTTTCATAACTCTTTTCAGTAGTTTGTCCTCCGTAAATCTATTCATCTATACATAACTACTGCAAACCAGATCCTTTTGAACGAACTGAATATATTCAAGCCTTGTCCTCCGTTTATAACTCTTATCTTATACACTATCCCCAGTCACCAAATTAACTACTTGTCGAAGTCTCAGGAAGTGATCTATCAAACTATCCCTTCTTCTGGTCAAGTTGTGATACGCATTTTTATTTGATACGGCCTCTCCATACAGTTACGCGATATAGCCATCTAATCTTCAGTATTTTTCTGCAGTATAATATTTAAAAAAGATTCTGTTCTCTTCTTGTACGTATTCGCAACAGTCAGGTAATTTTAATTTAGAGGATAGGACAGAAAATTGTAAACTTAACTGGGAAAAACACATGAAACAAATGGATCGGTCCAGAGTGGTCCTAGGCGCGCAGTCCGGAACCGTGCGACTGCTACGGTCGCAGGTTCGAATCCTGCCTCGGGCATGGATGTGTGTGCTGTCCTTAGGTTAGTTAGGTTTAAGTAGTTTTAAGTTCTAGGGGACTGATAACCACAGCAGTTGAGTCCCATAGTGCTCAGAGCCAGAGTGGTCAAATAAGTTCTGCAATATCGACCTCAGCAATGCATAGTTACAAGACGCCCAAGAAATCTATGTGGCGACTGACGTTGAGTTGTAACTGGCTGGCAGTCTAGCTGTGAGTGAGGAGGAAGGCAGGTGACTCACCCCTGGTAGAGCGCGACAGACAGCCTTTCAGAGTGCACACAGCGGCTGTCCCATACTTGTTGCAGGAGCACGTGTTGCAGTCCTTCTTGAACGTCGTGTTTGGCGTGCACGTTTTCTCAGCGCGCCTCACGCGAACTTTCGTTTCAGGAGCTGCAGCGTCTACGAGAACGACAGTTATGGAAAACATACATGTGGCGAGACGCGTTTCAGGCACGATAAATTTATTACAATTACTTTGCTTGGGAACCATTATCTGTCAACAGCAGATTTGGAGAACAACCGTCGACGAACTGCAACACAGATTTATACAGCAGTAGTGGGTAAGCCAGGCGTTGCTCGAGCATTTGCAGGGTGACTATTATTGAAGTATATGAAATAAAGTCACGACTTCTGAACGGTTTGCTTTACGACGTTGGAACTACACGGCTGGCCGCAGGGCACGATGGGATTTGGTATGCGAGAAATCTCTTTAGCTTCGACGGGTGACTGTGTGGTGTGCAATGTCCAGTCACTGAGTAATCGGTAAGATATCCCTTGATGACGCGGTGATTACCAAACGGTACATGAAGATTTTGGAAGAAGATTTCATCCCTATTATCCAAAATGTCGCTGATTTCAACAAGATGGGTTCATGTAAAAATGGTTCAAATGGCTCTGAGCACTATGGGACTTAACATCTGAGGTCATCAGTCCCCTAGAACTTAGAACTACTTAAACCTAACTAACCTAAGGACATCACACACATCCATGGCCGAGGCAAGATGGCCGGCCGCAGGGCATGATGGGAATTGGTATGAGCAGGTATGGTTTGGTTTAGCGACGAAGCCCACTTTCATTTGGATGGGTTTGTCAATAACCAAAAATGACGCATTTCGGAGACTGAGAATCCGCGTTCCGCGATCGAGAATTCTCAATAATGGTTCAGATGGCTCTGAGCACTATGGGACTTAACATCTGAGGTAATCAGTCCCCTAGACTTAGAACTACTTAAACCTACCTAACCTAAGGATATCACACACATCCAAGCCCGAGGCAGGATTCGAAACTGCGACCGTAGTGGTCGTGCGATTCCAGGCTGAAGTGCCTAGAACCACTCGGTCACAACGTCCGGCGCCGCCTGGACGGGTTTATACCGATAAAAGGTCGGTCGTCATATGTCTGGCTGATCAGTGTGTGTGTAACAAGAAGTGCATCTCTACACATAGAAAGGCTAGACTCTACAGCACGGTTATCAAACATGAGCATCTCTACGCAAACGAAGCTTTAATTCCTACAGCAAAGGCGATCCGCACAACATCGTGTTGTGGGAAAAGGATTGTGAGGTCTACCCCTTGCTGATGCGACTGGAATCCCGCAAAGAAACTGAAGGGTGCCTGCCAGCAAACGAATATTTAAAATTCATAGACGTGTTCAAAGACTACCAATAAAGAGATTTACACACAAGATTATGATATATGTTGGACGAGGACCTGGGAAATCTCAGATCGAAGCAGTGGAATCTGTTCAGTCAGAGGAAGAATTGTTTGGTAGTACACGCAGAGAATGATGTTCCAAAAGAAAGAGAACCAACTGGACTGAAAAAAGAAAAATAGCCCACAGAGAGAATGGGAGCCATATGTAAGATGGAAAAAAGACTAAATGCATCGCACGATCCAGCAGGGTTCTTACAAGTTATTATTATTATTATTATTATTGTCACTATTAGTGGCCTCAGCTGCAGTAGTATAAGTAATGCATGTATCAACTCTATTAATTCATAGTAGGCATAATTAACTCATACTGCCACTTCAGATCGTTTCAGATCACTTTAATACTAGTTCTCATAGTGATTTCCTTAGGGAACTATAATGTAAGGTACTGCATGTATGAAACCCTGGTGTAACATAAGAGAAGCTCTGACGGCAATGATCAGGTCTGGTTAAATAACTAATCAAGTATTTAGGAGCCTTTGTTTAAAAATGTTGAAGAAATGGCCCTCAAAGTAAAATTTCCACTGCGCTTCAAAATAGCACTAATTAACAATCAAAGGAACAGGTGTCAGGTTTTCAGCTATTAATAAATTAAATAAATTTCAGATGATGGCTCAACACATGGAAGAGTTGGCGGCAAGGCAACAATACACAGAAGAGTTGATGCCAAGACAACGAAGGCTACAAAGTTAAAATATTACACAGTAGTGGCTGTCATTATTCCAATATATCAAAGCGAATTTAATGTATTAAATACAAAAGGAAAGAAAAGAATACAGTCGGATATAATAAAATATTTAAGGAACGTTGAAGACTGTATCTTCAGAGTTGAAGTACAAAAAAAAAAAAAAAAAAATACAAAGAAAGAACTTAATATACACTGTGAAGAAACAAAGCAAGGATGTGTGGAATGGAAACAACGTAGCACCAGACGGGGGAAGACAGATTAGTTAAAGGAGCAGAAATGTAGGACGACTGAGGACCGCATGGTTTCAGTTAAGATAGAACATGACATAAGAGCACTTCATGAAGTGAAGAAGAAGGCGACAATGAACAAGGACAGTACGACTAATGTACGAAACATCCCCCATCCCTCGGAAATTACCGTGTGTCGTATATGCTACGCTGTATAGTATTTTTAATATTAATTCCACACGGCTCAATGACTTGGCGTGTCTTTGAACTGGACGCCCCTAACATACCCCGTAATCGCACTGGGGTTTAACGTGGAAACTGAATGAGTCTTTACTGGCGAACGTCCAGGTCACAGAGAGGTAACCGCTAGGTTAAAGTCAAATCGAAATATTACGTGGACTGACAGGTTTTTCTATCCCGTGTCCTTTGGGTGTCGAGGAGTACGCTTTACCACGAGACCCGACTGAGATTGACATGTAGCGTAAGACCTACCTGCGTTGCAGCAGGCTAGCAACACTAGCGCCACGATGAGCACGGCGAGCGCGGCGGTTCTCGACACCATGGTGGCTGCGTCGGATACTGTGAGTCGTCTGTTGTCTCAGGAGGCGCGGAGGCGCCGTTTTAAAAGCCAGCTGCTCCTCGTCCGGCACGACCTTGCTTCTCCTCCCAAGTCGCAGCCGTGAAGGTCAAGTGCATGTAGAACCGAGAAGTCCCCCCGTTGTTGTTTGCTGCAGGACAGGCATTTCCGCATCCAGCTACTTAACTCAACATACTGGCTTCAGGCCAAGGAGAGCAACCCATTGCTTCAGAAGCTAATGTCATGCAGCTGGATTACGTAACGGCGGCGTCACTTCGAAGAACTCGCTGGATAATAGCTAATGCCTACAACTACACGTGCATATAAACACTGCATTCCACTGTAAAGTGCGCCGCAGAAGGTACTGAGATACGTGATTAGTGTTTTCTGATCTGTTAGGTTCTTGTACTGAGACAGGAAAGAATGACTGCCTCTCATCTATACTAATAATAAACTAAAAACCTTCGTGTCTGCGTGTTAATCTGGTTGAACACGCTAGTTTCGAAAACTACTAGGCGAATTTTCATGGGGTTTTCACAGGCAACTTGACAACGTACAGAACACGAGAAAAAGATATCGTAAATTAAACTTTTCCCTAAAACCGTCCTGTGTGTCTATTTGTCAGTTTGAACACGGTAATGTCCGAAACTTCTAGTAGAATTTACATGGGATTCTCATAGGTAACTTGAGCATAGTTTAGGGCAATAGATAGACTTCATTTCGCCGGCCGGTGTGGCCGTGCGGTTCTAGGCGCTTCAGTCTGGAACCGCGTGACCGCTACGGTCGCAGGTTCGAATTCTGCCTCGGGCATGGATGTGTGTGATGTCCTTAGGTTAGTTAGGTTTAAGTAGTTCTAAGTTGTAGGGGACAGGTGACCACAGATGTTAAGTCCCATAGTGCTCAGAGCCATTTGAACCATTTTGATAGACTTCATTTCATCAAAATCATATCGGGAAATATCGTAATTTAAAGTTTTATTTAAAATCGTCTGCCCAGCTTTATAGTTCGAATGTGTAAACCGTCACGGAGTAGTACACCAAGGAACCAATAGTTGGCACTGTTAGGTTTTTTTTTTTAATTCGCTGAAAGATGTATTTTCGGAACTTTACGTCAGTGAGAGAATTAGGCTCCGCAATCTTATGTTTACGAATACAAACTGACATCGGATGTACTTACCTAGCATATACGATGTACTGGTTTCACTTTGTGTGTTAAAACCTAGCGACTTTGCTTTCCTTCGCTGCACAGGCTTCGTTTACATTGTTGGCAAGGAAAAACGAATTTAGACCTGTGCACTTCCCATATATTACGTCCGCCTCATTGCCTCCTTTCTCACTAACCGATCGACTTATGTCGCCTTGAACAACACAAACTCCCGCATCTTCCATCGTACTTCAGGTGCGCTTCTCACCTGCCCTGTATGTCCTCTGCTGACATGCCCAAGCCGCCTCCTCCTGTTCATCTCCTCCAGTATGCCGATCACACTGCCTTCTTTGCCCTCCTGAAATCCCAACGACCCTTCCAGCTCCATCGCAATCAGTTTACCTTCTGGTGCAACGAGTGGATCTTAAAAAACAACCCTGCCAAAAGGCAGGCAATAATTACAGCCTGACCCACCCACAGCTTCCACCCCCATGACTTTTATCTCACCATTTACGACTGCCCTACCCGGTTAACTAACACACTAAAATACCTCGGACTGACACTCGATCGCCGACTAACATCGAAGCCTCATCAACTAACAGAAAGTTCACAATAGATTAAAATTACGGAAACTACTAAACTGCCGAACATGGGGAAGCACCCATCGACAATTCTCGACATCCATACGCCCTAGTATTCTGCTATGCCTACCCCTCTACTATGCCAATGTGGCGTGGACTTTCGCTCCTTCCTCCTTTATCATGTGCAACAGATCCTCAAACACCAGGCACCACAGGCATCGGCTTTTCGAAATACTTACGCACCCACACCTGCATCCTCTACCAACGTATCAGATTGGCCAACCTACTCTTCCATCTTGAGCACCTCCGAATATTCTGCACTAAGTTATCAAAAGTATCCGGACACCTGGCTGCAAATGGCGTGGTGCCCTCCATCGGTAATGGTGGAAATCAGTATGGTGTTGGCCCACCCTTAGCCTTGATAACAGCTTCCACTCTCGCAGGCATACGTTCAGTCAGGTGCTGGAAGGTTTCTTGGGGAATGGCAGCCCATTCTTCACATAGTGCCGCACTGAGGAGAGGTATCGATTTCGGTCGGTGAGGCCTGGCACGAAGTCTGCGGCGTTCCAAAACGTTCCAAAGGTGTTCTATAGGATTCAGGTCAGGACTCTGTGCAGGTCTGTCGATTAAGGGATGTTATTGTCGTGTAACCTCTCCATCAGAGGCCGTGCTTCATGAACATGTGCTCGATCGTGTTGAAAGATGCAATCGACATCCCCAAATTTCTCTTCAACAGTGGGAAGCAAACATCAATGTAGGCCTGTGCTGTGACAGTGCCACGCAAAACAAGAAGGGGTGCAAGCCCCCTCCATGAAGAACACGAACATACCTTAACACCACCGCCTCCGAAATTTCTGTCGGCACTACACACGCTGGCAGATGACGTTCACCGGATATTCGCCATACCCACACGCTGCCATCGGATCGTCACATTGTGTACCGTGATTTGTCACTTCATACAACGTTTTTACACTGTTCAGTTGTCCAATGTTTACGCTCCTTATACCAAGCGAGGCATCGTTTGGCATTTACCGGCGTGATTTGTGGCTTATCAGCAACCGCTCGACAATGAAATCCAAGTTTTCTCACATCCCGCCTAACTGTCATAGTACTTGCAGTGGATCCTAATGCAGTTTGTAATTCCTATGTGATGGTCGGATAGATGTCGACGACCCTCTTCAACTGTCGGCGGTCTCTGTCAGTCAGCAGACGAGGTCGTCCTGCACGCTTTTGTGCTGTACGTGTCCCTTCACGTTTTCACTTCACTATCACATCGGAAACTGTGGACCTAGGGAGCGTGGAAATCTAAAGTACAGACGATTGACACAAGTGACACCCCATAACCTGACTACGTTCGAAGTCCATGAGTTCAAAAAAATGTTCAAATGTGTGTGAAATCTTATGGGACTTAACTACTAAGGTCATCATTCCCAAGCCGGCCGGAGTGGCCGCGCGGTTCTAGGCGCTACAGTCTGGAGCCGAGCGACCGCTACGGTCGCAGGTTCGAATCCTGCCTCGGGAATGTATGTGTGTGATATCCTTAGGTTAGTTAGGTTTAATTAGTTCTGAGTTCTAGGCGACTGATGACCTCAGAAGTTACGTCGCATAGTACTCAGAGCCATTTCATCAGTCCCTAAGCTTACACACTACTTAACCTACGTTATCCTAAGGACAAACACACACACCCATGCCCGAGGGAGGACTCGAACCTCCGTCGGGACCAGCCGCACAGTACATGACTGCAGCGCCCTAGACCGCTCGGCTAATCCTGCGCGGCTCCATGAGTTCCGCGGAGAGCCCCATTCTGCTCTGTCACGATGTCTAATGACTACTGAGGTCACTGATATGGAGAACCTGGAAGTAGGTGGCAGTAAAATGCACATAATATGAAGGAAGTATGTTTTTGTGGGTGTCCGGATACTTTTGATCACATAGTGTATGTTACCCGTAAACTCGATGGTACCCACCCGCTACTTTCCCCACTGCTCATGATTCTGGTACTCTGTTGCGCCTCTACCACCACATAACCCAACACTATGCCTCCATACTCTCCACATACTCTCCTAACGAAACTTTAAATTTGGAAATTTGTAGTGGTTCGTATGGGACCAAACTGCTGAGGTCATCGGTCCCTAAGCTTTCGCACAACTTGATCTCACTTAAACTAACTTACGCTAAGGACATCACACACACCCAGCCCTAGGGAGGACCCGAACCTCTGACGGAGGGAGCCGCGGGGACCGTGACAGGATGTCTTAGACCGCGCGGCTACCACCGAGGCAAGAAATTTTAATCGCCTCCTCTTTTCAGACCATGAAATTCCCTCTGACACATACCTGTACTACCAGATCTAGGATATCCCTACCATCCACCCCTCGTCAGGGCTTCCTACCCCTCGAGTCTTCTCCACTCACTTCCTAAGTCCTTGTTCGGAACCGTATCCCTCTCCATTCTTCCCCCACCCCTTCTTCAAACATCCACTGACTAACCCCCCTGCTATTCACTGCCTTTGAATCCTGCATTCCGATGATAACCTTCTCCCTGTCAGTATATTTCCTCTCATCTCTTCACCAATCCATGTATCTCTTTTAGCAAGTCCGTTTTCGGTTTTTCTATCATCCTGCGCGTCACTCAATTTCGATTCACCTGTGTATATATTTGAACTAATCACTCTATCAATCTTTTATATTTTAACTTATGGAACTGACGATCTGTCTTTTACTGTGCAAAACGTTTATTTTTGTCAAACACAGTGTCCAACTTTTATATTATGTTTTTTAAACATTTCCTCTCATGTGACTTAGGATTGCCAATTGTATCCACTAATAGCCCGTATAGGTTGGGGAAGGATGGAATAACAATAAAGAAAAAAACAATTTATTAAGTTTTCTTTACGACTTGGGTGCTTACTACTATCATTCTGATTTCGTTTTGTTTACGAATAAAAAACTCGCAGAGACTTAAAGTTACTTTTCTTCAACGTAGTTTCATAGAAGTGGCGCAGACGAGCGAATTTTTATGCCACGAATCGCACTTATTTCTAGCAGTTTACCGCTTCAATTTAAAAGTGTACAATTTCTGGCGTGCGGATGTTATGGAACAACCGTAAACAATGCTCAATGCAGGCGCTGCGTATTTGGGGAGTGGACATTGATATCAGTTTGTCAGTTGCTTTTCGCAGGGCCAGCTCTAAGTACTTCACTCCGGTGATCATGGGAATTCTGCGAACAGGGAACCCTTCGACTCCTGTAACAATGGGATAATTGTGCTCAGGTCTCTTGTGATTGCTTTTGAATAACGACTTCACTTATAACCACAGAGTTGTTTCATACCCATTCTTTTGAACAACCCGCACACAAGCAGAAAGCTTCCAGCAAACAGGAGTTCGCAAACTGATTGCGAGATAACTGAAAATGTTGCCCTGGTGAGAACAGGTTTCCAAATGTAGCACTAGAGAAGAATGCTGAAATTTGGAGAGGCAGAGCGAATAACTAATGAGAAGGTTGAAACACTTGCTATTAAATCCACCGTTATTGAATAATGGATAATAGCGTAACAGTTTAAAATAGTTTGACCGCGTGCAACTGATAAAGGCTGATCGGTTAATATTAGCACGGGAGCTGTTTCGTATCAAAACCAACAAAGCTAATTAGGATGTCAAGTAGCAATAACCGTACTTACTTTGTAGTTAATGTTCTATATCTTTTGTCTAAACAACACGAATGACTCAGTTACTCCCTTCGTCTGACAATGTAATAACGGTTAATTAATTACAGGTCGCCTATTAATGTCGTCACTCGCCGATATTCTTCATGTGGCACTGAATACACAATCCTCACTGCAATCCACATCGTGGATGTCCGGGACGGTTGTCGCATAATCACGATGCACGCATGAACACTTGAACACAACAAATCACTCAGTTAACGCCATTTACGTATTTGCTAGTGGACAGGCCCACGGCTTTGGGTAACACACACAGCCGTTAACAATTGTAAACGCGGTCAGCCGCCCTGCTGAAATCCACCCTGTTCGTTTAGCAGCCAACATCTTACTTGCTCGGAGTCGCAACACTATCGATAGTACCTATTACGACTTGCATGAGGCAAAGATATATTGTTCTCAGCATGTAAGCAGCGGTTGACCCCTTAAAGGATACGAACTGGAAGTGTGGAAAAATGCAAATGCGGCGCGACCCGACCAGGAGAAGGGGTGCCTTGAAAGCACACGTTCACAGGCCGCCACGGAGTCGTCAATTTTAATGGAAGGAAGTGTAGAGGATACAAATTGTACAGGGAGAATAAGATTCGAGGACAGTAAGCACAGTGACATGAATGCAGGCTGCAGTAGCCGCGAATTTATGAAGGGACTTGCGCAGGACGTTCTGTGTGGAAAGCTGCATCAAACCGGTCTTCAGACTGAAGGCGATAGCAACGAGTGCTAACTCAGCAGTGACGGTTTTCTCGCAGTTAACACACATCATTAATCGTACGATCTTTGACTAACATGTTGCCGTTGGAGCGCAGTACTCTCTGGCGCGGCGGATCCGGGCGTGGTGGCCCGTTTGGTGGGCAGTCTGAGCTGAAGAACAAAGGTGTAACGAGGTCTCCTTGGAGCCTCTTGGCCGGAGCGTTAACTGTTGGCGGGCGATCAGTATTGGGGTCATGTTACCCCGTGTAAGTTATGGAGGAGTATCGACGTGGCTTGTAATGTGATTTACAGGGTGTCACACGAGAGATGGACGGTTTTGAACTGATCCACACAAGACGCCATTTCATTTACTCAGTCACTATGGAGCAGTGGGACTTGCAACGTCGAGTGTTTGTCTATGACAGTTTCGTGAAAAGTGGTGAGTCTATTATTGCTACGCAGCGATTGTTTCCTGCGCTGTTTTAATGTCGGTCGACATGGAGTTGTTCCGAGCCGTAACACAATCCTCAGATGGGAGGAAAACTTCAGATCAACTGGAAACTTACTGGATAATAAGCATCCTGGCCCGAGAGGCAGAGCAACGACACCAGAAAATGTTGAAAGGGTAAGGCAACCGGCAGTCAGAACCCCAGGACGGTCAGCTAGACGTCTTGCTACTGAGTTACGAATCAATCGTGAATCGGTCTGACGAATTTTGCATAAAGAATTAAAATTCCATCCCTACAAATTGCACACTGTCCAACAACTTAAGGAAACTGATTTTGCTGTACGAGAAGAGATGGCTTACAGAATGCAAGTGATTTTGAGATCGATGAAAATGAAATTTTGTTGATGACCGATAAACCTCATTTTCATTTAAATGGGACGATGAATAAGCAAAACCTACGTTACTGGGCTCCAGAGCATCCACACCTTATCCACCACCGTCCTCTACACTCAGAAAAAGTAACAGTCTGAAGTGCTCTTGGCTCTGTTGGCATTATTGGACCTTACTTTTTCGAAGAGAACGGGGCCACAGATACTGTTAATTCGGTTCGTTACATTCATATTGTAAGTAGGCTGTTTAGGTTTTCTTATTGGTAACGCCACCTCCGTATAAAAATCACTGGCTGTGCTGTGTGCAGTCTGTGGCTAGTTTTCATTGTTGTCTGCCATTGTAGTGTTGGGCAGCGGCAGCTGGATGTGAACAGCGCGTAGCGTTGCGCAGTTGGAGGTGAGCCGCCAGCAGTGGTGGATGTGGGGAGAGAGATGGCGGAGTTTTGTAATTTATCATGAACTGCTATATATATTATGACTAGTAAGGTAAATACATTGTTTGTTCTCTATTTAAATCTTTCATTTGCTAACTATGCCTATCAGTAGTTAGTGCCTTCCGTAGTTTGAATCTTTTATTTAGCTGGCAGTAGTGGCGCTCGCTGTATTGCAGTAGTTCGAGTAATGAAGATTTTTGTAAGGTAAGTGATTTGTGAAAGGTATAGTTTAATGTTACTCAGGGCCATCTTTTGCAGGGATCTTTGATAGATTGCGTTGCGCTAAAAATATTGTATGTCAGTTTAAGCACAGTCTTGTATAAATTGTTTTAAGGGGACGTTTCGTATGTCGACCCTTAGCCGAGGATACCTCACGGGAATCTTCTGATTTTTTCTTGTAGTTTGTGTAATTAATGTAGATTTTGTTTATTGCTGGCTCGTAATTGTAGAGAGAATCTCCTTTGTAGTTGCAGTCTTTCATTGTTGTACAGTAAAACAGGTGTGGCATGCATGTAGATTTGCACCAAGTATTTCGCAGCTGCGCTTGCAATTAAGTAGACATTACATCCATTGCTATGTTATTTTATTTTGCTCTTCAAATTGTGCTTTTCTGTGTTATCGTGTGAAATATTGTGACAATTATGGCGTGTGAAAAACGTAATACTAGGCTCCAAAGTAAACTGAGAAATGACAGTGAAGACGAAAGCAGTGTGTTAGCGCCACCGAGTAATGAATTAACTGATGTTCAAAGTAGTAATTTGGTAATTGTGCATAGAGAAATGAAGCGGGCTGCAAACAATGGTGTAGACAGTGAAACAGGTAGTGAACAGGGAAGCATTATCGATCGATCGGTCGGCAACAGCTCGCCTCAGGAATCCGAAATGACAGGACACAATTTCGCAAATACTGTAGATTCAGGTTTTGGGTCATCACCGTTTTCTCAAATAAGTCAAGACACATTTTCTGCTTGTCAAAATGTGAATGTTGCCGGTGCAAATGCACTGCCGAAAAGCGTAGAGAAACAGATTCCAGACACTAATACATTATTATTGCAATTAATGCAACAAATGGAACAAAATCAGAGACAAATGGGACAAAATCTTAAAAAAGTTAGACACAGTGGAACAAAATCTTAAAAAGTTAGACACAATGGAACAAAATCTTCAAAAGTTAGACACAATGGAACAACACCAGAGACAAACACAGCAACAGTTAGACACAATGGAACAAAATCTTCAAAAGTTAGACACCACACTTGAACAAACACGTGAAGATTTAACTACTGAGTTGCATAACATCGAATCGAAATGTCAAAAAGTCTATAATGACGTAAAAACACAAATTTGTGAGCATTTCCAACCTATTTTTTCGAGTCATGAAAATGCATTACAGAATCACGAAGCAGCCATAAAAGAACTGCAAACTATTGTTCATGAAAATCACAACACCTTGCAAGCTAAAATTGACTCAGTTGCATCTACCGATTCGGTTACGCAACTTGCAAAAACTCAGGAAAACCTAAAGGACACAGTAGATACGATTTCAACACAAATGGACACTCTGAAACTTGGTTCAGAAAAACACACTGAGGAAATGTGTTCACTATCGGAGAAAGTAGCCGAACTTTCGGATCAGGTCACTAACTTATCTACAAAGGTAGATGATGATCTGAATGACACAAGACCTGTAGCCTTCACTGACACAGAAGAGTATGAACAAATTAGAAAATTCAAACAGAATCAAAATCAAATCAATACACAGTACAAAAGAGAAATCCGCGAAGATCAGCTGACACAGGTAATACAAGAATTACGTATTTCAGAGGACACTCGCGCCCCAATACGGGAAGAGGGACATAGAAATACGGAACAGCCACAAAATAATAACACAGGGCATTTCGGAAGTTATGAAAGAAATTGGCAATGTGTACCGAATTTTGAGATGGAACGGCCGACACGACCTAACAGTGACCGATATGCGACTCGCCGACATAATGATTTTGACTATAAGCTATTCATTACTACACGTAAATTCAAAACATTTAAGAATTCTGGCAACGACATTCATCCACAAGCATGGCTCCATCAATTCTCTCATTGTTTTCCTCCCAACTGGTCGTTAGAACACAGATTAGAATTTATGTGTGGCTACTTAGAGAATGAACCAGCTGTAAGAATGCGATCGGTCATTCACGATTGTCACAGTGAAGGAGAATTTTACCATGCCTTCCTCTCAGCATATTGGTCTCAAGCTACACAAGACCGAGTAAAATATAGCATCATGATGATGAAACACTTTGAACAATCTGAATTTTCCAGTCTTGTCAAATATTTTGAAGACATGTTGCACAAGAATCAGTACGTGTCAAACCCATACAGCCCCTCAGAACTCATCTGCATTTGCTTACTCAAATTGCCTGAACATTTACGACATATTATTTTAGCAGGACGTTGCAAAGACGACACTGAAGCTTTTCAGGGACTGTTACAAGAATTAGAAATTGACACAGACAGTCGCGGGATGTGAAAACAGGAAAACAATCACTACAGGTCACATCCGTCACAATTCCGTGACGACAGAAACAATAACTGGACACAAGTCTATTCTTACAACGCAAATCGTGACCAAAACAGACACCACCCGTATGACAACCGTTGGCAGAGTAGTAATAATTACAGGGAAAGATCACCTCTCCGCGGTAATGACTATCACAGAGACAATCAGAGAAACAGGCAATATGGGAACCAAAATAATTATTATCAAGGGAGACAGAATAACTTCAGATGCAACGGTCCAGCGCACGGTTACGATTCAGGGAGAAATTCTCCACCACGTGACCGAAAAGAAAGGAACTATGGAATCTACCGACATGACGACAGACGATATGATCGTAACGACAGACCCAAATTGCATCAGAACTGGCGGGATACTAACAGAGCTGGGCCCTCTCGGCAAGGCGAATTTGTAGAAGTTAGGTCTCCTAATCCCAATAACAACGCGCGCCAACGAAGGGACAGACAATGACTCGCGCCGCAGGCACCCACGTGCGCCGGCTGGCTCAGAGAAAAATAACACAGAAGCTAACCTTGAGAAAAATTCCAGTATTCTTTACCGACGTATACTGCATGATAATTGCGTTCAAGCTGAAACTCTGAGTACTTTGAAGAGTAAAAGATTGTACCACATTTCAAATGTAAAACCGTTTATTGAAAGATAATCTGCTTTTTAACTTTGTCTTTGCTATATAAATTTTCACTTTACATTACTAGTATGCTTTGTCAGACTTAGAATCTGTTACCATCCAACAATGTTTGAAGTTAAATATCCAGTCAAGAACCAAGAGAACTTATTTAAACAGAAATTACGAATGCATTGTTACAGTGAACGGACGATGCAGTGTTGTTGTTTGTACATTCTTGCTTGTTAGTTGCACGATCACGTAACGACTATGAGTCTCACATACTTGGAACATATACCGGCACTGCTAATGAGATTTTCATGCAACATTTTGGTTTGCTTGAGATTGGATTCTGGATTTGTGGTGCTTTCTGTGAAATGCCAGATGACACAGTGGTTGGTTTGTGTGACAGCTACACGATTTTATCACGACGCTGCTAATAAGTGACAATTTACAATGTTACTTTTGCGATGTATCTGTTTTATATCTGCACAGTTTTGATGAATTCTTCTGTAAAGTGAGACATGTTTTAGTGGTGACTTTTGTGCTATGGCTACAAGGAGACAGCCTTTTCCGTAGGACAACAATATGTTACAGCACAGTACTTTCCTCATCACGGCAATAAGCGTAATAACTAAGATATCTATACGCAAAGCATTTCACTTTTGTTTATGATGAGGTAAGTACATTGACTTCAGCAGAACTTTGCTTACAGAGAACGATAACTACAACACTTCCACAGAATTATCTTACAGCAAGACGCACATTTAGCGCTACAGGACACGTATTTGAGTGATTAATTTCGCACTTAAAACATGTATTTTTTAAGATATTTGAAGTACAATGATACAAAGCTTTTCCGTGATATATTTCATTCCATTGCTGTAATCTGTAACACCTGAGGGTATAATTACATTAATCCTCAGGGGGGTACACGCTTACTTTGTGTACCATGTGTTTAGCAAGCACAAGGAGCCCTAGCTAATATGGTATTCGCTTATACAAATTTACACATCGGTACCACATTTCTCTAACACACAAATTACACAGCTATCTGATCATTTAACTGAGAGATAAACTTTTTTTACTACATCAGTGACACATGTTTACGCAATTACACAGTTGGGTAACTTCACACTTACGAAATGGTATTTTGTCTGTACTTTGTGAACTGTTCATATTTTTTCAGAACCATTGTGATACTATGAGAGCTTTGAATGATGTATTTGGTATGAGATCATGATTTTTAAAGTACGTTTGAGGTAGATGACACTATTGAAATGAGCAGAGAATTTTTTTTAGGGTTTGAAATTATTGCAGAAAGCTACGACGTTTTTGAGATTTGAATGAGGTGTTATGATGTTATTATTACGACGACGATGTGTATTATGTTGTTGAGGAATGTTTATTATGCTATGTATTTCTCATGATGAAATATTGAAGAAGTGTTGACGAATATGTATATGTATAATAAGGTAAGGAATAATGAATAGAGGTTAGGGACTCTGATTTGTGAAAAAGGATGTTGGAAACCAGGAATCGTACTTTAAGAATTATGAAATGTGTGTAAATGCATGAATGTATCACAATGCCGGCGAAAATTTTTTGGACACTGTTATATTTACAGGAGTTTGTTTCTACACATTTGTAACGCAAATTCTCGACCTGTAAAATTTTTTTATGAGACTGTCACTGTAGCAGAAACTGCCGTCGTAAATATTTCAGCAAGGAAGGTAAGTGACCTTGGCGTAATGCGTTTTGGGTGCCCAGCTGAGAGGTAGACGTCTGACAAAAGAATGCCATTAGGTGCAAAAAAAAAAGGAAGAGGCCATTATCCTCACTATTGACATTCCTTTGTAGAAAGAATCGCAAATACGACACGCTCAGACTTGAAAACGTATGATAACACTGTGGAGCTCTTAATTTATTATATTTACTGAAAAGTCTAATGAAATGACGAGAAATGTTTTATGTCTATACACCTGATTATGACAAGCGTCTTTCTCGAGAATTGAGAGAATTTTTACTGCCTTATGAAATTCCATATAGCTAATGAATGATGTTTCATGCCTTCCTTTGTACATATTTGCTCATTTTCTTTAATATCTAGTTACTAGCTGCACTGCAGCATTGGTTAAAATAAAATTTAATATATGTACTAATATAGTTATTTTATGCCTACAGATCCAGTCAATAAGAAATTTATGATCTACTTCCAAGAAAATGAGGGCACATAAATAGACAGTTCCCTTCACAGGAATTGCATAAATAATTTCTTTACGATTTGGTAACTTATCTGCTAGTGTAAGTTCTCGTGATGCATCACTATAGTGTTAAGATGTGACATAGGTATTAGCCATGGCCATTTTTTAGTGTAATATTCTTTCTGCTTGAGCTTTGTCATGTTTAGGTTTATAGCACTTGCTGCTGCTGCTTGCCAGGCATAGTGTTACTGAATTTGACTTTGTATTACTGGGTTAAGCTAGTTTTACTATTGATTTATTTTTATTGTTTGCTGCACATTGCCTTATATTAGTTGTAATATTGCAATTGCTCTGCTAATTTATGCTGCTTGCTTTGGCATTTGTATTTTTTTATCATTACTGTTTGTGTTAATTGTTTTGTGCTGCTGCATTGCCTCGTCCCTTAGTTTAGCATCTGAGCTCAGTAGATTTAAGTTAGCTTAAGAGGGGGTAGACTATATAAGAAAGTAACTATGATGAATTGGAAGAAATGCATTTAGACGCTATAAGAAAATGGTTTGGCCAAAAAAAAAAAAAAGTATTTTAGGTAGGATTTTCTTGGAAATAAATGATGAGGTAAGATAATGGAAAATAAAAATGGTGGAAACAAATATTGAAATAAGAGGAAAGATATATGGAATGAAGTTCTGGGTTGGACTGCAGTACCAAATGTTACACTCAAAACAAACCCTGTCCTTTCCTTTTGTGTTATCCCACTATATGTTTATGTACCCTTGTGTATTTATCTTTTTTCTGTCTTTATGTGTTTAGCTAATAAGATTTATGTTGTAGAATTTTTCAAATACTATGTTATATACTTTGTAAAGATGTTTAGACATTATTTATTCTGTTCTGTTTTAATGCTTAGGTGTGAAGTTGATATTTCAAAAGTTATTCTGATCTTTTATGTAGGTACTCATAATTCCTGTAACAATGATGTATATGTTTATTTTTATTCTTTTGTAAAGCCTGTATTACTACAAATGTTCTCTGTATTGCTATGTTTTTAATGCTGTTTTCTGTATCTTTGTAATTGTATTCTCATGTTATAAAATTGTAATTGTCACCAGTTCATCATATTATTAACTTGTAAGTTACATTTCACTGCACACATTTCTGTTGGTCATAGTATATGGACAATATGTGAGAAGTAGGGACTGTTAGTGTTTGCACGTGTGTTAATAATTCAGCAAGGGACTGGATAACAGCATTGCTGGTTCTAAGGACAATTCCAAAAACTTTGTGAGTGCACAAGTGGTGGTTATGGACTTGCTATATTATCCGCAAGACTCTTCAATGGTGATTGTGCACAGTCACAACAGATGGCTGCTGGCCATCTCTACAAAGACTACAGTCGGTCTGCATCTTTGATGACCCACCAATACCATACTCTCTACCAGGACTACAGTGGGTCTACTCTGTGATGACCTACCTACCAATATTCTTCAAAACGTCGAATGACTCTGCTGTGTGTTTGCTCTGTTGTGGCCCATTATCTGTCAGCATGTCAAGAGTCAGCACTGTCTTTCTGTTGGAAGGCAACAGTACTTCTTCAAGACTGCATGGAAATCCACTACTTCCATGTGCATTTTCTTTTACTGCTCAGACTTCGAGAAAAGCACTGCAATGTTACTGCGATGAATGATCAGGACTGTCTTTATGGGCTGTGAGAAAATTTTAGCTTTTGACCAACATTGTATCAATACGTGTGTGCATTTGATATCTTTGTTATTGTAATTATGAAAAATATTATCAAATCATTATTGGCCAATGCCCAAAACAATTTGTAAAATTTTTTGTGGGGAGCATGGGGGCTATGTAAGTAGGCTGTTTAGGTTTTCTTATTGGTAACGCCACCTCCGTATAAAAATCACTGGCTGTGCTGTGTGCAGTCTGTGGCTAGTTTGCATTGTTGTCTGCCATTGTAGTGTTGGGCAGCGGCAGCTGGATGTGAACAGCGCGTAGCATTGCGCAGTTGGAGGTGAGCCACCAGCAGTGGTGGATGTGGGGAGAGAGATGGCGGAGTTTTGTAATTTGTCATGAACTGCTATATATATTATGACTAGTAAGGTAAATACATTGTTTGTTCTCTATTTAAATCTTTCATTTGCTAACTATGCCTATCAGTAGTTAGTGCCTTCCGTAGTTTGAATCTTTTATTTAGCTGGCAGTAGTGGCGCTCGCTGTATTGCAATAGTTCGAGTAATGAAGGTTTTTGTGAGGTAAGTGATTTGTGAAAGGTATAGTTTAATGTTACTCAGGGCCATTCTATTGCAGGATCTTTGATAGTCAGATTGCGTTGCGCTAAAAATATTGTATGTCAGTTTAAGCACAGTCTTGTATGAATTGTTCTAAGGGGACGTTTCAATATGCTTGAAACATTCTTGCAACCAGAACTAAGAAGACGACGAATCCCTTTAAAACGCGTTTGGTTCCAGCAGGATGGGGCAACATCGCACACCGCAAACAGTTCTTTGATGCATCTTTCCTGGCCGGATTGTCTCACGTTTTGGCAATGTTCCTTGGCCTCCCAGGTCTCCCAACCTGTCAGTATGTGACTTTTTTCTGTGGGGGTACCTTAAGAACTGTGTCTATAACCACAAACCACGAAATTTGGACGAGTTGAAGAATGCAATCATTCAAGAAATTTCTGCCATCCCTGCAGAGATTTTAGTCCTTGTGATGGAGGCTTTTGAGAAGAGACTTGAGTCCTGAATTCGAAATGATGGACATCATCTTGACGACATTATTTTTCACAAATAACTTTGTTAACTAAAATGGCGAATAATGAGCTTTGATTTTGTGTAAATGAACATGCATTAATTTTAAAGTTGGCTGAGTATTATTTCATTAAAAACCGTCCGTCTCCCGTGTGTCACCTTGTATTAGAATGGCTCTCAGGACAGTGGTCACTGTCATTCTGGTCTATCTTCCTTCTGTTTGTTGGGTACGGATACCCGTGTCTCGATGGTATTCGAAGGGCAAGATGATTGCAAGCTCTGGCAGACATTTTACACTGAGTCATTGGCCGATATTTCATTGTAATTTGTTTTAAATATTAATCTTACGTACCCTTGGTGCTTGTGAACCTTTAGCCAGTGTTCCGCAAGAAAGCTTATTTGGAAGTTTGGAAGAGTGCATTAGTGTATGCATTACCTGTTCAGTGTTCCACAAGAAAGCTTATTTGGAAGGTTGGAAGAGTGCATTAGTGTATGCATTACCTGTTCTTGTCCGCCTTCCCTTAATTCTTCTGATTTTTAAAGCAAGTGATTGGTCATGTAATTTTCTGTTAGTGGCACAGTGAAACGTTTAGTAGTACCAGTTACCACACATGATTAATTGTTCATGTCAGAATGTGTGTGTTGCTATTTTATTGGTGTATTTACAATTTGGTTTTGTTGTTCTGGTTTCTTTGAACTAATACTGAAGGCCTATACAGTCTAAGAAATTATGCAGTGTGCCTGTTCTGTGTAAAAGGCTCAGATAAATTTTAGTCTGTTCCAGGACGCATTTGTTCACTCCGAACTGCTATGGACTAATGTGTGTACCGATGAGATTTGAATGTCATGTGAGTATCCTTGTGACCGCTTTAATGGTTTGCTAGAAAGGAAAATTTCCCTGATATTCCTATGCTATTACTGAAATAATTTTTTTGAAAATATTTGCAACTGGTTTCTTAAATCTTTTGGTTAGCTTTTTTAAAAAGTAGTAAAAGTTGTCATGGTTTTTGGTAAGAGCTCATATTAATTAATTCTACCTTAAGACTTATTTAATGCACAGCTGCGTGTTGTCTAATTAAAATTACTTTTTGCTGCAGGAAACTGTCGTTAATAATGTCTTGTACTCCATTGCTGGTTAGTGTTACCCAGGATCGGACCCCACTTACGCCTCGTCGGCTTGCTTAGCTGGCTGTTTACATCATTTAGAGTGCATAAGCTCAGCAGCTCTTGCCGCTGTCTGTCTTTCGCGCTGTTTCCTGCAGCTGCACCCGTCCTACTCACTGTTCCTGTTCAAGCTAAGTTTGTACGTAGAATAATTATGAATTTGTGTCCGTTAGCTTGTGGTCTTCTCCTTAAGCAAATTTTGATGTGCGTTGTAATCTCAACATATACCTTAATCTATTGTAATTCAATATTATGGTGTTATTGGAAAACGTGTTAAAACTTCAATTGATTTGTTTAAAATTATCTTGCCTAGATATTGGTGTTGAATTGTTTCTCATTGTTCTACGTATGCTTTTAGGTTATTTTTGATCAGTCAGTTAGAAATCATGTAATTAAGACCATTCTGATCTGTTCTGGTACTGTTGTTTAGATTTGTGTCTGCCTTTATTACGACTTTAGACTTATTGTATTCTGTGCCTTATATAAAGCATGTTTTGCTGTAAAGAATATCAAGTCGTCTTGGGTTAAAGTTAACTTTAAATTTCCTGTAAAATATTTAAATTGGCATTGAATTTAAATGAATTTCTCGTTGCTTGGCCTTTTAACTAATTAAAAACGTAAATGAAATCTTAATTGGCTGCTATGTGACTGAAACAGTGCAAAATAAATTTGTGTTCTGCCAGTGAATGAAGAAGTGCGTAAAATTCCCACTCGTTCAGTCCTTCCCGGTTTTCCTTTCTGGCTGTATTAAGAGGCCGTAACTATACTCATTTCATAACTGTATTGTCAATTTTCCGACTTGGCTTGAATTTCAAGCATGGCCCATGGCATGAGAATACGCTATGGGCACCACGTGGCACCGGATCATTTTGCTTCTAATCTATGACGACGTCATTGCCAAGACGTCTGTATTCATCTCCTAAGTGCACAGCACTCCCTTTAATTCAGCTGAAGACATCGAACAATGAGTTGTTCAGCGTTGTCAAGAGTAAGGAAATGATCCAGGAGTGTTTGAATGAATTCGTAGCTCACTGCACAGACGAGAGAAGTGTAATCCACAAAGTTTAGGACGGCACATGGCAAACCTACTTTAACAGGCGAGAGTATATGGTAAATTGTAACAAGTAATATGCTGAAGGAGTACTGTATTTTACAATGAAAGCTTTCACGACCGGATGAGTCTTCCTGGATGTATGGCTGCAGTCGAAGAGGCTTTTCGCTTCCTGGCGTTTTGTCCAGAGCTGCGCTGGACATCTTCAGAGGTGCTCCTGATAAAATGAGTCTTGCTGACTTAACAAATAGTACTTTATTTCTCGTTAAAGTAGGACACTGGCGAAATTTAAGACCAATTAAATTTCGACTTCACTGAAAAGTTCGCATTTCGACTAAATTTGTACTAAATGGAACAATGTTTCTTACTGAATCAGTGGCGAATAGTAGCCACACATCCTCAACCATCACTCAAACGGTCAGTTTGTGGACGTGTGTTTATTGGAAAGTTTCTGGTTCTTTTATCATGTACTTTCACTTGGGTCTATTTCGTTAATAATTACGATACTTCCTATAAAAGCTTCAGTAATCATCGTCAGCTCCCTTTACCTCATTGCAGTCTTCCCTACGCGAGATGTACGACGGCGGCAAGAGAACTGTCGACATATACGATAGTCCTTTAATAGCAGTTCTCTGAATTTATCGAACAAGGGACAGAGAGAAATATGACTCCTTTTTTTTAAAAAAGATTGGTTCAAATGGTTCAAATGGCTCTAAGCACTATGGGACTAAACGTCTGAGGTCATCAGCCCCCTAGACTTAGAACTACCTAAATCTTACTAAGGACATCACACACATCCATGTCCGAGGCAGAATTCGAACCTGCGACCGTAGTAGCAGCGCGGTTCCTAACTGAAGCACCTAGAACCGCTCGGTCACACCAGCCGGCTTCCAAAGATTTCCATTTCCATTCGCTGAACATCTCTGTTACGCTTTCGTTCAACTATGTCCACCGTGTACATGGATTACAAGCACGAAAAGTGTACTTGGACTTGGTATCATGGATGTCTTGTTTGTCGCTAACTGAAGGATTCACTGTATTTCCCCAGTATTGCCCCAACAAATATAAATCTATCACTTTATCAACAAATGTAAGTCTCTCATGGCTTGTCCCCAGTGGCTTGACGTGTTCTTTTCATTTCACCCTTATATACTGAAACAGTGTAGCAATTTCCAAATGTTTCTCTCAACTACTGTAATCTGATATAATTTCGTTTATTTCACTTGCATATTGGTGTTGTTCTGCAGCTGTTAATATTATGGAGAGCTATCACTCAGTGGACCAAATGGATGTTAAGTCTAATAATTTCTTTATTTGATCATAATAATCATGGAAATATTCTCTCCTGCAGATTATATCGTCGTCAATAAACAGCCTGATGATACTCTGGACCATCTGATATTTCGTCGATACAAACTGAGAACAGTTAAGGTACTACTACGCTTCCTTGGTGCACGCCCTATATTACTTTTCTTTTGACTGAACTTTCTCTGTCCAATATAACGTACACAGTTCTACTTGTCAAACATTCACCTAATTAATCGAATATCTGAGAAGTTATTACTTATGACCGTATGTTGTTTACTTTCCGGAATCTAGGAAGTGTTGGAATCTGCCTTTTTACTTTCGTTTTTTTCTTTCAAAGATGTCATGTGGGAATAAAGCGACCTCCGTGTCACATGAGTGGATTTTCCTGTATCAGTGCTGATTCTTTGAGTGGGGCGTGGCTACCGCCAGATTACAGCATTGGCTTCTAATTAGTTGAGAAAGATGACGTGCGCGGTTCTGTTCCTGGATCAAAGCTCTTCTCGGAACGTATCAACTACCTGCTGGCTTTTCCTCACTGAGCCGGTTAACTGCGCCTAAGTCGGTGCCAGCATTTGCTGTTGAGTGGAAGCACTGTACCTCGCGTAATTCAAAACACTTGTCACCAAAAAAAAAAAAAAAAAAAAAAAAAAACAAAAAGGATCAAGACATTTATTTCACACTCATAATTTAAAAGGATTGACAATAAAGATTCCAGACTGTAAAGAAGATTTAAAAATTTTATTTTTACTTTACTCTGTACAAGAAACGGTGAGAACTCAAATTTTAGCAGCTTGAAATTACATGAGCATCCTTTTAATTGTTCAAGTGAACAATGGACGGCCTAAAATTCATAACAACTCTAGATTACGTAAAACAATAACTGCGCCTAATGTAAAGAAGCAGTAAAGTAAATTAACAGTTTTAAATAATAAAAATAATTAAGATATAGAGAAAAGTAGCTTTTAAGAGTCAAACAAGTGAAAAACCAAAGAAAAAGTCATAAAATTACAAGAGTTTTAAAATTACAATAGCACTTTACTCTTCTTTGCTCGTGACAACAGGGGAGCCAAAGATTTTCAATATTCTCGCAGCCCAAACTGCCTGAAATTGTGGCTGACGCTTATCACACATTTGGTTCCTGTGCCCAAAGGTCAAGGTGCTGGTCTAAAAGAGGTGGTAATTCTGAACGCTGATTTAAAAAGCAAAATACAGTGGCGAAATAGGTGTAAACACAGCAATAATATAACCTTTATCAAGCCTCTAAATAACAAATGTATGCCCAGGGGCACATATAGTACAGACAAAAAACTATTAGTTAAGGCGTAATAATTATTCGGTACCAGATTCGATACGAAATATAGAGTAGAACGGGTAGGTTTAAAGAAATTAAAGCTAGCTACAAATAATGGAAATAAAGGAACTTTAAGATTTACTCCCTAGCCTTGGCAAAATTTTATTAATAGCTTTTTTGGTTGAATAAAGAGAAAATGTATCGATTGGGGGTGGCGTAAGTAAGGGCTGCATCTTGACTCATCTACTAATGACACATTTATTTATGAGTCATCAGTCTTCTGACCAGTTTGATGCGGCCTGCCACGAACTCTTCTCCTGCACCAAGCTCTTCATCTCGGAGTACGTCTTGCAACCTAAGTCTTAAATTATTTGCTGAATGTATTCCAATCTCTGTCTTCCTCTACAACTCTTACCCTCTACAACTTCACCTATTACCATGGAAGGTATACTCTGATGTTTTAATTGACGTCCTTTCATCCTGTCTCTTCTTCTTGTCAGTGTTTTCCACATACTCCTTTCCTCATCGATTCTGTGCAGAACCTCGTCATTCCTTACCTTATCACTCCACCTAATTTTCAACATTTTTCTACAGCACCACGTCTCAAATGCTTCTTTTCTCTTGTGTTACGGCTTTCCTACAGTCCTTGTGCTCCTAACGTACATTCTCAGATATGTCTTCCCAAGAGCAAGTTCTATTTTGATACTGGTAGATCACTCTTGTCCATGAATGCCCTTCTTGTCAGTGCTAGACCTCTTTTGATATCCTTCTTGCTCCATCTGTCATGGGTTATTTTGTTGCCTAGATAGCAGAATTCCTTATCTGCACGTATTTGGTGACCATCAAACCTGATATTAAGTTTCTCGCTGTTCTAATCTCTGCTACTTCTCATTACTTTCGTCTTTCTTCGATTTACTCTCAAGCCATATTCTGCCGTCATTAGACAGTTTATTCCACTCAGCAGATGCTGAGGATAGCAGTGTTATGAGCGAATCTTAACGTTGCCATTCTTTCACCTTGAATTTTAATTCCACTCTTGACCCTTCCTTTTTCCCGTCATTGCCTCTTCGATGTATAGATTGAACCGTAGCGACGAAAGACTACATCCGTGTCCTACACCCTTCTTAATCGGAGCACTTCTTACTTGGTATTCCACGCTTATCATTCCCTCTTGGTTCTTGTACGTATTGCACATTACCAGTCTTTCCCTGTAGCTTACCCGTATTTTTCTCATAATGGTGGACATCTTGCACCATTTTACACTGCCGAACGCTTGTTCCAGGTAGACCAATCCTTTGAATGTGACTTGATTTTACCGTAGGCTTGCTTACATAGTCAGTGGCGACATCCGAACTGCTTCTCTGATAACTCTGCCGTTCGTAAAGCCAAGTTGATTGTCAAATAACACATCCCCAGTTCTTTTTTTTTGTGATATGTTACAATACAGCATCACCGGTCTATTGCGATCTATCTGTGTTGGTGAGGCAGTAAATTTATCCACAGGGCTGTGACAGTATCACTGCAATTCACTTTGGAGGTGTGGCGGTGGGACTTATAGTCCCGTACCACCCTCTGACGGTGACAGAACTACTTGAGTCAGGCAGAAAAATGTAGCCTAACGTGGGCAGGTATGGTTGGAAAGTATTGGACGTAGAATGGGGGCTAGTCCCGCCAAAGGATGCGTCCGTGGTGGGCGTGCCAAGCCTATCGTTAGCCATGGTCGGAATCCGATTCCTCGAGGAAGGTTGGGGGAACCGGATGTCGATGCCAGCGGCGTGGAAGTGTGGTCCCAACGTGGCGTAACCTATGGACAGTGTCCCGCAAGGCATCCACTTTCTCATAGAGCCGCCGCGCGTTGTTGCGTATGGTCGTCTTTAGGGGGACGATATCCGCTTCCTCGTGGAGAGTGACAATTCTCGTGAGTTGCGGGGCGTGCAGGCTCCACCTGAGCACCTTGATCTGTAGGCGCTGCAATGTCCGCATCCTGGTGACACTAATCACGGCCCATGCAGCAGATCCATATGTGAGGGCAGGTAGGATAACTGTTCGGTAAATGCGGATTCCTCTAGGAAGGTTGGGGGAACCGGATGTCGATGCCAGCGGCGTGGAAGTGTGGTCCCAACGTGGTGTAACCTATGGACAGTGTCCCGCAAGGCATCCACTTTCTCATAGAGCCGCCGCGCGTTGTTGCGTATGGTCGTCTTTAGGGGGACGATATCCGCTTCCTCGTGGAGAGTGACAACTCTCGTGAGTTGCGGGGCGTGCAGGCTCCACCTGAGCACCTTGATCTGTAGGCGCTGCAATGTCCGCATCCTGGTGACACTAATCGCGGCCCATGCAGCAGATCCATACGTGAGGGCAGATAGGATAACTGTTCGGTAAATGCATAGCTTTCTTTTGTCCGCCACTCGTGGTCTCGCGGTAGCGTTCTCGCTTTACGAGCACGGAGTCTCGGGTTCGATTCCCGGCGGGGTCAGGGATTTTTTCCTGCCTCGAGATGACTGGGTGTTGTTGTGTCGTCTTCATCATCATCATTCATCCCCATTACGGTCGGAGGTAGGCAACGGCAAACCACCTCCATTAGGACCTTGCCTAGTAAGGCAGTGTGGGTCTCCCGCATTGTTCCCCTACGCCCTGTAAAGAAGCATGGGACTTTATTTCCATTTTACTTTTTCAAATGCGTAGCTTGGTATGCAGGTTAAGTTCCCTACTGCATGTACCCTGTTTAAGTTTGGACCCTTGCTGGTGACACACATACAGGGTGTTTCAAAAATGACCGGTATATTTGAAACGGCAATAAAAACTAAACGAGCAGCGATAGAAATACACCGTTTGTTGCAATATGCTTGGGACAACAGTACATTTTCAGGCGGACAAACTTTCGAAATTACAGTAGTTACAATTTTCAACAACAGATGGCGCTGCAAGTGATGTGAAAGATATAGAAGACAACGCAGTCTGTGGGTGCGCCATTCTGTACGTCGTCTTTCTGCTGTAAGCGTGTGCTGTTCACAACGTGCAAGTGTGCTGTAGACAACATGGTTTATTCCTTAGAACAGAGGATTTTTCTGGTGTTGGAATTCCACCGCCTAGAACACAGTGTTCTTGCAACAAGACGAAGTTTTCAACGGAGGTTTAATGTAACCAAAGGACCGAAAAGCGATACAATAAAGGATCTGTTTGAAAAATTTCAACGGACTGGGAACGTGACGGATCAACGTGCTGGAAAGGTAGGGCGACCGCATACGGCAACCACAGAGGGCAACGCGCAGCTAGTGCAGCAGGTGATCCAACAGCGGCCTCGGGTTTCCGTTCGCCGTGTTGCAGCTGCGGTCCGAATGACGCCAACGTCCACGTATCGTCTCATGCGCCAGAGTTTACACCTCTATCCATACAAAATTCAAACGCGGCAACCCCTCAGCGCCGCTACCATTGCTGCACGAGAGACATTCGCTAACGATATAGTGCACAGGATTGATGACGGCGATATGTATGTGGGCAGCATTTGGTTTACTGACGAAGCTTATTTTTACCTGGACGGCTTCGTCAATAAACAGAATTGGCGCATATGGGGAACCGAAAAGCCCCATGTTGCAGTCCCATCGTCCCTGCATCCTCAAAACGTACTGGTCTGGGCCGCCATTTCTTCCAAAGGAATCATTGGCCCATTTTTCAGATCCGAAACGATTACTGCATCAAGCTATCTGAACATTCTTCGTGAATTTGTGGCGGTACAAACTGCCTTAGACGACACTGCGAACACCTCGTGGTTTATGCAAGATGGTGCCCGGCCACATCGCACGGCCGACGTCTTTAATTTCCTGAATGAATATTTCGATGATCGTGTGATTGCTTTGGGCTATCCGAAACATACAGGAGGCGGCGTGGATTGGCCTCCCTATTCGCCAGACATGAACCCCTGTGACTTCTTTCTGTGGGGACACTTGAAAGACCAGGTGTACCGCCAGAATCCAGAAACAATTGAACAGCTGAAGCAGCACATCTCATCTGCATGTGAAGCCATTCCGCCAGACACGTTGTCAAAGGTTTCGGGTAATTTAATTCAGAGACTACGCCATATTATTGCTAGACATGGTGGATATGTGGAAAATGTCGTACTATAGAGTTTCCCAGACCGCAGCGCCATCTGTTGTTGAAAATTGTAACTACTGTAATTTCGAAAGTTTGTCTGCCTGAAAATGTACTGTTGTCCCAAACATATTGCAACAAACGGTGTATTTCTATCGCTGCTCGTTTAGTTATTACTCCCATTTCAAATACACCGGTCATATTTAAAACACCCTGTATGTTCCCCATTATTATATATTTTATTTCTGGCTGCAATTTGACTGCGAGAGCTGTTAAGCCAAATTAATCGTCATCTAACTTATCGTCAATTCTCTTTCCCATTCATCTATATCTTATTGATGTCTGCAACTTGTCTGGAAGAGCTATTAAGCTGACTGTGCAATAATTCTGCCAGTTGTTGGCTCTTGTAATCTTCGCAATTGTGTGGATCATATCTTTTCGAAACTCAGATGGTGTATTGCCAGACACATACAGTCTACACATCAACGTGAATAATCGTTTTGTAGCCAATTCCCTCAATGATTTCAGAAATTATGATGGAATGTCATCTATCCCTTTTGCCTTATTTGATTTAAGTCTTCTAAACCTCTTTAAATTCTGATTCTAATACTGGTTCCACTATCTCTTCTTTCTCGACTCATGTATCTTCTTCTATCACGTCATGAGACAAGTCAGCCCTCTCGTAGAGGACTTAATGTGTTATATACACCTATCCGCTCTCTCTTCTGCATTTTGCAGTGGAATTCCCAGTTCACTCTTAATATTAACCACCCATGCTTTTAATTTTACCGAAGGTTGTTTTGACTCTCCTGTATGCTGAGTCAGTCGTTTCGACAATACTTTCGTTTTCGATTTCTTCTCATTTTTCATGCAGCCATTAGTTTACTTCGGTGTACTTTCTACTTATTTCATCCCGAAGTGACTTGCATTTCTTTAGTCCTGAATTTCCTTGAACATTTGCGCACTTCCTTCTTTCATCGATCAACTGAAGTATTTTTTTCTGTTACCCATGGTTTCTTCACAGTTACCTTCTTTATACCTACGTTTTTCTTTGCAACTTCTAAGATTGCCCCTTTTACAGTTACCAATTCCTCTTCAATTGAACTATCTACTGAGCTATTCCTTATCAAAGTATCTACAGCCTCAGAGAACTTCAACCGTATCTCTTCATTCCTTAGTACTTCCGAACATTGCTTTTTCGTTACTAGTTTCTTAAACCTCCGCCTACTCTACATCACTACTATAGTGTGATCTGGGTCTATATCTGCTCCTGGGCACGCTTTACAATCCAGCATCAGATTTCGGAATCTCTGCCTGACCATGATGTAATCTAACTGAAATCTTCTCGTATCTTCCGACGTTTTCCAAGCTGAAATTTATTGCAGAACACAGATAATCTTCCTGCTCTCTCATTCCTAGTGCCAAGCCCATATTCTCCCGTAACCCTTTCTTCTAGTCCTTCATTACAACCGCATTCCAGTCCGCCATAGGTATGGTATTTTTATCTCCCTTTGCGTACTGCATTACCCGTTCAGTATCCTCACATACTTTATCTCTTCATCTTCGGCTTTCGACGTCATTTATGCCTGACCTATCGTTGTTGGTCTTGGTGTGCTGTCGATTCTGATGAGAACAACCCTATCACTGAACTTTTCACAGTAACTCACTCCCTGCGCTACTTTCCTATTCATAATGAACCCTACTCCCGTTATACAATTTTCTGCTGCTGTTGATATTACCCAGTACTCATCTGAGCATAAATCCATGTCTTCTTTCCGTTTCACTTCACTGAATCCCACTATATCTAGACTCAGCCTTAGCATTTCCCTTTTCTGATTTTCTCAGCTTCCCTACCACGTTCAAGCTTCTCACATTTCACGCCGCAATTCGTAGAACTGTATCTTTCCGTTGGTTATTCAACCCCCTTGGCAGTCCCGCCCCGGAGATCCGAGAGGGGAAATATCGCGGAATCTTTTGGCAATGGAGAGATCATCATCACGCTTTTCAATTACAGACCACATGTCCTGTGGATACACATTATGAGCCTTTAATGCAGAAATAGCTCAGTACGCAGTACAGTGGAAGAGGAATGGACATTTCTAAAGAGGGCCATCACAGAAGTTGGAAAGAAAAACAAAAGTACAAAGAAGGTAACTGCGAAGAAACCATGGGTGACAAAAGAAATACTTCATTTTCTCGAGGAATGGAGGAAGTACCATACTTCTATGCGAAACTCAGAAATACAGAAATACAAGTTGCTGTGGAATGAAATAAATAGGGAGTACAGGGAAGCTAAGGCGAAATGGCTCCAGAAAAAATGTGAAGAAATCGAAAAATAAATGATTGTCTCAAGGACAAATGCAGAGCAGAAAGCGGATAGCTGGAAAGAATACATTGAAAGCCTCTATGATGGCGAAGATTTGTTTGATGTGATAGAAGAGGAAACAGGTGTCGATTTAGAAGAGATAGCGGATCAGACTTTAAAAAAGCTCTGGAGGACTTAAGGTCAAATTAGGCAGAAGGGATAGATAACATTCCCTCGGGATTTCTAGAATCATTGGAGGAAGTGGCAACAAAGAGACTATTAACGTTGGTGTGTAGAATATATGAGTCTGGCGAAATACCACCTGACTTTCGGAAAAACATCATCCATAGGTTTCCGAAGATAGCAACAGCCGACTAGCGCGAGAATTATCGCACTGTCAGATTAACAGCTCATGCATTCATGATGCTGACAACAATAATATAAACAACAGAATGGAATAGAAAATTGCGGATGTGTTACATGACGATTGATTTGGCTATATTAAAGGTAAAGGCATCAAAGAGGCAATTCTAACGTTGCGGTTGATAATGGAAGCAAGACTAAACAAAAATCAAGACACGTTCTGAGGATTAGTCGACCTGCAAAAAGTGTTCGAGAATGTAAAATGGTGCAAGAAGTTAGAAATTCTGATAAAAATGGGAGTATGCTGTGGGGAGAGATGGGTAATATACAATGTAATATACAATATGTACCAGATGCAAGAGGGAATTATAAGAGTGGACGACCAAGAGCGAAGTGCTCGGATTAAAAGGCGTGTAAAACAGGGGTACAGAACTTCTCGCCTACTGTTCAATCTGTACATCGAAGAAGCAATGATGGAAATAAAAGAAAGGTTCAAGAGTGGAATTAAAATTCAATTAGAAAGACCATCAATGATACGATTCGCTGATATTGCTATCCTGAGTGAAAGTGAAGAAGAATTAAATGATGTGCTGAACGGAATCAACAGTCTAATGAGTAAACAGTATGGTTTCAGAGTAAATAGGAGAAAGACGAAGGTAATGAGAAGTAGTAGAAATGAGATCAGCGAGAAACTTAACATCAGGATTGATGGCCACGAAGTAGATGAAGTTAAGCAATTCAGCTTCCTGGTTGTAAAATAACCAATGACGGACGGAGCAAGGACATCAAAAGCAGGTAGATTATCAATGACAAAAAGGGCACTCCTGGCCACGAGAAGTCTTCTAATATCAAACATAGGCCTTAATTTGAGAAAGAAATTTCTGAGAGCGTACGTCTGGAGTACAGCATTGTATGATAGTGAAACATGGGCTGTGGGAAAACCGGAACAGAAGAGAATCGCAGCATTTGAGATGTGGTGCTACAGACGAATGCTGAAAATTAGGGGAACTGATAAGGTGAGGAATGAGGAGGTTCTGCGCAGAATCGGGGGGAAAGGAATATGTGGAAAACACTGATAAGAAGGGACAGGATGATAGGACATCTCTTAAGACATGAGGGAATGTCTTCCATGGTACTAGAGGGAACTGTAGAGTGCAAAAACTGTAGAGGAAGACAGAGATTGGAATATATCCAGCAAATAATTGAGGACGTAGGTTGCAACTGCTACTCTGAGCTAAGAAGAAGAGGTTGGGACGGGAGAGGAATTCGTGGTGGGCCGTATCAAACCAGTCAAAAGACTGATGAGACATATATATACAGTGGTTTACATTGCCATCTGAATCCTCATGTCGATGATCATTACTGATTCTTCTGGAGTTGGGGGTAGTTTTCCGCCCCAAGGGCAAGAGAGTGTCCTGAACCTGTGTCCGCTCCTCCGCCTTCTTCGACAAGCTCACTGGTAGAAACGAGGGTGACATCTCATGGCGGAAGTCTTCGGACGCCAGTGCTGATGATTTTTATTCGAAATTTATGCCATGGCAGGGGTTCGAACCCGGGATGTTTCCATTAGGAATCAAAGACGCTACTTTAGACAGCTATCAGCACATAATGTACATAACAGCAGTGTGATTTGAAAATTTATTGTTTTAGCGACACAGTAAACCAGTGAGAAACGATTTCATGTAACAAATAATTATGCAGCCTGTGAGGGCTTGCTAACTAAAAGCTGAACAGTTCGAAAAAGAGTCCGCTAATATTATTAGTTCTACGAACTAATATTAGCCTTTAGAGGGTCTCAGACATTGAAATTGGAAAAACGGCATTTAAATAACCAAAGGCACATGAAACCGTGCTACTTTTAATACGAAAATTGGTTACAGTTTCCAGCGTGCTTTACTCAATACAAACAAACACATCAGACGCCGCCATTGGACCGTGCCCCAGCACCCAACGACTACTAGCAGCGCTCGAAGGAAAACAATGGAAAGTGGAAACATACATTTACTCTCAGTATCACGGAAAGAGCTCATCTCTTATGAAGAGCAAGTTCACGCCAGCCCATCAGGAAGCTTAAATAACCCTCACAAGGATATAATCTGCAATACAAGATACAATATATCGAGGCTTGCATCTCATCTAGCAGCTTGAAAGCCACTTTCTAAATCACAAAACAGCGCCACAGTTAAAAGAAGAAGCAATTGCAGGGTATGGATTGTGAGATTACCTACATAATTCGCCAACTTCCCAATACTAAACACTTGACATTCCAGACAGCCAAGAAGTCAATCATTGACCTCGGGGAATGCGGAACAAAAGCACCTTCCACAACATGGCAACGCTGAAGAAGGCGCTGCTGTCGACAGTAGAATCGATACGAGTCCCCACGGCTCACTCACAACTGACTACAAAACTTCCGCATCTTTCTTTACGTCGACTTTCCATCCCTTTATTAGCCTACCAGAGGCCTTTTTGTTGTAGTGTGGGCAACGAGTGCTTCTTCAGGAAATCGGGTCCCTGAGGTAGGCATTACGTGACCTACCCATTGTAGTCATCTGATTTTGATGTTCTAGAACCTTGCGCTGGTTCATGATCTCATAGGCTTCATTAATCTTTCTTATTGTGCAAATATTTCCGCGACTCAACGTGCCACAGATCCTTCTAATTGCTTTAGTTAAAATATTAGCAGCTTTTGCATCTCACTTATAGGTAATGTCCAGCTTTCTGAACTGCAGAGGACAGCCGGCTGGAGTGGCCGTGCGGTTCTAGGCGCTACAGTCTGGAAGCGCGAGACCGCTACGGTCGCAGGTTCGAATCCTGCCTCGGGCATGGATGTGTGTGATGTCCTTAGGTTAGTTAGGTTTAAATAGTTCTAAGTTCTAGGGGACTGATGACCTCAGCAGTTGAATCCCATAGTGCTCAGAGCCATTTGAACCATTTGCAGAGGACAATCAGGCGTATAAAGGTATTGTAGTATTTCTTTTTTTTTGACAGAATGAGATATGTCTTTAGACTTACACGTATCTTTGAGGGCATATAGACATCTGGAGCCATCAGAAATACATTCATTTACATCTGGATTACTGGATTATAGCAATTGTACCGGTTTCCCAGGTACCTGAAGTGATCAGAAGACAAACTGCTCTTCATTAACTGCGAAGTGCTCTTCTACATATTTAGTTCTGACCATTTGCATATGTCCTGTTTTTGTTGGTTGATGAGTAATCCTTCTTTACTGACTGCTATGGTGACCCTGTTGCTCATTTCCCTAAGATCTTGTTCGCTCTTGGTCACTAACGCTATGTCGTCTGCGTTAGCAGACACCTTAAACCTGCCACCTTCTATTCGTAGGCCGTAACACTCCGCAATTTCTTTCTCTTACGACTTTATCCAGGATAAAAGTGCACAAAACTACAAAACTTTTCTACTTGTACTTGAAAAAACGATCACTGTAAAAGACGAATTATGCAATATAGTTGATGTTGCTAATAGAGAGGAGTTTAACATAATTCCTGGGTAAAGATGTCGTTTAAAGGCAACCAGAAACGCATGTGTCCAATTTCGTTCACAGAAATATTTCAAAACAAAACTAATGAAGTTTTACACGCTACATTCCTATAACTCAGAACAGATGAGAAGCATTTCTTGACGTTTTTTGGAGGACCAGACCCACTGATTTCTCCACGAGTGTAGAACTGAATGACACAACAGAATCGTAAAACTTGTTTCCTCTGATTAATCATCTTATCAAATGTAATGTATTTCATTCTGACTTTTTCTTATTATACTTTGGCTAGAGAAAGTTGTTCAAGTAATGGCCACTTGCTGAGTCGGGGGCTTTTCAGCCAAATACAGATGAACCGGAGCCGGATGCCATGTAATCAGTTTCAAAATATTCAAAATTCATCGATATAAATTTAAATGATAATTAATTGAAACCCTCAGCTGCCGATAGGTGTTGCTGATATACCTCGATGGGGACAGCTGAAAATGTGTGCCCCGACCGGGACCCGAACCCGGGATCTCCTGCTTAAATGGCAGACGCTCCATCCATCTTTCTTTTTTTTTAAATTTTTATCAGTGCTGGGATTCGAATCTGGGTCTCCTGCTTACTTTTTTTTCCTTTTCTTTATTTTGTTCGGTGTTGTTCGTTGCGTTTGGTCTAGGTGCACGTTACATGACATCCGTTCAAGTTGATCGTTGAGTCCTTTACTCAGTTTTTTTATTACAGAGGGCCACCGCCTCTCTGACCGAACACGCAGAGCTACGTGCCAGCGTACCATCAGGTTGCAGAAACATTAATTATGTAGATCGTGACGCCATAACAGATGACTTACCGTGAACACAATGGCATCAAACAATTAGAGCGGCGACGACTGATAAAAAAAATTGTGAACTCGGTGATAAACTCACAGATCTCTACGACAAACAATCAGACATACGTACAATCCTTGTGAGAAAAACTCTTGCTTCTTGGCTGATAACTGACTTACGTCAAATGATGTCGAAAGGGGATTGAGAAGAAAACTCTTGCTTCTTGACTGACAACTGACAAATGATGAACAACGGGGATACTGCTCCCAAATGTTTCAAAGCAAATCCGAAACCAGAACCTGTGAAGAATACAGGAACCTACGACACAGCATACAGCAATGAATTTGCAATGAGACAATCAGTGACAGCCGTGTATTTGTGTGCAGCAGCTCTAAAATCGCGTTTCTGTGGAAGTATCTACATTGTATGGGCATCGGAAAAGTTAAATCGGAAACTGTTATTGAGGTCAAGAGCTCTCAACGAACTGAATGAATTTTTTTCAGGACCAATCGAGTCCCATGCTGCGACGAACTGTTATTTATTTATTTATACGTCAAGTTCCGTAGAAACAAATTGAGGAGCAAATCTACAAGGTCATGGAACGCGTCAGTACATGAAATTACAACATGCAAATAATATGAGATAAAAATAAAATGTTTATGAACCCAGAAAGTTTAAGTAACGGAATCACCAATATAACATAAGAATCAGCTTAATTCCTCAAGGAACTCCTCAAAAGAATAGAAGGAGTGACCCATGAGGAAAATCTTCAGTTTAGATTTTAAGGCGCGTGGATTACTGCTAAGATTTTTGAATTCTTGTGGTAGCATATTGAAAATGGATGCAACAGTATACTGCACACCTTTCTGTCCGAGCCAAGTGCAGGTTGGATTTCTTCTGAGTATTAACTGAGTGAAAGATGCTTATTCTTGGGAATAAAGTGATGTTAACAAGAAACGACAGTAAATAGTATATGCACGCTGAGAGGCCAATGTCAGAATACCCAGGCTAGTGAACGGGGGTCGACAAGCGGTTCGCGAACTTACACCAATTATTGCTCGAACTGCCCGTTTCTGATCCAAAAATATCCTTTTAGAATGGGAAGAGTTACCCCAGCATATAATACCATACGCCATAAGCGAATTAAAATAAGCAAAGCAGACTAATTTTAGTGTCGAACGATCACTTACTTTAGATACCGTTCTAATAGTAAAAATGGCAGCGTTAAGTCTTTGAACGAGAACCTGAACGTGGGCTTTCCACGACAGTTTATAATGTACCTGAACACCTACAAATCTGAACTGTTCAGTTTCATTTATCATATGTCCATTCTGTGAAATTAAAACGTCAGGTTTTGTTGAATTGTTTGTCAGAAACTGTAAAAACTGAGTCTTACTGCGATTTAGCTTTATTTTATTTTCTACAAGCCATGAACGTCTGTCATGAACTGCACTATTTGAAAGCGAGCAATGTTACACACAACATCCTTTTCTAGCAAGCTAGTGTCATCAGCAAACAACACTGATCCCTGGGGAACTACTCATTTGACCGTAAGCCACTCAGACACGAAAATTACTCTACTTTCCTTATTCTCATTCGCTTATGTACACTACTAGCCATTAAAATTGCTACACCACGAAGATGACGTGCTACAATCGCGAAATTTAACCGACAGGAAGAAAATGCTGTGATATGCAAATGATTAGCTTTTCAAAGCATTCACACAAGGTTGGCGCCGATGGCGACACCTACAACGTGCTGACATTAGGAAAGTTTCCAACCGATTTCTCATACACAAACAGCAGTTGACCGGAGTTGCCTGGTGAAACATTGTTGTGATGCCTCGTGTAAGGAGGAGAAATGCGTACCATCACGTTTCCGACTTTGATAAAGGTCAGATTGTAGCCTATCGCGATTGCGGTTTATCGTACCGTGACATTGCTGCTCGCGTTGGTCGAGATCCAATGACTGTTAGCAGAATATGGAATCGGTGGGTGCAGGATGGTAATACGGAACGCCGTGCTGGATCCCAACTGCCTCGTATCACGAACAGTCGAGATCTACAACTACATCTACATTTATACTCCGCAAGCCACCCAACGGTGTGTGGCGGAGGGCACTTTACGTCCCACTGTCATTACCTCCCTTTCCTGTTCCAGTCGCGTATGGTTCTCGGGAAGAACGACTGTCTGAAAGACTCCGTGCGCGCTCTAATCTCTCTAATTTTACATTCGTGATCTCCTCGGGAGGTATAAGTAGGGGGAAGCAATATATTCGGTACCTCATCCAGAAACGCACCCTCTCGAAACCTGGCGAGCAAGGTACACCGCGATGCAGAGAGCCTCTCTTGCAGAGTCTGCCACTTGAGTTTATTAAACATCTCCGTAACGCTATCACGGTTACCAAATAACTCTGTGACGAAACGCGCCGCTCTTCTTTGGATCTTCTCTATATCCTCCGTCAACCCGATCTGGTACGGATCCCACACTGATGAGCAATACTCAAGTATAGGTCGAACGAGTGTTTTGTAAGCCACCTCCTTTGTTAATGGACTACATTTTCTAAGCACTCTCCCAATGAATCTCAACCTGGTACCCGCCTTACCAACAATTAATTTTATATGATCATTCCACTTCAAATCGTTCCGCACGCATACTCCCAGATATTTTACAGAAGTAACTGCTACCAGTGTTTGTTCCACTATCATATTATCATACAATAAAGGATCCTTCTTTCTATGTATTCGCAATACATTACATTTGTCTATGTTAAGAGTCAGTTGCCACTCCCTGCACCAAGTGCCTATCCGCTGCAGATCTTCCTACATTTCGCTACAATTTTCTATTGCTGCAACTTCTCTGTATACTACAGCATCCTCCGCGAAAAGCCGCATGGAGCTTCCGACACTATCTACTAGGTCATTTATATATATTGTGAAAAGCAATGGTCCCATAACACTCCCCTGTGGCACGCCAGAGGTTACTTTAACGTCTGTAGACGTATCTCCATTGAGAACAACATGCCGTGTTCTGTTCGCTAAAAACTCTTCAATCCAGCCACACAGCTGGTCTGATATTCCGTAGGCTCTTACTTTGTTTATCAGTCGACAGTGCGGAACTGTATCGAACGCCTTCCGGAAGTCAAGGAAAACAGCATCTACCTGGGAACCTGTGTCTAATATTTTCTGGGTCTCATGAACAAATAAAGCGAGTTGGGTCTCACACGATCGCTGTTTCCGGAATCCATGTTGATTCCTACAGAGTAGATTCTGGGTTTCCAAAAACGACATGATACTCGAGCAAAAAACATGTTCTAAAATTCTACAACAGATCGACGTCAGAGATATAGGTCTATAGTTTTGCGCATCTGCTCGACGACCCGTCTTGAAGACTGGGACTACCTGTGCTCTTTTCCAATCATTTGGAACCTTTCGTTCCTCTAGAGACTTGCGGTACATGGCTGTCAGAAGGGGGGCAAGTTCTTTCGCGTACTCTGTGTTGAAACGAATTGATATCCCGTCAGGTCCAGTGGACTTTCCTCTGTTGAGTGATTCCAGTTGCTTTTCTATTCCTTGGACACTTATTTCGATGTCAGCCATTTTTTCGTTCTTGCGAGGATTTAGAGAAGGAACTGCAGTGCGGTCCTCCTCTGTGAAACAGCTTTGGAAAAAGGTGTTTAGTATTTCAGCTTTACGCGTGTCATCCTCTGTTTCAATGCCATCATCATCCCGGAGTGTCTGGATATGCTGTTCCGAATCACTTACTGATTTAACGTAAGACCAGAACTTCCTAGGATATTCTGTCAAGTCGGTACATAGAATTTTACTTTCGAATTCACTGAACGCTTCACGCATAGCCCTCCTTACGCTAACTTTGACATCGTTTAGCTTCTGTTTGTCTGAGAGGTTTTGGCTGCGTTTAAACTTGGAGTGAAGCTCTCTTTGCTTTCGCACTAGTTTCCTAACTTTGTTGATGTACAACGGTGGGTTTTTCCCGTCCCTCACAGTTTTACTCGTAACGTACCTGTCTAAAACGCATTTTACGATTGCCTTGAACTTTTTCCATAAACACTCAACATTGTCTGTGTCGGAACAGAAATTTTCGTTTTGATATGTTAGGTAGTCTGAAATCTGCCATTACTCTTGCTAAACAGATAAACCTTCCTCCCTTTTTTTATTTTCCTATAAACTTCCATATTCAGGGATGCTGCAACGCCCTTGTGATCACTGATTCCCTGTTCTGCACATACAGAGTCGAAAAGTTCGGGTCTGTTTGTTATCAGTAGGTCCAAGATGTTATCTCCACGAGTCGGTTCTCTGTTTAATTGCTCGAGGTAATTTTCGGATAGTGCACTCAGTATAATGTCACTCGATACGCTGTCCCTATCACCCATCCTAAACATCTGAGTGTCCCAGTCTATATCTGGTAAATTGAAATCTCCACCTAAGACTATAACATGCTGAGAAAATTTATGTGAAATGTATTCCAAATTTTCTCTCAGTTGTTCTGCCACTAATGCTGCCGAGTCGGGAGGTCGGTAAAAGGAGCCAATTATTAACCTAGCTCGGTTGTTGAGTGTAACCTCCACCCATAATAATTCACAGGAACTATCCACTTCTACTTCACTACAGGATAAACTACTACTAACAGCGACGAACGCTCCACCACCGGTTGCATGCAATCTATCCTTTCTAAACTCTGTCTGTACCTTTGTAAAAATTTCGGCAGAATTTATCTCTGGCTTCAGCCAGCTTTCTGTACCTGTAACGATTTCAGCTTCGGTGCTTTCTATCAGCGCTTGAAGTTCCGGTACTTTACCAGCGCAGCTTCGACAGTTGACAATTACAATACCGATTGCTGCTTGGTCCCCGCATGTCCTGACTTTGCCCCGCACCCGTTGAGGCTGTTGCCCTTTCTGTACTTGCCCAAGGCCATCTAACCTAAAAAACCGCCCAGCCCACGCCACACAACCCCTGCTACCCGTGTAGCCGCTTGTTGCGTGTAGTGGACTCCTGACCTATCCAGCGGAACCCGAAACCCCACCACCCTATGGAGCAAGTCGAGGAATCTGCAGCCCACACGGTCGCAGAATCGTCTCAGCCTCTGATTCAGACCCTCCACTCGGCTCTGTACCAAAGGTCTGCAGTCAGTCCTGTCGACGATGCTGCAGATGGTGAGCTCTGCTTTCATCCCGCTAGCGAGACTGGCAGTCTTCACCAAATCAGATAGCCGCCGGAAGCCAGAGAGGATTTCCTCCGATCCATAGCGACACATATCATTGGTGCCGACATGAGCGACCACCTGCAGATGGGTGCACCCTGTACCTTTCATGGCATCCGGAAGGACCCTTTCCATATCTGGAATGACTCCTCCCGGTATGCACACGGAGTGCACATTGGTTTTCTTCCCCTCTCTTGCTGCCATTTCCCTAAGGGGCCCCATTACGCGCCTGACGTTGGAACTCCCAACTACCAGGAAGCCCACCCTCTGCGACCGCCCGGATCTTGCAGACTGAGGGGCAACCTCTGGAACAGGACAAGCAGCCATGTCAGGCCGAAGATCAGTATCAGCCTGAGACAGAGCCTGAAACCGGTTCGTCAGACAAACTGGAGAGGCCTTCCGTTCAGCCCTCCGGAATGTCTTTCGCCCCCTGCCACACCTTGAGACGACCTCCCACTCTACCACAGGTGAGGGATCAGCCTCAATGCGGGCAGTATCCCGGGCAACCACAATCGTAGTCCGATCTGGGGATGTGTGGGACAAGCTGGCCGTCCCCGACAAACCCCAATCCTGACCCCCACAGTGATGCCCATTGGCAACAGCCTCAAGCTGTGTGACCGAAGCCAACACTGCCTGAAGCTGGGAGCGAAGGGATGCCAACTCAGCCTGCATCCGAACACAGCAGTTGCTGTCCCTATACATGCTAAAAACTGTTGTGCAAATAACGTCTGAACTAATCTACAGAGAGCGCAAACAAATTGACAAAATTTAAACGGTTATTAAAATACAAGATTGCCTAGTAAATGCAACAATGCTGCTACTTGCGCACTGCTGACACACTGCTCGGCGGCGGAAGGAGACTAGGCGATTTTACACAATTCAGGTACTAAAATGCGATGCTACAACTCTCAAATACTATAATACGCCCGAAATTTATGAATTAAACAATGCAAGTACCAAAAACACACAAAGAAATTAAGAATTAAACTATGTAACAAATGAGTGAGCTAGGAGTATACGACTTGCTGCTGCAGCTGCTTATCCAACGGCGGCAGGGAGCACACTGACGCATCTTATCTGCATGGCTGTAACGGATCGTTCAGCCACGTCTCGATCCCTGAGTCAACAGATGGGGACGTTTGCAAGACAACAACCATCTGCACGAACAGTTCGATGACGTTTGCAGCAGCATGGACTATCAGCTCGGAGACCATGGCTGCGGTTACCCTTGACGCTGCATCACAGACAGTAGCCCCTGGTTGGTGTACTCAACGACGAACCTGGCTACACGAATGGCAAAACGTAATTTATTTTGGATGAATCAAGGTTCTGTTTACAGCATCATGATGGTCGCATCTGTGTTTGGCGACATCGCAGTGAACGCACATTGGAAGCGTGATTCGTCATCTCAATACTGGCGTATCAGCCGGCTTTCTGGTTTGGGGTGCCATTGGTTACACGTCTCGGTCACCTCTTGTTCGCATTGACGGCACTTTGAACAATGGACGTTACATTTAAGATGTGTTACGACCCGTGGCTCTACCCTTCATTCGATTCCTGCGAAACCTTACATTTCAGCAGGATAATGCACGACCACATGTTGCAGGTCCTGTACGGGCCTTTCTGGATACAGAAAATGTTCGACTGCTGCCCTGGTCAGCACATTCTCCAGATCTCTCACCAACTGAAAACGTCTGGTCCATGGTGGCTGAGCAACTGGCTCATCACAATACGCCAGTCACTGCTCTTGATGAACTGTGGTATCGTGTTGAAGCTGCATGGACAGCTGTACCTGTACACGCCATCCAAGTTCTGTTTGACTCAATGCCCAGGCGTATCATGGCCGTTATTATGGCCAGAGGTGGTTGTCTTGGGTACTGATTTCTCTGGATCTAAGCAACCAAATTGCGTGAAAATGTAATCACATTTCAGTTCTAGTATAATATATTTGTCCAATGAATACCCGTTTATCATCTGCATTTCTTCTTGGTGAAGCAATTGTAATGGCCAGTAGTGTAGTTTGGGGTAACTCTTCCCATTCTAGAAGGATATTTTCTTCTCAGAAATGGACAATTCGGGCAATAAGTGGTGTACGTTCGCGAGCCACTTGTCGACCCCTGTTCACTATTGTGGGTATTTTGCATAACTGGCCGTAAAACATATAGGAAAGGCGTTTTCTGATTTCACGGTTTTATGTATTGTCTCTTTACGATAAGGTGTCTGCTGGGTCTCCGCAATAAACGGTCATATACCATATTTGGTTCCGGTCTTGCTGGTCGTCTTAAATTCTCCTCAGCATTACGACGTAGTTCAACCATATCGAGCAGAACGCTGATTGAGAGTGTACCTCTAATTAGGCAAGCAGGTAGGTCGACAGAAATGCAGACTGAAAAATGACGGCCGACGGCAGTACTGTTAAGGTGTGTCGATGCTTGCCATATTTGGGCAATATGTAGTGTGCAATTGACTCAGGCATAAGCGGAACTTCCTGATTTGCCACACTTGTCTAGGACTCTGTGTTTTCCTGAGGACATACGAAAGGGTACCCCCCGCCCACCCCCGGCAAAAAAATAATAAAAAAAAGCCGGAGTAACAGTACCGTTGACGGAGCTTACGTAGTACGCATTTCTGCCGCTAGGAGTGTATAGCGCTACTTTTTGCCAGGTCAGTCGCGCCTATGTTGTCGACCAGGCTTGTTCTATTCGGAAGTGATTTTTTTCTTGTTAGCGCTGCTTTGTTCCTGTTTCGTTTCTTATGAGACAAGTTTAAGTGAACGAGGTGTAGCTGGGAATTATTTTTTCTACTCGATAAAAATACTTCTGAAGCCATTATGTTGAAACAGCTTACAAAGATAATGCTATGTCAGAAACTCAAGTGTACAAATGGTTTGCACGATTTAAAAATGGCAACCTATCAATTGATTACAAACTTCGTTCTGGTCGTCTGGCTCGAATCGACGAAAATATTAAAAAATTCTAGAGCTTGTGCTCACAGACCGTCGACATATAATTGATCAACTGCCTGAGACTAGTGGGTTATCTTGGAGCTCGGTTCAGCGAAATTGTGACAGAGAGGAGTCTCGTTCTTCCACCACGACAACGTACCTCCACACACAGCCATCTCTGTTTGGCAGTTGTTTGGCTAAAAATGGCTTGGTTCCGTTACCCCACGCACCTTACTCGCCTGACCTGGCTCTGTGCAACTTTTTCTTATTTCCACGCATGAAATGGAGAATAAAAGGACACAGATTTGACGACAATGAAGAAGTCAAGCAAAAAACCAGGAAGGAGCTGTGAGCCTTTTCTAAAGATGACTACAAAAAAATGTTCCGAACAATGGAAACACCGGTAGGACAAATGTATTAGTCGGAGTGGAGAGTATTTTGAAGGGGATAAAGTTGTCTTCCAAACAATTTGAAAATAACTGTTAAGACTTCCGTGGCCGTCAACACGAGTGGCTGGCATTGTCCAACCTTCACCCTCCATTGACGGTGGTGGACTGGAGCCGAGCTCGCTGCCGCAGACTATATGTACCTGGCACGCCGATGTCCAAGGTCTTCTCCACAATCAGTTCCGGTGCCGTTCTCTCGCTACCTGAGACGGTCGTTCGCTACAGCATGGGAAGCCAGGGGCCGTTTACCCTGAGGTTCTCTTCTTTCTTATTGAAGCTGTTCTCGTGTTTCGTGCGGTTCTAGTCAATATAGCCTGGAACCGAGCGACCGCTACGGTCGCAGGTTCGAATCCTGCCTCGGGCATGGATGTGTGTGATGTCCTTAGATTAGTTAGGTTTAATTAGTTTTAAGTTCTAGGCGACTGATGACCTCAGAAGTTAAGTCACATAGTGCTCAGAGCCATTAGAACCATTTTTTTGTTCTCGTGTTTGTGAACAAGCGGGTGTCATAATTCTTCTCTGCAGCTAGAACTTCCGTGTCAGCGAATTTTACTACGTGGTCGGTCTCAAACAGCGCAGGTGCTCTGCCACGGCCGATTTCTCCACCTGCAATGTCTCTTATGTTCTGTGATCCTGGTGTTGATTGATCGTCCAGTCATTCCAACATGAACATTTCCGCATGTGCATGGTATGGAGTATTTTCTCGACATTCCATGTGGGTTCCTTTCCTCCTTTGGTCTTCTTTGTCGGTTTGTAAATAGTCTTTACGTCATGTTTGTGCAATGTACGGATGTTTCTGTCTGTCACTCTAGGATGTATGGCAGGAAGGCCGTACCCAAAATTTCCTTTTTCCATTCGTCACTTCTCCGAGTGTCTGGCTCCGTTACACTTTTAGTATAACTTCTGGAGTACCCATTGCTCCACAGAAGACTCTCCGGGTGTTACATTTTGCGTCTGTCCGCCACCGGTAGCTGAGTGGTCAGCGCGACACACTGTCAATCTTAAGGGCCCGGGTTTCATTCCCGGCTGGGTCGGAGATTTTCTCCGCTCAGGGACTGTGTGGTGTGTTGTCCTAATCATCATCATTTCATCCCCATCGACGCGCAAGTCGCCGTAGTGGCGTCAATTCGAAAGACTTGCATCCGGCGAATGGTCTACCCAAAGGGAGGCCCTAGTCACACGACATTTATTTATTTTACGTCTGAGTTGGTGCGGCTTACATATTCGTCTCACTCGCCTTACGAGAGTATTGGAAATGGAAATGAGCGTTTGGCATTTTTGGCTGGGAGGCCCCACCCGGGAACGTCCGGCCGCCGTGTGCAAGTCTTATTTCAGTCGACGCCACACTGGGCGACTTGCGTGCCGCTGATGAGGATGAAATGATGATGACAATACAACACCCAGTCCACGAGCGGAGAAAATACCCAACCCGGCCGGGAATCGAACCCGGGCCTACTGTGTGTAGTCAAGCGCGTATCACCCAGATAAGCTGGCGGACTACGAGCGTATTAATCATGCCTCTTTTCTGGCTCGGGTGGTGATTTGACAATCTGTGCCGGTATCGCTCAGTGTTTGTCTGTTTTCGATACACATTGTGTCCCAGGTTTTGACCATCCCTTGTGATCAGTACATCCATAAATGATAGTTTTTGTCCTTTTCTACTTCCATGGTAAATTTATGTTGGCATAGATGCTGTTCAAGTGTCTTAGGAAGTCACCGAGTTGTTCTTCACCATGGCTCCACAAGGCGGAGGTATCAAAGATGTATCTATATGTTAGATTTACAAGGTTTACTTCATATCTGAAGCTTTCTTCACAAAAAATAAAACAAAGTTAATGAAATAAACTGGAATTCAAACTGGTGCAGCTAAAGGAATTAGATTAGAAAACGAGACATTAAAAGTGCTAGATCGGTTTGCTATTTGGGCAGTAAAATACTTGATGAGAGCTGAAGTAGGGAGGATATAGAATGCAGACAGCGAGTAGCGCGAAAAACCTTTCAGAAGAAAAGAAACTTATTAACAATGAACATAATTTTAAATGTCAGAAGTACTTCCTTAAAGGTATATCTTCTAGGGACTAGCGACGTATTGAAGTGTAATGCGTCGATAAATAGTTCATGCAAGAAGTCGTTAGAAGCTTTTGAATAATGGTGCGAAAGTAGTTTGCTGGAATTATGTAGGTAAACTGGGCAAGTAATAAAGAAGTTGTTAATTCAAAGGGAGAGAAAATTTATTTATGGTTCGCCTTAAGTGAAAAGAGGCCAACGGCCTTGTTGCAGTGGTAACACCGATTCCCGTCAGAGCACCGAAGTAGAGCGGTGTCCGGCTGTGCTAGCACTTGGACAGGTGACCATCCAGTCTGCCGAGCGCCGTTGTCTAGCGGGGTGCACTCGGCCCTTGTGAGGCAAACTGAGGAGCTACTTGATTGAGATGTGGACCAAGGATGACACGGTGGCCGGTCGGTGCCGTTGTTCCTTCTGGGCCGGTTCGGGCAGAGATTAGTTTAGTTTTTAATTGAAAGGAGAAATCGGTTGACAGGACACACAATCAGCCACCAAGGAGCCGACAACTTGGTAATGAATGGAAGTATGCGGGGTAAAAGCTGTAGAGATAGACCAACGGATGAATACAGTAAGCAGGTTCTACATCTACATCTACATTTATACTCCAGAAGCCACCCAACGGTGTGTGGCTGAGGGCACTTTACGTCCCACTGTCATTACCTCCCTTTCCTGTTCCAGTCGGGTATGGTTCGCAGGAAGAACGACTGCCGGAAAGCCTCCGTGCGCGCTCGAATCTCTCTAATTTTACATTCGTGATCTCCTCGGGAAGTATAAGTAGGGGGAAGCAATATATTCGGTACCTCATCCAGAAACGCACCCTCTCGAAACCTGTACAGCAAGCTACAAAGCGATGCAGAGCGCCTCTCTTGTAGAGTCTGCCACTTGAGTTTGCTAAATATCTCCGTAACGCTGTCACTCTTACCAAGTAACGCTGTGACGAAAAGCGCCGCTCTTCTTTGGATCTTCTCTATCTCCTCCGTCAACCCGACCTGGTTCGGATCCCACACTGATGAGCAATACTCAAGTATAGGTCGAACGAGTGTTTTGTAAGTCAGCTTCTTTGTTGATGGACTACATTTTCTAAGGACTCTCCCAATGAATCTCAATCTGGCACCCGCCTTACCAACAATTAATTTTATATGATCATTCCATTTCAAATCGTTCCGTACGCATACTCCCAGATATTTTACAGAAGTAAGTGCTACCAGTGTTTGTTCCGCTATCATATAGTCATACAATAAAGGATCCTTCTCTCTATGTATTCGCAATACATTACATCTGTCTATGTTAAGGGTCAGTTGCCACTCCCTGCACCAAGTGCCTATCCGCTGCAGATCTTCCTGCATTTCGCTACAATTTTCCAATGCTGCAACTTCTCTGTATACTACAGCATCATCCGCGAAAATCTGCATGGAATTTCCGACACTATCTACTAGGTCATTTATATATATTGTGAAAAGCAATGGTCCCATAACACTCCACTGTGGCACGCCAGATGTTACTTTAATGTCTGTAGACGTCTCTCCATTGAGAACAACATGCTGTGATCTGTTTGCTTAAAACTCTTCAATCCAGCCACACAGCTGGTCTGATATTCCGTAGGCTCTTACTTTGTTTATCAGGCTACAGTGCGGAACTGTATCGAACGCCATCCGGAAATCAAGGAAAATGGCGTCGACGTGGAAGCCTGTATGTAATATTTTCTGGGTCTCATGAACAAATAAAGCGAGTTGGGTCTCACACGATCGCTGTTTCCGGAATCGATGTTGATTCCTACAGAGCAGATTCTGGGTTTCTAGAAATTACATGTTACGCGAGCAAAAAACATGTTCTAAAATTCTACAACAGATCGCTGTCAGAGATATAGGCCTATAGTTTTGCGCACCTGATCGACGACCCTTCTTGAAAACTGGAACTACTTGTGCTCTTTTTTAATCATTTGGAACATTCCGTTCCTCTAGAGACTTGCGGTACACGGCTGTCAGAAGGGGGGCAAGTTCTTTCGCGTACTCTGTGTTGAAACGAATTATCCCGTCAGATCCAGTGGTCTTTCCTCTGTTGAGTGATTTCAGTTGGTTTTCTATTTCTTGGACATTTATTTCGATGTCAGCCATTTTTTTCGTTCTGCGAGGATTTAGAGAAGGAACTGCAGTGCGGTCTTCCTGTGTGAAACAGCTTTAGAAAAAGATGTTTAGTATTACAGCTTTACGCGTGTCATCCTCTGTTTCAATGCCATTATCATCCCAGAGTGTCTGGATATGCTGTTTCGATCCACTTACTGATTTAACGTAAGACCAGAACTTCCTAGGATTTTCTGTCAAGTCGGTACTTAGAATTTTACTTTCAGAAGGATGTAGGCTGCCGCAGTTATGCAGGGATCAACAGCCTCGCATTTGATAGGCGAGAACGGAGAGCTGGATCAAACCGCTGTACAGACAGGAGAGCAGAACAATATATAATAAAAAGTGTCTTACAGCCGGTCGTTGAATATTCGAGGCGTAGATAGCTGTGTATTCTGCAGAGTTGCAGTAGCTGACCAAGAGTCACATCGAGCTAAGCCAGGAAACTCTTAGTGTACGAGAGGCAGGTAGGCGGTCGGACTGCACAGTGGTACAACGAAACGCCATTTCCCGACCCGACGGACGTGGGGGACCTTGGATGCCTCATCGCTTTCCTGTCGCGATGGCCAGCTCTAGTGAGCACTGCCGTGATGACTCTTCTAGATAAGACACTGAGCGCATGTGATGGGGCAATGAGTGTCAGCACACAACAGGAGGCACTAAAGCTCCTCAGTTACACAACGTAAGAATAGAAGTGTAGGTCTGAGCTGATTTTAAAACGGAGAATTCCAAACTGAAAGGTCTTTCTTGAGCCTTCGTCATTTAGAGTGCAAGTAACAGAAATAAAAAGAATTCATTTTGATCTGTTTCACAAATTCCTCTCTCACATCCCATCAGATCTGCAGCTTCCTACTTGTCACTTTTGCTTCCCTCCGATCTTGTGTCACCCAGCAGTTTCTTTCTTTATTTTCTACAGGAAACGCTTGGAATTGTGTACGGGAATGTACTTTTATATCTTGCCTTTCATTTTCCGTCATTGCATTCTTCATTACCAGGACCCGCTGATTACTCTATTCACCCTTGCAGATAGCAATGTAAGTGAAAGAGCCCTACTGAAAACGGAAACCAAATTTTGTTCCATTGGTTTTTTGTTTCTCGTTAATTCCATTTCGCTCTTAGATGTTCAAGAATTTTATTGAACTGTTGTGCTCCTCTGCGTAAACTATAGAGGAAGAAAATCTGCTTTTGGAAATAAAATTTGAGGGAAAATAAAGTGATGAATATTCCTTGGTAGAAGTTGGCCATGGATAACCCGGTCATAGATTGGCTGAAAAGTTTAGTGTCAAAGGTGTTACTATCGAACTGAAAATAAACGTAATAATTCACGTTATTACAGAAGTTGTAGTTTTTTAGATGAACCAACATTAATAAAGGAGTCTGATGGAATGACCTTGGGAGAACAGAGTTGAGTAAATGATTCAGATACATACATAGTGAATAGATAAATTTCGAAAATAAGGCTACATGATATATTTAAAGGCATTCAGGTATGTGATAGGTAAGGAACTAGTGGATAATGGGGGTTCAAGAGAAACGATTAATTCTGGATGTGAAATAACTTTGAAAAAAATTGCGTAACTACATTTCTTTCGAATATCTGTGGAGGAAGATAATGATGGTAAACTGGGAAAATATTACACTCTTTTACCGTCACGTGAGAAGAACGACATAAGCTATATTCCAAACAGATTTCTGCATGCAATATAATAGACGTTCACCTATCACTAACTGCAAACGCTTCTGATTTCGACCAAGTAAAGGAAGAAGCACGTTGGATTTACAAGTGGATATAATACAGCGCACAATTCACCTAGAAAGGATGTTGTCGAATGGGGAAATGATTACCAATTACCAAAGGATTCTGAGAAAAATTGGTGTTCGGTATAAAAATACCTCTACTATTAGTCCACGAGGATAGCATAGCCACTTCCTCCTACGAAATAATACATCAGCTACTGTAAACTGAACTTAAAATCGCTAAACCTCACAGACAACATACCGCAGCTGTGTTAAGCAATGTAAACAGCTAATCGTTGAGTAGTGTCAGTGAGCGCAATGAACGCTTCAGTATTATCTACAGATTTTATTTAACGTTCCATAATGCGTCAAGCTCTTGTTGTCACAAAACTGCCCTCTATTTTTCGATAGCGTGCCACGGTTTGTGGCTATTGGACTTCGTTAACCAGCATTGCTGAGCTCCTTTGTCCTAATACCTGCATGTCCTGAATAACAAATTTCACCGGCAGAACACGACGCGTTAAAGAACAGGCAGGCGGCTCGCTGTCCCCACCGCGTGTGTGAGCCGTGCAACCAGCCCTCAGCAACCAGCCGTCCTTTACGTTGGCCACTTCCCTTTGCTGTAGCCGACCCTCCATCTCACGGCTACAGACTCGATCGCAAAGTATCCCACGAGGTGAAAATTATTTTGTTAAAACCACTACTTCACAGTGGCATGAGCTTTGAACACAATTATGGGGCAAAAAGGCTGAAAGCTGCTTCATGGTAGAAGCCGACACATCAAATACAAGAACGAAAAACGTAAATAATAAAAGTTACTAGTAACGTTAGTGACGAACTGCGTGCTGCTAATAAACTTCGTATTTCATGGCTCCGGAATGAAGCTACAAGAGTGACGAGACTGATTAAGCGGATCTTGATTATCCAGTGATTACTAAAACATATGTGCGAAAGCAATTTTTGCATGGTGTCTCGCTGCCAAGTAAGATAGTTGGATGACACTTGGGAGATACAAAGGGCGATTCAGCTGCTCGTATCACCAGGTTTTGTGCAGACCGCAACGTCTTCAAAATACCACGCGGAAGATTTTCATATTCTCTCGCTCACTATGAGCGAACTATTAGTCCTTCAGAAAAATACACTACTGGCCATTAAATATGCTACACCACGAAAATGACGTGCTACAGACGCGAAATTTAACTGACAGGAAGAAGATGCTGTAATACGCAAATGATTAGCTTTCCAGAGCATTCACACAACGTTGGCGCCGGTGGCAACACCTACAACGTGCTGACATGAGGAAAGTTTCCAACCGATTTCTATTACACAAACAGCAGTTGACCGGCGTTGCCTGGTGAAACGATGTTGTGGTGCCTCGTGTAAGGAGGAGAAATGCGTACCATCAGGTTTCCGACTTTCATAAAGATCGGATTGTAGCCTATCTTGATTGCGGTTTATCGTATCGCGACATTGCTGCTCGCGTTGGTCGAGATCCAATGACGGTTAGCAGAATGTGGAATCGGTGGGTTCAGGAGGGTAATACGGTACGCCGTGCTGGATATCAACGGCCTCGTATCACTAGCAGTCGAGATGACAGGCATCTTATCCGCATGGCTGTAACGGATTTCTCATACACAAACAATGGTTGACCGGCGTTGCCTGGTGAAACGTTGTTGTGATGCCTACTGTAAGGGGGAGAAATGCGTAACATCGCGTTTCCGACATTGATAAAGGTCGGATTGTAGCCTATCGCGATTGCGGTTTATCGTATCCCAACATTGCTGCTCGCGTTGGTCGAGATCCAATGACTGTTAGCAGTATGTGGAATCGGTGGGTTCAGAAGGGAAATACGGAACGCCGTGCTGGATCCCAACGACCTCGTATCACTAGCAGTCGAGATGACAGGCATCGTATCCGCATGGCCGTGGCGGATCGTGCAGCCACGTCTCGATCCCTGAGTCAACAGATGGGGACGTTTGCAAGACAACAACCATCTGCACGAACAGTTCGACGACATTTGCAGCAGCATGGACTATCAGCTCTGAGATCATGGCTGACGCTGCATCATAGACAGGAGCTCCTGCGATGGTGTACTCAACGACGAACCTGGGTGCACGAATGGCAGAACGTCATTTTTTCGGATGAATCGAGATTCTGTTTACAGCATAATGATGGACGCATCCTTGTTTGGTGACATCTCGGTGACGCACATTGGAAGCGTGTATTCGTCATCATCATACTGGCGAATCAACCGGCGTGATGGTCTGAGGTGCCATTGGTTACACGTCTCGGTCACCTCTTGTTCGCACTGATGTCACTTTGAACAGTAGACGTTACATTTCAGATGTGTTACGACCCGTGGCTCTACCCTTCATTCGATCCCTGTGAAACCCAACATTTCAGCAGGATAATGCACGACCGCTTTTTGCAGGTCCTGTACGGGCCTTTCTGGATACAGAAAATGTTCGACTGCTGCCCTGGCCAGCACATTGTCCAGATCTCTCAACAACTGAAAACGTCTGGTCAATGGTGGCCGAGCTACTGGCTCGTCACAATACGCCAGTCACTACTCTTGATGAATTGTGGTATCGTGTTGAAGCTGTATGAGCAGATGTACCTGTACACGCCATCCAAGCTCTGTTTGACTCAATGCCCAGGCGGATCAAGATCGTTATTACGGCCAGAGGTGGTCGTTCTGGGTACTGATTTCTCGGGATCTGTGCACCCAAATTGCGTGAAAATGTAATCACTGTCAGTTCTAGTATAATATATTTGTCCAATAAATATCCGTTTATCCCTGCATTTCTTCTTGGTGTAGCAATTATAAATGGCCAGTAGTGTAAATTCAATGTAGCTAAATTTTGCACTGGGATGCGTGTCCGCTAGAAGCTGTAGTTTTCGAATGATACAAGAGGAATAACTGGAATAACTCGTATACTGTGGTCTCCAGCGAAAAACATACCCCTGATCAATCAGATTAACTAAGAAAAATTTTGTATATAAATGTCCTCTTCCATTTTTTGTAGGACTAAATAGGTTGCATGTAGTGAGCTAGAGAATATGAAAACCGCCGTGCATGGTTTTTGAAGGCGTTGCTGGTTTCTTAAATCCAAGTGGTAGGGGCAGGTGAATCACCACGTATACAAAAAATTGCTGCTGTATAGTATAGAAGGTAACGGAAAGAAATAGGCAATTACACAAACAGAAATGACACTTTCATTCAAAGGTAATGATTATACAGAAGCCGTGATTCGAGATGGTTTAATCGACATTACAAAAGGCGGAACATAATTTTTCGGTTTCTTAGGGACCACCAATTGCTACTACGAGATCAAGCAGTTGGCACGGGAGGGGAATTCTTGGGGACGCCGTATCAAACCAGTCAGAAGACTGATGGCCCAAAAGAAGTGGACCACCACAGACGACAATGAACGCTCTGGAATGTGTTCCCATACTGGCCACAAAGTTGGTAAGGAATTGTTGTGGCAGGGCGTTCCTTTTCTCGACCAGAGCGGTTATTTATTGTTGGATGGGCGTTACTGCATGTGGACTTGTTGCAATACTTCTTCCTAAAGCATCCCACAACAGCTCGACACCACTTAAGTCGAGGGAAAGGGTGGGACAATCTATTCGCCGAATATCCTTTCTCTCCAAAGAGATCCTCTACCAACGCGTTCAAAGTGCTGACGAATTGTCATCCATAAGAATTAAGTCACGGCCGAATGCATCCCTAAAGATATGCCATGCCTATGGGGGAGGAGTACAGGCTCACAATAGCGCTGACCGTGAGTGTACCGTATTCAAAGATTTGGAGGTCAGTACGCACATCCAACACTATTGTTCCCACTCAATAACACTTCGAGTAACAAAGCGATCATATTCGACAGCGCTTGACGTGCAGTCGTATCACGAGAAACGGGAACATGTAATGAACGGGAAACGTTGTAGAAAATGATCGTTTTGATGGTCCGGCTGTTATGGTCATTCAAGGCATATTGTTGCATGGGCAACAAACCATTGAACACGGTACAGTAGATTCTCGATAGTTCGAGTTTCCAACAATCCGAGCCCCCCCCCCCCCCTTTTTTTAAAAAGTAAGTTGCAACGAACTACTTTTTTTTACTGTCATGATAAATAATGAAAACATCATTGCAAAAGATAGATAGGGGGAGTACAGCTCAGTGACAAAGAAGACAACAATGCAATCAACACCGACGATTAGCTCGCTGCCCTGTTGCACGAACATCTGTTGTTAGTGCGGCAAGAAATACCCCGACTGCTGCCGGCTGCTACCGATCAAAACTGGGGAGTTCATACGCTGCTGTAGTTCCCAGTACCTGTACTGTACAGTGTTGTGTGTCGTTTTGTTTGTTGTCTGTGTGTTCCTTTGTACACCTTACAAAGATGAGTGCTGTAACAAAAAAGAGGAAATTTTTACCTTTGCATCTAAAATTAGAAGCACTAAGACGACTTGACAAAGGAGAAACAATAAAAAAACTTGCTCTGGAATATGGTGTCGGTGAAGTTACTATTGGTGACTGGAGAGGAAACCGACTCAAATTGGAACAGTTTTCTTCACAGAAATGCTCACACGAATCTCTCAGTCGAAGAAGTATAAAGAAATCAGACTTCGAAAAAACAAGTGAGGCACTGTTCATGTTGTTTACCCAACAGAAACAGAAATGTTCTCCGATTTCTGGCCGAATCTTGCAAGCAAAAGCTTTGTTTTGAGGAACCAGATGCAGGAAGTAGATGACAATTTAGCCGCTAGTGTGGGCTGGCTCGACAAGTGGAAGAAGAGGTATGGAGTGCGTCAACTAGACGTATGTGGTGAAAAACTCTCTGGTGACGATCAGGCCGTTTCAAAATTTATCGTCGAGTTTAAAAAAAATCTTAAGTGGCGAAAATTTGTGTAATGAACAAATATCTAATTGTGACGAAACTGGGCTAAATTTTAAAATGTTACCAGCGAGAACACTTGCTTCTTGTGAAGAAAAAAGTGCTCCTGGGCACGAAAAAAGTGAAGAGAGGCTCTCAATTATGGCTGCTTCAAATGCAACTGGAAACCACAAACGAAAATCAGTTGTGATTGGGTAGTCTGCCAAGCCAAGAGCATTCAAGAATGTATCCATCTCAGCTCTTCCGGTTGTCTATATATATCAGAATAATGCCTGGATGAATCAGGAAATCTTTAAGAACTGGTTTTTTAACTTACAGGGTTGTTATAAATGATTGAAGTGATTTCACAGCTCTACAATAACTTTATTATTTGAGATATTTTCACAATGCTTTGCACACACATACAAAAACTCAAAAAGTTTTTTTAGGCATTCACAAATGTTCGATATGTGCCCCTTTAGTGATTCGGCAGACATCAAGCTGATAATCAAGTTCCTCCCACACTCGGCGCAGCATGTCCCCATCAATGAGTATGAAACCATTGTTGATGCGAGCTCGCAGTTCTGGCACATTGTGTCTGTTCACTTCACCATTGAGAAAAAATGTTGCTTCATCACTGAAAACAAGTTTCGCACTGAACGCATCCTCTTCCATGAGCTGTTGCAACCGCAGCGAAAATTCAAAGCGTTTGACTTTGTCATCGGGTGTCAGGGCTAGTAGCAATTGTAAACGGTAAGGCTTCTGCTTTAGCCTTTTCTGTAAGATTTTCCAAACCGTTGGCTGTGGTACTTTTACCTCCCTGCTTGCTTTATTCATCGACTTCCGCGGGCTACGCGTGAAACTTGCCCGCCCGCATTCAACCGTTTCTTCGCTCACTGCAGGCCGACCCGTTGATTTCCCCTTACAGAGGCATCCAGAAGCTTTAAACTGCGCATACCATCGCCAAATGGAGTTAGCAGTTGGTGGATCTTTGTTGAACTTCGTCCAGAAGTGTCGTTGCACTGTTATGACTGACTGATGTGAGTGCATTTCAAGCACGACATACGCTTTCTCGGCTCCTGTCGCCATTTTGTCTCACTGCGCTCTCGAGCGCTCTGGCGGCAGAAACCTGAAGTGCGGCTTCAGCCGAACAAAACTTTATGAGTTTTTCGACGTATCAGTAGTGTGTCGTGACCATATGTCAATGAATGGAGCTACAGTGAATTTATGAAATCGCTTCAATCATTTGTAATAGCCCTGTATTTGTACCTGACTGCCAGAACTTTTTAGAAGAAAAGGGACTGCCATGCAAAGCAATTTTGCTCATGGATAATGCGTCCTCACATCGAAGTGCAGGAGAACTGCAGTGCGACGGTGTCCGCGCCTTGTTTTTCCCACCAAACGTTACCTGTCTCATTCAGCCCATGGATCAGGGCGTTCTGGAATGTCTAAAAAAAGTATCGACGGCGATTGCTACAGTCAATCCTACATTTCGAAGACAACGAAAGCATTGTAGGAGCTTTGAAGAAAGTGACTTTGAAGGACATCGTGTACTGGATTAGCGAATCTTGGAGCGAAATATAGTCAGACACAATTTCTAAGTCATGGAGGAAAGTTCTACAGGAAAGTATGCCAGACACAGAAACTGAAGATTTAGCAGATGAGGACGATCAACCATTGTGTAATTTAATCAGAAGATTGCCAGGGTGTGAAGAGGCAGAAGAGGTGGAAGTAGACGAGTGGTTAAATTTGGACGAACAGTTGGACGTGACAGACTCTTCTATAATTGACATGGTTAACATTACATCGCAGTGTGAGAGTGACGAGGATGACGAGGCAGAGGCTGCACCGATGATGAGTCACACCGATGGCTACGCTGCTCTCGAGGCCGCCATATGCTACGTGGAACAGCAGCCTGAGGCGACACCAACTGACCTACTGCCCCTGAGACGGTGGCGTGACATTGCCACGCGAGGAAACGTTGCAGCTTCGCCAAACAAAAGACACGTCACTGTTACTTGCGTAAATTAATTATTATTGTTATTCTGCCAATGCAAATGCATGTGTAAATACTTTTATTTTAATAAATTGTGGTGTGCGTACTGTAAGACCTTCGGTACACACCCCATCAGATTATTTGACTTGTCGCTCTAACGAAGTAGGCGAGTGTGAGCAATATGTCTCGTGGTCTTATCGTGGCGTGTTTATCTTCTGCCGTTAGGTCACATGATAGAAATGCTACTAGCACGCTTAGATTAGCAGATTGACGGTGACCAACTTTAAACAGAACTTGATTAATTTTCACACACATTTATTAAAATAATAACAAGCATAAAAATAACTTAACTTGGTTCTGGATGCTATTTACAAGTGACAATCTGAAGTTCCTTTGGTCTTGGTACATTAATCTTATTCTCACATATCTCTGATACTCGACAAAGTGTCTATTCATTTATCTTCATGGCTATGTATAGGAATATGGTAATCTTATTAGGCGCAGACTGAAACTTGACTATAGACTGGTACAGACTAATGCAGACTGATACAGAGTAATGCTGACTGACTAATCGGAGGTCTGTACACTCGTTATAATACCTCGCGCGTTCAGGTATCACGAGTGTGATCTGCGAGGAGAAAAGGTTCTAGTTAACAGCAATCTCATTGGCTGCATTACATATTAATAAGCGGATCAGCGGAAGCAGAATTTGGTCCGTCTCTAAGACAGCGCCATCTCGTAGTGCAGAGATGGACGAGCGCTGCGCCTGCGCTGTTGTGCTTAGCGGGGCGCGCTCTAGTGGGAAAGTTGTGTACGCGCTGACTAAGCAGAACTATGTACACAACATAAAGTTCATATTTTGACCTGTTTTACTTACAATATCATAATATTTCTTTTTCCCATTTAAGTTTCAGTAGTCCGAGTTTTCGATAGTTCGAGGTGGTTCCGGTCCCGTTCACCTCGAACTATCGAGACTCTAGTGTACCAACACTGGTCAACATTACTGTGATACTGTACTCCTTGCCCATGAGCGTTCGACCCTTAATTCTTCGAACAGGCCAAGTGGAGGAGATCTTGGAATCAGAGGATATTGGGCAAATGGACTGGCCTGCCTGTTACCCCGACTGAACTCCCGTCGGTCACGTGTGGAATGCGCTGTGGGGACGTCTCCCAGCACACCCACGTGCACCAGTGACAGCCCAGCCATTGCCAACCGCGCTGGTGGAGGATCGCAACATCCTACCACAAGGACTCCTTACCAATGTTGCGGCCAGAGTGGGAGCACGTTACAGAAACCATTGCTGTCCGCGTTGATCACACATCCTACAAAGAACCCTGTTCCGCACGAAGAACCATCACAATTAGCGGTGACTTCAGTGCAATTCTTGTCTTCGTAATAAAGTCTCATTTCTGTTCGTCTCCTTGTGTACTTCTTTCAGTTATCTTGTGTACTATTTTGCAGATATTTTTATAACGAGCAGAGTGAGTAGCTTTCAAGGCTTCAGCGGCTGACAAAGAAATGATTCAATAAGTTTCATTCGAGAGTCCTATACCCAGCTAATATACAAAATGAGTCCTGGACCATCGTTACACAGTTAATGGCGGTTGATAAATAGTTCTTCAGTCAAGTCACTAATTTCGCACTTGGCTTACACACACTGTTGAGCTTCCATCGCAGGCATCCCTTTGCACGCTTCTGCGTTGCTATTGTGCCCCTTCCACCACTCCTACCCCACCAAGAAACGTTCCCACGGGTTCGTTCTCTACACACGTCTTTGTTAAAATTTTGTAACCTTAGGTGGTTCAGAACCTTCTGGAAATTTAGCAGGCACGTTTCTTATTTAAAACAGGACATTAAACTTTTATTTTATCATAAACTTAGGTTAGCGAGATTGTAAAAAATGCTGGTGTGCAACATTTAACGTCGGAAGTGACTCACGCAAGATGTGTCACTACCAACTAACATAGGTCGATGAAACGTCGTTCCGACGTGGAAAGAACTGCTACAGTGTGGTAGAGTAAAGAAGGAAATAGAGAGAAATGTAAACTGACACGAACGGAAATGACACTTTTATTTAGACAATAATAAATGGTTGCCACCACAATTCACTTATAATATCCGAGGCACTCTGTCACCTATTTCGCGATAATACAAAACGAGCTGCCCTTCTTTGAACTTTTTCGATGTCGTCCGTCAATTCTATCTGTTGCGGATCCCGCACCGCACAGCAATACTCCAGGAGAGTGCAAACAAGCGTAGTGAAAGCAGTCTCTTTAGTACACCTGTTCCGTTTTTAAGTCTTCTGCCAGTACGTTTCAGTCTTTGGTTCGCTTTTCCCACAACATTACCTATGGGTTCGTTCCATTTCATGTTATTCGTAACTGTAATCCCTAAGTATTTGGCTGAATTGACAGCCTTTAAATTTTTGTATTTTATGCTGTAACCGAAAGTTTGCAGATTCCTCGTAGTAGTCATGTGGATGACGTCACAATTTCCATTCTTTAGGTTCAAATGGCTCTCAGCACTATGGGACTCAACATCTGAGGTCATCAGTCCCCTAGAACTTAGAACAAACCTGACTAACCTAAGGACATCACACACATCCATGTTAGAGGCAGGATTCGAACCTGCGACCGTAGCGGTCGCGCGGTTCCAGACTGAAGCGCCTAGAACCGCTCGGCCACACCGGCCGGCCATTCTTTAGGGAACTGCCACTTATCGCACAATACACGTATCTCGTCTAAATCATTTTGCAGTTGGTTTTGATCATGTGATGACTTTACGTCACGGAAACTGACAGCATCATCTGTAAACAGTCTAAATGGGCTGCTCATATTGTCTTCTAAGCAGGGTGACACTTTGTAACCTTCCCGTATATAAACATTTCCGGTACAGAATTGACTGAGAATTGAAACTGATAGATTTTGGACGTAAGCAGCGCTACGTCATGGCCCTGTCAAATCAACCTGAATGAACGGAAAAATTCATACCTCATCATGGTGTCGCCTGAGAACGCTGTATATATATCTGCTCCAAAATGGCCCAGCTTAGTGCAATGCGACCTATCTACTACTACTGAACAACATTTGTCTGAGATTTGCGTTATTAAAAAAAAACCTGACTTTGCTTGTTGACACAGCTGCATAGCTGGTCCTCGGATTATTAAAAACTACATGACTATGATCTGGAGAATTTTGTAAAATATTTAAATTCAAGTAAATGACTCGTAAAAAATTATATCCTGAAAAAACATATTATTGAAAACATTTCTGCAGACCATTACATAAAAAATTGGACATTACAAGTCTGACTTAATTAGTGCTGACAAATAACAAAAGATTGAAACAAATTCCTATTAACATCTCAGACAACAAATTTAAGTATGCGCATGGCGATGAAGAATAAAAAAGTTTACCATACACTACATGGCAATGAACTGAGCTACACCAGCGGCGACTGCTATTGCTCTTACATTGCTAGCAACTACTGTAGCAGTGAGCTATTGCTACTGCTCCATAACAACGAACTATTGCGACTTCTCTGTAGGAGCGAGCGATTATTATAGCTGCCGACACTACTCTGTCCTGCGATTCTACTGCAGCAGAGATGTTTTATATCGCAGGCAGCGCGGGAGCAATACATCGAAATTACATTTGCTCCAGTAGGGCAGTGAACAGTAAACCTCTTACATAATGAACCCCTTACAACTTCCTTGGGGAACTTCTGTTTGACTCGATAACTTTCCGTCAATTACTAAAAACTGTGACCTTTCTGAGAGGAAATCACGAATCCAGTCGCACAACTGAGACGATACTCCATAGGTCCGCCTTTTGATTAGAAATCGGTAATGAGTAGCAATGTCAAAAGCGTTCCGAAAATCTAAAAATATGGGATCAGTGTGACATCCCCTATCGGCATGAAAATAAAGAGCTAGTTGTGTTTCACAAGAACGACAATTTCTAAATCGGTTTTGGCTGTTTGTCAACAACTTGTTTTCTGCAAGATGGCTCATAATGTTTTAACACAGTATATGTTCCAAAATCCTACTGAAAAACGACTTTTGCAGCGGATTAGTGGTTGTGTATGACTGCTAAGTATGGAGCTATTGTACCAGCTTAGTCTGAAAACAACCCGAGTGGTAAACAACTGGACTGGGGGCCTTGCCTTTATTAAGTGATTTAAGCTGCTTCGCTACACCGAGGATATCTACTTCTATGTTACTCATGTTTGTTCTTGATTTGAATTCTCGAATATTTACTTTGTCTTCTTACGGAATAATCTAGCTGTAGCGTAAAATAGATTTACCAGAGGAAAACTGATGAAAATTGTATATCACAGTCGGACTAATTCCACTGTGATTAGACATTAGGCAACAAAATTTTATTTCTTGTGAGTTATTGAAATAGATGTTAACGCTTTACTGAAAGTCTTGAATGTCTGACTTAAGCATTTTAGAACAAAGGCAATGTAGATGAGACTACAACAATTACAGAAAATTATATTCAAAAGATTTTCTCATACAATTTTGTGTGCCCTTGAGCGAATCGAACCCTCATAATTCCAAAAATGTATTGTGTAACACCGAAAATGCAGCTAAAATACACTACTGGCTATTAAAATTGCTACACCGCGTAGATGATGTGCTACAGACGCGACATTTAACCTGAAGTGTTGGCAGAAGAGCCAACACTGTGTTGCTAGAGGAGGCCGAAATGCACGCTTTTAATTACACGCTGACTGGCGTGAGGTCTGGAACAGTTTAGGGAATTAATAGTAGCAAATAAAGTACGTAGTTGATATAATACTTAACTTTAATCCACAATTGTAGAACATCTCTCGTTACGGTACATGCCTCACAATATTAAATATCAAATGCTATGGCGCCTTGCTAGGTCGTAGCAAATGACGTAGCTGAAGGCTATGCTAACTATCGTCTCGGCAAGTGAGAGCGTATTTGTCAGTGATCCATCTCAGGCTAAGTCGGCTGTACAACTGGGCGAGTGCTAGTAAGTCTCTCTAGACCTGCCGTGTGGTGGCGCTCGGTCTGCAATCACTGACAGTGCCGACACGCGGGTCCGACGTATACTAATGGACCGCGGCCGATTTAAAGGCTACCACCTAGCAATTGTGGTGTTTGGCGGTGACACCACATAACCGACAGGAAGAAGATGCTGTGATATGCAAACGGTTAGCTTTTCAAAGCATTCACACAAGGTTGGCGCCGGTGGCGACACCTACAACGTGCTGATAAGAGGGAAGTTTACAACCGAATTCTCATACACAAACAGCAGTCGACCGGCGTTGCCTGGTGAAACGTTGTTGTGATGCCTCGTGTAAGGAGGAAAAATGCGTACCATCACTTTTCCGACTTTGATAATTGTCGGATTGTAGCCTATCGCGATTGCGGTTTATCGTATCGCAACATTGCTGCTGGCGTTGGTCGAGTTCCAATGACTGTTAGCAGAATATGGAATCGGTGGGTTCAGAGTGTAATACGGAACGCCGTGCTGGATCCCAACGGCGTCGTATCACTAACAGTCGAGATGACAGGCATCGTATCCGCACGTCTGTAACGGATCGTGCAGCCACGTCTCGAGCCCTGAGTCAACGGATGGGGACGTTTGCAAGACAACAACCATCTGCACTCACAGTTCGACGACGTTCGCAGCAGCATGGACTATCAGCTCTGAGATCATGGCTGCGGTTACCCTTGACGCTGCATCATAGACAGGAGCTCCTGCGATGGTGTACTCAACGACGAACCTGGGTGCACGAATGGCAGAACGTCATTTTTTCGGATGAATCGAGATTCTTTTTACAACATCATGATGGTCACATCCGTGTTTGGCGACATCGCGGCGAATGCACATTGGAAGTATGTATTCGTCATCGCCATACTGGAATATCACCCGGCGTGATTGTGTGGGGTGCCATTGGTTACACGTCTCGGTCACCTCTTGTTCGCAATGACGGCACTTTGAACAGTGGACGCTACAATTCAGATGTGTTACGATCCGTAACTCTACCCTTCATTCGATCCCTGCGAAACCCTACATTTCAGCAGGATAATGCACGACCGAATGTTGCAGGTCCTGTACGGGCCTTTCTGGATACAGAAAATGTTCGACTGCTGCCCTGGCCAGCACAATCTCAGGATCTCTCACCAATTGAAAACGTCTGGTCAATGGTGGGCGAGCAACTGGCTTGTCACAATACGCCAGTCACTACTCCAGATGAACTGTGGTATCGTGTTGAAGCTGCATGGGCAGCTGTACCTGTACACGCCGTCCAAGCTCTGTTTGACTCAATGCCCAGGCGTATCAAGGCCGTTATTACGGCCAAGAGGTGGTTTTCCTGGATACTGATTTCTCAGGATCTATGCACCCAAATTGCGTGAAAATGTAATCACATATCAGTTATAGTATAATATATTTGTCCAGTGAATAGCCGTTTATCCTCTGCATTTCTTCTTGGTGTAGCAATTTTAATGGCCAGTAATGTACTTCTGCACGATCCAAAAATATTCTGCGTTTAATATCCGTTGATAACGTGTACTATAAATCTTATTCTGAAGCTGTAAGCTGTAATACAGAAGCTATATTTAATAAGTGAGCGATGTAGTAGTGTATTTATTTCTGACTGTATGTGACTGATTGTAATTATAATGAAAATATTGTAAATTGCTGGGTAATAGCCAGGGGAACTTTTTTAATGCATCTATAGGAAAGATGAAAAGGCAGTAGCTGTGCCGTTGTTTGCCGTTGTTTATCTTTGCGTATGGAGACTCTCTGTCGCGTTGCGAGCAGAGAGGAGCCAGAGTAGCTTGAGTGATGAAAGATCGTGGAAGTATTTGTTGGGCGTTCTCGCTGACGCGGTGTGCAGCTATGCTCGCGCCAGTGTAGGTGCTCCTGATTCGTTAACCCGCGAGTGTTGAGAGCACGGTAGGAGTGGACTGGCGGAGGAAGCTGCAAATCTAACTGTTGCCTGTCCCATGATTATCCGTGGCTCTCCAGGCGATTCGGGCTTATCAAACTGCAGCAGCAACAACAACGGCAGCTCAGTTTTGTCGTCGGCTACATTCTTGGTCTTCTGCACCGCTAAAACATCGTAAGACTGTTAACTGACAGATGTAGGAATGTAAAGGATTTACCCAGTTACAATTTTATCGCAAAATATGACTAACTTGCTATAGTTAAGACTTGTGGAGCACCTGTGTTGTCATTGTCATCAGACGTTAACCCTTTTCCTTTCCGTGCAATCACCGAGTGTCGTAAGAATGTGAAAACTGATTAACTATTTACTGCCAGTTTTGTATGTTTCCTAATGACCAGTTTACACTCTAAATTTTCTGCCTCAGTAACTGTACATTCTTGTATTGCATAACAGAGGCAAAACTAATATGCAAATTTTAGTATTAACTTCATTTACTTAATGTAACGTAAAATTTCGCTGGAAAAAGTAATAACTAGAGATACAGCACATATTAAGAGCGCGCAATATCATTAATTCTGTATTTAGTTTAGCGAGTGACTTCTGATGGCTTGGTATGTATCTCATTGCTGTTATTTTAAAAGTAAAATCAGTTGCTCACTTGCTTAAAGTTCACTCACTCTTTCAAAAATTGAAAGTAAATTGCTTGCCTTTTTCTAAACTTTGCATTACGTTACACTGAGGTTACTGAAAGTCGATTTTTACACGACAAAGTTTGGGTTAAGCCAGTCATTTATTTAACCAGTAACTCCATTTAACTTTACTATCAAAATCTAGTACGAGGGCAATCCCAAACGTAAGGTCTCCCATTTTTTACAAGTACAGAATTCTGTTTGTGTGGCAGTTGGTCACACTGTTATGAAGAGTCCTTCACGCGCTGTGTGCAAACGTGCGCACGTCGTGCTGAGGCGCTCAGTCTTGGCTTGGCAGCCGTTGAGAATGGAGCTCCCGTAGGATGAAACCGCCAAGTGCGAATTGCGCGCAGTTATTCAGTTTTTGAACGCAAAGGGCACTGCGCCGATTGAAATCCATCACCAATTGACGGAAGTGTATGGTGAGTCGTGCATGGATGTCGAAAATGTTCGTGAGTGGTGTAGAGAGTTTGCAGCTGGTCGGACCGAAATTCACGACGAACAAAGGAGCGGGAGACCGTCAATTTCTGAGGAGATAGTGTTGAAGGTTGAGAAAAGCATGCGTGAAGATCGGCGGATCAACCTGTATGATCTCTGCACGTTGGTTCCTGAGGTTCCCCGAAGCGCCGCTCACAGAATTTTGAGGGAAACATTGAACTACCGGAAGGTGTGCGCAAGATGGGTGCCACGCATGCTGACTGAGGACCACATGCATCAACGAGTTGATGCTTCCCGCGCATGTCTTCACCGCTCTTATTATACTTATTTGGTATGAATATCTTGAGTGCTGTTGATACTATTTCTTTGAACTTAAACCACATATGGTCTTCGTTTACATAGTTTGGAAGGATTGGAGAGTATCTCTTAGAAAGACGTCACCCGAATTTTTAGCTGCTTTTATAAATAGATATATTTCGCGTTTAGTTTTGGTGAATTTCTTTGTTACGGAAGTAAGCCTCGCTACGACTGCATGTTCACTAATCCCTGTGTCCATCGTGATGCTCAGAATTATTTGTGGCTAAGAGGTCAAGTCTGTTTTCGTAACCATTTACAATTTGAATGGCCTCGTCAACTAATTATTAAAAATAATTTAAAAAAAGCATTTAGAACAATTACAGAAGTTGTTTTCTATTTACAACAGGATATGAAAATGTATTTTTGTCAACATGCGGAAGGTAGATTGAATTAACTGCCAACTAGAATTGTATGAATAGGGTACCTATTTATGATGAGACTCGAGTTTTCTTTTCTTTGAACTGTTCAGCAACTGTTTCATCTGAGACAGGAAAAAGGAGCCAGTTATTAATTTATTCCGGTTGTCAAATATAGCCTCTGCCCATACTAAGTCACAGGAACTATCTGCTTCAAAGTCGATTATGAGCTTACATTATTTTTCCTTAAGTTGCCCTTCTTGTTTCTGTTGTAGTGCAGATGATTACAATTACGGCTTTTTCCTCCAGAACCTCAGATGCTTTCTCTGTGATTCTGTAAATACCAGAGCTAAACAATGTAGAACAACAATGTACGTTACAAGCATAGCATTCTGTATTACTTCATTTCCTTATTTCTAACATTTTAAAATAGTAAGTCGACTTTAGATGACATATCAATCATAGATGCTCTTATCTCTATTTAGTGAACGTATTTTCAGTTACGTATTGAACATTGTCCCACTACACTTTATTAAATAATGGTTTTAGAGAGTAAATAAATATGAAGTATGTCGTTCTTCTTTTCAAACATTCACACACCCATTTATTCTTTCCCTATTGTGTTTTGGGTATGCAGTTGTAGTAATTAAAGTAGGCACAAATGCAGTGATCAAAAAGAAATGATGAGCGTACATTCACATTCTCGTTTCATCGTTCCTTTCTTGTTGCTCCCATGCCGATGGATTGTTTCTATCGCAATCTTTAAGCGTTAAAGGAAGCTACCGTACAGACATAGGAATTTATGTTTATACTTGGGAACTAATTACATACTGACATAATCGTCGGTATTGCTTTCGTTTCCCAAAAGTTATAAATATATCGATTTCGGAAAAGAAGCTCTGTATTTGGCCAAGATGTCGAGGAAGAAGGTCCCTTACGTACTGGTTGTATCGAGTAAGATGTGGAGACGGGGGTTTGAAAGCGGACAGAGGTACTGCGGGGACGGGCGTCCCTTACCTGATTGATCGCTACCTGGCGAAGGGGCAAGTGTGGCAAATGTCCGGCGTGGCAAATGTCCGGCGTGGCAAATGTCCGGCATTCGAACTGGAGCCGAGCTCGCGGCCGCAGACTGTAAGTACCTGGCGCGCCAACGTCCGAGTGCTTCTCCTCGGTCACTTCCGGTGCGGTTCTCCTCTTGCCACCGGCGACGGTCGTTCGCTGCAGTACGGGAAGCCAGGATCCGTTTACCTTAAGGCTTTTCTCTTTCTTGTTGAAACTGTTCGCGCGTTTTTGTATTTCTACAGCATCTCAGTGACGCTCTGGAGCACATCGCTTGCATTTTCCCGCAAGACATCACAAAGGTCTTCCGTGCATGTCTCACCACGAGCTATTTCACGTGGAATGGCGATTTCTACGAACAGCTGGATGGCGTCGCCATGGGTAGTCCTCTTAGTCCAGTGGTGGCCAATTTCTTCATGGAACAATTCGAAGCACAGGCACTGGACTTGGCGACTTACAAACCTAGGGTGTGGTACAGGTATGTCGATGATACTTGCATTGTGTGGAGCCATGGTGAAGAACAGCTCGGTGACTTCTTAAGACACTTGAACAGCCTCCATGCCAACATAAAATTTACCATGAAAGTAGTAAAGGACAAAAACTGCCATTTCTAGAAGTGCTGGTCACAAGGAATGGTGAAAATCTGTGACAAAGCGTGTATCGAAATCCGATACACGCGGACCGATACCTGCACAAACTATCAAACCACCACCCGAGCCAGAAAAGGGGCATAATTAATACGCTCGTAACGCGAGCAGGAAGAATATGTGAGCCGCAGCACCTCGGACGTGAAATGCAACACCTGGAAAGTGTTCTGAGGAGCAGTGGGTACTCCACTAGTTATATTAGAAGTGTATCAGAGCCATACACTCGGCGAAGTAAGGAATCAGAAAAAGAAATGTCGGGTACGGCCTTTCTGCCATACATTCCCAGAATGACGGACAGAATCGGCCGTATATTGCACAAACACGGCGTAAAGACGATTTTCAAATCGACAAGGAAGATCAAAGAGTGCCTTAGATCGGTAAAGGAGAAAACGGACCCACTTGCAATGTCGGGTCTGCAGCTCATACAAAACAAAGTACCCAAAATCATAAGCAATGCTCCACGATACACACGCATCGCGGACCTTCACCGGGAATACCGACTTGAGACTCTCAAGGAGGTAATCCACAAACTCACCACAAGACTGTACAGAAACTCCAGACATTCGCAGAACTCGTTTATTCTGAATCTGGGGAACTACGACCACAACCATAGATGGAAACATAAAAGACCAAAAGACATACTTGTAAGGACCTAACATCTATGGCCTAGGGCACGCAAACACAACGGTACAGGTGAGCCCCTGTTAATCAGACGCCATTACTGGATATCCAGCTGGAATACACTGCCGAAAAACTGGCACCACGCAGGGAAGCCGTACCGGACACTGCATGCAGACAAGCTCCACACATCAAGGAGGCTGCAGCAACTGGGATACATCGTCATCGCTTGCCACGGTAATGATGCATGATACTCATACTAACAAATCTAACCTTGCATGAACTATCGCAGCTAGTAAGCCACTACTGCTCTTACTACCCATCCCACTGTCGCAGATGTTTTTTTCCCACGGCACGAGCCTTGGCACTTTTTTCCCTCTGCTCTTCAAATTGCTACCCTCACTCGCGTTTCGTCCACGATCTATCACCTGATGGACCGTGTTAGTGCGTAGTCTTACCCAGACGCACGCATAACAGCACAGCCCAGCATCCTGTGATCCATTTACTAGGTAAGTAACATGTTGACGGAGGTGACAGTAGAACTTTTGGTTTGGTCACCACGTTGGTACGGTCGTGGAGGGGCCCCATCTCTATTTTCTTTTAAAAAAAGCTCGGCTCCAGTTCACCATCGGCAATGGAGGGTGAAGCTTTGACAATGCCAGCCTCTCGTGCTTGGGAAACGCCAGTAAAATCATTAGATAAACGGCGGCCGAAGAACCCGAGACAGAAGTCAATAGGCAATTTGTCCATGTGGAATTATCTGAAAGGGAATATGATGAGTTCTCGTTTTTGGCTGAAGGTTGTCCTGCTGAGCTTGATGAAACTGACTGGTAAATAATAATACAGTTAATATGTCTTGCCAGTTTGGTGAAGAAGACGTTCGCGTACAGTGATTTCTTCTGATAGCGAAGTTGTAGATGATGAAGAATTTGTTAATAAAAAGCCATGAATAGCTCTGCTGCAGTCAGTTTCAGAAGTTTGGTTTACAAAGCTGACCGCAAAACAAAATTTGATGGAGAAAGAAATGCCTCAAAGTGAACGAAATATGGCTGCAATTCCAAGATGAGAGACATGTACGTCAAACGTGGAATGTAGTTATACAGTGTTTTCACACTGCATAAATACGGTCCACATTTGTCGCATAACTGTCTCTAAGTTTATCATAAACCAGTAAAGATTTATGTATCGGCAGTGGCAAATTACTACTTGCCAAAATTGTTGTATAATTATTATTTTCTTGTATATATGAATCTGCTTTAGAACTTGAACAGAAACTTGTGTTGGAAATCACATAGTTAAAAATGTTAACATTAAGAATCCTATTTTCTGTGTGCATTAACAAATACAGTTTACTGCTTCAAATAAAATATGTATAATGCTGAATAAAATGTTCTTGTTAAATAAAGGTGAAAGAAAATACAAAGCAAAGTCTAGTACGTTTTCACGGTAAGTAAGACCGGAGGTCACACACGTGGACCTCCATTTATGCCTTAGTGAATCATCATAAAATTATTTCATTTACATTTGTGTCACACTTATTTATTGGTTTGCTGGAAAATATGAAAAGAAACATTTGGTGCAACTTTTTTTTTATCTCAGGAGTGAAGAGGCTATAAATGAAATGTTATACATGTTTCTTGAAACTGTTATTACAAAATGTTGAATGTTGAGGGGTGTCCTCAGTTGGAGTCCACTTGGCAGGTCTTTCTTGTGCAGGCTCCGGACTTTCCATCTGACCGGCAGCGACAGATGTTACACCCCTCCTTGTACGTAGCACCGGGGGTGCAGGACACTTCTGGAAGACAAAACAGTTGCCATTACTGCTGTGTCCTTTGTTTAGCTCGTTCACAACTTGTTCAGTCAGTGATAATGCCACAGAACCTATTATACAATGTGTTTCAAATATACTATATTTCCAGAGGTGGTAGTATGGACCAAAACAACTAACAAATGCGTGTTCTAAAATGCGTACATTCAGAGCTGCGAGAACATGTTAATCGTCATTAGTGTGAAAAACGTCTCTTATACTTTAAGCTATTTTGTGTTACGAGCGAGCGACCAGTAGAATGCAGCAAGAAAATCAGTAAACAAATGTAAACATATCATTCTGTTAGTCTGAAACACCGCAGCTTGCTAGCATATGCCCAGGACTTAAGCAGAATCGTGAATACGGTTTACAATAACAATACTAACAGATGCTTACTACATTCTGTATCAACGGAAAATAAGAGAGGAATGAGTCCTGTCTGTTTACTGCATTCTGTAGGTCGTTTATAACAGCAAAGAACTTGTGGTAGAAGAGTAGTGTTTCACAGTAGCGGAATGAACAACTGCTCATATCCCGTAAGACCAGGTTCACAATCAAATGGGCAAAAAAAAGCAAAGATAGGAAATTTTTTTGAGAAAATGAAATTTTTATATTTTCAATAAAAAGAAGACCTGCGCCCTTGATTATGGTGTGACCGAGGGCCTGCGAGTCTGAAGTACGCAAACTGTGTGCAGTTTAGCCTCTCAGGAGTTATTTGAAATCAAAAATGGATAACATCGGTCAGTACTACATTAAATTTATGGGAGCTTATACCTAAGCACAATGAAACATCCTTAAATTTAATGATGTGGTGCTAACTCGAACTTTCAGTTCGGTTTTTTTTTCGCTCTTTATGGCTTTACAAAAAGAAATTAATACGAGGGTTAGAATTTTAATGGTGGCAACTATTTATTTACAGCTCGTACAAAATAGATACGTGTTTCAAAGTTTTACTGATCTTCAAAGAGATACTTTTAGCAGTGCCAGTTGTGTTGACAGTTCGAGCGGCGCGGTGTATTGCCCGTCGGATTTGTATCAGTTCTGAAGCGAATGCCGTGAAATGTTTCCTTCAGTATAGAAATCGAGTTGAACTCACGAGGGCTTAAGTCAGGGAAGTGCAGTAGGTGGTATAGCACGTACCAGCCCCATAAGTCAAACAAATCAGTAACAGCTTACACTGTACGTGCTTGAGCACTGTCCTGCAAAATGCTGGTCAGGTCCTGCAGAAAGTGTCGTCTCTTCTGTCTCTAAGTTGGTCGTAAGTTGTGTTCCAAAAATGAATAGCATAGAGACAGAATTGATGACACTTTCTGCAGGACAATACTCAAGCATGTACAGTGCAAGATGCTACTGATTTGTTTGACTGATGGGGCTGCTAAGTGCTATACCACCTACTGCACTCCCCTGACTTAAGCCCTCGTGAGTTCAACTCGATTTCTAAACAGAAGGAAATACTTCAAGACATTCGCTTCAGAACTGCTACAGATTCGACGGGCAATAGACCGCGCCGCTCGAACTGTCAACACAACTGGTAGTGCTAAGAGCATCCTACGACTTCCACATCGCTGGCAACGGGTTATACACAATACTGATGACCACTTTGAAGGTCAGTAAAAGTTTGAAACACGTGTCTATTTTGTACGAGCTGTAAATAAATAGTTGCCACTATTAAAGTTCCAACCCTCGTATTAACAAGTTTTATATATTATAGGTATAAATTCCCAAGAAAAGTTAACATGCTGCGGGCAGTTTCGTTAAATGGCTTCTCGAGAAAAAACGCATATGAAGTTTAGGGAAAACTTTCATACGTATTATTAGTTCAATTTGCATAAAAACTAAACGTTACTATGTATTTCTGATGTCGCTGAACACAGATCTGAAGTTAGAATTTGAAAATTCAAAACGGTTAGTCCAAAACTTACTTCTTGACGAGTTTTGCCCAAAATTTGACCCACGCTAGTTATGTTTAGTCTGTAATCCCAGGATCATATATCAACCCCTCATCTAACTCGAATTGTTGCTGTAGTGCTATTTTGTCGTTCTTTTTGGCGGAAAAAGCCGATCCGGCTGAGCTACATAAATTATTTTGTGAATGTGCGTCATGGCACGACAAGTTTTCTACCTGAGACGGACGACGTCTCAGGCTGAGAACGTTCCCCGGCCGGCCATTACACAGCTTCGAACAATTGGCTGTAGAAACATTTGTAAGACACGGATTATAAAACCGCCGCGTACTAACATTCTAGACACATATATCTTTCAAAAATACAATGAAATATCGAATTTTCGACCATTTTGAATGAGGACGTGGCCTTAAGGTATGCATTTTTTTTGAGTCATCAGTCTTCTGACTGGTTTGATGCGACCCGACACGAATTATTCTTCTGTGCCAACCTCTTCATCACAGAGTAGCACTTGCAACCTACGTCCTCAGTTACTTTCTGGATGTATTCCAATCTCTGTCTCCCTCTACTGTTTTTGCCCTCTACAGCTCCCTTTAGCACCATGGAAATTATTCCCTGATGTCTTAATAGGTGTCCTATTAACCTGTCCCTTCTCCTTGTCAGTGTTTTCTACGTATTCTTTTCCTCTCCGTATCTGCAGAGAACCTCCTCGTTCTTTACCTTATTAGTCCTCATAAATTCCAACATTCGTCTGTAGCATCACATCTCAAATGCTTCGATTCTCTTCTGTTCTGGTTTTCCAACAGTCCATGTTTCTCATTCATACAATTGTTAGAAATTTCTTCTTCATGTCAACGCCTATGTTTGATACTAGTAGACTTGTCTTAGCCAGGAATGTGCTTTTTGCCGGGGCTAGTCTGCTTCTGATGTTCTCCTTGCCCCGTCCGTCATTGGATATTTTACTTCCTAGGTAGAAGAATTCCATAACTTCATCTACTTCGGTGACCACCAATACTGATGTTAAGTTTCTCGCTGTGCTGATTTCTACTACTTCTCATTGTTTACGTCTTTCTTCGATTTACTCCCAATCCATATTCTGTACTCATTAGACTGTTCATTTCATTCAGCAGATCATGTAACTCTTCTTCACTTTCACTCAGGATAGCAATGTCATCAGCGAATCGTATCATTCGTATTGAGAGTTGGCAATAGTCTCTTAGGATTTAAAGGTTGGCTACAGCGCGCATACACAAGCTCTGGAATCTAAGATATTGTTGTCGCGCTTCGCAGCGCACGGATTAACTAGTGGCAGTAATGAGGCCAGTGTAGGGGCCCGCCTGCTATGGTGCGCACGTGTGTTGGGCGAGGGGTCGTCGCCGAGCTGCTGTACTGCCGTGTCCGCCAGCAGCGACACAGGATTTGGTATTTAGTTGATATTTTTTATAATTTGCAACACGCTTATTAATTTAAAGAAAAGGGTTTGCGTATGTGCGTAGCAGCAGACGGTAATTTTGATAATGATACGACTTGAATTCTTAAGGGAAACCATTGATAGGCAAATAGATTAAGTATTGATTTTTTTCATTGATTTCTTTTTTAATTGTCGGGAATTGTTTCACTATGTATTTAATTGAGAAGTATTTCAGTCTGTCTCAAGAGTTTGATTAATTTGTAATCTTGCTTTAATGCCACTGGAGCCAGATTTACATACAAAGCGATTGTTCAAAGAGCTTCTAGCGTTTTGTTAATTGAATGAGAAAGAATCGCTTTCAAAATAGAGTTTTTTTTTTAAAGGAATTACGTGTTTGGGTTATCATTTATCGAGTTTAGATTTGACCAAGCCCTTTCTCTTGAATTATATGTAGTTGTAGTAAGCAGCATCAGCCGCAGCAACAGCAGGAGCCGCCATAGAGAACATGCATTGCACTCAGCATGAATAACAGGTTTTTTTATATTTTTGTTAAATAATGGAATGCAGCAGATCAAGCAGTGTCAGCAGGAAGACCAAGTAAGTTATTTGTTGTGCACAGGAAAAAAAAGGAAAAAATAGTTAGACGATCTCTGTAATAGCAAAGTTAACAAGAGTACAAGCACGAGATTTTCCGTAGAAAACACGAGACAAGAAGATAGAGCTCGCGACTTTCACCTGTTGACATGCCTGCCAGGATACTTTTTTTTTTGGACGAGTCGTAGTTAGATATGCTTCGTCTTTCTACTGCCAACTGCAAGCTTACGCAACAGTAATCATTAGTGGAGGCACAGCATTTTGATCGCTTGCGCACTGGTTTGTACTAACAAAAAATTTTATTTCAGCAGTTTTGGCTTTGAATTTGTTGGTGCATTGTGTAATAGTTAATTGAACAGTGGAATTTTTAGGATAGCGGTGTATTTTAGTGACATATTTTCATTCGCATTGCGACCATGAGGGCGCGAGAGCACAAAAGAAAATGGAAAATAATGCAGATGCTACTGCAAACGCGAACGTAGATACGGCTGCGAACATGAATGTAGGAGCGGTTTCAAACGCAGTTTACGAAAATTCGGAACAGAGAGTAGAAAATTCTTTTGAGAATACTGAGATCCAGAATTTTCGAACAATACTGCGGAGAATCGGAATGTAGGCGAACATTGCCAACAATGCGTGATGAACAACTGTGTGCTACACGTAACTTTAGGACATGACAATACAGTGACGCAAACCGATCTCATTATGAGAAATTCCAGCGTTTCTTCCGCCTCAAAAGTGCAGAGTAATTTTGTTTTCCCCACTTTCGGTGGAAATTCAGGTCTGGTTGCCACTCCGATAGAGCGGAGTAATTTTGCCTTTCCTTCTGTTAGTGGAAATGCAGCTACTGCTTCTGCTTTAACAGAGAAGAGTAACGTTGCACTCCCTGCCCCCAGTATTGATGTTTTACAATTATTACTGAGTAAACTCACTGAATTTAATGACTGACAGGAGAGTAAACTCACTGAATTTAATGACAGACAGGAGAGTAAACTCATTGAATTTAATGACAGACAGGAAAGTAAATTCACTGAATTTAACAACAATAACGCAAAGAATTTCAAATCGCTTCAGAACGAAATTAACGAGAATCTCAAATTGTTTCGGGGTGAGGTGAATGACAATTTAAATAGTAAATTTGAAGAAATGACCAGTCAGTTGAAAAGTCAAGTACGTGAAGAATTCAAATCAGATATTAATAATCTTGTATCCCGACTTGATCACGTACAAAATGTTGATATTGCTGAAGTGAAACGACAGACGTCACAACAAGAATTGCAAGTAGAGGAATTAGCGAAAAATGTTGAGTACTGCAGTTACAGACCACCAATGAAGTTTCAAAGACAGAAACTCAATTAATGACAGTAACTAAACAGGTAGATGAATTATCCATGAAAGTGACAGAACTGAGCAGCGGGTTAGATACGAGGTCAGATGACACTCAGCCGGTACCGATAGCGGATACCGAAGAATTTCAGACTCTGCAACGCTTTAAACAAGGGCAGATGACAATCAGCAAAACAAACGTGACGTAAAAAATATACAGAAACACCTTGCCAGCTTCGAAGAAAAGATCGATCGCAGCAATGACACGGGTAGATCCGATAATTACCAAATTGGTAACGACAATGAGCGCGTTAATTATGGAAATGCCGACCACTTTTCTCGTAAATATGACACGTTTGCGGACGTAATGAAGGAAACGTGAATCATGCTGTAAAAGAAAACTCATGCGCTAAGAAAAATGACGAGTTTCACTATAAGCATTTTCTCACAGTTAGAAAATTTAAAATTTTTCGGAATGCTAGTCACGAAATCCACCATCGAGAGTGGTTGCAACAATTTGACTATTCTTTACCACCAACATGGCCAAATGGCCACAAACTGGAATTCATTTGCAGTTATCTTGAAGGACAGCCTGCAACAAGAATGCGCTCAATAGTACGTGAATGTCACACATATGGTGATTTTTATCACGCATTCTTATCTGCTTACTGGTCAGAGACTACACAAGATCGTGTAAAATATTACATCATTATGATGCAAAGTTATGAGCAGTCGAAATTTTCAACTCCAGTGCAATATTTTGAAAACATGATGTGCATGAACAGATATTTGACGAATCCGTACAGTCAGTCGGAATTAATTCGTATCTGTCTGACAAAACTGCCGATCAGATTACGCCACATAATTTTGGCAGATAGGTGCAAAGATGACTAGGAGGCATTCCAAGCTCTTTTGCAAGAATTAGAATTTGAGAACTATGAAAACACACAAAGAGATAATAGTAATCAGTATTGGAAAAATAATAATCCGCGTATGGAACCCGGACGAACCTCACGAGTACAGGGCGGAAGAAGATAGGCGCGATATGGGACATCAACCGTATAACACAGATCATAGACGCCAGAGAAATGATTTTTATGGTCATAGGAACTCTCAGTACAGTAATAGAGACCGCGGACCGCGAGAGCAAAGGCGTTGTGGAAATGAAAATTATTTTAGAAGGAATGGTCGCGGTAGAGACAACCGAAATTGGCGTGGACACGCAAATTACAATTCGGAACGCGGTGCTCATGCAGAATACAGAGCATCGAGCTCACGTGACAATTACGGTCATAACGATAATGAGAACCAAGACAGTTATGATGAGGGGACAAATCAAAATTGGCAGGATCACAGAAATTCCAATTTAGAGCGTGACGACAATGTAGAAATCAGACCACCCAAACAAAGCAATAATTCGCGGCAACACGAGCTGGCACAACAGTTACTAGCAACAAGGACTACAAAGGAACCGTTTGTTGCGGCGGAAAGCCGACACGCAAATTATGTTAACTTTGTTGGAGTGGAGGACATATTATTACAACAAAATGACAACAGCGAAATTATGTATAATCATCGAATTATAAAAATCTCGGTAGGAAATATTCTACTTTCAGCTGTACTTGATTCTGGCAACCCTGTGAATGTAATTAGCGAGACAATGTTTAAGAAGTGTGAACAGGCATCTGTTTGTCCAACCTTGCCATTATTAAAGACCAAATTAAAGGGAGTCATTCAAGGAAAGAGTGTAGACGTACGCAATCAGACTTCTTTAGTTTTCAGGTGTCAAGGACACGAGTTTTCTGCAAATTTTTTAGTAGTCCCTCTTTTATCAACAGAAATGATTTTGGGTGTGGAATTCCTACGTGAATATATGTTAAACTTTTGTAATGCTGAAGTCATGTTACGCGTTAATCAAATGCTAGTCACGCTTAAATTTCAAGGATGGCTAACAAAGGAGGATGAGGAAGTGAGTTATTTGCGTTTTCTCTTTCCGCTTGAGGCACAACAACCACTGAATTTGTCTAATAGTTGCACGGATAACATCACTACGTTGTACTGTGAAACAGAACAACCCATTAGTACAGAACAATTAATGGAAAGGAAAGTTTACCGAGACGAAGTAGATCCTAATGCAGACACTGATGAGTTATTTGAAATATTGCAAACAAATTGTGAAGTTTTTCTCACAAAACAGGAACAATATGTAACTTTCTTTATGAATTCAAGGTCAAAGAACATAATAAATTTTTTATACCACCATATGTCATCGCATTGACACACAGAGACAAAGTCAAACAGGAAATACAATCCATGTTAGAGCAGGGAATCATCGAACCTGCTGTGAGTTCATATAACAGCCCATTACACGTGGTAAAGAAAAGGGATAATCCCATTAGACTGGTTCTTGATTTCAGACAAATTAACAAAGTAATCCAACCTGAAACCGATAGACCACAGACTCTAAATGAACTATTGCAAAAACACCATGAAGTGGGAAGTATAGCATTACAGCACATCAAGAAAGCTGCAGACAGAAGAAAGAAACTGCATAATCCACGAGTCAACGTCAAGAATTTACAGGTAGGTCAAAAGGTATTGCTTAGATCACATCGACTATCTCATAAGGGAAAATATTTGAGTAGGAAGCTTTTCTTGGTGTATGAAGGACCCTTCCGTATACGACACATTGCACACTCAACCGCTGTGGAACTTTAGACAATACGATCACATAAATCGCGAGATCTTCATCACTTATCACACATTAAAATTTTCAAGGAATAAGGCCCTATGGGGTTTACTGATCTTTAGTAAATATATGTTTGGCGAGCATAGGTGCCCCAGCCGTTACAATATATTCTTCCGATTTTAGTTTTCAGTACTGTTTCATAATCTTTGACTAACCTGTTTATCTATTAATCTTTTACTATCAATCTATCCTGTATGAAAGACCAAGAATGAATGATTATGAATGATTTGTATTGTTTGAGAAAATGAGAACTTTGCAAAGGGACATTTCTGACGAGATGATTATACCAGCTGTTGACATCTTGCGACTGTTCACTGAAACAATGAAATTTTCGTGACTTATTTGAAGGAAAATGCAAGAAATAACTATGTACGTTTTTTAGGGAGAAATAACATGAAATAACAGAAACTGTTGACATTATCTTCAGCTAAAATATAGTGTATAAGTGGCTCTGAATTGAGAAGGTATATTTGATGGGCAATAGTGTAATTAGGAAACCTTCGAACTGACACTTGTTCTGATTTAGGAGGTAGTTTGAAGAGTGATGATTTATGTGGATTTTTCATGTTTATTAGTTTGCTAGGTAAGGCGTATGAGGATTTATGGACCACTCATGAATAGTGTGACACAATGAGGAAGCACTTTGCAGATATTTATAGAACAAGAGAAGGTAAGAAAGATACACATCTAAACGAAGAAACCCACAACGGTATTCTATGAAGGAAGATATAGCTTACACAAATTTGTGTAAAATTTAAGTCACAGTAATGTTAAGGTCGAGTACACACTTACTTAAAATCTAAGTCACAGTAAATTTAAGACATAATTATGAGTCACAAAAGGAGTTCTGATACAAATACACAGCAAAGTGTTATATTATGTGATGAATGAGTGCCAAGAATATTTTTTGCTCTGTGAAATTGTGTAATGGTAAGAATGATAGTTTCGCTTCTCTCCTTATTGTTGTTAAGGTTGAGTTTATTGCATTTCTTACAGGAAACATGACCGCAACAGAAGTTTTCTCCATTGCAGAAACGAAAGCACTTAACGTGACGTAATTTTGTGTAGTAGACGATATTTTCAGTTCGGAGCGTAGCATACTTACCGTTAAGGGTCGCGAGAAGAACGTTCCAGAAACAGTCGACCGTGACAAAAAAAAAAAAAAAAAAAAAGACACTGAGTTATGACCTAGATAATTATGTCATGCATTAAACGATTTATTTTCTCTTTCCAGAGTGAAATGACTCTTACGCCAAGAGGCGAGAGTATCTGCCATATTTTAGGAATGTGTAAATAGTAGTGTAAAATAAGTCAATTTAATATTTATCTAGTATTTTTCTATTTCATGATTGCCATTTATTGATGCAGTGCCGATTCCAGCACGAGGTTAATTGGAAAGTGATGATTTTTCTCTTGTCATGTCATAAATTTATTTATTGTCACCTTGATGAATAAACCATTTCTTTCAGTTTCTACTGGACAGATGGAGGAGTTTTGTGTGTTGTATTTTGTGAACAATCTATTTTTTTATTATTAGGTTTGTAGATTGTTTCTTTTTCTTGTTTTTTTGTGACCATCCAAGGTATGGCCACACAGATTCATACAAAAACTAGGGAGGCCTCCAAACAGAGACAATGAGGACTCCATATAAAAACGATTGAGACGCTATGCCACAGACATTGACGTTTGACATCAGAAATATTGACAGTCATTACAGACTGATAATTATAAATTTGGTATAACTTAGTAATGAGAGTGTAAAAATTCTGCCGCAAAGTCACGTTATTATTCACTAAATTTTGTACATATTCATGAATTGATTTGGCAAGCTGTTGGCTAGACTTTTTCTAAATGATTCTGTAACTTTTATTATACACTCCTGGAAATGGAAAAAAGAACACATTGACACCGGTGTGTCAGACCCACCATACTTGCTCCGGACACTGCGAGAGGGCTGTACAAGCAATGATCACACACACGGCACAGCGGACACACCAGGAACCGCGGTGTTGGTCGTCGAATGGCGCTAGCTGCGCAGCATTTGTGCACCGCCGCCGTCAGTGTCAGCCAGTTTGCCGTGGCATACGGAGCTCCATCGCAGTCTTTAACACTGGTAGCATGCCGCGACAGCGTGGACGTGAACCGTATGTGCAGTTGACGGACTTTGAGCGAGGGTGTATAGTGGGCATGCGGGAGGCCGGGTGGACGTACCGCCGAATTGCTCAACACGTGGGGCGTGAGGTCTCCACAGTACATCGATGTTGTCGCCAGTGGTCGGCGGAAGGTGCACGTGCCCGTCGAGCTGGGACCGGACCGCAGCGACGCACGGATGCACGCCAAGACCGTAGAATCGTACGCAGTACCGTAGGGGACCGCACCGCCACTTCCCAGCAAATTAGGGACACTGTTGCTCCTGGGGTATCGGCGAGGACCATTCGCAACCGTCTCCATGAAGCTGGGCTACGGTCCCGCACACCGTTAGGCCGTCTTCCGCTCACGCCCCAACATCGTGCAGCCCGCCTCCAGTGGTGTCGCGACAGGCGTGAATGGAGGGACGAATGGAGACGAGTCGTCTTCAGCGATGAGAGTCGCTTCTGCCTTGTTGCCAAAGATGGTCGTATGCGTGTTTGGCGCCGTGCAGGTGAGCGCCACAATTAGGACTGCATACGACCGAGGCACACAGGGCCAACACCAGGCATCATGGTGTGGGGAGCGATCTCCTACACTGGCCGTACACCACTGGTGATCGTCGAGGGGACACTGAATAGTGCACGGTACATCCAAACCGTCATCGAACCCATCGTTCTACCATTCCTAGACCGGCAAGGGAACTTGCTGTTCCAACAGGACAATGCACGTCCGCATGTATCCCGTGCCACCCAACGTGCTCTAGAAGGTGTAAGTCAACTACCCTGGCCAGCAAGATCTCCGGATCTGTCCCCCATTGAGCGTGTTTGGGACTGGATGAAGCGTCGCCTCACGCGGTCTGCACGTCCAGCACGAACGCTGGTCCAACTGAGGCGCCAGGTGGAAATGGCATGGCAAGCCGTTCCACAGGACTACATCCAGCATCTCTACGATCGTCTCCATGGGAGAACAGCAGCCTGCATTGCTGCGAAAGGTGGATATACACTGTACTAGTGCCGACATTGTGCATGCTCTGTTGCCTGTGTCTATGTGCCTGTGGTTCTGTCAGTGTGATCATGTGATGTATCTGACCCCAGGAATGTGTCAATAAAGTTTCCCCTTCCTGGGACAATGAATTCACGGTGTTCTTATTTCAATTTCGAGGAGTGTATATAATAGCATCACTATGGAATTACTTTTCTATTGTAGGATTATTTAAATATTTTATAACCAAAATGTGTATAACAATTATTGTAACGAATATTGTAACATTATTTTTCATCATCACTGGTAATGTAAAAATAGTAGTTAATTGGAGTTTGACGGCACAGGATTTATGCCTTGAAATTAAAATAATATTTTTTGTGTGGTGCCACATCTGTAATGATTCGTGGTCACAATCAAAACTTTGCCACTGTTATTGGGCAAACTAATCGTAAGAAAATTAGCTTGTCACCGTGTGGTGAGCCTTTTATTATGGCTGAATTGAAAAATACATGCCACAAATCTGTGATTGCTGTGGTGAGAAATTTAAAGAATATTGACTTTGCCACCGTGTGGTGAGCCTCACATTATTCATGACTTGAGATATATGCCAAAAATCTGTAATTGCTGTGGCAATAAAGAAAACATTTCACGTGCCTGTTTATATGATATAATATTATTCCTTGCTTAATTTCTGTAATTAGGTCAGAGATATCGTATTTTAAAGGGAGAATCTATTTTCTATAAAATATGACGTTTCCAGTATAGAGAAATACTCGACCGAGACTTGTACTACATAAGTTTGAGGAAGTACTTATGCAATAATGCATTGACGTGTGGTTGTCAGTGGACACGAGGTCCCTGAGTCTGCCAACACTGTCAAACTGTGTCATCCTGGGAGAATGGACGTTACGTATGGTTGTCACTGTACACAAGGTCCCTGAGTCTGCTTACGTTCTCAAACTATATCACCAGAGGAAAATTTGACTTCAGGTGTGTTTGTCAGTGGATATGAAGTCCCTGAGTCTGCCTACACCTGAAATTAACTGATCATGGAAAACAGGTGTGGTTGTCAGTGGATATGAAGTCCCTGAGTCTGCTGCACTTAAAACATGTAGACCTGGTTTCTTTTGACCAGAGGGAACTGCGAGCATAAAAACATAAAATATCGTGTAGTCAGGCCATTACTGACTAACGCCAAGGAAATGTAAGTGCCCACATGCACAAAATAAAATATTATTTTTACTGGTTATTAGGTTATGGTAGCTTATTGAAGACTATTCAATGCTTAAGTAGTTATTGTTACACATCTGTTAAAACTTATATGATCTTTTTTATCTACTTATGTAAGAAACTTGTTATATTTCCTTTGATGTTTTCTTATTACATACATACTAGGCTAGCAACATTTTCATATTTTTTTGTAAATGGAGCCATGTTTTCTCCTTTCCAATCAATTAGGCAAGCAACATTTCTACCATTTTGTATAAAATTTTAGCATTTTTCTCTTGCCTATATGCCATGCAAGAAAATTTTCGTCGTTTAAACAAAAATTTTTACTTAGATGCTAAGCAAGAAATACTTTTAGTCATTGGATAAATTGTAACATTTTTTCTCTTTGCCTAGTTTTTTCGTCGTTTTGTAAAAAAATTTACTGTTTGTTCCTTGCCAATATGTCAGGAAGAATAACCCCGCAAAATTTTCAAAAATGAGGTTGGGGTTTATGAGAGTTGGCAGTACTCTCTTAGGATTTAAAGGTTGGCTACAGCGCGCATACACAAGCTCTGAAATCTAAGATATTGTTGTCGCACTTCGCAGAGCACGGATCAACTAGTGGCAGTAATGAGGCCAGTGTAGGGGCCCGCCTGCTGTGGTGCGCACGTGCGTTGGGCGAGGGGTCGTCGCCGAGCTGTTGTGCTGCCGTGTCCGCCAGCAGCGACACAGGATTTGGTATTGAGCCGAAATTTTTTATAATTTGCAGCGCGCTTATCAACTTAAAGAAAAGGGTTTGTGTATGTGCGTAGCAGCAGACGGTAATTTAATAATGATACGAGTTGAATTCTTAAGGGAAACCATTGTCAGGCGAAAAGATTAAGTATTGATTTTTGTCATTGATTTCTTTTTTAATTGTCAGGAATAGTTTCACTATGTATTTAACTGAGAAGTATTTCAGTCTGTCTCAAGAGTTTGATTAATTTGTAACATTGCTTTAATGCCACTGGAGGCAGATTTACATACCATGCGATTGTTCAAAGAGCTTCTAGCGTTTTGTTAATTGAATGAGAAAGAATCGCTTTCAGAATATAGTTGTTTTTTTAAAAAAAGAATTACGTGTTTGGGTTATCATTTATCGAGTTTAGATTTGACCAAACCCTTTCTCTTGAATTATATGTAGTTGTAGTAAGCAGCAGCAACCGCCGCTTAACAGCAGGAGTCGCCATACAGAACATGCATTGCACTCAGCATGAATAATAGGTTTTTTATGTTTTTGTTAAATAATGGAATGCAGCAGATCAAGCAGTGGCAGCAGAAAGACCAAGTAAGTTATTTGTTGTGCACAGGACCAATAAAAAAATAAAAGTTAGACGATCTCCGTAATAGTAAAGTTAACAAGAGTATAAGCACGAGATTATCCGTAGAAAACACGAGATAAGAAGATAGTGCTCGCGACTACCAGTAACTTTTTACCTTGGGTTTTGATTCCACGCCTGAACCTTTCTTTTATTTTCACCATCGCTTCTTCGAAGTACAGATTAAACAGTAGGGGCGAAAGACTACATACCTGTCTTACACACTTTTTCATCCGATCACGTCGTTCTTGGTCGTCCGCTCTTGGCCATCTTGGCTCTTGTGCAGATTGTATAAAAACGCTCTCCTTATAGCTTATCAACTGCCTTGCCGCAGTGGGTACACCGGTTCCCGTCAGATCACCGAAGTGAAGCGTTGTCGGGTGTGGTCGGCACTTAGATGGGTGACCATCCGGGCCGACGTGCACTGTTGCCATTTTTCGGGGTGCACTCAGCCTCGTGATGTCGTTTGCGGAGACATTCCACCGAATGGTAGCGGCTCCGGTCAAAGAAAACCAACATAACGACTGGGAGAGCGGTGTGTTGACCACACGCCCCTCTTATCCGCATCGTCAGCTGAGGATGACAAGGCAGTCGGATGGTCCCTAAGGGCCACTTGCAGGCTGAAGACGGAGTGCCTATAGCCTACCACTATTTTTCTCAGAATTTCGAACATCTTGCACAATTTTAGATTGTCAGACGCTTTTTCCACGTCGACAGACTCTATGAACGTGTCTTCATTTTTCTTTAGTGGTGTTTCCATTATCAACCGCAATGTCAGACTTGCTAGCCGGCCGGGGTGGCCGAGCAGTTCTAAGCGCTACAGTTTGGAACCGGGCGACCGCTAAGGTCACAGGTTCGAATCCTGCCTCCGGCATTGATTGGTGTGATGTCCTTAGGTTAGTTAGGTTTAAGTAGTTCTAAGTTCTAGGGGACTGATGACCTCAGAAGTTAAGTCCCATAGTGCTCAGAGCCATTTGAACCATTTGAACCATTCAAAATTGCTCCTCTTGTGCCTTTACCTTTCCTGAAGCCTAACTGATTGTCATTTAACACACTCTGAATTTTCTTTTTCATTCATCTGTATGTTATTATTGTAAACAACTTGGATGCATGACCTGTTAAGATGAATGTGCGATAATTTTCGAATTTATCAGCTGTTGCAGTCTTCGGGATTATGTAGACTATTTTTTCCGAAAGTCCGATGGTATGTCGCCACATTCATACATTCTACATAACAACGTGAATGGTCATTTTAAAGCCACTTCCGCCAATGATTTTAGGGATTCTGATACAATGTTATCAATCGCTTCAACCTTATTTCATCTTAAATCTTCCAAAGCTCTTCTAAATTCTTATTCTATTGCTTGATCCATATCTTTTCTATATCGACTGCTGTTTCTTCTTCTGTCACGTCGTCAGACAAACCCTCCACCTCACAGAGGTCCTCACTGTACTCTCTCCTCCTATCCGCTATCTGCATATAACAATGGAATTCCAATTTATCTCCATTTCTTCACATTTTTCATGCAGCTATTTCACCTTAGCTTCCCTGCACTTCCTATTAATTCGTTCGTATGTGATTTGTATTTCGGTATTCCAGAATTTCCTTGAAAATTTTTTTACTTCTTTCTTTCGTCTATCAACTGAGTACACTGAAGTGTTAAAGAAACTGGTAAAGGCATGCGTATTCAAATACAGTAAACCGGCAGTATACGGCGCTGCGGTCTGCAACGCGTATGTAAGACAACAAGTGTCTGGCGCAGTCGTTAGATCGGTTACCGCTGCAACAACGGCAGGTTATCAAGCTTTAACTGAGTTTCAGCGTGGTGTTACAGTCGGCGCACGAACGAGAGAACAGAGCATCTCCGAGGTCGCGATGAAGTAGGGATTATCCCGTACGAATGTTTCCACGAGTGTACCGTGAATATTAGAAATCCGCTAAAACATCAAATCTCCGACATCGCTGCGGCTGAAAATATATCCTGCAAGAACGAGACCAACGACGACTGAAGAGAATCGTTCAACGTGATCGAAATGCAGCCCTTCCTCAAATTGCTGCAGATTTCAGTGCTGGGCCATCAACAGGAGTCAGGGTGCGAACAATTCAACGAAACATCATCGATATTGGCTTTCGGATCCGAAGGCCCACTCGTGTACCCTTGGTTCAAATGGCTCTGAGCACTATGGGACTTAACAGCTGTGGTCATCAGTCTCCTAGAACTTACAACTAATTAACTCTAACCAACCTAAGGACATCACACACACCCGTGCCCGAGGCAGGATTCGAACCTGCGACCGTAGCAGTCGCACGGTTCCGGACTGCGCGCCTAGAACCGCGAGACCACCGCGGCCGGCGTGTACCCTTGATGACTGCACGACACAAAGCTTTACCCCTCACCTGGGCCCGTCAACACCGACCTTGGACTGTTAATGACTGGAGACATGCTGCACGGTCGGACGAGTCTCTTTTCAAATTGTATAGATCGGATGGAGATATACAGGTATAGAGACAATTTCATGAATCAAAAGACCCCGCATGTCTGCAGGGGACTGTTCAAGCTGGTGGAGGCTCTGTAATGGAGTGGAGCGTGTGAAGTTGGGGTGATATGGAACCCCTGATACGTCTAGATACGATTCTGACAGGTAACACGTACGTAATCACCTGTCTGATTATCTGCACCCATTCATGTCCGCTGTGCATTCCGACGGACTTGTTCAATTCCAGCAGGACAATGCGACACCGTACACGTCCGGAATTGCTGCAGAGTGGCTCCAGGAACACACTTATGAGTTTAAACATTCCCGCTGGCCATTAAACTCCTCAAATATGAATGAGCATATCTGTGAAGCCTTGCTGAGTGCTGTTAAGAAGAGACCTCCACCCTCTTCGTACTTTTACGGATTTATTGACAGTCCTGGAGGATTCAGGTGTGAATTCTCTCCAGCACAACTTTAGACATTAGTCGAATCCATGCCACATCACGTTGCGGCACTTCTGTGTGCTCACGGGGGCCCTACACGATATTAGGCAACTGTACCAGTTTCTTTGGCTCTCTAGTGTATTTCTTCCGTTACCCATGGTTTCTTCGCGGTTACCTTCTTTGTACCTATGTTTTCCTTTCCAACTTCTGTGAGTGTCCTTTTTAGAGATGTCCATTCCTACTCAAGTGTACTGCATGAACCATTCCTCATTGCCATGTCTATTGCTTTAGAGAACTTCAAACGTATCTCGTCAATTCTTAGTACTTCTGTATCCCACTTCATTGCCCATTGAGTCTTGCTGACTGGTCCCTTAAACTTCAGCCTACTCTTCATCACTACTACATTGTTATCTGATGCTATATCCGCTCCTTGGTACGCCTTACAATCCAGTATCTGATTTCGGAATCTCTGCCTGACCATGATGTAATCTGAAATCTTCGGGTATGACACGACCTTTTCCAAGTATACCTCCTCCTCTTGTGCTGCTCGAACAGAATATTCACGATAACTAGCTGTAACTTACTACAGAACTCAATTAGCCTTTCTCCTCTTTCATTGATTGTTCCAAGTTTATATTATCCTGTAATCTGTTCCTTCCCCTACAACTGCGTTCCGGTACCCCATGACTATTAGATTTTCATCTCCCTTTACATACTGTATTATCCTTTCAATATCTTGCCTGCCGATGTGGCCGTACGGTTCTAGGCGCTTCATTCCGGAACCGCGCTGCTGCTACGGTCGCAGGTTCGAATCGTGCCTCGGGCATGGATGTGTGTGATGTCCTTAGGTTAGTTAGGTTTAAGTAGTTCTAAGTTCTAGGGGAGTGATGACCTCAGATGACAAGTCTCATAGTGCTCACAGCCATTTGAGCCATTTTTTTTTCAATATCTTCATATACTTTCTCTGTCTCCTCATCTTCAGCTTGCGACATCGGGATGTATAGCTAAACTACCGTTATCGTTGTTGGTTTGCTGTCGATTCTGATAAGAACAACGCTGTCTCTGAACTGTTTACTGTAACATACTTTCTGGCCTACCTCCCTACTCATAGCGAATCCCACTTCCGTTATACCACTTTCTGCTGCTGTTGATATTACACTCTACTCATCTCACTAGAAATTCTTGTCTTCTCTCCACCAGGTTTTCTAGCTTCCATACCACATTTACACTTCTGTCATTGCATGCCCCGACTCATAGAACGTTATCGTTGGGTCGGTTATTCAGTCTTTTTCTCAATGTCACGTCCTCCTTGGCGGTCCCCTCCGGGAGACCCGAATGGTTAACTACTCTGAAATCTTTTGCCAACGGAGAGATCATCATGACAGTTTGTAAGGTGTCAGGAAAACCCAACACCTTCCCTGAAAACCCTGACATGATAGCAAATCCGGCAATATGTCACATAGCTCTGAATAAATCCTGGCATTAAATTAACCAAAGTAATATGATCAACGAGTCAGCAAATGGAATACCACAGACTAACACATGAACCATGGACCTTGCCGTTGGTGGGGAGGCTTGCGTGCCTCAGCGATACAGATAGCCGTACCGTAGGTGCAACCACAACGGAGGGGTATCTGTTGAGAGGCCAGACAAACATGTGGTTCCTGAAGAGGGGCAGCAGCCTTTTCAGTAGTTGCAAGGGCAACAGTCTGGATGATTGACTGATCTGGCCTTGTAACAATAAACAAAACGGCCTTGCTGTGCTGGTACTGCGAACGGCTGAAAGCAAGGGGAAACTACAGCCGTAATTTTTCCCGAGGACATGCAGCTTTACTGTATGATTACATGATGATGGCGTCCTCTTGGGTAAAATATTCCGGAGGTAAAATAGTCCCCCATTCGAATCTCCGGGCGGGGACTACTCAAGAGGATGTCGTTATCAGGAGAAAGAAAACTGGCGTTCTACGGATCGGAGCGTGGAATGTCAGATCCCTTAATCGGGCAGGTAGGTTCGAAAATTTAAAAAGGGAAATGGATAGGTTGAAGTAAGATATAGTGGGAATTAGTGAAGTTCGGTGGGAGGAGGAACAAGACTTCTGGTCAGGTGACTACAGGGTTATAAACACAAAATCAAATAGGGGTAATGCAGGAGTCGGTTTAATAATGAATAGGAAAATAGGAATGCGGGTAAGCTACTACAAACAGCATAGTGAACGCATTATTGTGGCCAAGATAGATACGAAGCCCACACCTACTACAGTAGTACAAGTTTATATGCCAACTAGCTCTGCAGATGACGAAGAAATTGAAGAAATGTATGATGAAATAAAAGAAATTATTCAGATAGTGAAGGGAGACGAAAATTTAATAGTCATGGGTGACTGGAATTCGAGTGTAGGAAAAGGGAGAGAAGGAAACATAGTAGGTGAATATGGATTGGGGGACAGAAATGAAAGAGGAAGCCGCCCGGTAGAATTTTGCGCAGAGCACAACATAATCATAACTAACACTTGGTTTAAGAATCATGAAAGAAGGTTGTATACATGGAAGAACCCTGGAGATACTAAAAGGTATCAGATAGATTATATAATGGTAAGACAGAGATTTAGGAACCAGGTTTTAAATTGTAAGACATTTCCAGGGGCAGATGTGGACTCTGACCACAATCTATTGGTTATGACCTGTAGATTAAAACTGAAGAAACTGCAAAAAGGTGCGAATTTAAGGAGATGGGACCTGGATAAACTGAAAGAATCAGAGATTGTACAGAGATTCAGGGAGAGCATAAGGGAGCAATTAACAGGAATGGGGGAAATAAATACAGTAGAAGAAGAATGGGTAGCTTTGAGGGATGAAGTAGTGAAGGCAGCAGAGGATCAAGTAGGTAAAAAGACGAGGGCTAGTAGAAATCCTTGGGTAACAGATGAAATACTGAATTTAATTGATGAAAGGAGAAAATATAAAAATGCATTAAGTGAAACAGGCAAAAAGGAATACAAACGTCTCAAAAATGAGATCGACAGGAAGTGCAAAATGGCTAAGCAGGGATGGCTAGAGGACAAATGTAAGGATGTAGAGGCCTATCTCACTAGGGGTAAGATAGATACCGCCTACAGGAAAATTAAAGAGACCTATGGAGATAAGAGAACAACTTGTATGAATATCAAGAGCTCAGATGGAAACCCAGTTCTAAGCAAAGAAGGGAAAGCAGAAAGGTGGAAGGAGTATATAGAGGGTCTATACAAGGGCGATGTACTTGAGGACAATATTATGGAAATGGAAGAGGATGTAGATGAAGATGAAATGGGAGATTTGATACGGCGTGAAGAGTTTGACAGAGCACTGAAAGATTTGAGTCGAAACAAGGCCCCTGGAGTAGACAATATTCCATTGGAACTACTGACGGCCGTGGGAGAGCCAGTCCTGACAAAACTCTACCATCTGGTGAGCAAGATGTATGAAACAGGCGAAATACCCTCAGACTTCAAGAAGAATATAATAATTCCAATCCCAAAGAAAGCAGGTGTTGACAGATGGGAAAATTACCGAACTATCAGCTTAATAAGCCACAGCTGGAAAATACTAACACGAATTCTTTACAGACGAATGGAAAAACTGGTAGAAGCCAACCTCGGGGAAGATCAGTTTGGATTCCGTAGAAACACTGGAACACGTGAGGCAATACTGACCTTACGACTTATCTTAGAAGAAAGATTAAGGAAAGGCAAACCTACGTTTCTAGCATTTGTAGACTTAGAGAAAGCTTTTGACAATGTTGACTGGAATACTCTCTTTCAAATTCTAAAGGTGGCAGGGGTAAAATACAGGGAGCGAAAGGCTATTTACAATTTGTACAGAAACCAGATGGCAGTTATAAGAGTCGAGGGACATGAAAGGGAAGCAGTGGTTGGGAAGGGAGTAAGACAGGGTTGTAGCCTCTCCCCGATGTTGTTCAATCTGTATATTGAGCAAGCAGTAAAGGAAACAAAAGAAAAATTCGGAGTAGGTATTAAAATTCATGGAGAAGAAATAAAAACTTTGAGGTTCGCCGATGACATTGTAATTCTGTCAGAGACAGCAAAGGACTTGGAAGAGCAGTTGAATGTAATGGACAGTGTCTTGAAAGGAGGATATAAGATGAACATCAACAAAAGCAAAACAAAGATAATGGAATGTAGTCTAATTAAGTCGGGTGATGCTGAGGGAATTAGATTAGGAAATGAGGCACTTAAAGTAGTAAAGGAGTTTTGCTATTTGGGGAGCAAAATAACTGATGATGGTCGAAGTGGAGAGGATATAAAATGTAGGCTGGCAATGGCAAGGAAAGCGTTTCTGAAGGAGAGAAATTTGTTAACATCCAGTATTGATTTAAGTGTCAGGAAGTCATTTCTGAAAGTATTCGTATGGAGTGTAGCCATGTATGGAAGTGAAACATGGACGATAAATAGTTTGGACAAGAAGAGAATAGAAGCTTTCGAAATGTGGTGCTACAGAAGAATGCTGAAGATTAGATGGGTAGATCACATAACTAATGAGGAAGTATTGAATAGGATTGGGGAGAAGAGAAGTTTGTGGCACAACTTGACCAGAAGAAGGGATCGGTTGGTAGGACATATTCTGAGGCATCAAGGGATCACCAATTTAGTATTGGAGGGCAGCGTGGAGGGTAAAAATCGTAGAGGGAGACCAAGAGATGAATACACTAAGCAGATTCAGAAGGATGTAGGTTGCAGTAGGTACTGGGAGATGAAAAAGCTTGCACAGGATAGAGTAGCATGGAGAGCTGCATCAAACCAGTCTCAGGACTGAAGACCACAACAACAACAACAACACAAGAATGTCTAAATGCATGTCATACCTCTCCACCGTGAAACAGACGCAGTTCCAAGGGGAGAAACGAGAACAGAAGCCGAGAGCAGAGCTGTGTAGGCTAGATGGCCCTACAATAAAAGCCGGACAATGGGACACCTGCATAGCCGGCCGACCGCCAAGAGGCCCATCCCCCCAGCCCATGTTAAAAGATAGAGCCCTCCAGAAGAACAGTATAGATCTTATGATAACACTAAAAGGGCGACACCAGCTGCAACTTTTAGCGTGAGACTATACACGTCTCTGTTACATAGCAAACATTAAAAACATTGCCCCACCACAAAAAGTATAACGTTTCTCATTGGATAGACAGAATTGTTGTAGGTGGAGCTTAAGGTTAACACTGAGACGCTGATTGGTCAGTTGAAACCACAGTCACATACCTTTTCCTTCAACCAACTTCGGTAAACAGTAGTAAGGATAAGTTTGAGAGAGTGGCTACCGAGACGGCGAGGTGTGTGGAGCTGCGCCGCCAGCCGTCCCTGATGCCTCCTAATCACCGACAAGGTAATGAACACACGCGATGCCACATAAGAGCGCATAAGATTTCACTCAGAACTGCAGAAGTCTCATCTGTTACATCCCCTTTTTACGTAATACTAGTGTCGATCGTCAATTAAACTTCGTGGTATTCACATTTGCTACTTGAAGTTAAAATCTGAAACGCGATGATTTTTCTGTTATATAATTATTGAGAAGCCACATCAGCCACTGTAATTTACGACAAGTTGAATAAGTAATTAAAGTTAATTGAGGAGCACTGTAGACCATTTTTGATAGTTTTCTCTTTTATGAAACTTAATTTAAACCTAGATTATGGATGTGATATGGCATAGGTCATCCTTCGATCCATTATAGAACTCGAAAGCCCATTCGGGGAATATTCGTTCACATTTTTGTTGAACGCAGTTGGTTTTTATCATCCTGTATTAAAATATTTCCTTTTATCAATAGTACAATTTATAAACAATGTTTTGTGAGTAGAATAAAAATTAGAATTCGAGTAGAATAAAAATTTTCGAAGTTATTTTACCAGCTAACTAAGAATAGGAAAGCCTTGAACCCCTTCCACTAAATTTAGTTAGTATTAAGATTCTTTTACAGGGAGTGCAGTGGAGCTGACGCTGAGATCATTAAGTATTTGGTTATATCATCGCTAGTCTCAATGAACTCTTCTGAACTCTACATGTCATGTGTGGTCTGGCGTCTCCTTACCAGCAATAGGTCCCAGGTTCAAACTAGTCAATTCCCTAAAAAAACACGCTCAGAGCGTCGGTGCGCGAAAGTGGTTGGGAGACACGACTTAGAACAAACAGACACCACGCAGAATGTTAGAAGTTTTTTAGTTACAGGCCACATGTCCTGTGGATATGCGTTGTGTGTCTGTAACATGTTGGTTTCCCTTGCCTTCCACATCCTTATGCCATTGGCCATTGCTGATTCTGCCACCTTTAAGAGTAGTTTCCCACCGCAAGGACAAGGGAGTGCCTTGAACCTCTGTCCACTCTTCCACCCTCTCTAAAAAGAATGAAGGTGACTTCTTATGCCGGATGTCTTCGGCCGCCAAGCTGATTATTAGTCAAAATTTAAGTGGTGGTGGGTTTCGAACCTGAGACTGAGGACGTTTTGATTACTAACCAAAGAGATACCCCTAGTCCATTTCAGAGCCCACGTTTACGGGGCACCTTTGCCTTGTTTCAGTCTCCGCTATCACCTCTCAAAATGTGGAATACTTTTCTAACACGCTCTACACCACATTGTGACCTCCCTCCATAACCAAGGTCGCTAACCCACGCCTGTGCAGTGGCGCTCACTCGCAGGTAAGCTGGTTCGAATCCTGGTGTGGGAAGAAATTTTCGCTGTCAGTATTTGCCAGGCAGTATAGTAGTATAAAGTCTCTGACCACCAGTCCTTGCGCCAAAGTGCTGGATTAAATTCCAAACTTCTCCACAGTGTTTCACGAAGAGAGGGCACGTCGGATGGGGACGTTAAGCTAGGGAGGGCCCCTTGGTGCTCTCCAAGAGTAGCTGGCTATGTGGCGGCACCGGGCATGACCCTCCCCCTTCACTTCATCCATGACAACACAAACATAACACTACACGCACGAGCACTTATGCAAATCATCCACAAGACACCGTAACACATTTGATACTTCTTAACAGGTCGGAAGAAGGGAATGGCAAACCAGCTCCTCTAGGCCTGAGCAGCTGTGCAGGATTCCTGCATCTGTTCTCCTGCACTCATTGTCCGAGTATGGGACTATTTATTATTATAATCCACAACATTCAACAAGCAAGGACAAGCAAGAACAGGAAGCAAAAAGTCTCTTTATATGCTTCAAGTGATTGAAAGGAGTTTGCCACTTCATCTAACTGGGGTGAAATTACGTTAGGTGTGTCACAGGGTTCGATCATGGGTCCTCTCCCGTTCTTGATATATGTGAATGACCTCCCTTCTTATGTGAAACAAGAAGCTGAACTAACACTGTTTGCTGATGATACAAGCATAATTATTAATCCAGTAAAAGAAAGTCCGATAGAAAATGATACAAATAAGGTCTTTGGAAAAGTTATTAATTGGTTTTCTGCGAATGGGCTTCCGCTGAACTTTGAAAAAACACAGTACATCCAATTTTCTGCTGCAAAAAGTATAATTCCTTCAGTAAATATAACACACCAAAAGAAGTGAGTAGCCAGGGTAGAGCATACTAAGTCTTTGGGTGTACGTGTAGATGAGAATCTTAATTGGAAAATTCATATTTTGGATCTCCTAAAGCGACTGGGTTCAGCAACTTTTGCAATCAGAATAATTGCCAATTTTGAGGATGTAGAAAATAGTAAGCTAACATACTTTGCATACTTTCACTCTCTGATGTCATACAGAATAATATTCTCGGGCAACTCATCACTTAGGCAAAAGGTATTCACGGCTCAAAAGAAAGTAGTTAGAATAATGTGTGGGATTCATAGCCGCACATCTTGTAGGCATCTGCTTAAAAAGTTAGGAATTCTTACAACTGCTTCACAGTACATTTACTCAGTAATGAAATTTTTTCTCAACAACATGGACCAGTTTAAAATCAACAGTGACATTCAGGATTACAATACCAGAAAAAAGAAAGACCTACACTATCTTTTACTTAACCTATCCTTGTCAGAGAAAGGGGTAAAATATGCTGCTATAAAACATTTTGATAAATTACCAAATAAAATAAAATTTCTGACAGACAGCAGTAATAGTTTCAAAAACAAACTGAAATCATACCTCCTTGACAACTCCTTCTATACCATACATGAATTCTTAAATATGAGTAAATAAATCTGGGGATATAATATATGCATTTTGTGCCGTTTAAGGGAATGGGATAGATAATAGAAATATTTAGGTATAAGACTATAATGTAAATAAAACCCTTGTTTCCTGTGAGCATTTCTTGTGCATTTGACACGTTTCACATCATAACGGTCTTTCCGTGCTATTGATCAATGGAACACGTAACTAACTAACTAGCTTTGCATAGTAAATTACCCTGCGCAATAAAATTAAAAGATCACTGTTTCGAAACCCGTAATTGTCTCCCATTCTGACGCATAACTTCAAAATTTGGCTCAAAGGTGCCTACAAACTTCCTCTGTAAAGATGTAAAAGCGTGGCGCCTTGTGACGTCATCAGCTGGCTCGATGACGCTTCAAGCAGTAAGGTATCGACACGAGCTGAGTAAAGGCCAGGGTGCAGCAGTTCTCGTGACGTGTAAAGTTGGTTAACGACGTCACAGTGAGACCAAATGCCGCTACAAATCTACACAACGACACCGTTAATGTGTCTCACTATAGGAAGGTAATCACGGCCCCTTGTATCGACATTTCACCTCTTTTTTTTATGCCTGCCTGATGGACGTCAGGACCGTAAGGCCCAGCGGTGAATTCACGCGATTTTCTCGTGTGTGGTCCAGGTAAAGATTTCAGACACACCGCTGCTCAGAAATGAAACGAAAAGGCCTCAGCTAGTGACATAAAGGTCCTCAATGAAGCTGTCTCTTTCCTGGAACGTCGATTCTCGCACATTTCACTGTCGAAATCTGCATTTCGCAGTGCAACGAAGCAAAAGGTTGACTTTCTTGGCAACTTTTGGCACTGTTGAAACCTCTTGGGCTATTCAACCCTTCTCGGTGGACATCACGGGGCTACAGTCCCACTGAAAGTGATCTAACCCGTTTGGAGTGTATACGACCGCAATTTTGCTCTGTTTTACGGAGTTTAACCACTAGGGACCATTCAAATCCATTCGATGACATTTGAACGTGATCTGAAGCAGCAAAGAGTCCTTACGCTGTTTCAGTGCTCCTGTTTCACGCCGTCCTGTCGCGTGGTGAACGGCCGATGTGATACTAACACACGCACGAATAAAAGGCAAAGGGTTCGTCTGAGATACCTTGCTGCGTTAAATCCTGTGTGGCAACAGCCAACATTTATTGAGATTTTTAAAAATGTGCCTTTACAGAGAAAACCTACAGAATACTTGTAGGCGCCTTCAGGTAGGCAAGTGGTCTCAGAGGTTTTCAAATGGTTGCCTACCTGCAGGCACGTAGGGATACTTTTCCGGTTTTCTCTGTAAGGGTATATTTTTATAATTCTCAATAAATGTGGATGCGTGCCAACGAGGGATTTGACAAACTAGGGTGCCTTAGGGAGACCCACTGCGATTTTTCTTTTGTGTGAGTCAAAGTTGCACTCCTGCATGATCTCTCCTACAGCAAGGCGTGGAACAAGGGCTTTGAAAAAGCAGGAGAACCTTTTCCTGCTTTGGATCGTGTTCACAATTTGTTGAATGGTTCTGAACTTCCTGTAGTGGTTCCAACCTGTACTCCAGAGGAAAAATTGGGATCACGCTGGACTCCAAAGGGCTGCAATCACATGCAGTGGGGATGCTTCCCCGCAGTGTCCACAGAGAAGGGTATCACTAGTGTCAAAAGCTGTCAAGAACGTCTTCCCATTGCTCAATGCGTTGCTAATTGTCGTTTTCCGACTGCGAAATGTGTGGGAATCAGTATCCCAAGCAAAGAAGTCGTTTTACTGACGCCCTTTATGCCCCCCCCCCCCCCCCGTGAGGCCCTTTTGTTTCTTTTCTGAGCGGCGACGCTTCTGGAATGTTTTCCTCAGCCACCCATAAGAAAACAGCGTGATTCCAACGCTGGGTACAGCAGTTCTGATCTCCATCGCAGAGACATCAAAATAAGGGGTTAAATCTCGGTAAGAAGAGCTGTGACGAGCTTCTCATCGTTTAACACGTCCGCGGTGGCGTTGAAAGAGTTTGTGGTGTAATTTGGTGCCACTGTGACATCATTAACCCACTCTGCACGTCACATAAACTTCTGAGATCTAGTCTTTTTTTAGAACGTGTTCACACCTCGTCTTTTGTAGCATCGTCGAGTCCGAGGGTGCATCACATGTCGTCACGCTTTTGCATCATTACACTGGAAGGTTTTAGGCACCTTTGATCCAAAATTTCAAAATTATACGTCAGAATGGGAGACAATTATAGGGTACCGAAAAGTGATCCTTTAATTCTGCTGCGCTGTATACTTACTCGTAATATAGGTTACGTGAAAGCCTTCTGTTTTTTTTTCAATTACAGAAATACTTTGATTAATATAATACCTGGATGGCTGGAGATTAGATTAGATTAGATTGGATTAGTACTTGTTCCATAGATCATAAGTACGACACTTCGTAATGATGTGGAACGTGTCAGGTTAATAAAAGTGTCTATACAAAATATTACATTACACAAAATATTACATGACACTTAGTATTTACAATTTTCTTTTTTTTGTGGGGATTGGGGAAATTACCCACTTACTATATCCAAAAATTCATCTAATGAGTAGAAGGAGTTGCCATTAAGAAATTCTTTTAATTTCCTTTTAAATGTTATATGGCTATCTGTCAGACTTTTGATGCTATTAGGTAAGTGACCATAGACTTTTGTGGCAGCATAATTTACCCTCTTCTGAGCCAAAGTTAGATTTAACTTTGAGTAGTGAAGATCATCCTTTCTCCTAATGTTGTAGCCATGTACACTGCTATTACTTTTTGTAGTGTTGGCAGTTAGCCAACACTACGCACACTAATTGAGAGAGGAGGCCGAAATGCACGCGTTAAACTCACGCAGGCTGGCGTGAGGTCTGAAACATGATACGGAATGAATGCTATAAAGAAAAGTATGTAGCTGCTGGAATACTTAACTTTAATCCATCATTTGTATACATCGTTCTTGACGGTACTTATAAAGAATATAACTGTTAATGGCACCTTGCTAGGTCGTAGCCATTGACTTAGCTGAAGGCTATTCTAACTATCTTCTCTGCAAATAAGCGAGGCTTCGTCAGTGTTCCATCGCTAGCTAAGTCGTCCGTACAACTGGGGCGAGTGCTAGTACGTATCTCGAGACCTGCCGTGTGGTGGCGCTCGGTCTGCGATCACTGACAGTGGCGACACGCGGGTCTGACATGTACTAATGGACCGCGGTCGATTTAAAGCTACCACCTAGCAAGTGTGGTGTCTGGCGGTGACACCACACTTTTGAATTCGTTCGGATTGTTAATAACAAATTTCATAAGTGAATATATATATTGTGAGGCTACAGTGAAGATCTGTAGCTCTTTAAATAAGTGTCTGCAGGATAATCTTGGATGAGCTCGAGCAATTATTCTGATTACACGCTTTTGTGCAATGAACACTCTTTTACTCAATGATGAGTTAACACAAAATACGATGCCATACGAAAGCAGAGAATGAAAACAGGCATGGTAAGCTAATTTACTGAGATGTATATCGCCAAACTTTGCAATGACCCTAATAACATAAGCAGCTGAACTCAAACGTTTCAGCAGATCTTCAGTGTGTTTTTTCTAATTCAACTCCTCATCAATGCATACACCTAGAAATTTTGAATATTCTATCGTAGCTACCAGTTTCTGATCGAAGTCTATATTTATTAATGGTGTCATTCTATTTAATGTGTGGAACTGTATGTACTGTGTTTTGTGGGTTAATGTATGGTCCTAATTATTAATGTTGGCTCACTCTCGACCTTGGGCGTGGTTCACACACCGCTATCATTCACTGAAACACCAGCAACGCCAGCTGCAATTAAAAAAAATATTCATCTTACGGTAAGACCGCCATGTATGGCAGAACTGCGAATTTATATACATAAAATCATTATAAGAGAGTGAATGGTATAAATCCCAGATGATTAATGCAGTAGGCCAAACAAAAACATAAAAGTTCTAAATGACCTCAGTTCTATTTAAACAATCAGAAAACATGGTCTAAATGGTGTCGTGTTACGCTCTGAAGTGTGGCAAATAAAACCTAAACTGCAGTTCAGTTTTACCAAAATGTGCAAACAGTATAAGAAGTTTGCCCAAACTGACTAGATCGTGACGGACATACACAAAATTTATATCCTGGCTGGCACTATTTAAAGTTCAGATCTGTACCACCCTCCAAACCGATGTCTGCAGCTCGTGGTCTAGTGCCTAGCATCGCTGCCTCTGGATCACAGGGCCCCGGGTTCTATTCGTGGCCGGGTTGGGAATTTTCTCTGCCCGGGGGCTGGGTGTTTGTGTTGTCCTCATCATTTCCTCCTTGTCATCATCATTCGGAACAGTTTTTAGAGTGGACTGTGTAAAAATTGGAATGCGAAAAAATTGGGACTTTGTACGGGCGCTGATGACTGCATAGTTGATCCCCCACTAACCAAACATCCAAACCGACTACTGCAGCGAAAACTAAGTTCGAAGCTCCCTTCGTAAATGTTAGTCTTAACAGTCCCCGAACTCGCCGAAATTACTCTGAGTCCGACTGTAAGTTACAGTATTTCACGTGAGTGTCTGACTCGATGCAAAGAACCACTTGAACATTGCAGCTCCCGACTAACAAATGTTCCTCTCGAGCTAGCAGTCACAGGCATGTGACCCAGTGCGTTCAGCTTCCACAGTCTTTTGCCATGTATGCTTCCTTTTTCGCCCCCCTCTTCCACTTAAACTACCAATTTAATAAAATGGACCGCCATTCAAGTTTAATCATATTTAGAGCATAGTTACAGATTCTGAGAGAAGCGCCTCTCTTGTCTGGTTCTTCTGAGACCTTGCGACATCGTATGTTAAACAATATATGAATAACTAATTAAATTATGTAACGTGTAAGTGATGGTTAAATACTTACGAATATGATCTATTAAGACACATATATTTACTTGAATATTTTTCGGCACACTTGATGGTAGTGAGTTTATGTTTTAAACCTCAGGAGTGAAATTCCAATGATTTGCGTTTTATTACATGAATAATGACTAAATCTAACATAATTTTCAGCTAACATATTTTATACTGTTTGCTTAGATATCTCAACAAACTAAGCAGGTATCAGTTTTAAAATATTTGCCAGGAATATAACTCCTGTAATAAACACACCACACTGATAGGTTTGCAGCAATGAATTCCTCTCAGTGCCGCGATCAATTTGGTACTCCTGGTTATTGTGTATGACCTTTCGGAAGCGTAGCTCTGAATTTCTTGAATGTAATAGTTGGCCATATTTTGTTGCCTTCCTCCAGTACGACCTAATAAGCCGTGGTCATGGAATAAGAATGGTTCTGAAATATTTCCACATTCCCAGACTCAGACTTATTTTCTCCTATCTGCGGCATGCATCTGACTACCAGGGTGTCCACGTGCTCTCCTTTTGACAGGTCTGTATTTACCTTCTTCTTCAGTGTCCTGCTCTACTCTGATGTGTCCAAAGCGTGCGGTTGCGGCTGCCAATTACACATAGAGAAATGCGTGTAAGCTTGCGAATGTGGTACTAGAATCAGCAGCTTAAGTATAGAGGATTCATTTCTACTAAAAGGAATCACAGAAAGTAATACAACACAGGACAGTGTCACTGGTATAGGGAAAATAGATTGGCGCATGTCAATAAAACATCGAAAACTCTCAGGGACAGTAACCCAAATAAGGCTATGCAGAAAACTCGATTAACCAATACTCTTGTAGGAATCTAGCAACATACACAATCTTCTCACGAAAAAGGTGCTTCCGAAAATTTCGGTACTGAGCCGAAACAATTGCAGCTAGGTGGCTCTAGTTGTGATTTCAAATGCTTGTCTGCCAGGCGGCATCACCGTGTGTTCATCGGTGTAATGTTTGTTCCTAATTCCTTAACACTGTATCGTACCATGTCTGCGAATTTCGAACTGGCTGACTTGAAGGAACAAATGATGTGCATTAAGTTTCCTTTTAAGTCCCGCAGAGCTGAGCTGATACCCAGCGTGTGCTAAGAGAGGTTTTTGGTGATCAAGATTTCAGCTAAGCTAGTACATTTGAGTGGTTTAAGCGATTTGAAGATGGTCGGGAGCCTGTGGAGTATGACAACATCTAGGGTGAACCGTCATCATGTACAACTCGGCAAACAATCGTGAAAGTGCTTAAAGTGACTGACACAAAGGGACGAGTGCAGACAATCCGTAAGTAACATTTGTGAAATTGTTGGAATTGTAAACAGTACATGTCAACACATTCTGTCTAATGAATCAAACTGAAGAACTGCAATGACGTCTGTTTCTCCTCTTTTCAACGCTGAAGAATGAGACTCTTGGTTTTAGGTGTGAACTGCGAGCAAGTATTCGAGGTGGTCGAAATTTCAGGCACAGGGTCATAGCTGCCGATCAAACACAGACGTGTGGTTATGGCAATGAAGCAAATACACCATCCTCTCCATGGCCTAAAAATGCGTACCACATTCCTAGCAAAACGAAGTGGATGTTACGATTCTTTTTACATGCATGCACTTGGCATTAAGGAATTTCTTCCCTGTGGTCAGTCAGTCAGTCACAGCGAAGTTCTTCTGAAATGTTTTGAGGAGGCTTTTTGAAGCAAACGGCTTGTGAGATGGGAGAACAAAGACTGTTTGCTCATTGTGAGGGAATGAGCGAAAAAAGCCATGACAACTTTCTCATACCAACCCCTACCCGCCTGTTCTAGCCACTTTCGATTTCTGGTCTTCCTGGAAATGAAACTCAAGTTGAAAGTTGACTCCGTACAAGAGATTCAAGTGAAATCGTAACTAAATCTGAATACGATTCAACCAGACGATTTGTAACACTGCTTCCAAGAATGGGTAAATACACCACTGACAATTAAAATTGCTACACCACGAAGATGACGTACTACAGACGTGAAATTTAACCGACAGGAAGAAGATGCTGTCATATGCCAATGATTAGCTTTTCAGAGCATTCACACAAGGTTGGCGCCGGTGGCGACACCTACAACGTGCCGACATGAGGTAAGTTTCCAACCGATTCCTCATACACAAACGGCAGTTGACCGGCGTTGCCTGGTGAAACGTTGTTGTGATGCCTCGTGTAAGGAGGAGAAATGCGTACCATCAGGTTTCCGGCTTTGATAAAGGTCGGATTGTAACCTATCGCGATTGCGGTTGATCGTATCGCGACATTGCTGTTCGCGTTGGTCGAGGTAAAATAACTGTTAGCAGAATATGGAATCGGTGGGTTCAGGAGGGTAATACGGAACGCCGTGCTGGATCTCAACGACGTCGTATCACTAGCAGTCGAGATGACAGGCATCTTATCCGCATGGCTGTGGCGGATCGTGCAGCCACGTCTCGATCCCTGAGTCAACAGCTGGGGACGTATGCAAGACAACAACCATCTGAACGAACAGTTCGACGACGTTCGCAGCAGCATGGACTATCAGCTCGGAGACCATGGCTGTGGTTACTCTTGACGCTGCATCACAGACAGGAGCGCTTGCGATGAGTACTCAACGACGAACCTGGGTGCACGAATGGCAAAACGTCATTTTTTCGGATGAATCCAGGTTCTGTTTACAGTATCATGATGGTCGCATCCATGTTTGGCGACATCGCGGTGAACGCACATTGGAAGCGTGTATTCATCATAGCCATACTGGCGCATCACCCAGCGTGATGGCCGAGCGGTTAAAGGCGCTACAGTCTGGAACCGCACGACCGCTACGGTCGCAGGTTCGAATCCTGCCTCGGGCGTGGATGTGTGTGATGCCCTTAGGTTAGTTAGGTTTAAGTAGTTCTAAGTTCTAGGGGACTTATGACCACAGCAGTTGAGTCCCATAGTGCTCAGAGCCATTGGAACCATTTTGAACCCAGCGTGATGGTTTGGGGTGCCACTGGTTACACGTCTCGGTCACCTCTTGTTCGCACTGACGGCACTTTGAACAGTGTACGTTACATTTCAGATGTGTTACGACCCGTGGCTTTACCCTTCATTCGATCCCTGCGAAACCCTACATTTCAGCAGGATAATGCACGACCGCATGTTGCAGGTCCTGTACGGGCCTTTCTGGAAACAGAAAATGTTCTACTGCTGCCCTGGCCAGCACGTTCTCTAGTTCTCTCACCAACTGAAAACGTCTGGTCAATGGTGGGCGAGCAACTGGTTCGTCACAATACGCCAGTCACTACTCTTGATGAACTGTGTATCGTGTTGAAGCTGCATGGGCAGTTGTACCTGTACACGCCATCCAAGCTCTGTTTGACTCAATGTCTAGACGTATCAGGGCCATTATTGCGACCAGAGGTGGTTGTTCTGGGTACTGATTTCTCAGGATCTATGCACCCACATTGCGTGAAAATGTAATCACTTGTCAGATCTAGTATGATATATTTGTCCAATGAATACCCGTTTATCATATGCATTTCTTCTTGGTGTAGCAATTTTAAAGGCCAGTAGTGTAGCTGAAAGCGTTGCATACAACTCCTAAGAGACTGCTTTGAAGGGAACTGAACTAAAAATAATTTGAAAATGAGCAGTGGGCCTCTTCACGTTCATGGTGGTGGAAAAAATATTCTACATCCCCCTTGGTAACGTTTCGCAGAGTGTAGAGGTAAGACCTGCGGCAACCTCGTTAGCTGTCGAGACGCCCCTGTGAGACACTCACCTCTCTTGGAGCGCGAGAGGCAGGCCTTGAGCGTGCAGACGGCCGCTGTGCCGTCCCTGTTGCAGGAGCACGTGTTGCATTCCTTCTTGAACGTCGTGTTGGGCGTGCAGTGTCCCTCAGACCGTCTCACTCTGGTTGCCTCCTCGCCAGGTGTCGGAGCTAGATGAAGAAAACTTTCTGTTAGCTACAGGTCGACATATACAATATAATTACAGCCGAGAGCTGTTGATGAGACGTGAGCTGCAACATAGGACAGAAAAAAATGAACAAAATAAAGCTTACATCCATTTTTGATATGGTTATGGGGTATTTTTTACATTATCGGTACTTATTTACTAGTTATTTTATCTTCACGATTAGTCTGTTACATGGAATGCTAATATAGTCCAAAAAACTCACATTTTCCTGCAGAAAAAAATACAATCACTATTCCTATCTGGTGCTTACAATACTACAAAGATATAACATTCTGATTTTTCAACAATACTAGAAAAGAGAACTAGTACTACAACCAAAAAACAGGAAAATCGAAAAAAATCTACTTTCTAACACTACAAAACTATATCACCTTTACAAATTACGCAGCTTCTAGTATCAATGCTGGGAATTTCCGATTCTATAAGGGAAACTGATACCAATTTTTGCCCACTTCACAGGGAACATTCTGATATATCCATACTTCATCATGATGCCGCTGATGCCAGTGGCACTGAGGCGCTACTCCTATCTTCATATCAGTCACCTCCACATCACGCACGCCTTCCAGTAACATCGCTGCCGAAATGATTACATCACAGTGATCGAAAGACATATTTTATTACAAGAACGTAAAGGTACGGAAGTCCATAACAGCCCTGTCAGAGATGAAATGCAGTTTTACAGTAAATCTCTATCCTGTTGTAGACACTCTCGAAGAGTGTCTCGCTTCGGTCTGATGCTGGAGCTGTCGTGGTCGGCTGGTGAACCACTCGAAGACTCAGACTGAAACCTCACTCCGCTCCCGAACTCCAGGCCTTCATTCGCGAGCCGCTTTTCAGAAATGACTGCCAAATGAATCACGAGGGTCGAGCCTTACATGATAGCCTGTACTTGCGAGTGATGTGTAACGTAATCCCTTGACGTTGGTAACCTCTGCGAAGAGTCGCCCGATTCCTGTAGTCAGGGCTTCGCCTTGTGAATATGCAGTACCGATACTACCTGCTGCTAACGGGTAGACTATGCTTAAAGGGGCTGCGAGGTGGGTCACGGCAATTTGTTTCCGCCACTGGATCAGCCCACAACCTACCACAGGGAACAGCCATTATCGAATGGATTCGTTGGGTGTAGGACAACAGGTAAGCAGCATTTCCACAGTGACAATCTATTACACCATTCACTGTAACTTCTTTAAATACCCGTTTCCGTAAAAGCTTGCACATTCCTGAAAACCGTTTCATCCGGTTGTTGCCGACCTCAATTGCATTCTCTCCATGTGTAAAGAATGCTATCTTGTCTGGATGAAACCGCTCTGCCCTGTGAAGTCCTCGTTGACGTTTCTGGACACTGTAGCTGCAGATCTTCCTAGATTCGTCAGGTCGACCCATTCCACAGTGCTCTTTTGCGATGCAGTATCCTTAATGCCTGCCAACCATTACCCCACTGCACCTCTATAGTGTGCACAATCCTGCAACGTGTGCTCTGGAGTGCCCACACTACCGCAGGTGCAACTATCATTCATCTATGTTTTGAACAGATGTGTAGCATATCTACATCTACATCTACATCCATACTCCGCAAGCCACCCGACGGTGTGTGGCGGAGGGTACCATGAGTACCTCTATCGGTTCTCCCTTCTATTACAATCTCGTATTGTTCGTGGAAAGAAGGATTGTCGGTATGCTTCTGTGTGGGCTCTAATCTCTCTGATTTTATCCTCATGGTCTCTTCGCGAGATATACGTAGGAGGGAGCAATATACTGCTTGACTCCTCGGTGAAGGTATGTTCTCGAAACTTTAACAAAAGCCCGAACCGAGCTACTGAGCGTCTCTCCTGCAGAGTCTTCCACTGGAGTTTATCTATCATCTCCTTAACGCTTCCGCGATTACTAAATGATCCTGTAACGAAGCGCGCTGCTCTCCGTTGGATCTCCTCTATCTCTTCTATCAACCCTATCTGGTACAGATCCCACACTGCTGAGCAGTATTCAAGCAGTGAGCGAACAAGCGTACTGTAACCTATTTCCTTTGTTTTCGGATTGCATTTCCTTAGGATTCTTCCAATGAATCTTAGTCTAGCATCTGCTTTACCGACGATCAACTTTATATGATCATTCCATTTTAAATCACTCCTAATGCTTACTCCCAGATAATTTATGAAATTAACTGCTTCCAGTTGCTGACCTGCTATTTTGTAGCTAAATGATAATGGATCTATCTTTCTATGTATTCGCAGCACATTACACTTGTCTACATTGAGATTCAGTTGCCATTCCCTGCACCAAGCGTCAATTCGCTGCAGATCCTCCTGCATTTCAGCACAATTTTCCATTGTTACAACCTCTCAATACACCACAGCATCATCTGCAAAGAGCCTCAGTGAACTTCCGATGTCATCCACAAGGTCATGTATGTATGTTGTGAATAGCAACGGTCCTATGACACTCCCCTGCGTCACACCTGAAATCACTCTTACTTCGGAAGACTTCTCTCCATTGAGAATGACATGCTGCGTTCTGTAATCTAGGAACTCTTCAATCCAATCACACAATTGGTCTGATAGTCAATATGCTCTTACTTTGTTCATCAAACGACTGTGGGGAACTGTATCCAACGCCTTGCGGAAGTCAAGAAACACGGCATCTACCTGTGAACCCGTGTCTATGACCCTCTGAGTCTCGTGGACGAATAGCGCGAGCTGGATTTCACACGACCATCTTTTTCGAAACCCATGCTGATTCCTACAGAGTAGATTTATAGTCTCCAGAAAAGTCATTATACTCGAACATAATACGTGTTCCAAAATTCTACAACTGATCGACGTTAGAGATATAGGTCTATAGTTCTACACATCTGTTCGACGTCCCTTCTTGAAAACGGGGATTACCTGTGCCCTTTTCCAATCCTTTGGAACACTACGCTCTTCTAGAGACCTACGGTACAACGCTGCATACAGGCTATGACAGATCAGGTAACATATCAGTCTGTTCTATAGGCACATAAATCTTAGTTTTGGTCTATCCTTGATGTTAAAAAGAAATTGATAGTATTTCTTGACAGAATTTGATGTGTCCCATTCATTCTGTCAGAATTGTAAGACGCTATCCTATATTTACTTATTCGTTTTGGCTCAGTTCGAAATATTTTCTGTACTTACATTAAACTGTCTTTCACTAAACAATACAAGACTCATCTATTGCTGATTTCAGAGTCCAACGGATATACTTGTAGAGTCACCAATAATGCATCAATGGGATTTGTACACTATGCATCGTTTAGTCTCAATAAAAAACCTTCTTGAACTCTCCTAATGAAGTTGGCGCCTATGAACCCACATATTAGCATACCTTCCTACGACTGACACTAATATAAATTCGTGGTGTGCCTTGGTAGTTTTAAAGAAAGAGCTAAAGGAACACCTGTGTAATATCGTGTAGAGCCCCCGCGAGCACGCAGAAGTGCCGCAACACGACATGGCATGGACTCGACTAATGTTTGAAGTGGTGCTGGAGGGAACTGACACCATGAATCCTGCAGGGCTGTCCGTAAGTCCGTAAGAGTACAAGGGGGTGGAGATCTCTTCTGGACAGCATGTTGCAAGGATTTCCAGATATGCTCAATAATGGTCATGTCTGGGGAGTTTGGTGGCCAATGGGAGTGTTTAAACTCAGAGCCACTGTGTAGCAATTATGGGCGTGTGGGGTGTCGCATTGTCTTGCTGGAATTTCCCAATGCACAATGGATATGAATGGTTGTAGGTGACCAGACAGGATGGTTACCTACGTCTCATTTGTCAGAGTCGTATCTAGACATATCAGGGGTCCCATATCACTTCAATTGCACACGCTCCGCACCATTATAGAGCCTACCACCAGCTTGAACAGCCCTCGGCTGGCATCCAGGGTCCACGTCCATCTGCTCGATACTCTTCCGACCAGGCAACATGTTGCCAGTCACCAACAGTCCAATGTCGGTGCTGAGGGGCCCAGGCGAGGCGTAAAGCTTTGTGTCGTGCAGTCATCAAGGGCACACAAGTCAGCCTTCGGCTCCGAAAGCCCATATCGATGATGTTTCGTTGAACGGTTCGCATGCTGACACTTGTTGATGGCCCAGCATTGAAATCTGCAAAAATCCGCAACAATTTTTGGAAGGGCTACACTTCTGTCACGTTGAAAGATTCTCTTAAGTCGCCGTTTTTCCCGTTATTGCAGGATCTTTTTCCGGTCGCAGCGATGTCGCCGATTTGATGTTTTACCAGATTCCTGATATTCACGGTAGAATTGTGAAATGGTCGTAAGGGAAAATCTCCACTTCATCGCTACCTCGGAGATGCTGTGTCCTATCGCTCATGCTCCGACTGTAACAACACGTTCAAACTCACTTAAATCTTGATAACCTGTCATTGTAGCAGCAGTAACCGATGTAAAAAGCTGCGCCAGACACTTATTGTCTTATATAGGCGTTGTTGACTACGGCGCCGTATTCTGACTGTTTACATATCTCTGTATTTGAATACACATGCCAATACCAGTTTCTTTGGCGCTTCATAGTATATATGTATAATTCTTAAATCGTAATTCGTGGCATGTCCAGCATCCTTGTACGAGTGCTCGACTGAAGAATAAAACTACTCTTTCTCTACCTGTGTTTGATCCCTGCTACTTTCAGATTTTCAAATTCCAGCAATAGTGTCAAAAGCTTTATCTCCATCTTTAAGTGTAGGTTTGGCTTTCCATGGCCTGATTTTTAAGAAGGTTGTAGGATCAGTAATTCCCCACGTGTCTTTACATTTCCTCACAATTGCAACTGATCTGTCTCGAAGTCAAGTTCTATCAGTTTTTTCACGTCTTAACAATTTGGAGACATATTTTAAACTTCAAAAGATTTTCAGGGGTGGATGTGGTTTCTAATCACAATTTATTGGTTATGGACTTTTAATTAAAATGCGTAGGAAATTAAGTAGATGGGGACTGAATACATTGAGAATTACAGTTTACTCAAACTTCAAATGAAGCATTTGGCTGAGACTGACCGAAGCAAGGAAAGAAATATTATCAAAGACTGATTAGTATCTTAGAGAAAAGATACAGTGAAGACTATAGATCGTCGAATAGTGCTCTGAGTACTATGGGACTTAACATCAGAGATCATCGGTCCCCTAGATTTAGAACTACTTAAATCTAACTAACCTAAGGACATCACACACATCCATGCCCGAGGCAGGATTCGAACCTGCGACCGTAGCGGTCACGCGGTTCCAGACTGAAGCGCCTAGAACCGCTCGGCCACAAAGGTCAGCAAAAACCAAGGTCCATTAGAAATTCTTGGATAAGACACGAGGTATTGACTGTAGCTAATAATAGGAGAAAATGTAAAAAAAAAACTCAAAGAGGGCAAAACAGGATACAGAAGTCAAAAAAATTAAATTGAGATAAAGTAAAAAACCGCTAAGGAGATATGGCTAGACGACAAATCCGTGAGTGTAGGAGCACACCTGACGTAGATACCGCTAGTACAAAGGAAAGAGGAACATGGAGAGGAGGAGGGAGAGGAGGAGGAGGAGATTAGCGCTTAATGTCTCGTCGACAGCAAGGTCACCAGAGACGAAGCACAAGCTCAGATTAGGGAATGTGAAGGAGAAAAGCGGTCTAGCCCTTTTGTAGGAACTATCCCGGCATTTGCCTTAGGAGGTTTAGGGAACTGCCAGGAAACCTAAATCATGATGGCTGGACGCATGTTAGTATGAAGTAGGGGAAGAGAAACTGGGAAGAGGAAGGAATATAGAGAAGGACTGTACAAAGGAAATGAACTTGAAGAACTTTAACAGAAACTCGAGAGTAAGTAAATGAAGGTGAATTCGGACTTATGAAACAGAGAAAAGAGTATGGCGGAGACGATGCGGAAAAAGGCCCCCCGGGGTAGACGAGACATAACAACACAATTACAGCGATCCCTTGGTGAGCTAGCTGTGGCAAAACTATTCTGCTTGATGTGCAAGAATCTGATATAGGCGAAATATCCAGTGTTCAAATATAAACTATTCAATTCTAAGAAGACATGTGTCAATATTACCGAACTATCCGCTTCATAAGTAATGTTTGAAAAATACTGACAAAATTTTTTATAGGAGAATGAAAAAAAAAAGAAAAAACGTAGAGGACGACGTCGAGGAAAATCACTTAACCGCACGGTACTTTAGAATATAGATTCAAGACAGGAAAAACTGTAGTTGTAGAGAACCCTTTGAAATTCGGAAGGTAGCAGGAATAAAACACAGGGCGTGAATACTTACCTGTAAATTGTACAGAAACAAGACTGCAAGTAGTGGAAAGACGTGAAAGGTATACAGCTATTGAGAAGGGAGTGAGACATGATCGTAGCAAATCGCAGTCGTTATTCTATCTAAATTTGGAGCATGTTATGAAAGTAACGAAGGAGTTGGAAAGGTGACTGAAGTTCAGAGAATTACTAGAATTCACTATCTGAAGTGCAGAAGGCAGCAGGGATAAAGCAATTGGGCGGAAAATTACCTACAACTTGCACAGTGAACAGACGGCAGTTACAAGAGGAACAGTGCCCGAGAAGGGATTCAGGCAGGGTTGTAGCCTATCTGCGACGTTATTCAATCTGTGCATTGAGCAAGAAGTAAAGAAAACGGAGGAGAAATTGGAAAGAGAATTAAGGTAAGGGAGAAGAAATAAAGTTTCAATACTGCTGACGGCATTATAATTCTGTCAGAGAGGTCAGAAGGTTTGGAAAATCAGTCATAGGAACTGGGTAGTGTCTTGAAAAGAGGTTATTGGATGAATATCAACAAAATAAAAAATGAATGTAACCGAATCATATCAGGAGATACTGAGGCAATTAGATTAGAAAGTGAGACGCTATGAGTAGTAGATGAATTTTTCTGTTCGAGCACCGAAATAACTGATGACAGTTGAAATAGGGAAGTAATTTCAGGAAAAATGTTTCTGAAAAAGAGATGTATGAATTAAAATGCTAGGAAGCCTTTCCTGAAGTGTCAGGCAAGAAGACAATAGCTACAGAGAAATGCTGAAGATTTAATGGGTAAATCGAATAAGTAATGAGGAGGTACCGAAATTCACTGTGGAAAAAGGAATGGTTAATACAATCTGACTAAAATGAGAGTTCTGCAACACGTAGGCTACTGTGGTCTCAAGGAATCGTTATTTTACACTGGAGAGGAGCGATGGGTGTAAAAAATTGTACAGGTAGACCAAGGGTCGAATACGTTAGGCTGGTTCAAATGGATGTTGGCTACAGCAGTTATGCAGAGGTAGAGTGACTTCTACGGGACTGACTAGCGAAAAGAGCTGCGTGAAACTAGTGTTCGAGCAACATATGCACGATGCTTATTAAAATGAAGGTTCGATATCATTCATGCCCTTCAGTACCTGCCTTCCACATTTTCAGAGGTACCGGGCCTTAATGTTCATACATCTACTTATCTCTATGCAAAGGTCTCTTAAATGTTCCTATAGCCAGCATATACTCTTATGTTTCCTATGGACATGCAAGGTTCTACAAACTTCATAAATTTGCATTTTCTGTCGATATTACTTTTTAGTAATGTATTCGGTTTGAACGCCTTGTTTATAACGAATAAATTATCGTGAGTGTCCACATCTGCCACCGGAAACATTTCGCAGTTTAAAATCTGGTTGCGAAATTTCTGTCTTATCAGGATGTAATCTGTCTGAAACGATATGGTGTTTACAGGTATCTTGAATATGTTAAGTTACGTTGTGTGCGAAATTCAACTACGGGACTGCTTCTTTCATTGCTTTCCGTCAGTCCATGTTCGCCTACAATTTTTAATTCACTTCTTTCTTGTACTATCGATTTCCATCTTATATCAAAATTATATTTTTATCCCCTTTAATGAACTGAAGAATTTCTTTTAACTCATAATACATTTCCCAATATCTTCATCATCTGCGTAGTTAGTAGGTACATTACTACTATGGCAGATCGAGCCTATTCCTATTGGCTACGATAATGGGCTCCTATATTTTTCATTGTAACTCAGTCTTGATCACTATTTTCTTATTCATTAATCATCCACCGCGTTACCCATAGTTTTGTGTTGTTAACACATTCAGCTGATCAGAAGTCCTACTCTAACCGTCATCACACGTTGCTAATCCCTACCATATCTGGCTTCAGCCTTTCTGTTTCTCTTTTCAGGCTCTCTCACGTAGCTCTTCGACTGAATAATCCAACATTCCACCTTCCAACCTTCCAACCCGTAGAACGCCATATGAGGTAGTTCCTGATGGTAACATTGTCCTGAGTAGTTCCAACTTGGACGTTTGAATGCCAGACAATTTTACTGTCAAAAAATTTTACACAAGAGGATGCCCACGCCATTAAATCGTACTGTAGAGCTTAATGTCAACAACAAGAATAATGGCTGCAATTTACCCTTGTTTTTAGACATTCACTGTACCAACAAAATAGGACAGTATTGGCTATTGTTAAACAGGCAGTTCAATCTGTCAGCCAAAGTGTTGTCCCCGCTACTACTGGAAGGGCTGGTGCCCCTCTTCACATAGGTGGCTCCCTCCTCCTCTAGTGCGACTGCATCTCCGTCACCGACATCAACATGATAGAGGTAAGCAAGCCACCACATCGCCCTAAGATCATGGTTCGTACAGTTTGGGGAGAGGAAAACTGATCAGATATCACACACATCAAAAAAAGTTTTGCATCACCCCGGTTCCCAGAACTCCTGAAGATAGACATTGACTGTGGATATTGTATCACGAACCCAGACCCTTTGATTGTTGAGAGATGTCACTAAACCCACCCAAAGATGTAAACAACCATGCATGAGCAGCGCCTATTAGGCAGAGGGGGTCCGACAGCCGATCAGTTCGTCATTCCACCAGGAAGAGGGTATACGGCTCGTGTTGTCTGTAGTTCACTCATGCCTAGACGGTCAATACCGCGTTTCGATCGCGTCCGTATTGTTACTTGGTGCCAAGAAGGACTCTCAACAACCGAAGTGTCCAGTAGTCTCGGAGTGAATCAAAGCGATGTTGTTCGGACATGGAGGAAAAGCAGAGAGACAGGAACTGTCGATGACATGCCTCGCTCAGTCCGTCTAAGGGCTACTACTGCAGTGGATGACCGCTACCTACCGATTATGGCTCGGAGCTGACAGCAACGCCACCATGTTGAATAATGCTTTTCGTGCAGCCACAGGACGTCGTGTTAAGATTCAAACTGTGCGCAATAGGCTGCATGATGCGCAACTTCACTTTCGACGTCCATGGCGAGGTCCATCTTTGCAACCACGACACCATGCAGCGCTGTACAAATGGGCCCAACAACATGCCGAATGGACCGTTCAGGATTGACATCACGTTCCCTTCACCGATGAGTGGAGGCAACCCGGTCAGGCTGAACGCCTTAGACACACTGTCCAGCTAGTGCAGCAAGGTGGAAGATCCCTGCTGTTTTGGGGTGGCATTATGTGGGGCCGACGTACACCGCTGGTGGTCAGGGAAGGCGCCGTAACAGCTGTACGGTAGGTGAGTGCCATCCTCCGACCGATAGTGCAACCATATCGGCAGCATATTGGCGAGGCGTTCGTCTTCATGGACGACAATTCGCGCCCCTATCGTGGACATGAATAACTTCCTTCAGGATAACGACATCGCTAGACTCCAGTGGCCAGCATGTTCTCCAGACATAAACCCTATCGGACATATGTGGGGTACATTGAAAAGGGATATTTACGGACTACGTGACTCACCAAACGTTGTGAGAGATCTACGCCGAATCGCCGTTGAGGAGTGGGACAATCTGGACCAACGGTGCCTTGATGAACTTGTCTATAGTATGCCACGACGATTACAGGCAAGCATCAGTGCAAGGGAACGTGTTGCTGGGTATTAGAGATGCCGGTGTGTACAGCAATCCGGACAACTACCTCTGAAGGTCTCGCTGTGTCGACTACTTTGCAGAAACTTCTCTGGGAAGCTCTTACACATTGTCCATACAGTTCCTATCTCTCCCCTTGAGGTTTTTACGATTTTGGAGCCCTGAAGAAAAACTTTCGTCGCCGCTGATTTGCTTCAGACAAAGAGGTGCACGCTTGGGCGCAATCATGGTTCCGTAGACACCCCAAATATTGTTCCATTGAAGAAACTGGCCATCTTGTGTCACAGTGGGATAAATATATTGACAATTATGGCGATTGCTTTTGAAATAATAAATAGTTTCTTTACTTTTTTCCATGTGTCTCGTTTTCATTTCATTGCCCCATAGAGTTACATGCCCCTCTGTGTACTGTCATTGCCAGGAAACATCTTTTCGATATCTTGAACCATTTGAAAAACGAAGAGGATGTTAAACTTCGCGTCTAGTCGAAAAGCTTGAGTCAGTCGTTGGATTTTTGCCCTGTATTGTTTCACATATAAGTATAATGATACGAAAACACAGGACATTTCGAATCAGTTGATAGTATATTCTTGGTTTTTACCACAAAACTGCCACTTAAAGCTAAGTCGCTGAGCAACATGAGATGTAAAGCCACTGATACAGACCTGGCTGCAGAGTATAAGGGCGGCACGCCATGAGCGTGCATCCCCAGAAGCCGGAATCGGTGCAGAAGCATGTGTTGCAGTCCAGTTGCTTCGTCTCGCCAGGAGTGCATTCTGAAAAACAGCATCATTGTTAGGACTGTTCACATCGAGCAGGGTAGCGCAGTTGTTAGTACACTGGACGCGCATTCGCGAGGACGACAGTTCAAACCATGTCCGCCCATCTTCGAAAGGCGTGGCCGTTTTTCCTCTCCATCCTTCCCTAATCTGAGCTTGTGCTCCGGCTCTAATGACCTTGTCGTCGACGGGACGTTAAACACTAATCTCCTCCACCTTCGCGATTGTTCACCCTTTCAGTTGACTCCTAAACTGGCGCTGCTGCCAGAGGGCGCTGTGGGGTGTGTGCGATGTAAGCCCCCAGCCCCCCCCCCTCCTCCATATAGAGGGCCATGGGGTAGGAGGAGCTATGTAGGCTGGAAAACCCTATCAACCCACCTCCTTCTGTGCAGCCACCTTAACGTGTGCACAATCCTTCGCGAAGAAGGTAAAAATCTCTTAGACCTTTACGGAACGTTTTGAAGTGGAATGATCATATAAAATTAATTGTTGGTAAGGCGGGTGCCAGGTTGACATTCATTGCGAGAGCCCTTAGAAAATGTAGTCCATCAACAAAGGAGGTGGCTTACAAAACACTCGTTCGACCTATACTTGAGTATTGCTCATCAGTGTGGGATCCTTACCAGGTCGGGTTGACAGAGGAGATAGAGAAGATCCAAAGGAGAGCGGCGCGTTTCGTCACAGGATTATTTGGTAAGCGTGATAGCGTTACGGAGATGTTTAGCAAACTCAAGTGGCAGACTCACCAAGAGAGGAGCTCTTGCTGTCCAGGTTTCGAGAAGGTGCATTTCTGGATGAGGTATCGAACGTATTACTTACCCCTACTTATACCTCCAGAGGAAATCACGAATGTAAAATTAGAGAGATTCGAGAGCGCACGGAGGCTTTCCGGCAGTTGTACTTCCCGCGAACCATACGCGACTGGAACAGGAAAGGGAGGTAATGACAGTTGCACGTAAAGTGCCCCCCGCCACACACCGTTGGGTGGCTTGCGGAGTATCAATGTAGATGTAGATGTAGATTTACTGACGGAGCTTAGCAGTCCCAGCGCATTGTGAAAAAATGTAACGCACCAGCCCATTAGACCTGTAGGGACCGAAAGGTTGCATTCCATACAGTTTGTTCTTCCTATTCTGGATATCAGTATAGCCTGTACGCCATTCCAAATCCTATTCATCAGCCTGAAATGTGAACTGCTGCACTGCAAACGCCTGCTTAGTGTGTGGAACAAAGCAACTTTTACAGGGGGCGATCGAAACGTTTCCGTTCGAATGCCGTACGCTCCTGAATCGGTGCCAATCATATAAAATCGCCCTGAGCACTGAGGAAATCACCCCACAACCAGGTTGAAGATACACTCGTTTGGTAAAACACAATATCCTGCTGTATAAAGAAGTCCGCAACCGCCTGTTGCACATCATCGTGCGAGTGGAATCGTAAAAATTTAGAAAAAGTAATGTACAGGCAGCTTCTCAACCATCTGCCCACAAATAACATATTATCAAGAACACAGTTTGGATTTCTGAAGGGTTCTGCTATCGAGAAGGCTATTTACACCTACAGTGAAAATGTATTTAATTCATTAAATAACAAATTACAAGCAGCGGGTATTTTCTGTGATTTGTCAAAGGCATTTTATTGTGTGAACCACAACATCCCTTTAAATAAATTGGAATTCTATGGTGTCACGGGCAGTTCTGCAAAATGGTTCAAGTCATACCTCGCTAACAGGAAACAAAGGGTGTCAGTGCAAGGGACTAGTGAATTAAGTCATCAGTCATCATCAGAATGGGATGAAATTACATGTCATGTCCCACAAGGATCCATCTTAGGGCCATTGCTTCTTCTTGTGTACATTAATGATCTCTCATCACTTACACTGCCAGAAGCATAGTTCGGTTTGTTTGCAGATGACACAAGTATTGCAATAAATAGTATGTCGAGTGTAGTTCTAGATAGATCTGCTAATGATATTTTCATGGATATTAATAAATGGTTTAAAGTCAACTCACTGACATTAAACTTCGAAAAGACTCACTATATGCAATTCAGAACCTGTAAGAGGTTTCCACCCAGCATATGCATAAAGTATGAAGAAGAGCAGATAGAAGAGGTTGACAGTCTTAAATTCCTGGGATCACAACTTGATAATAAATTCAGTTGGCAGGAGCACACCACAGAACTGGAGAAACGCCTTAACAAATCTGTATTTGCAATTCGAGTGTTAGCTGACATAGGCGAAATAAAAAAGAAAAAGCTTGCATACTTTGCCTATTTTCATTCCATAATGTCATATGGTATAATATTTTGGGATAACTCTTAAAGTCAAACAAAAGTTTTCAGAGTCCAAATGCGTGTAATATGTACTATTTGTGTAGTAAATTCACGGACGTCCTGTGGAAACCTCTTCAAGGAACTGGGTATGCTAACTACTGCCTCTCAGTATATTTGCTCCTTAATGAAATTTGTCCTAAATAATATATCTCTTTTTCCAACAAACAGCTCAATTCATGCATACAATACTAGGAACAAAAATGATCTGCACAAGGACTTAAAAGCACTTACTTTAGTTCAAAAAGGGGTCCACTACTCAGGAACACTCATCTTCAATAATTTGCCAGCAAACATAAGAAATTTAGTTACAAATAAAGATCAGTTTAAAAGGAGCCTGAAAGACATACTAGTGGCTATCTCCTTCTACTCCATTGACGAAGTTTTTGATAGAAACAAATGATGTATTGTACATATTCATACTAATAGTATTGTTATTTCAGCTTAAAAAAAAGAAAACATTGACATTATCCACATCCACGAGGATCTCCTCAGGACGGATTTATGGAACGAAAAACTAATCTAATCTCTAGTTGACCCAAGAAGACCTTTTTTACAACTCCAATGATGTGATAATCGCATGGAGAAAATCGGGACTACAGGGTGGGTACTCAGGTGTCTCCGACGTGAGTTGTAATGGATGAGACTGCCTTATCAGATCGACTGGCGTCTTGTGTAGAATCACGACCAGTACAGAATGTGGCGCACAATGGAGGTTTTCATCAAACCTGCTGCTCCATACATATTCTTCTTTCTCTAATGGATGTCTGCTCGTGTTTGTTCTCTGGCAGCCAAGGAGCGAATAACAGCATATAGGTCCTATTTGGACAAATTTGGTAGTGACATCGCCATAGTTCACGTTTCTGCATTTACCGCACCGCAAGTCGGAACGTCTTAAATGCCACCCGAATCCCTCACCTACATGTTCGCGCTTATATACCCGCATAGGCGTATACGCTGTAGCAACGCCCTCAAATGGAAACTTTGTGATCACCCCTTTTAATATGCTAACCGAGATGAGTGGTAATTTCTGTGTAGTTACCTTTATACACACTAATGTTATTTTGCATAAAATATCAATGGAGTGGCCTTTTTTTTTTTTTTTTGGTCATCAGTCTGGTTTTATGCGGCCCGCCACGAATTCCTTTCCTGTGCTAACCTCTTCATCTCAGAGTAGCACTTGCAACCTACGTCCTCAATTACTTGCTTGACGTATTCCAATCTCTGTCTTCCTCTACAGTTTTTGCCCTCTACAGCTCCCTCTAGTACCATGGAAGTCATTCCCTCATGTCCTAGCAGATGTACTATCATCCTGTCCCTTCTCCGTATCAGTGTTTTCCACATATTCCTTTCCTCTCCGATTCTGCGTAGAACCTCCTCCTTCCTTACCTTATCAGTCCACCTAATTTTCAACATTCGTCTATAGCACAACATCTCAAATGCTTCGATTCTCTTCTGTTCAGGTTTTCCCACAGTCCATGTTTTACTACCATACAATGCTGTACTCCAGACGTACATCCTCAGAAATTTCTTCCTCAAATTAAGGCCGGTATTTGATATTAGTAGACTTCTCTTGGCCAGAAATGCCTTTTTTGCCATAGCGAGTCTGCTTTTGATGTCCTCTTTGCTCCGTCTGTCATTGGTTATTTTACTGCCTAGGTAGCAGAATTCCTTAACTTCAGTGACTTCGTGACCATCAATCCTGATGTTAAGTTTCTCGCTGTTCTCATTTCTACTACTTCTCATTACCTTCGTCTTTCTCCGATTTACTCTCAAACCATACTGTGTACTCATTAGACTGTTCATTCCGTTCAGCAGATCATTTAATTCTTCTTCACTTTCACTCAGGATAGCAATGTCATCAGCGAATCGTATCATTGACCTTGTATTTTAATTCCACTCCTGAACCTTTCTTTTATTTCCGTCATTGCTTCCTCGATGTTCAGATTGAAGAGTAGGGGCGAAAGGCTACAGCCTTGTCTTACACCCTTCTTAATACGAGCACTTCGTTCTTGATCGTCCACTCTTATTATTCCCTCTTGGTTGTTGTACATATTGTGTGTGACCCGTCTCTCCCTATAGCTTACCCCTATTTTTTTCAGAATCTCGAACAGCTTGCACCATTTTATATTGTCGTACGCTTTTTCCAGGTCGACAAATCCTATGAAGGTGTCTTGATTTTTCTTTAGCCTTGCTTCCATTATTAGCCGTAACGTCAGAATTGCCTCTCTCGTCTCTTTACTTTTCCTAAAGCCAAACTGATCGTCACCTAGCCCATTCTCAATTTTATTTACCTTTCTTCTGTGTATTGTTCTTGTAAGCAGCTTCGATGCATGAGCTGTTAAGCTGATTGAGCGATAATTCTCGCACTTTTCAGCTCTTGCCGTCTTCGGAATTGTGTGGATGATGCTTTTCCGAAAGTCAGATGGTATATCGCGAGACTCATATATTCTACACACCAACGTGAATAGTCGTTTTGTTGCCACTTCTCCCAATGATTTTAGAAATTCTGATGGAATGTTATCTAGTTAGTGGCCTTTTAATACTCAATTATAACGTAAAACATCATTGGGACTTGATGTGACTACGTAGGTTTTCCCGGCGTAATAAGTCTTGAAAGTCTCTTCGGGTTTTCTGCCGGATCCTAAAATCAACTTGGCTCGATATTTCGGCGATCCAACTGGTCACCATCTTCAGTAGAATGCTGCTTCTGCCGATGAGTCCCGCTGAGAACTGACGCCAGGGTGCAAATGGACGTCCTATATAGGCCACTGTTCAGTACACGACGCATGAGCCGCTCATGACGGTTGCCGCCCTCTAAGACAGGGAGGTGGCGCCGCCCTTAGTAGAACACTGCTGGCAACGATATATCGCACTCAGGGCCACACCGAAGAACGTTCAATTTTGTTACGAGATAATACAGGATTCCATGTCTTGCTAAGAGAAACCCATTGTCTCTGTTGGTTAAATTATCCGCCAACCTAATTTCAATCGCCTCTCTACAGACACTGTTCCAAAAACTGGAAATGCTGGCAACTACCACAGTTTCATCAAATTTCATACTATGTCCCTTATTTAAGCAGTGTTCTGCTACTGCCGATTTTCCCGGCTGTTATAGCCCTGTAAGACGGCGATGATCCACACGCCCGTCATGAACTGTGTGAATCGAACGGCCAATGTAAGCCTTCCCACATTGACACGGAATTTTGTATACGCCGGGTTTCCTAAGCCCCAAATCATCTTTCACAGAGCCGAGTAGCGCCCTGATCTTAGAAGGTGGACAGAGCACACTCTTAATATTAAAATTCCTTAAACCATGTGCCTCCAGCAAAAGGAAGAAAGGCCACCGATCTATGTTCCTCTTCATGCACCTCCAGGGATGATCCAAACTCCACAGCCCGACGAATCTGCTTCTCGGAGTATCCATTTTCCATAAAAACAGTCCTCAATGCCATATCCTCGAAGTCCTCCATAAATAAATTGGCGACCATGGGTGATAAAGGACTACCCATAGCCACTCCGTCATTCTGTTCAAAAAAGTTACCGTTAAATAAAAACGGAGAGCATATGCCATTTCTGACGCTGACAGTTTAACCCAAGAACATGCGCATTTGATGGCTGTTTTTAAGAAAAATGCATGTTCTGCTGCATCTCAAAAGTGTTGCATTGGGTTCGGGCTGTGATTATGGGCACAGTCGATTTCAGGAATTGCATTCACCACCAATCTTTGCCTCATATGCTGAAAAATCGTCCCCAAAATGGTTCGGTGCTTTACGCAGCACGCAATGTTATCAACTGTGTTCACAAACTTCCGTCTTTACCGTTTTATTAAGTGCAGTATGTACCCAAAACCTCCCACCGAACTGCCACTGAGTAAAGCGAGCGCGATTCGTTTCTCCGAATCAGTTTTATCCAGTGATTCTCTACACCACCTAAGAACGGCTTAGCACTGACTGTAGAAAAGTTGTCAAGCTGGACTGCTACACACATACACACAGTCATTCTGCTAGCGTGATTGCTGATAGCTCTTCACAACTCACGGATGACTCCTTCCGATCATTTCATGCGGTTGTTTTATAATCATCATGCTCGATGTTCCCTGTCCGTCACTGCATGACACCTATCTGATCTTCGTTTAGTTGTAGCAGAACTCTCGCGTTTCTACGAGTATTTCACTGGCACGTTGCCAACAGTCGACTGGGGCAGCTTTAGAAGGACTGAAATGTCCGTGATGGATCTATTACTCAAGTAACATCACATGACTGGTTCACGTTCAGAGTCACTGACCTCTCCTGGCCGATCCATTCTACTTCCACTGCTTCTCTGTTGACAGCAGATTACTCCTCTCCTACTCTCATACTGGTGGACCCACCTCTGGTAACATTTAATGGTCAGTTTTGCATTACTTAAGGCTGTTCGTGTACGTTTAATGAAGCAGTCTATAATTTTTATGTACAATATTAACCGTATCGGCCATTTATTAAGATAGTGTATAGTTTTTGTATGTACGTGTTATTAACGTTTGGAAAGTATTGTACCATACGACATATCAAAAATGTCATTTATTAATTTTCTTTCGGGCTTAATTCGTGCCCATACACTCTCATTTCCTCAGGATAGACTTGCTTCTACCTTTTGACGGTGTGGTTCCGGTCTTCTCGAGTTGATGTAGTGCCGCAATAAACAAATAGTGAATTTTCTGCGTAAACGTTTTTCCAACGAGCATTTCGCGTCTTTTTATACTGATATATTTAACATTATTTTGTTGATTTTAGGTTTGTTTCGAGTGTCGCCGAACTACTGAATTTCCTTTGCTGTTCTAGTCGGTTCGATGCTTTTAATATGTGCATAGCATTTATATTGTATTTTCTGCATCCGAATAAACACTGAAATTCCTCTGCATTTCCTTATTTATGTATTCCCATAATTTTTCATTATCAAGACAACTTCCCTATGTCAGATATATGTCCTACGACTTTTTTTCCCCTCGAATTTATTTTTAGGACAATTGCTAGTGTCTCAATACTGCTTTGCACTGTATTATGTCGTAGCCATCCTAGTGAACGGACAGAATAAAAGGTGGTGTCTCATGATGTTATTTTAAATAAGCTGACTTACACTAATATGATTATTTATTTATTTATTTATTTATTTGCATTATTTAATTTAGTCCTTGTCCTCATCTGCTGTGATGCAATGGACTGGCCGCCATTGTCGCAGTCTTGAGTGCTCACAGTGTCTTTCAGAAAATGAATCTATCTTCATTTCAGTTGCATGATAACGAAGTCCGACGCCGATATGTGGGCGTCATTTTGTTCCAAAGTTAATTCTAATGCACAGAACTACCTCATCATATTTCCACGGTCACGCGTCACCGAGTTAAAGAAAGCCCTACTACAGAGGCTTTGCCGATTTTCGCCCTTCACCTCATTGTTTTAATCGCACTTTCTCTCTTTTGCCTTTTGCATACGCTGCAATCAATGTTATCACCTTACTAAAGGAAAAGAGCGTTTACAAATGGCGAGCCTGCGGAAAGACTTGTCTACCATTGCTTGTTTTCTATGTTGCATCTACCACATCTCAACGTAGAATTTACGTTTAAAAAGGGAAAAACTGATAAACAGTAACAAAGAAGAAAAATCATGGTTACAAATAGCCAATTCCATTCATCAAATCCAGAAAACATGTTCAGAAAGTCAACGTAGCACTATTTGAGGTAAGGATAATCGCCAGTGCGTAATTTTAGCTACTCATGCTGAGTACGACGGGAGTCTCCTGCCCAGGTGGAGGTAACCATGACGAAAAGATTGAATAACCAACCAAAGGATAACGTTAAAAGAAGACAACGATTTGTGCGCAGATGAGTGTAAGGTAACATCAACAGCAGCAGAAAATAGTGTAACGGGAGTAGGGCTCATTATGAATATGAAAGTGGTAATTAAATATGTAAAGGGAGATGGAAATGTAAGTCACGGGGGATTGGAATGTAATTGTACGGTAAAGAGTAAAAGAAAGGGCTAAGGGAGGATATGGGCGTGGTACTAGGAATGGCAAAGGAAGCTGACTAATTGAGTTATGAAAGAAATTTCAGCTAGTAATAGCGAATAATCTGTTCCAGAAACACAAGAGGAAGAGGTACACGTGGGAAGAGATACTGGAAGATTTCAGTTACATTACATCATGGTCAGGCAAAGATCCGGTAATCATATGTTGGATTTTAAGGCTTACCCTGGAGCAGGTACAAATTCAGATTACAATTTAGTAGCGATGAAGAGTAGACTGAAGTTTAAGAGGTTAGCGAGGAAGAATAAATCCACAAAGAAGTGGAATACCGAAGTATTACGGAATGAAGATATATGCTCGAAGTCCTCTGAGATAATGCTGATGATGATGATGTTTGGATTGTGGGGCGCTCATCTGCGTGGTTATCAGCGCCCGTACAAATTCCCAACCTTTGCTCAGTCCAATCTTGATGATGAAATGATGAGGAGAACATAAACATCCAGTCATCTCGAGGCAGGTGAAAATCCCTGTCCCCGCCGGGAATCGAATCCGGGATCCCGTGCTCGGGAAGCGAAAACGCTACCGAGAGACCACGAGCTGCGGAGATAAGGAATAGCTCAGTAGGCAGTTCAGTTGAAGCGTAATGGATATTTCCAAAAAGGGCAACCACAGAATTTGAAAAGAAAGGTAAAAAGACAGTAACTGCAATGGGTAACAGAAGAAATATTTCAGTTGATCGACGTAAGAAGGAAGTACAAAAATGTTCAGTGGAATTCAGAACTACAGAAATACAATCGCTTAGGAATGAATTAATAGGAAGTGCAGGGAAGCTAAGACGAAATGGCTGTATGAAAAATGTGAATAAATCGAGAAAGAATGAAGTGTTGAAAGCACTGACTCAGCATACAGAAATGTCAAATCAACCTTCTGCGAAATTAAAAACAAGGGTGGTAGCATTAAAAGCGCAATGCGAATTCCAATGTTAAATGCAGACCAGATAGCGGATTGGTGGAGAGAGTACACTGAGGGCCCTGTGAGGGGGAGGACGTGACAGAAGATGAAACGGAAGTCGATATAGTAGAGATAGGGGATCCAGCATTAGATTCAAAATTTAAAAGAGCTTCGGAAGACTAATGTCGAATAATGCAGAAAGGACAGTTAACATTCCATCAGAATTTTTAAAATCCTAGAGGGAAGCTGAAACAAAACGACTATTCACGTTGTTGTGTAGACTGTATAAGACTAGCGATAAACCGTCTGACTTTCGGAGAAACATCATCCACAGAATTGTGAAGACAGCAACAGCTGACAAGTGTGAGAATTATCGCACAGTCAGAATAACAGCTGACGCATTCAAGTTACTGACAACAATAGTACAAACAGCAGAATGGAAAAGAAAACAGCGGATGTGTTACATGACGATTAATTTGGCTTTAGTAAAGGCAAAGGCATCAGCGAGGCAACTCTGACGTTGTGGTTGATAACAGAAGCAAGACCAAAGAAAATCAGGACACGTTCAGAGGATTTAGAGACCTGGAAAAAGCGTTCGACAATGTCAAATGGTGCAAGATGTTCAAAAATCTGAGTAACGTAGGGGTAAGGGGAAGGCGGGTAATATACAATACGTACAAGAGCCAAGAGGGAACAATAAGAGTGGAAGACCAAGAACGAAGTGCACGGATTGAAAAGATTGTAAGAGAGGGATCTAGTCTTTCACTTCTATTGTTCAATCTATAGATCGAAGAAGCAATGACGGAAACAAAAGCAAGTTTCAAGAGTGGAATTGACGTTCATTGTAGAAGAATAACAGTGATAAGGTTCGGTGACGATATTGCTATTCTCAGGATCTGCTAAATGGAATGAAAAGTCTAATGAGTGCAGGATATGAATTGAGAGTAAATCAAAGAAAGACGGAAGTAATGAGAAATAGCAGAAATGAGAAAAGCGAGAAACTTAACATCAGGATTTTTGATCACGTCGTAGGAGAAGTTAAGGGGTTCTGCTACCTAGGCAGCAAAACAGTCCACGACGGACAGAGAAAGGAGGACAAAAAAACCGACTATCAGTGACGAGAAGGGCATTCCTGACAGAGAGAAGTCTGCTGATCAAACATAGGTCTTAATTTGAAGAAGAAATTTCTGAGAACGTACGACTGTAGAACAGTGTTGTACGGTAAGGAAACATAGACTGAGGGAAAACCGGAAAAGAAGAGAAGCGAAGCATTTGAGATGTGGTGCTACAGAAGAATGTTGAAAATTGGGTGGACTGATAAGGTTAAGAAAGAGGAGGTTCTCCGGAAAAAGGAATGTATGGGAAACATTGTCAAGAAGAAGGGGCAGGATTTTAGGACACCTATTAACATATGACGCGTAGGGCGTAAAAACTCTGGAGGTAAACAAAGAGTGAAATACATGCAGCAAATAACTGAGGTCATAGGGTGTGAGTGGTACTCTGTAACGGAGGTAGGCGCTGGAGAGGAATTCGTGGCAGGCCGCATCAAACCAATCAGAAAAAAATTTAAAAACGTTATACTGAAATTTTCATCCAAGTCATTTAATAACGCTTGGCACTGTCAATGAGATTACGTGAATGTAAGTCACAAGATGACTGTCTACGTAACTTTTTATCTGTCATGGCATTCCTGAGCTGGATATTTTACCTAATAGATGTTTTTCAGATCGTATTCATTAAAAATTTTTGCAAAAAATATTTTTGATTTACATTAATGTTATGGTAAAATTGGGTAAGATTCCTAAAATGACTACATAGGAAGATATTAACTTTGAACAGAACTAGTCTGCTAACTCGGAAGTTGAACACACACGAGTTTCGGAACCCGAGTGTAAACGTGCTCTGAAACTAATCCTCATATTATGACAAATAATTCGTTGTGTGAAAATGATACTAGTTTAGGTGATCTTTCGCGTAGCGTAATTCATAAATCGGATGATAAGTTTCACCTGAAGTAAGTATTCATGTTGGGAATACTTCACGTGAAACGAAAATGCAAACAGCCGGTCAACCAAATGACCTCATTGCTCTATTGTTAGAAAATTTTGAGGCGACATAATCACCTAGTTAGAGAATCAATCGAAATGATTACAAAACCAATCCAAAGAATTACGAAACCAGTACAAAGAATTGCGACACAGTCAACTTATTTGAAAAAAAAAACAGTATAGTAGCAAAGAGTAACTGATTGCTAATTTCAACATATTGTCATTACAGTAAGATATTCTACCAAATGATGAATGCTTGCCAAGGCCTTCCGGAAGATCTACGGACATTATATAAAGATGAAAAACAATTAAAAATGCCCTTGTGCAGTTATAAAAAAAGTCGATACTTCCATTGAAGAATAAAGCGTGAAGGTTCAAAAACAATTCAGTGAACAGTGCAAACACATTGTGAATGATTTTCCTCAATCGTTTTTGCAAAAGTATGAGAGATAAATTCAGAACTATAGCGAGTCGTAGAAGAAACGGTCACAACCGCTATGTCCGAATTAGACAATACTGGAAAATCTATAAAATTCTAATCTCAACAAATAAAAGCGAGTTTGAACAAAGTTCTGCTAGAATGGCGTGACCAAGTAGTTGCTCAAATCACGACCGCATAACAGGAATTGTCTACAGTCAGCTGCGTGGTTCCATGTACACTACCGATAGTCTATAAAGTATGAGATTATTACACCGGTCCTACTGCAACAAATAGTACAACGTTCAATAAAGATACAAACTATAATAACCAGTCGGTAGTTCATGTACCATATGTGGTAATAACTGCATCATCAATCTCATCTGTTTTGCTTGAGGATAATCTGGTCATAGACAAGTCAAAGTCTTTATACCACAGAAAAATATTCCGCGTAGAATCGTGTTTATACTAGCTTCCAGAGGAGTGTTACCGCTGTCTTGGACTGAGCACCAAAACATCCGTTTAACCACAGACTACATAGAAGGCCGTGGAGCTCCTTGGGCTACAGACAATGCTAAACTCCAGGATATTCTTCACAGGTACTGTGATAAATATTTAAGCAAAACTTGTTAATGGGACGAACCGATTTCTCACAAAGATGTTTTAAGAATTCTGAAGCCAAAGTTCTCCTTCGATATTCGTGAGAAACTTTTACACGTACCAAAAGAGGATTTAGAACATTTTTATGTCTGTTCTAGATTCTACTGGTCTTATTGACGAGGATATGAAGGTCTATAACGGAAACCATATCGACCAGACTAGCACGCTGCATGAGGTCAGCCACGCGCGCCGGATATAACACGGGCAATCTTAAAGATCACTGTGGTGCTCCTATGAAGTCACCTTCTACGTCACCCAAGTGTGATGTATGCTGCACAGTGGCGCAGGTACGGTATTCGGATAATAGTTGCAGAGGAAGGTTTAAAAATAGCTTGCAAGACGCCGGGTACCAGGGGAACAGGCAGACAAAATTCCAGAAAGAACGATAGCAGTTTCTGGAATTCAATTATGAAGCCCAGAGACAAGGAAGTGAAGACAATACTTATCAGCAAAATAGCTGTATACAACAGGGTGCGCCTGATAGCAGTTGGCAAAATCAAAGTCATTTGCTAAAGACTGAGGAAGTCACCAATGAAGCACCTCCAGCTATCTCCACAGAAGCTTAATCAAACTAATTTCGACCTCATTAAGCCCTCTGATGGCAGATGTATCATAATGTACGGGCTCTCAAGGCAATGATGTTAGTCTCTTAAGGTATGATGACGGTACCGATATTAGAGGTAAGTTTACTTTGGATCAGCTTCTGCACAGTAAGAAATCATGGGGTATAATGCTAGCCTCGGTATCTGCCATAGTGGGAAAAATTCCTACAAAAATGTAGACACTTGTCCTCTATTGAGGTTTTACCACATAACTTGTTTAAAAAAAGATTAAAGTAGTAGACAAAGTACCAATCTAGCTGGTACAAAATTGTGAGAGTTCTAGGTGATAGGTTGCAACCTATCAAATCGCAGACAAAAGTAAATGTCGTCGTTGGAAATGGAGAGGTCTTATCCTGTTCCTGATTGCAAAAAGTCTTGTTGTCGACTGCATGCTGGGTATGGAGTTTTTCTGTAAAATTAGACTTTTATTTGGGTAAGATCTACAGTTCTACTTACGAATCGAGGGCAAGGTTATCAAAGCACATTTAATACAATCAGCAATGGTGCATGATATGTTCTACCAGGGGATTAAAGTAAAAGTTTTAAACGCCGAGAGTGTTCTACAAGATTGTTTCTCAGCTCACTATGGTAAAAATGAGAATAAAATAGCTTATTTACAAGATAGGACAATAGAATCTTCTTATCTGGATACACAACTGTAATTAGATTTAAGAAACATACTTTTGATGTACTTACATGTTGTTGAGGCGAAGCCTGGCGTAAGAAATAGATGTGGACATGATTCCATAGGACAAATTGTGCTATAAATCTTACTCCATTCCGTGAATGAAACGAGACGCTCCAGTTCGAGAAATATGGTCAACTGTTCAGTGAAAAATAATTGAATCATAACATTCACAATACTGCAGTCCATTATTAGCGGTAAATAAACATAACAGCCAAGTACATCTCATTCTGGATGTGCCTGGTATTAATGAAATAATTATAACAGTCTGCAAATAACCAGAAAATCTAGAAGAGCAATTACTGGAATTTCATGTAGTATATGACTTGACAAGGCTAGATCTCTCCTGCTCCTGTTGGCAGGTCTTATTGTTATATGAGTCTAGGAAATACACAGCTTTTGTCTATGCAGGTAGAAGTTATCAGTTTTGTGTTTTGCCATTTGGACTTAGCGTAATTTCTGGTTTATTAACTATGGCACTAGATACTGTTCTCAGACCAGATCTCCTAGTCAAAGTAACACTATATGTTGATTATCTCTTGATTTTAGCTGTTGTACAGGAACATTTCGTGAATTTTCACACGCTGGAGTCTCACTTAACTTGCAGAAGTCAAAGTTTGGCCGTGAGAAAATAAAATTTTTGGGACATGTGGTATCTCCTTAAGGAATAAGTCCTGAGCCTGATAAGTACAGTGATAAATTTTGCAGCTCCGTACACAAAACGGCATTTGGAAGCTTTTCTTGACCATAGTTCGTTTTTTCTTGGACAACCGCTAACAGTCCACCACTATTGAGACTATTAAAAAAGAATATCCGATGAAAATGGTCAGTAGAATATCAAATAGATTTCAACGCTGTAAAGAATGCTTTAGCTAATTCTGAAATCCTATGTCATGTTGACATGAACGTAGAATTTCGCGTTGTCACTGACGCATCGTTTTTGTGAATTGGTGCATGTCCATTTCAAACGTCTGAAAACGACAGTAAGTTAATACAATTAGTTTTGCTAGGAGAACCCTTTCAGAGCCCTACTCACTTACGAGCTCTGGCTGGCCATAATATGGGCGTTTAAGACGTTCAGTTATAACACGTTAGGTATTATGTGATTAGCACATTCTGAGCTTTTTGTTGACCTGTTGGCTACTACATCCTAAGATTACGAGGTGGACAGCTTTCATACAGGAATACAGTTTCGACAAAATGTGTATAAAATGTAAGACTAATGTTGTGGCTGACGCTTTGTCGTGTCTACCGCAATGACTGACTGATCTTTCGGATTTAACAGGACAGATAACTGACTACAGAATTTTACTAATGAAAGACACACAGCACAGACAATACTGTTTTGGTATGTGTAAAGAGCTGGCTACACTGCAAGATGCAGAGCCAAGGCGACATAAAATAGAAACTCTCCTTAATAAATTTTACAGCATCACAAAATTAAAAACGACGTTTTATTCCACAGATGTTGTGTTTCTGATGACAACTGGTGTGTATGCATTCGAGTTACTTGGAGAGAAACTTCAGTTTGGCATACTCATTATGTTTGGAGTCATTACGGTGCCACCAAACACTATTGCGGTGCAATATGTACTTCATGGACTTTAGAAAGTAAGTTACTCAAGTCGTTTCACCTCAGACCACTGAAACGGCGTGGCAACCGGAAGAGTTGAAGAACGCGGGACAGTACAGTTCTTGTGGGCAAAACGTCTAAATTGCACACAGATTCAGCGTGAAATTCTGGCCCTATATGGGTGAAATTCAGGCCCTGTATCTATAAAACGCAAACTAGCCTCCAGCCGTTGTGAAATGTTGCCAAGGCCGCGCAGACGTCTGTGTTGCTGATAGGGAATTCCACATTATTCATCAGGGGATTTCCATCCTTCCTGCAAGCTGAAAGAATAGGTGGTGGGAAGAGATTTTCCAACCATGAGGTCGCCCAAACAGCGGTTCTCGAGTGGCTCTGTTGACCAAGGATTTCTATCGTCGAGGAACTGAACGATTGGCAGAACTTTCCGCCCGTTATTTACAGAAGATTGATGGAAATGACGAAAAATAGTGTAATGTGTCTGTGTCACTTTGAAGTGTGGTGCAGAATTCAATAAAACATTGTCCGCCAGCTGTAATAATTTATATCTTACAATTTGAAGCGCCCTCGTAGATAAGTGGACACAAAGCAGTTGCTACTCATTGACTAACCACGTTTGGTCTCTGCTGAAGTAAAAAAAAGTAATATCGTACATAACTTCTCCAAAGTAGAAGAAGCCAGGAAATTACCACCACACAATAAAAATGTTATACGAACCAGCGTCGAAAAACAAGAACGTGCCAATACGTTTGTGTTTCAAAGTATTAATTTGTAGTTCAGGCCCACTAAATTGCTCGCATGTGTAAAATCCACTTTCTACTTATCTCCTTACACTGTCGAAGCTAGTTCGTGAAATGTGACGTGCTCTGTGATGTAGAAGAAAAACCTCCTTGACGTTAGATTACACTGGGAACCACGTGCTCAGCGACGGCAATATTAGTACTGTAAAGAAAATGTCAGCCTCCATCGTAAGAGGTCTGAAATCATTTGATACAGCAAACCGATTTCAGCCACTCTGTGACCATCTTCGGTGATATTATAAGACATGAAAGTAGACATGAAGACCGTATTATGTGACGTAGGCATACGTCACGTCGAATATATTACAATTATAACATACAGTACATACAAAAAATTAAGTCTTGAAGTTTCACGCAATAAAAACACATATTGCAACTTCAACAGGGCGTCAATACAGAAGAACATAGCAGCTAATAAACAAATTTTGAACTGAGCTAGCAGCTTACAATAGCGTGCAGCAAAGTTCCGTACAACTGAGAGCGTAATTTCTAGTATTGCTATATTTTTGGATTATTTATATTATTGATTTCTCGGATTACAGTGACTGCGTTTTTAATTGGTTCTTTTCTGTAAAATATTGGTACCCTTTTTAATGAAATATATCCAGTGTAATGGGTTGTTTGCAAAAATTGGGCACTGTGACATAATACGGTCTTCATATCTGATTTTATGGCCAATAGTTTTGTAGTACTGAAGATGGTCACTCAGTGACAAAAATCGATTTGCTGTAATGAATTCTTTCAGATCTCCTACGACCGAGGCTGTGACTTTTTTTGGTTTATTGTGGGTGGGTTAAACAGGATATGGTTGACAAGTAGTAAGTGGGGTAGCACTAAGGATGTTCACATCATGTTGCACTAGTAGACGCTGCAAGAGACTCCTGTCCATCACTGAAAGATTTATTGTTTAAATTCCGGGAGTATATGTTCCCAGAGGAGGCTGGCAACAAATTACTTCCGCCCCACATGCATGTGGCGAAATTATCACGACACGAAAATAACAGAAATTGAAGCTTATCTGGTGAGTTAGTCGTACGCGAGTAGCACAGTAAAATGAAAGTGGAAAGGGGGGGGGGGGAGGAGGGTGAGAAGGGGGTTGGGTTAGAATGATAGTGCTATACGAACTGCCCTTCTGCGACAGCCCTAAGGTGGCTTCCGGAGTACGAATGTAGATGTTGACTGAACTTTCTCCCCATGGAAGATTGTAATACGTTGTGAAGCAGTAGGAGGCAACATTCAGCGCAAGAGACAGTATGAAAGGTGTGTTGATGTATGCATTATCTACACACTACTTTAGCAATATCTACTGTACCTTTCTCAGCATCCACCAGAGACCCCAGCGCCAATAAAAGGAGGACTAATACGGAGGCTGTGGTGTTCATGGCTGCTGTACTGCTAGTGTTGAAGACGCCTGGACCTAACAGCTGCCGAGCCACGACCGATTATCTGACAGCTGTGTCGACCCAGCGATAATTCTGTGTTTACTGATGACCTCTGAATTCCGAAGCGAAGGGCACATGCACATTGGACGCTGTACAGTGCATTGCGTCTCAGAGGTTATTTCGTGCCAATATCATTTAGCATACTGACCGGGAGGAAAATGGCTACGCCTCCGTAAACCAATCTCTCTGTCTTAATCGCTTATTTTATTCGTTCAGTTTGTCTTGTAATATATACTTCTTTATTTCGTAAGTCTTCAAACTGGTTTGATGTGTCCCACCTCGCCCTGCTCTCCTGTGTCTGCCTCTTTATCTCAAGAGTAGTACTTAGACACGGCGTCCTCGGTTGTTTGTCCGAAGCATTCCAGTCTCTGTCTTCTCTTACAGTTTTTCCCCTCTAAAGCTCCCCATCATTGTAGATCTTCATCTAGTCAGTGATTTGGAAATATACCTTCACTCTGTGCAGGACTTTGTCATTTCTTCTGTAATTTTCGCAGTCCTTTTTTAACACCACACATCACACGCTTCACATCGTTTCTTTCCCTGATAATCTTGTGCTCCAGACTTACATCCTCAGGAATGTCTTGTTCACTTTCTTGCGAGGCGGAATGTCTGTACTTCGTCTACTGTGTGGTCCCCTAATTTCTATGTTAAAATTATTGCAAATTTTATTTCTGCTACTCTTCATCACTTAAAGTAGTAAAGGAGTTTTGCCATTTGTGGAGCAAAATAACTGATGATGGTCGAAGTAGAGAGGATGTGAAATGTAGACAAGTAATGGCAAAGAAAGCGTTTCTGAAGAAGAGAAATTTGTTAACATCGAGTATAGATTTAAGTGTCAGGAAGTCGTTTCTGAAAGTATTTATATGAAGTGTAGCCATGTGAAACATGGACGATAAATAGTTTGGACAAGAAAAGAATAGAAGCTTTCGAAATGTGGTGCTACAGAATAATGCTGAAGATTAGATGGGTAGATCACATAACTAATGAGGAGGTATTGAAGAGAATTGGGGAGAAGAGGAGTTCGTGGCACAACTTGACTAGAAGAAGGGATCGGTAGGTAGGACATGTTGTGAGTCATCAAGGGATCACCATTTTGGTATTGGAGCGCAGCGTGGAGGGTAAAAGTCGTAGAAGGAGACCAAGAGGTGAATACACTAAGCATATTCAGAAGGGCGTAGGTTGTAGCAGGTACTGGGAGATGAAGAAGCTTGCACAGGATAGAGTAGCATGGAGAGCTGCATCAAACCAGTCTCAGCACAGAAGACCACAACAAACAACAACAACAACTCTTCATCATTAATGTCCACCGTGTGTGCTCATTAGACAGTTTATTTCATTCTACAGGACTCTCAAATCGTTGTCACATTCACTGAGAACAACAATGCCATCAGCGAATCTTGATATCCCATCATTCTAAAATTTTAATCCAGTTCCTGGAGCTGTCTTTTATTTAGTCCAGGAGTTCCTTGACGTGTAGTTTGATCATCCATACCTTACAACACTTTTAATCCGAGCAATTCCGTGTAAGTGTTTCATCGTTTTTTATCCCTCTTGGTTATTGTAGATATTGTACGTTACTCGCATTTCCCTATAGTTTATATTACGCTGTCGAACAATTTTTCTAGTTCTCAAAAAATTCTAGGAGAGTGTCTATTTTTCTGTAGTTTTGCCTCCATTATCTGAAAATGGCATCACTTGGATTTTTTCTCCAAAACCAAACCAATCAGCATTAAAAAGATCTGGAATTTTCTTTTCCAATCATATGGATATTCTTTTTGTCAGCAGCTTGATTGCTTCAATTGAAGGTGTGACAATGGCTCCCGTGCTGACAGTCAGGGGTGGTGTGACGTCTCCTTTGAACGCCGCAAGCCGACGATCACTTTGTATATACATTATTCAGCAAAATGTTGTTAACTTCAAAGATAATAAACCAGAATGTAAATGCAGCAGTCGGTCAGTCATTTACTGTCTATAAGAACGTAATATTCGCTGTTGTAAGAATAATTGTTTCTTGTTATCTACTATCTTGTTATGCGATATTGTCGTAGACTCCGTAGTTTTTTGCTGTAAGTCGGTTCTAAAGTACTGAAACATGTGACAAAATATTGAAGGACGTGTTAGAAAGTCCATCAGATACACTAAAGCTGACATTATCAGAGTAAAGGAAATATTTCTAGTTCACAAAAGCTAGAATATTGGTCTTGTCGCACTTACCGGAGAAATGTCTCAAGGCTGTGGACAATTGCTGAAAATTTTATTAACTGCGGAAACGGATCCACGGATGAATCTCCCATTTCCCTCAGTCAAAACATCATCTTGAACTTTTCAATCTCTGTCACTCTTTGTGATCGCTGAGGTTCATTTCTTGCACTTCTTTCTTAAAATAGCTTAGAAAGGACAACTGATTGAATATCAATTGCCATGAGATACTTACCTGTCAGTTCAGATGTACTATTTGTTATTGCAGTAGTCAAGTTTGTTATAACAAATTTAGTTCTGAGTGTTTATCCCTTGATTAGTTTGTAATCCTATTTCTTTGTGTGTGTGTTCATTAATTTGCAAAAGTTAAAGATCCTGTTTAAAGTGAGAACAGACCATTACACTTCTACAACATTTACATAAAACTGGGCCCTTACTAAAAACATCGCAGTATTACCTTTGACTTTTATCTTGGGCTCTGTTTATCACGAAATGAATTTTACTTGTCCGGGATGATACTGGAGTACCCAATTTTCGTCAAACTCAGAGCTCGGTCATCATGATATTCACCAAATGGGTCAAGTTTAAGACCTAACAATTATTATTATTCACGCCGGTTTTGACACTGCCGTCCACGAGTATTATGCTAATAAACAGGTAGGGCAGAAACAGACTGACAAGTTAGTAAGCGTGTTGCAGGAGAGGTTGTGACGCGAAATAATTATTAAGAAAAATTTCGATACGTTGCGCCGTTTCTGAGTTAACTGCCTAAGCTTAGATTTAAATTAGATGTAAACAAATTCCTCTTTTACAGAAATGCCTTCCTTCTTATACGAGTAGTTAATCTTCATTTAAATCTTCGCTACCTTGACCAACATCGGATATTTTCCTGACAGTTTGCAAAACTCATTTACTGTTTTTATTATCTCATTTTCTAATCTAATTCCCTCAAAATTTCCTGATTTCATTCAACTACATTCCATTACCTTTTTTTCATTTTTGTAATTGTTCATTTTATTACCTCTTTTCAAGACAATGTCAATTCGATTCAACTTCTCTTCCAAGCCCTGTGCTGTAAAACACCTTTTGAAGATACTATTCATTCAGTTCTAAAGCTTTTCGTAGTCCTGTGCTGGTTCTAAAACAATTATAATATCATCACCCCAATCATTAATCTACTTTCTCAATTGTGGCTTTGTTGCCTTCGTTGGTTGCTCACTCTACAGACTGAATAGTATCGGCAGTAGGCTACAAACCCGTCCCACTCCCTTCTGAGCTAACAGCGCCCTTTCATGTCCTAGTCTTACAACTGGGTTCATCCCTGCTATCTCTAAAATTTCAAAGAGTGTATTATCAAAAGCTTTCTCTAAATCCAGTCTGTCTTGTAAGCTAAGCTCGCAGGGACAGTACTGTCTCGCGTTTTCTTACATTCAGTCAGAACCCAAACTAATCTTTCTCGAACTGTACCCAGCCAGTATTTCCATTCTTTCGTAAATATATATATATATATATATATATATATATATATACTCCTGGAAATTGAAATAAGAAAACCGTGAATTCATTGTCCCAGGAAGGGGAAACTTTATTGACACATTCCTGGGGTCAGATACATCACATGATCACACTGACAGAACCACAGGCACATAGACACAGGCAACAGAGCATGCACAATGTCGGCACTAGTACAGTGTATATCCACCTTTCGCAGCAATGCAGGCTGCTATTCTCCCATGGAGACGATCGTAGAGATGCTGGATGTAGTCCTGTGGAACGGCTTGCCATGCCATTTCCACCTGGCGCCTCAGTTGGACCAGCGTTCGTGCTGGACGTGCAGACCGCGTGAGACGACGCTTCGTCCAGTCCCAAACATGCTCAATGGGGGACAGATCCGGAGATCTTGCTGGCCAGGGTAGTTGACTTACACCTTCTAGAGCACGTTGGGTGGCACGGGATACATGCGGACGTGCATTGTCCTGTTGGAACAGCAAGTTCCCTTGCCGGTCTAGGAATGGTAGAACGATGGGTTCGATGACGGTTTGGATGTACCGTGCACTATTCAGTGTCCCCTCGACGATCACCAGTGGTGTACGGCCAGTGTAGGAGATCGCTCCCCACACCATGATGCCGGGTGTTGGCCCTGTGTGCCTCGGTCGTAAGCAGTCCTGATTGTGGCGCTCACCTGCACGGCGCCAAACACGCATACGACCATCATTGGCACCAAGGCAGAAGCGACTCTCATCGCTGAAGACGACACGTCTCCATTCGTCCCTCCATTCACGCCTGTCGCGACACCACTGGAGGCGGGCTGCACGATGTTGGGGCGTGAGCGGAAGACGGCCTAACGGTGTGCGGGACCGTAGCCCAGCTTCATGGAGACGGTTGCGAATGGTCCTCGCCGATACCCCAGGAGCAACAGTGTCCCTAATTTGCTGGGAAGTGGCGGTGCAGTCCCCTACGGCACTGCGTAGGATCCTACGGTCTTGGCGTGCATCCGTGCGTCGCTGCGGTCCGGTCCCAGGTCGACGGGCACGTGCACCTTCCGCCGACCACTGGCGACAACATCGATGTACTGTGGAGACCTCACGCCCCACGTGTTGAGCAATTCGGCGGTACGTCCTCCCGGCCTCCCGCATGCCCACTATACGCCCTCGCTCAAAGTCCGTCAACTGCACATACGGTTCACGTCCACGCTGTCGCGGCATGCTACCAGTGTTAAAGACTGCGATGGAGCTCCGTATGCCACGGCAAACTGGCTGACACTGACGGCGGCGGTGCACAAATGCTGCGCAGCTAGCGCCATTCGACGGCCACCACCGCGGTTCCTGGTGCGTCCGCTGTGCCGTGCGTGTGATCATTGCTTGTACAGCCCTCTCGCAGTGTCCGGAGCAAGTATGGTGGGTCTGACACACCGGTGTCAATGTGTTCTTTTTTCCATTTCCAGGAGTGTATATATATATATATATATATATATATATATATATATATATATATATATATATTTGCAAGCACGACGTATTAAACTGATAGTTCTGTAATAATCGCACCTGTCAGCACCTACTTTTTCTGCTATTGGACTTATTACATTCGCCTTGAAGTCTGCGAGCTATTTCGCCAGTCTCATACAGCTTGCGCAACAGATGGAAAAGTTTCATTATGGCTGACTCTTCTAGGCATTTCATTGTTTGTGAGGGAACTTCGCCTGTTCAAGGAGCCTTGCTTCGACTTAAGTCTTTCAGTCCTCTGTCAAATTCTCCTCGCTGTATTATATCTCCTATCTCATCTTCACCTACGTCCTATTTCCTTCCTGTAACATTCCCTTCAAATTCTTTTCTCTTTTGTAGCCTTTGTGTACACTCCTTCCACATTTCAGCTTCTCCTTCTTTGCTTAGCACTGGTTTTCTGTCTGAGCTCTTAACATTCATACAGCTGCTACGCTTTTCTCGAAACGTGCCTTTAATTTTCCTATAGGCGGTATCTAACTTTGCCACAGTGAAATACGCTTGTAAATCCTTAGATTTGTCATCTAGCAATTCTTGCTCAGTCATTTTGCAGTTCCTGTCAATCTCATTTTTTAAACGTTTGTATTCCCTTTCTCCAGCTTCATTTGCTGCATTTTTTATATTTTCTCCTTTCGTTAATTAAATTCAGTATCTTGGATGATATACGTCGATTTCTACTAAGCCTTGTCTTTTTGCGTATTTCATCCTCTACTGCCTTCGCTATTTCATCTCTCAAAGCTACCCATTCGTCTTCTTCTGTAATCCTTTCCTCTGTGCTGTAGTAAATCGTTGCCTAATGCTCCCTCTGAAACTCTCGATAACCTATGGTTCTCTTAACATTTCAAGGTGCTACCTCTTTAATTATCTACCCTTTTACAATTTAAGGTTTAAATCTTCAGTTCATAATCAATATATTGTGGTTAGAGTCCACATTCGCCCCTGGAAATGTCTTACCATTTGAAATCTGGTTCCGAAACCTCGGTCGTACCATTATATAATGAATATGAAGCTTGCGGAGTCTCCTAGTCACTTCACGTACACAACCCTCTTTCATTATTCTTAAACCAAGTGTTAGGCGATCGTTGGTGGGAAATACTTCACAGGCGGTTTCTTATTTAATTTCTTTCCCCCACCTACTGTTTTTCCTTTTCTTCCTTTTCCTGGTATCGGATTCCAATCTCCCATCATCACAGTGCTCTCCCTTAACTACCGGAATAATTTCTTTTATCCCATCACAAGTTTTTTCATGTTCTTCATCTTAAGCGGACCTAGTTATTATATAATCTTGTACTTCTGTAGTGCGTGTCTTCTTCATGTCTGTCATAGACACGATAATGCATTCACGATACTATCCGTAACAGTCTACCTGCCTTCGTATTTTTTATTCATTATTAGACCTCCTCCTGCATTACCCCTACCTGATTTTTTCTTTGTAGACCTGTACTCACCTGACTACTTATTCTTCTTGTCACTGAGCTCTATATTTAATTTCATTCTTTTTTTAAATTCTATAATCTACCTAACCGACTGAGGAATCCAACATTACACACTCCAATCCTTAGAATGCCAGCTTTGTTTATCCAAATGACGACATTCTCCTGAGTAGACCCTCCCTGCAAATCCGATTAAAGGACCATTTTACCTCTGTGATATTTACCCAAGAGGTTGCCATCATAATTTAACCACACAGTGCAGATGCATGTCCTCGGGAAAAATAACGGATGTTATTTCCTCTTTCTATTAGTCGTTTGCAGTACCAGCGCAGGAAGACCGTGTCAGATAATGTTACAAGGCCAGATCAGGCAATTCTCCAGACTGTTGTCTCCCATCTGCTGGAAAGGCTGCAGCTCCTCTCCAGGAACCATTTGTATGAGGGAGACATAAACTGTAGGAAATGGCAAGACACATAATTATAGCTCAAGAATAGGAATGCCCAGAAACGTAAAATTAAAATTCCGCTTCATATTGTCTCATTAAACTTTACAGGTGTAAAACTTACGTATTTTGTGTTTCTGTTTGCTGGAGAGATGGTGTGCTTTTACAAATACTTTCTGGCCTACTGAGAATGTTCTTTTAATTGCTGTTCTATCTCCTCTTTCTTTTCTTTTAATGGCTGCCTTTCTGATGTTGGAGAGTGCTGTTGCTATGACTTGTTTGTGCTGTCTACGTGGTACAATAGGAAATCTAACATTTTCTCTGGTTATGTTTGGGGGTGCAATATTTTTAAGTACAGTAACTGGAGGTAGTAGTGTAGTGCTATGTGGTATTTCATTTATTACTTCTTGAAAATCTTTAAGGTATATATCCCAAGTGTTGTGTCTTTTGCCTGCATATAATCGGCATAAAGTGCCTATGTCCTTCATAGATCGTTGTGCTGGATTTACACTAGGTTTGTACTTAGATATGTATATGGGTTTTATTTTGTGTTGTTTAAAAGTGTTCTGCCATTGCACTGATTTGTATTGTGGGCCATTATCCGAAATTATTCGTTCCACTCAACCTACTTGTCTGAGAAAATATTGTCTAAATGCTTTACATATAGTAAGACCTGTTGCCTGTTTTAATGGTGTCAAGGTAACATATTTAGAAGTAAGTTCCAAAACGACAAATATGAAAATATATCCATTTTTTGTGCGTGGGAGGGGCCCGATCAAATCTGTTGCAGCTATTTGTTTTAATCTTTTAGGGTTATTGGAAACATAGGTGGTTTGGTTTGGAAAGTGACGTGTTTAGCCCTCATACATTTTTTGCATTTGACTAATACTGTTCTAATTCGTCTTTCCATATTAGGAAAATGGCTTGTTTGTTTTATTTTTAAAAAGCATTTCTTTGGTCCAAAGTGGCCATTACTTAAATGTGTATACCATATGTACTTATTAATTAGTTCATCTGGGATATAAATTAACCATTCATTCGTTGCAACATTTTGTCTAAAAAATAAAACATTGTTTTTTACGAGATAATGCTGTCGAATGTCTGGAAAATCCTTACTCCTCCACTTGTGTTTGATTCCTAGTGTTTCGGGATCCTTGTCCTGTTCTTTGCCTATGTTTTTCAATGCTGTCGTAATGTAGTTTTCGAAAGGTACTTGTTTCATATAGTACATTGTAAACTGGTCTTCTGGTGCTTCCAAACCTATGTTATTGGATGCACCCTGTGGACATCGTGGTAAAGCATCGGCTAACACATTCGCTGGTCCTGATATGTGTGTAATAGTGAAGTCAAATTCTTGTAGTATTAACATCCATCTGGCTAACCTCCCATGAGTTAGTTTGGTGGATAACAGAAATTCTAATGCTTTGTGGTCAGTGTATACTTTTGTTTTTCTTCCGAATAGGAAGTATCGAAAGCGTTGGAAGTCCCATACAATGGCCAATGCTTCCAGCTCCGTGACTGAATAGTTTTTCTCGCTTTTTGTGAGTAAAAATGGTCCAAATGGCTCTGAGCACTATGGGACTTAACATCTATGGTCATCAGTCCCCTAGAACTTAGAACTACTGAAACCTAACTAACCTAGGGACATCACACAACACCCACTCATCACGAGGCAGAGAAAATCCCTGACCCCACCGGGAATCGAACCCGGGAACCCGGGCGTGGGAAGCGAGAACGCTACCGCACGACCACGAGCTCCGGACTTTTGTGAGTACCCGACTGGCAAATGCAATTGTTCTATATGATCTTAGCCCTGCCTGTTCGTATTCTTGGAATAAAACAACTCCTAAACCGCTTTTTGCTTTCGTTTTCACGTGCGCCTCGTCTTTTTCTTGCGTCATCTTCCGAAAATATGAACTCCTAGTTCCCTTAGAATACCTTTAAATGCTTCGACGTCATTGCCTCCGCGACCTACTAATGACTGCTGGTATTTCAATGGTAGCTTCATCGCGCATAATTTAATCAACTCTCCGTCACTGTATGGTACATCTAAGCATTGATTTTTCTTTGCCATTAATTCGAAAAATTTCACGGGACTCTTCTCTCCTGAATTTTCAAAATATGGGCTCTGTAATAATTGGTACTTCACTCTGTTCTGTGCTTCGCTGGACCAATATCGTGACAGAAAATTCTCTCTGAAATCTTCGTACGATCGGCATGTCGCTGCAACATTCTGCATGGTTTCTGCGACTGTTCCTGACATGTGTGCACATATAAAGTCTAATTTGTGTGCTAGCGTCCACTGTTCTGGTAATCCTACTCGGAAATGATCAATAAAAGTTCGTGGATGTAATGAGTTTCCTTCTCGAAAGTGTTGAAATTTTCTGACTGTGAGGAAATGATCGTTGTCGTACTTCGTCATAGTTCCATTTGAAATTCGCGATTCTTCGCCACTTTTGTTTCTGATCATTTCTCCCGTCGTTCTTTCCGGTTGTGGTAGATCCATTGGATATTGTTCACTGTAACTTTCGCCTACCCTTGCGTAGTATCGTTGGAGTGGTACGCAATAATTTTCTTCCATCGGTTGTGAACGTGTAGCTGAATGCATTGCACTGTACTCTTCGCGACCTGGTTTTCCATTGTCAGGTATTGGTTCGGTATCTTGTCTGGCTAACCTTACTGCTTCATTGCACGATCCAAACTTTCTTGAAACATACATTTGTGGTTCCGCATGTGTTTGTGATGACGTTTGTTCATCAAGAATTTCGAAACGTGTTTGTTGCTGTGCAGACTATCTGATTTCACGTATGTTACTTTCCGCCTGTGATTGGAATCGCAAATGCGTAATATCTTCGTTAATTGCTTGTTTTTCCGGTGCTGTTACAATACGGATGTGGTTGCAGACTCTGTGCTTGTTCGATCCTGTTCACTACGTTCTTCAATGGTTTACAACAACTCTGTTCGCAATTTCTGAAATTGTCGCTTCGTTTGCGCTTTTATTTCGACTATGCGGTTATCATATCTTTTCAGCGCTGTTTTTGTGATACGTTTGTGTAACACACTGTTTCCAACAATTTCACACGCTGTACCTGCTGCTTGTCTATTAGTTACGTTTATCTGTTTCTCTAGTTTCTTGACTTCTCCCTGGGTGTGTTACGTAATGTTTTGATCTCGTCCTGAATGTCATTACGCAATGTTTGTACGTCCGCTTGTACCTTGTCTATGTCTGTTCTCAATTGATTGTGACCTGTTATTAAGTTTCCTATCGCTTCTCGAGATTCTTTTGCCTCGTCTTCAATATGACTTAGGTGCAACTGAATTTTTTTGTTTTGTTCTTTAATCGCACGCGTTTGTCTCGTGGTTTCTGCATTCTGAATTTGAATTTGGTTCGCTGTGTCTTTATCTTGCCTTGTCATGGTTTCCGTAATTTGTTGTAATAATTCTGCCAGATTGGTGGGTCCTATTGCGTTTTCTTCCGACGCCCTACGCTCTGTGTTTTCGCCCAAGTGTTGGTTCACAACCGATTGCATTGAACTGTGCTGTGACACGTTTCTGCTCGCATTCCATGTACTCTGTGGTGAGGGAGCTCTGATTACTTGTACTATGGGTCCTATGTATTCAAGACGCAAGTTAGAATCCTCATCGACTGTCTCTCTACTTTCCTGCTCCTCTGTCGTATGCTAACTTACGTTTTCGATGCCTTGACGTACATTATCCTAGTTATGGTGCGTCATATGTCCTTTTTCTCGCGATACTGCATCGTCTGTTGTACTGTCCTCTATTCTCTGTCCATTTTCATGCTGGGTCTCTACCTCAATTCGGTCAAGGTCTCGATTTGCCATTCCTAATCTTTCCGAATCCCTTATTTTCTGTTTTAAAAGCAATTCACGCGCCCTGCTTCGAGTCAACATGCGCTCATACGATCTCACGCGTTTCATAAACTTTTTGTTCACACAACTTGACACTTATTATACCCAAGACTGACAATCCATTCACTTACTTGTTGGGTCAGAACCAACTTGTCAACGATGTATCCGCCACCTGTGCGCTTGCATTGAGGAGAAAACTTACTTCTAACAATTTTTAAAATTCATAACTTAATTATACTATTGTCTCTGCTAGAATGTCTCACTATCTATCGCTGCAGCTACAGTTATCAACTATTTATGCCTTTCAAAAAAATTTTTCTTTTATTACGAAAATTTTTTAACAGGATATTTTTCTGACCTAGCTAGGCATGTGGTCGACCTTCAATAATGGTATTTTACCATCCTGGCAGGGTCACCATTTTCTAACATTCTGCGTGGTGTCTGTTTGTTCTATATCGTGTCTCCCTACCACTTTCACGCAACGACGCTCTGAGCGTGTTTTTTAGGGAATTGACTAGTTTGAACCTGGGACCTGTTGCTGGTAAGGAGACGCCAGACCACACATGACATGTAGAGTTCAGAAGAGTTCAGTGAGACTAGCGATGATATAACCAAATACGTAATGATTTCAGCGTCAGCTCCACTGCACTCCCTGTAAAAGAATCTGAATACTAACTAAATTTAGTGGAAGGGGTTCAGGGCTTTCCTATTTTTAGTTAGCTGGTAAAGTAACGTCGAAAAAGCAGTTAAGTTTACCATTGGAAATTTTATTCTAGTCTCGAAACATTGTTTATAAATTGCACTATTGATAAAAGGAAATGTTTTAATACAGGATGGTAAAAACCAACTGCGTTCAACAAAAATGTGAACGAATATTCCCTGAATGGGTTTCCAAGTTCTACAATGGATCGAAGGATGACCTATGCCATATCACATCTATAATCTAGGTTTAAATTAAGTTTCACAAAAGAGAAAACTATCAAAATGGTCTACAGTGACCCTCAATTATCTTTAATTACTTATCTAACTTGTCGTAAATTACAGTGGCTGATGTGGCTTCTCAATAACTATATAACAGAAAAATGATCGTGTTTCAGAATTTTACTTCAAGTGGCAAATGTGAACACCATGAGCTTTTCAATTGACGATCGACACTAGTATTACGCAAAAAGGGGGTGTAACAGATGAGACTTCTGCAGTTCTGAGAGAAGCTTTATGCGCTGTTATGCGGCATCGCATGCGTTCATTACCTTGTCGGTGTTCCTCAGGGGGCAGCGGACAGCACAGCTCCTCTCACCTCGCCGTCTCGGAAGCAACTCTTTCCTAACTTCTCCTTACTACAATTTACCGAAGTTGGTTTAAAAAAAAACTATCTGACTGTGTTTTCATCTGACCAATCAGGGTCTCAATGTTAACCTTAAGCTCCGCCTACAAAAATTCTGTCTATCCAATGAGAAACGTTATACTTTTCGTGGTGGGGCAATGTTTTTAAAGTTTGCAACGTAACAGAGACGCGAAAAAGTCTCACGCAAAAACTTGCATCTGGTGTGGTCCTTTTAGTGTTATTGTAAGATCTATACTGTTCTTCTGGAGGGCTCTATCTTTTAACATGGGCTGGGGGGTGGTCCTAGCAGTTAGCTGGCGACGTGAGTGTCCGTCCCTTATCGTAGGGCCTTCTAGGTTAACACGGTTCTGCTCTCAGCTTCTGTTCTCGTTTCTCCCCTCGGAATTGCATGTGTATCACGGTGGGAAGGTATGACATGCATTTAGGCATTCTTGTGTTAGTCTGTGGTATTCCATTTGCTCAATCGTTACTCATATTACTTTGGTAAATTTAATGTCACGATTTATTCGGAGCTATGTGACATACTGCTGGATTTGCTTATCATGTCAGGGTTTTCATGGAAGGTGTTGGATTTGCCTGACACTTTACAAAATGACAATTCCAAATTGATCACGCCACCGTAAGGGTCGCACATTTGAAGTGTGCAGGGCTTTTGTAATGACCTCCGTAGCTTGCATCATAGCGTACTGGTAATATATCGTACTTTTCAAATATGTTTAATCACACTGCCTCATATCTGTGCCATTGACGTCAATCTATCGACCATGTTGATATCTCTATTAAACTGTCCACGACTAACACCAGCGGTCGTGAGGCTCACTGCTGTGAAATCTGTTGGCACCAGACAGATGCAACGACGACAGCGCATCTAGCTGCAAGAAAGACCGCCGTTTATTAAAGTCATATTTGCCGTAAGAATTAAGTTAGCCTCTAATTCTTTTTCTACATAAAATACCGAATAGTTAGCACATTTTTGCGTCCCAAGCTGCAGGATAACATCAAGTGTCATGAATGATAGTAAAATTGATGTAGTTAGTACGGAAAACTAGTGAATTGCATGCGCCTTACCCAGTAAAGAAAGAGAATATAAACAAAAGTGTATCGCTCATAAGAGGTGATATATTCGCTTCCACGTGTAGGAGGGGTTGACGTACGATTTGATGTTTTGTTGTGTTCTGTAATCATTAAGACGCCCGTTGCCAGAAATAGAAATTACGTCTTATTATTAAGTATAGAAATATGACGCAAAACTTTTTTTATGATAAAAAACTTACGTTATAATTAACGTAAATGTACATATTATGTTAATATTTCTCACTCATTGAATAATGACCTGCAAAAAAGGGGCGAGCATCTTGTGTTAAGGAAGAAAATAAGTCGGCAACAGAAACAAATTAAATATGCACCTAATAAATTAGTCGCCCACACGGGCCAGCTTCATCTTTTTCAAGGCCTGGATTTAATTTTTTTTAAAGTACGTATGCCATTTTTCACTTTGTTTCTGTTACATTTCTTGCTTTCTTTTATTATTACTATGATTGTCACGCAAAGATGTTGCATGGAGTTTAATGATTTACACATTCTTATAATTCATTTGATTCTCCAACAAACGAATAATTTTATTTAATAATTTTAACAATTTTATTTAAAAATTTTATTAAATCTGGCCTCGACGGCCTGAGACAGTGATCAAGTGTGTGTTAGTTGTTGGTTCAAATGGCTCTGAGCACTATGGGACTTAGCTTTTGGGTCATCAGTCCCCTAGAACTTAGAACTACTTAAACCTAACTAACCTAAGGACATCACACACTTCCATGCTCGGAGCAGGATTCGAACCTGCGACCGTAGCGGATGCGCGGTTCTAGACTGTAGCACCTAGAACCGTTCCGCCACTCCGGCCGGCGTGTTAGTTGTGTTTGCGTATGTGTGTATGTTATCTAACTCAGAAGAATACCTATTGGCCGAACGCTTATTTGTTTGGCAATCTTTCTGTTGTGCCTGCCTCAGCATCTCCACTTTACGGTGAGTAGCAATCTATCATTTTCATAATGTCGTCTTTATTTAATCTAAGTTCTTCATATTGAAAGACGTCTGCGTTGAAGGCTCTGAAGTTTGTGGATGTGATGTAACAAAAATTGTGGAACTGATAGTTTCTGCGTCGGGAAATAGTTTAACGGTTTTTTCGTTTTGTTGTCACACATGTGTGGCAGTTTTGTCTTCAGCAACAGTTGCGGCGGCTTATTTGCTACATTCAATAATGTGCGTATTGCGTTTCAGTAAAAAAAAATTTTTTTGTTATCTCATTCATTCTTTAGGGCAAAATGTAGCGACGAAAACACGTTACTGCTTAGTTACACGTCATTATTCTGAGAAATATTCTACTGTATAGTAACTATTTCTTATTTCTAAAAAAAATCTTCACTAAATGTCTGTACATGTGTGTTACACCTCCTTATCTGAATAGTCAGCACTTATGACTTCCACGTAGCGGGTCCGTGTTCAGTTCCCAGACCGGTCGGAGAGTTTCTCCACTCGGGCAGTGGGTGTTATGTTGTCCTCATCATCACCCATTATTTCATCATCATGGACACGCAAGTAGCCCAATGTGGCGTCAACTGCAAAGACTTGTAACGCTGCTGCAGAACTTCCCCAAGTGAGGTTTCAATGCCATTCGACTACACACACACACACACACACACACACACACACACACACACACAAACGCACACTGAGGTGACCAAAGTCACACGACAGCGATATGCACATGTACGAGGGCGAGTCAAATGAAAACCTTAAATTTGTAATAACAAATCGAAATTTCACGCCGTTATCCTATAAGTTGGTAAGCGTGCTAGTAACAGCGTGCACAATGGCCTGTAGGTGGCAGCATAGTGCAGATGCACACATATCGTCGCAGTATCAGTAAAGATGGCCGCCCCACTTGCGACTTGCACCAGGGAAAAACAGCGTTATGTTATTCGGTTTTTGAGTAGTGAAGGTGTGGAACCTATTGAAATTCATCGACGAATGAAGGTTCAGTACGCTGATGAATGTTTGTCACAGCAGCAAGTCTACGAATGGAGTAGGAAGTTCGCAAATAGTATGACTTCAGTGGAAGATGCTCCTCGTCCAGGTCAGGCTCAACGAGTTTGCACAGAACATTGCAGCAGTTGAAGCCATAGTGAAGGAAAACCGCCGAGTGACACCGAATGACATTGTAGCATGTTTACAGATTAGTCATGGGTCAGCACACCACACTGTGCATGATGTGCTCCAGCTTCACAAAGTGTCTGCAAGATGGGTGCCACGGCAGCTAACTGCTGAAATGAGAGAACAACATGTTGATGCTTGTGAAGAACTTCTTCGGCCCTTTGAACGAGAAGGTGATAGCTTCCTTGCAAGAATCGTTACTGGGGACGAAACCTGGGTTCACTTCCACAAACCGGAAATGAAGAGAGAAAGCAAGGTATGGCGCCATTCCTTATCACCAAAACGAAAGAAATTTCGAACAGAACCATCAGCAGGGAAGGTTATGCTGACACTCTTTTGGGACGAAAAAGGCGTCATTTTGGAGCGTTAGATGCCTTGAGGGACCACTGTCATCAATGCTTCATATACAGATCCCCTAAAAAGTCATCTGTGGCCTGCAATCAAATCAAAGCGACGTGAATTGCTGTCAGCAGGTGTCCTTTTACAACATGACAATGCAAGGCCCCACACTGCCCGTACAACAGTTGCAACAATCACAGACACGCATTTTGAGTGCCTTCCTCACCCACAATAGTCACCAGACATTGCCCCAAGTGATTTCCATGTGTTTAGGCCACTCAAAGACGCAATGACAGGAAAGAAGTTCCGTTCTGATGGAGAGGTACGCCACGCGGTGCGTGAGTGGCTGCGCAGACTACCAAAAGATTTTTTTTCTAAAAGAATTTGTGCACTTTGTAAGCGCTGGAGGACTTGCATTGAGCTTGACGGAGATTATGTTGAAAAGTGATACAGCTTTGTGCCACTTGTGCACAATAAATAATATTTAAAAAAAATATTTAAAGTTTTCATTTGACTCATCCTCGTACACGGGGCGGTACTATCACATATTGAAGGTATGAAGGGCAGTGCACTCGCGGAGCTGTTATTTGTACTCAGGTGAATCATGTAAAAAGGTTTCCGACATGATAATGGCTGCACGACGGGGATTACCAGATATTGAACGCATAATGATAGTTGTAGCTTAACCCACGGGACTTTCCATTTCGGAAATAGTTAAGGAATTCTGTATTCCGAGATCCACTGTGTCAAGAGTGAGGTGAGAATACCAAATTTTAGGCATCACCTCTCACCATAGGCAACGCAGTGGCCGACGGTCTTCACTTGATGACCGAGAGCAGCGGCGTTTGCGTAAAGTTGTCAGTGCTAACAGACAAGCAGTATTGCGTGAAATAACAGCATAAATCAATCATGCGACAAACGTATCGGTTATCACATTGCGGCGCAATTTGGTGTTAATGGGCTACCGACGCGAATGCCTTTGCTAACAGAACGACATCGCTTTCGGCCTTTGCTAACTGCACGACACCGCCTTCAGCGTCCATCCTGGGCTCGTGACCAAATCAGTTGGTCCCTAGACCTCTGGAAAACGACATCCTGGTCAGGTGAGTCTCGATTTCAGTTAGCAAGAGCTGATAGTACGGTTCGAGTGTGGCGCTGACCCCAAGAGGGTATGGACACAAGTTGTCGACAAGGCACTGTGCAAGCTGGTGGTAGCTCCATACAGGTGTGGGCTGTGTTTACATGGAATGGACTGGGTCCTCTGGTCCAACTGAACCGATCATTGATTGGAATTTGTTTTGTTCAGCTACTTGGAGACCTTCTGCAACCAGGTTCCCAAACAACAATGAAATTTTTATGGATGACACTGCGCCCTGCCACCGGGCCACGGTTGTCCGTGACTGGTCTAAACAATATTCTGGACAGTTCAAGAGAAAGATTTCGCAACCCTCATCGCCCAACATGAATACCATCGATCATTTATGAGACATAATCGAGAGGCCAGTTTGTCCACAAATTCAGCATTGCCGACACTTTCGCAATTAGGGACGCTATAGGGGCAGCATGGCTCCGTATTTCTGCGGGGGACATCCTATGACGTGTTGAGTGCATGCCAGGTCGAGCTGCAGGCAAAAGGGAGTCCTACACGATGTTAGGGATGATCCCATGAATTTAGTCGCCACAGTGTATAAGACATGCGTATAACTAAACAATCAGGTAATGTAACGTTTCATATCTTTGGAAACCTAAATAATAACTGATATTTTTGGTGTAATTTATTGCACTACATACCCTCACTTTTTTAAAAAAAAAATCAATCTAGATCTCAGTATAAACGATAAGCTTTAGACGTATCATATATCATATTCAGCAGTGTGGATTATTAGCCGCTCGTCGCGCTACCATCGCACTGCATAACACAGAAGTGTCGCAACTGTATAATTATGTTAAATTACGACCTGGCTCTGGCGCCTAACGTGCTTTGAAGCATCTCCCTGTGGTGTCAGTTCATCACAAAACACATAACGATAATGTGATACTAGTCTGTTCCGTATTTAGGTCCAGCTGGTGAACCACTGTACATTTTAGAAGAAAAAGATAATGACTGTCCACATCCCGTTTATCTCGTTCCAAAATTCATGATAGTGCTGAAATAACTCGCAATGCCGCGTTAATAGTATCGGCAATATATTTCACTCTATACGACAATTATAATTTCAGAAATAAGTGGCGCAATTTCATTGTAGGTACACGGGAAACACATTTATTCTATTGAATTAGCTTGAATTTATTCCAAATTTCTAGATTTATTCTAGATTTCGAATGTTTGTCATTTTAAAATTATTTTTCGCTGTAGGGCCGGCAACATTCAAATAGCAATTAATATTTCGTCCAGTAAATGCTGTGCGGCCTTCTAATATTGAACAAAATGTTATAAAACCATCATTGGCAAGAAGAAACAAAATATTTGTAAAATATGTCGTGGGTTTCGTGGTTGATAGGTATTTTAAAACATATCCAATGATTCTTCTGATACTTCACCTACTAAAGGGACGGTAAGGAAATTGGGTGTGTAGCACAAGAAAAAGCACCATCTGCCAAGCAATTTTAGGCGGTTTTCATGATGCACACATAGCAGGATGCCTCTTGTTCTAGAGGAGAATGCCTTTGACGACGGACAGCTGTGTAAAGTGTGGTGTCACCACCAGACACCACACTTGCTAGGTGGTAGCCTTTAAATCTGCCGCGGTCCGTTAGTATACGTCGGACCCGCCTGTCGCCACTATCAGTAATTGGAGACCGAGCGCCGCCACACGGCAGGTTTAGAGACACTTCCTAGCACTCGCCCCAGTTGTACAGCCGACTTTACTAGCGATGGTTCACTGACAAATTACGCTCTCATTTGCCGAGACGATAGTTAGCATAGCCTTCAGCTACGTCTTTTGCTACGACCTAGCAAGGCGCCATTACGTTACTATTGATGCTCTAAAGCATGTACCGTCAAGAGCGATGTTCACCAATTATGGATTAAAGCTAAGTATTCCAGAAGCTACGTACGTTTTTTACTGGTCTCATTTCCGTGTCCTGTTCCAGACCTCACGCCAGACTGCGTGAGCTTAAACGCGTGCCTTTCGGCTTCCTCCTAGTGGATTGGCTGGCTTGCCAGTCCACAACATAAAGTATCTCCAGCACTGTTTCAGCAACTGTTTCTCAATACTCGTTGATCTGATAAACTGTCGTGAACGATGGCTAACTCACACAGACAGTGGACTGACTGAATAAAGTAAATGCAAAGACCATGCGAAAGATAAACATACAGGAACATATCACAAACAAAGACAACACAGACTAAAAAAAAAAAATAGATCGTGCTACATAAATTCCATATTCAAACGATTCAAAATCCAGAAGAGATTAATTCCAAGCAGCAAGCTTACATCAAGTTGTAGCCATGGTGGATTTTATTTGGAAATACTAGTAGACATTTTAAGTTCAAATATTCTAGTAGCTTGTCTCGTCATTCCCATGGCGTCAGACAAGCCGTACGTCGCAATTACGATGCGTCTTATAAGTAAAAGTAACTACTGTGTAAATTATACCATTCTTTTACTAACACATCAAATGTGGTATGTATGACAGAAATCAGTCAGTTTTTGGAAATCGTTTGAGACGACGTATTCATCACCCAATAACTACAGACCAAGACACGGAAGTTATCAGAACAATCAGTATCTCCACCAGTGCAATAGAATTACCTCGTCCAGAACGTCATACCAACGAGTAATCGATGTATCAAACACACACACACACACACACACACACACACACACACACATACGTACACACACACACACACACACACACACTCTACACCTGTAACATGGACCATAGGCACCAATGAAGTATAGACTAAAACTGGCAACACTACAGGCGGTACAAAACATATAACACGAAAAAAAGCGACAATATGGGTAGTGCCCTGTGCTGACAAGTAATTGTTGCTCTGTAGATAAATGAATAGTTTCTCAAGCGTAAAAGCAAACGACAGAAACTGTAGGTAATACAAATATTGAGCGAGAAACTGCCTGAAGCAGGACGATGCATAACCTACAAGTAAAATGTTAAAATACTGCAAGAGTGCTGCAATAGCTGAGTTGAAAATGTGTATGCACGATAAAAAAAGTGTAGCTTGGAAACGTGTAGCTATACTTAACGTACATTTATTTACTTACTCATAGACATTGTCTGAAAAGTCGAAATATAATCTTTCTCCTACTAAGTTTTGACTTATAATCTGTAAACAACTTACTATCAAGTACATGGCTTTTGTCTGTAGTTTTTTTCCGCCGTCCTCGATTTCGTGCTCTTCTTCTATCATTAACACCTCCTAGTAGACCGTAAAATTGTTTATGGCACACGTGCGCCTTCACTGTCCACTGTTCTTCTCCACAGCGCTACTTAAACAGCGTCTCTGAGCTGCCATTATTCTACTGACTAAAGTAACGCTCGAAAGTAAAACGTTGCACACTGCGTTCACAGCCGCTAATAAAGACGAAATTGTACATCCGTCCAAGAGCTTTGGGGATGTCGTCACTTGCCGGTTTTAGCCGCAGGCACGCGTTACCAGTTTACTGTGCCTCGGTTGACGTCAGAATCTACAATTAATTGCTCACGGACAAAACAAGGACTTCGAGATTCCGACCTCATTACCATCAGTTATCCTTTCCTGCATCTTTAATGTAAGAACGATCTACTTTTTTTTTCGTAAACTAGTGAACCCGTCAGTGACACGACACTGGTAAACATGTATGGCAGTTAGATATACGTCCCAATCTCCCCCCCCCCCCCCCACACGTCTCTGTCCATCGTCTCCTCTCCCCCACCCTCTCTCTACACCTTCTCTTCCTCCTCCTTCTGCCTTCTGTCGTTCTACTTCTTCCCCGCCTCTATGCCACTTCCCCCCTCCCTTGAACCTAGTTTATTGTTATTGATATCGTAACCTGGATTTGTTACTGAATTCCTTTAAAATAAAGGAGTAAATCAGTTGCGATCAGTGGAACTCTGGATATGAGGGACTTCAGCTGCTGCTGGATCTACGAGGGTATTAGCTTCAGTGACAGTATTTCGCATAGTCTTATCTGCGAACGGGAAGGATTACAAAGTTTTGGACAAGATTCAGATTCCGTAGTGCTATTTTAATTGTAAACCGTAAATACAAGCTTCCTGTTTTCTGTTAATTGTAAACCTGACTTCGAGGAACATATTTCAGAAGCTAAACATAAGTTGCTGTCACAGTATTATCAGCTATCAGTCGTAAAATTCCTACATTATTTTGACCATGAACCAGTTACAAACAACATACTTTACCCTGATAGGTCGAATTCGGACAACCCGCACGAATGTCATGAAACGCACTTAAAAATCTCTAACAACATTTCTGAAGACATATATGCCGTAGCAGATTTCGGGTCAATACATTTAAAATCACCCAATACAAACAAAATTTGTTATTTAACATTTTTCTGTTCCCTGATATTTTTATCATGAGTTCCCCATAGGTAGACAGTCACAAAAATTTGTTTGAAAAAAATTTATAAGCCATAGTCTTTATTCTGGCAGTCATATTTAAAATGGCGGCTTCGCACATTTTAATGGAAAGCGTGGTCTGCGGAAAGTTTTCTAAGTTATTTTAAAAGATATCAGAATAATTAAAAAACAGTGCGTTCAGCATGAAATGAACTTCAGTCATACATTTTTTTAAATTTTTCTATCATCCAAGAGAATCAGTCAAGCTCTTTCTGTAAAGTCTGAAAAAATTTATCAATCGTTACTTTTGAAGACCATAATTTTTTATCAAGAAAGAGAGAGACTCACAAATAATATGTGTTTTCTGTGTCGAGTACTTATATAACTATCTGCAGCATAAGTTTTAGTCCTGAGAATGCAAATAAATAATTACTAAAGTTCTACTAAAGTATTTATGAGGCTGTATCTATGACAACTGGTATTTGACTTCTCAGAAATAAAAAGATACTTGTTCCAGTGTTTCTGGAAATTCGATCACTAAGGGAGTGCAATAGGGAATGAAAATTTATTTAGAAAGTATTTTGCTACATTAAAAAAATTTTAAAGCTAAATTTACGAAAATTCGTATTTTACTTCTCGGTTGGAATTTTTGGAATTTGTTTGATTTCCTAAGGGACCAAACTGCTGAGCTCATCGGTCCCTAGACTTGTACACTACTTAAACTAACTTAATCTAACTCAAGCTAAGAACAACACACACCCATACTCGAGGAAGAACTCGAACCTCCTGCGGGAGGGTCCGCACAATCCGCGACATGGTGCCTCTAACCGCGCGGACACTCCGCGCGGCTATCGGTTAGATATGTGGAAATAATTGTTTGGGGGATGAAAGTTGCTATAAGAATATCTCCACAAGAACGCAAAAGGCGTCATTAACAAAAACTTTGGACTGTAGCTGCTAGGATAGTTCTTCGGTCAGAGGTACATTCGGAAAAGACAATGCTTATTTGGATTTAATTAGCGAAGAAAGCTTAGAAGGTGTTGCAATTTGTGAAAAAACATAACAGGTAGGATCAAATAAAACAAAAAAAAAAAAAAATCTCTGCAGGCCCCCGTCTATACGAGTGAAGGAGCATGCGCTAGGCTAGTGTTTCTATATTTGGTTTTGCTCCATACAAAACGGAAGCTGGTCTCGTCCACTGGCGATCTCTAGGCTTCTATGTGTTATTGCTTACTAACCTGTGCGGGAACTGCTCGATTTAAATCCATTTAAGTATACCGCTATCATTCTACTTCATATTTCTATGCGCCCGTTTAACTCACTTTCTCACTGTAAGTGCAGAACTTGATATTAGCAGATTTTGACAGTACTGGTATTCAGCTTCATTATATCTTGCCAACTGAGAAAATATGTAATTCTGGTTTCAGTAATGTTGTCCTAGCCACTGAGTGCAATGCATTTGACAGTCGGTTGCAGAGTGTCAATGAGGATGTAGATGAGTACGCTTTGTAGTCTTTGTGACTAGATCTTTATTGAAACTACCTGGCAGATAAAAACTGTGTGCCGGACCGAGACCCGAACTCAGGACCTTTTCCTATCGCGGGGCGTGAGTCGGTCTTGCGTAGCTCAGTTAGTAGAGCACTTGCCCGTGGAAGGCAAAGCTCCCGACTTCGAGTCTCGGTCCGGCACTCAGTTTTAATCGGCCAGGAAGTTTCATATCAGTGCACACTCCACGGTGGAATGAAAATTTCATTCTAGATACATCTTTATTCGTTGCAAATGCTAAAAATGCGACTGTAGTTACGCGCACGTTTACACACATTATTAACAGTTACTACAATGTGAGTATGTTAGCAGAAATCAATGAAAATTTCGGTCGCCGCCATTAAATGCGAGATTACGAAAAATGGGTGGGAACAAAAGTATAGGAGCAATACATTTAAAGATAGCAGTTCACTCATAGATCTGTGAACAGTAAGTATATACATGGGTCCACAGAATACCATGCGACGAAACTAGTTTCCGATTAAGGTGAAACAAAAATATGAAGTCACTTACGCCACTCAATATCACGGATGAGAGCAAAAACTAAACAGGATACGAGTGACATACACTCCTGGAAATTGAAATAAGAACACCGTGAATTCATTGTCCCAGGAAGGGGAAACTTTATTGACACATTCCTGGGGTCAGATACATTACATGATCACACTGACAGAACCACAGGCACATAGACACAGGCAACAGAGCATGCACAATGTCGGCACTAGTACAGTGTATATCCACCTTTCGCAGCAATGCAGGCTGCTATTCTCCCATGGAGACGATCATAGAGATGCTGGATGTAGTCCTGTGGAACGGCTTGCCATGCCATTTCCACCTGGCGCCTCAGTTGGACCAGCGTTCGTGCTGGACGTGCAGACCGCGTGAGACGACGCTTCATCCAGTCCCAAACATGCTCAATGGGGGACAGATCCGGAGATCTTGCTGGCCAGGGTAGTTGACTTACACCTTCTAGAGCACGTTGGGTGGCACGGGATACATACGGACGTGCATTGTCCTGTTGGAACAGCAAGTTCCCTTGCCGGTCTAGGAATGGTAGAACGATGGGTTCGATGACGGTTTGGATGTACCGTGCACTATTCAGTGTCCCCTCGACGATCACCAGTGGTGTACGGCCAGTGTAGGAGATCGCTCCCCACACCATGATGCCGGGTGTTGGCCCTGTGTGCCTCGGTCGTATGCAGTCCTGATTGTGGCGCTCACCTGCACGGCGCCAAACACGCATACGACCATCATTGGCACCAAGGCAGAAGCGACTCTCATCGCTGAAGACGACACGTCTCCATTCGTCCCTCCATTCACGCCTGTCGCGACACCACTGGAGGCGGGCTGCACGATGTTGGGGCGTGAGCGGAAGACGGCCTAACGGTGTGCGGGACCGTAGCCCAGCTTCATGGAGACGGTTGCGAATGGTCCTCGCCGATACCCCAGGAGCAACAGTGTCCCTAATTTGCTGGGAAGTGGCGGTGCGGTCCCCTACGACACTGCGTAGGATCCTACGGTCTTGGCGTGCATCCGTGCGTCGCTGCGGTCCGGTCCCAGGTCGACGGGCACGTGCACCTTCCGCCGACCACTGGCGACAATATCGATGTACTGTGGAGACCTCACGCCCCACGTGTTGAGCAATTCGGCGGTACGTCCACCCGGCCTCCCGCATGCCCACTAAACGCCCTCGCTCAAAGTCCGTCAACTGCAAATACGGTTCACGTCCACGCTGTCGCGGCATGCTACCAGTGTTAAAGACTGCGATGGAGCTCCGTATGCCACGGCAAACTGGCTCACACTGACGGCGGCGGTGCACAAATGCTGCGCAGCTAGCGCCATTCGACGGCCAACACCGCGGTTCCTGGTGTGTCCGCTGTGCCGTGCGTGTGATCATTGCTTGTACAGCCCTCTCGCAGTGTCCGGAGCAAGTATGGTGGGTCTGACACACCGGTGTCAATGTGTTCTTATTTCCATTTCCAGGAGTGAATTATAATGCAAGTCAAAGGGTGCAATACACACAAGAAGGTCACTTGGTAACAGTCACACTGTCGGAATTGCAATATTGGGTTTTACAAATAAATACGCTTTACCACCAGGCTACTAGACACCTCCCCCATGAAGCACAAATAAGAAATGTTGACATCTAGTATTCTTATTTCGCTAAGCAGGAACATGAATTATCGGACCTATTTTCCCAAATTTTAAGTTCACTTCTGGGCCACTCAGAGCGCTGCTGACGGTCTGTGTTTCTGTATCGTAACGTGGGCCTTGCCGTTTTGATATTTCGGTGTTCTGTGACCTAAGTTCGTCGTATTAAAAGTTGCTTCTAGCGTAACAACAAAAGACACACTCAATCGCTAAACAAAAATATTTTAAATTAGCTTTCCATTGCCAAATCTATGTTCTACCCATACGAGGGTTGTCCAGAAAATAAGTCCCGATCGGTTGCGAAATGGAAACCACTGGGAAAATCGGGTAAAGCTTCGCACAGATGTGTTGTGCAGTGTCTCTAATATGCCCATCGATCGTATCGCGTCGCTGTTTTCAGTTTTGAGTGAACGTAAAAATGCGTAGGGAATAGCGTCTCCGGCCAACTATGAGGGCGTGGTTAGAGATTTCGCCTATGTCATGCAGCCCACATAACACAACTGTCGAGCAGTTCCTTCTTCATGCCAATTCTCTGCCGCACACTGCAGGGGCAATGAAGAAGCTCCTGCAGCGTTTCCGATACAGTCCGTAATTGGCTCCCCCTGAGTCTCATCTCTGCTCACAAGAACCGCTGGCTATGAAGACAAAATTTTTCCACAGACAACGAGCTGCAGACCTGTGCAGATAACTGGCCGAAAGTACAGGAGCCTGCTTTCCTGCTTTCTATGACGAGGATATTGTGTGTAAACGCGTGCGTAACTACAGTCGCATTTTTAGCATTTGCAAGGAATAAAGATCTAGTCACAAAGACTACAAAGCGTACTCAACTACATCCTCATCATTCCTCCGCAAGCGACTGTGAAATGTATGATAGTAAGTGGCAAGAAGCAACATCTTTGAAAGCAGAGTTACATATTCTCTCCGTGGCAAGATATAATGAAGCTGAAGAACAGTACTGTGAAAATCTGCTAATAACAAGTTCGGCGTTAAATGCGAGAAAGCGTAATACGTGTCCAAAGAAAAGTAAAGTAGAATGAAAGCCTTATACTTAAATTCATTTAAATCGTGCAGTTCCCCCACAGGTTAGTAAGCAATAACACATTGCCATTAGACGAGACCAGCTTCCGTTTTGTACGAAGCAAAAGCAAATATAGAAACACTAGCCTAGCGCATGCTGCTTCACTCGTATAGACTGGGGCCTGCAGAGATTTTTCTTTTTTTGCTTTCATTAAGTGCTATTTCTATGTTTTTCGCAAACTGCAACACCTTCTAAGTTTTTCTCGCTAATTAATGATCTTTTTCGAATGTACTTCGACCAAAAAGCTATCCTGGTAGCTTCTCTTGGATGATAGAAAAATTTTAAAAAAATGTCTGCTTGAAGTTCATTTCATGCTGAATGCCCTGGTTTTTAATTATTCTGATATCTTTTAAAATAACTTGGTAAACTTTCCGCAAAGCACGTTTTTCATTAAAATGTGCTAGCCGCCATTTTAAAAATGATATCAGAAAGAAACTATGGCTTATAAATTTTTTTCAAATAGATTTTTGTGACTATCTATCGGGAACTCATGATAAAAATATCAGAAAACGAATAAATGTCAAGCAACAAATTTTGTTTGTATTGGGTGATTTGAAATGTATTGACCGGAAATCAGCTACGGCATTTATGTATTCAGAAATGTTGTTACAGATTTTTCGTGCGTTTCATGACATTCGTACGGGTTGTCGATTTCGACCAATCAGAGTAAAGTATGTTGTTGGAAATGGTCCAAATAATGTACGAATTTTACGACTGATAGCTGATGATACTGTGACTGCAACTTATGTTTAGTTTCTGAAATATGTCATATTTTGACATTCCCGATGTTGTGAGCCAGTGTGCTAACTGTTTTAAGTAGCTGTGGTCTGTATCGCGACTCCTATAAATTGTTTTACAGAAGTATTTATAGTATTTTGGTAATTTATATTTTTTGTGTTTGTTTTGTTTACTGACTGCGAACGGTGACTTTTACAGTAATTTTTTTATGTATTTCATTTACTCGTCAAGTTCCGTAGGACCAAATTGAGGAGCAAATCTGCAAGGTCATGGAACCTGTCAGTACATGAAATTACAACATAAACGTAATAACAGATAAAAATAAATGTTCATGAACCTTAAAATGTCAGTCCATAAGTTTAAGTAAACGCTATCACCAATACAATAAAAATCAGCTTTATTTTTCAAGGAACTCCTCGACAGAATAGAAGGAGTGACCTTTGAGGAAACTCTTAAGTTTTGATTTGAAAGCGTGTGGATTACTGCTAAGCTTTTGAATTCAAGCGGTAGGTTACTGAAAATGGATGCAGTGGTATACTGCATACCTTCCTGCACAAGAGTTAAGTCAGTCCGATCCAAATGCAGGTTTGATTTCTGCCGAGTATTAACCGAGTGAAAGCTGCTTGTTCTTGGGGATAAACTAATCTTGGTAACAAAAAAATGGTTCAAATGGCTCTGAGCACTATGGGACTCAACATCTGACGTTATCAGTCCCCTATAACTTAGAACTACTTAAACCTAACTAACCTAAGGACATCACACACATCCATGCCGGAGGCAGGATTCGAACCTGCGAGCGTAACGGACGCGCAGTTCCAGACTGAAGCACCTAAAACCGCTCGGCCACACCGGCCGGCAATATTGATAACAAGAAACGACAATAAGTAATATACGTATTCAGAGGCCAATGGCAAAATACCCAGACTCGAGAACAGAGGTTCACAAGAGGTTCGTGAACTAACACCACTTATTGCCCGAACCACTCGTTTCTGAGCGAAAAATAATCTTTTAGAATGAGAAGAGTTACCCTAAAATATAATACTGTACGACAATAGCGAATGAAGATAGACTAATTTTCGTGTCGAACTATCACTCACTTCTGATACCGTTTGAATAGTAAAAATGCCAGTATTAAATCTTTGAATAAGATCCTGATCGTGGACTTTCCACGACACCTTACTATCTATCTGAACACCTAGAAATTTGAACTGTTGAGCTTCACTAATCATTTGCCCGTTATGTGAAATTAAAACGTCAGGTTTTGTTGAATTGTGTGTTAGAAACTGTAAAAATTGAGTCTTACTGTGATTTAGCGTTAATTTATTTTCTACAAGCCATGAACTTAGGTCACGTACTGCACTATTTGAAACCGAGCCAATGTTGCACACAGCATCCTTTAGTACCAGGCTAGTAGTGTCATCAGCAAACATAAATATTTTAGAGTTACCAGTAATACTAGAGGGCATATAACGTCGCAGGACGGCACCGTTGTCCACCACTACAAAGGAACGTTGTACGCATCTACGAGCCAAATTTCACCCTTATGTTTATTGTCGCAAATGAGATAAATGTATTAACAATTATGGCGATCACTTTACAAAGAATAAACAGTTAGTTACTATTTTTCTCTCTGTCTCCTCTTTCATTTACATGCCCATTATACGTAGACTAGTGAGTAAGTGGTTGCTTGAGTATGTATTTTTTCAGTGTTCTATTAGTCCATCTCCTTTTTCTCCCTCACTCTGTCCATCTCCCCATCTTCTCCACCCCGTCTTTTGGTCCATCTCCTCCTCTCCCCTTCTCTCTCCACGTTGCCACGCTTACCTGTTCCAGATTGTAACTAATGTCGGTACCAAATTTCGCTCAAATCGTTCCAGGGGTTTAGGATGAGCTTTTCAAGCATGGCCGCGCCTGTGTATGCTCTGAAGAGCCGAAGAAATTGGTACACCCGTCTAATATCGAACAAGGCTCCTCGCGAGCACGCGGAAATGCCGCAACACGACGTGGCATAGACTCGATTAATGTCTGAAGCACTTCTGGGGGAATCCTGCAGGGCTGTCCTTATATCCGTAAAAGTACGAGGGGTGGAGATCTCTTCTGAACAGCACGTTGCAAGGCATCCCAGATATGTTCAATAATTTTCATATCTGGGGAGTTTCGTGGCCAGCGGAAGTGCTTAAACTCTGGGTAGTGTCCCTGGGGCTACTATGTAGCAATTGTGGACGTGGGGCGTCGCATTGTCCTGCTGAATCTGCCCACGTCCGTCGGAATACGCAATAGACATGAATAGAGGCAGGTGGTCCGACTGGATGCTTACGTACGTATCACTTGTCAGAGTCCTATCTGGACGAATTAGGAGTCCCATATCACGCCAGCTTCACACGCCCTACATCATTACAAAGCCTCCACCAGCTTGAACAGTCCGCTGCTGACATGCAGGTCCGTGGATTCATGAGGCTGTTTCCATACCCATACAAGTCCATCTGCTCGATACAATTGGAAACGAGACTCCTCCGGCCAGGCAACATGTTTCCAGTGATTAACAGTCCAATGTCAGCGTTGACGGGCCGAGACGTACATTCATCAAGCGTACACGAGTGGGCCTTCGTTTTCGAAAGCTCATATCGATGATGGCTTGCACGCTGACACTTGTTGATTACCAAACACTGAAATCTGCAACAATTTGCGGAAGGGATGCACTTCTGTCACGTTGAACGATTCCTTTCAGTTGTCGTCGGTCCCGTTCTTGCTAGAGCTTTTTCCGGCAGCAGCGATGTCGGAGATTTAATGTTTTACAGCATTCCTGATATTCACGGTACACTTGTGAAATGGTCGTAGGGGAAAATCCCTACATTGTCGCTACCTCGGAGATGCCGTGTCCCATCGCTCGTGCTCCAACTATCACACCATGTTCAAACTGGCTTCAATCTTGATAACCTGCCATTGTAGCAGCAGTAACCGACCTAGCAACTGCGCCGTATATAAGCGTTGCCAACAGCAGTGCCGTATTCTACCTGTTTACGTACTTCTGTATTTGAATACGCATGCCTATACCGTTTTTTGTTGTTGTCTTGCAAACGTCCCCATCTGTTGACTCAGGGATCGAGACGTGGCTGCTCGATATGTTACAGCCATGCGGATGAGATGCCTGTCATCTCGACTGCTATTGATACGAGGCCGTTGGGATCCAGCACGGGGTTTCGTATTACCCTCCTGAACCCACCGATTCCATATTCTGCTAACAGTCATTGGATCTCGGCCAACGCGAGCAGCAGTGTCGCGATACGATAAACCGCAATGGCGATAGGCTACAATCCGACATTTATCAAAGTCGGAAACGTGATGGTACGCATTTCTCCTCCTTACACTAGGCATCACAACAACGTTTCACCCGACAACGCCGGTCAACTGTTGTTTGTATATGAGAAAACGGTTGGAAACTTTCCTCATGTCAGCACGTTGTAGATGTCGCCACCAGCGCCAACCTTGTGTGAATGCTGTGAAAAGCTAATCTTTCCTCTCGGTTAAATTTCGCATCTGTAGCACGTCATCTTCATGATGCAGCAATTTTAATGGCCAGTAGTGTACATTTTCGTAATACGTATGGATTCACAACCAATTCGTCTAAATGGAATGCCTTCTATAACTTAAGTGGAGTCGGTGGCAGAAAGAATGAAAAATTTACAAATTATTTTAATTTGCTTATCTGATAGTAAATATAATTGAGATTATTATCCCAAATTTTTTCCTTGAAATTCGAACTATAAATGACATAAAAAAATTAAAACCTAAGTAGTCTAATGCTCCAAGCCCGCTTTTCAATGTGTCAAATGGAGGAAAAATTGTATTGCAGAATTTGGCCTGTGAACTTAGAAAATATAGCTTTAGAAGGCTGTGATTTTTTTGTTTGATTGGTTTGCACATTGCACATAACAGCAGTGTTGTAAAGAAGGCTGTGGAGCTATTTTCTGGTTGAATCAGTGTGGTATACAAGGCTGTGGAGTGTTGTAAACAATTTTCACGCTGTTCAGTGGAATTCGAGTGGCGCTTGATTTATTGTGCCATTCTTTGTGCAAGGTTGAATCTGTTGATCCTTTTTTACAATGCCTAGGCCTGGTAAAGTATTTAAAAATATCGTAAGTCACATGTTTCCAATATAAGCGAAAAACTGACATTGAGGTTAGGGTCAGGCCTGCAGATAGAAATATTAGCTTGTCTCCAAGTGCATCTAAAATAAAACTTGTCACACGGATTGTGTCAGAAGAAACAAATCATGATAGAAATATAGGTTTCAGATTTGTGGATCTGGAAATGGTGGCAGAAGAACTTAGAAAAGCCTGCAAGTGCTCTGTTTGTGGAGGAAATGTGGATTTGGTTGATGATGGAAAGAGAGAAGGTTTGGTTTGCACATTGCACATTTTGTGTCAAAACTGTGATGCTGACAGACCATTCAAGACATCAAAGGTCAGTAATAGGATCTATGAAGCCAATATGAGATTTGCTTATGGACTAACAAGGGGAGGCCGCCAATTGTGAAATTCAGATTCGATTCATACTGCGCATAATAAAAGGTCATGGCCAGAGGTGTCATGTGGCAAAGCACCAAGATGCACTTCTCAGCCGTTGTCGAGAAAATCGACAGATAAAAGGAACCTTTGCAGTGAAATACTCTCTACGATTTACAATTTCCTACAGCGTCGTGGCGCAGCGGTAAGCGCTCGGGTTCGTAACCAAAAGGTCGCCAGATCGAATATTGCACCATGGAACTTTTTTTTTAGTATTTGTTTTTTGTAATTCATATATATATATATATATATATATATATATATATATATATATATATATATATATATTTGAATTACAAAAACAAATACTAAAAAAAGTTATATATATATATATATATATATATATATACATTATTATATATATATAAAATTCCCGGCAATCAGTTGCAACAATTGTGCATATAATAAGTTGTTGAAAGTCATTTGTCGTGGAAAAACTGGCGACTTCGAACATGATTATGTTTTCCACAAACAAAGTTGTATTTCACAAATGTTATTAATTGTCTTGGTAATGTTTACACGTGTAGTTAACAGAAGACGTAGAAACGATATTCCGAAACGAATTCGTATATTCGTATAGTGTAAGTCAAACGATCGAATTAGAGTAGAGACCCGACGATATATATACATACATACATACATACATATATATATATATATATATATATATATATATATATATATATATATATATATATATATATATATTAATTACAAAAAACAAATACTAAAAAAAAAGGTTGCATGGCGCGAGATTCGATCCGGCGACCGTCGGATTACGAACCCGAGCTACCGCTGCCCCACGACACTGTAGGAAGTTGTAAATCGTAGAGAGTATTTCATCGCAACGGTTTCTTTTAACTGTCGATTTTCTCGACAACGGCTGAGAAGTGCATCTTGGTGCTTTGCCACATTACATCTCTGGCCATGAGCTTTTATTGTGCGCAGTATGAATCGAATCTGAATTTCACAATTGGCGGCCTTCCCTTGTAAGATGTATAGGGATTGGAAGATATGGTGGAAACCTTTTATGTGGCATTATGAACATGCCTTGGTCATCCCCTAAAATTTTCTGCAATGAATACTGCTCTCCTCAATGCAGTTGCAGAAGTAAGTGAAGAGAGCATGAAAATGGCAGTCCTTGGGGGCAATTCAAGAAAATTGTGAAGCAGTTTATAGCAACGATATAGCAGTTTCCTGTGACAGTTCCTGGATGAAGTGGGGGCATACTTCACTGCAGGGTGCTTCAACAAGCATTAGTGTCGACACTGGAAAATATTAAATTTAGAGGTGATGTCTAAATATTGTTCTGCATGCTCCTTGCACAAGAAATTTATTGATGCAGGTAAAGAAACAGAATGGCAAGAAGCCCATAAAACTGTTTGTAGCAGAAATTATGCAGGCTCCAGTGGTGGGATGGAAGCTGCAGCTATGAAATTCATTTTCCATAGATATTTGCAAAAGTATGGTGTAAGATACGTACAGTATTTAGGAGATGGGGACTCTAGTGCTTTCAAGAATGTAGTTGAAAGTCAGCCCCATGGAAAAGATTGCACTATTGAGAAACTGAGTGCTTAGACCGTATTCAGAAGAGGATGGGTGGACAACTCCGAAGACTTACTGCAGACAATAAAGGCAAGGTACTAGAGGATGGGACGCCACTGGGAGGTAAAAACAGATTAACAAAGAATAGAAATGACAACCTACAAGTCTATTCTGGTGCTGCAATTAGAAGTAACCTCACAAGCTAGGACAGTATGAGGAAAGCAGTATGGGCCATTTGGTTTCATTACTTGTCGATAGACACTACATCTCAACATGGCCTCTGTTCTAATGAATGGTGCAAAGTAAGGTGAAAGTAAGGAAAGTGGGGAAGCTTATACCCATAAAAATAACCTTCCTTATGAGGTTTCAATGGCTATTAAACCAACTTTTAGAGCACTGGCTTCACCAGAACTGCTAGAAAAATGTCTGCATGGGAAAACACAGAACCCAAATGAAAGTTTCAATGCTCTTATTTGGAAGAGATGTCCAAAGACTGTGTTTTTTTCCAATTTGGTGGTGAAGATTTCTGCTTTAGAAGCTGCAGCAGTGTTTAATGGTGGGACTGTGGCAAGACTTCACATCGTCAACAAGTTGGACTTTACACCTGGAGTCTTCACTGAGCAGATACTGCAGATCATCGATAAGCAAAGAATCGCGAAGGTGGAGACTTCAGTCCAGAACATACAAAAAATTGCTACGCAAAAGAGCAGAGAAGCTAAAAGGGCTGTAGAGGATGACGAGGAAGAAATGGAATATGGCTATGGGCAGTTTTAGCTAAGGTATGATAGATTTTTTTTTTTTACATTTCATCCAAACTTTAACATGATTTTTGTGCAACTTAGGGTTTTCTGCTTTCAGGAACACATATATCAGAAACTACTGGAAGGATTGCAATGAAATTTGGCACACCTATTCTTTTACTTTGAAGCAATATGTAAGTGGAACAAAATTTTAATCGAGATATTATACACAGTTTTGTGGTTGATAATATATTGAAAAGTTTGCTTGTAAAAAATGTTCGAATCCAAAATATCAAAGAAAATAATAGCATTAATTTACCAAAAAGTTACTGCACTTAATTGTACACCTATTAGTGTACATTATTTTACCATTAAAAAAATTTGACAAAGTTGCCTCGAAATTATGAAAAAGTGTATCTTAAAATAATAATGCAATAAAAATTCACAATTATCTCACTGCATTAGATTTTTATTAAAAATTATGATTTTTTTAAAATCATTTTAGATCTCTATACATAAGTACGCAAAATTTCAATGAGACTGAACAAAAAATGGCAAAGATATGGATTTACAAAAATATCAGTGCAAGACTGCCGCCGTCTCCCCTTAAACACAAGGGTATTAATCATTAATCGTATTACTGACATCGAAATCAATCTTGCTGTCACGGTCTTACCAGACGCTGACGTAGGTGAAGCAAAACTTGCTCGACTATCGTGAGCCGCAGCTGCCTGCGGCATGAAACGTTTCACCTCGCCTTATCTCGGTGCATTACGACCTGTAAAAACGGGACAACACCACAAGTCGCAAAATGCAGTGATGACCCTTAGGCAAACGACGGCTCTAAAGGGAGCTGTTGAGGAGATGTCTCCGAGAAATTCGTAAACAGAGGGTTCATATCAGAAGAAGGGGATTCGAAAAACGTCTTCTCCTCATTACTCTTCAGAGAATACAACTTCCGCCGGAGATTCTTGATGGCTCGTGTATGACGCCATCTGACTGTAGGAGGGGACGGGGTGTGAAGGTGTGGGGATATAGGAGCCAGCAGCCACTGCGTCCCAGGCTGTAGTCGACATGTGGAACCCCATTGCTGTGCTCGCCATACTGCTGGCGGCTGCTCCTGCGAGCGTACTGTGCACTGGTAAGACTGACAGAACTCTTAGAAACCTGGTTAGCACCAGCGTAGCAAGTGAATGGTCTGATTAGGCGTGAGCCGTTTCAGAACCGTGACGAAATGTCACGGTTGGTTCTCTGAGTTTCCTCCTTTCCTTTTGAAATTCCCGCTTCGCGCTAGGCTGTTTTCTTACCCTAGCCAGAGGGCGCTGTGGCGTTGCTGCGGCCGGCTGCCTGCCGTGTTTGCGGGAGAGTGTCGTTCGGGAGGAGGAACTCTGATTGCGGACGTGTGGGTGCGTACATGAGGCCACGCCGTTTTGTTGATGGTTTGACGTGAATCGTATCGGGTGTGATGCATCGTTAAGGCCGTGACAGCAGCCTATGTTACTGTCTTGGTCGCAGGTGGATCCAAGGGGATGAGGCCTCGTTGTCCATTGGAAGTCCTATCCTACGGATGTCATTGGACTGAAAGTCAGACGTTTTGACCATTATTTGCGTCATTTGCAAGCAACTGGGGAGTCCGGCGTCTGCAGTAATTCGGCGAAGATTATTGGTTCCGTCGGTGTGTAAATGACTGAACAAGGAGCGATTTATTTAATGCTCACCTTATGCTCGTGTTCTGCGTGTGCTGCTTGCGAGTGTAAACTTGACTCTCACTTTTGTCTGTTGGTTTTAAGCGCAACGTCAAATACTGAATCCAAGTAGTGACTTACAGTTAATTAGCTGGATTCTTTTTTTCCTCGTCACGACGCGTGGTAAATGGCAGAGTAGAATTGTAGACCTGAACTTGCTACCTCATTTGTGAGGCATCAGTAACAGGCTAGTGGTAAACAAAGGTATTTAAGTATGTTGTTTTAAAACATTATCAGAAATGTGTCAATGATTTATGTTGCACTAGTTGATTCTAGGTTATGAACGGGAGTGTTGGCACTTCTGCAGTGTAAGGGAATCCTGCTAGTTTTGATTCTTTTGGAAACTTAAATTGAGAGAGAAACTAGTGTGCTTTAGTCCTGCCTTGGATTAAGGCTATATTCGGGTTCTGGCATTTGTGCTGCAAGCTGCAATATCATCCTGTTGTTTCATGGTTGTTTTGTTCTCAAACTAGGTGTTCGCGCTAAACATACTTTGGGCTGGGCGTTTCGCCCCTCAGCATCACACTTGGGGTTCAGCTGAGTGTTCAGTCTATTGACTGTCCATTGTACGCCACATAGGTAATGGTCAACCTGTCATCCGTTGATTTCGATACTGCAGTTAGTTGTAAATTAATACTGGTTCCATTACCTTCTGACCAGGGATCTGGCTCGACGCATGTCTTCAAATACGCAACTAACCTGGTTAGCGTATGTTGTGGCTAGTTTAATCACTGCTCAATAGCCCAACACAGTTTGTCGGCCGTCAGAAGCCGTGAGCCGTGTATGTGTTGTTTATTTCTATATTCTAGTCAATCTATAAGCATTCTATTCTTAATTTTGTTACTCTAGGTAGCCATTAAGTTGCCATCTTTAGGGTGGTTAGAAGGAGTGCGCCTCCTTTGAGTATAGGTTTGTCAATTTCCAATTTAGTGTTTTTCCACCAGTTTTTAATTGTGCTTATGCGCATATATATTATTGCTATTGAGCTGTACTCAATGTCATATTGTAAAGAAAGGAACTTATTGGATGTTAACTGTCGCCGTAAGGTGTTGTGGACGGTGCAGTCAATGTGTAAACTTGCTAGTTATTTTCCCTTTAAATGGAGTCTGGCTGCCATGATGTTATAAGTGACTGTTTCATAATCAGTTCTTTAACGCGTCTACGCGCATATTTATATTTATGGGAGAATTTAAATTGTGTTCGCCTATTGAACTTCAACTAAAGTGCAGAAAACTGAATCAGGTGTCTATTATTGTTCTAGTGCTATTATCTGTCAAGTGTAACACGCGTCATTTCCTTGGCCTGTTATCAAGTGTTACAATAAATGCAAATTGCAGTGAAGTGATACGCTATTTCAGATGTTCCCGCGATTTCCTATCTCCGCATATAATATTAAATTGTTTCATATGACTGATTAAGCCTTTGTAGAAGTATTGAAGTGAGGTGCGCGTGTCTCAGTTTGAAGATCGATGGCGCCACAGGATGTTACAACAGTGGGGATGGAGAAATGGGACATTGACAGCGCACAGGTTGATACATATTGCTGCTCTCAAACCTTTGCATAAGAAATCTGAAAGTAGTAAAGGTGTACTTTTTAGAAGTGATGAATTAATGACATGAGGATGATGACATGAGTTCTTTCGATTCTAATGAAGACTGATGCTCCCGGTGTTCTTGGGCTGTAGGATGGGAGGATTAAATACCATTGTGGAGCTGGAGGGGACCAAAAAGGAAAAATTTCTTACTACATGTGAAAGATATACAATGGATTTTGGGAAAGTAAGGTCCGATTGGGTATGAAATGGAAACCACAATGAAAATCCAATGAAGCTTTGCAGAAATGTGTTGGGCAGTATCTCTAGTATATCCATCGATCGGGTCACGTCGCTCTTTTCAGTTCAGTTTTGGGAAAGTAAGGTCCGATTGGGTATGAAATGGAAACCACAATGAAAATCCAATGAAGCTTTGCAGAAATGTGTTGGGCAGTATCTCTAGCATATCCAACGATCAGGTCACGTCGCTCTTTTCAGTTCAGTTCAAATGGTTCAAATGGCTCTGAGCACTATGGGGCTTAACATCTGTGGTCATCAATCCCCTAGAACTTAGAACTACTTAAACCTAACTAACCTAAGGACTTCACACACATCCATGCCCAAGGCAGGATTCGAACCTGCGACCGTAGCAGTCCCGCGGTTCCGGACTGAGCACCTAGAACCGCTAGATCACCGCGGCCGGCCTTCAGTTCAGTGCCCACAGTGGTGCCTAGAAAGTAGTTTCTCCCACCAAGTATGAAAGTCTGATGAGAAATTTCGCCTGATGTCATGCAGCCCACATAACATAACTGTCATGTGTTTTCTTCCTTATGCAATATTCTCAGCAGCAATCTTCAGCGGCAATGATGACGCTCTTGCAGAGTTTTCGATGGGAAGTGTTTGATCACCAGCAATGCAGCCAGTAATTGGCTCCCACTGAGTACCGTCTCCGCTCACATGACTCACTGGCTAGGAGGAAAACATTTTCGCACAGACAACGAGCTGTAGACCAGCATAGAGTACAGACTTCCTTGCCCGCATCTCGTGGTCGTGCGGTAGCGTTCTCGCTTCCCACGCCCGGGTTCCCGGGTTCGATTCCCGGCGGGGTCAGGGATTTTCTCTGCCTCGTGATGGCTGGGTGTTGTGTGCTGTCCTTAGGTTAGTTAGGTTTAAGTAGTTCTAAGTTCTAGGGGACTGATGACCGTAGCTGTTAAGTCCCATAGTGCTCAGAGCCATTTGAACCATTTTACAGACTTCCTTCTGTGACGAGGGTATGGGGAAGTTGGTGTAACGCTACGACAGATGTCGAATTCGGAGCGGCGACTACGTCAGGAAGTAGCTGGAGGGCTTAGGTAACTGTTGCGAGGTGATTTTCATAGTGATTTCCATTTCGCGACCGATTAGACCTCACATTCCGAACAGCCCTCGTATATGAGATGTAGGTAGGGGCACATAAAATGAGAGGTGGAGCGCCTGTCATTCGAGGATCATGAGGGAACAGTAAAATACGAGAAAAGCGTAGTCTATACTCTATTAGCACAGGCGAGAATGCATCAATTGCCATTTGCTAGTTAGTAGCTTCCGCTGTTTTTGAGTTGGGGTTTATATTATATCGTTACTGCGGTAATTCTATTCTGTATGTAATTGTAATTTACACCTAACTCTTAAGAGACAAATACGAGTGAGTTACTCGGTTGACTGTTAATTTATAACCGCGAAAGCACACGAAGTATGAATATCTCAGAGTGATCTCCTATCCTCACTGCCTCATGCCGATATTGTGAGCAATCCCTATGGTGATGTACTTCACTATGGTAGACAAGGCCTTTAAATACTGTTTACACGGGAAAAAGCTTTTGTTCCCTTCGAGTCGCTTTCAACCTTTTTATGTGCCCTAGAATCATTTGTTGTTTCTTGGGATAGAATAGCTATAATTATTCCCAAAATCATCCTGTGTAACAATTCTGGTTTTCATATATGTTAAAGCCACAAATATTATTAAAGATCATGTCATCTCGGGCGCAACATGCGAAATTCTTTCCTATGCTTCTGTAGGATTCTTTCTCGCGACCTTGGGGTAGTACTTTTTCTCCTCGCTTTCGCATTATGAATAATTCATAACACTTAGTGGCAAAGAGTGCTGAAAATGTTACGCAACGGTCGTTCACGTTAAGATACATGGCATCGTTGAGTTGTTGTCCCAGCGGTGGCAATTTGGCGGCAGTAGAAACCCGTCGTTTATCTTAATCACATGTCTCTAGTACGTCACTACAACACGGGCGCAGTGAATGTGCCAGGCTGGATTTTCAGACACGAAATCGGACATTAAGCCTTCGTCCAGAGTGCGCTAAAAGATAAAACAGATTTTTTATCTCGTCGTACACATACCGTGCCACAGAAAGTAATCAGAAGTCGAAAAAGTCTGATGTTTGGATCTCACAGGTTGTATAAAACATTCTCGGACTTCTTTCTGCGTCGTTTCAGGGTGAAAACTCGAGCTTTTGACGATTACCCACATCGTCTTCGTCGGGAGCAACTGACTGTCAAAACTGCTGCTCTGGTAGCCTTGTACATCCCCTTGACGCCTTCCGATTTGTCGGTAGTTACCCAATGCCACAACAAATGGTGTCAACGCCTGCGGTTTTAGCGCCACGATTCTGGCTGTAGCTGAATATCTCTGGATTTTCATCAAGAGCTCGTTTCCATGCATTGCTAAGATTATATCTGCTGTTACGGTTCAAGTGCTCTTCACAGGTTCATATTTATACAGCCTCATTAATTACAGAATCACAGTTTGTAGAAGCCTTGGACAAAACCTTTGTTTCCTTAAATAATATTTTATGGCTGTTCGTGAGGCTGTGCTAAGCAACAGACGATGTCTCCAGTTTTCGATTTTTTATATGCCGATGATGTTTTGCACAACGGTGGGAAACGGTGCGGATGGACTGACGGATGTAATCGCTTCCACACTCACAAGATACATTGAAAATCTCAGGAATCTTGAAGCGGAGACTATCCTTAACAAGGCGTAGCATCTCCATCGTCTTTTTAGGAGGTCGGTAAACAGGTCTCATCCCTCATCTCCTCAGGACTCTGCCTATTTTGCTGGATGTAGCGCCACAGAAACGAAGGAATGGAATTGGCGACGTTCGACTTGAATGTTTAACATACTCACGTTTCCTTTTCTTGGGGAACGCTGTCTTCATTCCACGTGACCCATAGCCGTTGTTTCGGAACGAATATATCAGGTGATTAATTTCGGAATTCAAGTGATCCCCGTCAGAAGAATTTTTGCTCTGTGTACTAGTGTACTTAAAACTACATGTATGTCTCTACATCTACATCTACGTAGATGCTCCGTAAGCCACAGTATAGCGCGTGGCGGAGGGTACCCTGTTCAAAGTGCCGTCAATGCGAACAAGAGGTGACCGAGACGTGTAACCAATGGTACCCCATACCATCACGCCGGGTGATACGCCAGTATGGCGATGATGAATACACGCTTCCAATGTGTGTTCACCACGATGTCGCAAAACACGGATGCGGCCATGATGATGCTGTAAACAGAACCTGGATTCATTCAGCAGGAGCTCTTGTCTGTGATGCAGCATCAAGGGTAACCGCAGCCATGGTCTCCGAGCTGAAAGTCTATACTGCTGCAAACGTCGTCGAACTGTTCGTGCAGATGGTTGTTGTCTTGCAAACGACCCCATCTGTTGACTCAGGGATCGAGACGTGGCTGCACGGTCCGTTACAGCCATGTGGTAAGATGCCTATCATCTCGACTGCTAGTGATACGAGGCTGTTGGGATCCAGCACGGCGTTCCGTATTACCCTCCTGAACCCACCGAAACCATATTCTGCTAACAGTCATTGGATCTCGACCAACGCGAGCAGCAATGTCGCGATATGATAAACCGCAATCGCGATAGGCTACAATCCGACCTTTATCAAAGTCGGAAACGTGATGGTAAGCATTTCTTCTTCTTACACGAGGCATCACAACAACGTTTCATCAGGCAACGCCGGTCAACTGCTGTTTGTGTATGAGAAATCTGTTGGACACTTTCCTCGTGTCAGCACGTTGTAGGTGTCGCCACCGGCGCCAACCTTGTGTGAATGCTCCGAAAAGCTAATCATTTGCATATCACAGCATCTTCTTCCTGTCGGTTAAATTTCGATTTTGTAGAATGTCATCATCGTGATTTAGCAATTTTAATGGCCAGTAGTGTAAATGCAGCCTCCGGTACTGGTGATCCACATTTTCCCAGATTTCTCCCATTAACCGAAATCGTCCATTTGCCTTCCCTACCACAGTCCGCACATGCTCATTCCATTTCGTATTGCTTCGCAACGTCACGCCGAGATATTTGAACGTCGTGACTGTGTCAATCAGGACACTACTAACTCTGTATCGGAAGATTAAGGGTTTGTTTCTGCTACACTTCCGCATTAACCTATATTTTTCTACATTTAGAGATAGCCGCGATTCGTCACACTAACTAAAAATTTTTTCTAGGTCATCATGTGTACTTCTGCAGTCACTCACCAATGATATCTATCCGAATACCTCAGAGTCATCAGCAAATAGCTGCAAATTGCCGTCTACCGTATCCGCCACACCATTTATTTGTACAGAAAGTACAAAAAATGTTCAAATGTGTGGGAAATCTTATGGGAATTAATTGCTAAGGCCATCAGTCCCTAAGCTTACACACTACTTAACCTAAATTATCCTAAGGACAAACACACACACCCATGCCCGAGGGAGGACTCGAAACTCCACCGGGATCAGCCGCACTACAGAAGGTAATAGCGGATAGAAAATAGGAGCGGTCGTATCACACTTCCCTGAGGCACGCTTGTCTGTCGTGAACATTCACCGCCGAGGACAACATACTGGGGTTTGTAAGCTAAAAGGTCTTCGAGCCACTCACATAACTGAGAACCTATTCCATATGTTCGTACCTTAGTTAATAACCTGCAATGGCGCACCGTGTCAAATGCTTTCCGGAAATAAAAAAGTGAGCAAGATGTATGAGACAGGCGAAATATAATAATTCAAATCCCAAAGAAAGCAGGTGTTGACAGATGTGAAAATTACCGAACTATCAGTTTAATAAGTCACAGCTACAAAATACTAATGCGAATTCTTTACTGACGAATGGAAAAACTGGTAGAAGCCGACCTCGGAGAAGATCAGTTTGGATTCCCTAGAAATATTGGAACACGTGAGGCAATACTGACCCTACGACTTATCTTAGTAGAAAGATTAAGAAAAGGCAAACGTACGTTCCTAGTGTTTGTAGACTTAGAGAAAGCTTTTGAAAATGTTGACTGGAATACTCTCTTTCAAATTCTAAAGTTGGTAGGGGTAAAATACAGGGAGCGAAAGGCTATTTACAATTTGTACAGAAACCAGATGGCAGTTATAAGAGTCGAGGAGCATGACAGGGAGGCAGTGGTTGGGAAGGGAGTGAGACAGGTTTGTAACCTCTCCCAGATGTTATTCAATCTGTATATTGAGCAAGCAGTAAAGGAAACAAAAGAAAAATTCGGAGTAGGTATTAAAATCCGTGGAAAAGAAATAAAAGCTTTGAGGTTCGCCGATGACATTGTAATTCTGTCAGAGACAGCAAATGACTTGGAAGAACAGTTGAACAGAATGGACAGTGTCTTGAACGGAGAATATAAGATGAACATCAACAAAAGCAAAACGAGGATAATGGAATGTAGTCGAGTCAAATCAGGTGATGCTGAGGAAATTAGATTAGGAAATGAGATACTTAAAGTAGTAAATGAGTTTTGCTATTTGGGGAGCAAAATAACTTATGATGGTCGAACTAGAGAGGATATAAAATGTAGACTGGCAATGGCAAGGAAAGCGTTTCTGAAGAAGAGAAATTTGTTAACATCGAGTATAGATTTAAGTGTCAGGAAGTCGTTTCTGAGTGTAGCCATGTATGGAAGTGAAACATGGACGATAAATAGTTTAGACAAGAAGAGAATAGACGCTTTCAAAATGTGGTGCTACAGAAGAATGTTGAAGATTATGTGGGTAGATCACATAACTAAGGAGGAGGTATTGAATAGAATTGGGGAGAAGAGGAGTTTGTGGCACAACTTGACAAGAAGAAGGGATCGGTTTTTAGGACATGTTCTGAGGCATCAAGGGATCACCAATTTAGTATTGGAGGGCAGCGTGGAGGGTAAAAATCGTAGAGGGAGACCAAGAGATGAATGCACTAAGCAGGTTCAGAAGGATATAGGTTGCAGTAGTTGCAGTAGTTACTCAGAGATGAAGAAGCTTGCACAGGATAGAATAGCATGGAGAGCTGCATCCAACCAGTCTCAGGACTGAAGACCACAACTACAACAACAATAACAAATAAAAAATATTTAATCTACTTGTTGCCCTTCATAAGCTTCTGTCTGAAGAAAATTGATTATATTCGAATATTATGCTCAGTTATTCTGTAGCAAACGGAAGTTACGAATATTGCTCTGCAGTTATGCTGGTCCATTCTTTGACCCTTCTTATGTATGGGAGCCACTTGCACTTTTTCCCCAGTCGCTTGAGACTTTGTGGTCGGCGAGAGATTCGCGATCAATGCAAGACATGTAAGGGTGTACTGACGTAGAGTACTCGCTGTACAACCGAACTGGGATTCCATCAGTACCTTGTGACTTATTTGCTTCAAATCTTTCAGTTGTTTCTCTAGGCTAGGGATGATTATTACTTGTCGTCACTACGGAAGTCCGTCCGATGTTCAAATGACGGTATGTTTGTAGAATTCTCCCGCATAGACGATTTTTTGAACGCGAAATTTAAAACATCGGCTTTCGTATTTCTATCTTCCACTGCGACACCAGACTGGTCCACAAGGGGCTGGATGGAAGACTTAGACACGCTTAATCGATTTTACATAGGATCACAATTTTTTCGGATTCTTTGCCAGATCTTTTGCTAAGGTATGACGGTGGTAGTTGCCGTATGCTTAGCGCATAGCTCTTTCGACAGACTCATCTCTAGTAACCTTCGCCTTTCTCGTTTGTGCGTTCTCTTTTGAATCGAGAGTGCAACAGCCTCTGCTAGCTCAGCATTTTCCGAATTTCGTTATTAAACCATGGTGAGACTTTTACATCCCTAATCCACTTACTAGACACATAACACTCCGAACCACGATATATAGTTAGCTTAAATTTCGGCCACCATTCTTCGACGTCCATCTTACTGTAACTAAATGATGCCAGATCCCCGTGTAAGTGAGACCCTAACAAATGCTTATCTGCTCTTTCTAGCAGAAGCACTCTCCTAGCCTTCTTGACTGATTTATTGTATTTAATAACCGTAGTTTCTATAATGACATCATGGTCGCTAATCTCCTTTTCTGTACTGACGTTGCTCTCTTCTGCACTGGATGGTGAAAACTCTGGGCACTGAGATATAAGTCACTGTGCGTCGGCTTGCTCCAAACTGTGTGAGCGAGACGTTCATCCGACTTTCGTTGTACAAAAATATCTAAAAACGGCATCTTTCCCTCTTTATCTGTCTCGAGGGTGGACAGGATATTTGGGTGCATACTGTTCGTACGTTCATGGAAGTCCTAAAGAGCTCCTGCACCGTGTGGCCAGGCTATAAACGTGTCGTCAACATGGCGATAAATTGAAGATTTCCATAGTCAAAATGGGGTGGAGCGCCATCCTGCATAAACATCGTACGTTCCAGCAGGTGTTTATCAGCCAAGCTGGGGATGATGCGATTCTGTAACATATCGACGTACGTCTCACCCGTCACGGTAGCAGTTTTACTTTCCAGCGCCATCTGTCGGACATTTTGTGAACATTGTCTTTTTTTTTTGTAATAAAACCCCATGTCATTCCAAGTATGTGTGTCAATTTTTTCCTCTCTGTCTACGTTATTCCGTGGTTTATTGAGTTTTCAAATTTATACTGACTTTTTGATCAGACGGTATATAAGACGAGAAACAGTTGGAATGTTTGATCCTTGGTGTGTGCGGAGTGAAGTTTGGCCGTCTGCATCTTGAAAGATCTAACAAAGCGTTCCTCTTCGCCGTTTCACTGTGGATGGAGCAGTACTAAAAATAGCTCTGAACACTATGGGACTTAACATCTGAGGTCATCAGTCTCCTAGATTTAGAACTACTTAAACCTAACTAACCTAAGGACATCACACGCATCCATGCCCTAGGCAGCATTCGAACCTGGGGGCGTAGCAGCAGCGCGGTTCCGGGCTGAAGCTCCTAGAACCGCTCGGCCACAGCGGCCGGCGAAACGGTGCACTGGTTAGATGGTGTATGCCATTGCGTTCACAGACTGTTTCAAATTCATTTGACGTGAACTGAGGCCCGTTGTCTGACGCTATTACTTCAGGTAAACCTTCAAGGCAAAAAATCGATGGCCGTCTGCAGTGGCCGAGCGGTTCTAGGCGCTGCAGTCTGGAACCGCGCGACCGCTACTGTCGCAGGTTCGAAACCTGCCTCAGGCATGGATGTGTGTTCTAGGCGCTACAGTCTGGAGCCGCGCGACCGCTACGGTCGCAGGTTCTAATCCCGTCTCGGGCATGGATATGTGTTATGTCCTTAGGTTAATTAGGTTTAAATAGTTCTAAGTTCTAGGCGACTGATGATCTGAGAAGTTAACTCCCATAGTGCTCAGAGCCATTTTTGAACCAAAAAATCAATGACAACACCTGAATTGTGCTACGTTACGTTGTCGAGTTCATTGGCACAGCGAAAGAAACTTGTTATATGAGTCAACCACAATCAACCAAAAAGGTCTGTGTGTACACGTTTCCATGGCGATTGCGACTTAGGCCAAGCAGAGAATTTTTGTGGCGGAGCGGACTGATGCCCGCCACCCATGTGGAGCACGTGTTGGTCTCACCGCGGACTTCTAGACTGAGCCACACACAACTGATTTCATCAAAGTGTACGGGCCTGAAGATGGCGTTGACGCAACGTCGAAACTAGTAGCGAAGTAAATAAAAAAAAGTAAAGCTGGAGGCATTTCATTTTTATTAAAAATTACCGTCTGTGACCCACTTTCATCCAGTGTAAATATGGACGTCCGAAGATTTAAAGTAGCAGACAATTTTTGCTATTTGGACAGTAATAATTCTGAAGAAGAAGAGTTTGTTAACATCGAATATAGGTTTAAGTCTAAGGACGTCTTTTCTGAAAGTATTTTTATGGAGTGTAGCCATATGCCGAAGTGAAACATGGACGACAAACAGTTTAGTCAAGAAGAGAATAGAAGCTTTTGAAATGTGGTCCTACAGAAGAATGCCGAAGATTAGATGGGTAGATGTTAACTAATGAGGAGGTAATGAATTAAATTGGGGAGAAAAGAAACCTGCCTAGAAGATGGGATCAGTTGATAGGATACATTTTGAGAGATCAAGGGATCCCCAATTTAGTATAGGAAGGAAGTGTGGGGGCTAAAAAACGTAGAGAGATACCAAGAGATGGATGCAGTTAGCAGATTCCGCAGGGCGTAGGTTGCAGTAGTTATTCGGAGATGAGGAGGTTTGCGCAGTATGGAGCAGCATGGAGAGCTACATCAAACCAGTCTTCGGACTGAAGTCCGCAACAACAACAGAACTGCCAGCATTTCGCATGCTGGGAGTCTCATAGCAAAATATTATAAAATTGTTTAAATCAAAATATTAGGAGACTGACTCAAGTAACAACATATCTAGCGGAAGAGAGTGTGAAATGTTTGATATGTGGTTTCTTATTGGCGGTGGCTCGAACATTTGATCTGATTGAACATTCGATACCTTCTGGCGGTATTTTCCGCAGATAGCTCAGAAGAACGCCGTTGTAACTTTACTCTTGGGCGTGGCACAACCTTAGTTCGATGTTTTGGATGGGACGAGGAGCTGTAAAATTCAGTCGGTCGCGACGCGGGGCAGTACAGACTCTTGGTCGTGATCTGGGGTGCGGAACCCGTAGGCCCCGTTAGCTTTTATAACACACGTACCGTCTGCAGTTGTTGAGGTTTCTGTCCGCCTTGGTAAGTTCTGGCAGCGGTGCGAGGCGAGATGCCAGTGATGAAGCCGGAATAGGTGTTTTTGGTTAGACATGGGAGATCTCGTCTTAAAAGACGCTCTGGTAGACGATGGCCTAGCCAGGACTCCGATATTTGCTTTCCTGTCCGTATGTACGTAATATCTCCCGAACGACGCAGTCGGTATGTCAGAAAAAGCTGTGCATTTAAATTACTCGAATGCTGCCGTGTGTAAGTTGCCAGATAAAGTTCTTGACCTTTCCGCTGACTTTGCCCCTCGCTTTCTGGCAAATGTGTAGTAGTGCCACGATTTACAAATCCGCAGTGAGTGAGTTCATTGTTACATCGTTTGTAGTGCTCCGATCTCCGTGTGGGATACTTAGTAATGAATCAGAATCACAATTATTTAATCACACTATTGCAAAATTATTTGTTTGTGTCAGTTCCACGTCGGACGTATACGAAAGTAAGACGTTAAAGAGAAAATAATTAAAAATAAATACGTACATCATCAAAAACTTGTGCTTAAGGCTCAGATTGGCCGTAATTATTGTGTCCGTCGAAGAATATCACATGGCTCAAATGGAATTTTTGATGATGGTTCACATGGCTCTAAGCACTATGGGACTTAACATCGGAGGTCATGAGTCCCCTAGACTTAGAACTACTTAAACCTAACCAACCTAAGGACATCACACACATCCATGCCCGAGACAGGATTCGAACCTGCGGCCGTAGCAGCAGCGCGGTTCCGGACTGAAGCGCCTACAACCACTCGGCCACAGCGGCCGGCTTATGACGATATCCCCTGTGAGAACTAATATGATTGTTTGTTTTAGTAGTTATCGCATACGCTAAGGCTTCTGATAATCTGTTTCAGATGCCGCCTGCTCCCCCGAAGAAATGGAGGATCCTCAAATCAAGTGCGCATGTGTCCTGAAAGGGTACGGCTCAGAAGAGGACAAAGCGCAGTGTTTGGGACGCGAAACTGTCGAGGGTAAGTCCGACAGCACGGAGCCGCATGTTGCTCTTTCGGCCTCACGAAATGTGTTTCCTTCAACAACACAGTATTAACACCTACGTTTGTTCTGCTAGAAAGAATAGAATTATTTTTTATGACAGCATATGTGGGCAATAGTTTGTAATACCTCTGACGCCAATATTTTGATTTCGGAGCTGTTCTCGATTTGAGGACGTCGTATAAAGAAGAAAACATCACAGGACTTTGTAGTCTTCCAACTGAGCATTTAAATACTGTCTCTCTACTACAAGAACATAATCTAAACCTGTTCGCATCATAAGATACTTAGTGTCCATTAGTCACTTTTTACTGGACTTGAAATTATCTACCTAGCGTAAAAACTGTCCAGCAACACCTGTAATAGTCGCACGCATCACTTTTAATCGATAGGTGGCAGCAGTTATTGTGTTATCTCTGTTTCTAACACACGCTAAAATGTTCCAACAGCAAGTCAGCCACTGGTTACAGACGATTTGAAAAGCAAATAAATCTTATTTTTGAGATTAATTTCACATTTTGAGTTTTTATCGACATTTTTAGAGGTTACAATTAAGTTGAAGTTAACTTAAATCTAAATCTGAAAAATTCTGGCTGAGGAAAAAAGATTCCAAGGCAGCTATATAGGTTGAAAAGTTAGTAAAAATGAATACACTAACACCTAGAATGGATGTACATACCAAAATAGTGCTGTGAGAATATCCATACAGAAAATGTCAGATTCTCAGTACGTAGGAACCGAGCGAGGTGGTGCAGCGCCTAGCGCGATGGACTCTCACTCGGGAGGACGACGGTTCAAATACGCGACCGACCATCCCTAAATCGATCCCGGCAAGCGTGGGAATGGTTCCTTTGATAGGGCACGACCGCCTTCCTTCTCCATCCTTGACACATTCAGAGTCCGCCTGTTTAGCTTAGTGGTAACGTCTTTGCTTACCATGCAGCGGACCCGGGTTTGATTCCAGCCCGCGTTGGAGATATCCTCCGCCCGGGGACTGGGTGTTGTGCTGTTCTCATCAGCATTTTATCCTCATCAACAGCACGCAAGTCGTCTAATGTGGCGTCGACTGAAATAAGACTTGCAACTCGGCGGCCGGACTTCCCCGGATGGGCCTCCCGGCCAACTAAGCCACATGATCATTCCATTTCATTTCAAAGTCCGAGCTTTTGCTCCGTCTCTAGTGACCTCGATGTCGACGGGACATTAAACCACAATCTTCCTTCCTTCTCAGAATGCAGGCCACAATTTAATATTTGTCAAATATTTGTAAACCATGAAAAGAAAAGAAAACAGTAGATTCTTCCCCAATACAGGAACAATACAAAACACTAGAAGAACAAAACATTTAGAGAAACACCTATAAAAGTCTACGTAACACTGAGATCCAAAATTTGTCGTACGAAAGCGATGCTTCGAGAAAACTGGGAAATTAAAGTGTTGGAGAGGCTTAGAGAGAAACTTCAGGATGATAATGCCTCTGAATAAGAGGAGGGCTTAACGTTCCATATACTATGCTGTTATTAGAGACTGTGTACAAGCTCGGAATGGAGAGTGACGGAGAAGGCAATCGAAAAAATAGTTCAAATGGCTCTGAGCACTATGGGACTTAACATCTGAGGTCATCAGTCCCCTAGAACTTAGAACTACTTAAACCTAACTAACCTAAGGACATCACACACATCCATGCCCGAGGCAGGATTCGAACTTGCGACCGTAGCGGATGCGCGGGTCCAGACTGAAGCGCCTAGAAACGGTCGGCAAGAAGGCGATCGGTCGTATACTTTACTATCGTGTTGATCAGCCGTAAAGTCTAAATTTAGCTGTACAGGGAATTGAACCGCAGTCCTCCAGAACAACAGTCCGGTGCCTCAATGGTGAGCCACCTCGTTTGTTGCGTCTTGTGAACTCGATGTTACACCACCACCTTTCTTCCTTCTCAGTACGTAGACTACTATGTAACATTCGTCAAATATTTGCAGACCATGAAAGAAAAGAGATACTTCAGTCCCAGTACAGGAACAGCGGACAGGTCACTCGCTATGTTTGCCAGGGTCACGTCTGTGATTTGGAATAGGCTCTGTGTATTCTGCTCTTTGGGCGCAGCTGGCTGCAAAACGCGGACCTGTCGACACAGAAAACTGCCTGAATCAGTAAAGACAGTCGCCATCACTAACGCATTGGAAACGCATTTCGTGGTCTGTAGCATTCCACCCTGAAACGACCGCTGGTGGGCTTAAACCAGGGGCTCAGACTTTCCTGCAGCGATCTGGAACACGTATTTATTGACATCTGTTATCTGACGTAGAGTTTTAGGAATCACCCCTCTCCCCAAAGTGACAAGTCACGATCGCTGGTGGGCTTAAACCAGGGCTCAGACTTTTCTGTGGCGATCTAGAATACGTATTTATTGACATCTGTTATCTGACGTAGAGTTGTAGGCATCACCCCTTTCCCCAAAGTGACAAGTCACGAATGTTTACTTGTGCAGAAAAATACGTCTGGTGTACTGACGTAGGATTTTTAGAATGAAAAAACCACTCCATTGATCCCATCAACAATTATTGGAAGAGAAAACTGGATGACTCATATTATTTTCACGGGGCACATTTACTCTGGGAGGTAAGAGAGAAAACGTAAATAAGTTTCTATTTAATTTTCTGGTATCTTTGTGTTGGGTCACTGACAGAAGAAATGTAGATGAGAACAATTGTCTTGTAGATGGAAGACTCGATCATATATAACAATTCCAGGATAATATAAACACATTCCACTCATAGCTAAAATTCATCATAGGAAACGAAACTGATAAAGAGGTAAATCTCTTAGATTTCACAGTAAACAAAGAGAACAACCAACATCATTTTTCAATACAGAAGAAATCCCTCGCCACTAGCACTGCCATTCAAGATCATTGTAACCACATATTGTAACCTCCCCCTAACTAATCACCCTATCCTGCTTGCGATATAAAATATGACCGTGGATCGTGTGTATACCTAATGGAAATTTTCTGATTGGATAAGGCTATCTTTCCCGAAGAAGTAATACCGATAAGAAGGGGGAAATTGTACAACCGATCTTTCTGATAGAAAAAGTCTACTAAAATTAAAAAAAGTAATTAGACTGAACAGGGCTACAATTTGGAAAAATGAAAGTTATTTTGTACATTTACTCACGAACAACACTGACAGATATGGGGTACCACTAATCATGACTCCAAAAGTTACACTAATGAACGAAAAGGAAATAATTACGGTCGCCTGCCGCGGTGGCCGAGCGGTTCTAGGCGCTTCAGCCCGGAACCGCGTGACTGCTACGGTCGCAGGTTCGAATCCTGCCTTGGGCATGGATGTGTGTGATGTCCCTAGGTTGGTTAGGTTTAAGTAGTTCTAAGTTCTAGGGGACTGATGAACTCAGATGTTAAGTCCCATAGTACTCAGAGCCATTTGAACGATTTTTTAATTACGGTCGCCAGCCCACTAGGGCGATTTACATCCAAAGTTCTGTAGAAGATGATGGGAAAGAAAAACATTTATTATTAAACACTGATGTGGCAACTGAAGGTTGTCACGTTTTTTGACACTAATTTTAAGTGATTATGGAATGATAAAGAAAACTGAGAAGTCACTTTTACGTTAAGTTTTTCATTGAATTTTGAAAAAGGCAATCGAGTAATGATTTGAAAATATCGACTTAAACTGTATGTTAGTATTGAACATCGTTACGTGAACAATAACTTTCAGAGAACTCAACATAACGTCATCAAAGAAATTTAGAGAAAGGCAAGTACTTTTTACTTTGCAGTTACTTAATTTTCAAATTGTATTTCATGTTATTGACTGAACCACTGAGCCTGTTTTACTGACTTGAACAGAGTTATATACTAGAATACGTACCAAACCAAACAGCCATGTGCTCCAAGCTATATGTAAAATAAATAAAACTTCAACAGTCTTAATTTGTGCATTTTCTTTAGATTGGGATTTTTTCCAGTGATAGATTCTCAAACTTTGGTCCGCATATAAGGAAAAAAGGGAACATGGACCATGCTTGGTCTGGGGGGGGGGGGGGGGGCAATGAGGACACAATCGCCCTGAATTTAACTGATTATTATTTAAATAACTTTCATTAATCAAATCACATTCAGTTGTGCTGCTGGGTTAGCCGTTAATACTTTCTACCAATGACCAGTCTTACTTCAGTGCTGTGCGTGCGACGAAACTCGGAGCCGACGACGAATCTGTGTCATTGGAACTGCTGCTGTTGTTGAAGACGATAGCATCTTATGGGACCAAGGCTAATTACAGGAACGGGCAATCGTAATTAATACAGCCTCTTCTGCCCGTTCATGGTCCTTCCTCCTGTTACTAGTCACCTGGCCAGCGCGCGTACATGATCCCGCCAAAATGGTACTCTCTACTGCGAGAGCGTTAACACCACAAGTGCGCACACCACAAGCGCTGGAACCAGTCTCTCGCTCCCTCCGCGCGCTCTGCTCTACAACCCCCTACCCAAAGATTTTACAATGCACAAGCACTGCTATTATCGTTGCTAGCCGATGCACATAACAATTCCTTGGTCGTCTTTTTCCCAGAGCTTATAAGTTTCACAGTAAAACACAGATAAATACAATAAAACGTCAACAGACTTCTACCTAAATGTACACATGCAGTGAAGCAATGTACTTACTTATTAAAAGAAAGCATTTAAATTACAAATATTTACATACAATTAAACGAATTATGTATCTGTAGCAGGTGCCATGCATCCTCCATTTTCGGTGTTACAATATGCTTGTAAACAATATGAATAAAATTTTTGGCGATGAGGATAGCAGTAAAAATGTGCTAGAGGCAATAAAAAAAAGAAAAGACAGCATGTGACACTGTTGACGGTTGAAACGTCCCCTTTTGAACAATTATACAAGACTGTGCTTAAACTGACACACAATATTTTTAGCGCAACGCAATCTGACTTTCAAAAAATCCCTACGAAAGAATGGCCCTGACTAACATTAACCTATGCCTTTCACAAATCACTTACCTCACAAAAATCTTCGTTACTGGAGCTACTGCAATACAGCGAGCGCCACTACTGCCAGCTAAATAAAAGATTCAAACTACGGAAGGCACTAACTACTGATAGGCATAGTTAGCAAATGAAAGATTTTAATAGAGAACAAACAATGTATTTACCTTAATAGTCATAATATATATATATATATATATATAGCAGTTCATGACAAATTACAAAACTCCGCCATCTCTCTCCCCACATCCACCACTGCTGGCGGCTCACCTCCAACTGCACAACGCTACGCGCTGTTAACAGCCAACAGCCCAAAACTACAATGGCAGACAACAATGCAAACTAGCCACATACTGCACAAAGCACAGCCAGTGATTTTCAGAGCGCTACGTGGCGTTACCAATATAAGAGCCTAAACAGCCTACTTACACGGTGATTCGTCCGCTGGATGGAGAAGTTAAGCTCTGCGGCCCTCTTGGATATTCGAGAGGAGGAGATTAGGTGCTGGCACCAGGTTTCACTCTCTACCATGTTCACCATCATCATACAACGAAAACATAAGGCCTACACCATACACGCGTCCATGACATTCAACTACACTTTACAATTATGCATATGATACAAACATTACATATCCGCAAGGGAAGGCATCTGTCTGTGCCACGATGATGAACTCATTTTCTCACCCCAAGGGATAACCCAGCCATCAGTGCCATACCACATTTACGCGAAATTTTCGCGGGATGAAAATTCCTGCTGAAAGTAGCAACATGGATTCCGCAGATTGTGATCTTGTGAAAGTCACCTCGCTCCATTCGTCCGTGACACGCAGTGCGCTGTTGATAACAGGGCCCAGGCCGGTACTGTTTTCTTCTTTCGGAAGATGTTCGATAGCTTTCCGAACAGTGTTTAGGAAACAAGTTAAGAAATTAAAAAATTAATGGACAGGATAGGTACCTCGATTCAAGTTCTTCTTGGTATGTGATAGGGCTGTTAGTGTTCACAATACATACAAATGATCAAGTATTCGCCAATTATTTGTTTCACGTATTGAAAAGTTGTTGCTCCCTCTGAGACAATGTTCTCGTTAATTAATTCTCAATAATCTACCACATTTGTTTTCCATAACAGAATGAGGTTTATTTATGAATGTACAGAGGGTGTACAAAAATATGAAAACACCTAAAACACTACACATTACCATGGCCGATGCGGTGTAGGGAAACCGTTACCATTCTAAACACCTTAAAGCCTTCACGGAATGGATAAATAAAGATCTTGTGTCTTTTTCAAGGGAACGTCTTTCCATTCTTCTTGGAAACTAGTGGCAATTTAACGCAGATGGAAGTGAATAGCGACCACGCAATATTCTCTCCAAAGTAGTCCGCAAAGGCTGAATACTGAGAAATGGTGACTGTAACGGACAAGGACACTTTATCTTCACAAAACCAGTTCTCGTCGATGAGAGCTGTGAACAGGGACTCTGCCGTCTTGGAATATAGTAGCATCACGATTGTGGAACAAAAATACTACCATGGGATGGATCTGATCAGACAAAGTTGTCACATACCAGCTGTCCTATTTTTCGTCTCAATCGTATTCAGTGATCATCGGTCACGAACACCCGAGACACTTTTATTTGTGGTGTGACTTAGCCGATAATGTTTTTCTGCTTTACTTGTATGCTGTATAAATTTTCAATTCTGTGCATCTTGGAGAACCGAACAGTTCGGCTACTTTGGTTAAGGACGTACTCACCATTCGAAGACCAATAACCTTCCAATGTTCGAATCAGTTGCCGCTGACCTACCGCACTCATAGCTACAATGAGCACTGTGATGACCACTATTGACGCTTGAAACGTGTTGAGGACATTCAACAGGCACCGTTCGCGGTCAGGTGCATCAGCGAAAAATTCAAGATTGGCTAGCATTTGCACATGTGATCAAGCACCTATTTCACGGAGTTTTTTCTTTTTCTTTTTTCCATTCCTTAAATATACAGAGTGATCAGAAACAGTCAGAAAAGCTTGTCAGTGTGTTACAGGGGAGGTTGTGCTGTGAAATAAGTGTTAGGAAAAAAATTCAATATGCAGCTCCGTTTCCGAACTATGTAGCTTGAAGTTATTCAATCAGGTCGTTGCGGGCGGAAATTCGAAACAATTGCACGCTCTAAAATGCAGTAATTGACAGACATGTGTGGGCCCGTGAGTTACCACTTGTTCAAATTCTTATTACCAGTTAAATTATGCCATATTCGGAAGTGATAAATTTTGGCTAGGTGAGCAAAAGGTACATTTGTTCGGTTTGAGGAATCAAAGGGAGGAAAATCTCTGTTGACACTCTCTCTGGAAAGCTGTCTGAATTTGCACACACGACGACTTGATACGATAACTTCAGTGTCGAATAACGCGGAAAAGACGCAAGATCGAATTTTTTTGTTAGCAATTATATTTCAGCAAACCTTAAAAACTTTTCAGACTGTTTCTGGGGGGCCCGTATACATATATATATATATATATATATATATATATATATATATATATATATATATATATATATATAGTGATCACACCCCGATAGGACCCAACGAGATTACTCTGGGACACCAACATGACCAGGCGTTCCAGACAGCAGTAACTTCTGGGTTAAGTGGATGACTCTCCTTGGATTAGCATCTTTTACGAACTAACTTTTACTAACAGCAAATATCGCTATAAATTCGCCGAATTAGGTTAGATACAGTGTGCCATCGTAATTAAAAGAATTTAAAGGAGTTTTGTTGAACCACGCGGAGTACAGTTAATTTGAGCAAGGTGGACAGTAGGTAAGACATTCCAAGAGGCATTTACTCGCTGTAATGATGAAAATGTGCAATGCGCCATTAGAGGAATGAAATGATGTCTTAGGACGAGCGGTTCTAGGTGCTGCAGTCTGGAACTGCGCGACCGCTACAGTCGCAGGTTCGAATCCTGCCTCGGGCATGGATGTGTGTGATGTCCGTAGGTTACTTAGGTTTAAGTACTTCTATGTTCTAGGAGACTGGTGACCTCAGATGTTGAGTCCAATAGTGCTCAGAGTCATTTGAACCATCTTACGGCGGGCCGAGGTGACCGAGCGGTTCTAGGCGCTACAGTCTGGAGCCGCGCGACCACTACGGTCGCAGGTTCGAATCCCGTCTCGGGCATGGGTATGTGTTATGTCCTTAGGTTAGTTAGGTTTAAATAGTTCTAAGTTCTAGGGGACTGATGACCTCAGATGTTAATTCACATAGTGCTCAGAGCCATGTCTTACATAAGGTACCACTAAATTGAAAATTATCACGTGGAACTGGGGAGACAGGAGCATGCCAGAGACAGTGAAGGAATAAACAAAGAAAATTCATTCACTCAGTAGTTCACATGTGCAGTAAGAGTAAAACAGAATTTTTCATCATGAATAGTAAGTACTCATGTATAGTGAACCCCCGTTCTATGAACAAGCTTGAGTTCGCAGGAAATTAAGTTAAGAGTATTTTTTACTTCGCATTTAGATGAAATGTTTCGTGACTGGATTTATAAAAAATTGAGAAAATGAAGTTGGTTGTTTCAATGCTTCACGTGTTTTGTGTTCTATATAGTCTGGTCCTCCCCCCCCCTCTCGCCCTCCCCTCCCATGCCTCACCATCTTGAGTACTACGCACAGAATGTTCTTAAAACCAAACGAAATTGTCACAGAAGTCGTTGTTTGGGATATCGTTCAACTTTCCCATCACATTGGCTTCAATGTCAGTTATGTCGTCAAAGCATTGACATTTCTTGTGAATTTATAGACATTGTCGTTTTTTGGTAGGTTCGTATTGACAATACGAAGTTTGGTCAGCAGTGATAATTTTTTCCAGGAAAAAAAAAAAAACTTTCCATGTCTCGCAATCCAGTCAGGTCTCGGTAGGGGCCCGTTCACGGGCCAATTTTTTGTTTTTTTTCCGGAATTCGAGGAGTTCGTGACAGAATTTGCACACACTTTTCTCTTCGTAAAACAAATTCCTTCTCAAGCCTAAATTTAAATTTAGCGATGTTTCTTTATTACGATTTGTAGCAGAACCACGTTGACATTTTACGGCCGCACATCTGCCAGGTACCATTGTTTTCTCACAACTGTTGTCAGGCCCGCACACAGGGATGGGGGGGGGGGGGGCAGACGACACGTGCTCTCCCCACCCTCCTCCCACTCCGAAATTTTTGGCGTTATACCACATACAATGGAAATTTTCTAGTACCGCATGTCTTTCTTCATATTATTCATTCTTGATTATGACTGCAAGTCAAGTGGCAGTAGTTTTAGATGTAAAGTAGTTGACGATGAACAGCAAAGGAAGATTCACGAAACTATATGAGGCTGTAACTCTTGTAAAGTAGAGCAGATGGTGATCACTTTCGTTACATTACTAAATCTGTGTTTGCATGAAGGTTTCTGTATAATTGTAAATAGATCACGCAAAGACAGGTTTTAGCTAATTAGTGTCCTTTGTCTGTAGTTTCAGTGCCATACGTAGCTACACAAGGGAAAATTTAGGTGCGACTTGGCTGTGTCTGGACTATTTCGGAACAGAACAGGATTGACTCGAGGTTCGAAAATATGTGCCAAGTACATACATGCCTTTCACGTAGAAAAAAGAAATAGCGAACCTTAGCAGGAAGGGTCACGTGGAATGGAATAGACCTATCACAGAGAGAATGCTCTTCAGGCACCTGTCCAAACATATGAAAGTAAGCACCTCCAACCGCGCAAAGAGGTGAAGACAATAGCTCTGAGCCACTTAACGAGGGATATTTCATCGATTCCTTCGATGACATGACTTTACTTTGTAACTTTCTGTTAGTTTCTATGGATTTTTGGATGTATTTGCTTTTCTACTGCGTACTACGTGACTCTGATCTGCATTTTTCAAAGTTGTTTGTTGGTGTTCATGAACTATCGCCGCTCTCTACATCTACATTACCGAAAATGCGTTCTTACTGCAAAGATTATGCTAATAGGTATTTCCAAATTCTATATCGAAATGGTTCAAATAGCTCTGATCACTATGGGACTTAACATCTGAGGTCATCAGTCCTTTAGAACTTAGAACTACTTAAACCTAACTGACCTAAGGACAGCACGTACATCCATGCCCAAGGGAGGATTCGAACCTGCGACCGTAGCGGTCACGCGGTTCCAGACTGAAGAGCCTAGAACAGCTCGGTCACACCGGCCGGCAATTCTGTATCCTATTTATACATCAGTACCTACTTAAAAAGGACATTGTTAATAAAAGCTACAAAAAATAAATTAATCTGATTTTTTTCTTCTTTCTTGTGGTGGACATGAAGTACCTCTAACCCCATTGATAGTTGGGGGAGCCGCGCGGGATAGCCGCGTGGTCTCAGGCGTCTTGTCACGGTCTCCTTGGCTCCACCCCGTCGGAGGTTCGAATGATCCCTCGGGCTTGTGTGTGTGTGTGTGTGTGTGTGTGTGTGTGTGTGTATGTGTGTGTGTGTGTGTGTGTGTGTGTGTGTGTGTGTTGTCTTAAGCGTAAGTTAGATTAGGTACTGGTTAAGTTTAGTGTCCGATGACCTCAGCAGTTTGGTTCCATAAGACCTTACCACAAATTGCCAAATAGTTGGTGGTACGCGTTACGGAAAATACGTTGGTATTACTGGAGGTAATTTAATTCAGGAACATAGAAAACGTTTAGTTGTTCAACGTATGAATAGAAGCTATTCTGCACTTGCGATCACACATGGTACTCACGAGGAAGCAAAATTCTGTCTTTAGAGAAGAATACAATCGGGAATAAATGTGTTCTTAGACAGACGCAGAAGACAAATGCAAGTCAAATTTTCGGACAAATGTATAGATTAGATCCCATTCAGTACCACGCGGTGAACCATCCACCACCATATTAAGTTTGCCGAGGTACCAGTGGTGCTACAGATTACATTTTCTTACGAACATTTGCAAATAAACCAATCAAACGGTCATGCATCATCGCTTTCATAGACGGACAAAAATATACACATACTAGATGGACATGAACGCTCCTGTCATTTCCAGAGGCATATAACCAGTGGTTTCAGGTAGCTTGGGGCCTACAAAACTGCAGGATCAACGCTTGCTTTATTGGCAGTAGTAACCCGATAGTTAAGGCATTGCACCCAAACACATATACATCCCACACACGTCATTTATAGAGTATGGTTTCTGAAATATTCTCAGCCAGCTCCGTTACCAAATGTTCACACAGGAAGTCATAATACACTGGCTAATAGAAAGCGTTAATCACTGCAAAGAGAAAGAAGAAACGAAATGCAACTTCATGGGTTGAGAGGCTATGTGATGTTACTGCAGTGATACATAGCCAAGTAAAATTTACATAGAACTTGGCAATATGAGCCCACGTATCAGTATGACGGTGCACCCACTGTGGCCTGCAGGCACCCACCGACTCCCTTGAGACAAACTGGGGCCGCGCGGAATTAGCCAAGCGGTCTGAGGCGCTGCAGTCATGGACTGTGCGGCTAATCCCGGCGGAGGTTCGAGTCCTCCCTCGGGCATGGGTGTGTGTGTTTGTCACCTATTCAAGTGATGGCTACGAATATCTTTACTGCACATCTGAAATTTGGAGATAGTGTTGGTCTTATATTGTAGGTATCGTTTAAGAAGAGACTGTTCGAAAGTCCTCTGCTAAATGGGTGAAATAGGAGACGAAAAAGCTTTTTGAAAATATGTCCCTGCTACAATGGCATGTTATCAAGATTTAAGTGAGATTGGACGTGGTATTATAGTCGGGGTACGATCGATGGGACACATCATCTCTGAGGTAGCGATGACGTGGGGACTTTCCCGTACGGTCATTTCACAAGTGTACCGTGAATATCAGGAATCGGGTAAAACATCAAATCTCCGACCGCTGCGGCCGGGGAAAGATCTTGGAAGGACAGGACCAACGGCAACTGAAGAGAATCGTTCAACGTGACAGAGTTGCAACCCATCCGCAAAATGCTGGGCCGTCAACAAGTGTGAGCGTGCGAACCGTTCAACAAAACATCACCGAAACCGGCTTTCGGAGTCAAAGGCCCGCTCGTGTACTCTTCATGACTGCACGACGCAGAGCTTTACGCCTCGCCTGGGCCCGTCAACACCGAGATTGGACTGTTGATGACTGGAAATATTTTGCCTGGTCGGACGAGTCTCGTTTCAAATTGTATCGAGTGGATGGACGTGTACGGCTATGGAGACAACCTCATGAATCCATGGACTCTGCATGTCAGCAGGGGTCTGTTGAAGCCGGTGAGGCTCTGCAGTGGTGTGGTGCATGTGCTGTTGGAGTGATATGCAACCCTGATACGTCTAGATACTACTCTGACAGGTGACACGTACTAAGCATCCAGTCCGATCACCTGCATCCATTCATGTCCATTGCGCGTTCCGACCGACTTGGTCAATTCCAGATGGACAGTGCGACACCCCACACGTCCAGAATTGCTACAGAGTGACTCCAGGAACACTCTTCTGAGTTTAAACACTTCCGCTGGCCACCAAACTCCCCAGACATGAACATTATGGAGCCTATCTGGAATGCCTTGCAATGTGCTGATCAGAAGAGATCTCCACCCCCCTCTTAATCTTACAGATTTATGGACAGCCCTGCAACATTCATGGTGTCAGTTCCCTCCAGCACTACTTCAGACATGCCAAGTCGTGTTGCGGCACTTCTGCGTCCTCGCAGGGGCCCTACACAATATTAGGCAGGTATACCAGTTTCTTTGGCTCTTCAGTGTATTAGCCGTATGGTTCGGTGATCCTTAAACCTGTTTGCTCCTGCCTTCAAAAAAATGTTCAAATTTGTGTGAAATCTTATGGGACTTAACTGCTAAGGTCATCAGACCCTAAGCTTACACACTACTTAACCTAAATTATCATAAGGACAAACACACACACCCATGCCTCCGCCGGGATCACTCTTGCCTTCACTTGAATCGTAAATACTACATTTTGCTTGAGATATTTGGTACTTTCACCTATCTCATATGCCTTGCACCTAGACTGAAAAGTTCTCTCATGGCTACTTCTCCGAAACGTGTCAGTAATTACGGTGGAATGTCTTTTACAACTGCTGGGTTGTTTCGTCTTAAGGTCTTTTTGTGCTTTGTCTAAATGATCATACGGGACGACATGTTAAAACATACATCTCTCTCTGATTCATAATATTGTCTTCAAGTTCATATCCCTTGCATAGAGTTCTATACGTACATTCAATTTGGATCCGTCTCCTCTTGGCGTTTTACATTGTTCAACACTAGACACATATTTTTCTGAAAGTAACCAAGAAGTGAAATATCAATTTTCATAGATTTAGCTTTAAAATTTTTTTAATATAACGAAATATTGTGTTAAAAGTTTTCAGCACCATATTTCACTCCTGAGGGTTTGAATTTCCAATGTGTATTTTTTAATTTCTAGCAAAAATGCCAAATGCCAATTTTCATAGATTTAGATTCAAAAATGCTTGCACAATGAAATATTTCCACAAAGAATTTCGTCTCCTTTCTCATCCCTAGAGGGATAGAATTTCAGTCAATAGTAACACAAGTATATTTATATCCAACCAAGAAGCCAAATGCAAATTTTCATAATGAAATAATTTCAAAAAACTTTACATCCGCTCTTTCTAGCCGTTAGGCGGCTGAATTTCCTAAAAAACTGGAACATGTATTTTTTACTTCCAGACGAGAAGGCAAATACTAAATTCATAGATGTAGCTTTAAGAAAGCTTTAGTAGTTCTTTAATTTTGAATTATTCGTAAAAAGACTTTCACCTACTATTTTACCCCTTTACTCCGTGAATTTCCAAAAATGCTGAAACATGTGCGTTTTTAGTGACTTAGAAACAAAATACCAATAGCTGTACCTTCTAAACTACTGTAATGGGACATATTTTCAAAAAGCTTTTCGTCTCCTATTTCACCCATTTAGCAGTGGACTTTCGAACAGTCTCTTCTTAAACGATACCTACAGTATAAGACCAACACTATCTCCAAATTTCAGATGTGCAGTAACGAAATTCGTTACCATCACTTGAATAGGTGACAGGCCCAAAGATATGTATTATAAGCATGAAATGCAAAGATAATTGCATAAAATTGGGTACACATACGTACATCTACATTCAATAAGCGTAAGACTGAAATGAAGCGCGAAGACGCTGAAGTTCTATTATTTTCATAATATTTAGTCAAAAGTCAAAGATATTAGCATAAAGTGCATATGAACCTCTTAATTTAATATGTGTAATATTGAAAGAAAGCGTAAAAAACTGTGTCAAGTTGCGTTATTTTCGTAAACATTACTTGAAAGTCAAACATATTTTTGTAAAACTATGTACACAAACATACCTGTGTATTTAATCAGCCAAGTTGTAGTATTTCCGAAGCCTTCTCTTGGAAGCCAAAGATATTTACATAAAAGTAGATACTGAATTGTGTACACATACACTCACACAAACACACACACACACACACACACACACACACACACACACACTCACACACACAAATTAATTTTTCCTTATTCTTGGGAAAATTATCGATCTGAATTATTACTGCTAAGTTAAAAAAGAACGTCATACTGGATCTTAGTCGTTAATAACACACACATCTCACAGACGTCAATGTTGAATGTTGCCACTTACTGTCACACACACACACACACACACACACACACACACACACACACACACAGAGGAAGAGAGAGAGGGAGAGAGGACGCATTTCAAGTCACGAATGTTACGTTGTGTGAAGCACAAACAGAATATTACAGTGGGCTAAAATCTCAGCCTGGAAATACTCTAAACGTGAAATTTACTACAACTTTTCTTTTTCATGTACTATATTTTACATACAATGCTTTTACAGTCAGTTCTATCACATACATTGTCTTTTATACCAGAGCATGTACGATGTATCAGCAAATTCGAAATGTATACATGAAAATAACGAGTAAGGAATATGTGAATTCACTTCAGCTACAATTTAATTTTTTTCATACACATTTGATGTGTTTATATTATATTCATTTTTACATGTATCTGAATATTTTTCAATAAAATCACCTGTCATCATTTTTCATGCAGTAATCTTGCCTTCCTTCTCAGGAAGTATCTAAACGTTTGTCATCTTGTGCAGATAAAACACGTTTATGTCATTTAAAAGTGGAAACAGCGTGTTGATAGATTGTTTGCACTTCTTAAACCAATACACATTGTCTTTGACGTCAGTGGTTAATCTATTAACAGAAGATTGCCTTATACCGTTCACTCTGCACGTTATGCGCCCAGACTCAGTCTTGTGAGAATAAATTCTTGCTCTGTGATCGACAAATTTTATAACGTGTAATTACAATGAAATACAGACCCTTAGCAGCGTACAGCCGTTGATAAATATCAACGGGCACAGGTGAAAATTTGTGCCCTAACCGGGACTCAAACCCGGGATATCCTACTGACATGGCAGATGCTCTGTCCATCTGAGCCTTTTTTCTTTGCTATTTTTTATAGCAAACGATCTATCCCACAGAGCCGTTTTTTAATTTTTTGTTTTTTTGTATTTTTTCTTTTTTTGGCTTTGTGAAGACTTTCAGTACCAGGCAAGAGGATCATCGTTATGTTACTTGAAATTGTAACAAATTGTCCCACAATGACAGTCAGTGGGCAGTGATGGTCAGTGGACAATGTTGTTCAGTTAACAGGTTGACCACCATTTCTCTGCACCCAAACGATCATGTTCGACAATCCTCTGGGGTGCATTACTTGTTCGTAATTACTCCATATGAGAGTACGTCCTGCATTGTCGAATATGACCGTGACGTCAGCAGCCCACGACGTATTCGTGACTGAATGCCGTGTGTGGGTGTTTTCCAGGACGCCAGCTGGAGCGAGTGAAGCGGTGGATCTTCCGAATGTCCAACAGCAACAGAGGCCAGTGCGAAAATTTTTTTTTTTTTTTTGTATTTTTTTCTTTTTTTGGCTTTGAGAGAAGTACCAGGCAAGAGGAGGTAAAGAGGGCAGGGGTGGAAGATCCGAGGCCTGTCCACAATGCCTCCCCCATACCTGCCACTGAGTGGCTCCATTATTATCATGTAGTTCCATATATGCGTTAAACCGTAGAACAAAACAGAAGTAATAAGTAACGTAAAATAAATAACAGATTGTCATTTCCAATGGCGTGGGAGTGCGTGCCAGGCAGTTGGCGGCAAAGAGGGAAGGGGTCAAGAATTCTGAGGTCTGGTCACAATGCCGCCCCCATACCTGTCACCCACTCACAATTCTTTTTGTATTTTTTTAAAGTCTGTCAGCACCAGGTAAGCGGAGGCAAAGAGGGCAGGGATCGAAGACCCAAGGCCTGACCACAATGCCTCCCCCATACCTGTACTGAGTAGCTCCATTATTCCCATGTATTCCCATACATGCCTTAAACCATAGCCATCGAGCCATCGAGGACACAGAGAATAGTGTGACTGCAGGGACTTACCTCTGGCACGCTCCTCGTGAGACCCACATTTCCAACTTAGTGTCCACACACTACATTCGTAATACCCCTGCCCACTATACTCATTACTCGCGGCAGTCAGTCGACCTATTCCCGCAAGAGTTCGGGCAATGTGAGTGCATCCGCACTGAAGAAGATCATTGGCTGGTAAGCCTTATCTATATGAAGATAGCACACGTGCTCGTTGAGATCTGAGACAGCGAACAAGCAGGCTTGTTTATTCGCTGAGTATATTCTCATTCCATGAGCTCTTCCACCTGTTATCTTCGATGCGGTCGCACGTTCTCATCCATAAAAGTGATGTCGGGGTCGAAAGGGTTCGAGAAAAGATGCATACAGGGGATGAACATAGTGTCACAATATCATTGGTAACATTGACTGGAGACTGACCGTGTTCAACGGTTTGGATGTCAGTACGCCCACGCAATATGCCTCCCCCAACAATAGCACTTGGACCACCCAAACGATCATGTTCGACAATCATCTGGGGTGCATTACTTGTTCGCAATTACTCCATATGAGAGTACGTCCTGCATTGTCGGATATGACCGTGACGTCAGCAGCCCACGACGTATTCGTGACTGAATGCCGTGTATGGGTGTTTTCCAGGACGCCAGCTGGAACGAGTGAAGCGATGGATCTTCCGAATGTCCAACAGCAACAGAGGCCAGTGCGACAACAACCAGAACAACACGGTGTCCTGCGCGGAGACGTCTGGCAACGATGGTGAGTACCCACAGCCGGGGATGACGAAGACTAGCCACATACTCATTCCCTGTCATTTCCTTCAACAGTGAGTTCTGTGCAAGTCATACATAAACTTTCGCTCCCTGTTACTTTCAAAATGTCAAGAATTGTGTTTTAGTTAATATTTTCAAAAGATTTCACTAAAATTACGCACGCAGCAAATATAGATTAGCTTTTTTCCTTAACCTATTTTCTAAGACACGTCGTAGGGTCAGATGGACGCTCGTTTTCTTATATTCGTCCACAACCAAAAAGCAAACTCCTTGAGTAACTATTTTACAACATTGCGTTATTAAAATCATGGGGCAGTAGTATCACACATGTAAACTTTTGTGTGCAATTTGAACAGAAAATTTTGTATTATTCTTGCAGATTTGGAAAGTGCTTGTGACCTATATAGCTTGCGTTCTGAACAAAACGGTTTTCTCGTGACCAGCTTTACGAAAGTTTTCAATAATTCGAAGGAATGTCTTTTACTGCAGGTGCACTGCTTCTTGCTTTGTCAGATTTTCCATAATATCATCCACGAATTCATATGCCTTGTATAGTCGTCCTATACATGCATTCCGCGTTGCAGCCGTCCTCTTCTTGCACGGTATTACACTACTGGCCATTAAAATTAATACACCAAGAAGAAATGCAAATCATAAACGGGTATTCATTGGACTAATGTATTATACTAGAACTGATATGTGATTAAATTTTCACGCAATTTAGTTGCATAGATCCTGAGAACTCAGTATCCAGAACAACCACCTCTGGCCGTAATAACGGTCTTGATACGCCTGGGCAATGAGTCAAACAGAGCTTGGATGGCGTGTACAGCTACAGCTGCCCATGCAGGTTCAAGACGATACCACAGTTCATCAAGAGTAGTGACTGGCGTATTGTGACAAGCCAGTTGCTCGCCCACCATTGACCAGACGTTTTCAATTGGTGAGAGATCCTGAGAATGTGCTGGCCAGGGCAGCAGTCCAACATTTTCTGTATCCAGAAAGGCCCGTACAGAACCTGCAACATGCGGTCGTGCATTATCCTCCTGAAATGTAGGGTTTCGCAGGGATCGAATGAAGGGTAGAGCCACGGGTCGCAACACACCTGAAATGTAACGCCCACTGTTCAAAGTGCCGCCAATGCGAACAAGAGATGACCGAGATGTGTAACCAAAGACACCCCATAACATCACGCCGGGTGATACGCCACTATGGCGAATACACGCTCCTAATGTGCGTTCACTGCGATGTCGCCAAACACAGATGCGACCATCATGATGCTGTAAACAGAACCTGGATTCATCCGAAAAAATGACGTTTTGCCATTCGTGCACCCAGGTTCGTCGTTGAGTACACCACCCCAGGCGAACGTCGTCGAACTGTTTGTGCATATGGTTGTTGTCTTGCAAACGTCCCCATCTGTTGGCTCAGGGATCGAGACGTGGCTGCACGATCCGTTACAGCCTTGCGGATAAGATGCCTGTCATCTCGACTGCTAGTGATATGAGGCCGTTGGGATCCAACACGGCGTTCCGTATTATCCTCCTGAACCCACCGATTCCATATTCAGTTAACAGTCATTGGATCTCGACCAACGCGAGCAGCATTGTCGCAATACGATAAACTGCAATCGCGATAGGCTACAATCCGACCTTTATCAAAGTCGGAAACCTGATGGTGTTGATTTCTCCTCCTTACACGAGGTATCACAACAATGTTTCACCAGGCAACTCCGGTCAACTGCTGTTTGTGTATGAGAAATCGGTTGGAAACTTTCCTAATGTCAGCACGTTGTAGGTGTCGCCACCGGCGCCAACCTAGTGTGAATGCTCTGAAAAACTAATCATTTGCATATTACAGCATCTTCTTCCCGTCGGTTGAATTTTGCGCCTGTAGCACGTCATCTTCCTGGTGTAGCCAATTTAATGGCCAGTAGTGTATTTTCAGTTTTGAGCTCTTAATACAAAAATAGCTACTTCTCTTTTCTGCAGAGGATTATTTACTTTTGCAGTAGAGGGCATCCATTTTTCACGCAGTCATCCATGTTTCTACAGACATGCATTTCTCCTCTAGCCGTTCCAACTTTAAGACTTTATACTTCCTGCCAATTTCAGTTTTAGGCATGTGTATTTCCTTTGGCCTTTTTTATTTCCTGCATTTTGTACTTAGCTTCTTTGACAATGCAGTTCACTACCTTGCAAGGTATCCAAAGATTCCTACATTGTCTTTGGGCTGGTATGTCCCTCTACTGCCTTCTGTATTTTGACTCATTAGGCTAGCTGTTCGTCTGCCATTTTATTCCTTCAGCTTGTGGTTGCCGACAGTTATCTAATACTCACTTTGAAGACTCTCAGAAACTTATGATCCTTTCAATGTGGCCACGTCCCATCTCTATGGTTTCCTACCATTTTTCAAGCCTTCCCCAGTTTGCAGTTTATTACGAATCGACTATGGTCAGAATCCACACCTACGACTAGAAACGATTTTGCAACTTAAAACCTGATTTCTGAAACTCTGTTTTATCATTCCGTGGTCCATGTGAAACCTTACTGTGTTTGCATATCTCTTTTATGTATATAGCATTTTTTGACGGTTCTTAAACCAAGTATTAGCAATGGTTAAATTATGATCTGTCCGTAATTCCTCTAGATGGTTTCCCTTCACATTTTCTCATCCTTCATTCTTCATCTTCCCGTGATATTTTTTCTTGTCATCCTTTTCCTGATGTCGAATTCCAGTCCCCTATGACAAACTTCGTCTCTCTTAACGAAATGAATAATTAAGGTAAGCAAATAAATTAGAATAAATGTATAGAACAGTTAAATACCTAACTACAAATATCTAACAAATATGAGCATATGAGCATACTGCATAAAAGAGAACTATGAGAAGTTGTGTAGGTTACCAGATAAGAAATTGGAATGGAAGCAGTATGTTTAAGAAGTACACGATATTCATATGGCCCATTCCGGATTTGACACTGAGAAACTAAAGACCTAGTAAAGAATGAAAAGCAAGTACAGTATACTGAAATGGAAAATGTCAGCGATGGAGACATAGACGTCGTTTTATATTAAAGATTGAAAGTCCTCGAAGTCACGATCGCAAATGACTCATTATTTTAATTATTAGTTTCAGATACACGCAAGCCATCTTCAGATCTAAGATATAAAATTACACATCGGAATACAGCAACGTACAATACTTTAAAGGAACCAAAATTACAAGTCCAGAATTGAAACTGCACTTAAAATTACAGCGAAGTTCGCAAGTTTATAGGAGGAAGTAATTATAGTTCACATACCATAAAAACATTCTTCATTGTTGTAATTCACATAACGGCTCAACAAATCGCTAAAATGTCTTTTTTTAATGAAAAATTCCTTACAGATTAATCATCATCAATCAAGTTGGAAAAAGGTCATAAATTTGAAAAATGTACGTTAAGATAAGGAAGTGGTAATGAAGATGAGACTAAATATTTACGTAAGCTAAAACTGTCCACTAGCATGAATATGTATATGGAAGTAATCGTGTCACCTAAGGCATTATGCTGTTAAAACTTAGTGAGTGACACGGTTTAATCAGTATTTGTATCGTCTCAGAGGAAAAATCGTTATGAGTACGTTATTACAACATGGTGCATGAGAGTACTATTGCAGTTGATAACCATTACAAGAATTAAGAAGTAAAACGTTTGAAATACACACCGTGTAAACATGTGTGGCCAGAGCTAAGAGTGAAGGATGGACAGGGCCATTAAGTTCGACAAGCTGTTTCAGGCGATGATCGCTAGATGGCGTTAGCAGTCAACAACAACAAAATTTAAAACGACCACAGGATATAAACGTGTTTATAGCTAAATTATTAACATCGGTACATTTCATCTTATAACTGAATGACCGTGGCTTTAATTGATAATAATGTGACATGATAATAATAGTGTACTAAATTTATAAGAGCCAAGCTATCCAAATTCATATAATATTCTACCAAACCGCAGATTTAAAAAAAAAAAACAAAAAACTGTATATAGCTCAGTAACTAGGTGCTGACCAAGTATTCACTGCCAATGAAAATGAACAGACAAAAAAATCCATCAAAATGATATTGGAAGGAAATACCTTGAAACAAGGAAATTTTTTTAAATATCTCCGAGATTTGGTGATAGAAATAGGAAGCTGTATAGAAGAAATTAGTATTAGAGTACGTACAGGTGAAAGGTTTCTTCAGAATGTGAAAGATCTGTTGGCAGCAGAAGGAATTCTGGTAACCTAAGAAAGGGATTAGGCAAGCGTTTTGTCTGGAGTGTAGCATAATGTTAAAAACAAAGAGGAAAATTACTTGGGCTGTGGTTACGGAGAAAATTACTCGAAGTGAAATCGACCAGCAGAATGACGAATGAAAAAGTACTCATAAGAATAAGAGAGGAACAAAACCTAATGAAAACCACATGGAAGAGGAAAAAACCTTGTTAGGATCATATATTGTGGAGCAACTGCTTCCAACGAAGAGTCATCTATAAAAGGTTGCAGGGAAAAGAGGTAGTGGAAGGAGAAGGCACGCTGGATTATATTGAAAGTGGACGACATTACCAACAGATTAGAGAATGTAGAAAAAATAGTAGGAAAGAGAAAGCTAGCGACATGTGAAATATGCTGCTTGTCAGGAACAAGCGAAAAGTCCGTAAAATTTCATTTTCACGCCAAGTTTTTACAGATATCGAATGGATTTTTTAAGACACCTATGGAAAACGTGCACAAAACTCGTAATACTTTTGAGCAGGGGTTTATCAATACGTTTGATGTCACACCATCCAACATCAGCATAGTGTTTTCGGGCAGACTGTATGCCATATTAGTGCCATTTGACCAGGGAAGGAACACAGGAAGGTTAGTTATTAAGTTTCGACTATCACCTCGAAAAACTTTAACTGCAATCTTGAAATCTGCTGATGGTGTTAACCCATTCTTCATACTCACCGTTCAATGTGACACATTTTTCCCAACGCTATATGAGTTGATGGAGACCTTGGTTGAAGATGTATGCACTTCGGATGTTCAGGAACAGTCTATCTACGCTACCATCTATACGTCACTCAGGAACTGCGTAACATTCAGTTGTTTGTTCACTCGAAGAAAGGAGAAGCAGTTACTGGGTGCCATTTTAGGTTAAAGCTGGGAGTGAAGCTAAATTTGGTTCTCCAAAGAGGCAGGTTGTGTCATCGGGTCAAGTTTCCTTAAACTTCGTCCGGAAATTTTCGTAGTGTGCCCCTGAGACAATTTTCCCGGCACGAACAGCCTGACAGTACTACCTCACGGCACTCCCAAAAACCACTCAGGATCACCTTGCCTTTTCCGCGAAGGTGAATCAACATGTTTCCACCTGTTTTATTCCTTTTTCTCTTCGGCGCCAAAGTGATACACACACCACTCTTGTGTGGTGATTAGGTCACTGTACCCATCATCTGGACAAGGCTGACAGAGGTGCAACATTTCCGGTGTGGACAGCTGTGGAAACAAGTTGGCACCGACCTTTTTCTTGTTCAAAATTTCGTGCACGTTATCGGAGACAGACTGATGACTCATTTACAGTTTTTCCACCACCACCTTGATTGATATACTTCGGTCTTTGAACATCAAGGCCTCCTCTCTGAAACCCTGTTTGTTCAAAGAAATATGCCCTGCCACTTCGTTCCAAGGCATACATACTTGTTTGACCAGTCTGGAAACGTGTGCGCAACCGTACCACTGTGTCTCATATCATAGGCGAGGTGGCCGTAAATTTCCACCAACTCAGTATGGATTGTTGCAGCGTTTTTCTCGTTCTCGTTCAAATACAGAAAACCATTCACTGTGCCGTTATGTTTTCACTGTTCTAGGGGCGAGCCACGGTATATGGCGTGGCAGTTTCAATGTGTTGCAGGATTATAGACATATACATACAAATAAACAGAAAATAAATCAAGCACCTTTATTTTTTCGAGGTGTTAACTGAAACTTGGTAAGTATCCTTAGTATTAGGACCACGAAAATCTTGCTCTACGCGTCTGGATGCTTACCTGTAAGCCCGCCGACAACCGACCTTTGGCTGGGGTGAGGAAGCACGCTTCTGACGTTTGAGCTAATTACAGCTATTGACACGGTGCACACGTACCATTTATTTTACATTTTATGCGAGTCTTTTGCCCTTTTGGGCGTTCTGTATTAATGTTGGACCATGCCTCTTTAGGCAGTTTGTAGTTTTAGTGTGTTCCGAAGAAGGCGTGGCTATCCGCACCGAAACCTAGGTCAACATCCGGTTTCAATTTGCAATCAATGCGGATTCTTTAAAATCATTACATTCATTTTTGAATCGTCAGTTTTCTCGCTGGTTTGATGAGGCCTGGCACGAATTACTCTCTGTGCCACCCTCCTGATATCAGAGTAGCACTTGAAATTTACGTCCTCAATTATTTGCTGGAAGTATTCCAATCTCTGCCTTCCTCTACAGTTTTTGCTCTCTACAGCTCTCTCTGTTACCATGGAAGTCATTCCCGTGTGTCTTAACAGATATCCAATCATCGGTGTCTTCCGCGTATTTCTTTCCTACGCGATTTTACTCAGAACCCCCTCATTACTTACCTTATCAGTCCACCTGATTATCAACATCCATTCATAGCACCCCATCTCAAATGCGTCGATTCTCTTCTGATTCGGTTTTCCCAAAATCCATGTTTCACTAGCATACTGAGCTGTGCTCCAAACCTTTGTTAACAGATGAAACTCGGATGGGACCAAGTCGGGACAGTATTGAGGATGATCGTTGACAGTGAACACAAATTGTCGGATTTCTGCACATGTCGCAGTGCTCAGGTGTGATCCGGAACTGTCATGCTGAAGGAAAGTGCTCTGTGTGTAGACAAACTCTTCCGCGTTTCGAAATTCGATTAGAGCACCCTGTTTCTCACGCACCGACATATTTATGTTACACACCGCCATGTGAACGCACTACAATTCGGAGCTGTGTGGCGGCAGACGGTTGCAACTTGCTTCAGCGAAGTAGAGAAGTCGACTGAGAAATGTTCGTGACATGCAGTACCCCAACTGACCCTAAGAAAGGAATAAAAAATGCGAAGAAATTATCTCCTAGCACGCCTTCACACAACGATTAGGGATGCGGAACACTGAGACTAAGGTGAATCAAAATCAATTACACAGCATAACTGGGAAACTTTAACTATGTTTTGGAAAGTGATTTTTACACCAGGATTATTCAATGGATTTAAATAACTGTAAGTAAAGCTTTCCAGTCGACGTTATGATCTCATTCTAGATACTTCGCAACATTCACTGCTTCACTATTTCGATTCTTACTGTCTTACCACTGCTACCTTCCACAACGCTATAAACAGTCTCTGAGCAATATACATCATATGATGATGAAACTTCCTGGCAGATTAAAACTGTGTGCCCGACCGAGACTCGAACTCGGGACCATTGCCTATCGCGGGCAAGTGCTCTACAAACTGAGCTACCGAAGCAGGACTCACGCCCGGTCCTCTCAGCTTTACTTCTGCCAGTATCTCGTCTCCTATCTTCCAAACTTTACAGAAGCTCTCCTGCGAACCTTGGAGAACTAGCACTCCTGAAAGAAAGGATACTGCGGAGATATGGCTTAGCCACAGCCTGAGGAATGTTTATAGAATGAGATTTTCACTCTGCAGCGGAGTGTGCGCTGATATGAAACTTCCTGGCAGATTAAAACTGTGTGCCAGATCGAGATTCGAACACGGGACCTTTGCCTTTCGCGGGCAAGTGCTCTACCAACAGTTTTAATCTGCCAGGAAGTTTCATATTAGCGCACACTCCGCTGCAGAGAGGAAATCTAATTCTGGGATCATCTGATGATGATTAGCTAGATGATCTGAAACTGGTAATCGTAAAGTAAAAAAAAGTGCACCATCATAAACGATCAGTAGTTCCAATGATGCCTGAAAAACCTTCACTACAGACATTTTATATTAATTTTTCCTTACATTTGTACAGTAAAAGTAAGTTCCTTAGAAAGACTGATTTTTTGTTCGTATGAGGATTGTTCGATTGATTACCAGGACACTGACCCCGATGCCAGCTCACGACGTATTCCTGCCTGAAAGCGGCGTGTTGCTGATTTTCAGGAACACATGAGCAGCGGCCCAGTTTGGTGGACCGGGTTTGCGAACCCGGGAGGATCTTCATGCAGGACTGCAACACGTGCCAGTGCAACACCCAAGGCACCGCAGCTATCTGCACGCAGAAGGTGTGCTACGAAAGTGAGTATCCACGACCTGTCTCTCCGGGAATAAGTAAAGGCAAAAATTACTCCAAAAGGCAGATGCTCTCTAATTCAACGACACGAACACAAAGTGACACCCATTTCCACCGCTGTGGTGTAGGCCGTATCCGGAACGTTAGTAGACCGTTCCGTGCCGTTGCAACGGTAGGTCTGTCGACATTGGCATTCTCCTGCCGCGGGACACTTTCGGAACCAGATTGAGCCGAACTATTTGAAACAGTTAATGCAGAACAGGGAATCAGCGATCATAAAGCAGTTACAGCATCGGTGATTTCAGCCGTAAATAGAAATACACTACCGGCCATTAAAATTGCTACACCACGAAGAAGACGTGCTACAGACGCGAAATTTAACCGACAGGAAGAAGATGCTGTGAAATGCAAATGACTAGCTTTTCGGAGCATTCACACAAGGTTGGCGCCGGTGGCGACACCTACAACGTGCTGACACGAGGAAAGTTTCCAACCGATTTCTCATACACAAGCAGCAGTTGACCGGCGTTGCCTGGTGAAACTTTGTTGTGATGCCTCGTGTAAGGAGGAGAAATGCGTACCATCAGGCTTCCGACTTTGATAAAGGTCGGATTGTAACCTATCGCGATTGCAGTTTATCGTATCGCGACATTGCTGCTCGCGTGGGTCGAGATCCAATGACTATTAGCAGAATATGGAATCGGTGGGTTCAGGAACGCCGTAATACGGAACGCCGTGCTGGATCTCAACGACGTCGTATCACTAGCAGTCGAGATGACAGGCATCTTATCCGCATGGCTGTAACGGATCGTGTAGCCACGTCTCGATCCCTGAGTCAGCAGATGGGGTCGTTTGCAAGACAACAACCATCGGCACGAACAGTTCGACGACGTTTGCAGCAGCATGGACTATCAGCTCGGAGACCATGGGTGCGGTTATCCTTGACGCTGCATCACAGACAGGATCGCCTGCGATGGTGTACTCAACGACGAACCTGGGTGCACGAATGGCAAAACGTCATGTTTTCGGATGAATCCAGGTTCTGTTTACAGCATCATGATGGTCGCATCCGTGTTTGGCGACATCGCGGTGAACGCACATTGGAAGCGTGTATTCGTCATCGCCATTCTGGTGTATCACCAGGAGTGATGGTATGGGTTGCCATTGGTTACACGTCTCGGTTACCTTTTGTTGTCATTGACGGCACTTTGAACTGTGGACATTACATTTCAGATGTGTTACGACCCGTGGCTCTACCCTGCATTCGATCCCTGTGAAACCATACATTTCAGCAGGATAATGCACGAACGCATGTTGCAGGTCCTGTACGTGCCTTTCTGGGTACAGAAAATGTTCAAATGCCGCCCTGGCCAGCACATTCTCCAGATCTCTCACCAATTGAAAACGTCTGGTGAATGGTGGCCGAGCAACTGACTCGTCACAATACGCCAGTCACTACTATTGATGAACTGTGGTATCGTGTTGTAGCTGCATGGGTAGCTGTACCTGTACATGCCATCCAAGCTCTGTTTGACACAATGCCCAGGCATATCAAGGCCGTTATTACGGCCAGAGGTGGTTGTTCTGGGTACTGATTTCTAAGGATCTATGCACTCAAATTACTTGAAAATGTAATCACATGTCAGTAATGGTATAATATATTTGTCCAATGAATACCCGTTTATCATCTGCATTTCTTCTTGGTGTAGCAATTTTAATGGCCAGTAGTGCAGTAAAAATGGTAGGAAGATTTTCCTGTTTAGCAAAAGGGACGAAAAGCTTATTTCAGAGTACTTGACGGCTCAACACAAAAGTTTTATCTCAAGTACAGACAGTGTTGAGGATCAGTGAACAAAGTTCAAAACCATCGTACAATATGCATTAGATGAGTATGTGCCAAGCAAGATCGTAAGAGATGGAAAAGAGCCACCGTGGTTCAACAACTGAGTTAGAAAACGGCTACGGAAGCAAAGGGTACTTCACAGCAAACATAAACATAGCCAAAGCCTTGCAGACAAACAAAAATTACACGAAGCGAAATGTAGTGTGAGGAGGGCTATGCGAGAGGCTTTCAACGATATCGAAAGTAAACCTCTATCTACTGACTTGGCAGAAAATCCTAAGAAACTTTGGTCTTATGTCAAAGCTGTAGGTGGATCAAAACAAAATGTCCAGACACTCTGTGACCAAAATGGTACTGAAACAGAGGATGACAGACTAAAGGCCGAAATACTAAATGTATTTTTCCAAGTTGTTTCACAGGGGAAGACTGCACTGTAGTTCCTTCTCTAGATTGACGCACAGATGACAAAACGGTAGATATCGAAATAAATGACAAGGAATAGAAAAACAATTAAAACCGCTCAAAAGAGGAAAGGCCGCTGGACCTGATGGTCACCAGTTCGATTTTACACAGAGTACGCGAAAGAACTTGCCCGCGCTCTTGCAGCGGTGTGCCGTAGGTCTCTAGAAGAGCGTAGCGTTCCAAAAGATAGGAAAAGGGCACAGGTCATCCCCGGTTTCAAGAAGGGACGTCGAACCAATGTGCAGAACTATAGACCTATATCTCTAACGTCTATCAGATGTAGAATTTTGGAACACGTATTATGTTCGAGTATAATGACTTTCTGGAGACTAGAAATCTACTCTGTAGGAAACAGCATGGTTTTCGAAAAAGACGATCGTGTGGAATCCAGCTCGTGCTATTCGTCCACTAGACTCAGAGGGCCATAGACACGGGTTCCCAGGTAGATGCCGTGATTCTTGACTTCCGCAAGGTGTTTGATACAGTTCCCCACAGTCGTTTAATGAACAAAGTAAGAGCATATGGACTATCAGACCAATTGTTTGATTGGATGGAAGAGCTCATAGATAACAGAAAGCAGCATGTCATTCTCAATGGAGAGAAGTGTTCCGAAGTAAGAGTGATTTCAGGTGTGCCGCAGGGGAGTGTCGTAGGACCATTGCTATTCACACTACATGTAAATGACGTTGTGGATTAGTTCGGAAGTTCACTGTGGCTTTTTGCGGATGATGCTGTAGTATATCGAGAGGTTGTAACAATGGAAAATTGTACTGAAATGCAGGAGGATCTGCAACGAATTGACGCATGGTGCAGGGAATGGCAATCGAATCTCAATGTAGACAAGCGTAATGTGCTGCGAATACACAGAAAGAAAGCTCCTTTATCATTTAGCTACAATATAGCAGGTCAACAACTATAAGCAGTTAATTCCGTAAATTGTCTGATAGTAGGCATTAGAAATGATTTAAAATGGAATGACCATATAAAGTAAATCGTCGGTAAAGCAGATGCTAGACTGAGATTCATTCGAAGAATCCTATGGAAATGCAGCCCGAAAACAAAGGAAGTAGGTTACAGTACACTTGTTCGCCCACTGCATTACTGCTCACCGGTGAGTGATCCGTACTAGATAGGGTTGATAGAAGAGATGGAGAAGATCCAACGGAGAGCAGAGCGCTGCGTTACAGGATCATTTAGTAATCGCGAAAGCGTTACGGAGATGATAGATAAACTCCAGTGGAAGACTCCGCAAGAGAGACAGTCAGTAGCCCGGTACGGGCTTTTGTTAAAGTTTCGAGAACATACCTTCACCAAAGGGTCAAGCAGTATATTGCTCCCTCCTACATATATCTCGCAAAGAGACCATGAGGATAAAATCAGAGAGATTAGAGCCCAACAGAGGCATACCGACAATCTTTATTTCCACGAACAATACGAGACTGGATTATAAGGGAGAACCGATAGAGGTACTCAAGGTACCCTCCGCCACACACCGTCAAGTGGCTTGCAGATTATGGATGTAGATGTAGATGTAGATGTAGAAGAATTTTGTACAGTTTTGCGGTAGGTTGACAGACACAGCAGTCAACTCCAACAAAGCAGGTCAGAATCACAGAAGAATGGCGCCTAGTGCGAATAACGCAAGCGGTATTCGTGTGTATTAAAACGCGCTCATATGCCAGGCGCAACGCGAGCGTGTATGTCCCGTTTTACGTGGTTTTCAGCGTCATTGGTGAGTACTCAGGAGCCACTTCGCAGAACGTGCTCGCCAACACAATTCGTGACCACTGACCTCTCTAGTGGTTACATACACCGCATGAAGCTCATATCTTCCAACAGTTAAAAAGTCTGATATGACTGTGATATCCTCATTAATGAGTGTTGCAGGGCACGGAGAAAATCCCGATGATCGTTGTGTAGGTTGTACTGCCCTTGCGCTATTCAGTTTTATTTCAATAGCGGTTATGGGCTGGTTCAAGCGCCATTTTGAAGGTAACGATGTAATTTGATACCAGAACCCTCTAGCCGGCCGGGGTGGCCGAGCGGTTCTACGCGCTACAGTCTGGAACCGCGCGACCGCTACGGGCATGGGTGTGTGTGGTGTCCTTAGGTTAGTTAGGTTTAAGTAGTTCCAAGTTCTAGGGGAGTGATGACCTTAGAAGTTAAGTCCCATAGTGCTCAGAGCCATTTGAACCAGGAGCCTCTAGGTTAACTGCGTTTGTTAATTCAAGGTCGCTATGTAATCTGAAACTTGTAATGACCTTCCACTCATGCCTCTATGGCAATTACTAGACTAAAAAATAGCGAGAAAATGAAGATTATCATCTATCCCATCCATCCACGAATCCAGGATAAAAGAATGACGTAAAAAAGGCAGGAAACCAAGTCCTCCTTCCCCCTTTCCATTTCCTCTCTAGCACAGTCGTGTGAGACTCCTCATTTGAGGTGTGCATCGTAGTGAAAGGATCAGAGAGATGAGCCACCTGCCCTAGGCCTAATAAAAAGAAACTGGCCAGTGTAATATAAGTACACTGCAGGACAAAGTAGAAAATAGCAACTATGCACTACGAACGAATTATCCAAACGAGACTGAAATCGGAGATGTGATGTACATGTACAAACAAATGTTTACAATTTCAGAAAAATAGGTATGTTATTCAAGAGAGATCCAGAAGCTGATGAAGTCAGTAACACGTTGGTTTACCACTGGCCTCGAGCAACCAGTGGCGCTGGAACGGACTGACGGAGTTGTTTGATGTCCCCCGAGGGACACAGTGCCAAATTCGGCCCGACTGGCGCCGAAGATCGTCAAAATCCTGAGATGGCAGATAGGCCTTGCCAATAATGCTGGAAACGTTCTCAATTGGAGACAGATCTGGCGTCCTAGGTGGCCAAGGTAGGGTTTCGCAAGCTCGAAGACAAGTAGTAGAAACTCTCGCCGTGTCCAGGCGACCGTTATGTTGCTGAAATGTAAGCACAGGATGGTTTGTCATGAAGAGCAACAGAACTGGGCACAGAATATCGTTGATGTACCGCTGTGCTGTAGGTTTCCGCGGAAGACAGCGAAACGGGTCTTGCTATGAACCCAGACCATTATTCCAGATAATCGGGCCGTATGGCAGACAGTAGTTAGGTTGGTATCCCACTGCTCCCTGGGGGATCTCCAGACCCGTCTTCTGCCTGGACTCGGGTGGCCTGGAGTAGCATTGTCTTCACTGATGAGTTTCCATTAGAAATGAGGCCCGACGACCAGTGAAGATATGTCTGGAGTCGCACGGGACACCAGCCTAAATGTCGGTATCTACATCTACATCTACATTTATACACCGCAAGCCACCCAATGGTGTGTGGCGGAGGGCACTTTACGTGCCACTGTCATTATCTCCCCTTCCTGTTCCAGTCGCGTATGGTTCGCGGGAAGAACGACTGCTGGAAAGCCTCCGTGCGCGTTCGAATCTCTCTAATTTGACATTCGTGATCTCCTTGGGAGGTATAAGTAGGGTGAAGCAACATATTCGATACCTCATCCAGAAACGCACCCTTTCTAAACCTGGACAGCAAGCTACACCGCGATGCAGAGCGTCTCTCTTGCAGAATCTGCCACTTTAGTTTGCTAACCATCTCCGAAACGCTATCACGCTTACCAAATAACCCTGTGACGAAACGCGCCGCTCTTCTTTGGATCTTCCTATCTCCTCTGTCAACCCGACCTGGTACGGATCCCACACTGATGAGCAATACTCAAGTATAGGTCGAACGAATGTTTTGTAAGCCATTTCCTTTGTTGATGGACTACATTTTCTAAGGACTCTCCCAATGAATCTCAACCTGGCACCCACCTTACCAACAATTAATTTTATATGGTCATTCCACTTCAAATCATTCCGTACACATACTCCCAGATATTTTCCAGAAGTAACTGCTACCAGTGATTGTTCCGCTATCATATAATCATACAGTAAAGGATCCTTCTTTCTATGTATTCGCAATACATTACATTTGTCTATGTTAAGGGTCAGTTGCCACTCCCTGCACCAAGTGCCTATCCGCTGCAGATCTTCCTGCATTTCGCTGCAATATTCTAATGCATCGTCCGCGAAAAGCCGCATGGAACTTCCGACAGAATCTACAAGGTCATTTATATATATTGTGAAAAGCAATGGTCCCATAACACTCCCCTGTGGCACGCCAGAGGTTAGTTTAACGTCTGTAGACGTCTCTCCATTGAGAACAACATGCTGTGTTCTGTTTGCTAAAAACTCTTCAATCCAGCCACACAGCTGGTCTGATATTCCTTACGCTCTTACTCTGTTTATCAGGTGACAGTGCAGAAATGTATCGAACGCCTTCCGGAAATCGAGGAAAATGGCATCTACCTGGGAGCCGGTATCTAATATTTTCTGGGTCTCATGAACAAATAAAGCGAGTTGGGTCTCACACGATCGCTGTTTCCGGAATCCATGTTGATTCCTACAGAGTAGATTGTGGGTTTCCGTATCGCTCAGGAATACATCCAACAACTCTGGAAAATCAATGCTAAGCGGAATAAGGGCTTGCATAAGGACCAGAGGTGGACAAACGTACAATTGAATTTGTGAAGCTCTTTCTCTTGGATAAATCATCAAAATTTTCTGAAATTGTAATCGTTGGTTTGTCGGTACCTGCACATCACATCTACCGATTTCCGCCTCATTACAATATTTCTTTTGTGGTACGTCATTTCTGTTTTGTCTTCGAGTGTCTTATTAACACCTTAAGTGTCATTAATATGTTTGTTGAAAATGATGGCATTTTCTGTAAGCACTCCTGCATATGTCCGACTGTCATTACTATGTACGATTTTGGTATAATATGCACATCTTCTGACCGATTTTTCCCACTCTTCACGATTGTCAACCAGAAACACATATAAATACTGTTATTTAAAAGCTTAACAGTTACCACAATATTTATTTAAACAAATAAACTATGGCTACATTACAATGTAAGCATCTTGTCCCTGAATTATTGTTGTGTGATGTCATAGTACGTTAAAAACAATAAAAGTATCTGTAAATACTTCAATGTATGACCACCTCCTAATGCTGTTTATAATTTTGGGGTAAATTATTACATTATTTAACCAACTTTTTCCCACATTTCGGGATCATCAACCAAACACCCACCTAAATGCTAACCTTTAAAAGTTTAGTAAATAGCACGATGTGATAACGAATACAGCGATATCTCACGCAAACAGAACAGTGCGATATTTTAACAAATACACCAATTTCCATTTTAAACACTTATCATAGTGCGATATTTTATGAAATACACCAATGTCGTACGTTAAGCAACTAGCACGCAGAAAAAAATGCGGTCTATCTACTACCAAGTCGTCAAGCAGCTTGTCCCTATGTGACGTCACTTTCATGCTACCTTAGACGTTCTGACACTCTAAGACTACAGCAGGAGATGGGCGTAGGAACGTTTCTACAGACAATAAACCGTTAAAATTACGCTGTAAACACTTTGGCACTGGGGAGGAGTGGCGGATAAATGCGTTTATTTATTTTTTTGACGAATCTTCCGTTATCCACTCCATAAATGCGCGTGGCCTCTACACTGCCCGTCTGCGCCTTACGGCCAGGATCGCATTCCTTCTACTACAGTGTTAATTAAGCTACTGGAGTGCAAACTAGACGAGCAGTGGACAACGGCCTACACATGCGACAGGTAGTGAGATGGAGAGACTGAGTGAGATGGAGAGAATGGTCTCTTGGATGCTCTCTGCCACAACGACCAGCAACCATCAAAAAACCACCCACACGTGATAGAATCAGTGATCAGAGATGTTGGAATAACCCAAACAGAATGTCCATTCCACTTGATGTTAAGGCACCCTGCTTTCGGATACCCAAGAAAATCTAAGGATATGGCTGCTTAAAATTCAACTGAAAGCGCCTCAAAAATGACGGACTTCGGTAAGGTGGTAATCATTTTGGCTACAGTAACGTCTTATAGCAAAAGTCAACAGATTATGTTTCATAACGAATGTCAAAGAAACTTGTTCATTTTTGAGAATGTACTAAACCGGTGACCAATTTTGCATAGTGTGATTCCTAATTTAGGATAGGGTTGTTTCAGAACGAAAATTTAAGACTTCAGAACTTACGGAATTTTTTGCTATTACAGAAACTAATTCTGAGAAAACCCCAATTTGATTACAATAGTGATACACTTGCCACTACATTGAAACTTGAAACATTATAGATGATTTTAAGAGCTGCATTTGTTCATTTCCAATGGCTTGCATTGCCTTCCTCATATTTTACTGTGTCGAAACCTTTCTTTCCTCCCCACGGATCTCCTGAACAACAACAAAATGCAAAATCTTTAAAGGGGCCCCCTTCTCTTATGGCCGATGTTACCCTGTCAGCATTCGAAATTAGGCATCTGTACCATTTGACGAATATGGCCGCCCTACCAAAAGATGTATCAATTATTGTATTTAAAAACTGCTCACAAGTTTCGTTAAAGTGATATATCACTAATAAATAAGACTAAAATGTCAAATTACTTACCCTACTACTTTGATGCTTACCTTTTGTCTACAAAACCTTACATTCGAATGCAAAGTATTAAGAAAAAGACAACTGCGAGGGCAGAATACAAATGATGCACTTGACACTAAAATGGCGAAAAAAACAAGGTGATTAACCAGTTTCCGCATTGGCAGTACTTCCCAGGGAGCAAATATACATCTCTTCGGAATTAGGTCACCATCCGAAAATAAGGTGCTTTACGCTAAATGGATTTCTTCTGTTTCCTCGAAATGTATTCTAGCGCTTTTTTGCCAGTTTTCCCCAATATGCTGTTTGATGGCAGTGTATTACTACTGTGTATTGTAAACGGTATATTCGTCATGACACCTTGTCAGTAGTGCGACTGGTCTTTCCCCTATTAAAGTGCAAAAGTACAGATATGCGGCATCATTTCTCTCATATATCCAGTGATTACATTAAAATCCCGTACCTTCTGCCAGAAACAGCAACTACTCCCAGTGTATAATGAGTTTTTCAAGCATATCTGTCTAATCAATGTAATATTGCTAAAGTAAAGCATATGGATCCAGCCAGTGAATTATAACTAATACGTTACGGACAGTTGGTGTGGTGACAGAATGAGGTATACTTCCTTGCAATACATCCCAACACAGCATCAAGTCACAGATTGCTTAGTCAAGTGTATATGTTGACTCTGGAACGCAAAATAGGCCTTCCAGCGTTTTGTATCTAAAAGCGAATTGTACCTAAAAGTGACTGCTACAGGGATCTTGATGCAGGTAAATACAATGTACTGTAAATAAAAAATAAAAAGGTGAAGAGACCACTATTGTTCTATTACATTACTGATGATAACTCATTGATAAACAACAACCTTGTCTTACACCTCTTCCCAGTTCAGTTTCTTTGCTGATCACACCTCCTATTCCTACTCTTGCTCTCTGGTTCAAGTATAAATTTCTAACTAGCCGTCTATCCCTCCATTCAACTCCTTGTTTCCTTACGACTTTCATCAGTTTGTTCCACCTGACATAGTCAAAAGCCTTCTCAAGATCGATGAACATAACATACACCTTCCTTTACTTCTCCATGTACCTCTATCTGAAGGAAATTATTAATGAAAGTTTTGATGGAAGGAGAGGAGTTTGTATAGGGGGTCGGAGTGTTGAATGCATAAGGTTTGCAGACGACATGGTTGTGACGGCAGAGAATGCAAGAGAGATGGAACGAATGTTATATGATCTTAACACAAAATTAGAAGAATATGGAATGAAGATGAATAAGAAGGAAACGAATAGCATGGTAATTGCAGGAAAGAAGAGGAAATGCCGTATGAAAACAGGGGGAGAGGAAATAGAGCAAGTGAATAACTTCAATTACTTGGGAAGTTTAATAATGGATGATATGTATTGCTCAGCAGAAATTAGGAAAAGAATTATAATGGGAAAAGAAGGATTCAAGAGGAAACATAAATTACTTTGTGAACCACTAAACAAAGATCTGAGGAAAAGACGTGCGAAATGTTACATTTGGAGCGTTGAACTGTATGGTGCGGAGACCAGGACGTTGAGGAAGGAAGATGAAAGAAGATTGGAGGCACTAGAGATGTGCATATGGAGAATAATGGAAAAAGTGGATTGGGAAGACCAAGTAAGGAACGAAGAAGCATTAAGAAGAGTTGGAGAAGAAAGAAACATGCTGAAAGTCATCAGAAAGAGAAAACGGAACTGGATTGGACATTGTTTGAGGTGAGACTGTTTATTAAAAGAAGGAATAGGAGGAATGGTGCAGGGAGAAAAGGGAAGATGAAAAAGAAAATATCAAATGCTGGACAATATCAAAGGAGACAAATATTCAGAAATGAAAAGACGCGCTATGGACAGACAAAAGTGGAAGAGGCTTAACCCATGACACGACCTGCTGTAAGGCAGAATACCATACTACTGCTCACTGATAGCTTCTGCTGGGGCTGTGCTAATCATGCTGCACATGCACAGAGCAATTCTCTCTACTCATACCCAAACACCTCTCTATTAACGGAATTCTCGCGGTTAACGTCAGTGTGGCATTCATATGCATTTCGTTTTATGGAATCATTTCACTTTAGATTGTTCAGATGGTTACTTCAAAATATTCGAAGAGCTCATAGGTCTTGGGAAAGTATATCACTGGAATCAGAATCAAGATAAGGAGAATTTGACAAATTACATTCCACAGCCATGAAGCCACTTGAGGAACAACTTTTGTGCCTGTGCTCTTATGTATGGAACTTGAGTTTCAGCACTTTAGCATAGCAAAGAAATAGGTGCCAACCAGTTTACACTGCAGTAGACCACTCACCTTTCTTGTGTCGTTATTCCCCCATTCCACCCCCCACTCCCCGAATGTGGTGACGTAAATTATAATTCAGACTCGAACAGATGCAACATGTGTTATACATAATTATGTCTCACATTAATGCCAGAAAAACACGTTTTTCTGGATTCAGGACGTTATTCTCCATAATATCATAAAATGGAGATATTACCGCATTAGGACTGGTTACTACAAACAATGATATCTCACAGGTCTATGGACAAATAGCAAAGGATTTCGAGAACATAAAGTATATGTACCACCAATGTCACTCTGAAGTTTTTCCACTGACTAAGAAGAACACTTGAAGGGGATATGCATGGAAAAGTTTACCTTCCAGACAATCAGGACCAAGAAGAGGTCATTAAACTATGTTCTGTCTGCCTAGAGATTTAAATTACTAGGTAATATTTCACACATCCGATCCCATTGTTCTACTGGAAAACTCGATATTCGTTGTAAACAAAATGCATTTCAAAATTAGAAGGATAGAAAGTGGGGCTGTATATGATTTAGGAGGTACAGTTTGTTAATGGATGGAGGCAGCAACACACAGTGCTATTCCACTATGATGAAAGAAGTGTTAGTGGGGCTTGTGCTTTGAGGATTTCGTAGAAAAGTTATGTATATAGATAGTTCGTCTCTAGGTTTTGGAGAGTGAGTTTGTATCAAAATAAGTAACGCAAATGGCCATATCTTTTGACTACGTAGACTTAGAAACTTAAATGTTTTGCACTGTCAAGGAACCATAGACTTTAATTTTTGACAAAAATTTCAAATTTTTCTGACAAAACGGGGTCTTAACAGACGGCCAGATCTTTTGATTGCATTAACACAGAAATTTAAGTTTCGTACATCGTCAAGTGACCGTAGATGTTAATATTTGACATAAATTTCAGCTTCGTACCTTTATCCGTTCCTATATTTCACATAAATTTCAGCTTCATTCTTTCATCCGTTCCTTAGAAGAAGGGGTCTTAAAAGATGGACACACAGATAGATGAACAACAACTAGTCAAAGAAATGTTTGTTGTGTGCCATAATTACAGAATAACAATTTTCAGTCTATGTCGTTTAGTTGCACAGTAAACCTTCCTTTCTGCCAAATTTCATGGTTCTAGGTCGTTGAAGTGCCCTACTGGTTCTGATAAATGAATTTGTGGGTATCAAAAACGACCGTTTCTTTTGATTACATTGAATTAGTAGCTTAGATGTTTTTGCGTCGCCAAGGGACTATGGGCTTTAGTAGCTGCATAAGTATCTAGTTGATATTACCCGTTCCTGATAAAAAGTGGTTATAACAGATGGCCAGATAGACGGGTGGACAACAAAGTGATCCTAAATGGTTTCTATTTTTATTGAGTGAGGTATCGAAACAAGAAATGTGGACTGACAGTCCTATTTTAGACTATATCATAGTGTAAATCTGTGTGGTGCATCAGATTCCGTTACTGTGTTGGAGTACTAGCTATTAGTCGTAAATAAAAAAAAAGGTTTTCAAAATTAGGAGGATAGAAGTTGGTTACTTACTCTTATATGTCAGAATACTGCCGTTTTAATGGTACATTTGGTAATGGTTGTGCCAGTATCACACACAAATATTCTACTAAAAGGAGAGCTGACAGCTGTACAGAATGCAAGTTTTAGAATTTGTGAGATACTCTACTAAGAAGTGAGCTGACAGGCGTGATGGAGAAGTTTGTTAACACAGACTCCAACACAGAAGACATAAATATTGTACGTAAATTCTCTATTAATGCTGTTATCTGTCACGTGCAGGTGATTTTTGAGGGTTGGTGGCTGGTGCGACAGAGAGCACACAAGAGGCGTGTGGGCGCTTGGCCATTGCCCATATTATTCGCGTTCGAGCACCACAATTAATACTGTAGCGGGACTGTGACCTCGGCAGTAAGGTGGACAGTGTGCAGAGGCCACACGCACTTGTGAAGTGGATGACGGAAGATTTCTTTTCTTATTTTAAATAAAGTGCATTCCTCTGTCATTCCTATCCAATGATAGCGGTGACAATGGTAGAAGCACAAGGGGGAGGGGTTGTTTATAGTGTAATTTTAACGATGTCCTTCTGTAGAAACGTTTCTACATCTACAGTATTTACTTCTGTTTTTGTACAAATCTAATGTAATCTTATAGTGTCAGAACCTCTAAAGTTGCCAATTAGTGAGTCACACAGAAACAAGGCACTTCTGGACTTGGTAATAGTGGGATATTGGTGCATTTGTTAAAATACTGCACTATGCTAACGATTTAACGTGGCGTATCAGGTTATTGGTGAAAGTATCGTAATGTGCTAATTTTGAGCGTGCGCTTTTGGTGCAGTTATTAAAATATCTTACTGTTATAGTTATAAAATTTTTAAAGTCTATTATTTATGCGTCTCTTTTGTTGATGATATTGGGAAGTGGGACTAAATTAGTCAAATAGCGTAGCAAACTACCCCAATGTTGTAAACAGCATTCGGGAGTGAACATACATTGGAGTATTTACTGAAAATGTCCTTGTTTTAACACACCGCGAAGTTCAAATGGTTCAAATGGCTCTGAGCACTATAGGATTTAACTAATGATGTCATCAGTCCCCTAGCTTAGAACTACTTAAACCTAACTAACCTACGGACATCACAAACATCCATGCCCGAGGCAGGATTCGAACCTGCGACTGTAGCGGTTGCGCGGCTCCAGACTGTAGCGCCTATAACCGCTCGGCCACCTCGGCCGGTCACTGCGATGTCACACATTAATAATCCCTCATACACTTGCCATGTAGCAGTAATTTACTTGTTTAAAAATAACCACTGTTGGTATAGTTAAAGAGGAAACCAGTACAAAATGTGCCATATTATCACAACATTGTAAATAACAATGGGAAATGGTCATATGCAGGAGTGCTTACAGAAAATACCATGGTTTTAAACATATTGTTACAGTAATAAAGGAAGGACTTCATGATACTTAAATTCTGCTGTGCAGTTTCTTTACATTATGCCTGTAAGCTGTAGCTGATCTCTTGGAAGATCCTTTCACAATAGTGCATAGAGCTCGAATGATAGTCACACCATTAGATTAGAAAAAAATGGCGGAGGGGAAATTTCCCGCATTTTTGAGTCTTTCTATTGGCCTAGATCAATTTGGGGAAGGGGGCGGGTTAGAATACAGGATGGAAGGATGACCTTCATTTTCCTGCCACTTTTTGATAACACAATTGCCCTAAAGCGTAGGTAGAAGGTTGTTTTGACACTTGACAGGCATCAGGTTACATAAAAGCCTTGAATTCACAACATGGAATTGACGCAGAGGCGGTTGGCTGGGGGTTGGGGGTGGGGGTGGGAATGTCAGGTTAGACCGTGACTGGAACCACTACTTACTTTTCCCGCACAACAATGCACAGTTTTCGTAAATGGGAAATAAGTAATCTATACTTACAACAACAAGTCCTGCAACCCCCAGTGACGGTATCGTATTGTTAAACTAGAATATTTATGGAGATCTGAATTGAAATTGATCTTTGTCCAATTAGGTCAACTATGTTCTTCATAGGTTTGTGTAAAAGTAAAAGGAAATTATTTGCATCTCAAACGAAACCAGAGCAGCTTGTATCTGCGATTCAGTTAATATAAAATGCATATATTTTGGTTCATACTCTAACCATATCTGTTTAATATCTTATACTATACCATAGTTTAATGTAACAGTACAATTTTCGGTTTTAAAACTGAAATTTACGAAATACTGACATTTATGCTTTCCTTTGTTGCCTCTCAAATTACCATGACAAAGATACACCAACTTGCTGGTGAGATGTACAATGAAAATGAGTGTGATTAACTTCTAAATATATCTTTGATTTATTGTGGAAATGTTATCTATTTTCACGTAATTCAATATTTTTCTTTAGTCGACATGTGTATCTCTCATTTCCTAATAACGTCGTATGTAAGTATCTGACTGAGTTTTACAGTAGTTACACTTATTATCGTGTTTGAAAGTTATCATATCTTTCTATGTGAAATACATGTGTATTCCTTTTCTTTTGACCCCTAATTTTCATGTAGAAAATATTATTCCCTGCTTTCAAAAATATGGATTCTCCATTCTCGGACCACCAGCAGCAGTTAGGTGCACAGACCAAACAGCAGCAGCAGCAGTAGTAGTAGTAGTAGTAGCTTTATTCATCTGTAGATCTCTTGTAACAACGATATAGGACATGTCAAAGTATTTACAAGTTTAGACCAATTTAAAGTAAGCTAATTCGTATACACATACATTTGCAGACTTCCAGTTAGAGACAATCATTAGGTTTACTCCTAGTACACAATACGTTTGTGCAAATAACTCCTTAAATAGTGTAATACCACACTGGTCAGTCATATCTCACTATCAGTCACTGTACACACTATACACACATTGTTTTGTAACACTTCATTCACTACACACAGACACACACACACACACACACACACACACACACACACACACACACACACACACACACTCACGGTGATCTCTGGGTCACTTTCTGTACCACAACTTCCCATTTTGCTATCGAAAAAGCCGAGTCAGCATCCCTCTATAATGAGAGAGATGTTGAACTCAGAAACAGGAAGAGGTGTTAGTGTTGTGCTATGCATAGCTTGGGGTTAAGTATTTATAGAAAAGGAAAAAAAAAGAAGGGAAAAAACATAGTGTGAAGTTGTTATGTGGAAAGTAGGGTGTTTTAAACCATTATTATTATTCATTTGTATAACATTTTTTTTTTACCAAACCCCCACACTGTTTAATCTAAGTAATCCTCGAATGTATAAAATGTGTTGCATAACAGGTACTTTTTAGCTGCCTTTTTAAATAAGTGTATTGTTGCAATTTCTTTAATCTCTTTTGGTAATTTATTGTAGGGTTTTATTCCTTGGTAGAAAATGCACAGTTTTATGTTTATTTTTTCGTAGTAAATGTAAGTTGAGTGTAGCTCTTGTTCCATGGTCATGGACAGAGCTGTTTGTACAATAATTACCAATGTTATTTTTTATGTGTACAACTGATTTGTAAATGTATTCACATGGACCAGTTAAAATCCCTGGTGCTTTGAATAGATTTTTACCATGAGCTCGACTAGTATTTTTGGTAATTATTCTTGTGGCTCTTCTCTGGAGTTTGACAATTGTGTTCATATTTTGTGCATTTGTTCCCCAAAAAAGAATACCATAGCTAATAACTGAGCGTACATATGAATAGTATATAACTAGAAGACACTGATGATAGGATTCTAAGGGAATAACATGCTGATGACATTCTGTTTGCAAGTACATTTGGATGTTCACACCACTTCAACTGAGAATCAACATTCATTCCTAGAAAATTTGCATTTGTGACACAGTCTATGGAGATACCATCTCTATTTAATTTAACATTGTCATTTTCCCTCTTCAAACTGAAATTCATGACATTAGTTTTCTTCATGTTCAATGTCACTTTATTGCTCACTGACCAATCGTAGACTTACTTGATAGTTTCATTTGCTTTCTCTGTGAGGACTTCTCTTGTTTTCTCAGTGGCTATAATATTGCTGTCACCATCGAAGAGAATTTTTTGACCATGAGTAACACTACTATGTTCTACGAGTCGGGGCGTGGAATGTCAGAAGCTTGAACGTGGTAGGGAAACTAGAAAATCTGAAAAGGGAAATGCAAAGGCTAAATCTAGATATAGTAGGGGTCAGTGAAGTGAAGTGGAAGAAAGACAAGGATTTCTGGTCAGATGACTATCAGGTAATATCAACAGCAGCAGAAAATGGTATAACAGGTGTAGGATTCGTTATGAATAGGAAGGTAGGGCAGAGGGTGTGTTACTGTGAACAGTTCAGTGACCGGATTGTTCTAATCAGAATCGACAGCAGACCAACACCGACAACGATAGTTCAGGTATAGACGCCGACGTCACAAGCTGAAGATGAACAGATAGAGAAAGTGTATGAGGATATTGAAAGGGTAACGCAGTATGTAAAGGGGGACGAAAATCTAATAGTCATGGACGACTGGAATGCAGTTGTAGGGGAAGGAGTAGAAGAAAAGGTTACAGGAGAATATGGGCTTGGGACAAGGAATGAAAGAGGAGAAAGACTAATTGAGTTCTGTAACAAGTTTCAGCTAGTAATAGCGAATACCCTGTTCAAGAATCACAAGAGGAGGAGGTATACTTGGAAAAGGCCGGGAGATACGGGAAGATTTCAATTAGATTACATCATGGTCAGACAGAGATTCCGAAATCAGATACTGGATTGTAAGGCGTACCCAGGAGCAGATATAGACTCAGATAACAATATAGTAGTGGTGAAGAGTAGGCTGAAGTTCAAGACATTAGTCAGGAAGAATCAATACGCAAAGAAAGTGGATACGGAAGTACTAAGGAATGACGAGATACGTTTGAAGTTTTCTAACGCTATAGATACAGCAATAAGGAACAGCGCAGTAGGCAGTACAGTTGAAGAGGAATGGACATCTCTAAAAAAGGCCATTACAGAAGCTGGGAAGGAAAACATAGGTACAAAGAAGGTAGCTGCGAAGAAACCATAGGTAACAGAAGAAATACTTCAGTTGATTGATGAAAGGAGGAAGTACAAACACGTTCCGGGAAAATCAGGAATACAGAAATACAAGTCGCTGAGGAATGAAATAAATAGGAAGTGCAGGGAAGCTAAGACGAAATGGGTGCAGGAAAAATGTGAAGACATCGAAAAAGATATGATTGTCGGAAGGACAGACTCAGCATACAGGAAAGTCAAAACAACCTTTGGTGACATTAAAAGCAACGGTGGTAGCATTAAGAGTGCAACGGGAATTCCACTGTTAAATGCAGAGGAGAGAGGAGATAGGTGGAAAGAATACATTGAAAGCCTCTATGAGGGTGAAGATTTGTCTGATGTGATAGAAGAAGAAACAGGAGTCGATTTAGAAGAGATAGGGGATCCAGTATTAGAATCGGAATTTAAAAGAGCTTTGGAGGACTTACGGTCAAATAAGGCAGAAGGGATAGATAACATTCCATCAGAATTTCTGAAATCATTGGGGGAAGTGGCAACAAAACAACTATTCACGTTGGTGTGTAGAATATATGAGTCTGGCGACATATCATCTGACTTTCGGAAAAGCATCATCCACACAATTCCGAAGACGGCAAGAGCTGACAAGTGCGAGAATTATCGCACAATCAGCTTAACAGCTCATGCATCGAAGCTGCTTACAAAAATAATATACAGAAGAATGGAAAAGAAAATTGAGAATGCGCTAGGTAACGATCAGTTTGGCTTTAGGAAAAGTAAAGGGACGAGAGAGGCAATTCTGACGTTACGACTAATAATGGAAGCAAGGCTAAAGAAAAACCAAGACACTTTCATAGGATTTGTCGACCTGGAAAAAGCGTTCGACAATATAAAATGGTGCAAGTTGTTCGAGATTCTGAAAAAAGTAGGGGTAAGCTATAGGGAGAGACGGGTCATATACAATATGTACAACAACCAAGAGGGAAGAATAAGAGTGGACGATCAAGAACGAAGTGCTCGTATTAAGAAGGGTGTAAGACAAGGCTGTAGCCTTTCGTCCCTACTCTTCAATCTGTACATCGAGGAAGCAATGATGGAAATAAAAGAAAGGTTCAGGAGTGGAATTAAAATACAAGGTGAAAGGATTTCAATGATACGATTCGCTGATGACATTGCTATCCTTAGTGAAAGTGAAGAAGAATTAAATGATCTGCTGAACGAAATGAACAGTCTAATGAGTACACAGTATGGTTTGAGAGTAAATCGGAGAAAGACGAAGGTAATGAGAAGTAGTAGAAAAGAGAACAGTGTGAAACTTAACATCAGGATTGATGGTCACGAAGTCAATGAAGTTAAGGAATTCTGCTACCTAGGCAGTAAAATAACCAATGACGGACGGAGCAAGGAGGACATCAAAAGCCGACTCGCTATGGCAAAAAAGGCATTTCTGGCCAAGAGAAGTCTACTAATATCAAATACCGGCCTTAATTTGAGGAAGAAATTTCTGAGGATGTACGTCTGGAGTACAGCATTGTATAGTAGTGAAACATGGACTATGGGAAAACCGGAACAGAAGAGAATCGAAGTATTTGAGATGTGGTGCTATAGACGAATGTTGAAAATTAGGTGAATTGATAAGGTAAGGAATGAGGAAGTTCTACGCAGAATCGGAGAGGAAAGGAATATGTGGAAAACACTGATAAGGAGAAGGGACAGGATGATAGGACATCTGCTAAGACATGAGGGAATGACTTCCATGGTACTAGAGGGAGCTGTAGAGGGCAAAAACTGTAGAGTTACACAGAGATTGGAATACGTCAAGCAAATAATTGAGGACGTAGGTTGCAAGTGTTACTCTGAGATGAAGAGGTTAGCACAGGAAAGGAATTAGTGGCGGGCCGCATCAAACCATTCAGTAGACTGACGACCAAAAAAAAAAAAATACCTAAGGACACCACACACATCCATGCCCAAGGCAGGATTCGAACCTGCGACCGTAGCAGTCGCGGGGTTCCGGACTGAAGCGCCTAGAACCGCTCGGCCACCGGAGTCGGCACTGAATTTGTAGTCACTTGAATTTGATACACTTGCTGATATCGAGTTCCACTGTAAGAGAATCCTACCTAGGCCTCGCTTACGAAAGTCTTTTTTATGCCACCGCACATGATCCCTGCCACTGATACATGAAACAAACCTTCATCACTTGAGGCACTGACTTCTTGTTAGCTACTCATGCAATATTTGTAACAGTTAAAATGGAAATTGGATTTAGGTTATTCTTAAGTGACTAAAAACAGGGTAGGCCGTTCCTTTTAATGGATTCGTACAAGCGCACATAACTTACAGAGAGTTAGATCAAATATAATTTTAGTTTAACTCCCCAATGTTCGGCAGTAGTCCTTGCTACATCAGTAAATGTACTCTGTCTTGAGTACCCACAGCAGTTCCACAAGTGCTTCCCGCAGCAAATGTCAGAAGCCACTGTCTATAGATATGATAGGGCACAGAGCAGCTTCTTCGCACTGGGAATCAATCGGAATTTACTCCTATCATAGTTGCCTATTGTACACTACTAATAATTTAATTCGAGTTGTTACTGACGAATTGATCAGTTTATGACTATCAGCGGCTATTTCGCTCTAACTTCTCTGCTAATACAGGACCTTTATGCAGACAGATAATTCGAATTCCGTTCATCAACTAACTCCTTATTGTAGAATGTTGTTCATTAAGTAGTAAACGAATGGATTCCAATTTACTGAGCCTTTTCCTGGACAAAGTAATGAGGAAATGATAAAATGAACTGAAAATTCAAGGACGCTGGAAGCGAACACGACTAGGGCGATCCCGGGACAAGATAGAAATTTCAAACCAAGCTTTTGCACACGATATGGCCATAATCTTGGATAACGAAGCAATAGCAACAAAAATAGAAATACTAAAAGAATGTGCAGAAAAGGTTGGTCTACAAATCTCTTTCCAGAATCTGAATTCTTCTGCTCGAAATTAAACATACAAATCTTAGACACAAAGTACAGCAAGGTAAACAGAGTTATACATTTCAATTATGTAGGTGTAAACCTCGAACCAATAGGAGAAGAAAACAAATCGCAGGACTGGACTGAAAAAAACGAACAGAGCTTATGGCAGATCTTATGACACATATAATAAGAAATGCATGTATATTGAAACAAAGATCAGACACTGCAACACAGTAATCAAGTCTGAAATGCTGTACACAAGTGAGACACTAGCACTCGATACGAAAAGCAACATGGAAAGCATACTGAAGGAAAAACGCAAAATCATGAAAAAATTCTCGGCCCAAAGCTGACAGAAGAGGGACAGAGATTACTGTCTAGAAAAACCACAGAGAGGATGTCAAACTTAGCAGTAGATATCAGTTCTCTGGGTACATCAGCAGGTTACCAAGAAGACTCACCAATAGAATTCAGACATATATACACGGAATCAAGTCAACAATACCATGGATCACAGTAGTCGAATTTGAGCTAGTAAAAGCAAGAATCGATCCAGTAGAAGGTCAAAATCGAAATGTATACAGAGACAAAATGTACAAGTGGAATGTTGGGTCATGGAATGAAACCCAAAGAAACCAGGAACTAAATTGACTGAGGATGGAGACTTCATGGAGAATAAATAGAGTAGTCGAAGATCAGAAAGAATGCCCAAATGAGGAAATTGAAATAAGAACACCGTGAATTCATTGTCCCAGGAAGGGGAATCTTTATTGACACATTCCTGGGGTCAGATACATCACATGATCACACTGACAGAACCACAGGCACATAGACACAGGCAACATAGCATGCACAATGTCGGCACTAGTACAGTGTATATCCACCTTTCGCAGCAATGCAGGCTGCTATTCTCCCATGGAGACAATCGTAGAGATGCTGGATGTAGTCCTGTGGAACGGCTTGCCATGCCATTTCCACCTGGCGCCTCAGTTGGACCAGCGTTCGTGCTGGACGTACAGACCGCGTGAGACGACGCTTCATCCAGTCCCAAAAATGCTCAATGGGGGACAGATCCGGAGATCTTGCTGGCCAGGGTAGTTGACTTACACCTTCTAGAGCACGTTGGGTGGCACGGGATACATGCGGACGTGCATTGTCCTGTTGGAACAGCAAGTTCCCTTGCCGGTCTAGGAATGGTAGAACGATGGGTTCGATGACGGTTTGGATGTACCGTGCACTATTCAGTGTCCCCTCGACGATCACCAGTGATGTACGGCCAGTGTAGGAGATCGCTCCCCACACCATGATGCCGGGTGTTGGCCCTGTGTGCCTCGGTCGTATGCAGTCCTGATTGTGGCGCTCACCTGCACGGCGCCAAACACGCATACGACCATCATTGGCACCAAGGCAGAAGCGACTCTCATCGCTGAAGACGACACGTCTCCATTCGTCCCTCCATTCACGCCTGTCGCGACACCACTGGAGGCGGGCTGCACGATGTTGGGGCGTGAGCGGAAGATGGCCTAACGGTGTGCGGGACCGTAGTCCAGCTTCATGGAGACGGTTGCGAATGGTCCTCGCCGATACCCCAGGAGCAACAGTGTCCCTAATTTGCTGGGAAGTGGCGGTGCGGTCCCCTACGGCACTGCGTAGGATCCTACGGTCTTGGCGTGCATCCGTGCGTCGCTGCGGTCCGGTCCCAGGTCGACGGGCACGTGCACCTTCCGCCGACCACTGGCGAGAACATCGATGTACTGTGGAGACCTCACGCCCCATGTGTTGAGCAATTCGGCGATACGTCCACTCGGCCTCCTGCATGCCCACTATACGCCTTCGCTCAAAGTCCGTCAACTGCGCATACGGTTCACGTCCACGCTGTCGCGGCATGCTACCAGTGTTAAAGACTGCGATGGAGCTCCGTATGCCACGGCAAACTGGCTGACACTGACGGGGGCGGTGCACAAATGCTGCACAGCTAGCGCCATTCGTCGGCCAACACCGCGGTTCCTGGTGTGTCCGCTGTGCCGTGCGTGTGATCATTGCTTGTACAGCCCTCTCACAGTGTCCGGAGCAAGTATGGTGGGTCTGACACACCGGTGTCAATGTGTTCTTTTTTCCATTTCCAGGAGTGTATATATATATATATATATATATATATATATATATATATATATATATATATATATATATAAAAATCGAGAAAAATACATTAACCTGATCTGATCTTACTCAATTGGTACCCCACAGTACAGCCAACTACCCAAGCGGAACCGTCTTAAGAAATTACTGTCATGCGACTGCCTTACGCAAATTCCAACGTGGAACTGACCTATGCAACGGCCTTATGCAAATAAGATCCCCCAATTGCACTAGCAGGCCTCTCTTAAGTAATTGCCACTAAACACTAAACCGTAATGAATCTCAGGAACCATTAAAATCTGACAAACGAGCGCTGCTACTACTACATTTAAATGATTAGTGAACTTTATTAGAAGCTTGCACCGGTAGGAATTTTTCTCTTAGTATACTCTCGACTGCCACGAGGTTTCAGCATAGCTGACTACCCCAGGCAGTAACTCCTTGCCGCATTTTCTTCCTTTCCCTTTGTTTAGTACATATTTTGTACAAACTTTTAAATCAAGAAAACACGAAGAAGGTTCATAACCATTTAATTCACATGTGTATCTTCCTCCACTCACTATTGGTCAATGAACAAGGTTAGGCGACAGTTTTTCTCGTGACGCCGTCACGCAAATTTTAGCACGTTTCAAGTTGTCGGTGGATTGAAAGCCGCCTGATAATTGTTAATGAGATTATAAAAGAATCTGAATGTGAACCGATTTCGGTAATGGTACGCTTTAAAAGCGGGTCGAACGCCGTTATCGCATACTTTTGTGGACCATCTGCCTCAAGAGCTGTAGTGGCAAAGAGTTTCCGAGGACCTTGGAGAGTATCAGTAATTTTTTTTATCTTTACATTGTAAAAGGGACGTACTTCAGTCTGTTTGCTGCAGAATCGAAGAGTCATGCGATTAAAACTAATGGGAGAAACAGAGATTCGTGTAAAATTGTTTTATAATGTTTTATCTGAAAATTACTTCGTGAAGGTGGTTATAGAACTGACTTGTAAAGGTAATGTCATAGTCTCATAATAAGTAAGAGACCCGAACTTTCCTAATTGGTTAATGCAGAAGAGGACATTTGTGACCATAAATCTGTCACAGCGTCAGGGAAAGGTAGGAAAATAAATTTACTTAGCAAAAGCGATAGGGAATAGATCTGAAAGTAACTGAATGGTCAACACCAAACATTCATCTCTGAAAACGAAGGTATGGAGGAAAAACGCATTAAATACAGAAACATTCCTCAATAAACCGTAGGCAATTGTGTCCTGAGAAAAGTTGTGAAGGATGGTGAGACGTAGATGATACAGGGATACTTTAGACAGGTGTCCAGGACGGATTTAAATCTATACGAAAGAGAATCACGTTCAGCGAAGAATCCTACGAAGGCTGTGCTCTTTTCCATAGGGAGAGGCAATTCCAGCCATCGTGGTTCGTAATAAAACAGAAACATTATATCCTCGGAGTATATGTCCAAGTCAATACTCGAGAAATGGCGTTTTATAACTGGCTTTCAACACTACATCCTGCAGGAGCATTAATCCAAGCAAACCCAACAAGAAACCTGACACTGACAGATAATGTTAAAATAATAAACGCAGTCTCACTGTCTAAATGTTCTTACACACCCCAAATTTTCAACCTGTCCAAAGAAATGGGACGAATCGTAGTATAAGCTAGCCCCTGGATGCAGTGGCGTGGAGGCGTATTTGGCGTTAAATACACAGCATTCACTCTAAAGTCAGCAGGAGACTTCGGCCTGATTGACTTTATCTCAAAGTGCTGGCACAAAGGACGTTCAGAACCCTAGAAAACAGCCCGGGCAGCCACACGGCAGCCTTGCTCGACAAATACCGGTACAGATCAGAGTTCGTGACATGGACCGCACAGTGATTCCATATGCACTCGGATACATGCCACAATACTACATGCTGGACAGCTACTTGACGGCGTCAGACTCAGATGACGGCAACGGAACTACACGACAGTGTCAGAGGCAACGAACAGAAGAATATCACTGAGCCTGAAATATCCGCAGTATCGTTGGAACATTGCATTGGAAAATGTTTCGGCGCTTTTCAAGCCACCAGAAGTTCGCAGAACATGGTACAAGGTTGTAAACAGGACGTTGTGGAACAACGAAAAGCTGTGCAGGCATACAACCAATCTGGACAGACTCCTGCGACACGTGCAGTGAACTAGATACTCTACAACGCAAACTTTTGTGTGGAACTGTGACAGCTTTTGGTAGACAAGTAACAAATATGAATAAAATGTTATGACGTTTGCAGCAGCGTCAACTGATAAAAATTACACGAGTTTTCGGCCGTTGTTCAGATAATAAGCAGACCTAAGAGTGTGCGCTGTTTGCGACTGTGCCTATCGAAGTCTCTTTGAATCGAGTACCCCAGTTTTTTGTGACGTGGTCGAGTTTTTTGGGTAAACTCTTATGTCTTCGTATTTTCTTTGCAACGGCCACTGTTACGACCAGACGGACGGCTTAGCCCGTTAGCTCGTGCTGTTGCAAACCTCTTAATGGAGAATTCTGAGGATAAATCCTATTTGTTTCTTTCGATTAAGTTGACGACAGGTTCGTCATTTGGCCCACGGACGTGACAAACTAGACGAATTCTAGGAATACCTCAGTTGCATGAACAGTAACATCCAGTTGACTGTGGGGTTAGAAAAAAACAGTGCATTGCCCGTCCTTGACGCCCTCCTCTGCCACAGAAGAAATGGATGTCTTTGGCCAGAGCGTCAAAAGAAAGCCCACCCACAGCGTTCTGTACTTGCACGCCATTGGCCATCATCACCCAGCACAGAAGCGCTTTACAAACACTGCTGCATAGTGCGAGAATGATCTCGGACGCTGATAAGGTGCCCCACGAGGTGAGCCACCTACGCAAGGTCTTTAGGAACAACCGCTATGACCGCAATTAAATAAATTGATTGTTCCTAGCAAGAAAAACAGTGAGACCACCGATGAGGAGCAGGAAAGGAAACTGGCTTTCTTGCGTTTCTGTGGCTCCGTGTTGTGCAAGAAAACCCAGCTGCGGAAAGATACAGGATCAAATCTATCTACAGGACTCCGACGAAAATCTGTCAGTTACTCTGAGCAGTTAAAGACCTGGCGTCTACAAGATACCTTGCGAGTGTGACCAGTCTTACGTCGGACAAACAGTATGAGCTGTGGAACAACGCAGGAAAGAGAACAAGAGATTTTATCGCCTAGAGAAATACGCTTTGGCTGAGCTTGCTTCAGAAAATGGCCACCGGATAAAGTTTGACAAAACCACTATCGTAGCTCACTCTAGCGGCTTCTGAGACTGTGTAATTAAAGATTCCATTGAAACAAAAATCACCTGCTGCATAGCACGTCCTGCAATCCAGCGATTGCCCGGTTAAAGCGTGAGCATCCAACGCCAGATCAACGTACGCCCGTATAATCGTAGGCACCAGTGACGTCACAGACGACTGCTAGTACATATGAGGGACATACCAGCAGCTCAGTGGCAGCCGTGCAACTTGACAATGGCCAAGAAGTGCTTGACAAAAAGCTCGTGTAATTTTAATCACTTGGCGAGGCCGAAAACCCGAAAACTTTTTATTCAGAGTCATCGCCGCGAAACGCTATATTCTTGCAAGTAACAAGTACTCATTCTGATCATCATAACCGAACAGAACCCCTTTGACGCAATAATAAGCAAGGCAGATGACTTTAAATCATTCCCTGCATTTGAAGGGACAGCTTACCGAATGAACAGTCGCCCACGGAGCAAACTTCGTCTTCCACTTGGGACCAACTTGAAGAGAAAGCGAAAAAATTGTCAAAAAAATGAATCCTTACGAACCTGATAATCATTGCATTAAACGAAACCTTCTGAATACTATGGTGAGTGTCAGCATTCAAATTCGCCAACGAAATGATTGAACAACAACAAACCGATGGGTTTCTACTAATATCAAGACGCAGCAACACAGCACGTTAAGGCCTGGGGAAGGAGAAAGCTTGAGTAGTCGGACAAACAAGGTGTCATTCTGCAATGAGTCCACTTCCTGGGAACACCAAGGCGCCTACAATGGAACTCCAACTGCGAACTAAATGAACAGACAAGAATCATACATGTGGAGATCGACAGCGTTCTGGATTGGGTTGGGTTTTGTTTGGGGAAGGAGACTAGACAGCAAGGTCATCGGTCTCATCGGATCAGGAAAGGATGGGGAAGGAAGTCGGCAGTGCCCTTCAAAGTAACCATCTCGGCATTTGCCTGGAGAGATTTAGGGAAATCACTGAAAACCTAAATCAGGATGGCTGGACGCGGGATTGAACCGTCGTCCTCCCGAATGCGAGTCCAGTGTTCTAGCCACTACGCCACCTTTCTCGGTGATAGCGTTCTCATAAGTTGTTTTTATAATGCGTATAATGTGTCAAATAAATTTCATTTTAATAAAACATTGAATTACCTATGTAAATTCGTAAGATAATAATAATAATGGAAGTATTTACAACAAGAAATCTCTGTCCACCTGCACCAAAATTCGTCACTACAACACTGTAATCAAACCTGAGGTGCTATACGCCAGTGAGATACTGATGTTACACACAAAGGCCGACCTTGAGAACATTCTCACACAGGAAAGAAAAATCATTACGAATATTGCAACTAACGTTATTGGGCCAAAATTCACGATGGATATAGGCTTCACTCCAGGGACAACACAGAGACGACGAAACATCAGCATGTTATTTAGTTCCATTTCGAAATATAAATTAAATTGTCACCTACACCTAAGCTAATTTCGTCGACCAGTTCTCGCGATTTTCCTGGAGATGAACCACCACCAATTCTACTTGCAGCTAGCGAACTTGGTGTCCATTTTAGTTTAGTTTCATACCTATACATTTGTCAAACTCACAGAAAAAATACTGGATCGATATTGTGCTAACAAAGCCTTAGTACTTAAATTACGTAAGCACTATAAAACTCTTGTGGTGACCAAATCAGATAATGCGCTTTTCCCCAGAACTTACATGGAAATAACACCAGTAATTTTGCAGCACATTCTTTCACAAACAGGCTTCCTGACAAGTAGCGCGAGGTGCTCTCTAGCGGCATATTTGCAAGCAGGTAACTGGCTACTATTAAGTGGAAGAACCCTAAGGAAATACGGGTCATTAACGAAATAACTGTCTTAGAAGTCACTTGTTCGACCGACTCTTGAATATTGTTCGTCACCTTCAGACCGTCACAAGGGTGGATTAATAGAAGAGATAGAGAAGATACACCAAAGAGGAGCGCATTTCGTCAGGAGTTCGTTTGGTTTGCGCGATAGCGTTACTGACAAGCTCTGTGAACTCCAGTTACACAATAATCGTTTTTTGTCACGGAGAGGGACACTGTTGAAATTCCAGGAGCGTAAGCTGGAAGAAGACTCGGCAATATATTATTATCTCCAACGTAGATTAACTGAGCAATAGTATCTGGATACCCACAGTACGGAAACGACCACTACAAGTCACGAGAGGCAACGGGGAGTATTGTGTTGTCTGCAGAGATGCAGTAACAGGAGAATGTGTTAGATAGGAGAGCTCAGTGGCTTTAAACGTGGACTAGTCACTGGATGTCAGCTTTGTAACAAATCCATCAGGGACATTTCAACCCTTTTAAAGCTGCCCGTGATGACTGGGTGTTGTGTGATGTCCTTAGGTTAGTTAGGTTTAAGTAGTTCTAAGTTCTAGGGGACTGATGACCTCAGAAGTTAAGGCCCATAGTGCTCAGAGCCATTTTTTTAAAGGCTGCGTTTTACTGGCACAACACTTAAGAAATGAAACAGATCTACTAAAAACACTACCTACAATAGTCTTGTCCGTCCTCTTTTGGAGTACTACTGCGCGGTCTGGGTTCCTTACCAGATAGGACTAATGGAGTACATTGAGAAAGTTCAAAGAAGGACAGCACGTTTTGTATTATCGAGAAATAGGGGAGAGACTATCACTGACATATTACAGGATTTGGGGTGGACATCATGAAAACAAAGGCGTTTCTCGTTGCCACGCAATTATCTCACTAAATTTCAATCACCAACTTTCAGTTCCGAGTGCGAAAATATTTTGTTGACGCCGGGAGAAAGGATTATAATAATAAAATAAAGGAAATCAGAGCTCGCACGGAAAGGTATAGATGTTCGGTTTTTCAGCGCGCAGTTCGGGATTGGAACAATAGAGAATTATTGTGAAGATGGTTCGAAGAACACTCTGCCAGGCACTTAAGGGGGGTAGGACGTCAGACAGGCCGACTTGGAGCAGGAGAGGCACCACAGGACATTTTGATTTCCACTGTCTATACTTCTACAAGTAAATTCATAAAACTTTGTCAGCATGACCAGGAAGGATTCAGGATTCACACTAGTAGCAGCGGAAGTTCAAAAACATAACAAAAAATTTTTTTTACATGTGAAATTTAATCATTTTTTCACTTACTATTGGCTGCATTTGTTGCTATAGGTACACTTTTCTTCATAAGTAAGAGAGACTGGTTCAAATGGCTTTGAGCGCTATGGGACTTAACATCTTAGGTCATCAGTCCCCTAGAACTAAGAACTACTTAAACCTAACTAACCTAAGGACATCACACACATCCATGCCCGAGGCAGGATTCGAACCTGCGACCGTAGCAGTCCCGCGGTTCCGGACGGCAACGCCTAGAACCACACGACCACCGCGGCCGGCAAGAGAGAGTGTTCGATGAATTTTGCACAGCATACAAACCATACTTAGAGGTGTCTGAAACTCTAGAATCTATTTAATTTATGAAAAAATGAATGAGCTGTTACGTATGAAACTTTATGTTTAGAAAAAAAAGAAATCAATTTTTGTAGTTAATTATCTCAATTTTTACTACCGTTTTTAATAGATTTGGAAAATTCTAGAGTTTCATACACCTGTAAGTATGGTTTGTATGCTGTGCAAAATTCATCAAAGAATCTCTCTTACTTGTGAAGAAAAGTGTGCATATAGCAAGAAATGCAGCCAACAGTAAGTGAAAAAATGATGAAATTTCATATAAAAAAATTATTTTGTTATGTTTCTACAGTTCCACCGCTATGAGTGTGAATCCTGAATCCTTCCTGGTCATACTGACAAAGTTTTATGAATTTATTTGTAAAAGTATAGACAGTAGAAAATAAAATGTCCTGTGGTGTCTCTCCTGCTCCAAGTCGGCCCGTTTGACGTCCTACCCCTCTTAAGTATGATTTGCAGAGTATTCATGTAGATGTAGATGTAGATGTAGATTGTGTACCGCCTTCAGTAGGGGAACAGTTGGGAGTTGATGATTCTTTGTATCATGACAGTCCACCCTATCATAAAACAGAATTTGTGCGGAATGGTTTGTGGACAGAAACGTTTCTCATATGAGCTGGCCTGCCCAACGTTTCACTGTTGGGGGTAAGTTACAGCGGTCGGCTTCGCTCCAGACCCCAGCGTCCAGTATCTCTTCCTCATCTCGTTTAGGAGGAAGAAAGGTCCGTCATATCTTCACGGACATTCAGATGCCTCAGTGTTCCCAGCATGTTCAAGCCGTAGTAAACGCGAAGGGTCGACATGCTCCATATTAATTGGTTCAAATGGCTGTGAGCACTATGGGACTTAACTTCTGAGGTTATCAGTCCCCTAGAACTTAGAACTACTTAAACCTAACTAACCTAAGGACATCACACACATCCATGCCCGAGACAGGATTCGAACCTGCGACCGTAGCGGTCGCGCGGTTCCAGAGTGTAGCACCTAGAACCGCTCGGCCACCTCGGCCGGCCCTAAATTAATGTTCACAGATGGGTGTCCGGATGCTCCTTAAAAGATACTGTACATCTCTCGAAATGACCACGACAACAAAATCTGAGAAATGAGGGGTCATACGAAATCTTATCGACAATCGAGCTGCTCATGAGCTATTAGGAAAATGAAGAGAAAGGGGGAAAGTAGAGAGTGGAAAATAATAGTGTTATTAGAGGTACCCTCCGCCACACGCTGTGAGCTCATGGACACAGATTCAGAAGTAGATTTTGTCGGAGACATGTTGGAAATATCAAAGTATTCAACATCATCATAAAGAAACTGTTATTCACAACATTAGAAGAAGCAACGAACTGATTAACTTTTATGAAGAGTGAAAAAAATTCTACTCACTCAGTTGAATGTAGATCCCGAAATTATGCAATGTTGAAGACGCTGTACACAAACAAGTGACAATGTTCTTGAAAGTATTAATTTTCTGTCATGTTTGTCTCCGTACTTTCGCCTCAGTTTAGTGTAAGAAAACGGTACCATACCATACCATAACGTACGAAAAATCATACCATATTTTCCCCATATTACTAAGAAATCTTACCCTCTCCCCAGATTTAACGAACTCGTACCAAAAAAATTTATATACTGTTTTCAAGTCTCCGAGGCCTCGAAACAGTCTCTTTCCGCATTTTGTAGATTCTAATACAGAATGCACAAAATATACCTATAGCTTTCTGAGCCTTGTGATGGGTGCTGGGTTCGGACTGTGAGTTTGAAATCGATATTGCGTCTTATTGGTTCACACACTGTCTGTGTCGGGTAGGATTTAATGTGCCTTTGAGGGGTGGGAATTTTTGGCAACGTGAAAGCAATGTTGTGACGTCACAAATCCCACCCATGCAAGCTTGCAGGCCTCACGTGTGAGGAAGTCTTGTGAGATCGCTGTGATGTTTTTGTTTCTTTCTGTTTGCAGAGTGCCGTCCTGGAAGCATCAAGTTCGTTAATTGCAACGTCTGCTTGTGCCACCCGTACGACTGGAAGTGCACCAACATGAAGTGTCCGTCAAAGGGAAAACCGACGCTCTGCCCATCGTCAGCTGTCAAGGATCACCCCGCCTGCAGACAAGGTCCTTCATTTAACCCAGCATTAAGTTTATAGTAAAGGGATCGTGAAAGGCAAGCGTGCGTTATTCTGGCGCGAAAGCTCACCGTGTCATACGATCGCCAGTTGCTTAGCTGTAAACTACTGTTGGTTTCCAAACTGGTGAAAAGTTAGAAACCAATGAGTGGAATTCAACCCAAGCGTGTATTTCCGACAGACAGCAATGCCTTAATCACATTTGTAGAAGCCGTGACACGCAACCAGTAGAAGCTGTTTACATACAGAGTGTAACAAAAATCTACGACACAAATTGCGGGATACATTCCTCATACGTAGAACAAGAAATTATGTCATATGAACATGGGCATGGAAACGCTGCGTTTCTACGTTAAAACTCATTTTCTCCAACTCATTAATCATGGGAAACACACGAACAGAACGCACCAGCACGCCACATGAACTCTTTCTCACAGGAGATGTTCAATATCCCTTCTGTGGGCACTGACACATTTATCACCCCGTCGTAGCAGTGAACCTCGGATAAGCTGATGTATCTCTGGAGTATTGCGTATGGTTTCGCAGCCTTCCATAGTGCGGTCCGCCTCGATAGCTGAGTGGTCAGGGTGATGGAATGCTCTGCAAACGGGCCCGGGTTCGACAACCTGCTAGGTCGGAGATTTTCTCCGCTCCGGAACTTGGCGTTGTATTGCCTTCATCATCATATCATCCCCATAGACACGCAAGTCGCCGAAGTGGCGTCAACTAAAAAGACTTGCACCACCAGTTCTTTTATGGCCACAAGATGCAGAGAGGTAACTCCAGCAACATCTCAGAGTGTAGTGTGAAGAGACGTAGAGTACTGGAGACAGGATTACCAAGTGAGTAACTAATTTCTATTTTGAGTGTGAATCTTCATGTTTTTGTTAAATTCACCTTATTAATTCTGTCTCCTCGTTGTAGTACAACTCGCGGATTTTGTCCTCGAGTGTGAGGAGAGAGGGGAGGGGGCTGCACCGCAACAGGCTCTGGAAATCCAGCCTCCTGTGTTGGGTGCACAGTCGGAATTTCCTTGTGAGTATGATTTTCGTTGTAATTTGTTCTTATTCAATAGTAGCCAATCAGAATTTTTTCTAATTTCATAGTCCCTTTTTTTTCTGGATTACCTGAAGCAAATGCAAATTCTGTAGGAGGCAGAGCTACAGGCTGTTCCACGTAGCGTTGCTGCTGCTGCAGTAGATAATTGTTTCCAGCATCAAGCTGTAGATAACCGACAACAGCACTCACGTAAGTGTAGAGAAAAATATCCATGTCTGAGCTTTCAGTGTAGCTTGACATTCAAAGTAAATAAAATTGTCTCATCCTGTTACCGGAACAGCTCTGCAGGACTTGGATTTGCTGGACAGGCAGCTGGAGGCTTTTCATCAGCAGATGCAGCAACACCCTTCAACAAATAATGAGATGTCCAAGCAGCATACTAGTGAGTTAAAAAAAAAAGAAGATTACCTGTCTTTAGTAGTAGTAGTGGTAGTAGTAGTTTTTTGTTGTTGTTGTTCTAGGTGAGGACCTACACGACAATTATAATGATTTTTTGTAGGGTGCGGTGGAGTCACCTGATCAGTTGTTTATGCCCTGCACTCACTCACTCTGCTTATAATCATGTGATTTATTCTTTCACCGCGCCAGCAGCGGTAAACAGTGTACTTCACCATTATTTATTTTATCTCTTCTTCTGCAGCGGTTGCATTTCAATATGGTGTGGCACATACACTGTGGCGGCTGAACCGTCCTCCTCATAAAAGCGGCGTCCGGAAAGGCACGCCTCTCTTATAAGGGCGCCGTTAAGTCACCGCGCGGGAAGCGTCCGACGTCCACCGCTTCCCCGGGCCCCAACCCTGCCCCGGCCGCTGCAGCTGCCACAGCATCATTGTGGCGTCCATGGGCCACCCTCTCACAGTGGACCGATTCCGCAGCGTCTCCTCCTGTGCGGTCACGTGAGTTACAGCGAGATATAGACACTTGTGAGAAGCACAGGGTGTGTCGCAAATGCTGCGCCACTACCTGCTCGGCCACTACCTGCTCGGCCACTACCTGCTGCTGCTTGGTGTGACTGAGCGCTCGGCTTGTGCCGGCCTGGGCAGCTGCCGAGCTGACATTCACACTCCTCCAGTGCAGCCAGGTTACATTACCGCAGGATTTTTTTGGGCAAGGAAGAGTGGCCTTAGTCATATTGGAAATCGGAGCTGATTTTGCCCCCCCCCCCCCTCTCCCCCCCTGATATCATGTCAACCATTAGTTGCAGCACAATTATGCGTAAGACCTTTTTAATTGGAATTTTTGTTCTGGATAATCTTACATACGGCATAATTTTCGCTCAACTCCATACTTAATTACATATTTTACAGAAACTATAGAAGCCGAAAATGTTTTCCATCTTTCAACCCGTCACCTAAAATTTGATATGATAGGAGTGGGCAACCTTTTACCATATATTAAGAGGAGCCAGCCAAGGAATTTGATTCTCGGTAGAAACTTTTATCTTTAATTATTTCGAAATAAATATCAGTTTTCCCGTACCACGCAGGGAAGCTTACTGAGGTGTAATGTCAGTCCTGCTAGCGATTAGCGTTAAGGAATGCAATTTATGTATTGAAATAAGATGTATTCATCGTCCACTCAAACAGACATCGTTTCTAAAATTCTCTACACAAAAATGCTGATTGTGATTGTTAGAAATGCTATGACTTTTCGCAGTTCATTAGTGAATCTTTTACAATTTGCAAGAGACATTTGACCGACTTTGTGTCGTTTCCCGGGAACACCACAAGGAGGTAATTTCTCTTCGTCCCCAATTATATTTATTTACAATATTTACAGGATGATGATCTATTTACAATTTTTACAATAGGATGATCGACGTGAACTGAACCCCTTTTCAATATGTACTAGTGTTGCTGTAGCTTCAGCCATTTCCTTTTCATTGTAATTTCTGTGCACAGGTCATGCAAGTAAGAAATTGTATTATATTGCCGTCAACTAGGAGTGTTGTAATGGCCTTAGAAACTTTCTCATCTGTCTCAATTTCGGACTTCTTTCTTCTTTTCCTACCTAGATTTAAAACTAGTCGGTCAAAGTGGTGCCCATGATATTCTGCGTCCTCTCTGAGAATTTTTACTAAAGAGCAAAAATTTGGATGACCTTCGAAATTAATGTATATATCCTCCGCCTTCCTGCGCACCACCAATAACTTATAGCTTCATTGTTGGTATATATACACTATATACTGGTAACCGTTATCATTAGAGGCTTCCCTTTCGTTGTCGTGGTGAATTCCATCTTTACAACAGCACTACTGAGCTGCGGTGCGCTACATGTTTGGTGTCCACAGCAGTACTGAACTGCGGTGCTCTACTTGTTTGGTGTCCCTGCAGACCGCCCGCTACCTGTTCGGCCGGGTCGCCTCACAAATGTCGGTCCTCACGACTGTCGCTCCTCACAAGTGTCCCAACTCTGAGGTACAGGACGCACCCATGTCTACCTCGCCAACTCCATTGACAATTTCTAGTTATAGTATTAGCATTGGAGCAGATCCTGTTGCTAATGGCAGTTCCTTCCCCTGTCCTTTTAGTGATGGACCCCAGGTCAGTGACACCATACCATAGTTGGGTGTTTGCCGACGCCTGTGAGGAGCGAATCTCGTTCACCAGGATCGACAACCTGGCAGGCGAGCACCGCGACCCTGTTGGATTTCTAAGCACGTGCATTCCTGTCGTGAAAACGGAGCTCCTCAAGGTAGTCAATGATCCGCAGTATCCCACCATTAAATGCAATGCTGTGGATTGCACTGAATTACCACCCCCCCCCCCCCCCAAAGTTGAGTCTTGTGTTGAAGAAACGAGTCTTCATTATCTTTGGCGGGAAAATGGCGTGATAACGCGGAACACATTAATCGCTGAGTGGTTTCCACGTTGAGTACTATATTGGGCTGGTTTTCTGAGATGGAAGTGAGAGGCTCAGCTAAGGCACTCAGCAGAATTCTGTACCTGGGCATCCATAAATATGGTAAATATGGATCCGGTAAATGAAGGATCGAGCTATATCAAGCTCCCTAAAGATACAGCTAACAAGAGGGCATGAATTAATGTAGAAAATAGAAAGGATCAGGATTGTTTTGCATAGTCAATCCTGGCTTGCTAAAGGCAGTACAAGTACAGAGATCATCCTGAGCGTCCCAGTATATGCCATGTAGGTGATAATATTCATTTGTGTTATAACGATGGTATAAAGTTCCCCATCAAGATCCAGGGCATACCTAATTTTGAGGCACAGAATACCGGCATATTAGTTAATGCTTATGGGCTGGAGAAGAAAAGCAAATCAGATGAGCAGGACTAGCATATCGTCGTTGGCCCCCTCCATTTCTCAAAATTAGCAGGTGAGAGTGAGCTGCATGGAAACATGCTGCTCTTCTCCGAAGGTGATAATTATCACTATGTTTGGATCAAAGACATATCCCGACTCCTTTCCATCCAGATAAATAAACATGAACACAAGCAAATTATTTCCTTAATGTGCCTCGGTTATTTTCCCTCAGACAAGTTATTAGCAGCGCATCTAGTAGACTGCACTTCCGCTGTGAAGGTGACCCTACAGCCTCACATACCACCTTTACAGAAAAAACATGTATCATATTTGGCAGTGTACCAAATTGTATCGTCATATGATTCCAGTCTTAACCACTACAAATCTTACATCGGGGACCGTCATGTAGTTTGGTTGTTCACTGAGCTTGAAAACTTTTCACGGGAGGTTGGTAAGCTATACAGCTGCAACGTTCCCATGACCGAATCAGAGGCGAATGAAGATGTGTTTCATAATGCGCTTGATTTTCATATTTGTTGGCTGCCGTTAGACACAATAGAAAAGCGGAAACTTCTCATAGAGACCACTGTCATCTTACGGGGAAGTTCCATGGCGCAGCTCACAACGCGTGCAGTTTGAAGTACCAGCTACCTAGACACATATCCGTTTCCTTCCACAATTTAAGTGGCTATAACGCTCACTCTCTAGTTGAGCACTTGGCTGATTTCGGTTTGGAGAACAATCAGGTCAGTGTCCGACCTGATAGCGTTGAGAAGTGTATTTCATTCTCTAAACGAATGACGCCAAGAATTATGCTCCGCTTCCTTGATACGCTACGTTTTATGCAGGCACCACTCCAGAAACTTGTTGAAACTCTACCTCGGGGGGGGATACGCACATCACTCGAGCTGCACTTCCCGCCAAGGAAAAGTTTCAACTTATCACTAGGAATGAGGTTTTCCCTTATGAGTATGTGCATAGTATGGCGAAACTCAATGAAACAAGGCTACCTGACGTAACTGCTTTCTCCAGCAACCTTACAGGCGATGCCATAATGGATGCAGAGTATGAGCATGCCATGAATGTCTGGCGGGAATTTAATATTTCCACCTTATGAGAGTATGCGTGGCCTTACATGGGCACAGACGTGTGCTTGCTTGCGAAGGTTTTTGAGAAATACCGGAGTCTATGTATGACCACATATTCACTGGATCCCATCTTTTATTACACGGCACCTGGGTTGTCTTGGGATGCAATTCTCAGGCAAATGAACTGCAGCATCGAATAATTGACTGATCTGACATGCTTCTTTTCTTTGAGCGAGGGATCTGTGGGGGACTCTGGCAATGTGTTCATTGGCACGTGAAGGCAAATAACCCACGAATGGGTGACAGGTTCAACACCTAGCTTGATTCAAGTTGTATAATGCCCCTCGACATGAATAATTTATACGGGCACGCCATGCAGCAATCACTGCCGATTGGCGAGTTTCGATGGGTGCCCAAAGACGAATGCAAGGGATTAGGTGGAAAAATCATGGGGGGGGGGGGGGCGATGGTATCTGATTCTGATGTAGGGTATGTGGTGGAGGCAGAACTCACATACCCTATTAGTTCGCACGATGCGCATGCTGATTTGCCGCTGTGTCCCGAGCAACTAGTTCTTAGTTCTGTAAGGAGTCTCCACACCAAAACCGATGACAACGCTGGGGGATAAGCAGCCCCCCCCCTCCCCCCAGCTTGGGTGGGGGCTGATTAGAATCACCCAGGCTGTCTCCTTAGCAGTCACCCTGGTTGAAGGAGTATAGTGATTTGAATATGAGACAGAGAGCTTCTGCGACATGTGACTTTGAGAAAGACTTTTATAAATTAATGAATAATTCAATTTTTGGTAAAACAATGGAGAATTTGAGGGGGCAACGTGAAATTTTTACTAGAACCACATGGGATGGGCGTTATGGCGCACAAAAATGCACTGTCAGACCAAATTTTAAGCAGGTCACCATATTCAATAAGAACTTTGTTGCTGTGGAGATGGGGAAGACTGCAGTAGAGTTTACGAAACCTATTTATGTGGGGATGTGTGTACTAGACCTATCCAAACTCCACATATACCGCTTTCGGTATGAGTTTGCAGAAACTCATTTTGCACCTCCTGAATTACTTTATATGGATACAGATAGCTTCATCTATAGGGTGAAGAACTGCGATCCATATGAAGTAATTAGGTGCCATGGGAGTGAATTCGACACGTCCTCATACACGGCCGATAATTCTTATGCTATCATTCTGCAGAACAAGAAGGTTATCGGTCTTATGAGGGACAAGGCGAATGGATTGCCGATTGTGGAGTTTGGTCTACACTCAAAAATGTATGCGTGTCGGGCGTGTCGGACATTGGAAGGTGCCACCCAGAGGTGGTCTAAGGGTGTGAGTTCTACGGCATCGAGAGCCCTCTCTATGGAAGACTATTTGCGGTGCCTGTGCAGTGGCGTTTCCGGTGCTGCACTGCAACCACTGCATATGGTATGGCAGACCAGTATTAGATCGAGAGGACATGAGGTGTACATTGTGCTGTAGTCTAAAATCGGTCTGTGACATTTTCGATGACGGGATTGAAACACACTACGGCATAACACAACTAGTTCTTAGTTCTGCAAGGAGGCTCCACACGAAAACCACTCACCTGTAGCGAGAGAAGGGTTGGGGGATTCTGACTGAGTGATACTAAGAGAGAGAAAGAGAGAGAGAGAGAGAGAGAGAGAGAGAGAGAGAGAGAGTCTGCAGAGTACTAGTATGACCCTTTTATCGTAGTGTAGGTAATTTTGTGTGTGTGTGTGTGTGTCTGTCATATGATTATTTTTGTGAACTATGTACACATGTTTCATATATATATATATATATATATATATATATATATATATAGAGAGAGAGAGAGAGAGAGAGAGAGAGAGAATGTGTGGAAAAAAAAGAAAAAAATATATTTATATCTGCACCCCATGTGTGTGAAAGAAAGAATGAAGTATAAACTAAAAAAAAATGTTAAAAAAGCAAAAAAATAGAAAAATTTATATGTTGATTTGTTCATATGCAACGTATGTGTAGTGTGGATATATATATATATATATATATATATATATATATATATATATATATGCACCATGTTATATTGTGAATAGAATAGCTTTTAAGTTTTTCACCGTCTGCTGGCCATCCAAGTCAGAATAGTGTTTAAGTTTATATAGCTCACAGTCCATCAGAATTGTTATTGTAAAAACCTTTGCTATAGTGGACTGTTGAAATCAGATTCTAAGTGTGCACAGTCCATCAGAATTATTGTAAAAGCTATGCTACTGGGAATGTGGAATTTAGTTGTAGTAGTAAAGAAAGTATCTCTGCATTAGTTTTTGGCCTATCTTTATAAAAAAATATTCCTACCAGTGTTATTCTTGTAGCGTGTATGTTAAAAAGTATTTCTACATTGGAATAGCACAGTCAATTTGTACCTGAAGGATACTACATTGTACCTCAAGAATACTATATTGTACCTCAAGAATTATATTGTACCTCAGTACCTATATTGTGTTTGTGTGAACTGAATAAACCAACAAAAAATTTAGGTACCATACATCTTTGTAGTTATTTACAGGGAACCCTATCCCATATTGAATTATATATATATATATATATATATATATATATATATATATATATATATATATATAGGCTGTGCATGTCTCAAATGGCATTAGTTTTGCTGAAGTGCTGAAGATGAGTGCGATGAGTGCTATTAAGGATGTGAAGTTTAAGATGGGAGATAATAAAATAAATAGAATGGTTACATGGAATTATGCATATCGAGCAGCAGGGATTGGGTCGTGGGAGCAGGAGGCATACGACTGTGTCTGCTTCCACAGATATATAGCAGACATGTCTAAAATTATATCTCTGGTGCTTAAAGAAAACAGATATCGCATGTGGTTAAAAAACTGTACACTGTCACAGCGGTAACAGGGTTGAGAAAGGTTATTTCTCAACCAACTTAAAAGTTATTTTACATTCTCGTAAGCAGACAAAGCAACACTTTTTTCACACATGTTCTTGAGTCGATAAAGAAGAACACCTGTAGAATTCTAGGTCTTGAATAGCAACAAACTTAATGACTCGACCCATCTATGAGATCTTCTCCTTCCCCTCCATATAGATGATGGTATCCGTGTGACAGAATAACTTAAGCGCCGTCACCACATCTTTATGAGGTATGCCAGGATCATCCCAGTGAATTCCATGGTAGAAATGTGTTAGCCACTTTGCACTCTTCCGTGTCTTAGCACACTTCACATACTTGAAAGTCCTACGTGATGCAATGGTTGTTGAGAACGTCTCTATTATTCCAGCTTCTTGTGTGTACGCTACAAATGCTCATACCTTGAGACGTCATTGTGAAATGCTCTAGGTATCGTGCAGCACCTGTTCATTTATACAGCTCGTTGCACAACACCGGTGAATGGGCAGTAGTTGATAACGCGGTCGTGTAGAACTGGAGCATACACGGAAGTGTGTTCTGGGAAATTTGTTGAAGATTCAAATTCATTTCGCACATCTATAGGTCCAGATTTAATTACTCATTCTGTTTCGAGAAGTCTATTACAATGATCGGTGAAAGCTGCTTGATCTTACGTGGACTGAGTAGACACCCTCCTCCCTCTCCTTCGGCAGTTTCTTAGTAAGAAGCACGAAACGTTGCATACATGTTATAAGCTAGACTGTATACATTTTGATTTCACTGCAGATATAAATTGTCATATGGGTAGAATTCTGAATTCCGGTAGACTTTGGCATTAGTTAACTTGCATTTGTTGAACACTGAGTTTGCTATATTACCTCTTCTATCAGTCTGAAAGTATGATGAATCTAAGTGTCTCTAGCTGCGAAGAGATTTCAATAGCCCATGATTGTCTGTTCGCAGTCGGTAACAATGGGTACTTGAAAACTTCCCACGAGCAAAATGTCAGTGACAGAAATGTACTGGAATTCAGGACTTTTAAAAGCTTCAAACTCTTCTCGACGGATACACTGATGTGAGGAGCTTTCCATATTATCTTGCTGATTGTGATCATATACCTCTCCTGAGCTCCCTGAATGTGTGAGTTATTGTCTTTCGCACTCTACACCAGAATGAGTTCCTGTTTAGCGTTCATAACAATACGTCTCATGTCCTCAAAGTACCCCATAAGCATTTTTAGAGGTACGTGTGCAGTAAATTGCTTGTTCTGTGCAACTATTCTATCCTCTGGATCGTCTATGAACCATCCCGCATTTTCTAAACTATGCAAATCTGCAGGTGATGCAGAGACATATGTTATAAGCGTTGATGTTATGCCGACATTGCGCGTACAGTCGAACTCAGATCCATTGAGTTCATAGCGTATCTCTTGGAACAGGAATGCTAAAGCATTGCGTGTAAGCGTGGATCCCACTGTGTCACTGCCGTGGGTTTACTTCAATGACCCTATATATCCAGCACCATGATGCGCTCACGTTTCCATGCAAGGTATATAAATATATCTGAAACTCTTGCTTGGAAATGTGAGCGCATCTTGGTGATAGTCTGCTCGTAGTTCGCAAGTGTTATCACTTTGCTGTTCGGTAGCAAAGTGACATGCTGTGGATTGCGTGCACTTGTTTCATACCACACGCCCATCCTGCCTTAGATGTAATCGTACAATGATTTCCTCACCATGAAAGTCAAGAAATTGATTATTCTGGTCCATAATACGCAGCTCCAAATAATCCAGTGTCTGAGCTTTCACTGGAAGGCATATTGCATTCCCAGGGGTCTCAACAATCTTATAACCTGTTGCAACTGAGGGAAAGAATCCGCAAATAGAATGAATCAGACTATCGTCGAGATAGGAGTTCGTGGCAATGTTACACTCGACTCGGATTGTGCTGACTGAAAACATGTCCACAGTCTGATCTGACTCTTAAAATTTACTTCGATCCTTCTTCAAAACTGCCCACAACCCAGTAGGCGCCCTACTGAACCGTTCTGCTTAAAGTCAGTCTTTGCATTTACAGTCCTTATTTCAGATTTACACTGATGTTTGCACGTAGTTCAATACCTTTTCCAGGCTGTTTTATGACTTCATTTAAATCGTCGATATCGTATGCACCAGGTTCTATTTCCACAATATCTTTTTCACCATCAATATCCATATGCAGTTTGTTGTTAGTCTCAGTGATATTTGGGATGCTGTCGTACGTCTCCAGTCTAATATTTGTAGAACACACGTCTTCTGTGAGTGCAGTATCGTTATAATTCTTCTGGCGGTTGCAGGTCACCAAATGAGTCGAAATAGTAGACGGTATCCGCCTTTTACATAATATATGATACCCATGGGTGCCAGGGCCTCTAGCAACATCTAAATTCGCAATACCACAGTCATCAGTTTTCCACGTAGTCTTTGTTAATGTATCCCGCATAAACACACCACGGAATCCTGGTATGTTGAATTTGTTTCCAACAAACTTAAGAAGATCACTATTTGTGAGTGGTCGATCTGGTAGGGCCGCTAATGGGCATTTTTTTGTGAATAGACCAAGCCCTTTCCTGTAAGGTTTCAAGTATAGTCCTTTTCCGATGGCTGTGGCTTCCATGATGCGGTTATGTCTTCTTGCCTCTTCTAACTGCGCTTGGGAGTTTTACGCGTTCTTGACCGTTAGCTGCAGCACCACCAGCGAGGGAACCTACCGCCGGGAGTGCGGAGAGAGCTGGAATGAGAAATGGAATAAAACTACCAGGTGTCTTGGGTATTGGTAGAACTCGAGGTGCTTTAACTTATCCCTTACTGCTTCCCAAATCTTTATGATTCAGTGCGTTTTTAGCTGCATTCAGCGCTGTCAGCATACAGTTCTGCAAACAGCTGTGCTTATCGCCCTTGTCCTTCTTGTTGTTTAGTGCCGAACGTGCAGCATTCACAACTCGCTTGAAATTCGCCACTCCTAAACCAAACTTAATTTTTCCTCACATGCATTTATCAACTGCAAATGCTGCGATGCTTTTACTTATACTAATATCCTTCCTCCTCTGTATCGCCTTAGCCTTATCGGCTAAAATCCTGTCTGCAATGTGATGACCTGATAGATCTTTATTTGCAGCATACGCAATGGCACGTTCCATACAAGCTTCGTCAAGCAGATTAACCCCCTTATCACCTCGTGCCAAGCGTTTTCCCAGGTCCACAGTAGTTATACCCAGGATGTGTAATTCCACTGGCAGTTTGTCTAGAATACCATCACCTCCTCTAATGCGTCTCCTAGCACGCATGTTATGCTATTGCGGTGGTTGTGAACTATGCGCCCCCATTATATAGCAAATCGTCGGCATCAATCCAACTGTTTTGCGTAGCAGGAAAACAAATCCATTTGACCAGTGCTTTATTTCCACGACGTCTTATGACTCTCTCCACGAGAAAAACATCCAATGCTGAGAATTTCTGCTACTCCTCGGTGTATAAGCAGCCTGCAATTTCTTCACTTTCACTGTCCTTCAATATATACGTTCTTGGATTCGTTCTTTGCACCTTTGATATCTTAGTTGACTAGTTCGGTAGGTATGATTTCTCAGATGCCTTCTTGTGTTTTGAGATACATACCAAATCATGTACATTAAATCTCTGTCTGCGTGGATCCAGCGTTTTAATTCGATAGTACACCGTATCGATAATTCCATTATCACGAACATCGATTGGTCTCATTTTTATTGTGGTATGTTTAGTTCGATTAAACTGTGCTATTATTTCTGGGAGGATATCTATCCATTTGTATGAGCCGCGAAGGTTAAAATGCATCCACAGTCGACCTTTTATTGTTCTGTTCAGACAGTCCACGATTCTTACCTTCAGGTGAGCGAATGTTGAGTACTGATGTATTCCATACCGGTGCATCATGGTCTTGAAATACCTATTGTAAAACTCTCCGCCATGATCAGTTTAGAGGTTATCTGGTCATAGATTCTTCCCTGTCTGTAGCAAACGCTCAAAAACAACCTCGACATTTCAAGCCGTTTTTGTTTTAACAGATAATAACCAAGTAAATTTGGAGTATGTATCAATAACCATTAAAATATATTTGAATCCATTATTGTCATGTGACTATTCCTCATAGCTACAAGATCAGCTTGTCATAAGTCATCTAAAGCTTTAATCATATCATGCCTACGAGGGTATGTTTTGTGTGTTGGTTTGTGCAGTTCTCTAACTAATGTCTCCTTACTTATTAGAAGATATCTCTCTCTCTAAGCTCAGAGATTATTGAAACAAACTCATTTGAATGAGCTGTATTACCTGCAGCAGCTGATGGCAAGAGCAGCCATAGTCGATCTATTAGCTCGTTGGGGTCGTCAAAATATATATACTGTGGGATTCGATTGTTCACTGCTTTATGCTCAATGTCTGTACCATTACCGCTGCTGCTGCTGCTGCTGTTGTTGCGGTTTTCGCCACCAGGTATTGGTTTTATAATGGTTTTATACTTTTTGTTGTTCAGGCTTCTCGCGATCTTATGTACATCAGTCATGTGCAGTATTTCACAGTACGTTTTCCTATCATTAACTGAATAATTTATAGGATTTTTGGTAGTTCTTGGGAAAATAAGATTCATTAATTCAGGCGTTCTCTCAAATCGTCTATCACCAATCTGTATTGTGTCATCAGTTAGAGTTATAGGATGCGTGCCCAACATGTACGGTCTTCCCCTGCTAACGTCGAATGCTCTATCTGTCTCACCAGGGGCGTGACGGATAACGAATTTGTCAATGGGAACACTATCGTCATCGTGTGTTTTTGTTTTTGCTCAGAGCTGTCGGAGAGATTCAGTAACCACTTAAAGGTCTCTCTTAGTGTTTGCTGTCGATCCATATGTCCTAACCTCAGCAACCATAATTCCTCACGAACTACTTTCCGCGTTTGAATCACTTTCTACTTCGTTGATATCTCGGTGTTTACTAATCCAGATTCTCCACAGCGTTAGGCTTTATATATTCCCTCATCTTCTTCCTCTTGCTATGTACCAGCTTCCCCTTCTCAACAAGAAGGAACTCTACATCTATTTTCCCCTCAATAGCTTTGACCTTTTCCGTTAAATCGGCTACTTTCTTGCTGACTTCATTAACTAACTCATTTAACGCATTCACCATTCTCAGAAGAGTCTGGTAATACGTCTATAGTTCCCTGCTCATATCTCCAACTTTATGCCCAATAGCCTCAATTTTCGCATCCATGAACAGGCGAATGTTCTGTGTGTACACCCATTCTCTGGGGTAGAGAGCTAGACATACTCGCGAATTTGTCCGTGGCGCAGCGTATACTGTTGTACTAACGTCTCTTACCATGCTATATATGCAAAACTATTGAAAATTTCGCCTGTACCTACCATCACTCAGTTTTCTTGTTTTATCAATAGCGAGAAACCCAAACTTTGAATGATTCCAGCAATCTGCACATATCTTTACAAAATCATTCAACGACAGGTGAGTTCCGACATGTGGCTCGTAAATGTGTTTTAAATTCAGATTGTCTTGTTTGAAGACTATAATTGTTGCGGGGTTGAAGCGACAGAAAGCACGGCAGGACCCGCGGAGCACCCCGTGAACAACAACACAACGGGAGAGGACGGACACGATCAACGAAGGACATAATGAGCAACAACAAGATCGAAACAACGGAGTCCCAAGAATACCTAACAACCACGTCCACTCGTACACAGAACATGAAAGTAAATAAGCTGTCTAAGGTGAGGCGATGTGTCCAGAGATGTACGCAAGGTTAGACTGGCTGGCTGAGTTTTTTTTTTCATTTATTGAATTTCAATTCCCCCCGAAGGGGGCGCGCTGGCAGCAGCTTAGTACGCCGCTCTTCAGCCGACAGATTTTGTGACAAAGATCAAGAGAACAAATAATAAAAAAAACAGGCGATAAAATCGGAGACTTAGAGAGGAACAAGGCGAAAAGAAATCGTGGAACTTAAAACAACGACACAGGGATGATGACGCTAATAAAAATACATACGAAGCAGACAGGGAAAACAATAGACAATTAAAAAAACACGGCGACAGTCTGGATTCTGTTCGCAAAGGACATAAAATTCACACCGAGCGACAGCATGGTTTCTGTTCGCAACACGAGAAAGACAAACAACACTGAATAGTCACGGGAACACTGCACTAAAAAGTTGGCAAATGTGACACCACAGTCGAGAGCAGGTGGGGGGCTGGCTGAGTGAGAGGCAGGTGCTTAAGTACTGTATCAAGGCGCCACTATTGGCCGCTGGAACCACGTGTTCCACTATGGCGCCCTCACACTAATTGCTGGCCAGGAGGTGCGCGCCGCAACAGCTTACGGCGCGATGGTGCAGAGACCTCCAGGGGTCTTTGACGTCCATGACGTCTACTGGGGATTCAAATTCTTCGGCCCGCAGTACTAGAATAATGAGGTTTACATTATCCCTAACCAACGGTTTCTGGATTCCGGAATGTGTTTGGCTTAGATAAAATACATTAGCACCCATGTGACGACTGAAACAGAAATATTTTGGAATTTGGTCTTGGTTTTCCACAGCAACATTGTCAAATATGAAGAAAGTGTTCGGCTTTGCTCTTTCAGGTGGATGCATGTCACCATTTTCACTGAATGTCATGTATGTAACACCATCTACACTGTGCAATATCTCCTGTAATAGTTGGTACTTGGGTTGAAACATTGTTTTTGAGAATACACAAACATGTTTAAATAGGACTCCATCCTCATGTGCTAGCAGCATCATGAGAACGTTAGTCTACCCACAATTGGATGGAATTAAAATAATTGCTCGTGTATTATCAGGAAGGAGAATTCTGTTCTTCTTCTTCTTCTGGTCTTCTTTTGCATCTTCACAGGACCAGTCACCAACAAGAAAGTCCTTGTAATGAGGATGTTTCACCCACCGTAACATTATACTAACTACGCCAGGTACTGACAAGTAGTTGACATATATAGAAAGATACACTTGAAGGGATGGTAATACTATGTGTAGCCCCTATAGCTCCATCACTTAAGCGACTGAGCTATTGGCTACTCAGAGAAAACAACTATATAACTCATGAAGAGTAACGTGATCGTTCATTATGTCAATAACTGGTATAGCATTGAAAAAATATTAATAAGCGAATTACTTTTACTATAATGAGCGAGGTATAAAATAAAACATATAATACATTATTTATTTAGTTAACTATCATGCATATGATGTATATCATACATATGATGTATATGTATTTCAGGGAAAATCATTGCACTCTTAATGTATCTTCTTTCTCGCACCTATACAGTATTTCCCAGACAAAGCTTTCTGATATGCAATAATTTCCGCGCGTATCTCACTCAGACCAATGGATGCCTCATAGTACTCAGGTTTCTCACATGCACATTTAATGTTTCTCTTTCGGTTCAGTGCTCAAGTGCAAACAAAGGGGCTGCTTCAAATCATCAACATGTACACTATGCACACGTAGGGAGTTTACAACATCATTGTATACAGAGTCTATGCTTGGCAACCAGTGGCTCAGTCTCTCCAATGCAAGACAGAGCTCAATATACAGATCGCTTAACTTCATAACTGAGGCGTGCCTTAGATAAACACAGGTGTCCTCCGATTTCACACATAGTGCATAGTCAACATACACTGTTGTAATAGAAAGTGTCACAATAGTAAGGCAAATTCCTAGGGTAGAACGAGTTGGATAATACTCCTTAGTCATCTGCTGACTGATGTAGCTCGGAATTTGGCACTTTAACACCCTTCGATAAATTTTAAATTTCGATTCTCGCATACAAGCCCCAGATATGATGTGCTTCTATACCAATGTTTAAACGTTTCGTTCCACTGGGATATAAATTGTATGTGGAAGTGAAAAGCATTGGTACACTCGATGCCTTTTTATCCGCAGCATCTGCACTCTGTGGTTGCAGTATCACAGGGATGTTCTGCTGGGATGGGTCATATGTTGATGACCAGTACTGTCCTCCATCTTGATGTTTAGGACCACCAGCAGCGTTCGATGTGTCAGGCTCAGATCACATGTCATTGCACAAATCGATGAGTGGGACAGACAACAGCAGCTCCTCATCCTGCTCCAGCAAGCGGGCTATATGCGCTACTGGATCCCACGTGGTCACTGCAAGTTCAGATATGCTGGAGGTCGTTGGTGTTGCAGGTCTAGAGGCGCTGCGGGTATCGAGAAGATGGCAGCCGAGGTTGCTACAAGTCCGGACATGTCAGAGATTTGCCTGTTGGCACTCGATCCTGCTGGCTAGGATGCATCGAGGGCTACTGCTGAACAAAGACGAGGAAGCATTATACATGGACCAATATGCAGAAACAATGAATAGTAGCAGTAATAACAATAATAATAATGATAATAGTAATAATGCTAACCACAGAGAAAGATGAGATATGGGATACTTACTTTTTCGTTTCCTCCTGTTCTGAAGGACCATGTTGGATTGTAACTGCTGTTGATGCTTCATGGTTCTTCTTCTTCTTCTGCTGCTGCTGACTGACTGACTGAGCAAGACTGAGGCCCAAGAGCTGCTGAGACAGCCCTAAATCCCCTCCAATGATGTTACCAGAAACTGCCATCCTACTGGCTGAAGTCTAGCACGTGACTCGATTAAGGGCTCCCATTGGTTCCCACCATTTTCCCCCACCCCAGACCGCCATCTTGGATTACGGAATGGGAGGCTGGCAGCGCCCACTGGTGGTGGTACTGTGTACCAGGACCAGACCTCGTGGTGAACACACTGTTTACCGCCATGTTCCCCCACCCAGACCACCATCTTGGATTATGTCATGGAACAGATGACAGTGCCCTCTGGTGGCAGTACTGTGTACTAGGCCAGCTGGAGTCTGGACGTCATGGTGAACACACTGGATGACTGTACTGCCTCAAATTGTTTGAATAAAGACTGAATGCAAAATAAAGACTTATGTCTAGTAAAGGCTGAGTCCTCTTCCCAACAGTTCCTAGGAGGAGGTGGCTTTCTGATGAATTAGGTTAGTGAGGTAACTCAAGTACCCTTTCTTTCCTGCCATTTTCTTAGGTTAGTTGTGATAGCCCAAGTGGTCTTACTTTACCACCAAAATTGAAATTTCCCTCCAATCCCTAGGAAGAGGTGGCGGTCGGATGACTTAGGTTAGTGGAGATAGCCCAATTGACCCATCTTCCCACCATTTTCTTAGGTTAGTAGGGGTAGCCATGGTGTGTTGCATTGTCCTGATGGAATTTGAATTTCCTGCCATTTTCTGGGAAGGGGACAAGACGGGGGTTAGGTTAGTGGATGTAGCCCAATTGACCTTTCTTCCCGCTAAAATCCGCCATCTTGGAAGGCGTCATGCACTGTTGCCAAGTCTACAGGCCGCCATCTTGGATGATGTCATCGCCACCACCTTCGATAAATCTGGCAACAGTGGAAAGTGGGATGACACTGGCCTAGTTCCACTACTAATAATAAGAATGGTGATCTATGTTGCCATATTCTTCATGAACAGGATACCAAATGACATGTCCAAGAATCTTTGAGTGTCCAACTCGAGTTTGTGGTCTTTGTCCACAGAGCATGTGTGCGATGAGATGGATGGATATACACTTTCACACCTGCCTAGAACTAGCATTCTACATGAAATAAATCTGTGTGCATTATATTCAATGACTATTTTCTTCCATTCAACAACTGAATACAAGAGAGTATTCATGCTGGGGGTGTCACAGCTCATACTTGTCTTCATCCTCGGGTGGAAATGCAAATTATTACTAAAGAACCAACACAATGTTGCAGAAGCACGAATTACTATGAGAAAGTTAGATGCCAACAGTAAAGAGAGCTTTGGAGACAAGAGAAGCAGCTGTATGAATGAGAAAACTCATATGGCAAATCAGTAATTAGCAGAAAAGGGTAAGCTGAAAGGATTATATAAATGGACAATAGACGTGGCACAGAAGCTTCTCTCACAAGCATTAAGTTCAGACTTCACATTCACACAATTAACCTGTGTTTACCCCATACCAAAGACATATCAGACCAAAAATAATGACTACAGATATTCCAAAACTGAATTTAATTCAACTCGACATTCCGTCAAAGTTATTGTTCGCGCTGTATCTTACTTTCTTGTTTAGAATAAGACTGATTCGTAAGGAAAGTCAATATAATGCGCCTGGCGGATTTGGCACTGTACACTTCATCACTCCCCTTGCGTTAGCAAGACCGGTCACAGAACCTGTTGGTGGTATATCGTCTGAACTCGGTGAGGTTACTGGTGGAGACACGCACGCCTTTCATATCTCGCTGCAGGTACCTGAAATCACCGATCCACGTGTTTCAGATGATGATGTCCCCTCTGCACATTAGAAGCGCTGGTCATGGATTCGCCGGACCCAGGATCAGTATGAATGGTTGTAACGGTGTAGAATGGTGTGAAGTCTGACACGAGTAAGTAGTCGAAAACGGCGCGCACGTTTCTTCAGGGATGCCATTTTTAATTCTAGTAATATCCTTTTTGGTGGTTTCCAAAACACGTATACACAATGACTTATCATCCATATGCTCTCTATACGGAGTACAACGGCGTATCGCGCCAAAAGAGTCACACTGCGGAATTATGCGACGATAGTTACATTTGACAGACTCTACAAACAGTTTCACAATTTAACTGATAAGGCATGTATAGATTAGCGGATCTATGCCCAACACGCAAGCTCTTATCACCGCCGTCCCTTCACGACTGCCGCTTTGTTACCTTGTCACGGGGTAGGAAAGAGCCCTCTTGTGGTTTGGGCTACTCAGAGCCCTACGTTGGTTACCTGTGTACATGTTTCCTTCTGGGGAAGACCAATAGCCATCTTCTTACGTGGCTAATGTAATGCCTCGTCACCAGGAATGCTACACAGGTTTCTCTCTGTATCCCAGGCTCCCAGCTTATTTACACTCCCCCCCCCCCCCCACTCCCACCCGTCTCTTACACAATCCAGTAGCAACATATTGCCCAACAAGGCTTTGTGTTAGGTATCACTCATTGAGCATATCCTATTCACCAAAGAATAAGCCAAATTCTCACAGCTCACACAGATAGGAAAAACCGCCTACTATGCTGTCGAATCCAAGGTTCTGCCAATGGCAAACTTTCTATACACGACATTCTACACACATTATTGTTCCGAGACATTGTACTCTACTGAGCACTATAGTCTAGTAGGTGTACCAAGAACCCTGACAGGTGACAGCGCGGTAGCAATCTCTCGACTGTGAAATGCAAGCGGCTGGAGGAGAAATGATTAGTCTTCTAGAGCTGCGCAACAGTGGGGCGTTACCCTAGAGATGTTAACAAAATCGTGTTACGTGACTGGTTAACGTTGGCGCACGAAGCTGCCGCATCCAGCCAGCTGCAATTCTGAAGCTGACTCGACTCTAGGCAGCATATCTTTTCTCCTCGGAAACTTTCTTGCGAATACTGCCACCTCCTCCCCCATCCTCGGGAAACGTAGCTTGTCCAAGCTACCTAAGCTTCTAGAGCATGGGGTCATTCATGTTTCGTCTCAAGTTTACATCAGTGAGAGCTGTGTCCTCGGTGCCGTTTCGCTGTTGCTCATAGGCTGGCAACGGTGGTAGGTGAGAAAATAAACAACGAATTTATAGCGCCGAAGTTGAAGCAACTGTCTAGTTTGATATTCTTAAGGGTGCAGATTTGTGATTTTTGTTTCGTGTTTTCGTGTGATTTTCAAGTTAGTGGTTATGCCGGAAGCTAAGAGTACAGCTTAAACTGCTGCGTGTGAAACGAACAACAATCATATTTATAATCTGCCTGGTTATTACTTTCGACGTATTGAGACATTCACGTGAAAGTCTCATATTTCTTCGCATGTGTCTGCTACTTCCTCATTGACTGCATGCAACGAACAGCTGTGCTTACTTCCCTTCGCATGTCACTTCAAGTGCTGACAACATTACTGTATCAAATACGTATGTAGTACCACCCGGTCTATTCAAGACATTTATCCACATTTCTAGTTAGCTAGTACTGGCACAGATCTGTGCCAGACAACCAGCATTCTAATTGTTCTAATAAGATCAGGCTTTCTCCCTCTCAGGGGTCTACAGGCCTTATTACAATTAATTAGCCAATTCTGAAGTTAAATAGAAGAGTAATAAAATTAATATGCAGATATTCTTATCTGTTGTTTTCTGAAGCAAATCAGTTACAGTCTTTCTTTCGCTAGTGTGAAAGATGGTTGTTCTACAAATCACGTTTGTACCAGTTGCAGTGGGCTACTTACAACATAACTGGATAACATTTATTCCCATTCCTTCACTCATATAATTAATAACAATTACTTCATTTAACTGCACCAAAAATTCATTTTCTCATTCACTTTGACCTAAGTATTACGTAGTTTTGACAAAAATCCAGAATAGACGAAAGTGCATATGCCGTTAAATATACCGGGTGATCAAAAAGTCAGTATAAATTTGAAAACTTAATAAACCACGGAATAATGCAGATAGAGAGGTAAAAATGAACACATATGCTTAGAATGACATGGGGTTTTATTAGAACCAAAAAAAACTATTGCTAGATGCGTGAATGATCTCTTGCGTGAGTCGTTTGGTGATGATCGTGTGCTCAGCCGCCACTTTCGTCATGCTTGGCCTCCCAGGTCCCAGACCTCAGTCCGTGCGATTATTGGCTGTGGGGTTACCTGAAGTCGCAAGTGCATCGTGATAGACCGACATCTCTAGGGATGCTGAAAGACAACATCCGACGCCAATGCCTCACCATAACTCCGGACATGCTTTACAGTGCTGTTCACAACATTATTCCTCGACTACAGCTATTGTTGACGAATGATGGTGGACATATTGAACATTGCCTGTAAAGAACATCATCTTTGCTTTGTCTTACTTTGTCATGCTAATGATTGCTATTCTGATCAGATGAAACGCCATCTGTCGGACATTTTTTGAATCGTTGTATTTTTAGGTTCTAATAAAACCCCATGTAATTCCAAGCATGTGTGTCAGTTTGCACCTCTCTATCTACATTATTCCGTGATTTATTACGTTTTCAAATTTATACTGACTTTTTGGTCACCCGGTATATGTATTGCAAGCCAGCTCAGCTGCTCTTTTGTCGGGACAGGGCTATTTACAGAAAAAGTACGTTACTACAATCCCTCTGTGGATAGTATAAGCTATGAAAGTATCAAAACCTGACTAAGTTTACTGTGTTTGGTGGATTTGCATAACTGAAGAACTGTTTGAATTTACAGTGCTGAAATTATGTATTAACAGAGAGCTCTTAAATGTGAAGTTACTCCATGAACTTCATCTTCATATGATGTCTTCATATAATGATTAGAAAAGGAGATGTAAAAAGCAAAGGCGAGTGGTTTTGTAGAATTCGTGCTGGACATTGACAAGCGTTGCGCTGACCCTGTTGCGCCAGTTCGTAGGAGTTACATAGCGTGGGAACCTCAGCGTATCTATCCACTACGTTGAGAGAGAGGATGACATTCCCTGGGAATTACTGAGATCCTTGGCAGAGCCAGTCACAACAAAATTGTTCCACCTGGTGTGCGAGATATATGGAACAGGTGAAATAATGTCATACTTCACGAAGAATGTGTAATTCGAATACTAAAGAATAGTGGCATGAATGCTGTGACAATTACAGATCAGTCAGTTTAATAAGTCATTATTGCTACATACTAACACGAAGTATTTACAACATAATGGGAACAGTTTGGCTTGCGAAAAAATACAGAATCACCCGATGCCACTCGCAACCAACGATTTATCTTTGAAGAAGCACTGAAGAAAGCTAATCTTACGTTAATAGCATTTATAGATTTCGATAAAGCTTTTGAGGACGTTAAGTGGACTACACTTTTTGGAATTCTGAGGGAAGCAGGGATAAAATACTGGGAATGAAAAGTTATAGAAGGCACCAAAGAAATTGGTATAGGCATGCGATTCAAATACAGATATACGTAAACAGGCAGAATACGGCGCTGCGGTCGGCAACGCTTATATAAGACAACAAGTGCCTGGCGCAGTTGTTAGATCAGTTATTGCTGCTACAATGGCAGGTTATCAAGATTAAAGCGAGTTTGAATGTGGTGTTAAAGTCGACGCACAGGCCACGGCACACAGTATCTCCAAGGTAGCGATGAAGTGAGGATTTTCCCGTACGACCGTCTCACGAGTGTACCGTAAACATCAGGAATCCGGTAAAACATCAAATCTCCGACATTGCTGCGGCCGCAAAAAAATCATGCAAGAATGGGTCCAACGACAACTGAAGAGAATCGTTGAACGAAACAAGTGTAACACTTCCGCAAACTGCTGCACATTTCAATGCTGGGTCGTCAAGTATCAACGTGCGAACCATTCAATGAAACATCATCGATATGGGCCTTCGAAGCCGAAGGACCACTCGTGTACTCTTGATGACTGCACGACACAAAGCTTTACGCTTCACCCATCAACACCAACATTGGACTGTTGATGACTGGAAACATGTTGCCTGGTCGGACGAGTTTCTTTTCAAACTGTATCTAGCGGATGGATGTGTACGGCTAGGGAGACAACCTCATCAGTCCATGGACCCTGCATGCCAACAGAGCACTTTTCAAGCCGGCGGAGGCTCTGTATGGTGTGGGGCGTGTGCAGTTGGAGTGATATGGATCCTCTGATACGTTTAGACACGACTCTGACAGGTGACACGTAGGCAAGCATTCTGTCTGATCACCTGCATCCATTCATGTCCATTGTGCTTTCCGACAGACTTGGGCAATGCCAGCAGTACATGTGACACCTCATGCGTCCAGAATTGCTACAGAGTGGCTCCAGGCACACTCTTCTGACATTTATGCTGGCCACCAAACTCCCCAGACATGATCATTATCGAACATGCCTTGCAACGTGCTGTCTAGAAGAGATTTCCGCCCCCTCGTGCTCTTAAGGAGTCATGGACAGCCCTGCAGGGTTCATGGTGTCAATTCCCTCCAGCACTACTTGAGACATTATTCGAGTCCATGCCACGTCGTATTGGGTACTTACGAGTCCTCGCGAGGCCCCTACACGATGTTAGGGATGTGTACTAGTTTCTTTGGTTCTTCAGTTTATTTACAGCTTGTACAGAAGCCAGATTACAGTAATAAAAGTTGAAAGGCATGGAAGAAAAGCAGTAGTTGGGAAGGCAGTGGGACATAATTGTAACTTATCACATGTGTTATTTAATCATTACATTGAGCAAGGTGTGAATAAACACAATGAGAAATTAAGAAAGACAATTAAGGTTCATGGAGAAAAAAAAAGCTTTGACAACATTATGGAATGTTCCATCGGTAGTTGAAGGAATATGTATATATGTATCCTCTTATCCTTAGAAGCTAAAATATTCACTACGTCATTATATAATATTTCTTGTTTGGTACCTGTTCCTAAAGCTAGCATTGCTAATTGTAATTTTCGTATATGTGCACATTCTTCAAAAAGTCACATGTCTCCCGAAATAAATTTGTACAGCTAGAATGTCTATTTTTGTGTGGCCTGTAGTAAGTTGTTCGAAGTTGGCTTTTACTATTTGGGCAGTAAACTCCATATACTGTAATAATATCCGTCCCCGGTAGCTCAGTGGTCAGCGCAACAGAAAGTCAGTCCTAAGGGCCCAGGTTCGATTCCCGGCTGGGTTGGAGATTTTCTACGCTCGGGGACTGGGTGTTTTGTTGTCCTAATCATCATCATCATCATTTCATCCGCATCGACGCGCAGGTCGCCAAAGTGGCGTCAAAATCGAAAGACTCGCACCCGGCGAGCGGTCTACCCGATAGGAGGCCCTGGTCACACGACTAATATTATAAACGCGGAAGTAACTGTCTGCTACGCTTTCACGACTAAACCGGAGAACGGATGTTGACAAAACTTAATGCGGACATAGCTTGAACGCTGACGAAGAACATAAGCTACTTTAGAAATTTGTACTTTTGTGAGAATTATTAGCATTTTTAAACATGGTATACCTGAGTGACATGCAGACGACACTGGCACCATGTTCGGCGACTCTTAGTGTCTGATGGTTACTCCGTGACAATGCAAAGCCATTGTAATTGTGCGCGTGGTTTACGATACTGAGTTCCTACGCTACCTGCCATAGCTGGAGAATTTTGGTGGAGATATAACAGTAAAGTCGGAGGATAATCCCGAGTACAATATTTAAAAGAACTATTATAAGCCTCACAAACTTAAGTGTGATTTAGCGCGTAGTAGTAAGAGCTCAAGCTGTGAAAGTCACTGGAATCTAGCAACTCTCAGAGCAATCCCATGTCTGCCGGAGGTCGGATGCAGAACGCCAGGTGGCATAAGAGCTACAGAGACAGTAGAACAGTCACAACGTGCCCGTCGCATTTTAGACGCCGGGCGTCACGCGACTGTCAGTTTACAAGACGCTTCAAGACTCCCAACAACGGCGTCATTTAGAGGCTGCACGACAAACAGAGAGTCCTGCGTTTACACGTGGAACGCGGGAGGCTTCTGGTGAGGCTGCGTTTGATTACCATGTATTAAGTGACTATGTTTATCATACGTTAGTCATCATACGGGGGACGGATCCAAAATGTAGGCATCCATAACGCTTTAAAACGGAAGGGAGAGACGAGTGGTACGTGTTGCTCTGGTGGCAAAATCTCACCTCCAGCGCCAGGTGAGCCAGAGAAACCCCTAAAAACTCTACTTCTGCACGAATGTAGTGAATCGAGGGATTTTTAAATATAAATTGAAAATATAATGCATGCTTTCAGATTCGACTTACAGTAAAATAATAGAAACACTTCATTATGTACCTACATACCAACACTGAGAACATTTTTTATGCATACATGTCTACACCACTATATAGATAGACAACACGTAAAATTATTAGCTTACTTATCCACCATCAGTCATCATAACAAAACTTCTGGTATGCGATAGAAGCAGTGGGTAACCGCTAGTTTCTGATAATCGTCAAATTGGAGAGGATATAAAACGGACACTATCAATAACGAGGGAAACCTTTCTTAAAAAGAGTGATATAAGAACATCGAATATACAGATGTTAGGAACTCGTTCCTGAAGGTATTTGTGTAGATTGTAGGCTCGTACGGATTTGTAAAGTGAACAATAAGCAGGGGGGAGGGGGGTCAAGGAGGGATAAAATTGTGAAAGGTGACCAAGGTTTGCATATACACTCCTGGAAATGGAAAAAAGAACACATTGACACCGGTGTGTCAGACCCACCATACTTGCTCCGGACACTGCGAGAGGGCTGTACAAGCAATGATCACACGCACGGCACAGCGGACACACCAGGAACCGCGGTGTTGGCCGTCGAATGGCGCTAGCTGCGCAGCATTTGTGCACCGCCGCCGTCAGTGTCAGCCAGTTTGCCGTGGCATACGGAGCTCCATCGCAGTCTTTAACACTGGTAGCATGCCGCGACAGCGTGGACGTGAACCGTATGTGCAGTTGACGGACTTTGAGCGAGGGCGTATAGTGGGCATGCGAGAGGCCGGGTGGACGTACCGCCGAATTGCTCAACACGTGGGGCGTGAGGTCTCCACAGTACATCGATGTTGTCGCCAGTGGTCGGCGGAAGGTGCACGTGCCCGTCGACCTGGGACCGGACCGCAGCGACGCACGGATGCACGCCAAGACCGTAGGATCCTACGCAGTGCCGTAGGGGACCGCACCGCCACTTCCCAGCAAATTAGGGACACTGTTGCTCCTGGGGTATCGGCGAGGACCATTCGCAACCGTCTCCATGAAGCTGGGCTACGGTCCCGCACACCGTTAGGCCGTCTTCCGCTCACGCCCCAACATCGTGAGCCCGCCTCCAGTGGTGTCGCGACAGGCGTGAATGGAGAGACGAATGGAGACGTGTCGTCTTCAGCGATGAGAGTCGCTTCTGCCTTGGTGCCAATGATGGTCGTATGCGTGTTTGGCGCCGTGCAGGTGAGCGCCACAATCAGGACTGCATACGACCGAGGCACACAGGGCCAACATCCGGCATCATGGTGTGGGGAGCGATCTCCTACACTGGCCGTACACCACTGGTGATCGTCGAGGGGACACTGAATAGTGCACGGTACATCCAAACCGTCATCGAACCCATCGTTCTACCATTCCTAGACCGGCAAGGGAACTTGCTGTTCCAACAGGACAATGCACGTCCGCATGTATCCCGTGCCACCCAACGTGCTCTAGAAGGTGTAAGTCAACTACCCTGGCCAGCAAGATCTCCGGATCTGTCCCCTATTGAGCATGATTGGGACTGGATGAAGCGTCGTCTCACGCAGTCTGCACGTCCAGCACGAACGCTGGTCCAACTGAGGCACCAGGTGGAAATGGCATGGCAAGCCGTTCCACAGGACTACATCCAGCATATCTACGATCGTCTCCATGGGAGAATAGCAGCCTGCATTGCTGCGAAAGGTGGATATACACTGTACTAGTGCCGACATTGTGTATGCTCTGTTGCCTGTGTCTATGTGCCTGTGGTTCTGTCAGTGTGATCATGTGATGTATCTGACCCCAGGAATGTGTCAATAAAGTTTCCCCTTCCTGGGACAATGAATTCACGGTGTTCTTATTTCAATTTCCAGGAGTGTAGTATGTAGATCCAGGAAGTGTGACTTGCACAGTTTAGGCTAGCTTGGAGCGATGCATCAAAGCAGTCTTTGGACTGAAGACAAACAACAATATCAACAACGTATGATGAACTTCTCGACAATATTTGAGAAATGTTGGACTGAGGTTTCGTGCTAGACATTCAAGATCCTTTCGTGCAGGTGAAATGCACTAAAATCAATGTTTTCTAACTGACTGTCATTATTGTTCTAGGAGGAAGATACAAGAGAGAACTACGAACAGAAACATCCATCAAGTCTTACGTGTGCTTGGGCGAAAAGTCTCATCTCAAGAACTGCAACACTTGCAGACCGCCAGGCTGCCGGCCAAATGTAGACATACCAAGTGAGTATTTTCGTTAGACATAGTACACCTATAAACGTAAATACAACAAATGATTTCAAGCTTCAAAAAGACACCAGCACAGCTAACAGTCTACAGCACATTGTGCAGCATACTTGGCCATACTTACTAAGCATCTCTGAGTTTTGCTCGCTTTCTTCCATTTCTAAGGCCCGGGCACCACACACACTGCGTCAAGCCGGCCGCTGTGGACGAGCGGTTCTAGGCGCTTCAGTCCGGAACCGCGCGACTGCTACGGCCGCAGGTTCGAAACCTGCCTCGGTCATGGATGTGTGTGATGTCCTTAGGTTAGTTAGGTTTAAGTAGTTCTAAGTTCTAGGAGACTAATGACTTCAGATGTTAAGTCCCATAGTGCTCAGTGCCATTTGAACCATTTGAACCACATTGCGCCGAATGTGGTGAGCAGTCAAGCTGTTTTCTCGGGCACATCTCATGGTTGCCTGTGCTTCAGTTCCTTATATAAATCCTACACTAATTCACTCAAACAAGAAACACTCATAATCGCACTGTGTCGTCCTAAGAGTTATCCCTTTTCTCTCTGATCTAAAGCTGTTCATTTTAGAAAATAATCAATTTTTTCCAGCCTTCAATTGCAAGGTAATTTTTACTCGTTTACCTAGGTTTCGATTCCAGTAATGGAATCTTCTTCAGAACAAAAAATTAAATTATTTTGAGAGCCAAACACTGGCCATGTCACAGATTAAAAATTAAAACAATAAGGACGCATAATCATAAGATTATGTCTGTCAAGATTAAAACCATTAAGGCGAACGTAGACAGAGCTACGCCGGCCAAAATAAGAACCACATGTGAGTGGCACGGAAACTCATTTAGTAATACACTTACGTCACTCAACGGAACCGACGTCTACGGAGCAGGTGGTGGAAGGTGATAAGAGGAAGACACTTGGTTTGCTTGTGCACCTGTGGTGGATTTTTTTTTTTTTTGTGTTACTGGTTTGATGCGGCCCGCCACAAATTCCTCTCCTATACCAACCTCCTCATCTCAGAGTAGCACTTACAAACTGTGTCCTCAATTATTTTCTGAGTGTATTCCAATCTCTGTCTCCGTCTACAGCTCCTTCTAGTACCACATAGTATCATGGAAGTCACTCCCTGATATATCATACTTTCCTTTCTCTTCGGCAGTATTTTCCACATATTCCTGTCCTCTCCGATTCTGCGCAGAACCTCCTTATTCCTTACCATATCAGTCCAACTAATTTTCAATATTCACCTGTAGCACCACATCTCAGATGATTCGGTTCTCTTCTACTGCGGTTTCACCACAGTCCATGCTTCACTTCCATCCAATGCTGTGCTCCAGGCGTACGTTCTCAGATGCTTCTTCCTGAACTTAAGGCCTATGTTTGATACTAGTAGACTTCTCTTGATCAGGCATGCCATTTTTGCCATTTGCCATTTTGCCATTTGATGTCCTCCTTGCTCCGTCCGTCGCTGGTTGATAAGCTGCCTAGGTAGCAGAATTACTTAACCTCATTTTCCTTGTAACCATCAGTCCTGTTGTTAAGTTTCTCGCTGTTCCCATTTCTACTACTTCTCATTACTTTCGTTTTTCTTCCATTTACTCTCAATCCGTATTATGTACTCATTAGGTTGTTCATTCCGTTCAGCATATCATGTAATTCTTCTTCACTTTCACTCGGGATGTCTTCAGCGAATCGTACCATTGATATACTTTCACCTTCAATTTTACTTCAACTCCGAATCTTTCTTTTATTTCCATCACTACTTCTTCGATATAGAGATGGAGCAGTAGGTGGGAAAGACTACATACCTGTCTTATACCCATTTTAATCCGATCAGTTCGTTCTTGGTCGTCCACTCTTAATATTCCTTCTTGGCTGTTATCTCTCCCTATAGGTTACCCCTATTTTTCTCAGAATTTCGAACATCTTGCACTTTTTAACATTATCGAACGCTTTTTCCAGGTCGACAAATCCTGTGAACGTGTCTTGATTTTTCTTTATTCTTTCTTCTGTTATCAACTCCAACGTCAGAATTGCCTCTCTGGTGCCTTTAACTTTTCTAGAGCCAAACTGATCGTCATATAGCACATCCTCAATTTTCTTTTCCATTCATCTGTATATTATTCACGTAAGCAACTTGGATGCATGAGCTTTTAAGCTGACTGTGCGATAATTCTCACACTTATCAGCTTTGCAGTCTTCGGAATTCTGTGTGTGATATTTTTCCGAAAGTCAAATGGGATGTCCTCAGTGATGTGTCAGCACAGCAGGGAATTCAGCCTTTTACACGACGACACAAGTTCAGCACAATAGGCTGTGGGGTGGTAGGACCGGACCAAGTGACACATCAGGCTGTCACCATCGACAGTGGCACTGAACGTTTATTTGGCACATTTAAACAAGACAAATAACGAATAAAACCATCAACACATTTTTAAAATTACCACACATCTTTAAATTTACCATTTAGATGAGAGCCAGTTACTTCAAAATTTAAACATTCATAAAGCACGGCACTTATGACCTATTACACATTTAGTGAAATGAGTTAAAAATTATTTGCTCAAAAACTATGATCAACCTGAAGAACAATTTGCTAAAATTTAACGAGAACATGTAGTGTATCGTTACTGCAGTGACTGTCATTACCAAAGTAATTTCCGCGCCGAGTAGCCGAGCGGTTTGGGGCGTCATGTCACGGACTGCGCGGCCCCTCCCTTGGGCATGGATGTGTATGTGTTTTTCTCAGCAGAGGTTAGTTAAAGTTAATTTAAGTAGTGTGTAAGTCTAGGGGCGGATGACCAAAGCAATTTGGTCCCTTAGGAATTCACACACATTTCTGAACCAAAGTAATTCAAGTAGAGGCAACAACAAATCAGATACCATGACACACAACCATGTTACTTAAATGGCAGGCACCTTACAGTGTAGGATATAAAATATAAAATTTCATGTGACCAAGCAACCTCGTGGGATTCAACAAACTACCCCCAGTAGCGGACGCACGCTCACTCAGCTCTTTCCAATACAGGCTCGCCATGGACCCCCCAAACGAGAGCAGCAACGCTCACGAATAGGCACGAAAAATCCCAGAACTAGTGGGTATCTACAACAGACTGACATCTGCCTTAAGTAACTAGAAACACAATAATTCATTACAGCACATCATCCGTAGAATTAATCAACCTATTAATGAACATCAGCTAAGCACTACAAATCTATTATCTTATGTGCACAAGGCCAATTATACATTAAGCCGTGAGCGAACTAGACACACGTCCAGCCGGAAAGCGCTGGCAAAGGGGGCGGAAAATACACAACAGCACAAGCAGGACACAACCCAGGACCCCACAACCACTACCAAGACAAACAGCAGAAGTCCCGGTAAAACGAAATCAAATGCAAGTAACACCCCCCCCCCCCACCCCCCACCCCCACCCCCCATTCCGACACAAAACACAAGGTGACTTACAGCAAATAGCCACATTTAAATTTCTGATTAAATCAGAATTAATTACAATATACACATACTGTCACTGAAGGAATCCTTGTACTTTCATTAATAGAATCAGTTTCAACCTGTTTGAACACAGAATAACAACTGGCCTCTCAGTAAATCGTAAGAATTTATGAAACTTCTCACTTAGAATTAGACACGTGTCTCTCAGATAGAAACGCAACAGGAATGTTACTGCAATTCACGGCAAAATATATCCAGGAAAAATTTTATCCATGTATATCTATAGCACTTGTCCAGCTAAACTACGTTTGCGATATAAATACTTTAACCATGCGGCACTTAGGCAAGGACCAACCAAACTGTTTTTCAATGACGTTTAAACATTGACAGTAGCAACCTACAAACAGAATGTAACAGCACTCCAGGCCCTAGTAAATGTTAATCATCACATCACACACCTCTCAATAGAACATTGCGTGCTAAGTAAGTTGAAATTAAACACATTCGAGGACAGATTCAGCTGGAGTAGCAACGGCCGACCAAGAAAATGAAGTAAACAGCACAGAACCCAGTAGCCGATTCCGGCCACAACTTACAGCATAAGCAAGGCCCTTACCCTCTTGTTTGTTCGATGGAGCCAACCGCCGCAGATCCCGGTGACAGGAGACGTATAGCAAGCGAAATACACCAACGGCTTGACCCATTCCGGCGGCGGGAACGTCGCTGATCGAGCCACACGGCTCACTCAAATACATTCTACATACCAAGGTGAATAGCCGGTTTGCTGCCACTTCTCCCAACGACTAGAAATTGTGAAGGAATGTTATATACCCCTTCTACCTTATTAGATCTTAAGTCTTCCAAAGCTTTCTTAAATTCTGATGCTAATACTGGATCCCCTATGTTTTCTTAATCCACTTCTGTTACTTCTTCTATCACATCCGACAAATCTTACTGTTGCACCTTAATGTTACCACCGTTGCTTTTTGTGTCATCGATGGTTGTTTTGACTTTCCTGTATGCTGAGTAAGTCCTTAGGACAATCGTTTCTTTCTGGATTCCCTGACTTTTTTATGCAGCCATTTCGTCTTAGCTTCCCTGCACTTCCTATTTATTTTCATCTTCAGCGACTTGTATTTCTGTATTCATTAATTTCCCTGAACATGTTTGTACTTCCTTCTTTCAGCGATCAAATGAAATATTTCGTCTGTTAGCCATGGTTTCTTCGCAGTTAACTTCTTTGTGCCTATATTATTCTTTCCAACTTCTGTGATCGTCCTTCTTAGAGCTGTCGATTCCTCTTCAACTGTACTGGCTACTGAGCTATTCCTTACTGCTGTATCTGTAGGCTTAGAGAACTACAAGCGTGTCTCGTCATCCCTTAGTACTTCTAAATCCCACTTTTTTGCGTATTGATTCTTCCTGTCTATCCTCTTGAACTGCAGCCTACTCTTTATCACTACTACATTATGATCTGAGTCTATATCTCCACCTGGGTACGCGATACAAAGTAGTTTCTGATTTCGGAATCTCTCTCTGACCATGATGTAATGCAACTGAAATCTTCCGTGTCACCCGGACTTTTCCAAGTATACTTCAATCTCTTGTCATTCTTGAACAGGGTATTCGCTATTACTAGCTGCAATTTATTATGGAACTCAGTATTCCTCCTCTCTCATTCCTTGTGCCAACCTCATATTCTCCTGTAACCTTTTCTTCTGCTTCTTTCCCAACAACTGCATTGCAGTCCCCTATGACTATTAGACTTCCATATCCCTTTAGATGCTGTATTACCCTTTCAATATCCCCATATATTTTCTCTATCTCTTCATCTTCAGCTTACGACGTCGGCATGTGTACCTAAACTATTGTTGTTGCGGTTGGTTTGCTGTCGATTCTGATAAGAACAACCCTGTCACTGAAGTTTTCACAGGAAAACACTCTCTGCTCTACCTTCCTATTCATAACGAATCCAACTCCCGTTGAACCATTTTCAGCTGCTCTTGATATTATCCTATACACATCTCACAAGAAGCCCTTGTCTTTTTTCCATTTAACTTCCCTGACCCCACTACATCTAGATGAGCCTTTGTATTTATCTTTCCGTTGATTATTCAATCGTCTTCTCATGGTCACCTCCCACCTGGCAGTCCCCTCCAGGAGATCCGAATGGGGGTCTATTCCGGAATCTTTTGCCAATGGAGAGATCATCATGACACTTTTCCAATTACAGGCCACATGTCCTTTGCCAATGGAGAGATCATCATGACACTTTTTCAGTTACAGGCCACGAGTCCTGTGGATACGCGTTATGTGTGTTTAATGGAGTGGCTTCCATTTCCTTCCGCACATTCATGCCGTTGATCATTGCTGATATTTCCACCTTTAGGGTCAGTTTCACACCCCAAGGACAGGAGAGTGTCCTGAACTTCTGTCCGCTCCTCCACCCTCATTTCACACAGCCGTTGGCAGAACGTGGTAGGTTTAGAACTCGGGACCGAGGACGTTTTGTTTACTAATCAAAGACGCTACCTGTAGTCGACAGGTGCATCTAATATTGGTGTAAGTGACAAATGATCTTTATTTCTTAGAACATAGTTAGTTGATAGAACACGTTTATAGAAGGCCAAGACCAAGTATACAAACAATGAATCATTACCAAAAAGTTAAAAGTTATTCCATGGTTCCTCTAACACAATGACTGTGTAAAGACTTTGCAAATGTACTCCTTTGGAGAGGAAACTAAGGAGATTGTTAGGAATAAGAGAGAAAAGGTGACTTTCTCTCACATAACACGAGGAACATGCTTATCTGCTAGTTACCGTACACAATGACAAACGTTGGTGACAGAGGAAAAAGTACAGACCTAATGTGGAACTGAAAATCCATGGTACTTTCGTTAAATTCAAAGCGATTGTGGGGTACAAGAACGACGCCAAAGAGCTCTGTGGCTCAACTGAGTCAGACAAACGTAGCCAAACATGGAAAAATCACAGTCCTAACACGACCCAACATGTCACTACCAAGAGCGGCAGAAGCGCTCTAGCGATCACGTCCGTGTACTTACCTCTGTCCTGCAGACTCCAGCGAGTGCCCACCGTTTACGGCCCTGGAAGCACTCGTCAAAGTGAGGCCATTCCTGCTGTTGCTTAGAGTGGGGGAAGGCCAATCTATGTCAAATTTGTAAATGACCAATCAAAATCCCTCCCTTCCGTCGTAATTTTACCACTCTTGGCTGATACTATTCCCTACTTTATCGTCTCCATCCCTGAACTATTGCGAGAGCAACTCTCGCATCGAAAAGTAAGGTGGAGGGGGGGGGGGCAGAGGGGGGAGGGAATGTCGTTAGATTTTAAAAATATCCAATTATCCGTCCGTTTGTATGAGACTCTGCGTTCCTCTGTCTCGCTCGCCGCTTCATCGTCCTTGTTGCCTCCGAAATGGAGCTCCGTCTCAGGTAGCAGGCGAAGAGGTCCCTTAGATTTAGAGAACTTTGGCTATGGTCCATTTACGACTATGCGTTTTGCTGCCTCATTCTCGCCCTGAACTTCTCTCTCATTTCTAAACTGGCGTTCTGTAACAAGTGATGCCGTGAAACACGTAATAAAATTTAAACAAGCCAGTGATACTCTCGTTTAAAGTTCGGCGTTTTGCCATCTTCCTCAACCAGTGCACCTTTCGGTCACGTCCAACGTAACACTCTCTTTTGAGGTGTGGGGACAAGTTTTCGTTAAAGTTTGAAGAACCAAGAGCAAGGACCTATATGTAGTGCTACTCCGGTCAATGTGCACAAAGGGTGAGAAGTCATCCGAAAACAATCTAAAATTGTCGTATCGAACGGACTGAAAATGTTTTGCTCATCTGGTCAACTGTGAAGAAGCCAATATTGATATAAATTTTATTCCAGTTCATTAAATGACAACAAAACTTTCTGGTATTTCTAAAACGAATCCATTCCGTATTAACAGTGCTGTAATATTGTCAGAATCTTTAGAAGTGATCATGTGGTCTCATTCTTCAAGAGATCGTTATAAATGAAAACGGAACTAACGGAATGCACCGATTTTGACAAAATGTTATTACGTAAGACTGTACTTCGATACTATGACAGAGGAGAGTATCGGGCAGGTAGAAAAATACAAGGTGATATCGGTGAAAAAATTAATTATGCTGGCTCAGAGACATCCATTCTTTGTCTTCTCCGCTCACTTGTTTTTCGATCCAAAATGTATAATATTGGACAAAATATTTTTAATGTAATTCAAAGGCACTACTGTATCAAGTACAAAAGTTCTGTGAAAAATGCACTTACTGCCGGCTGAGGGCAAAACCACAAGCAAAAATATATTTTGCTCGACCTCAACGGGTATATTGACCTGAAAATACCTACAGTTGCTACAGTATATCGGTGATTTGGGTGATGATTGCACTGATGAGGGGTCAGTAAGAGCTGCAAATAAAAGATTTTCGAGTAGTAGGTATTCTCTGGCATATTAGGGCGAGCCGTCAGATCTAAGATCCGGCATACGGATATTCGGGCGAAGTTAAAAAAAAAAAACGGCTCTGAGCACTATGGGACTCAACTGCTGAGGTCATTAGTCCCCTAGAACTTAGAACTACTTAAACCTAACTAACCTAAGGACATCACAAACATCCATGCCCGAGGCAGGATTCGAACCTGCGACCGTAGCGGTCTTGCAGTTCCAGACTGCAGCGCCTTTAACCGCACGGCCACTTCGGCCGGCTCGGGCGAAGTCGTGGAAGGAGTCTCTCGTAAATAAAATGCATCCGTAACTGACATGCTACTATAATGATGTCTCATATGTTATCAAAATTAATTTCATAAGTTTTCTTAACAAATTTCTCGGTGGAAGTTTCTGTGAGGTCCAACAGTATTGGGAACGCAGGAGAACGGCATAAGTTGTCTCAAATCAGAAAAATTCCCAAATATTAGCAATAAAATGATATTGATTAAATATGAAGAAATACTCAATTTAAATGACGCTTCTTCTTGTGAAATGTCGAGCACAAACAGGCGTTTGAAATTATTACAAGTTCTCTAAGATGCTGAAGTTCTGTCACTGTGCCTCTGAGTCATTTCTACATAGCGTCCAGAGCTGACCTATGATGCCTACGTAGTCTAAGTCTCAGAGTTGATGGATGAACACTGCAGCTTTTAGACTCAATGGTAACTAGGTACTGTACAAACAGAACGGAAATTCATCAGCGACGACTTTTTTCATTACACAGCTGGAACAGATCCACACTTAAAATGTGTACACTTGCAGCTATGAATTTTATATATTGTTTTCAGTCCAAATAGGGCAATGGTTCTGTATTTTTTCATAGGCTGAAGTAAAAGAAAGCATTATTCTTCAAAATTAATTGTAATGCCAGTTTTTATTTGCTTTTTTCTGTAGCAGTTGGCAAGAAAAATGCTGCAAGACTGTGAAATGACATTAGGTGCCGATTTTCTTGACAGCCGCTGTAGTATAGACTACCCTTCAGGTATTACTACTATATGCATCCGGCATATGCGGGAGCCAGTTAGCCACCCTTGGCCACATGCACCAGTATAGTACATTACCAGCCACGTGACTGCTCATATACCGGCTGTTTGCCCACCCTACCCCCTAACTAAAGTGTCCATGAGTATTCATCTGCCCCACATAAGCGAACTCGAGCTGGAACAGCCTGGTACAAACGTTTCTACCTATGTGTGTAATTTCGTTATCTGTATGACTGCATTTCTGCACTATCACATATAGTGGGTGTATTAGGTTGGTGAATAGGTCATAGCGTTTTTGATTTGCATGTTGGTCTTCTGGTTGGCATGGGTTATTTATCACTTGCCATTGTTTATTGGTAATGCACTGTTTAATATTACATATTGCCATTTCGTCATGTGAAGTGAGTGAAGCTGTGGGCACTAGAAAATGAAGTGGAGAAAGTGGAACATTTCCTGCATGTTCTTCTGTCTGAGTTTAGTATAGGGGTGACAATAGCGGAAACAGTCAGAAACATTTGCTCCACATACGAGGATAATGCCACACGACAGGGTATGGAAAGAAAACGGTTTTCTCGTTTTAAGGAGGATCGTTGGCGCTCCATATTCACGAAGAACTTCGGACTTTGATGAATATCATTGACGAGCGTTAATCCACAACGATCCCCATCACTGTACTCAAGAACTTACAAATGTGATGATCTATGATCATACTACTGACGTCTGCACACAATGGGGAAAGTTCAAAAAAGTGGATGTGTGGATACCAACTCTAAGCCAAAATCACAAGAACTTATGGTTGCTCATCATCAACTGGCTCTTGAGCAATACCGACCATTCCTATCCTGTATCACAACTGGTGACCTGAAATTGTGTCTTTATGCCAACATAAGGAAAAGAAAGCAATGGTTGAGCCAAAACTAAGAAACAGCTATGCATACAAGGAACAGTGTGCATGCTTGAAAGATAAAGTTATGCACCTCGCTCAACAGCGATGGTCTGGTGTACTACAAATTCATCCCCTGAGGTTTAACCAACAGAGTTGACATTTGTTGTTAATAACTGAGACATCTCACAGTTACAATCCAAGAACAACAATCAGGAAGACAGTGTGAAGTGATGCTAGTCCACAATAAAGTGTGCCTGAATTCTGGCAGACTGACCAAAAGCAGTACACCCGAAGTTACGTTTGGTGGTCATTCAGCACCCACGTTATTCACCTCTACCAAACGACCTTCAGATGGTTCAAATGGCTCTGAGCACTACGGGACGTATCATCTGAGGTCATCAGTCCCCTAAAACTTAGAACTACTTAAACCTAACTAACCTAAGGACATCACACACATCCATACCCGAGGCAGGATTCGAACGTGCGACCGTAGCACTCGTGCGGTTTCGGACTGAGCGCCTAGAACCGCTAGGCCACGGCCACCGCGGCCGGCTAACGACCTTCAAAGAACTTCCTTTGCGGACAAAAATGGGCAACGAGCATGGCTCGACGATTTCAAAACCAAGTGATATCTAAAGTCACGAAATCGAAAAGTTAGCCCAGCATTGGCAGACTGCCGTAAATAGCGAAGGAGACTATGTTATAGATGACTAATGTCTCTGTTACATGTATTCGTCGCCTTTAGTAAACTTGTGGATAAGTGCTACAAACTTATGCACCAAACCAAAAAATAGCAACTGCTTTGTTCCGTGTAAAATCCACAACAGACCGAATGACAGCTCACATTCCTTTTGGCGTCCTCAGCGTATAAGGCTACTTGTGTGAAGGAAAAGGACGACTTCCCTGTCTGTAGTACTTGAAGAAGGGTCACTAATTGTTGTATTCATTTCAGAACCTGTCGCTACAACGGTACGAACGCAGCCAGTCTGCCTACCGGGGAAGTCGTACCTGAAGAACTGCAGCACCTGCCGCTGCCGCGATGGCTCGGACCACCCCTGTAAGGCGGGCAGTTGCCAGCGGGGCGTGATGCTGAAGCCGGCCGGTCTGCGGCCCAGTCTGAGGCGCAGCGCCCAGCAGCGCCAGCCGCAGCCAGAACCGGAGGAGGTCCACTACTCACAGACACTCGGTAAGGGCCGCGCGCAGCTCCAGAGCGCCGCGAGCAGGCAGCCGGCAGCGCAGTGGGAACCAGAGTAGCGTGCTGTGCTCGCATGCAATTCTCTCTCATATGCACCTTCCAGTAGCTAGCCATTTCATGAGCTCCTTCAGCATAGGTACATCTGCCAGTTAAATTAGTTGCAAATGATCGAACACCTTCATAATGGGAATAATGTGTCCATGGCAATCACTCTGGAAGAAAGACGACCTTTACTACACACTATTCAGAAGGATGTAGGTTGCAGTAAGTACTGGCAGATGAAGAAGCTTGTAGAGGATAAAGTAGCATGGAGAGCTGCATCAAACCAGTCTCCGGACTGAAGACCACAACAAAGCAACCTAAGGTATCAGTGGCATTTGAAGCTGTTCAGATTGCACCCGCTAAGCCCTTTCACATCTGCCCAGTGACAGAAACTATCTGCCAAGCAGCAAATTTTTGAACATAACCTAAAATCATTTTTCTTGAATGAGATTTTCACCCTGCAGCGGAGTGTGCCCTGATATGAAACTTCCTGGCAGATTAAAACTGTGTGCTGGACCGAGACTCGAACTCGGGACCTTTGTCTTTCGCGGTCAAGTGTTCTACCAACTGCGCTACCCAAACATGACTCACGCCCGGTCCCACAGCTGTACTTCTGCCAGTACCTCGTCTCCTACCTTCCAAACTTTACAGAAGCTCTCCTGTGAACCTTGCAGAACTAGCACTTCTGAAAGAAAGGATATTGCGGAGACATAGCTTTGCCACACCCTAGGGGGCGTTTCGAGAATGAGATTTTCACTGTGCAGTGGAGTGTGCTCTGATATGAAACTTTCTGGCAAATTAAAACTGTTTGGCGGACCGAGACTCGAACTCGGGACTTTTGCCTTTCGCGGGCAAGTGCTTTACCAACTGAGCTATCCAAGCAATCACGTTCTGGAAACATCCCCCAGGTTGTGGCTAAGCCATGTCTTTGCAATATCCTTTCGTTAAGGAGTGCTAGTTCTGCAAGGTTCGCAGGAGAGCTTCTGTAAAGTTTGGAAGGTAGGAGACGAGGTACTGGCAGAAGTACTGCTGAGAGGAGGGGGCGTGAGTCGTGCTTGGGTAGCTCAGTTGGTAGAGCACTTGCCCGCAAAAGGCAAAGGTCCCGACTTCGAGTCTCGGTCCGGCACACAGTTTTAATCTTCCTGGAAGTTTCATCATTCTTCTTGTTTAACTATTTTTGTTCTATCGACGAATTTTTAGGTAAAAGTGGTAAAACGTCTAGTTAAAGGAAATATTTTTATCACGAAATACCAATACCGATTAAATAGTCAGTGGGTACTTAAAGGAAAACTCCCCATCGCACCCCACCCCCTCATATTTAGTGATAAGATGGCGCAGTGGACAGCCCGTCAAAATCTGGGCACAGATGAAGCATGAAAACAGGAAGAAGGTTTACTGTACTGTGAAAAAAAAGCAAAATAGAAACAGTGAACGGTGCAGAAATATACGGCACACAGTCGCAGAAATGGCGTCGTGGGTATGTGGTCATGGCGTTGGACTGCCAAGAGGGGGAACGGTGTTCTAAACTCTCTCGTACCTTTTTTTCTATTTTTTAACGACATAATGAACTGTCCGTTCGGTCACGGGAATGCTTATTCTCTTTCTGTAGTCTTGGTAGTTGCCATACTGTACATAGCTGATAGAACACGAGTCATGTGGTAAGAATATGTTACCGTCGCAAGTAAATGTGATGAATAGTGAGGGCAGGCGAGATACCAAAAAAATGGTTCAAATGGCTCTGAGCAGTATGGGACTTAACATCTGTGGTCGTCAGTCCCCTATAACTTAGAACTACTTAAACCTAACTAAGGACATCACACACATCCATGCCCGAGGCAGGATTCGAACCTGCGACCGTAGCAGTCGCGCGGTGCCGGACTGCGCGCCTAGAACCGCTAGACCACCGCGGCCGGCTGCGAGATACCACACAGACATCTCACAGAAATGAGACAAGCAAACAACACGGATGCGAACTACGTTACCACAAAGGAATTCAAGAGTCAATACTTCGTAAACGGAACGCAACTTTGGAAACGTTAAAAACATACGTTTTGACAGAGCACAGAGAAACCGTGTTATTGTGAAACTGTTGCGTTCATTTGCGGCATCTTATGTGACAATCTATTATGTTTTCATAATTTCCTTGGGAGTGATCACAGTCACATTCATACGAACGCCTATATTGGGTAAGGAGGCATATCTCAGTCACTTACAAGTCAGACAAATTAGGTGCGTCGATAAGAGATTTGTGTCGTACGACACACGTACTGCCACCAATGCCGTGTGTGACACACCAGACGCGTTTTTCGGTGGAAGATTCGGTTGACTTGTCGCCTTGTCGTCAAACTGTTATTATAGGTCCCTATCTCATACCTCTCAGTTGCAAACGGACGACACAGGCACAAATTTGAATAAAGCTAACAGCGAAAACAAGAAAAAAATTAGCTCGAGGGAGGTTTAAATACGTCTCGCTTGTTTGGCAGTCCAACACCGTAACGACTTTACCCATGAAGCCACTTCCGTTCTCTGTTTCTCTTATTGCACTTCTTCTTTCTTGAGCGTTCACTGTTTTCAACTTGCTTTTTTTCGCAGTCCAGTTCGGCTTCTTTCTGTTTTCATCCTTGACCTGTGTTTAGCTTTTGCCGGTTTGTCCACTGGACCTTCTTACCACTAAATCTGAGGGGGGGGGGGGGGGGGGCGATGTGATGGGAAGTTTCCCTTGTTAGTAACCTACGAACGGCAAGATCGTAACCACTAGCTACGCCTTCATTTCCATAAAAATCGCACAGCTTATCTACACAGCATGAAATCAACAATTAACTAACTACTGTAAATATGTAAAACAAATGACTCTTCTTGGGATGGCTGACGCTCCTTCAGTATTACGCCAAATGAGACATCTTTTGCGCATCACACCTCAAGAAATGTGTACGGAGCGTTCGACAATTCCCGTTACAAACTTCTAGGACTTGTAGAGGGGAGTGAGTACATAATAGTTTGAACAGGAACCCATGTCCGTAAGCATACCGTTTCTCTTCTACGAAATTTTCAATTCATGTGTGTAACGCCTCCACATCTGCTGTCGATTAGAGGAAAGTCTCAGAGTTGCTTGTCCTGCTGTCCAATAGGGTAGGCAGGATGACGTGCGCTATGTGAGATGGCCACCTAATGTAACTTAACGTCTGCCTTCCTGCGAGACCCATTCAGTGCCTGTGCGTATCCAGTACAGTAAACTTGTTTTCAGAGCATGCAGACGCGTTTATTGCATACGGCGAGGTTCGATGTAACGGGAGAGCTGCTAGTCGGCTGTAACACGAACGTTTTTCGGAACGTAGCTCGCCACCGAACAAACTTTTACCCAAGTTAAGCAGCGGTTCCGAGGAAAAGGTACCTTCACAATGAGAACGTAGGAATATGGTGCCCCATGGCAACGCCGCAGGCTCGAATTTGAAGAAGATCTACTGCATCACGTTGGAGATAACCAGTCGACGAGTACTTGCGCAGTTGCGTGTTATCAATTCGTGATCTTCTGGGCCGGCCGCAAAAGTTTTGTATAACCACCTACTCTGCTGAGGGTAGTTTTTTAAGCCATATTTATTTCTGACTATTATTAATGTAGTGTCAGAACAGGATCACACAACTGTTACTACGAAAATAACAACGAAACAACATGGTCAGAAAACAAGTAGACAGCAACAGAATCGACGATGTTGCACGGAGTTGAAAACGTGTTCACGATCATACCAGTATTATCCATTATAGTGCGTTTAAAATTAGTTGCGACTTTTGCCTTTGGCTGACCAGAGAGGAACGTGACGCCGTTTCCCAGGCAACACCAATGGCGAGCCTGCTTTCCTTGCCACGCCGCCAGCGGTCCGGCTGGTAAAGCGCCCCTGTTGCCAAACCACGAGTAAACATTACCATGTGGTGTCACGCAGCAGATGCGTCAACGTTCGTCAGATGTTGTTGTACAGTCGTATTTTATGGCACTGAAATGTTCTGCAGTCGTCATGTATCGTGAACAAGCGTTTTGTGATTGCGTTGCATTAATAGCAACAGCGCATTATATCTGAATAAGAGATTTGCAATAAAAATGTCGTCCAGGGTCACCTTTCACCAGCTGGGAAGATACCATTGTGCTGCAAAACATTTCTCGTAATTCGACAATAGTAATGGACAGAGCGCCATATCACACTGTTGCGATTCATAAATTTCCTACAATGCAGTGGAGGAAACGGGATGTTTTACTCTGGCTACAAAAAAATGTTTCATGAGATAAAGTTGCACCTAACACCTATAAGGCGAAGTTAATAGAACTTGTAGTGCCCTACTACAACTTCATGCTACCAGGTCGGCGAACTGGCTAAACGTGAAGGGCATATTTTAATCAGGCATCTTCCTTATCATGATCATTTAAATCCGACAGAGTGCATGTGAATAGGTGAAAAGTAATGTGGCAAAACGCAACGAGAAGCGTACATTCACTGAGATTGAAATGCTGACAAAAGAAGCCACGGCAAGTGTTACACGACAGGACTGGTCTTGATTTGTCAGCCATACCGAGAAGGTATTTGAGGAGACATTGATTCATGAAGGACTGTGAAGAGTTTTGACGAATACGTAACCTCTCTTGTTGCCACATTAAAATCTGCTTCTTTTGTCAAAACACAGCAAAGTTCAGAAATAATCATCTCACTAACATTCTAACGTAGTTGAACTTGCGACAGAATCCTGAAATGTTGTGTTATTAAACTAACAACTGAGTGCCAGTCAGGTCAATAGTTTATGAAAAAGCCCATTCTTAGTACATGAACAAACTTGTAGCTCCTTCACTCATACTGTCACAAAACCCATACCAGTTCTCGTTTCAGCAGCTACCGATGGCTCTCAGGAACTACGAGGGTCACTCCAAAAGAAATCCACACTATTTTTTTGGACACCCATCTTTTATTCTACATGTTTGAAAGTTTTACAGTGTGTAGATACGTCCTTTAGAAACAATATTTTCATTTCTCCACTTAATTTCCATCCCTCTCAACTGCCTTACGCCATCTTGGAACCACCGCCTGTATACGCACACGGTAAAATTCTGGACCAACCTGTTGGAGCCACTGTTTGGCAGCGTGCACAAGGGAGTCATCATCATCAAACATTGTTCCACGAAGAGACACCTTCAGTTTCCCAAAGAGATGATAGTCACATGGAGCAAATTCAGGACTGTAAGGCGGGTGTTTCAGTGTTGTCCATCCGAGTTTTGTGATCGCTTCCATGGTTTTTTGACTGACATGTGGCCATGCATTGTCGCGCAACAGCAAAACATCCTGCTTATACCGATATGGTCGAACACGATTCAGTCGAGCTTGAAATTTCTTCAGTGGCGTCATATATGCATCAGAATTTATGGTGGTTCCACTTGGCATGATGTCCACAAGCAAAAGTCCTTCGGAATAGAAAAACACGTAGCCATAACATTTCCAGCAGAAGCTGTGGTTTTGAATTTGTTTTTCTTGGGTGAATTTGCATGATGCCACTCAATTGATTGCATCTTCATCTCCGGTGAAAAATGATGCAGCTGTGTTTCATCACCCGTCACAATATTTCCAAGAAATTCATCTCCACCATTCTCGCACTGTTCCAAAAGTTCGCTGCATACCGTTTTTCTTGTTTCTTTGTGAGCCACTGTCAACATCCTGGGAACCCACCTGGCACAAATCTTTTTTAACGCCAACACTTTCAGTATTCTGCAAAAACGTCCTTCCCATATCCGAACATAGCGTAACAATTCGTTCACTGTGATGCGTCTGTCAGCAGTCACCAGTTCGTTAACTCTCTGCACATTGTCTGAAGTGTGTGCAGTACGAGACCTGCCGCTGCGAGGACAACCCTCAATATTGCCGTGCCCGCTTTCATCACGTAACCTGCTTGCCCACCGTCTAACTGTACTGCGATCGACAGCAGCATCTCCATACACCTTTCTCGATCTCTTGTGGATGTTTCCCACTGTCTCGTTTTCACAGCACAGGAATTCTATGACAGCACGTTGCTTCTGACGAACGTCATGTGGGGGCCATCTTGAAGACATGCGGTGACAGCGCCACTCACGGGAACAGGTTGAACTAAGTTTGAAAACAAGTGGGAAGGATGTATCTACAAACTGTAAAACTTTCATACATGCAGAATGTAAATTGTATTTTTACAAAAATAGTGTGCATTTATTTTGGAGTGACCCTTGTACATTATTTAAATGAAAAAATCTGTAGTCGCGCGAATATCGCGGTAGATAAGGCTGTTCCGCATATTAATCATATGGCAAAACACTCTCGTCTTTGCGTGCTACCATTTGCCGAAATCTTGTTTAGATATCTCAAACCATTTATGAGATATGAGGAATTTGTGAATATTTAATTCTTCGTTTTCACCGACGCACGAACTCGTGACGGAGCACTTTACATACATTGCTTTTCCAGACAGCTATCCTTCAAAATTTAAATTCAATACAGGGTGTTACAAAAAGGTACGGCCAAAATTTCAGGAAACATTCCTCACACACAAATAAAGAAAAGATGTTATATGGACATGTGTCCGGAAACGCTTAATTTCCATGTTAGAGCTCATTTCAGTTTCGTCACTATGTATTGTCAATTTTCACAATCAACATGTGTGGGCTGACGAGAATCCGCACGCAATTGTGCAATCACGTCATCAGCACAGATTTTCTGTGAACGTTTGGGCAGGTATTGTTGGTGATGTCTTGATTGGGCCCCATGTTCTTCCAACTATGGTCAATGGAGCACATTATCATGACTTCATACGGGATACTCCACCTGTGCTGCTAGAACATGTACCTTTACAAGTACGACACAACATGTGGTTTATGCATGATGGAGCACCTGCACATTTCATTCGAAGTGTTTGTACGCTTCTCAACAACAGATTCGGTGACCGATGGATTGGTAGAGGCGGACCAATTCCGTGGCATCCACGCTCTCCTGACCTCAACCATCTTGACTTTCATTTATGGGGGCATTTGAAAGCTCTTGTCTACGCAACCCTGGTACCAAATGTAGAGACTCTTCGTGTTCGTATTGTGGATGGCTGTGATACAATACGCCATTCTCCAGGGCTGCGTCAGCGTATCAGGGATTCCATGGACGGAGGGTGGATGCATGTATCCTCGCTAACGGAGGACATTTTGAACATTTCCTGTAACAAAGTGTTTGAAGTCACCCTGGTACGTTCTGTTGCTGTGTGTTTCCATTCCATGATTAATGTGATTTGAAGAGAAGTAATGAAATGAGCTCTAACATGGAAAGTAAGCGTTTCTGGACACATGGCCACATAACATATTTTCTTTCTTTGTGTGTGAGGAATGTTTCCTGTAAGTTTGGCCATACCTTTTTGTAACACCCTGTATATTGCCTACATTTAATACACTGCAAGATGCAACCTAACACTCACAAAACACAAATTCACAGTGACACCTATTTTCCACTGTAAACCAAGAATTTCTTACAGGAGTTTACCTACTACGGATATATAACAATAACTATGACCATTAATGAAATGATAGATGGTCCATCATCAAACTTACGAATTAAACTGTAAGCTGTGCGAGAATCAGAATTTTTTTCCGGAGTGGTTTCTCTAAAGTCGTTTTAGAAAAATCGCAGATCTGTCTGCTCGTTGTTCACGCAGTGAGGTGACCCTGCCAGGTTCTGCGCCGAGTAGGCCTGCCATTATACTGTGGCCATCTGCTGACGTGCCCAGCACACGCTGGTAATTATGCTTCTCTCCACTCGCTTCGTACTGAACTGTCAAAAAGCGCAACTTAAGTGAAGCGCACTATGGTAAGTCAAATGTCACGTAACAGACGTACCAAACTTCACAAAGTCTTATATTACAGATAACCTGATGATGGCTTGTAACCCGCCCTCTTACTAACCGGCCTATCCTGCTTGCGATATAAAAAATAACCGTGGATCGCGTGGCATGCCTAATGGATTTCTTCTAATTGTATAAGGCTATCTTTCCCAAAGAAGTGATATCGATAAGTAGGAGGAAAGTCTACAACCGACCCTTCTGATGGAAAGTCTACTAAAAATAAAAGTAAATAAACCGAACAGGGCTATAATTTGGAAAATGAAAGTTATTTCGTGCATTCACTCACGAACAACACTGGACAGAAATGGGTACCACTGATCTGAATCCAAAAGTTACACAAATGAACGAAAGGAAAGTAATTAACAGTCGTCAGCCCACTAGGGCAATTTACATCCAAAATCCTGTACAAGATTATGTGAAAGAAAAACATGTATTATTAAACACTGACGTGACAACTAAAGGTTGCCACGTTTTTTTTAATTTTTTTATTTTTTTTGACACTGATTTTAAGTGAGTATGTAATGATAAAGAAAACTGAGAAGTCACTCTTCCGTTATGTTTAGCATAAAATTTTGAAAAAGGCAATCGAGTAATGATTTGAAAATATGCCATTAATCTGCATTTAGTACTGAACTTCGTTACGCGAACAATGAGTTTCAGTGACCTCAGCATAACATCATCAAAGACAATTAGAAAAAAAGCAAGCACTTTTCACTTTGCCATTACTTATTTTGCAAATTGCAATTTGAAATTTCATATTATTGTGACAACTGAGCCTTTTTTACTGATCTGGACAGAATTAAATACTAGAAGACGTACCAAATCAAACATCCATGTGCTCCAAGCTATATGTAAAATAAATAAAACTTCTGCACTTTTAATTTGTGTATTTCTTTAGATTTGGATTTTTTCCAGTGATTGATTCTCAAACTTAAAAAATGAAATTGCTTTACTTTAGTCATATATTGAAGCTTCTGTTGTACAACAGCTTATTGAAAGTAGAATGAGGTTAAATTCTCAAAAGAGAAATTATTCATTAATAAACTGGCTTAACTATTCAATTTGTTTCTTATGACACTCAGTTACCATATTAGGAAAAAAAGGAACAAGGATCCTGCTTGGTAACAATGTCTGGGGTCATGAGGACACAATCGCCCTGAGTTTAACTGATTATTAGTTAAGTAAGTCTTATCAATCAAATCTCATTCAGTTGTGCTGCTGGGTTAGCTGTTAATACTTTCTACCAATGAACAGTCTTACTTCAGTGCTGTGCATACGACGAAACTCGGAGCCGACGACGAAACTGTGTTGCTGGAACTGCTGCTGTTGTTGAAGACGGTAGCATATTGCGGAGCCATGGCTAATTATAGGAACGGGCAATCGTAATTAATACAGCCTCTTCGGCCTGTCCACTGCCTGTACACTTGTTCTAGACATCTGGCCGGCGCGCATACATGATGCCGCCGAAAATGGTACTCTCTACTGCGATAGCGTTAACACCACACTTCCGCATGCTACAAGCGCTGGAACCCAACTCCCCTCCCTCCGGGCGCTCTGCGCAACAACTCCCTACCCAAAGATTTTACAATGCACAAGCACTGCTATTATAGTTGCTAGTCGATGCAAATAACAGTTCCTTTGGCTTTTTCCCAGAGCTTATAAGTTCCACAGTAAAGCACAGATAAATACAATGAAACATCAACAGGCCTCTACCTAAATGAACACATACCGTGAAGCAATGTCGTTACTTATTAAAAGAAAGCATTTAAATTACAAATATTTACATACAATTAAAAAAAAGTTATATATTGGTAGCAGGTGCCATGCATCCTGCATTTTCGGTGTTACAGGCTGTATCGCTGAAATAGGCCTATTGTTCAAACAAAATAAAAAAAGGGGGAAGAAAAGCCATAGCAGTGTAAGTGGTTATACAAAATTTATGAACTGCATATTGGACACAGTATCGTCTGGAACTTTCTGCTTGAGCAATAATTATATATGTACAAGTTCCAAAGGGTACACGCTACGGGTCCAGCAGATCTCCCACAACACATTGACTACTGCACGTTGTTCATGCCACTGCATCTACTAAAACCCTGGTTTATACCTTGAGTTTTGTTCACAGATGAATGTAAATTCACTAGGGTCTGTGTTCTGAATTCGTGAAACAGCCATGTCTGGGTAGAAGAAACCCCTCGTGCCATGCATGTTCAGTGATTTACACACCGGTTTGGTATTAATGGGTGGGCAGGTATTCTGGACGGCCATGTGATTGAGCCATACCTATTTCCTCTTAAGCAAATTGCTACTGCATACTAGAACTTCCTGTAAAACGTATTGGACCCGTTCCTAGAAGTCGTGCCCCTGAATGTCCGTTAGGACATGTGGTTGCAGGATAAGGATGCACCACATCGGTTCACACCTGCAGTTCGGAGACATCTCAATAGACGATAGGCCGAGATGGTCCAACCGCGTGACCGCCGCGACCGCCGTAATAAACTCCTATGGACTACTTCTCGTGGGGTGGTATGCAAAGTTTAATTTACGAGACACCTGTAGAGACAGGGGAAACTTTGCCGGCACGGGCTCTGGCCGCTGCACTAGAACCTGAGTAGACACCAGATGGGATGGAGAGTGTGCCCCTGAACATGCTTCGTAGGTGCAAAGCCTGTATCAACTCTGGTGGTTTCCACACCGAGCGCCGGCCAGAGTGGCCGAGCGGTTCTAGGCGCTTCAGTCTGGAACCGCGCGACCACTACGGTCGCAGGTTCGAATCCTGTCTCGGGCATGGATGTGTGTGATGTCCTTAGGTTAGTTAGGTTTAAGTAGTTCTAAGTTCTAGGGGACTGATGACCTCAGATGTTAAGTCCCATAGTGCTCAGAGCCATTTTAAACCACATCGAGCGGCTCTTGTAATGGATCAGTACTGTTCTGTGCCTACAGCAGGCGGGGTTTGTTTGTGTTTTGGAATAATGTAAACACGTAATGTTTAAGTGTTAATACAAAAAAATGTGCCGAAGTGATAACTGAGTGTTTCGTTTCGAGTTGCTACCTAATAATTGTACTGCGTCACGCCTAATTCAATTCCTCAAGCACAAATTGATTAGTTAAACATCTGAATCCAAACAGTCGTAGAACGGAAGCGGTATGTTCCCGAACGTGGGTTACAATTACGCACTCACTCCTCTCTAGACGTCCTAGAAGTCTGCAACGGGGATCTCCGATCACCTTGTATATTTGACAAGAGGTGTCAGATCTCTGTTACCTTTTCGTTTTGGTTGTGGCAGAGAAGCAGTCATAAGAGCTAACATTAGATGAGTTATTTGTACAATTTCATTGTGACAGCACTGTATTTCCCTATGCTCCTTTAGGTAGGGTGGCTTCCCTGTCCTAAATATGGTTTTATGAATCTTGCCAACACCAGAGAAATACCTACATAAATAATGTCGGCATGCTCCTCAGTTCGCGAAGTTGCACAGACAAGTAGATTTTCATGAATGACATAACAGGTGCTATCACAAAAAACGATGATCACATTTACCATTATCTATTGATTTGTTATTGGTGGCAACTAAAGATACGATTATAAGGTTTCAGTATTTACTAGACATCAAACATTAATGAAACTCAAGACGCCAGATCCCGGAAAAGTTACACATGAAAGTTGCACATGAATATACGAGGGTCACTCCAAAAGAAATGCACACTATTGTTTTTTAAATCCATCTTTTATTCTACATGTTTGAAAGTTTTACAGTGCGTAGATACATCCCTTAGGAACAATATTTCCATTTCTCCACATAATTTCCATCCTTCTCAACTGCCTTACGCCATCTTGGAACCAGCGCCTGTATACCCGCACGGTAAAATTCTGGACCAACCTGTTGGAGCCACTGTTTGGCAGCGTGCACAAGGGAGTCATAATCTACAAACCTTGTTCTACTAAGAAAGTCTTTCAGTTTCCCAAAGAGATGATAGTCACACAGAGCCAGGTCAGGACTGTAAGGCGGGTGTTTCAGTGTTGTGATCGCTTCCATGGTTTTTTGACTGACATGTGGCCATGCATTGTCGTGCAACAGCAAACATCCTGCTTTTGCCGATGTGGTCGAACATGACTCAGTCGAGATTGAAGTTTCTTCAGTGTCGTCACATATGTGTCAGAATTTATGGTGTTTCCACTTGGCATGATGTTCACAAGCAAGAGTCCTTCGGTATCGAAAAACACCGTAGCCATAACTTTTACAGCAGAAGGTGTGGTTTTGAATGTTTTTTTCATGGGTGAATTTGCATGATGCCACTCCATTGATTGCCTCTTCGTCTCTGGTGAAAAATGATGGAGCCATGTTTCATCACCTGTCACAATTCTTGCAAGAAATTCATCTCCTCCATTCTCGTACTGTTCCAAAAGTTCGCTTCATACCGTTATTCTTCTTCTTTTGAGAGGCACTGTCAACATCCTGGGAACCCACCTGACACAAACCTTTCTTATCGCCAACACTTTCAGTATTCTGCAAATACTTCCTTCCCCTATCCCAACGTAGCGTGACAATTCGTTCACTGTGATGCATCTGTCAGCAGTCACCAGTTCGTTAACTCTCTGCATATTGTCTGGAGTGTGTGCAGTACGAGGCCTGCCGCTGCGAGGACAATCCTCAGTATTGCTGTACCCGCTTTCATCACGTAACCTGCTTGCCCACCGTCTAACTGTACTGCGATCGACAGCAGCATCTCCATACACCTTTTTAAACCTCCTGTGAATGTTTCCCACTGTCTCGTTTTCACAGCACAGGAATTCTATGACAGCACGTTGCTTCTGACGAACGTCAAGTGTAGCAGCCATCTTGAAGACATGCTGTGACAGCGCCACTAACGGGAACAGGTTGAACTAAGTTTGAAAACAAGCGGGAAGGATGTATCTACACACTGTAAAACTTTCACACATGCAGAATGAAAACTGTATTTTTACAAAAATAGTGTGCATTTATTTTGGAGTGACCCTTGTAAGTGAACTAGAAGGAATCGACAGCTGAATTTCCAGAAGTTCAGCCTCTGTCACTGCGTTCAGTCCCTAGCAGGGCCGGCCGCGGTGGTCTCGCGGTTCTAGGCGCGCAGTCCGGAACCGCGCTACTGCTACGGTCGCAGGTTCGAATCCTGCCTCGGGCATGGATGTGTGTGATGTCCTTAGGTTAGTTAGGTTTAAGTAGTTCTACGTTCTAGGGGACTGATGACCACAGCTGTTAAGTCCCATAGTGCTCAGAGCCATTTGAACCATTTTTGAACCCTAGCAGGGTTTTCCGCACAACGCAGACAACGGTAGCACAGATATCACGAGGAAATATTTGGCAGGCAGACACCTATCCTCTGGCAGTGCTGATGAAGTGAAAGCCGCGTGGGAATACGGCAGGGCAATACGCCGAATTTAGTGGCTTTCATGGGAGTAGAGTTATGTCTTAACCACAGTCCAGCAGCAATGGCGGTGAGCAGATGGTGGCGTAGCACAGGTTGCGACGATCTGCTGATGCTGGCTGTGCAAAGAGAACTTACTGCCTCCCGCTCTGCGGTCTGTTGAATTGTGACTGCATGGAACAGCGTGCACTTGGCATAGTTATCGCCGCTTGTGGCGGAGTCGCTAAATGTACGATGTGTCTCCCTTCGAAATGTCTTCAACACTCGCTCGGGGTCGTTGTACAGACCATCACTAATGTTGTCGCTACAGTAATTACAGCCAAAATACGGGAGACTCTGGAACGAATTGGAGCGTGGGCGTTAAGAGGATAGGGCACGATTGTTAGAATGGAAGTAGATCGAGAAATCTGACGAACGTGAACGACACCAGAGGCGCAATAATCTCAGATTGTTCGGGTATCCTGAGAAGAACAGAGACAATACCGACGATTAGTGATGAGTGTGGCCGAAGAGAGGTTAGACATAGACAGAAGTTATACGGCGGGATGTAAGACGCCGCTATCTTCAAAATCTAGACGCACAACAGTGGAGTTTGTGTCGTAGAGGAAAGGAACTCAGATACTGAGAGCGAAGACGAAACTCGCGAAGTTAGATGTGACAGCAGGCAATCATCTCACTTCTGAAAGACTAACGATTTGAGCTACAAAATGTGTGGACAAATGATGGTAGGGTAGTGGTGAGGACCGAGAGTGGGGAAAGATCAGTATGCAATGCAGATGAACTCGCATGCCTGTTCTTTAGGGGCTAAAAGCATGCCAACACTTGCTGCTTACAGTTCGTGTGTTTGCCTGTTATTATTACCTGTTTGTTTAAGTTTGCTGATAGTACTAATTATATTTTTTTCTGTTCAATTTTCATACTTTCAATACAAATATAGTGCGTTGTCTCACCACTATTTTACTGTTATCCCAGGGGTCAGATCCAGATGACGAATTTACCGCCTTGCTTCGACTTTCTACTGTTGCTATTCATCATTAGAATCATAATAATACGTTCTGTTTTTATTGCGACTGTGTTGTTTTCTTTACTGTTGTCCACAGATTATTCTACCTCTGTTTAGCGAGTTTCTTCTCCTATCTACAGTTGGCTGTTCAGACACTGGTGCAAAACCTGCTGGCCTTGGTCACAGTACATACCCCCTCCTTGAAGATACCTGCCACTTTTCACTTTATGAAATTCCACTCCCCTTCCACTGAGCACTGCGTTCTGCTTTTTTCCCCACCCTCATAGCCTCACAGTCGCTAAGATGTGACAGTGACAGCCTTGGGGTCTTTGGACCCTTGCACACTTAATTACATATTGCCAACCAAAATGTCGAGTCTCTTCCAGCTGATCTCGACGAATTCCGTCATATATGTCAAGTTACAGATATCCACGTAATACTTCTGCCGGGTAACTGGCTAAAACCAAGTATTCTCACAATTTCTGTGAATCTAGATAAGTAGGTCTTTCTAAGACATGACAGGCGTTATCGACGAGGTGTGGAGTAGGGGTGTGCACACACTCTGATTTATCACGTATTGCACTACACACATCCAACATTAATGAAAATAAATGAGAGGAATATATGTTCATAGAGATCAATTCCCTTAACAAAAAATGCCTGATGTATATCCTCTACAAATCTTCCAAAGTAGGCCGGTTTGCATGCTTCGAATCTGCTCTTTCAAGCCTCAAATATAAGTACGAGCATTTGATTATAGCTTTTAATGCTAACGTAAATTTCCTGTACAATAGTCCAAAAAATGGTTCAAATGGCTCTGAGCACTATGCGACTTAACTTCTGAGGTCATCAGTCGCCTAGAACTTAGAACTAATTAAACCTAACTAACCTAAGGACATCACACATATCCATGCCCGAGGCAGGATTCGAACCTGCGACCGTAGCGGTCGCTTGGTTCCAGACTGCAGCGCCTACAATAGTCCAGACAGCGTGAAATTTAAGCGAATGCTTTCTTCTTCGAAAGGGACGCTACTTCAGCTTCCCCGTATCCATCATGCGAACAGTACTCACACTCTCATAGATACAATTCCAACGAAATCCGCAGACAGAGTCATTCGTTCCTCTTAAATATCTGCACCTGGCAGGTGGGGCCACTATACAATTTCAATGACTTAATAGGATGTCCTATAAATAAACCAGAACTGAGTACTTACAGAAACTTAAAGACACTGGCCTTGTAACATAACCAAAACGGCCTTGCTGTGCTGGTACTGCGAACGGCTGAAAGCAAGGGGAAACTACAGCCGTAATTTTTCCCGAGGGCATGCAGCTTTACTGTATGGTTAAATGATGATGGCGTCCTCTTGGGTAAAATATGCCGGAGGTAAAATAGTCCCCCATTCGGATCTCCGGGCGGGGACTACTCAGGAGGACATCGTTATCAGGAGAAAGAAAACTGGCGTTCTACGGATCGGAGCGTGGAATGTCAGATCCCTTAATCGGGCAGGTAAGTTAGAAAATTTAAAAAGGGAAATGGATAGGTTAAAATTAGATATAGTGGGAATTAGAGAAGTTCTGTCGCAGGAGGAACAAGACTTTTGGTCAGGCGAATACAGGGTTATAAATATAAAATCAAATAGGGGTAATGCAGGAGTAGGTTTAATAATGAATAAAAAAATAGGAGTGCGCGTAAGCTACTACAAACAACATAGTGAACGCATTATTGTGACCAAGATAGACACGAAGACCACGCCTACCACAGTAGTACAAGTTTATATGCCAACTAGCTCTGCAGATGACGAAGAAATTGAAGAAATGTATGATGAAATAAAAGAAATTATTCAGATAGTGAAGGGAGACGAAAATTTAATAGTCATGAGTGACTGGAATTCTGTAGTAGGAAAAGGGAGAGAAGGAAATGTAGTAGGTGAATATGGATTGGGTTCAAAATGGTTCAAATGGCTCTGAGCACTATGGGACTTAACTTCTGAGGTCATCAGTCCCCTAGAACTTAGAACTACTTAAACCTAACTAACCTAAGGACATCACACACATCCATGCCCAAGGCAGGATTCGAACCTGCGACCGTAGGGGTCGCACGGTTCCAGACGGTAACGCCTAGAACCGCTCGGCCACTACGGCCGGCAATATGGATTTGGGGGAAGAAATGAAAGAGGAAGCCGCCTGGTAGAATTTTGCACAGAGCACAACTTAATCATAGCTAACACTGGGTTCAGGAATCATAAAAGAAGGTTGTATACATGGAAGAAGCCTGGAGATACTGACAGGTTTCAGATAGATTATGTAATGGTAAGACAGAGATTTAGGAACCAGGTTTTAAATTGTAAGACATTTCCAGATGTGGACTCTGACCACCATCTATTGGTTATGAACTGTAGATTAAAACTGAAGAAACTGCAAAAAGGTGGGAATTTAAGGAGATGGGACCTGGATAAACTGAAAGAACCAGAGGTTGTACAGAGTTTCAAGGAGAGCATAAGGAAACAATTCGCAGAAATGCGGGAAAGAAATACAGTAGAAGAAGAATGGGTAGCTTTGAGGGATGAAGTAGTGAAGGCAGCAGAGGATAAAGTAGGTAAAAATACGAGGGCTGCTAGAAATCCTTGGGTAACAGAAGAAATATTCAACTTAATTGATGAAAGGAGAAAATATAAAAATGCAGTAAATGAAGCAGGCAAAAAGGAATACAAACGTCTAAAAAATGAGATCGACAGGCAGTTCAAAATAGCTAAGCAGGGATGGCTAGAGGACAAATTTAAGGATGTAGAGGCTTGTCTCACCAGGGGTAAGATATATACTGCCTACAGGAAAATTAAGGAGACCTTTGGAAAAAAGAGAACCACTTGTATGAATATCAAGAGTTCAGATGGAAACCCCAGTTCTAAGCAAAGAACGGAAAGCAGAAAGGTGGAAGGAGTATATAGAAGGTCTATACAAGGGCGATGTACTTGAGGACAATATTATGGAAATGGAAGAGGATGTAGATGACGATGAAATGGGAGATATGATACTGCATGAAGAGTTTGACAGAGCACTGAAAGACCTGAGTCGAAACGAGGCCCCGGGAGTAGACAACATCCCATTAGAACTACTGACAGCCTTGGGAGAGCCAGTCCTGACAAAACTCTACGATCTGGTGAGCAAGATATATGAGACAGGCGAAATACCCTCAGGCTTAAAGAAGAATATAATAATTCCAATCCCAAAGAAAGCAGGTGTTGACAGATGTGAAAATTATCGAACTATCAGTTTAATAAGTCACGGCTGCGAAATACTAACGCGAATACTTTTTTCAGACGAATGCAAAAACCTGGTAGAAGCCGACCTCGGGGAAGATCAGTTTGGATTCCATAGAAATATTGGAACACGTGAGGCAATACTGACCCTACGACTTATCTTAATCTTAGCTAGATTAAGGAGGGGCAAACCTACGTTTCGAGCATTTGTAGACTTAGAAAAAGCTTTTGACAATGTTGACTGGAATACTCTGTTTCAAATTCTGAAGGTGGCAGGGGTAAAATACAGGGAGCGAAAGGCTATTTTCAACTTGTACAGAAACCAGATGGCAGTAATAAGAGTCGAGGGACATGAAAGGGAAGCAGTGGTTGGGAAGGGAGTGAGACAGGGTTGTAGCCTCTCCCCGATGTTATTCAATCTGTATATTGAGCAAGGAATGAAGGAAACAAAAGAAAAATTCGCAGTAGGTATTAAAATCCATAGAGAAGAAGTAAAAACTTTCAAGTTTGCCGATGACATTGTAATTCTGTCAGAGACAGCAGAGGACTTGGAAGAGCAGTTGAACGGAATGGACAGTGTCTTGAAAGGAGGATATAAGATGAACATCAACAAAAGCAAAACGAGGATAATGGAATGTAGTCGAATTAAGTCGGATGATTCTGAGGGATTTAGATTAGGAAATGAGGCACTTAAAGTAGTAAAGGAGATTTGCTATTTGGGGAGCAAAATAACTGTTGATGGTCAAAGTAGAGAGGATATAAAATGTAGACTGGCAATGGCAAGGAAAGCGTTTCTGAAGAAGAGTATAGATTTAAGTGTCAGGAAGTCGTTTCTGAAAGTATTTGTATGGAATGTAGCCATGTATGGAAGTGAAACATGGACGATAAATAGTTTGGACAAGAAGAGAATAGAAGCTTTTGAAGTGTGGTGCTACAGAAGAATGCTGAAGATTAGATGGCTAGATCACATAACTAATGAGGAGGTGTTGAATAGGATTGGGGAGAAGAGAAGTTTGCGGCACAACTTGACTAGAAGAAGGGATCGGTTGGTAGGACATGTTCTGAGACATCAGGGGATCACCAAGTTAGTATTGGAGGGCAGCGTGGAGGGTAAAAATCTTTCTGGGAGACCAAGAGATGAATACAGTAAGCAGATTCAGAAGGATGTAGGTTGCAGTAGTTGCAGTAGTAAGGGGAGATGAAGAAGCTTGCACAGGATAGAGTAGCATGTAGAGCTGCATCAAACCAGTCTCAGGACTGAAGACCGCAACAACAACAACAAACACACTATTTTATTTGAACTAGCAGCTGAGGCGTAGGAAATACTTTGGAGGACGTCTTCTATTCCATTCTCCGACATGAACGAAACAATTCATAGGTTTACTAATAAATCTACTCAACTAAATGACAAATATGCCCCCCTAAAGACCGGAAAAATAAGAAGGAAACCTGTGTCTTGGTTAAGTATAAACCAAAACAGCTCATGAATCTCAAAGACCCTGCATATTGGGCAGACAAATTACGTCCTCTGAAAATCGTATTACTTACAAACAAAAGCGGGACATAGACTATGATAAATGCAAAAGTCAGGCATGTGCATACATTAACCGACAACAGCTGCCCTGGATAGCTTGGTATACCCAAAAGTAAAGCTGCAGCTGAACCCATTGTCTCACCTGATTAATAGAACGAGTACTTCAGATTACCTACATCTACAATGGAATCCCAAAACGAAACAGACTCATTGATTGGTTCAACGGGGCAAAAGAGTGTACCCACGAGAAGTTCGATCTAAAGCACGTTACTTCCTGTAGTAGTAATTGTTGTTGTTGTGGTCTTCAGTCTAAAGACTGGTTTGATGCAGCTCTTCATGCTATTGTATCCTGTGCAAGCCTCTTTATCTCTGAGTAACTACTCCAACCTACATCCTTCTGGATCTGCCTAGTGTATTCATTTCTTGGTCTCCTTCAACGATTTTTACAATCCACGCTTCCCTCCAGTACTGAATGGCGATCCCTTGATGCCACAGAGCGTGCACTACCAACCGATGCCTTCTTCTAGTCAAGTTGTGCCACAAATTTCTCTTCTCCCCAATTCTATTCAGTAGTTCCTCATTTTTTTGTGATCTACCCATCCAATCTTCTGCATTCTTCTGTAGCACGACATTTCTAAAGCTTCTATTCACTTCTTTTCTAAAATGTTTTTCGTCCACGTTTCACTTCCACACGTGGCTACACCTCTACAAATACTTTCAGAAAAGACTTCCTGACAGTTAAAACTATACTCGATGTTAACACATTTCGCTTCTTCAGCGACGCTTTCCTTGCCATCGCCAATTTACATTCCCTCTCTACTTCAACCATCCTTAGTTATTAAGCTGCCTAAATAGCAAAACTCATCTAATACTTAAAGTGTCTCATTTCCTTATCTAATTCCCTCACATCGCAAGATTTAATTCTACTACATTCCATTATCCTCGTTTTGCTTTTGTTGATGTTCATCTTATAATCTACTATCAAGAGACTGTCCATTACGTTCAACTGTTCTTCCATATTCATTGCTGTCTCTGACAGAATTATAATGTCAATTTTTTTTAAATTCCTGTCTTTGATCACAATATAAATAACAAAGACCGGAACAAAAGAATAGTTGACAGTATTTTATCACTGTTCACATTCGCGATTTGTCGCAACAGGTGGAATTACAACGTCATTGGCAAACCTCAAGGTTTTTATTTTTTCTCTCTGGATTTTGATTCCTACTCCAAATTTTTCTTTGGTTTCCTTTACTGCTTGTTCAACGTAGAGATTGAATAAAACAGGGGATACGTTAAACCCTGTCTCACTGCCTTCTCAACCACTGTTTCCCTTTCGTGTACCTCGACTCTTATAACTGCCTTCAGGTTTTTGTACAAATTGTAAATAGCCTTTCGTTCCCTGTTTTTTTCACCCCGGCTACCTTCAGAATTTGAAAGAAATTATTCCAGTCAACGTTGTCAAAAGCTTTCTCTAAGTCTACAAATGCTGTAAAGGTAGTTCGCCTTTTCTTAACCTAGCTTCTAAGATAAGTTGTAGGGTCAGTATTGCCTCGCGTGGTCTTCCATTTCTATTTAATCCAAACTGATCTTCCCCGAGGTCGGCTTCCACAAGTTTTCCCATTCGTCTGTAAGGAATTCGTGTTAGTATTTTGCATCCGTGACTTATTAAACTGATAGTTAGGTAACTCTCACACCCGTAACCAACTGATTTGTTTGGAACTGGAATTATTATATTCTTCTTGAAGAGTGAGGGTATTTCGTGTTTTTCATACATCTTGCCCACCAGATGGAAGAGATAGGTGATGGCTGTCTCTCCCAAGGCTGTCAAAAGTTCTAACGGAATGCCATCTACTCCCGGAGCGTTGTTTCTTCTTGGGTGTTTCAGTGCTCTGTCAAATTCTTCTCACAGTCTAATATCCCCCATCTCATCTTCATCTACGTCCTCTTCTATTTCCATAATACTGCTCTCAAGTACATCACCCTTGTATAGACCCTCTATATGCCCCTTCCAACTTTCGGCTTTCTCCTCTTTGCTCAGGACTGGTTTACCATCTGAGCTCTTGATATTTACGCAGGTGGTTCACTTTTCTCCAAAGGTGTCTAATTTTTCTGTAGGTGGCGTCTGTTTTGCTCCTAGTGATATATGCTACTACATCATTACATTTGTCCTCTAGCCATTAGGCTTAGCCTATTTGCACTTCCTGTCGACATCACTTTTGAGACTTTTTTTATTCCTTTTCAGCTGCTTCATTTACTGCATGTTTATATTTTCTACTTTCATCAGTTCAATTCCCTGCATCTAACTATTTTCTCGAAAACACGTAACGAAATTTACTATCTGACATTTACTGCACAGTCCTGACTGCACCACTACATGGACTACTCCTGTCGGCATAGACTAACCGTTTTACGTCCATGCGTCCACCCTTCAACTCTCGACATGCTTCTCACGGGAAAAGAAGCATTAAATGACTTGCTCTTGTCACATGTACTTCGAGGTACTGACCAACCTAAAACATACTACACCTACAAGGATACTCAGGAAGCCATCATACAGCGGAGGACACCCTGCACCACTACGAGTCACATCCCTTCCTGTTCTACACGGTAACAGAGCGAAGGAAAAACAATTGTCTATATGGCTCGATATGTGCCCTAGTACCTCATATATTATATTTATGGTTCTTACGCGCAATGTATTTTAGCGGCAGTCAGCTTCAATCGCCAGTTCTCCAAATTTTCTCGGTAGTATTCGAATTCGGCTTCCCTCCAGGGACTGCCAATTGAGCCTCCAAGCATCTCTGTAACACTTACGTCTTGTTCGAACCTACCGGTAACTAATTCAGCAACTTGCTTCTCAATTGTTTCGATGTCCTCATTCAATCCAACCTGGTGCGGATCCCAGACACTGGAATATTGCTCAAGCATAGGTCGCACCAGCGTCCTATATGGTGCCTTCTTTACAGATGAACCACATTTTCCTAAAATTCTCCCAATAAACCGAAGTCGACCATTCACCTCCCCTACCACAGTTCTCACATACTCGTTCTACTTCATATGGCTTTGCAGTGTTACGCCCAGACACTTAAACGACGTGACTTTGTCAAGCAGGACACTAGTAGTACTGCATCCGAACATTACAGGTTTGCTCCTCCTCATTAAGTTACATTTTTTCACGTTCAGAGTTGGTTGCCATTCATCGTATCGAATGCAAATTTTGTCTTCGTCGTCCTGCAGATCCCTACGCTCACTCAACTTTGACACCTTTGCGTACGTCGCAACGTCATGAGCAAACAGCCGCAGAGTGCTGCCCGCCCTCTCATCCAAATCATTTATGTGTACAGAGAGCAAAAGCGATCCTATCAGTCCTGACCATACCCTTGCCTCTGATGAAAACTCGCCTTCTAGGACAACTGACTGGAATCTACAACTCAAAAAGTCTTCGAACAACTCACACGTCTGTGAACCTATTGCATATAATCAAACTTTCGTTAACTGCCGGCAATGGGGCGCCGTTGTCGAATGCTGTCCGGAAATCTACGAATACGGAATCTGCCTGTTGCATCTCATCCATAGTTCGAAGTATAATATGTAGTAAGAGGGGAAGCTGAGTTTTGCACTAGCAGTGCTTTCTAAAACCATGCTAATTGGTGGCCATAAGCTTCTCGGTGTCAAGAAAATTTATAATATTCGAACTGCCAATACTCCTAATACCTACAATCATTAATCCGCAAGTGAAGTAAATACTGATATAATCTTGTTCAGTTCACTGTCCTCGTCGCCAATAAAAATGTCTCCACTCATACCCTAACACTTTGGACATGTATACATATATTTAATAAAGTTAATGGGTCTACTGGATGAGATCAAGGAAGATACAAGTAAATGAAAGAAAATGTCACAAATTTCCCTTTGTACCACTATATTCATTTTAAGAGAGTGTCAGAATTCCTAAAAGATTTTCGCCGATATTGTTCCATGTCACTGCATCTTCATCGATATAAGGGCTGTTTTTCCAGCCTCCAAACGGTAACGAAATTCGAACTACAATGAAAGTCCGTTGAAGCATCGTGCAGATGCGTTGCGCGATATCTCTGGAATGCCGGTTTATCGCGTTAGGTCACGTCGTACTTTTCAGTCCTGAGCGCACGGTGAGCACCTAAAGAAGCCAACAACCAAGGACTCTTCTGACAAGAGTGAAACGCATGTCGGATTTCGTCTGATTTCATGTAGCCCCTATAACATAGCTGTTATGCGTCTCCTTCTTCATGACAGTTCTATGCCTCATAGTGCACGGCCACTGAGGACGCCCGTGTAGCGTTTTCGGTGGGAAGTATTCCAACACCCACAATGCATCCTGGACTTCATTCCCTCTGATTTTCATAGCCTCGCTCATACGAATCGCTACCTGCCAGGTTAGCCGAGAGCGCTAATGCACTGCTTCCTGGACTCGGCCAGGCGCGCCAGCCCCGGATCGAATCCGCCCAGCGGATTACCGTCGTTGGCCGGTGTGTCGGCCAGCCTGGATGTGGTTTTTAGGCGGTTTTCCACATCCCGCTAGGTGAATACCGGGCTGGTCCCCTCCTTCCGCCTCAGTTACACGACTCGCAGACATCTGAACGCGTTCGCACTATGCCATGGATTACACTAGACGCAGACAGCTGAGGTACACTAATTCCATCCCCGGGGGTATGGGGTGGCGGTAGGAAGGACATCCGGCCACACCTTAAAAACTAACCTTGCCAAATCCGTTCCTAACGGTGCCGACCCTGCGAAACTGCGGGACAAGGCACCACCAAAAGAAAGAAAGAAAGAAAACTCATACGAATTGCTGGCTATAAGGATAATATTTTGGCACAGACAGAAAGCAGTGGATGAGCGTAGAGAATTGGCGAAAGCACAGGCGGCCACCTTCTATGATTGGGTATTGGATCCTTGGTACTGCACCGCGACAAACGTCTAATTCACAGTAGAGGCTATGTAGAGACGTAGCTGGGAGTTGTGGTTTCTATTTCGTGACCGATTCGAGGTTTAAAAAAAAATAGCCTTCAAGAGTGTGTATTTATTCCTTATCATAGGGTAAGCCTCCTACCTATACTAAATCCATCCCCATAGCGGTATTTTTCCCACGTATCATATGTGAGAATCTTTGGGCGAAGCGTTATAAAGTAAGAGATAGAAACATAATTGACGATGAGAGACATTCTCAGATAACCTAACTGTTGATGAGTCTGTGTCCTCGAAGTCTTTCGATGTCCAACGCACGCCCCATGCCCTGCTGAGTGTGTATCCCTGGTCTCTGTTGAAATTGTTGTTGTTTAACCGAATCTCGGCCGCTTCATTTATAACAGAGTGCCAATATGTAGACGCATGAGCCAACACTTTTGTATTTTCGAACTGTATTTTATGTCCGTTTTCTAGGCAATGCTCCACTATGGCCGACTTGTCAAGCTCCCTTTGTTTTATATGGCGCTTGTGCTCAGTACAACACTTCGCAACCGTGAGAATTGCCTGTCCAATGTACATGCTGCCACATTCACAGTGTACACCATACACACCGGACACTCGAAGAGCAATGTCGTCCTTAACAGGGCGCAACATATCTCGTATCTTGGGGGTGGGCCAGAACACTGGTCTTAGCCCATTTTCCTGCAGCAGACGTCCTAACTTACAGCTAGTCGCTCCACAGTATGGCAGGATTACAGTTCGTTTGGCCTCTTCTTCTGATTCGCCAGGTGTCTTTGAAAGCGTTTGCGATGTCTCTTTCGCTGTATCCATTTTCCACGAAAACACGTTTTAAGTTCTGCAATTCAGACTGTTGGTGGTCGTCGTCAGAGATAATCTTGGCTCTATGAACCAACGTGTTCAGGACAGCATTTTTGTGTTCAGGGTGGTGGAAACTATTGGCGTTCAAGTACCGATCGGTGTGTGTTGGTTTCCGATACACTGAATGACCAAGCTGGCCTCCTGCCTTCCAACAATTTCAACAGAAACCAGAGATACACACTCAGCAGGGCATGGGGGCGGGCGTTGGACATCGAAAGAAAACAGAGACAGATGCGCGACGCGGGAGCGGCAGTTTCAAAAGTGGCGCCTGCCCCTGGCGCCACCTGACGTCACCGGTGCTGCCACGGGCAATAATAGCTCCGCTAGCTGCCCGCGCCACATTGGATCTATCTGATTGGCTGCTGATGATGTCATCATGCCTATATAACCGAGAGACCGTAACAGCCCCGGCAGTCAGTGAACTCCTGACGACGATGGCGGAGATGGCCATCGAAAGCTCGAGCATTTTATTCAAATTGACGCGGCTGGAAAACCGAGAACGTTTTATTCATGTTGATGAGTCTGTTCGCGAAAAGCAGAGAACCCAGATTCGGACTCAAGTCGACGTAGTCGTCTACAAAATTTCGTCATCCAAATTCAAAATCCTCAGATGAGTGCATTTGCCTCGAAGTAACGTTGTGTGATTTACCCTATGCGATGTGGCTGCAGACCCAGTAACGAAGACTGCTCGCTGAACGTTGGGCATGTAAGTGCGGGACATTTATACAGGGTGAACCAGAATTCCGATGACCAACTTTGAGACGCTGTTCAGGGACATCATCTGAGTATTTCAGTGTGAGGGACCCCCAGAGTAATCGTATCACTATAATTGATTAGCTTTGTTCTTACCATCACTCTTGTGTGTCGAAAAACCTTCACAAAGGAGAAGTTCGTCTGCGTCCGTGGATCACCTCCAACGAGAGTGTCTGCACGTTCCAACACGGCAGGAATCACAGCTTGCGGCCGGCCGGCACGCTATCGACGAGACAGGTCTGCGCGTCCTTGCGATGATGCCAGACGCCTCGGCTAACGACTTGGCGTGCTTTTGTGCCCTTCCAGGTCTCCATAGACGTTCTGCAAGCGTCTGTGAATATCTGCAATGCTCTGGTTTTCGGTCAAAAGAAATTGAATGATAACTCTCGGCTTGGAACGTACCACCGGTACAGGCACAGTACGTATAGCGCTGCCATATGTCGGAAATCATGAAACTATAGGGGCTGAAGCAAAAATATACCAAGATGTTCTATATCAAATTTCACAGTTTTTCAACCGTATCTGGCAGAGAGAAAAAAGTGTGTTGCATTACTTACTGAATGCTCCTCGTACAGAAGTGGTGCGAAAGTAACCCTAGACAACCTCTGAAAATTTGTTGGTGGAATTCTGTTTCACCCTTTACACCGTATACTCATATTTTCCATTCCCTGTTTGTTTTATTTTACAGGCCTGTGACGAATCGGACAGATGGAAGACATTACAGCGAGGACAACCGGATCCGAAACCGTTGAGAGAAGGACAGTCAGTAGCTGATGTGGAGTTCCAGCCGCGTGAACTTTGACTTCCCTGTTTTATTTCCAAATATTCTTGCACGTGAAGTGAATAAAGCACTGAAAACAATTTATTGCGTCTTTTTAATGAGTACAGTACTCCCATTCGTATCGTTCGTTCCAAGTTCGATCCGATTAAGCCAGAGGTCTGTCTTTGTTGGTGAATAATTTACGGTACTGGAAGACCTTGACCTTATAGTAAACGTGGAACACGATTGTCTCCATACATTCTTCACTGCAGGGAACAGTAACTGACACTGTGCTGGTTAATGGGAGAAACGAATTTCAGACTTTTATTGGTCAGTTCCCTCACAGGTGGATAAATCTGGATTTAGGAACGAGGAAGTTATGACGATACGCTTAAGAACGGCAGTAACAGTAAGTACAAATCAGGACACTGTCATAAAATTTGGATACCTATTATGAACGTTCGGCAGGGTATAACAGCGCAAGATAATTGAAAGTCTCAGACCATATGTATTCGCTGTAAGTAAACACGGTAACACGGTAGTATTGAAGAATAAAGTAAAAATGTACGACGGGCGTTCAGTAATTAACGCAACACATTTTTTCTCAGACAGTTACAGTTGAAAAAAAGTGGAATTTGTTGTGGGACGTCATGGAATATTCCCGCTTCAGCCCCTATGGTTTTATGAAGTGTGTCGGAGCTGATCGTAGTATTCAAACTAAGGACTGTAATGGAGGTGTGTTCCAGGTAGATAGCTGTCATTGAGTTTCTTTTGGCGGAAAACCGGGCCGTCACAGACATTTACAGGCGCTTTCAGAAATGTCTACGGAGACTTGCGTTGAACAAAAGAACGGCGAATCGTTGGGCGAGGCGTCTGTCATCATCTCAACCAGGTCGCTGAACTTTGTCACACGCCATGAAACATGGGTTCATCGCTTCGAACCCGAAATAGAAACGGCAATCTATGTAGTGGCGCCACACTACCTCTCCTCTGAAGAAAATGTTCAGCCGATAAAGTCACGGCCACGGTCTTCTGTCTGATGTTCTCCCCCGTTGTGCAACGATCAACTCTGAAGTGAGTTGAAGAAACGACTCCAGCGTGTTCGCCGCCACAAAAATGCAAACTTGCTTGTCTTTTCCATTACGAGACACGGCCTCACACAAGTCTGCGCACGCGAGAGGGGCTCACAAAACTTCACTGGACTGTTCTTCCTCATCCACCCTACAGCTCGGATCTCGCACCTCCAGACTTCCTTTCGTTTGGCCCAATGAAGGGTGCACTTCGAGGGAAGCAGTACAACGGTGACGGGGAGGTTACTGATGCAGCAAGAGTTTGGCTCGGAGGGCAACCGATAGGGTGGTATCATGCGGCCGTAGAGACTCTCGCAGTAAAGTAGCGTAAGGTCGCCGCTTCGACCGGAAATCATGCTGAAAAATGAGGTTTTGTAGGCAAAAATGTTGGAATAACATGTTGTATTGGAATGCTGAATAAAACCTAGCTACTTTCAGAAAGAAAGAGTTACATTACTTATTGAACCCCTATCGTATGTCAAGAGACAAGAAGATCAAAGACATGGACGTAGTTATCTTCTTCTACTACTCATCTCTCATATTGACGAAGAAACGGGAAATAAGAGAAACTGAGACCACAGTTCTATTGTAAAAGGTACCTACGATGAAATTTGCTGATGACGTGTCTATAGAATTCTTCGCTACAGAACTATTCGATCAGTTCCCTCTAATGAAATTCTACCAAGTAAAGAAACTGGACTGTAAACAAAACAATGTCGAAAGTTTCTAAGAGAAAAAGAAATGAGATAAGCGACGAAGTTCAAATGTAAGTATTCTGCTACCTTAGGAGCAAAACAAGAGACATGATTGTGACAAGGTCAACATAATAAACAGTCTAGCACTGGCAAAGAGTGGAATTCTGAACGAGAAAACTTTATTAGTACCACACATAGGCATTAATATGAGTATGAAATTTACGAGAATGTAGGTCTGTAGCACAGAAACATATGGGAGAAACATCCGGACTGTGGTAAAGCTGGAGAAGAAGAGAAGCGATATCATTATGTGTGGTGATATGGAATGGTTCAGAAAATAATAGGTGGAGTGATAATGTAAATTAAGAGGTTCTATGCAGAATCGGCGAGCAAAGAAGTATGCGAAAGGACCTAATTACAGTTAGTTGACACACGTCATGGACACTCATAATATCGTGCCGGACCTTCTTTCACATATGTAGTGCAGCAACTGGACGTGACGTGGACTCAACATGTCGCCAGAAATCGTCTGCATAAATATTGAGCCATACTGCCTCTATAGCCGTTCATAATTGTGAAGGTTTTGCTGGTGCAGGATTTTATGTATGAGCTAACCTCTTGTTTATGTGCGTAAACGTTCGACGAGATTGATGTCGGGCAATGTGGGTGGCCAGATCATTTGTTCAAATTGCCCAGAATGGTCTTGAAAACAGGTGTGAACAATCGTGGCCCTGTGACATGGCGCATCGCTGATTGCTAACACGAAGTCCGTGAATGCCTCCAGATTGCCTCAAAATAGAAGAACATACAAAGTAACCATTTACAGTAAATGATCGTTCAGTAGGACAAGAATACTGGTCCATTGCATGTAACCACAGCTCATACCATTATGAAGCAGCCACCAGGTTGCAGAGTGTCTTGTCAACAACTTGAATCTATGATCCCATGGTGCCGGCGCCACACTCGAACCCTTCCACCAGCTCTTACCAGCAGAAATCCGGACTCAACTGAGCAAGACACCCAGACAGGCACTACAGTCGATGTTTTGCTCTTAGCTTAGCTACTCATATCGGCCGTCTGCTGCCATAACGCAATTTTCTGCAGTGTTATGTAAACTGTTGGTAATTGCTGATTGCTTGAGGTGGTTTATCTCATCCTGAACCAACTCGTTATTTTGTAACACCCTCTGTTATGCTACGATAGACTTTCGTATTGTTTTCTGTTGTGTACTATTCCCTGGAAAAACAGAATTGCTACAGTGATAAAAAAAGAGAAAAAAAAAACTCTACTGTCGTGTACACAAATACTCAACAACGAATGAAATCCACATAGAACCCGTACTGTTATGCCAACTGTTTACTTAATAAAGTAATGGATGATCATCACACTACTCAAAATTTCACAAACTGAACATAAAACTGTGAATGAATTGCTTGAAAAAGAAGTACAACATTAGTAGAATTAACGCAGCGCTAATTTTTGCTTTCGATACATCCAGCACAATCTCACTACGCATTACCAAAAGAACCAACGAGCTGTACTGCCGATGTCGCCATGTGTGAGTTTCCCAGTATGTATTTCTATATGAAATTTAGCCCAAATTTACCTCCACTCTACAAAAAGTCTATGTATTACCAACACTATGTACCCCCAAACAGGTATCCAACTTAAGCTTGTATTTTACCCTTTGACTGAATAGAACCTAATTTGAATTGAACTGTAGCTGATCTCAGTAAAATTTGCTTGATATTAAATGAGCAACTGAACTAAACAGTTATCTGGCCCTAATAAAAATTTTCACTTACCTAGCATCTTGACAACATTTTCTCACATTTCTCGAAAGCACAACCAGCAACAGCAAGCAAGCAGCGGCTAATATAGATTTCTGTTTTTAAATGGAATTTCCAAAGAGCATCCAAACTGTTGCATACCATATGGTGCAATGTCGTAATGCATAATGATAAACCTGCTTTAAACAATGGCATGGGGAGAGCAACTATTCCTACGAAATGATATTCCAATTCAACAATTTTAGAAAGAAGTATGTATTCAGAAAAGTAGAGAAAACTTCGTGTATTCTTCACATGTAACATTGATTTGAATAATACTATGCTTATCAAAGTGAACCAGAATTTAATAAGGGTACAATGTTGACAGAGAATATCTATAAAAATGAAACAGCTTAATCAGCTGATAAGTTAATGCATCACTTGAGGACGTCAGCTCTGAGCAAGTGAACAAAGATAACTTGCTGACAATAATCCCATCAAGGTATATGTGCCTATCACTACATACATCATATTAATCCTTGCTATCCTGTACAATAAAGCTTTCATCATCTAACAGATAAACTCACAAGTCAATACAGCACTAATGAATATGTCCATCGCCTACCACACTTCAGCTAAGAAGGTATCAGACTGCACAGAGGCAAAGACTGTGCCACAACAAGGCCAAAGATTGTTTAACAGTAACATAACTTGCTCTCTCTCTGATGTGCACATTGGTAACTTACGCAGATCAATATGACATTCTCACCTTATATATCCTTCCCCTTCCATGAGTAGAGTTTTGTATTTGGGTCATTTCAGACAGGAATGGAACAAGGACAAAATTCAAAACATTATGGAGAGGAACGTACCAAAGATGTTACAAATACAAATAGAAAAACAGCTGTACAAGGATGTGAGTTAAAAAACTGTAAGTATAAAATATATACAAAATTCAAGAACATGTTAATGAAGAAATCAATAGAATTCAGCACACGTAGGTCTAATGACGTTTACGAGAACGTTCTGTACAAGGTTATTTTTAAGTATATATATATATATATATATATATATATATATATATATATATATATATATATATATATACGACATTTGTATTTCAGGTAGTGGTATTCGTGGTCTATACTGTTTTTCATATCAACAGTAAGTTTGTTACAGAGTCTATATCACACAAGATCTACATTTCTGAGACATAGTCACATATGGCAGTAGTAGTTTGCACAATGTAAGTAGATAGAACAGTGTCCTTGTCATAAACGACCAAGCATTCGTTAGGTCTTAGCGATTATGTCACTGTTTCGGAAAATTATGTGGAGATAGACTGAGTGAGACTAAGCACAGTTCTGAGGTGACAACCCCATACATGCACAAACAGTGAAATAAGTAGTATTTTCTGCTTGAAGCAGACTGTACATCCAGTGATGCCTTAAAAGCATATCTTGTAGTAGCGAAGAATTCCTTATAAAAGTCAGTTGCAGCTTGTATCAGTGAAGTATGGCAACATTTAGCAGCCAATATTTCAGTATATAATCAGTAGACATATTTCTTCTGTTCTGCATCTTTTCAAGTCTCAATCATTTATGGTGAATGGTCAATCAGTTACAATTTGATACATATGCAATATATAGTTACCAATATTGAGACAGGAGTAATAAGATTTCACATAGTCATACATATGGACAGCATGTGTAGTGTAGTGGAAACAACAGATGTCAACGTCTTTAAAAAGCAAGAAAAAATGGCATAACGCTTTACAATAATGAATTACAGAAAAATCAGACAAGTAAATCACGTGAAACAGTGTGCAGTAACAGACATGCTAAGAAACAATTATTATATGTGTACAGAATGACCCACAGAAAATCCTAAATCTATTCAAATAAATAAATATGCATGTTCATTAGTAAAGTACACAAAAGCATACGGGGTAAGGTAGAAAAGACAGGTAAGGACAGTGATCATAGACAAGAAATAAACACATGATGATAGTGGCCATATGCACATATAAGGAGAACACGAACACATAATTAGGAAAAACAGACATTAGAGAGTAACCAAGGTGCACATCAAAGAATACACTTTGTAGTCAGCTAATCATCAGTCTATTATTATACTTAATGTGGTCAATAATGAGCGTTGTGTCCAGTTAGTTTTCATCCTTTAGTTTGTGCACCTTCTAATCCTTTCATCTGTAATTTTATCAACTTCCAACGTATACAACTCTTTATGTCTTTGCTTCTTTCTGTCATATATTTAATACAATGTTATAAGTTCATATTATATACTTCTATTGCTGTGCATAACCATTTCTTATCTGATATTTGCCCTATATGACCATTTAGTCTCAGATTCTTTGCTCATATGTATTCTACATAACTTCCTTTCTTACCTTTTTCTCTTTGCTTCCTCCTTACACATCTTTCATGACTCGTGAGGGCTCACTAGTGTACTACAGTTAACGTAATTATTATAATAATGACATCACTTCCTATATTAACAATTTATACAGAGAATATGCATTATAAAGAAACTCAATAAATGACATAATTGTAAAGACAAATTCAACCTGAAAATTCATTGAGCTAAAGTAATGCATATTGTTATGTTGCATCATATGTAAATACAAGCATACAATTTCTCTGCAATTCCACACAATTTTGTAGAAAAATATATATAAAAGAATATTATCCCATGTGATGACAAAAATAAGAAAGCTGGAAAGTTAAACAAAAAGTCATCGTTAGTATCTCACATACTTCATGCATCTCATTTCTCTTATTGCTTTTTTTTCTTATACTTAGTAGATTGTCCATCTGTATCACACCTTGCAAGCTGTGAATTTCATCTTCACTTCCAAATTTCCCAAAAATCTAGTCTGATGGACGATATTGTTATGACGTCGTTTCATACGTATGTGAAGTTTATCTGTTAGAGAAAGACAAGGCAGATTAGTTTTACAGAATTCAATAGAAGTTAAATTTTGCTTGCATATAACTATATACAAATCAGAAAAGGAAAAAAAAGTCATTCATCAGTATTAACAACAAAACACACAGTACCACAAAGCCCAGTCACATAATTGAATGAGGTACCATATGCTAAAAGAATGTGTCATGGTACACAGTAACAATCTATGTTGAATCGGATCTTTGTAAAACTTTTTCATGCAGTAATGGGAACAAAAACGTACACTTCCCGAAGCACTGTACAGTTTGCATGACTGTTACATGTTTTGTTGTTCCAGTGAAGAAAATGACCTTGTATGTTATGTAAAAGGTTGAATAATTTTAATCACATAATTATAAACACACCAAAGAAATAACTGTGTTGTCCTGAGTCATGTGACCTATATTTACTATTTTCATCAAGCCACATCTTTTCAAAAACTTACCTTTTCCGCTTATAAATAGAAAATGCATCGACATGAGATAAAACTGGCAATAACAAGAAACAGGGTCCCTATACCCTAACCATTACTCACTTACTCTTTCTCTACATTAATCATCATAATCATTCCCTCTTTCTATTACAGTCTGCATCATAAATCTTATAATTATCATCTAGTGTACTTAGCCAACATCAGTCTCATTATCCTGTTACAACATAAATCATATTCGCTGTCTTTGTCTCAGAATACGCTTCAAATAACAATTTCCGCTGTTTTAGTCTACTTATTTCCACATAAACGACACCTCGAAGCTATAACTGTGACTATTTCGCTTCGGTAGACAAAACTGGACTACCTCACAAGAGATAATGAAAAGCTTCTATCATCACAGTACATCATCAAAGTCCAGACAACACAGTTACCGTCGTAATAACCTGTCTAACTCGTCCAAAGTGGTAGGAAATGTTGCATGTCCCTGTATTATCATCAAGGTGTATAGCAAAAAAATATTTCCCAGGTGAACAACACATTGCTGATAACCTGTGTATGCTCTCAGAACTGTTTAAAAAATACTGTCAAGGTTCATTTTATTAGAAATTAATTGTTCTTATTCGGTTTCTAGATGAAATTTCGAAGTTGGTAACAGTTTGTTTAGGCTACACCTCGTGGCAGCAAATCACTACATTTGTTGCACGACAAATGAAGTTTGTTGCGCAACAAAAGTCGCCTTATTCTTGTCAAAAGTTGCCTGCCGTGCGACGGGAGACGCTCTGGCATGCAGTGCAATAGCATTATTTGTAGGTAACTGTTGCTGTGCACTGTAATATTTTAGAAATAGCTGACACATAGTTCTATTATCAGGGTACAACTTTAGTAAATAGAATTATGCTATATACCATGAATGAGACTTTATATCGATTTCCTGATCCCTTTCATCGTGAAAAGTATATGCACAACTTGTGTTATTACAAAAGTACTCTGCTGGAAACTGCGATGCATTGTTTGTCAGAATAAATAAACAGTTTATTTCTTCTTCTTGTTAGAGATCTAGTCCTGAAATGTTAATGAAAATGACTTACCTTCCACTTCTATTCCTACTTCAGCGTCACTAAAATTCAAAATGGCTTTGTATTTGTTTAGAAAATCTACTCCTAATATTGTTTCGATGAACAAGAGACAAACAGTCAAGAAATTCATTGAAAATTTACAGCCTTGACACAAAGTCTAAATTGGTTAGAAGCTTCACATCAACACTTTTTCCAGAAATAGCTCCTTGTATTTTAACCTCACGTGAAGACAAAGTTGGATAATCTGTTTTCGGCGGGGCGGTTTAGAAAATGAGTCGTCTGTGTTTGTTCACTGTCTCTCGTCGTACTGTTCACTATAAAAGTTCCATCTACCTCAGTACGGCGTCAGATCACCAACCCGTTTCTCTGCATACGTAGATACTGTTCAGACGATGTTAAAAGCAGTGTTTAAGAAAAACACCGTCAATACTTACGTTTGGAAAGTCAGCGTAAAATCTGGCGGCAAGCTATGCCGTAATATCTTATAACACAGTTTTCGGGTGAAGGGCGATTGCTTCATCTCTTTAGAAAAATGACAAAATTCTGCGGCGAGTTCTTTTACTTCTTTAGGTTCAAAATTAAACACTCGCCATCAGCCCGAATTTAATTAACGACTAACATCACAGTCCTCAGCTCACAGTTCATGCAACCCAGTACACACGCTGGGCAGCCAGAAATGTACGTAAGTCAAACCTGAATCGTTACACGATCTACAGTCAGTACTCTGCTACAATATATGAGTTTCACTTTCGGTCCTTTTCAGCGGATTTCGATTAACAGGAATTGCTCGCCGACTATTCCATAAACGGGTATAAAACATGCCACGCGGAATTCTACAACGACCGAAAGTTCACACGCATTTATCTTTCCAACAGATCACTTCACAATGCTCAGGTTTTCACAGTGTGTCCGTAAACGCAACTGCTTTCGCGGCAATATAATCCGGACTCGAGAAACCAGTAACTTCTTCATTTTACTCATAATGCAGATGGACACGTCCAACATGACCTGCAAGTCGGATAGCTAGCCAGCGACTGACTCACTGCCATTCCTTCCAGAGTCTATAGCTACTTGCAGTGTGCGGTAAATGCTTAACGCTGATGGTTGTTCAAAATGAACAGCCAATCAAAACAATCCTCTGAGTTCTTTCTATCGGTAAAACTGTCTTACGCCAATCAATATTCACAGATGCATTTACGTCACTTCATCGTGCAAATATTAATAAAATGTTAAAAAAAGAGACGAAAAGAAAACTAATATTGAAATAACTTTAGAAAACTATTGTTCTGTAAACAGCTATTCTAGCTACCTTCTTATAAAAGCAATTACCCTTGGACATACATGATTAGCAAGGTGGGGAAATTACATGTTTCATTGCAACTTGCTCGCTTAATACTTTCCCATGATACAGTTATATAAGGTTTAACCTGAGATAATGTTGAATTTTTAATTATGTCCCCCATACACACTCTCACTCATTCTCATTTACTCACATAGCAACACATCAAATAAATACTGATCTTTTCTGAATTTTATATTACGAAAATGAGATATAGTTAACCATTTTAATTATGAAAATTCAAACAAATTGACCTTACATTTTGTGAATTTCAGTAATAATTCCAAATGATACTAAAAGAGAAACTGTTATGAATCATAACTGACTCTAATTTTACAAGTGTTGGTTTGGGGTGTTTTAGGTAATTTTCTCTAACCCTGAAAGTATCTCAGCTAGATAGCTGAGATTTTAACACAACCTTCTTTTTAATAACAAAGGGCGGTATATTGACTTTTTACTAAATTGAATGATATTTAATACAGTTTATTTAGATTCTTAGAGGCTTGAATATTCTGTCCCTCTAATTGATACAGGCTAGGCTAGGCTAGTGACTGGTGTGAATTAGTCACGCTACGATACAAGTGGCTGTTTCTATTACCGCCAAGGGCTCCAAAGCTACGAGCCGTACTGCAAAGTAGTGCAATAAATGCTATTGCGTATTAACTTGCAATGTTACACACCCCCTAAGAACATAAAATTTCTCTTGAGTATATTTTACGGTTCATATTGCCATAAATGTTATTTAAGAATGATTTCGATAGCCACACAGACACTGTCAAATCTAAATTGTTCTTACTAAAATCTATGTTGAAGTCTATGTTGAAGTCTTTCTCAAATAAACAAAATACCTAGGATTACTTTATAACATTATATACAGTTACATCAATAGTTATTAGCTAGGGATTGATGGTATACAGTAAATTCTTATACCAAAAATTTTCAGTTCTTTTCTCCTACAATCCAATGCTACAACATTTTCTCTCAATTTAAATTTACAAAACATTCATATAAGGAAAGCTTTACATAACGTGTTGAAACAACAGTCTCTTTTCTAATCAAACTTTTACATTTTCCACATAATATTTAACCACAAATAATAATTCTATTTTGTTGCTTAAGTAGCGCCCAAAAACTTTATTGAAATACAATTCAGGCACTACAAATGGTGTCCTTTCCTAAACCTTATGCAGCGATGTGGGGATTGTTTCTAATTTTAACACTGTTCTAACAAAAAATTTGGGGTTTCGACTACTTTCACAGACGAAGCAAATAGGTATGGATCACAAACACTTACACCTTGATCACATAAAGGCTCGTCACTGGACTACAGCAGCCAGCTTTGTCTGAACATCGGGTTCTCTCTCACTTCCAATCCGGTTCTGTCACCTTTTTTCGTACCTGCTATATACAGTAGCCCTAAGTATCCATCCTTAGTATTTACACCCTAACCTAACAGACACATTTGTTCCTAATAAATAATATTTCTCAGAGCTTGACTCCCAGATTCAGAAATAAAAATGTCTTCAAAGAACTTTTTCATAACTTTTTTTTCAAAATTTTATTGCAGTAACAGGTTCACTTTACTCAAAACTCCTTCTTAGGCAAATTCATACTCGTTATTGATCCAACATTTCTTTACATTTAGTATTAACTAACTCAGTGAAAAATGAATTAACTGCCTCCCTGATATCTTTAACAGTACCTGAAATTAGCGCAACTACTGAATTCTTTTTCCAAAATCTGTTTTAATCATTAAGCAAGTTACTGTTACAAATATTGCTGATTCAAAATTTTACTGTTTCTTTCTTACTTTCTTTCAGAAAAATTTACTGTTTAACTTTATGGAAATAAGTTATTATACACCAAGAAAGAAAAAAATTACATCATTATTAAATATGTTGAAAATAAATTTCTGCCACCATCTGTGGCTCTGAAAAATATCATTATACATCATATAAGAGAATGCAAAACCATTAAATACCCTGAAAATTATTCTGGCCACTTTCTGCAGTTCTCCAACTCCTCCTATATACATTATGTAAAAAGAGAAAATCATTTTATAAAATTACTGAAAATTACTCTATCTTACGTACTACTATACGCAGAGAATACATAATGTATAGAAAATACTAAACATGACTCATGCCAGCTTCCGTGGCTCTCCATTATACAGTAGACACAATGTATAAGGAATACAAATTATTAACAGAGAATACCAAAAATCCTTATAGAAAAATACTGAACATTACTCATGCCAATTCCTGTGGCTCTGCAAATACACCTTCTACACTATATTAAAAAATGTACATTACTGCAATTACTAGAATACACTTAAGCCAACCTCTCTGTGGATTTTCAAACACCTCATATACCGTTTCATTTACTCATTATGCAGGCAATCCTCTATTCCCTTGAATACATTTCTTACAACAACGTCTCTAGATGTCACAGACTTCGGAAATCTAATCACATTACTGTATGCTTTACCATCTCATTCCCATTCGTTTCTCATACTGATTAGTATTTTAGTGTTCTACTGGAACACTAGCCTTCTGAATGATGAAGTGTGAGATTGTTAAGAGCTTATAAAACGAGACTGGGAGGTTTCATTAAAGTTGAATAAACTTGTCTCTCTGTATCTTTCATTATTGATCCCTATACTATATTATTTTCTGAACAATCACAAAAATCAAATATAAAACCTACAAGTCTCCTCTCCTGAACCTTTAATAACCTCAACAGAGGAGAAGTAAAGACGATAGGAAAAGTTCTGAATGATGAACAGGAAGGTTGACAACACGTAATGAAAAGGAAGTAATGTTGCCAACAGCTCAGGATGCCTGGTGATCATCAAACACCTGATGTTGCAAAGAATGTGCGTCCCCTCAGGCTTCTTAGTTACTGGTGGTAAATTTTTCCTTCAATATGTATTTCTTTAAATCAGTAATGTTTCTTAAGCCCAGCAATTTGTGACTTAACATATTCTAATCTGTAGACGTTTGCATGAGGTTTGGCTATAGTTCTAAAAGTTCCCACACACTCATCAGTGAATTTTTTAGTCTCAGTTGTCAGTTTCTAGACTTTTCTTCAGTTTTCACAAGAACTAGATTACCTATCTGAAGACTCGTTGGACTCGCTCTTGCATTGTGTCTTCTTTTCCTTTTGAAACACCCACGTTTAAGTTCCTTATGGGGTTTTATGTAATTTACCGAAGCCGCCAAACAGTTAATTAGTGTGATTATATGACCGTGTGCTTAATGGATGAAGGGCTATCGGTTTTTCTGCTGTGGTTTCGGGGGTATTTCAACCGAGTGCGGCTGTTTTGCAACTGAATAGTGGAATGATTGAAAGCTTGTCTATTATTTAGGACCATAAAGGTTGCGATGTACAAACTGATATATATATATATTTCCTACTAATACACAAATTCTGAGGCAGTTGCTACCTTCGCCTGACACTTCTAATTACAGTTATATCTTTTTATTGGTTGCTGATTTTCAGTACTTCGTCACACGCAATGCTGATGGTTAACATTCACAACAATCCTCACTGCAATCCATGGTTGTTGCTGGCCGACGCGGTTGACGCGAAACACGTAATTCGGCACTTGTCACTTTCTGTTTCATATCACTCGCGAATCGGTATCGATGAGGGTCCACCCCACGACGATCTGAGGGACGTGCTCACTCGTCATACTCCGATGAATTTTACCGTTTACAACTCACTCGACCACCATTCTTGCCCATCTCTCCCGCACCACTTCTCACACGACACACTCCAGTGCTACTCCCCACTCAACACTCGTTTCAATGCCTCCTGCAGCGCTTGACAATCGACTCCTGTCTACCATCGGCCTGGGCGTCGGATACTAGCATCTATGCTTGTGGAATCACGGATGCCTTACACTTTCCAAAGCCTTTTTCCTAGTATTGGCACGTGCTACCTTCTTCTTCTGCTCCATAGCTACCTCCGTAAGAGTCGGAAACTCTACCTGGTTACAGAGGAGATTATTAGCTCTAATTCTACCCATTAATTTTACTGGCGCAAAACCCGTGGTTTCATGTTTCAAATTGTTAACCACTTCTTCAAGACACTCCAAGTAATTAGCCCAAACAGAGTGCCCCTCGTGACAGTATGCTCTACAGAGACGGTTAAGTTCTTTCATGATCCTTCCACACGTTTCCCTGTGGGAAACAGGCAGAAATTTTTATGCGTTCTATGTTTCTCTTCCAGAAACATTCCTCAAAATGCTTAGAAATAAATTGCGGCCCACTATCTTGCAAAATTGCTTTCGGCACCCCAATGTTTACAAAGCAGGCTTTTTCCAATTTACTCACTATTACTTTGGAATTTGCCTTCTTAATAAGATAAAATCTCACATTCTCTGAAAATCCATCCACCAGCACAAACACATATTCACAACCTCCCCTAGAAACTGGCAGAGGGCCAAAAAGATCCACCATTACTGAATCTAGTTTGTTCTAAGGTTCCACAGAGTACATCTGTCCCTGTGTAATTCTGTTATTTGCTCATACTTTTTGACATCTGTCACAGTGTTCTAGCCTTTTCTGCACTCTACGCCACATGTTATCAAAAATTACTACTTCACTTAATTTAGCAATACACTTATGGGCTCCGTAAAATCCATGTTTCCCATGTATGAAATCAATTAACAAATCTGAATGTTGTTCTAGGAATCAAATACCCCAATCTTCATTCGTTTTCTTTCTTTGTCTAAAAAGAATATCTTTGTATACCTGATAATATTCAGCTAACTTTGGAACATCAGGGTGAGACATATCCTGCTTTTTACCAATTTCAGATTATCGTCCTCGTTTTATTCCCATCTGAGATTTTTTACAGATGCGCTTAATTGCTCCCTCTTTGTGCAGTTGAATGACTGCCAGCAAAATTTCATCACAATCCCTGTTCCTTAATGGATCTACCCCCTGCTCTTTTTCCATTATGCTTCTAGATAACACATCTGCCGCAATGTTTTCAGAACCCTTTATATATTTCATCTCATAAATCAAATTGCTGTAAATACGTAAACCACTTCCTTAGTTTACCGTGTTCGAGTCGCTACTGACTATGGTCTGTAAAAATTATAACTTTTTGTCCCAAGGGGTACTGCTCAAATTCTTTCAATCCGAAAATAACGGCTAAGGCTTCCAATTCAGAAATGCTATAATTTCTCTCTGCTTGTTGCAACTTTCGACTTGAAAATGCCATCATTTTGTGGACCTGTTCTTCACCAACTGTTTCGACCTGAAATAATTCCATCCCCAGGCCGTAACCACATGCATCTGATCCTAGCCAAAAAGGTTTTGAAAAGTCAGGATGGATCAAAATCTGACTACTCACTAGTGCTTCTTTAAGTTCTTCGAAAACTGTTTGACACTCCTGAGTCCACTTATAGGGAATATTTTTCTTTAAAAGTTCCTTCGGACAAAGTGCATTAAATAACTGACCAGGTACAAATTTTCGGTAAAATAGGAACAGTCCAAACATTCCCTTTAATTCTTTACGCGTGGTTGGCATTGCATAATCTCTGATGGCTTTTATCTTACCTGGATCTGGCATAATCCCTTCATCACTAACTATATGTCCCAGGAGTTTAATTTCTTTCTTAACAAGTTCTGTTTTGTCAAATTTCAATTTCATTCCCACCCTTTTTAATTGCTTCTAACACCTTGTCTAGCAACAGGCAGTACTCTTTCCAAGTGGGAGTTGAACTTAATATATCGTCCACATAGACCGTAATTCTCCTTAACAAATGGTCACCTAGAATCTGGGAATCGCTCTAACAAATGCACAAACACTGATATTTAAACCAAAATGCGCTACCTTATACTGGTAACATCTCCCCTCAAATAGGAAAGCTTTGTACTCTCGAGATTCTTTAGCCAACGGGAGGTTCCAGTAACCAAATGTTACATCCATGGATGTGAAAAATTTTGCACCTTTAAATTTTTGTAATAATTCTTCTATGTTTTCAGGCCCATCACTTTCTGGCAAGATAATTTTACTTAACGTTGTGGCCTCCAAAACAAGCCTAAAGAACCATCCTTCTTAGCGACTACCACCAATAGGTTATTATATACACTAATCGTTTTCTATTGTTCCCGATTCGAGCAGGTTCTGTATCAAATCTCGAACGGCTTCCTTATGCACTTCTGGAACGGCAAAAGGATTTCGGCAAAAATTTGCATCCTCTTTCACAGTTAAATAGCACTCATAATTCCGAATAATCCTGGTTGGCCTGAAAACACTTCATAATGGTTGTTCAAAATTCGTCTCAAATAATCTCTTTGTACGTCAGTCAAAGCCTTTAATTCTTCCAATTTTTCGTCGATCGTAATTATGACATTTTCTGTCTCAGAATTATCTACTTCCTTTCTTTCGCCATATTCATTATAGCCCACGATTACCTGTGTGGTCCTACAGTATCTTATTGGAATATCACTTGGTTTATTAATTACCCATTGTCTTTTACCTATGAAGGGAACAACTACAGGTTTTTCATTTGTCCCAAAATTAACCCACCTTCATATTTGTCTAAGACATCACCACTTACCAACATTCCAACACTGAGTCCATTAACAATCAAAAAATTTAATTCTATTTGTACTACACTTACTATGATTGGTAACAATATTTCCTGTTTAACCACCGTCTTGCTTTGCCCAGTGGCCACTACAATTTTCAGCCCACTCACGGGCATTATCACTATTTGCTTACTTTTAGGGAGAGCATTCACGAAATTCTGGGACACTGCACAAACTTCAGAAGCATATCCATTAAACAAGGATCCTTTTCTTTAAACACAGTGACTTCAATAATAGGTTGTCCAACATATTCTCTTCTAACTAGAGACTCATATTCTTCTAACAAATCTTGCACTACTTCGCGCTTATAAAAACCTACCCCTCCTGTGGAGAGTACATTTAGTTTAAGTGGATCCCATTTTACTTCATTTGTATTGGTGGCTTTCCTATCCGGTCCACTATATACAAATCAAAACATCTCTCTAATTTCTTACCCTCCATAATATTCTTTGTTTCTGCAAACCTATCCAAGGTGTTGTCAGAATTATTTAAATTTTCTTCTTCTTGCTCTTCCGACCTTTCTTCCTCCTCTAATACTACTTCCTTTAATCTATCCACTACTTTTTCCACTCTATTATTTTCTTCCTTCTGCACTTCTGATGCTACTTCACCAGTTATTGTAATAGTTCCACAGTTTAAGGGTAGCTTTGCGTTTGTTTCGCAGTGCCGATTGATCCCCACCTCCTGACCAGAGCCCTCCCTTTCAGTATTTAGTTCCTTCTCAACAGGGTATTTGTGGTCTTTATTTGGACTTTCCCTTCCACGAAATGCTACTTCATTTTCTAAATTGTTACTCTGCTCTGCCTTCCTGATTTCATTGATATTACATCCAAAACGTTGTTTAGTAGGTGCCCTCTTTACAAAGTGCGTCGCTAGCGAGTTTAATCTGTATGGTTGCAGTCTGCAAACGCTAGCGCCATCAGAGACCGCTAATCGTTTCCCTGCTGTGTGACGTCGTTGCCTCTGACGCTTCTGTCACCTGTCGGGCCGCGCCTACCCATTACGTCATCAGACTGCAGCTGATGGCAATCAAAATATTGTACTCTGTCTATGAACTTGCTCCCAGCAGTACCCCCTCTTCCTCTGAATCTACCCGGTAACTATTACCTCTTTGTATGCCTATTCTGTTTACATTGACCTCTGCTCTATTGTCATTGGGTCTAGCGGGAGGCCTAAAATCTCTCCGAGTATTTTCTTCCTCTTTGAAAATATTTTCAACTCTTTCCAAATAATGCACAAACCGGTCAATATCATCCCTGGGTGCGGAAATTATTATATAGACATTATCTTATTATAAGATACAAGCGGCTGTTTCTATCACTGCCAATGGCAGCAAAGCTACAAGGCGTACTGCAATAACGGCTATTGCGTATTGACTCGCGACGTTACATGTTGTCAAACATTTGTGGAATGCAGCGTAATCGAGCACAGAAATAGGGCTACTTGAATCAAGGACAGTGGAAAGTATTGTGTTGCCTACTGAAATGTTTATTATTGGACGTACTACAGAATTTTGCTTGTCTTCATTCGCTTTCAGTAAAATATCTCTGATGTCTTAAAAATGCACAAAATTCGAAGTTTCGGCAGCGGCGTGTTTTGTGTTATTCACAGCATTGTTGCTGCCAGAATCGCGGGTCATTTCCCTATACTGTTTCCTCGTCGTTGATTGTCTCGTGGATTTGATGATCTGACTTGTTACTTCTATCTGTCGCATTGGGTTTGCCCTACCAGAAATTTATCCCTGTGGATTATGATGTTGATTATTGTGACTATGTTTATTCGACTGCCGGTCGGGTAGGAAAATGAAGAAGCTTCCCGACGACATCTTTGTCAGGGGAGAACTCAGACAAAAATTAGGGAAATTACAGGGCCAAGTTCAGTAATGAACACCACGCAAGGCCATCACCAGACGTAGCGGAGACTTCTGTAACCACCGGCCAGCCATTTAGGCCGTTCGCCTTCTACTTCTCTCACTATCCCTCTTACTATTCTTTGATCTTTTTCGATATACATAAAACAATGCACAAAGTCAAGCAAATACAATAAAGCCAAGAATTTTTCTCCCCAAACCATCATGTCAGAAGGAGAAGCGCCTCGCGCGCTAGAACTTCGTTCCCAGACGAGGACATCTTCCGCCTTGAAGTGTGCGTGCGTGTTCGTATCATTTGCATCACTTGCGTGAGTGAGAGTATTGTATGTAATTACTTCGATTATGACAATCATGATTATACCTAGTCTCATTACTGTAATTCCTGTCCGTTACTTCTATCATAATAATCATTACTCAACTGCGAGACTTGTATGTCATAGGACGATGTCGGTTATCCCGTCTGTTCTTGTTTCTGTGGGTCTGTTTGTTATGCGAGTTCCGCAGTTTTTGTTTTCACGGAGTACAAAAGCTTCTTGCGTGTCGCAGTTACTGTGTTTTCTCGTTAAGCTGTCCAATTATGGTACTGTTTGAAATGTTACTAAATTATCTTTATATCTACTGGCCAAAATGACTTGTCTCAAATATGTAGGTAACTTTTTTAAGCAAATCGAATTAGCTACAGCGGACTGAATGGGTTTGATACGTACTGATTTCTGCGTACCATGTCTTCGAAGTATTTTGTTGGTTTAGAGAAGTCGGACGGTTCAACGTATCGTAGCACTAGAATGCTATGTTTTGCCCGATCTTGTGTGACCTGTGAGAAGGCTGACAAAAATGCTGAGCGCATTCTTGCTGCAGATTCATTTGCTAAATAACCACAGAGAAAATCTGATTTGTGTTCAGGTGGCCAGTTTGGGGGTGAAAAACATAAGAACTGATATATCCAAGCTTGGGGGTGAATTTCGTTACTGCAATTCCTGAAAACTGTAAAGTTACTTATTGTAAAAGGTCTTTGTAATTTATCATTTTTGCATGAACAAGATTGTTCTCTATTGCACCATGACAGCGATTCACTGTCGTGTCTGGATGAGTGGTACTGTTCTAGCGGAAAACCACCTAAACGCCATAAATTTGTATGGTCACCAATGTTTTCTAAATATGAATGTAAATGGTCAGATTCGTTCTTTTCGTCTTCGCCACTAAGATTTCATTAAATACGTTAGACTTCTTCATTCACAGTGTTCCTGTAACACTTATTTTCCCAATAAATTTTCTCCTGATTGTCTAAAATTTTTTGAAATCTGGTATTCTGCTGTCCCATTTGAATCTCTATCTGCGCTTGTTAACAGATTTGTCGTTTTCATTGTCAAGTCAGCAACTTTTTCTTTAATTGTGCTTTTTATTATTCAGAATTTAATGTCGAAGTTTACACTCAGAACTACAATGTTGCTTTCAATAACAATTTGTCCTTCTCATTACACTGGTTTGTTTTCATGTTTTCTTGTTGTCTCAAGGTTACGTAATATAGTTGCAAAAAGGCCATTTTTAATTTCTTTTCTACTCTCAGATGATAAATTTTTTATTTTCAGGTTCGTTACTCATCGTTTTTTCTGTTTCATTATTGTTTGTGAATTGGTTAAGTCTCATGTCAACTGTTGGTAACTGCTATTTGCACAAGGTGGTTTATTTTGTCCTGTATCGTCTCGTTATTTTGTAACGTTCACTGTTGTCTTGTGTTACGACGCACTTTCATATTGTTTTCTGTTGCGTCAAACGTACCGAAATACTACTCCTTCGAGAAACACAATTGCTAAATGACCAAGCAAATAAATAAAACTCTACTATCGGGCACGCAATTACTCAACAATGAAAGGAATCTACCCAGAATCTGTACTATTTTGTCAACTGTTTAGGTAATAAAAAATTGTGACAAGCAACAAAATTTCACAAATTGAACACAAAATTTAAAATCGATTGCCTAAAAAAAGAAGCCCAACCTTAGTAAAATTTGCCCAGCGCTATGTTTTGCTTTCGAGAAGGCAGCAGCAACAGGACGAGACACAAGCAGCGCAGCAACAGGGAAATAACCGATTTTGTGACATTTGACGAGTTCCTAACTAGGAGCGAATTGTATAATTTCATCTGTGTGCTTTGATAGTTTAGTTCCTTGAGTGCCTGCTTGTTAATTTAATATTTAATAGGCATAGGTCGCGCGTTTTCGTTTGCGTTAGAAATTAAACCGATTTTGTGATATATTACAAGTTTCTAATCAGGAGCGAATTACTTAGTCTCACCCACGTGCTTTGATAGTTCAATTTTTGAATCTCTGCGTATTAATCTAATATATTAGACACAGGTTTTGCGTTTTCGTCAGTGTCCACGTTAGAGTTCTGCAGCACGTGTCAATAGTCCGTTTGTCTGAGTAGTGTAGTTTTCCACGATCTTTAGTATGGATAGGGACTGTGAGTGCTATGTGCGGATGCGAGCAGAGTTGGTGACACTTCGCTCTCAGCTCCAGCCTGTGATGGCTTTGGCTACAGAGCTCGAAGCTGCACTGGATGGTCATCATTGTCGTGGGCCGGCCGTGGGAATCCAACGGACGTCCAGCACGTCTGAGACCGCCGATCGGTCCGCACCGGTGTCCAGCACAGTTACATCCAGCACTGAGGTTGTGGTCGAGTGGGACGGCATCCCGGGCCGCACGTAAGGCCTCCATGGTTAGTCTGACAAACGGGTTCCAGGTGCTGTCTGTCGCTGACACTGTCGCTCAGCCAAATGCAATTACCTCTCAGCCTTCAAGATCCGGGACATCGCAGAGAGTAGGATTACTGGAAGTTTGGAGCTTCAATGTTAGGCTCATTATGGGGTCCCTCAGGGACAGGGTTGCCAAGGAGGGAAACAAAGCCAAGGTGCACTCCGTGTGCATACTGGGTGGAGTCATTCCAGATGTGGAACGGGTCCTCCCAGATGCAGTGAAGAGCAGAGGATGAAGCCAACTACAGGTGGTGGCTCACGTCGGTACCAGTGATGCTCTGATACAGAGTCGAGTGGAACGTCTGAATCAGAAGCTCAGAGGGTTCTGCGACGGTGCAGTGTGTACATTTCTCGACTTGCGCCATAGTGTGGCTAGGTTTCGGTTTCTGCTGAAAAGGTCGGGAGCCCACTACACGCAGGAGATGACTACATGGGTAACAGGGACTGTGTGGCGTGGACAGGGTGGTTTTTAGCTTATAGGGTCTCAGGAAAACACAAAAAAGGGCTTCGGTCTCAAAGGGTGCAGACAGAATACAGGAAGAACATAGATACCAGAGCTCCAAGTGCTAACAGAAAGCACTGATGCTCAAATCGTTATAGGCACTGAAAGCAGGCTAAAGCAGGAGATAACTTCAGCAGAAATTTTTGCGAAGAATTTAACGGAGTTCCAAAAGGATAGGCTCAATACAGTTGGTGGTGAAGAGTTTGTTACTTTGCAACCGGAATATAATAATAATAATTGGAGACTTTTACCGACCTGCTAAGTCAGATGATACACTTGCTGAAAGGTTCAAAGAAAACTGAGTTTAATTTCAAACACATCTCCGACTCACACAATTATATTCGGTGGTGACTGTAGTTTACCTTCAGTATGTCGGCGAAAATACTTGTTTACATCCGGAGGTGCGCATAAAACATCATCCGAAATTGTGCTAAACGTATTCTCGGAAAATTGTTTCGAACAGTTAGTTCATGAGCCCACACGAATAGTAAACGGTTGTGAAAACATACTTGACCTCTTAGCAGCAAATAATTATGAGCTAATAACAAGCATCAAAGTGATACAGGGATGAGGGGAAACAGAGTTCTCGTAGCGAGATTGAATATCGTAATCGCCAAATCCTCCAAAAATAAACGAAAAATATACCTATTCAGAAAAGTAGATAAAAATTTATTTGACTTCTTCCTAGGAGACAATCTCCACTCCTTCCAAATTAACAATGTAAATGTAAACCAGATGCGGCTTGAATTCAGAGAAATAGTATGGAGAGCAATTGAGAGATTTACACGAAGTAAGCCAACAAACGACTGAGCTGTTCCTCCTTGATTCACAAAATTTAAACGAACGCAAAATCTCCAAGATTGGGGATCTTTTGGAGAATCTCGAAATTTAGCCTGAACGGATTAAATATTCCAGAAGTAGATTCAAGAACAGCTGCCAACATAAGTAACGTAGAATTAGATACCATCGAAGTAGTGAAGCAACTTAAATCAGTTGATAAAAGCTAGTCTCCCGGTCCACACTATATACCAGACTCCATACTTAACACTCGTATAGAACCGTTCGCTCGTCGAAAGATCGGTACCCAAAGACTAGAAAGCTCCACAAGTCACACCAATATTTAGAAAAGGTAGTAGGAGTAATCCACTAAATTACAGGCCCATATCATTAACGTCGATATGCAGCAATATATTCTAAATCGGTGTTGACTGTGTGACAATAGACGGTTCCCTTCTAAGCTAATTTATAACGTTCGTTCATGTGAAACACAACTAGTTATTTCCACACACGAAGTGTTAAGTGTTATAGACGAAGGATTTCAAATTGATTCTGTATTTCCAGATTTCCAGAAGGCTTTTGATACTGTGTCACACAACCGGCTTGTAGTGAAACTGTATGCTTATGAAATATCGTCTCAGTTATTTGATTGGATTCGTGATTTCCTCTCAGAGAGGTTACAGTTCGTAGTAACTGTCGGGAAGTCTTAGAGTAAATCAGAAGTGATTTCTGGCTCTCAGTAAGGTAGTGTTGTAGGCCCTCTGCTGTTCTTTATCTATATAAACCATTTTGGAGACAATCTGAGAAGCCGTCTTAGGGAGTTTGCAGATGATAGTGTCACTTATCGACTAGTAAAGTCATCAGATGATGAAAATAAACTGCAAAACGATTTAGAAAAGATATCTGTAGGGTCCAAAAATTGGCAACTGACACCAAATAACGAAAAGTTTGAGGTCATCCACATAAGTGCTAAAAGATATCCGTTAAACTTCGTTTACACAATAAATCGCAAAGTCTAAAGGCTGTAAATTCAACTAAATATCTGGGACTTACAATCACGAACAAATCAAATCGGAAAGAACGCATAGAAAATCTTATGGGGAAGGCAAACCAAAGACTGCGTTTTATTGGCAGGACAATTAGAAAATTTAACACATCTATTACAGGACTGCCTAAACTACGCGTGTCCGCGGTGTGGGATCCTTACCAGATAGGATTAAAGGAGTACATTGAGAAAGTACGAAGGAGGGCAGCACGTTTGATATTATCACGAAATATGGGAGACAGTGTCACTGAAATATACAGGATTTACGGTGGACATAATTAAAACAAAGGCATTTTTCGTTGCGGCGGGATCTCCAACTTTCTCCTCCAAATACGAAAATACTATGTTGATGCCGACCTACATAAAGAGAATCGAGCATAAAAATAAAATAAGGAAAATCCGAGCTAGCACGGAAAGATATACGTGTTCGTTTTTTGCGCGCGCTGTTCTGGATTTGAATAATAGGGGAATGTTGTGAAAGTGGTTTGATGAACTCTCCGCCAGACACTTAAGTGTGATTTGCAGAGTAACCATGTAGATGTAGATGTAGATGAGAAATCCAACACTATCTGACTACGTATTGTCAAAGGACCCAACGAACTATCCAGGTTGGGTCGGCATATGTAAGTTCCGCAGCACGCTTTTCTGTACGAGCCTCGACTTACCTCCCACTCTAAAAAAGGCTACATATTACCAACACTATGTAGCCACAAACTGTTACCCTACTTAATCTCGTATGCTGACCTTTGAAGAAACAGAACCTAATTTGAATTGAAGTGTAAGGGGTCTGAATATATCTTATCTTGATATTAAATGCGCAACTGAATTAAAACAGTTATTTGGCCCTAATCAAAATTTTCACTTACCTCTCATCTTGACAACATTTTCGTAGATTTCTCAAAAGCTCAACAGAAAACGGCGAACAGGCAGCGGCTTAGCTAGATCTCTGTTTTGAAATGAAATTTCCAAACAATATTCAAATTGTTGCATACCATATGGTGCAATGTGGTAATGCGTAATGATAAACCTGCTTTAAACAATGGGATGGGGAGAGTAACTATTCCTATGAAATAATATTCCAAGTAAAAAATTGTAGATTGGAGTATGTATTAAAAAAAAGATTAAAATTTCGTCTAATCTTTACACATAACATTGGTCTGAACAATACTATGCTTAACAGAGTGAACAAGGATTTAAAAAGGGTGCAGTGTTAACAGAGAATATCTATAAAAACCAAAAAGCTTAATCAGTTGTATGTTAATGAATGACCCTGGGCAATCGAAAGGGCTTTCTCTCAGCTCTGAGCGAGTGAAGAATGTTAACTAGCTGGCAATAATTATTCTGGCAAACTCACCGGCAGTGCTGCAGTCTTACCTCAAACTTCTTCTTTCAGTTTTTTTTTATGTATATTCTTTTCGCCGTTCAGCAAATACATCATCCCTGCTGTCCTGTACAATAAATCTTTCTTCACCTAAAAGATAAAATCACAAGTCCAAACAGTACTACTGAATACGTCCGTCACCTACCACACTTCTACTAAACATGTAACAGACTGCACAGAGCAAAGACTGTGCCACAACGAGACCAAAGATTCTTCACCATCAATATAGCTTGCTCTCTCTCTGACGTGCACATCGGTAACTTACCAAAAACAAAGTGACATGCCCACCTTACATCCGAAATCAGAAGTCGTGCCTGATATTAGTTATTTTCGGTGCACTCTTGATAGTGTGGATCTCAGAATATTTAATTCCCTAACGATTTCCGAAATTTAATGTCCCATGCATCTAGCTTCAACTACCATTTAGCGTTCAAAGTCGTTTAATTCTCGTCGTGCGGTCATAATAACATCGGAAACCTTTTCGCATGAATCGAGTATAAACGGTAACTCCGCCGGTGCACTGCCTTTTTATACCTTGTGTACACGAGATTGCCGCCATCTGTACTTGTGCATGTTGCTGTCATATGACTTTATTCATCTCAGTGTATGGGAATGAATTATGGCGTGTGGAAAAGTTAGAGAAGAAGAATATCGATACCATTAGGTGCGGTACAAAAATTAAGTGGACTATTAAGATAAATGAGGAGGTTCTCCACAGAACTTGTAGAAACTTATTAGAAGAAGGTATGGGATGATAATTTGCAGTATGGTCGCATTCTTCCTGCGTAACTTTTTGTCATAGTTGAAAGGTACATGACAGAAGATGTTTTAAGTTTTCAGGAAATAATTTAATATATCAGAGAACAGATTCCACGGCAGTATAAAGAACTGTAAAGGGTAAAAAAATGTTGGGAAAACAGAGACCGGGATATAAGGGCGCCTTAGAGGCATGGGCAGTATTCAAGGATGTAAAACGAACTATCGTTCGAAGTAAAGAAGTCTAGTAAACGGGGGTTTTAAAACGGGTATCTTATAAACTATGCGCACTTCTGTATCTTTGATACTGTGAAACGAATCTGTTCTACTGCAGGCACTTTGCTTTCCGTATTTTAGAAGTCGCAGTATAGACCAAAATAAGAACAAAATATTAATAATGGATAAAAACCACCTCAGTTGTACAATTAGCCATTTATTGTGTTACGACCGATTTCGTGCGCAGAGTTGAGCTCAAGCTATGGCACAAACGATCTGGTCTTCAAATGTTCTACTAAGAAACCAGTCGTAACACCATAAATGTGTACTAATAAAGCTGAGGTGCTTTTCATTAATCATTATTGTTAGTGTCAGTTGTGCTCAACATGATCAAGGCCAAAGTGTCCATTAAATACGGATTCTAACGTAGGCAACTTAACTAACTGCTAGCACGTGTTCATCTTCGCTACTGTAAAACACATACCATCCACTGAGCAAGTGCTCATAGCTCTTAAATTACGCTTATTAGACCCGATGTTAGGTAGTCATTTTTTCTTATTGTGCTAGATACTACCTCCTTCTAAAACATGGAAAGCGAAAGGTTGCGGTAGAACAGATGTGACTCACAGTACTGAAAAACAAGAAACGCTCGTAGCTATTAAGATACGCATTTTAGAGCCCATGTGTGCAACCTTTTTGCTTCGAATGATCTTCCCTGTCGTATCCCTGAACACTGACCATTCCTCCTGGGACACCCTGTACACAACAATGTACGGAAGATGTTAGGTTCCAGAGCTACTCCGAGATGTAAGGGAGAGGAAATCGTAAAGACTGAAGACCAAGATTTTGGAACTGCCGTTAAAATTTAGTTCCTTCGTGATTCCCTAAACCACATTATCTGAATAACTCGGTGACAGCGCCAAAGAGGCTATAAGCTGAACTGTAACTAATTTTGAGACGGTTCTTGACTAGTGAGTCCGCCTCCATAGTGGTCAGTGAAGGAGGCGGCAATGCAGAAGGCCCAGGTTCGATTCCCGATAGAATCGAAGATTTTTTTCCTTGGTGGCGAGACTGGTACAGGGTTCACTCAGCCTCGTGATGTTAATTGACGAGCCACGTGACCGAATACTAGCAGCTCCAAAGTTAGGCCCCAGCGAGACAACTGTGAAGGCAGGGCTTACAGTTGGTCTGCAGATGGTTCATTAGGTGCCAATGGTGAGTCGGAAGATATTCGACTTCGAAACGGGTGATAAAGAGGCAAGTGTGACACTGAAATGTCAACAAACGTATGAGAAAGATATAACGAACGATCGGTTGCATTGTTGTAACATCCCGTTTTATAGTTTCGTTGGTAATAAACTATACACATCTTCCAATAGATATGCCGATAGGTGTCATTGGCTGTCAGATAAAAGATTACGACCACCGACGTGCTGTCGATATAAACCCATCCCAGGCGATAGCAGCGTCACCTGGCAAGGAATGACTACTAGTCTGACAAACGTACGGTGCATGCACGCTGAAGTTGCAAAGAAACTGGTATAGGCATGCGTATTCAAATACGGTGATATGTAAACAGGCAGAACACGGCGCTGCGGTCGGAAACGCCTACATAAGACAGCAAGTGTCTGGCGCACTTGTTAGATCCGTTACTGCTGTTGCAATGGATGTTGACAGGATTTGAGTGAGTTTGAACGTGGTGTTACAGTCGGCGCACGAGTGATAGAACACAGCATCTCCGAGGTAGCGATGATATGGCGATTTTCCCACACGATCATTTCACGAGTGTACTGTGAATATCAGGAATCCGGTAAAACATTACATCTCCGACTTCGCTGCACCCGGAAAAGGTCCTGGAAGAACGGGACCAATGACGACTGAAGAGAATCGTTCAACGTGACGGAAGTGCAACCCTTCCACAAATTGCTCCAGATTTCAATGCTGGTTATCAACAAGTGTCAGCGTGCGAATCATTCAAAGAAGCATCATCGATATGGGCCTTCGGAGCCGAAGGCCCACTCGTGTACTCTTGATGACTGCACGACGCAAAGCTTTACCCCGGGCCCGGGCCCGACAACACCGACATTGGAGTGTTGATCACTGGAAACACTTGTCTGGTCGGACGAGTTTCTTTTCAATTTGTATCAGGCGGATGCACATTTACGGGTATGGAGACAACCTCATGAATCCATGGACCCTGTTTGTCAGCTGGGGATTGTTCAAGCTGGTGGAGGCACTGTAATGGTGTGGGGCGTGTGCTGTTGGAGTGATATGGGACCTATGGTAAGTCTAGATACGACTCTGACAGGTGACACGTACTTAATCATCCTGTCTGATCACCTGCATCCATTCATTTTCAGTAATAAAATTCGCCAACATCCGTATACTTCGAGATGTTTTATTTTATTCTGAAAGCAACGTGTCACGAGTTGGAATGAAGCAGCTGTACAACGACTGCAATTCACCATATCCAGTAATTTATGGCGCGATACTACAAGTTCATTTATTTGGATAGAAGCGTATGGCTCCTGAACATGGCAAAATAAAATGCCGAAACTGGTTGCTTTCAGAATAAAATAAAATATCTGAAAGTATACAGCTGTTGGTGAATTTTATTGACATTACAAATTACTATCTAGGCGATGTCCCCTGGCCATGATGGACCAACAGAGATGCATCCATTCATGAGCATAGTGCATTCCGACCGACATGGTCAATTCCAGCAGGACAATGCGATACCACACACGTCCAGAACTGCTACAGAGTTGCTCCAGGCACAATATTCTGAGTTTAAACACTTCTACTGGCCAACACACTCCCCAGACATGAACATTAATGAGTTGCAACATGCTGTTCAGAAGAGATATCCACCCCTTCGTACTCTTACGGATTTATGGAGAGCCTTGCAGGATTCATGGTGTCAGTTCCCTCCAACACTATTTCAGACATTATCTTGTCCATGTTGCACCACATCTGCGTGCTCGCGGGGCTCTACGTGATATTAGGCAGGTGTACCAGTTTCTTTGGTTCTCCAGTTCTCCAGTGTAGTGTCAGTGGGAGTACTGTCCGCGAGTAGGACGGAGAAGGCGCATGATCCATCTAAGTTTGATCTAGGGCACACTGTGATGGCCTGGAGGCTCGGCATTAGCACTTAGGAAACTGCAAGACTTGTAGTGAGTTAGGGGAGTGTTATGGTGAATGCCTACAACACGTGGCGAAACGAAGGTGAAAATACGTCCAGACGTCGTGTGGTTGGGTGGCCCACCCTCATTACAGATGTGGGACTTCGTTGGCTGGGCACATTGGTAAAACGGGACAGGCTGGGAACTGTGGCGGAACTAATAACAGAAGTTAATGTTGGGCGGAGTACAAGTGTGTCTGAACTCTCGGTCCACAGTACACCTAATGATGAGCATCAGCAGCCGACGACCCACGCATGCACCAATGTTACCACCACAACATCGGCAACTACGACTGAAATGGACACATGACCATCGGCATTGGGCGTTGGCACAGTGGCGGAGCGTTACATGGCCTGATGAATCCCGATACCTTCTTCATTGTGACGATGGGAGGGCGCGAATCTCTCATCTTCCAGGGGAACAGTTCCTCGACGTCTGTACTGCGGCACGGAGATATGTTGACGGCGGCTCCATTATGCTGTGGTGAACATTTTTGTGGGCAAAGGGGGTCCAGTGGAGCTCGTGCAAAACACCATGACGGCCAAGGAGTATCGTACACTGGTTGCAGACCATGTGCACCTCTTTATGATGGTGATGTTTCACAACGGCACTGGCAACTCACAAGGCCAGAAGTGCAATGGAGTGGTTCGAGGAAAACTCTCGCGAGTTACAGTTGACGTGCTGGCTCCCCAAACCGTCAGATCTGAACCCAATCGAACACAACTGGAATGTGATTAAACATGGCGACCAAGTTCATCGCCGGAGTTTAAGGAAATTAGGTGAATTGTATGTAGATGTCGTGTCAGATCCCTCCAGCGACCTACTAAGGCCCCGTTGCTTCCATTACACGATGCATCACCGCTGCTATCCGTGTCAAAGGTGGACATACCGGCTATTATATAGGCGGTCGTAATGTTTTGACTGATCGGTGTATGTGCCTCAATTTCTTGACTATAACGAAGTACAGAAACCAGGTGGTAGTTGTAAGAATCGAGGGGCATGAAAGGGAAATAGTGGTTGGGAAAGAAGTGAGACAGTGTTGTAGCCTATCCCCGATGTTATTCAAACTGTATATTGAGCAAGTAGTAAAGTAAGCAAAGAAAAATTCGGAGTAGGAATTAAAAACCATGGAGAAGAAATAAAAACGAGATACTGGCAGAAGTAAAGCTGTGAGGACCGGGCGTGAGTCGTGCTTAGGTAGCTCAGATGGTAGAGCACTTGCCCGCGAAAGGCAAAGGTCCCGAGTTCGAATCTCGGTCGGGCACACAGTTTTAATCTGCCAGGAAGTTTGCCGATGACATTCTCATTCTGTCAGAGACAGCAATGGACCTGGAAGAGCAGTTGAACGGAATGGAAAGTGTCTTGAAAGGAGGTTGTAAGATGAACATCAACAAAAGCAAAAAGAGGATAATGGAATGTAGTCGAATTAAGTCGGGTGATGCTGAGGGAATTAGATTAGGTAATGAGACACTTAAAGTAGAAAATGTGTTTTGCTATTTGGGAAGCAAAATAGCTGCTGATGGTCGAAGTAGAGAGGATATAAAATGTAGACTGGCAATGGCAAGGAAAGCGTTTCTGAAGAAGAGAAATTTGTTAACATCGAGTATAGATTTGAATGTCAGGAAATCGTTCCTGAAAGTATTTGTATGGAGTGTAGCCATGTACGGAAGTGAAACATGGAGGATAAATAGTTTGGACAAGAAGAGAATGGAAGCTTTCGAAATGTGGTGCTACAGAAGAATGCAGAAGATTAGATGGGTAGATCACATAACTAATGAGGAGGTATGAATAGAATTGGGGAGAAGAGAACTTTGTCTCACAACTTGACTATAATAAGGGATCGGTTGGTAGGACACGTTCTGAGGCATCAAGGGATCACCAATTTAGTATTGGAGGGCAGCGTGGAGGGTAAAAATCGTAGCGGGAGACCAAGAGATGAATACGCTAAGATTATTCAGAAGGATGTCGGTTGCAGTAAGTATTGAGAGATGAAGAATCTCGCACAGTATAGAGCAGCATGGAAAGCTGCATCAAACCAGTCTCTCGACTGAAGGCCACAACAACAACAACTACTAAGTAGAGTAAAGCCTACGTCTGTGTAAGTAATGCAATTGGCAAAAGCTCGCAGAAGTGTGACAGTGTGAAAGCCGTCTGTTAGAGAATGTGCTTCGTATTATTTACATTAAGAATTTATTTATCTTAAGAAAGACAGTGTGTTTAATGCGTCTTGAATACATCGTGAAGACTACATTTCCATTCCATGCACTCACTACATTGGACAGGTTGTATTATCAGGTTCTAGAGTACTCGTTGTAACTATGCATTACTTCAATACATCTTCAAGATCCCTATATTTATCGTTGCTCCCCTAAAATGCTTCCTGCTGCTGAATGTCATAAATAAAGGCAGATAGCGTTACTATTCATTCATGAGTCAACATCTTTGTGGACGGAGCGGACTATTTTCAGATCATTAACACAAACGTCATATCAGTTATGTCCTCGGATTAAGGTTAAAAATGTGTAAGAAAGTTTCAAGTTGCGTTAATTATACGCTAAGTGGGTTTTTAAATCAGTAAAGCCGTGTCAAGGAATATCAACGTCACATACAACATACCCTGAATTATAGATGCAATCTTTGCCTACGTATTTAATAATTCTGCTAGAGTATCTACTTCTCAGTATTATGTGTTTTTTTGCTTTTTTCAGTATGGGCCTAATAAATAAACGTCTTTTGTGGTCGAAATTGCAATAGTGATCGTAAATAATAATAACAGTCTGGCGCCAACGTCATTTATAAATACGTTTGGAATCACAAAGCATCACAAAATATCTTGCCACTGGTAAAACCAGCAAATGGATGCAGGTTTTTTTTTGTTTTTGTGGAGGAGCTCTTCCACAGCCAAATACAAAAAGGCTCGCAAGTCATTGTGTAGATAACAAGATATTTAAAAAGTGCTAAGAAAATAGAAGAAGCCGCTTGTAGCTTCAAATTCTCATTTATTGTGGGATCAAAATGCAACCAGTTTTGCGGTAATGAATCGCATCTTCAGGTTCATCAGCAACAATACACATACGAAGTAGAGACCGTTAGGTGTGAAACCTGTTAATAGTGCCTACCATGAAGGAGAAAAAGATACTCACTTGGCTGGATTGCTTTAACTCACTCAGCGAATACGATCTCTCAACGTTGATAAGGTACATATCTTGGCAACATCAAACACGATTGTACCTTATTTTTCGAAGGTCTGGAGTCGTTTTACGAATGAAATTGATAAATGAAGACAAATTATTTAATAACAACGGGAGCGAATTGTCATAGGTAGCATTACTATCATCTTTAACACAGTGGAAAAATTATGTGTAATGTGCTTCATATGTTAGGTTTTGCACAACTCCAGCTAATTAAAACTTAAAACAGATTAACATATAAGTTACTGAAATTGCCTTTCGGACCCAAGAACAACCAGTTTAAATCACTCGATGCTTACGATTTGAAGGTGATTTAGGAACATTACTAAAATTGACGAGGGGACCGCAATGTGTAGTAACACTAGGTGAATGAGAACCAAAATTCAAAGTGCGGTGGAAATGAGATACTGCAGTTGTTATTGTGAAGGGGTTCCTCCTATAGGAGGCCATAAGCAAGCGAAAAAATTGTGGCTCTGTGTCTCAGATCCAGCAGAACCTTCAGTCTTTCGTTTGGGCGTAGCCTTAGGAGATGCATGATACAGATTTCTCAGAGAATATTGAGAGTACTGCCCTTGCTTCAGTTTAATCTCAAAATTACAAATTCTAGTTCAAGACTTTAGAATTACAGTCTGTTTATTGAAACCCAACGGGAATTGCACAACATATGGGATGCAGAAACTATTCACAACATAATTCGTGATCATATTTCAGCTCTACTTCTCCAAACCATGTTACCCTAAGCTTCAAAATTAATTGCCGAAAAAGAAATTATTTTTAAATGTAAACCAAGTTTTTTTTGTCTCCAGATCCGCGGCAAGAACGATGTCGTTGCGCGATGATTGCATTCATTGAATGTTCTCGGCGCCGCGAGCGTATTTTCTTCCAACGTTTATATACAACTACCATCCTTCTTGAAACTTCCTGGCAGATTAAAACTGTGTGCCCGACCGAGACTCGAACTCGGGACCTTTGCCTTTCGCGGGCAAGTGCTCTACCATACAGTTTGCCCGCGAAAGGCAAAGGTCCCGTGTTCGAGTCTCGGTCGGGCACACAGTTTTAATCTGCCAGGAAGTTTCATATTAGCGCACACTCCGCTGCAGAGTGAAAATCTCATTCTGGAACCATCCTTCTTGTTGCTCGACAGAAACAGAGATCGTGTAACAGCGTACGTGAAAGACACCAGTATTAAACATTTAATTCTTTACCATTCGAAGCCGTCTGAGAAATTTTTTTGCCGACTTTGTTATTAATCCCTGTTGATCTACGTACAATATTAACCCTTCTCAGCCTACCAGTTACGAAACGAAAAAAAGAGTATATACAAGTGAGAAAACCTGCAGAAGGCAACTGCGAATCAGCGAGACAGTTCGATTGCAACACAAGTGGTGCTTTTATGGAACACCTCCAGCACCCTACTGAGTACATAATAGACAGTCGAAAAAGTTTCTTTTCTCGATTTGTAGGTAATTAAGTGTTTATGCATTCCATGTATGTTGATTAAAAAGGCTCAACTTATAATTATCCATCGATTACGTCAATTCTCAGTCGATGGCTCTGAGCACTATGCGACTTAACTTTTGAGGTCATCAGTCGCCTAGAACTTAGAACTAATTAAACCTAACTAACCTAAGGACATCACACACATCCATGATCGAGGCAGGATTCGAACCTGCGACCGTAGCGGTCGCTCGGTTCCAGACTGTAGCGCCTAGAACCGCACGGCCACTCCGGCCGGCCACAAGTGTTTCGAAGCACACTGTTCATTGTACATTGTTGAATATGGAGCTCCGTAGTAGACCACCCCTGCGTGTTCACATGTTGATCCGACGACATCGTCATTTACGATTAAAGTGGTCGCCATCGGAACTCAACCGTCGAAAATGGAAACGTACCGGCTCTTCGGGTGAATCACATTTTTACTACACCAGGTCGATGGTCGTGTCCACAAACGATGTCGTCGAAGTTAACCGTAGCTTGGAACGTGCGGCTCATCATGGATACAGTCTATGGGACCTTTGGTAGTAATCGATTAAAAGCTGAAAGCTGCGAACCACTTGCACGTCTTAAAGCTTGATGTCCTTCCCGACAGTGATATCATCTTTCAGCAGTATAGTTGTCCGCGTCTCGGAGCCAGAACCGTACAGTCTACATCTACATTTATACTCCGCAAGCCACCCAACGGTGTGTGGCGGAGGGCACTTTACGTGCCACTGTCATTACCTCCCTTTCCTGTTCCAGTCGCGTATGGTTCGCGGGAAGAACGACTGTCTGAAAGCCTCCGTGCGCGCTCTAACCTCTCTAATTTTGCATTCGTGATCTCCTCGGGAGGTATAAGTAGGGGGAAGCAATATATTCGATACCTCATCCAGAAACGCACCCTCTAGAAACCTGGCGAGCAAGCTGCACCGCGAAGCAGAGCGCCTCTCTTGCAGAGTCTGCCACTTGAGTTTGTTAAACATCTCCGTAACGCTATCACGGTTACTAAATAACCCTGTGACGAAACGCGCCGCTCTTCTTTGGATCTTCTCTATCTCCTTCGTCAACCCGATCTGGTACGGATCCCACACTGATGAGCAATAGTCAAGTATAGGTCGAACGAATGTTTTGTAAGCCACCTCCTTTGTCGATGGACTACATTTTCTAAGGACTCTCCCAATGAATCTCAACCTGGTACCCGCCTTACCAACAATTAATTTTATATGATCATTCCACTTCAAATCGTTCCGCACGTATACTCACAGATATTTTACAGAAGTAACTGCTACCAGTGTTTGTTCCGCCATAATACAATCATACAATAAAGGATCCTTCTATCTATGTATTCGCAATACATTACATTTGTCTATGTTAAGGGTCAGTTGCCACTCCCTGCACCAAGTGCCTATCCGCTGCAGATCTTCCTGCATTTCGCTACAATTTTCTAATGCTGCAACTACTCTGTATACTACAGCATCATCCGCGAAAAGCCGCATGGAACTTCCGACACTATCTACTAGGTCATTTATACACTCCTGGAAATGGAAAAAAGAACACATTGACACCGGTGTGTCAGACCCACCATACTTGCTCCGGACACTGCGAGAGGGCTGTACAAGCAATGATCACACGCACGGCACAGCGGACACACCAGGAACCGCGGTGTTGGCCGTCGAATGGCGCAGCATTTGTGCACCGCCGCCGTCAGTGTCAGCCAGTTTGCCGTGGCATACGGAGCTCCATCGCAGTCTTTAACACTGGTAGCATGCCGCGACAGCGTGGACGTGAACCGTATGTGCAGTTGACGGACTTTGAGCGAGGGCGTATAGTGGGCATGCGGGAGGCCGGGTGGACGTACCGCCGAATTGCTCAACACGTGGGGCGTGAGGTCTCCACAGTACATCGATGTTGTCGCCAGTGGTCGGCGGAAGGTGCACGTGCCCGTCGACCTGGGACCGGACCGCAGCGACGCACGGATGCACGCCAAGACCGTAGGATCCTACGCAGTGCCGTAGGGGACCGCACCGCCACTTCCCAGCAAATTAGGGACACTGTTGCTCCTGGGGTATCGGCGAGGACCATTCGGAACCGTCTCCATGAAGCTGGGCTACGGTCCCGCACACCGTTAGGCCGTCTTCCGCTCACGCCCCAACATCGTGCAGCCCGCCTCCCGTGGTGTCGCGACAGGCGTGAATGGAGGGACGAATGGAGACGTGTCGTCTTCAGCGATGAGAGTCGCTTCTGCCTTGGTGCCAATGATGGTCGTATGCGTGTTTGGCGCCGTGCAGGTGAGCGCCACAATCAGGACTGCATACGACCGAGGCACACAGGGCCAACACCCGGCATCATGGTGTGGGGAGCGATCTCCTACACTGGCCGTACACCACTGGTGATCGTCGAGGGGACACTGAATAGTGCACGGTACATCCAAACCGTCATCGAATCCATCGTTCTACCATTCCTAGACCGGTAAGGGAACTTGCTGTTCCAACAGGACAATGCACGTCCGCATGTATCCCGTGCCACCCAACGTGCTTTAGAAGGTGTAAGTTAACTACCCTGGCCAGCAAGATCTCCGGATCTGTCCCCCATTGAGCATGTTTGGGACTGGATGAAGCGTCGTCTCACGCGGTCTGCACGTCCAGCACGAACGCTGGTCCAACTGAGGCGCCAGGTGGAAATGGCATGGCAAGCCGTTCCACAGGACTACATCCAGCATCTCTACGATCGTCTCCATGGGAGAATAGCAGCCTGCATTGCTGCGAAAGGTGGATATACACTGTACTAGTGCCGACATTGTGCATGCTCTGTTGCCTGTGTCTATGCGCCTGTGGTTCTGTCAGTGTGATCATGTGATGTATCTGACCCCAGGAATGTGTCAATAAAGTTTCCCCTTCCTGGGACAATGAATTCACGGTGTTCTTATTTCAATTTCCAGGAGTGTATATATTGTGAACAGCAATGGTCCCATAACACTCCCCTGTGGCACGCCAGAGGTTGCTTCAACGTCTGTAGACGTCTCTCCATTGATAACAACATGCTGTGTTCTGTTTGCTAAAAACTCTTCAATCCAGCCACACAGCTGGTCTGATATTCCGTAGGCTCTTACTTTGTTTATCAGGCTACGGTGCGGAACTGTATCGAACGCCTTCCGGAAGTCAAGAAAAATAGCATCTACCTGGGAGCCTGTATCTAATATTTTCTGGGTCTCATGAACAAATAAAGCGAGTTGGGTCTCACACGATCGCTGTTTCCGGAATCCATGTTGATTCCTACAGAGTAAATTCTGGGTTTCCAGAAATGACATTATACGCGAACAAAAAACATGTTCTAAAATTCTACAACAGATCGACGTCAGAGATATAGGTCTATAGTTTTGCGCATCTGCTCGACAACCCTTCTTGAAGACTGGGACTACCTGTGCTCTTTTCTAATCATTTGGAACCTTCCGTTCCTCTAGAGACTTGCGGTACAGGGCTGTTAGAAGGGGGGCAAGTTCTTTCGCGTACTCTGTGTAGAATCGAATTGGTGTCCCGTCAGGTCCAGTGGACTTTCCTGTGTTGAGTGATTCCAGTTGCTTTTCTATTCCTTGGACACTTATTTCGATGTCAGCCATTCTTTCGTTTGTGCGAGGATTTAGAGAAGGAACTGCAGTGCGGTCTTCCTCTGTGAAACAGCTTTGGAAAAAGGTGTTTAGTATTTCAGCTTTTCGCGTGTCATCCTCTGTTTCAATGCCATCATCATCCCGTAGTGTCTGGATATGCGGTTTCGAGCCACTTACTGATTTAACCTAAGACCAGAACTTCCTAGGATTTTCTGTCAAGTCGGTACATAGAATTTTACTTTCGAATTCACTGAACGCTTCACGCATAGCCCTCCTTACGCTAACTTTGACATCGTTTAGCTTCTGATTGTTTGAGAGATTTTGGCTGTGTTTAAACTTGGAGTGAAGCTCTCTTTGCTTTCGCAGTAGTTTCCTAACTTTGTTGTTGTACCACGGTGGGTTTTTCCCGTCCCTCACAGTTTTACTCGGGACGTACCTGTCTAAAACGCATTTTACGATTGCCTTGAACTTTTTCCATAAACACTCAACATTGTCAGTGTCGGAACAGAAATTTTCGTTTTGATCTGTTAGGTATCTGAAATCTGCCTTCTATTACTCTTGCTAAACAGATAAACCTTCCTCCCTTTTTTTATATATATCCTTTTATAACAGTGGTTTGAGGAGCATTATAATGAACTCATGCTGATGTCTCGGCGACCAATTTCGCCTTATGTAAATCCTACGGAAGCCGTCTGGGTCGCTATCAGGCGCCATCACCGCGTACACAAATGGACGACCCGTTATTTACGCGAATTGCGTGGCCTATGTGTAGAGATCTAATGCCTGATACGCAGAGTTAGTGATGTATTTCGTTCCAGAGACGGACAAACAAGCTATTAGGCAGGTGGTCATAATGTTTTGGCTCATCAACGTATATTACGTAATGTCACACATTCTTACCCACGTGACTAACTTCTTCGTTTCTACATGAAGTTGTTCTCCATGTGTTTTTATTTATTTATCTGACTTTCGTGCGATACAATTTAGCATTGAAAAAGTGTGTTTAGCCTCTGTTCCCCTTTAAACTTATCACTAACGTTCTTAAATAATTTAGACATTAAGTCTCATGTATTCGATAATGAGTCACAGAAGGGAACGAAACTACAGTGACTTAGATAATGACTCTCGGCTTAGAATGAAGCTGAAAAATGTTAGGAGATTCATTCCATAATGGCCTTCATGTTCATGCATATGACTACATAGACTTGTTGTTTTTCTGTGTTTTATTACAGTGGGGACAGTTTTATCTTTGTTTTATTACGTGATTTCTTAATTTCGTATTTTACCTTATATTTGTTTCCTAGACATTTCTCACATTGTGACCGTATTTTAAATAGTAAAAAAAATATGACTCTGTACATTGGGGGCAGACCTATCACTACTGGCCGCAATCTGCATCTATTTAAAGATCATTATTGACCCTTACTTGCAGTATTTGTGACATTTACTTGGGGATCGAGATTGACGACTGCATGCGAGGGATAAGGGGCCACTAATCATTTTGAGGCTGCGAAATATAGCATATGTTTGCTGTAACGAAGAAAAAAATTGTAAAATTCACTTGCTTTACAGTTCTAATTAGGTACTGCAGTTCTTCGATCTAATGATGGCCTGAGGATGGTGCTGCGAACTGAAACTAGAAACCAGTAGATAAAATAAAGAAGTAGCCACTGTAGACCGAAACATTTATATCTTTCCAAATGGTACAGAGTTGGACACGCACGTCTTTCAAAACTTTTGCCGGGATGACGTGGTTCACTAGCCGTAGCTGAAGGAACGTGTGTGTAGAGGTACTCCTACTTCGGAGGCTGATACGGAATAACACTTGACATGTTCGCCTTAGAATCTGGTGAATTGCAGAATCACGTTCTTGTGACCCACAAATTCATACGTATGAATTCCACAGGAAAGAGTTGCCTGTCTCTTTACCTTCTAAAGGTGTGCCAAAATTGCACACTTTCATTTAGTGGCCTCCATCTGTAGAGAAATTTAAGTATGCCCTATGCATGACAGTTGGCTTTTGAGTTTCTAATGTTCTAATCATTACTAAAGAACCTCGAGAGTCGGTAACAGTAACGCTGTAATTGCGTTGGATGGATGCAGACCAGTTGGCTTCTCTTAGTGCAAGGCCGGGATTTAGATGATCCTCCTAGCTTGCTGCTTTCCACTATAAGAAGTGAGGTATGTTTCTTCTGTTGATTATGAAGCACCCACTAGCTTTCGTGAAGAAATATGAATAGGCATTGTGATATATAGAGTGATTATAATTAAAGTTAAACTTTCAAAACGTTTTAGAAATAACATCGCTGGTCAGAATGACGGCATACTGCAACGGAATATTATCGGAGAAGGAGGAACACGTACGGCAGAAGAAAAATAATAGTGTGAAAATTGATCAATAGATGGCAATGTATGTATCAGAATACGTAAATGATGCCGGCCAGAGTGGCCGTGCGGTTCTAGGCGCTGCAGTCTGGAACCGAGTGACCAGCTACGGTCGCTGGTTCGAATCCTGCCTCGGGCGTGGATGTGTGTGATGTCCTTAGGTTAGTTTGGTTTAATTAGTTCTAAGTTCTAGGAGACTGATGACCTCAGACGTTAAGTCGCATAGTGCTAAGAGCCATTTGAGCCATTTTTGAACGTAAATGAAAACACCTGCGCACGACCCATTGAGGTTGGTATAAACATGCCGGGTACACAGCCTTTCCTCTTTTCGCTTCTACGGCGTTCGCCATGACTATCTCAATGCAGGATCGCGCTGTGCTTGTAAAGCTGTATTACACGAATGATGACTGTGCACAATGACTGCCGTGGGTCTGGAGAAAATGATTCGGAAATTCGTAAAGACGGGTTCTTTTAACATCCTTCTTTGCTACCCATTCAAAATTACCTATGTGCACGATTTGCTTCCTGTTGACCCGCCAGTAAGAGAAACTTCTTGGAAATTTGTGGTAAGGTCTCATGGGACCAAACTGCTGGGGTCATCGGTCCCTAAGCTTGCGCACTTCTTAATCTACCTTAAACTGACTTACGCTAAGGACGACACACACACCCGTGCCCGAGGGAGGACTCGAACCTCCGACGGAGGGAGCCGCGAGGGCCGTGACAAGGCGTCTTAGATCGCGCGGCTACCCCGCGCAGCTTTGCTTTAGAATTTCTTGCTTCCATGGGAGATTTTGTGGACAGACAAAGCCCTTTTCCATCTGACACGATATTTCAGTACACAGAATTCTCGAATATGGGCAACAGAAAATCCTCACGCAAATCAACCAGTACCACTTCATCCTGAAATGGTCACTATGTGATGCGGATTTACGGCATCATTTATCATAGGGCCATAGTTTTTTCAAGAGACAGGTGCTTCCGGTTCTGTTATCTGTACCGTCACTGGTAAGCGCTATGAGTGTCTTTTGTGCAGCCACGTCATTCCAGCTCTCCAACAACGCGGATGTGTGGATGGGGTCATTTTTATGCAAGATGGAGCACCTCAACATATCGCAAATCCAGTTAAGCAGCTGCTAAAGCGCCTTTCCTGAAATACTAGAATTATCAGCGGCCATTTCCCTACAGCCTGACCGTTCCGATCACCTGATCTTAATCCGTTTGGCTTCTAGCTGTAAGGCTATCTGTAAGATGATGTCTTCAGTGTTCCGATTGCAAACTTAGCTGCATTGAAGGCACGCACTGCGCATCACATTCTGAACGTGACCCCGGAAACACTTCGATCACTTGTGGATCATGCTGTTTCTGGGTTTCAACTTGTTGAAGAAAACGGTGGACAGCATATTGAACATGTTTTGCGCCAGTCACACGGAAATTAATAATCCGATTTGATTTTGACTCATGCCTTTTGTGCGGTTTTTGGCCTCAGGACAATTAAAAACCAATTTTTCCCATCTTATGTGATATGACCTTGCTGTGGCGGATGGGCTTACGTAACTAACAGTATCACACCTGTACATCCATACACACTGAACAGTACAGTTAGTTTAACGTCAAACGTACACCTTTGCCATTGTTGTATGATTCATTTGTCATATGTAGTTGATCACTATTAAATTACGATGCTTACAGCTCTATATATTGCTACATTTTGTAACTATTTATTTTTCTTCTGCCATACATTTTCCCCTTTTTCCGACAATATTCCGTTGCTATTTGACGTCAATCTGACCAGTGGTGTTATTTCTACAGCGGTTTGAAAGTTTAATTTTAATTATAATAACCCTGTATTTAGCAAGTCTCCAGGTTGCTAGAATATGTTAGGCTGTACTTTGAAAGCCTTATAGTCCCTGCTTAATTCAGGACGCAACAGTGGGTTTACCGTAAACTGGATCAGGTACCTAAATGATTATGTTGACACAACTATCGTTAGAAAAATTACTTGATTTCTGTTTTCTTTTTTAGGTTTCCGACGGAAGCGAAGCCCCCAGATATCCTGGAGAGAGCGACCCGGGCTGAGATGCGTGTCTCTCGCACAGAGAGGTGAGCGTTTGTGGCACACACAGTGTAGTGTAGTATGCTCCCTTTGCGCGGCACAGTTTACTCCGCAGAATACTCGTAGATACCAAACCACTTGCTCACCATTTCACGACTAAACATTACGCTATAGAAACACTCGCCACGACGCACCTCTCTATCGTAGCGCTAAGGGACATGGATATTTCCAGTAGAAACACAACGTACACTATCATTTTCAGGGACTAAAATTATGTTTTTGAACGTTAAACCTGTTTTAGTTCATCAACGTACGTGAAAGACAAATTAGTTGTTTTTAAGAGAAAATGGTCTCAGTCAATATTATCGAATAACTGAAGCAGTATTAGTGATTACTTTCATCTTCTATGTTTGTGAAAAACTTCAACTTTTGCATTTTCTCCTCAGATAGCATTAATTGTTTTTTACTGTATTGAGTGACTCAAAAGACACAGTTTAATTTGTGATTGAGCGATGTATTAAAGTGACAATGTTCATGTTATCGTATTTTCATTTACATTTATTTGTTTACATATGTTTGTATGAATCTATGTCAGGTCTGTATATTTTTTACATCTATCCACGTTCCATCAGATAGTCGTATGGGTCTTTTCTTACCTTTTTGAATTCGGATAAAAACTTTCTTGGTCCATCTAACAACTTTTCTGCCTCCTACATGGCCTCCCCCCTCATTCGTTTCAATTTAGTTAAGGTCATAACTACGTATTTCATTACAGTCTTTTCACTGAACCGTTATTTATTGTTTTCGTATCCTTTACAATACTTCATAACATACATCTTTGCAGTAGTCGCTGATCGACCGTCAGTTGGTGAGCGATTTCTGCACTAAAAGTTCACGACTCACTGCCGTAGGGAGAAAGTGATAATACACCCACGTCGTAAACTCTCGTTTTCGGAAGGTTATAACAGAACACTCTGTATAGTTTACTGTAAGCTTTCCACATATTTTTCAGTTTGTCAATATTCATCCTCGTCTGTCGAGACACTCTTTTATATCTGTCATGAACATAGAACCGCATCATTTGGCTCAATGACCACGTTGCCAGATTGCACTGTTTTCTTTTCAATATGTCCGCAACTCATTTTTTAGTCTTAATAGTCTCGGTTCTTACCCTACTTTCAAACCAGCGCAATGCTCTGCTTCCGTTAGTTGTTGAATTTTATATCACTTGGGATGAACAAGTTAATACCATATGCAAAACGAACGTAGTTCAAATATCATTCACTAAAATGAATTCATTCTTTATTTTGCCAGTTTTGGGGTACAATAATCAAAACTTTTAAACATCCGTCACAGTCATACTAAATTTCCTGGCTAGATTTTTATCCATTTATTGGTTCGAGAGGCTACTGTCGATAGGGCTCTCACCTGTATTGTACCACTGGTCGTTGTAACGTAACAAGAGGTGCTATAGCGTCGTGCTAGAGAGTACAGCATTGCCCGCTGGAAAGATTTAAGAACGCTGCGTGCACAGCCTCGCTACCAGTGTGTTTCGACCGTTTGATGGCTTCAGATCTAACTAGCCTCCACGACTGAATACTGCGACTGCCAAGTGCCAATAAGCGATGTTGATGTAACTTGGTGGGTGTCTAGAGGTGTCAAAATAATACAATACGCATTTTTTTGTTTGTGTCTAGTTTCAATTTTAAGGGGTAAAACACACCCTGAAAGGTAATTTGGCATATTAGATTTGTAACGACTATAATCCAAACGACGGTACACAAAAAAAATGTATCTCATATATAAGAAGACACGTAATTAACGTTCTTGAAAACTGCATAATCGAATTTTATAACAATTTGAGATTTGGTAAAATACCGCACCACCAAAAATTAATTTTGGAAAATAAAACTTTTTTGCAACAGAAATAAAAAGAAGCTTTCCGGCTAAATACATCCACGTGTAATAAAGCTGATTTCTGAAATAGAGTTTTCGGAAAATGATCTACACTCAATGTGCTATTATAGTAGTTTCAACATACCTAATTGAAATACCTCAGCATTCATAATTACTCCAGTTATTTATTGACTTATATTTGTTTTATGTTTTAAATTGTTATTTCACGTTTCACATTCAGTTTTTTTGTTTCTAGTTTACCATTTAATATATGTGTATTCTGTCAGTTGAAGGTAATTCATTATTGTGATACAAAATCATTACAATAATCATAATCTGTAAATAAGTGCTTCAAACATAACGTTTTCTTACACTATGCCGATAAAATAAACTGCACCACTAACATACAGGACAGAGAACACAATATAAAAGAGAATTCAGCAGAATATAAAATTGTCACGGGTGACGCTGTTAATACCCTGATTTGTCTCAGCCATATTATAGTAGACTACAATGGTAAGCCGTGACGAAGAGAATTAATTGAGTACTAGCGACTGCAGCTTCATTATATCGTTTCTCAATTGTAAACTGACTTCGTGCTCATTTAACAGAACCAGATCCGAAAATCTTGTCACAAAGTTCTTCCCACATCGAAAGCCATATAGATCTGTCGACTGTCCGTCCCAGTGCCGTCGAGCGCTTTGGGATCACCAGATGAACAAGTTCCTTATCCTCAGGTATGGTGCTCCATATGTTTCTTTCCACTGACAGCCCCAAGAATCTCACAATAATACAGGTTTTTCTCCCTCACTGTGAAAGAAAATATATTTAAAATGTCTTTTGACGTGGTCAGACTTTTGTTTACCAGGTTTAGGTTCTGTCACAACGACATTTGTGGCTTCAGAAAGAGATTCTCCAATCCTCGGTCCAAACTCACCTTAAGTTTATTTTAAATCCATGAAAATGTAGGCAGCCAATGTGGAAAAAAACCGCTTCGAACAACATATCCATGGGCAAGAAACTTATCCTTTCGTTCATTATTCAATTATTTTCTCATGGTCACCTCTTCCTTTGCACTCCCCTCCCAGAGACCTGAATGGGGGACTGGTCTCGAATTTGTGACTGTATTATGTGACCGTAAGTTTTCCCGGCGTAAACAACAAGCTGCCACCATCCAGCAGAAAGATAAACAGTACCGATCACCCTGGTACACAGGGCGCGCGGTATACGCGACAAAGACAGCCTATCATCCGAGCTGCAACACCTGAGGTAAGCCTTCCACCAAAATGGCTATAGTGAAACGCAGATCAACAGGGAACTTAAAAGGAAGAAGGAAGCAGTGAGAACCCCAGAAGAAGATGATAAAGAAGAAAAACACAAACGACTCTCGTTCCTTCCTTATGTGGGTCCGCTCTCAGTCAACACTGCACGTCCTCTGAGCAAATACATTATCAAAACTGTTCTCCGACCACCACCGAAGACGAGCGAACTCCTAAGTTCTGCCAAAGATGCGCTGAACCTTAACACACCAGAGTATACAGCATACCATGCGAATGCGGTAATCAATACATTGGGCAGACACAGCGCTGTATATCTAAACACTGCAAGGAACATATCAGATGTGTGCGATTAGGTCACACAGAAAAATCGTCCATAGCAGAACACAGCATAAATGAAGAACACACCTTCAACTTCGAAAACACGAAGGCACTGTGCCGAGCATCTGGCTTCTGGGAAAGCGTTATCAAAAGATCCATAGAAATAAGGATCCACGACAATCTAGTCAACAGAGATGTGGGTTACCAACTCAGCGCAGCATCGAACCTACGACAGCGGCAATCCGTCGGGAGCACCCCCTTCAACGTCCTCCTCCGTGGAAGCAGACAGAATGCTTGCACCGAGAACTGAACACGGACGCCGGGGACGACCGCCATCCACACCACCGCGCGCACGCCGCTGGTCCATAGCAGCTACACGAGGTCTAGTGGAGGATGGTGACCGCGTATATAAATAGCCCGCTCTCCGAGAATCTCGACACTTCGCCAGAAGATGGGTAGTATGACACTTCCCGCAACGTCGCGAGATATCAACGCCACCACCCGGCTGGAGACCCGAGAAACCTTCATCAATGGTCTCGAATTGTTTGTCAACGGAGAGATCATCACGACACCTTTTCAATTACAGGCCACATTATGTGCCTTCGACGCAGTGATTTCCACTGCCTTTTGTATCCTCATGCTGTTTATCACTGCTGATTCCTCCGCATTTTAAGGGCAGTTTCCCACCCCAGTGCAAGAGAGAGCTTTGAATTTCTGCCCACTCCTTCACCCACTTTGCCAAGGCCGTTTGCTGAATGAATAAGAGTGACTTCTTATGCCAGAGGTCATCGGCTGCCGATGCTGGTGGTTTTTATTCAAAATTTAAAGAGTGGCAGGGTTCGAACTGGGATCGAGGATGTTCTGATTGCCAACCAAAGACGCTACTCCTAGATCATGCGTGCATAATGCAGTATATGTCCACAATTAGCTAGACCCATAACCTACATGACTGTCTTCTGTGGCCTTCGCCAAATAACTCTTTCCGCCGGCACAAGAGTGCTTCTGCCTCAGTCATATCAACCAGTCATATCACAGAAAATTTCATGCTATTATTAATCGAGATTTGCTCAGCCAGTAGCATGTAAGGATGTGGTTTCCACACTGGTTGTGATGCCGTAACTCGTTACTTGGATGCCACAGTCTTTCTCTTCTCGTACTGTAGGTTCTGTGCCAGATTTGCTCCATGTTACACTTTACTTGATTTTGTCTTAATATGCGTTACATCAACTCCTATTTAAGGTTCTTTTTCAAATATTGGAAATTCTCAAAGACAGTAACATTTATGAGAAACCCATGAACCGTGGCATAAATTTTCGTTGCAAATTGCTCACTTTTTATGGAATATTTTCAAGTAAAATTAAATGTTTGTTAAGAATACATAAATCCTTTCTTGGTTTCATTTGCAAATGTTACATTAACATCATACTTAATATACAGATCATTTCATTCGTTATATTTAATTAAATGCACTTCTTCGTAATTCTAACCTATCCTTATGTACAATTATTTACCTCTCCTTACGTGATACCCCGGATCACGTAAGAACAGATTGACCGTCCTTACGGCAGAACAGGCAACCGTAAAAATAGTTTTCCCGTCGGTCAACAGATGTCGCAGGCGACGCTACAATGCTAACTGACCTGTCCATTTCGCGGAATTGGCAACGCTGTATCTTCGGTGACGTGAATGACGCTGATATGTCTTCGGCTAGAGCGCTGCGCGCGAAATGCATTCGTCACACAGCTGACTGTAGACCATGATCGGCTATGGTTTTTCCCGAGTTTTCAATCGAAGAATGTATATTAGCTCCTGTAATTCTACAAACCAAGTTTATTTCTACTGTAGGGATACTTCTCACAATCATATGCGAAATGAAATGTAATACACAATCTGCACTCGCGCAGACATGTTACTATAGGCAGTGTTGTTTTCGAGAGAAAGCTGTGTGAGGATTATTAGCGCACAGATAAAAAAAATTAAAATAGGCAGTGTCTATAGTTTGCATGCTATGCTCGTTCTCTTCTATCCTCCTCCCTTCATTCCAGTATAAACGTTTGTTCACATGTATAAATGAATGGCAGTGAACATTGGCGAATTATCTATGAATACTCATTTGCAGCAGTGTAAACGAGGTTTTACACTCTTTCACTTCGTTCGCTCTAGTATATACCAGGATTTAGAGGGACCGATGACCTAGCAGTTAGATGACGGCTATTATTCATTTATTTCACTGTTGCGATCTCAGCTCTAGAGCCATTTTCAAGTACCAAGGGAAAGGTCTTGTAAGGTAATGCTTCTTAAATTGTTTACCAAATGTTACCACACTATGCTTTGCATTTTGTTATCCATATCTTATATTGGTTTCAGTTTTCACATTGCACACAAAAACGCCTCTACAGCCAAAATTACGATAGTGAAGTGAATAAACAGTTTAAAAAAAGTCCAAATCGCAGCAAAGATTTCATTTAAAAATTATATGATATGATTCTTGTACAGGAAGGGCTGCCACGTTATATCAGAATAGAAGATCGACAAAATTTAGATAGGATCGAATGCTTAAGGCTCGTTATTAATTCTTACTCGTAACTAATTTATAGATTTACCTGAATTTAAAATCCACTCGTGTAACCTTTCTTTATTTTTGACGAGAATCTGAACATTTTTAGTTCAGGATTTGTCCGTCTACTCCTTTCACAGTTGATATACTCGCAGGCCCTCGGCATGACGACTCTATCCACTATCACCGGTTTGTCAGAAACAGCTGTACTTCACAGACGCCAAATAGTGGAAAGCTGCACGCGTTCAGCCGATGTTGCCACATATTTCACAGAACGGAGTGCCATCTAGTGGTTGATTCCACAAGTAAGGGTGTGACGCTGTTGCCACCTGGTGGCCGTTCCCTTACAAGGGTTGCCTGCTAGACCAAGCGATTGAGCAATCTGTTTCTTACGTGATCTGGGGTGATACCATGCTGTCTTTATAAAATAAATATTTTTTGATTACATAAATTATAACACACCGAAGGCTGCTTCCATCTTTCAGTACTTTGCCATATTTCACACTTCACAGGAACACTATTTCTTCCGAGAGGAAGCAGCACCTACACATTTCCAGCAGAGGTTACGTTGCTATTGGCATCAGAAGGTACTGCGCCTTGATAATGCTATCTTGTTTCTGTGACTGAGCTCTCTGTGTTCTCTATCTGTCTCTTCACAGGTAAATCATTCAAAGTTTTTACGTATAACAGAAACTTATCAATTAGTGACAAGTAGTGGTATGATAATCCAGTAACAGAAATAGAGATTCATATTATTCAAATACTCCAATACTATCATTGGCAGTGTGGTTAGCCACCATTCTATTCATTTTTCATTAAGACTAAGTATTGTACCCAACCCATTTTGGAAATCCACCTATGTTTGCGATCCATATGTACTTTTTGTGAGACTCACTTTGAGAGTTTACTTGGGTGAGAGTAGAGCTCCCCGCTGTGGAAAGATTTTCCCATTGTGCAATGCCACAGGGCCTGTACGCACGCCAACTCTTTAGCACAGTTCTGTACCCTCATTTCTCAAAACATAAGAGTTTGGTTCATACATACTATCAATTTACATTTATGTGTTAAAATACTCCTTATTGCAATCGCTGTTGCACACTGTAGATGATGCTTTAATGTTTACTTCTTAGGTTGTGCGTCTGTTGACTGAAAATGTCCTACCTCAGGCCTGAAAGACTCCTTCCCACTGCCAAAAACGTTCCTTTGGTGTCCAGCGTCTTCTGTTTAACTGTTTTCTACATGTTTTCAGTGCTTAATACACAACATTCTGGCTGCATCTGCTTCTCAGTCTCATCTCCCCATACAAACTGGAATGCGCATTTGAACCATAGGTTCTGCACAGCCCATTTAATTTTCTAACAATCCTTTCACCGACTTAGAGAGTTGATGATATTTAGATATACAAACAGGTATTATTCCCAACTTCTGCAATGTTGATTTCCAGAGTTTGAAGCGGAATTGTGTCTGTTATCTCTTGTAATATGTGTGAGTCTCTCTACCCTGATTTCATAGTCATTTTTGATCGCCTGAAGCTGACCATGGAGGGAAGACAACTCTAAATACTGGTTCTGTTCCACTGGATGGCCGGCCGAAGTGGCCGAGCGGTTCTAAGCGCTACAGTCTGGAACCGCGCGACCGCTACAGTCGCAGGTTCGAATCCTGCCTCGGGTATGGATGTGTGTGATGTCCTTAGGTTAGTTAGGTTTAAGTAGTTCTAAGTGCTAGGGGACTTATGACCTCAGCAGTTGAGTCCCATGGTGCTCAGAGCCATTTTTTCCCACTGGATGAGCAGTCACAGATAGCACCAAATTAAGGTAACGAGTCACATTGTCGAAATACTGTGCAGGAACGATATTGACATTTGGCAGAATACTCAACTTCTCAATATGTCTACGTATCTGTGGGAAAGCCTGGATAACTACATTTTTGATCTTAGTGGCTAATCCTCTCCCTCAGGTTTTTTAAAAATGGTATGGGTTCATACGTTTAAAACAATTATCTAGTACTACAAATACAGGTACAATCCCCTTTTTAATCATGACTGTGAGTTGTAGAGGTTGACTACGATTTTATCCAAAACTTTCTAAAGAATAAAAAGCTTTCGGTGGCGTTGATCCACAGTCATTGAGTACATTTTAAAAGAGTAAATCGCAGTTTGACTGTGTATTATTATATAAATTTTTGTATTACCCAGATTTCGGCTTTTATTGCTTTATCTAATACATTGGTGAAAGTTCTATAACCATTAATGAGTTATGTATGTTAAGGCAGTCCAAAGCAGTTAAACAAGCCCAACACGTATCTTTAAGATATAAAGACATGTGTTGGCCTTGTTTACCTATTTACCTTAACATTGATGACTTAATAATGGTCTAACGGCTTTCAGCATTGTACCTCATATTGTCATAGAAGCTGAAATCTGGAGAGTACAAAAAATGAATCTAATAATACACAATAAGATGGCGGTTTACTCTTTTAAAAAGATTCTCAGGAATGACTGGATAAAGTTCTTCTTTTGGATATACATTAAATAACTCATTTTTTTACGCTTATAACAGTCTTATGACAATCTTCTAACTCTTTTCTCCAGGTTGTTAAATATAAGATATAAGGTTCTCCGAGCGCTCCAGTACACCCTTTTACCCTCCACCCATATATATATATATATATATATATATATATATATATATATATATATATATATATAGGGTGGTCCATTGATCCTGACCGGGCCAAAAATCTCAAAGAAATTACAAAGAACGAAACTTGTCTAGCTTGAAGGGGGAAACCAGATGGCGCTATGGTTGACCCGCTAGATGGTGCTGCCATAGGGCAAACGGATATCAGCTGCGTTTTTTTAAATAGGAACCCTCATTTTTTATTACATATTCGTGTAGTGACTATTACAGCGCCATCTATCACAAGGCGAAAAAAGTGGTCCAACTAAAACATTCAAATTTATTTTCATACTACACGCATCTGTAATAAAAATGGGGGTTCCTATTTAAAAAAAACGCAGTTGATATCCGTTTGACCTGTGGCAGCGCCATCTAGCGGCCTAACCATCTGGTTTCCCCCTTCAAGCTAGACGAGTTTCGTCAATCACCTAAAACTTGCACTGCACAGATGTGATGCCTGTTAACTTTTTCCTGTGGGGGAAAGATGTGTACAAGGACATACCAACTACCCAAGATGATATGCAACGATGCATTACTGTAGCCTGGTCAGAAATCTTCGCTGAAATGCTAGCACGTGTGCTGCAGGCCTTCCATACCAGACTGGAAGCATGTGTTGCCACTGCCAGTGGTCATTTTCAACACAACCTGTGATGGTCAGTTATCTTGTTAGTTGTGTCGCTACTGGTCAGAATCCACACAACTATTGTATGAAATTGTAACGGTCACTTATCTTGTTAACTGTCTCGTTACTGTGCAGAATCCACACAACTATAGTATGTACTTGTGTTGCTCTTTAGTATGCCCTTCCACAGATATTGTACACGTGTCAGAGTGAGATATCTTATAAACGACTCACACTAGACTACTGCAACCAACACGACTGAAATTTTAATTTACCGTAATTTTATTTGTTAATGTCAATAAGTATTGTTCCATTTAAAAATGTGCTTTGTATCAGACAAAATCCACATTCTAATTATTATTAGAATCTAACAATACAAGCCCATGACAGCTAATCCATTCTGTGAAAACCTCACGTGTAAAATCTGGAAGTCTTATTCCTGTAGCGCTCGTGCCCTTATTATGTGTCTTCCAAGTGTTAGCTTGCAGCTGGACAAAAAGGCTAATGCTCTGTGGTCTGTGTATACGTACATTTCCTACCTGCGAGATAATACTAAAACTTTCTAAAACCCTGTACTATGACCAGAAATTCTTTTTCTATCTCAGAGTAATTTTTATTCTCATTTGTTTAAGCTTCTGCTAGAAAAGCTGATTGTTTTTCTTTCATATAGTATAACGTGAAATAGTCTTGCACCAATTCCATTTACAGGTACTTGTACGCTGAACAAAAACTCTGTGGCAGGTCAGGTGTGACAACATGATTCACCTGCCCAAGTTTTCCTAATTTCCTCAAATTCTTTATTGTGTTCTTTGGTCCATTTGCAAACAGCGTTATTATTAGTTACGTCCAACAACAGTTTTGCATTCAATACTGTTTTTCGTAAATTTGCGATAAAATCAACACAGCAAAGCGACTCTTTATTGCTTCCTATTCTTCTGCTCATAAATGTTTCTAATGGCTTAAATATTCTCAGCATTCGTTCTTATTCCAGAAGCTGAAATAATATGCCCTAGGAATTTAATTTCCTTTTTTTAAACTCTTACGTTTTCACATTTGCTCGAATACCACTAAGATGTCTTCCAATATCTGACTGCATTCACGTCAACATTTTGAATGCACCATCGACGCAGAAAGTTATTTTGTTCTGAAAATCCTTACCTCACACTGTGAGAAACACAAGAAGAGGCTGTCGATATTTTCAGGCTCAATGGTAACACCTTGAATTGGTATCCTTACCCCCTATAGATAAAGACTGTGTATTTCCTGCACACATTAGAAAATGGAACTTGCCAAAAACTGCCCCATTACTGTCGAAAGGTACAGTGTCTGCCGATGCAGTGCGGTGACTTCCACCAAGTACACTTACGTCTAAACCAAGGTCATGTGAAGCTAGTCATGCAGTGTTTTCCATGAGATCCGAAATTTCTTGCATTAAAGATCTTTTCTGACAATTTGTGATGTGATTCTGACAAAACTTTGTTATCCTCTTCTCTTCTATGAGAAGAGTAACATTCTTCCCCATTCCTTAACGTCACAGTTTTGTATGGTCACTTATAGTTAAAATGTCACTTATGTGCATAATTATAAAATATATTTACTATTTGTTAGCACAAGGGTGCACACTGTTTCACTGCACTGCGAGGTGGTTCTATGCCATGCTATGCTCCTGGGCTTTTAAGAAAAATCGGATCAGTTGGCCTACCGTATTTTACGATGTCTGCCCATGTGTTGTCAAGACTTGCATGGGCCCGTTCGGCACATGGTGCCTTTCGAGTTCTGTGGCTGCTTTCCAATGTGAAAAACGTCTTCGACCCACAATGAAGTACGAGTGTGCTTAACTACTGCTACATGCTGTATGCCAGCGAGTTGTACGCATCAATAGGGCATAGTCTTATAGGCGAAAGCTCGCTATCTTCTCATTGTGAAATCAGTCTCTTACTTGGCATCCCGTGTCAGCATTCATTGTATCCCGTGGCATTTATGACAACATCGAGTGTCATTAACTTTCACTGAAATGTTACGTAATTTTGGAATAGAAAGAATTCACAGTTTTTCCGCGGCAACTTCACTGTAAACTGTGTTATGTGTTATTCCATTGTGCTATTTATGCCTACTGTTAATTGTAACTGTACATCCAGTCAGATTCACTGCTTCACACCTACTATCATAAATTCACTATTTTAGATATTTCTTCGTTCAGTCTCTGAAAATCGTTCTTACCAGCGATGCCACATACAATACCTCCACTTGGAAAAGTAAAGTACCTCCATAGCTGGTTGTAACTGACTGGTAGTACATATGAAGGCTGGCGTTGGAGATGTACAACATCAGTCACACCTCACAGTTTTTCGGTAGAACGCTGTCTTGTAAAGATCTCTCTCTCTCTCTCTCACTGCAAGCGATACCCATGGTAATGGCCTTGTTTAAAAAGGTGTGTTGTAACAGAGAGAACATTACTATACTCTGTAACTAATTTTGAGTAAACATTACACAGTTTTTGTTCCAAAGGATTCACTCTCTGCTTTACTTCTTAACACAGCTCTGTAAACAGCACCTGTGTGTGTTACTACTACAGTATTGTGAATCAAGATGACGTCAAATGCAGTGTGAAATTAATACAGTTGCTCACCTATGTGACCACACTCACTTCAGCCCTTCATGTGAGACTCTTTCGTAGTAAATCTCAAAGTATTAACCCACTCCAACGTCTGTGAACTTTCACGTTGACCATTGCCACCCAATTCTATTAATGAAATGTATGATAAAAAATGGCTGCACTCATAACCAGCACGGATATTCACTTTGGCTGTTACACTGGACTCTTCCTGCCAGCAGAAGCAAAAGGGCGCTGCTGTCTCGACTGCTTCAGTTGCTCACACCGTAGGAATTATTGTGATATTTTTAAATGTAGAGCTTTGTTTAGCCCTTGGCAAGTGAGGACGCTGTTTCCAGGTGGGTGTGACGTCATAACTCGTCAGCTAGACCCCAACGTAGTTCTCTGCTCACACTGTAGAACTTGTCCCACATTGAGCTAAATTATGATTTACTCGTATCAACTTAACGTAAGTGTTACAAACTGCCAAGTGTCATTTGCTCTTTGAGCGCCTGACTTTATGCTTTGTGCTTTCCATTACAGTTTTTATAGTTCCCCTGCTAGAAGAAATATATTAAATTACTGCCATTTTGTTCAGGAATTATTAATATATTTAAATATGCCCATATACGTGCTTACTATATTATGCTATTCTTTGATTGTGTTTTCATATTGTCGTTTATTAACAGTTCATTTACTGAGTACTATAGCTTATTATGGATTTGTAAATATTTATTCAGAATCTTCAAATTGTTTTGCATTAATGGTTTGGCTATGACAACCACGCTCTCCATGGACAGGGTAAGCTGGTAAAGCCGCCAGTAAAACACCTCCGCCCCCCCCCCCAAAAAAAGAAAGAAAAACGGATTGTTTTATTTGTCTCAAAGTCAGGGCTGCTTCCAACAAAGCTGTTTAAACTGTAAACGCTACAAAAGTTTGTTGGCATCAGGCTTAACACGAGTATGTAAGAACTAATTAAGTCATCCACTGGCCCAAAAAGAACTTATAAAACGTGCATTAATGCTCTGTATGTACCATAAGCAACGGTCGTGTCAGCAAGTCTTGACGTGCACACTATCCGATGACTAGCTGTAGCTTTGCGATTTTTTTAGAGTCGTAAACTGTCCGCACACAATAACCGCAACATCTGAAAAACTCTCATAAGACGCGGAAATGGACAGAACGTGCACAATAATAGAAATATGAAAGCAGACAACATGAGGTTATTCATGAAGCATGATTAGTAGAGCTTAGCCATAAATGCAAATAGGAATCTTTCAGAACTTTGAATAAATATTTATACGTCCGTAACAAATGGTAATGTTAAATAAACAACCATTAACATTTAACGCCATAGAACAGGCAGTAATACACTCCTGGAAATTGAAATAAGAACACCGTGAATTCATTGTCCCAGGAAGGGGAAACTTTATTGACACATTCCTGGGGTCAGATACATCACATGATCACACTGACAGAACCACAAGCACATAGACACAGGCAACAGAGCATGCACAATGTCGGCACTAGTACAGTGTATATCCACCTTTCACCGCAATGCAGGCTGCTATTCTCCCATGGAGACGATCGTAGAGATGCTGGATGTAGTCCTGTGGAACGGCTTGCCATGCCATTTCCACCTGGCGCCTCAGTTGGACCAGCGTTCGTGCTGGACGTGCAGACCGCGTGAGACGACGCTTCATCCAGTCCCAAACATGCTCAATGGGGGACAGATCCGGAGATCTTGCTGGCCAGGGTAGTTGACTTACACCTTCTAGAGCACGTTGGGTGGCACGGGATACATGCGGACGTGCATTGTCCTGTTGGAACAGCAAGTTCCCTTACCGGTCTAGGAATGGTAGATCGATGGGTTCGATGACGGTTTGGATGTACCGTGCACTATTCAGTGTCCCCTCGACGATCACCAGTGGTGTACGGCCAGTGTAGGAGATCGCTCCCCACACCATGATGCCGGGTGTTGGCCCTGTGTGCCTCGGTCGTATGCAGTCCTGATTGTGGCGCTCACCTGCACGGCGCCAAACACGCATACGACCATCATTGGCACCAAGGCAGAAACGACTCTCATCGCTGAAGACGACACGTCTCCATTCGTCCCTCCATTCACGCCTGTCGCGACACCACTGGAGGCGGGCTGCACGATGTTGGGGCGTGAGCGGAAGACGGGCTAACGGTGTGCGGGACCGTAGCCCAGCTTCATGGAGACGGTTGCGAATGGTCCTCGCCGATACCCCAGGAGCAACAGTGTCCCTAATTTGCTGGGAAGTGACGGTGCGGTCCCCTACGGCACTGCGTAGGATCCTACGGTCTTGGCGTGCATCCGTGCGTCGCTGCGGTCCGGTCCCAGGTCGACGGGCACGTGCACCTTCCGCCGACCACTGGCGACAACATCGATGTACTGTGGAGACCTCACGCCCCACGTGTTGAGCAATTCGGCGGTACGTCCACCCGGCCTCCCGCATGCCCACTATACGCCCTCGCTCAAAGTCCGTCAACTGCACATACGGTTCACGTCCACGCTGTCGCGGCATGCTACCAGTGTTAAAGACTGCGATGGAGCTCCGTATGCCACGGCAAACTGGCTGACACTGACGGCGGCGGTGCACAAATGCTGCGCAGCTAGCGCCATTCGACGGCCAACACCGCGGTTCCTGGTGTGTCCGCTGTGCCGTACGTGTGATCATTGCTTGTACAGCCCTCTCGCAGTGTCCGGAGCAAGTATGGTGGGTCTGACACACCGGTGTCAATGTGTTCTTTTTTCCATTTCCAGGAGTGTATATACCGATATCAAAACACTATCAGAATAGCGCATAGCGTAGTGTGCACATGTACGATACGTGTATATGTACAAACACTCCCTAGGAATTAAATTTTTTTAGATACAGGGCTATTTAAAAGAGAGAACAGATTTCAAACATTTGTTAGTTCCAAACACAATTCCAACGTTCCTGCAAAGATAAAAGTTCAAATTTGAGCACCATTCGTTACACGACAAATATTAAAACGGTGGCTCATTTCCTGCCACAAACGAAGCACCTGACAACTCGTTATCGAATTCACAGCTTCCACATTGCGTTGTCGCAGACTTTCAAGAGTATCATGCGTAGGGGGGGGGGGGGGGGGGCGGGGGATAGAATAGCGATCTTTTACGTAGCCTCGCAGATAGAAGTCATGAAGTGTGAGGTCTGGAGACCTGGAAGACCACCGGCGATGTCGTTCATCTTCCGCTCCTCCTCTTCCAATCCCACGTCCTGGAATGGTGGCATTCAGGTGACGTCGGACGTGGTTAGAGAATTTCTCTAAGCACCAGTAGCGTTTTTATGGAGCCATTGTATCACCTAAACGGAAGAGAAACCCCACATGTACAAAAGGCGCCGACTTTCTCAAAATTTTAAATTACCAGCACTGCTGAGTATCAATTTTATTTGAAAATTTCCCATGGAGAGTTTAATTTAAGATTTTGACAGCCACATGAGGAGTCGTGTTCCACATGCAAGGAGCTCGGTGTAAAAATCGAGAATCCATCTCTGACTGATACTGTTAAAAGGGCAGCAACAACTGAGTTAGCAGTGCATAAGGGGCATTCTGAAAAAGCCCTTGGGAAATTATATGTAGTTAAAGAGACAACAAACAGATTTTACCTTTGAAGGCCTCCCGTTTGATTTTATCAGAACCTGCAGTTCCAAATGGCTCTAAGCACTATGGGACTTAACATCTGAGGTCATCTGTCCCCTAGACTTAGAACTATGTAAACCTAACTAACCTAAGGACAGCACACAAATGGTTCAAATGGCTCTGAGCACTATGGGACTTAACTTCTGAGGTCATCAGTTCCTAGAACTTAGAACTACTTAAACCTAATTAACCTAAGGGATCACACACATCCACGCCCGAGGCAGGATTCGAACCTGCGATGCAGCAGCAGCGCAGTTCCAGACTGAAGCACCTAGTACCGCTGGGCCACACCTGCAGTTCCCTCAGATATCAATACAAGATGTGATGTACTTGTGTAAGCTTCGAGTAAACATTTCATGTGCATTACTTTCTGTCGTGGAGGAAAAGCACAAAAAGTACTTTAATAAGGGTTCTCCAACAAATGTTCCAGTTACTAATTCAATTGGTACTAGTCCTGTAACTAAATGTGGTAATTCATTTAAAATTAGTTCTAAATCTGCAACTACTATTGCCCACTTGGTATATTTTTCTGTGCAATAGGTACGAAAGAATCTGCCTGACTCTTTCATAACCCTCCCTGCAGGATTTGATTCTGGATGGTATTTTGATATTTTGATATGTTTAATTTCTTCCCAAATAAGAAACTGTGAAGTCTGCTCATTTCGTTTTCGTTATATATATGAAAACGTTGGATCACTTCTTAAACATCTTCACTTGTTCTCTGATTCTTGTAAAAACCCAGTTATGGTCGGATTTTGTTTAATGCTTGTGGTACAGGGAAGATTCACTTTCTTCAGCCATTACTTTCCAATAAGAGGTCACTTACCTTCCATATTACAGAGATGTCAGCATGGTGAAAAGAATAATTATAAAGGACAATAAGATATATTTGCTAATTAAAATAGAGTCCAGCAAAAAGACGAATTTTGAAGTGAAAACACAAAAGGAAAGAAGAGATGCTAAATTTTAAGAATCAGTGGTCCAAGTTCTGCCAAAATAATGCTGTTTCCGTCGAAACTCAAGGAAGGGCTACACAAAGAAAAAAAAACAGCGGTCTCATGTAACACAATTCACGCAGTTCTGCTATTGGCGATAGTCTTGGTGTTGTTAAAGTTAGGCCATTAACTGATGGAGCAGAAGGGCACACATTCCAACTGGTTGAATCATCTCTAATTAAACCAAGCTCAGTAAGTCAGGCTTGTCAAGACCACGTGCCGATAAATGATGAGAAAATGCATAAGGAAAGGCGCGTTATGCCGTTTCTACCAAAAGAAGAAATAATCTACAAGTTCTGCTCTGACATGCACAATTGGCTAACGTGTGGGGAAGAATAAACCACATGTAGAGTATATTGCTAAAGAGAATGGAAAAATAAGAACAGTTTGTTTGATTTTTATATCTACTAGGAACACTGTATGAGTTAAGTAACGATTGATATTTATTACGAAATATTGAGTAAGCTCACTTGTCCACTACATAAATTTTATGGTAATGTCGAGAAAATGGTTGAAGGTTTCATTGGTATTCTTCCCGTTACATTCATTTTAACGAAAAATGAGATAGCTGCACGGAATTTCAGCATAACTTTAAGACCTAGAAGGTTTATTTTGTATCTCCTGAAAAGTTTACGTTGTGGGACATGTGGGATTTCTCGATATTCCAATTCAGTTGTTGCGGCAGCAGCTTGTCAGCGGAAAACGGTTCGGGTGTGAAGTTTACCGATCTGACTGAAGTGTCAACTGTCAAGCTGCGAGCATTCCAGGGAAACTGCGATGCGTCAGGAGCAAACTACTTCTCAACACGTCACGTCACTGCCGGCAGCAAAGCCCCTTACGGGCTGTGTCGCATATTACAGTGTGGTGGCATACTAGGAACACGACGTCATGTCCATCCTCGTGCCGACATAAAGAGTTGTGAAATTATTCTACATTTCAAAGAACTCACCTAAGGCACCTAGCGTTCTACAGCGTGGGACAGCGGACTGAATCCAATTTTCTTTTCTAGGTGTAAGAGGCCACAACCAAGCGACTCAGTGCGTACCAGGAACGAGCTTCATGCTAAGGTGCAACAGATGCATCTGCAGACGGTCCGGCAGGAGCGCAATTTGCACCAAATTCAACTGCCTCGAGAGAGCGCAGGAAGGTAAGTGTAAGCAAAAGCCTGCCCGTCCAGGTTAAAATAGCAATGATTTCCTGCAAACATACAGACAAAATTCACCCATCAAGATATTCCTATGTCTAAATCTATCACACATACTCCGAAGGCACCTGGCGGAGTGTAATTGATACTAGTATCAGCGCATCTCTATCCTATGTTGTTAAGGTACTGACCGGTGAAAACGTGACGTCCTACATGCATTAGTACACACTCTCCCTATAAGATTTAGTACGTAGGACATCCGCCGATAAGAGGCATGATAATTCATTTCGAGTTATCCACTTCAGGTGTATTAATTATTTATTCAAACCCGAGAGGTTTCGACATTTTAAAATCCCATTTTCAGGTGAACGGTATCATTGTATCTCGTAACACATAAAATGCGGTTGGGAAAGTCCGTGTAAGAGTTCCAATCGCTGCATGTTCGCCGAAACAGCCCAACGACAGGCAACAGAATAACTTCATACACATAAAGACGGAATTTTAAAATCGCGAAACCAGTCGTGGTTTGTATAAATAATTAATACAAATGAAGCAGATCTCTCTAAATTAATTATCAACTCCTCCTTTCTTGCAAATATACCCACTATGGAGTGAAACAATCGTGAGGAACGGTTTGTGCAAAGAAGCACTCTCCGGGAACAAACACTCAAACTTTCAATAACCTACCAACCTTCACGAATACTACAACCCATTTTCAAAAATGGAAATCATAAGAAAGCACCCAACAAACAAGTATACACAAAAATTTTAAAAAAATCGCAGTGAAACTCTTCACAAGAAGTAGCGCACGATATTCTAGTCTCCTCTAACAACCACGCTTCACGAATAAATTGTCCGAATAGGGCGGAAATCGGTTAATGTGATATATATGTACAGACAAACAAATATTTACAATTTCAGAAAGATCTGATGTTTTGTTCCAGAGAAAGAGCTTTACAAAATGAGCAAGTCAATAACGCGTTGATCAGACCGTCGCCCTTGTGCAAGCAGTTATGAGGCTTGGCGTTGATACAGCTGTTGGATTTACTGCTGACGGTTATCTTGTCGAATTCTGTCTAATTGGTGAATTAGGCCGTCAAGATACCAAGCTGATTGTAGGGCCCTGCCAACAAACGCTCACAAAAACCTCAATTCGGGAGGGATGCGGTGATCTTGTTGGCCAAGGTGGGGTTTGGAAATCACGAAGACGAGCAGCAAAAACTCTCGCCGCTTGTGGGTGGGCAGTATATTGCTGAAATGTAAGCCCAGGATGGCTTGCCACGAAGGGCGACCCTCAGGTTCGTATCCCATCGCTGTCCAGGGCCTCTCCAGACACGTCTTCGCCGCTCACTGGGGTTCAGTTCGAAGCTGGCATCATCACTGAAGACCACTCTACTCCACTCAATGAGATTCCAGGCCGAGGACGTGTCTGCAGACGCTCAGGAGAGCAGTGCGATACCAACGTGACTGCCGTCCTCGACAGGGCCCGACAACCAGTCTGGGCTGCCGTTTCTTTTCATAGCAGGAACATTTTGGCTGTCATCCACGGCACCATTACAGCAAAGCACAGTACCGATCGTATTCTACGCTGCGTTTTATTTTCCTTCATGAAAAGCCATCACTTGCTTACATTTCAGTAAGGTAACGCTCGCCCGCACGTGGTGAGAGTTTCTGCTGCTTGTCTCCGTGCTTGGCAAACCATACCTCGGTCAGCAAGGTGGCCGGATCTCTCTCCAGTTGGGACATTTGGTGCATTATGGCACGTCCTTCCTACCATCTCGAGATTTTGACGATGTAACCCAGGAACTGGGTAGAATTTGACACGACATCCCTCAGGAGGACCCTCCGACTACTCTTTTAATGTCAAGCCGGATAACTGTTTGCATAAGGTCTAGAGGTGGACCAAAGAGTTATTGACTTACTCAATCTGTGAAGTTGTTTTTCTTGAATAAATTACCCAATGTTTCTGGAATTGTAATTATTTGTTTGTTTGTACGTCTATCAGTTTCTCTCGCGTTCAGACAATTCCTTCAGGGTATGAATTTTTCTTTGTCTTCCGCTGTATGTTTGATATTTCGACACAAAGCTGTAATATCGTGCTTTACATGCACATAAAAAGTGCTGAAAACAAAACTCATTGGGTGATCAAAAAGTCAGCATAAATCTGAAAACTGAATAAATCACGGAATAATGTAGATCGAGAGGTACAAACTGACACACATGCTTGCAATGACATGGAGTTTTATTAGAACAAAAAAAAAAAAATACAAAAGTTCAAAAAATGTCCGACAGATGTCGCTTCATCTGTTCAGAATAGTAATAATTAGCATAACAAAGCAAGACAAAGCAAAGATGATGTTCTTTACAGGAAATGCTCAATATTCCACCATCATTACTCAACAATAGCTGCAGACGAGGAATAATGCTGTGAACAGCACTGTAAAGCATGCCCGGAGTTATGGTGAGGCATTGGCGTCGGATGTTGTATTTCAGCATCCCTAGGTCGATCACGATACACTTGCGCCTTCAGGTAACCCCAAAGCCAATAATCGCACGGACTGAGGTCTGGGAACCTGGGAGGCCAAGCATGACGACAGTGGCGGCTGAGCACACGATCATCACCAAACGACGCGCGCAAGATATCTTTGACGCGTCTAGCAATACGGGGTGGAGCGCCATCCTGCATAAATATCGTACGTTCCAGCAGGTGTTTATCAGCCAGGCTGGGGATAATGCGATTCTATAAAATATCGGCGTACCTCTCACCCGTTACGGTAGCAGTTTCGCTGTCCAGCGCCATCTGTCAGACATTTTGTGAACTTTGCTTCTTTTTGTTCTAATAAAACCCCATGTCATTCCAAGCATGTGTGTCAAATTTTACCTCTCTATCTTCATTATTTCATGGTTTATTAAGTTTTCAAATTTATACTGACTTTTTGATCATCCGGTATATTCGGTTTCAAAGGACTATCTTCAATGCATCAATGCAATCAACGCCATACCTGAAACTTCCTGGCATGTTAAAACTGTGTGCCGGACCAAGACTCGAACTGTGGACCTTTGCCTTTCGCGGGCAAGTGCTCTGTCAGGAGAGAAGTAGAGCACTTGCTCACGAAAGGCAAAGGTCCAGAGTTCTATTCTCGGCCCGGCACACAGGTTTAATCTGCCAGGAAGTTTCATATCAGCGCTTACTTCGCTGCAGAGTGAAAAGCTCATTCTAGAAACATCCCCCAGGCTGTGGCTAAGCCATATCTCCGCAATATCCTTTCTTTCAGGAGTGCTAGTTTCGCAAGGTTCGCAGGAGAGCTTCTGTAAAGTTTGGAAGGTAGGAGACGAGATACTGGCAGAAGTAAAGCTGTGTGGAGGGGGATTGAGTCGTGCTTGGGTAACTCAGTTGGTAGAGCACTTGTCCGCGGAAGGCAAAGGTCCAGAGGTCGTGTGTCGGTCCGGCACACAGTTTTAATCTGCCAGGAAGTTTCATAACAGCGCACACTCTGCTGCAGATTGAAAATCTCACTCTGAACGCCATACCTGTTGGCCTGTTCACTCAGAAAGTACTGTGTTTATTAGACAATGGAGCAGAAATGAATAGAACACCTTCTGAAAGTCAAGGATGCCAGCACCGAGATACCTTCCACTACCAATGCCCTTCTGGATCTTGTGAACAAGCGACACCCAATGGCCTCATTCAGGATTGTCGTAAGTATACTCCCTCCTCCTAGTCAATATACCATTATCTCATCACGACTACGTTATCGTTTCCCAACTGATTCGACTATGAGATTTCGTTCAAACACTGTGAAAAATAACTATTATCAGTCTTGTGCGCTGAGGAACTACAAGCTGGCAACCTGCTAGATAGGTCTCCATCAATTTACGATGACTGTTTTTTCTCCATCTCCAGTCGGTCGCGAAATTAATACCTCAATTAAAATCCAATGAAACTTTGCGTATATGTGTCTTTAGTATGCTCGTCTGTCGCGTCTCATCGTACTTTTCTGTTCTGAGCATACAGTGGGCACGAAAATATGCCTAGCATGTAGCGTCTCCCGCTATGATGGAAGACCTGATAAGGGATTTTGCCTGCTTTCATGCACTCCACACAAAGTAACTGTCGCGTGTTTTCTTTCCAGTTCTCGGCATACTGCAGGGCAACGAAGCCGATCCAGGTGGATTTTCGAGGGGAAGTGTTGATCACCCACCTTACATCCCGGACTTGGCTCCCTCTGATTTCATCTCTTACCTCACATGAACCCCTGGGTATGAGGACTACAGTATGGCAAGTTGCGGACCAGCTCAGAGAATTTGCGTTAATCACAGGCGAGGGTATTGGACAGTTACTACCATGCCACGACAAATGTCTAAGTCGAAGTGGCGACTGAGCAGAGAAGTAGTTGGAAGGTGTAGCTAAATGTTGCAAACAAAACAGTTATAATTTACGCTGTGGTTTCCTTTTCGCGACCTATCAGGGCATGGAAAAAAAGCTCTCTTATCACAACTTAATTTATCTTTTGTATATTTTAAGGTCTCGGTTTAACATTTAATTTCATTCATGTATGTAGATTCTTTGTTCCGTTGTATGTTACGCTAAATGACGTGTTTGAAACAGTACCCCCGGCACATAATTCGTGCAGTGAGAAATAAAATTCTCTGATACATAACACAAAAAGTTTCGTTTGTAATTATTTTATGTATTAACTTTATTGAATCGTTTTGCAACGCCACATTTCAACCGAAAACCACGCTTTCAACTATACGGTCTGTACAAAAAGTTGAGGAGTTCTTCATTACATTTTTTAATTATTTTGTTCGTATGAGAGTGCAATTGAAGGTGAGTTTCACCACCTATAACCCCAATTTCCATTTCTCATTACAACTCAACTGATGCCGATTTTTCGAATATGTATCATTTTTCACTTCTTGTGTTTTGCTTTTTCAGTGTGTGCACCTGGGAGTTCGAAATCATTTGACTGTAACATTTGCATCTGCAGTCCTCAAGAGAAATGGGTGTGTACTCAAAAGCAATGCAGGTCAGAACAAGGCGGTGCGTATCATTATCCCCGTACGTTTTTTTCAAATTAATCTATAAATTTAGCTTTTCGTTAATCTCTAAAATTTTATTTCTGCTAACAACTTGGCAGTTTCATTTCAGTAACTTGTTTATAACATGTGGTAACAGAAATTAGTGGTAATGTGTACTATAAAGTTGTAGTTGGTCTAATTTTGTGTATTTAATTTTCTCTCTCTAAGTCTATAGCTCTCTACAAGCCGAAGCACGTAATTGGGTTTATGCGAACACTTTATTGCATATTTGCCTAGTCACGTGCTGTGTTTGTCTCCAAAGAATCTTCAGGTGCCTTTCTTAATGTGATTCCAATGGTAAAACGTGTTTTCGAAAACATTTTGGGGAAACAGCGATCAATTTCACAGCTGTACTGAGAAAAGGTCTAGTTTGCAGAAATCATATTTCTGTGCGTTAGTTAACTTGCAAGCAGTACTTCAGAGCGACCAGATATCCATAATTAATTACATCGTAACATCTTTGACAACTGTCGATGCTGCACGTTGGTAAGTAACCAGCAGCTTCACGTAGTACAGACGGTCTTGTATACGACACTACAACAGTGACGTAATTGGCTTCTTATTTTACGTTAATTTTCGTTTAAACATATTATATTTTACAGCGTAAACTTAAAATAGCCAACTTAAGCCGATATTATAGTTAGATACCATAAGCAAGCTGGTAACCAAAATTTAGTAGAAGCGTTATACACGCTGATAAGTAACCAGTGACGCCTTGTTCATACCCGTAGAGGGCAAAGTAACTGATCAGCCTTTTATAGTACGCTGCTTTATGTTTTAAAAATATTAGTGGTTAATCTTGCTGCCAATACTAAAAATAGATAACATTTTTAATTTATCAGCTAAAGCTTTTCGTCGTGCTAGGCGCTCAGTCCGGAACCGCGCGACTGCTGCGGTCGCAGGTTCGAATCCTGCCTCGGGCATGGGTGTGTGTGATGTCCTAAGGTTAGTTAGGTTTAAGTAGTTCTAAGTTATAGGGGACTGATGACCACAGATGTTAAGTCCCATAGTGTTCAGAGCCATTTGAACCATTTTTTTCGTCATGTATTCCATAAGCATTTATTCTACTTGTTGGAGACGACAAGGGTAAAGGGGGGGGGGGCAGATTGCGCTATTCAAACAAACCGCATCACGTTTTCTCCAGCAGTTGACAGCATCGGAAGACTTCTGATGCTGCCCCATGGATCCGTTTCCACACACAAATTTTTGGTAGAACTTCATTTTATTTTTATTATATTGTTCATATTTAATGCGTATCCTCTTCTATGTGAATAGTACTCTATATTTCAGAGTACAGTCTGAAGATTGTCCGCCTTTGAACTGAAACTGGCCACCAATAAATGTTATTTGTTCGAACTAGACTGGTTATCTAAGTACAAAAATCAGTTTTGCTTCTGTTATACGAGGGCCGAGCTAGCCGAGACAAAGAATTCCCATAGTTCGTATATTTGTGACACGAAGGAAAACTTCAGATTATTTTCGAGTACAAAATACACATTTCAAAGAAGTTTAGCATCACCCTGGTTCCCAGAACCGCTGAAGATAGACCTTGACTGTGGATATTGTATCACAGACACAGTCCCTTTGACTTCGCAGAGATGGCACGATATCCGCCCAAAGATGTAAACAACCGTGCCTGAGCTGCGCATATTAGACGGACGGGGTCTGACAGCCGATCAGTTTCAGTCACCCCACGAGGAAGGAGGTAGACGACTCGTGTTGTCTGTAGTTCAACCATGCCTAGACGGTCAATACCGCAGTTCGATCATTTCCGCAATGATAGTTTGTACCAGGAAGGGCTGTCAACAAGGGAAGTGTCCTGACGTCTCGAAGTGAACCAAAGCGATGTTGTTCGGATATGGATAAGATACGCTAAGGCCGGTCAAGGGCTACTACCACAGTAGATGACCGCTACCTACGGATTATGGCTCGGAGGAGCCCAGACAGCAAAGCCATCATGTTGAATAATGCTTTTAGTGCAGCCACATGACGTCGTGTTAGGATTAGAACTGTGCGCAATAGGTTGCCTGATGCACAGCTTCACTCACGACGTCCATGGCGAAGTCCATCTTTGCAACCACAACACCATGCAGCCTGTTACAGATGGGCACAACAACATGCCGAATGGACCACTCAGGATTGGCCTTGCATGAGTGGTTGCGCGGACAACCAAAAGAATTTTTTTCTAAAGGAATTTATGCACTTTGTAAGCGGTGGAGGACCTGCATTGAGCGTGGGTGAGATTATGTTGAAAAGTGATAGAGCTTAGTACCACTTCTGCACAATAAATAATATTTAAAAAAATATTTAAAATTTTCCTTTGACTCACCCTCGTAGCAGTGTCAAATGACAAACTTGTCGTGCTCGCTTGGATTCTGGGTCGCAGTCACGCTTTATATCGGAAGCAAACGCACAACGCCGCAGACTTCAAACATGGACCAGCAGAGTACCGATTCAAGAAATAGGTGCAGCCCTCTCAGAAACAAAACACGGCGTTTCTGTTCAAGTCAGCTTCTGTGTAAACAGGTTCGTATTATGTACTAAATATTTAGTTTTGTCGAAGAAAACAATTGGTCCCAGTGGATGGGACTTGCAGAGTGTACAACTCGCTGAACCAGAATTCTGGTCACCTGGCATGATCGACGTGTTGCTGGGAGCAGACGTTTGCCCACACATTCAGAAGGCAAGGACTATCTCCGTAGGAACTGGTCATCGTGTGCTACAAGAGGAGAACTAAGTTGGATTACGTCAGTGCAGTATCAAATGGTAGAGCATAACATTTCGTCAAGGCTGCCGGTCGTCTCGTGCTTTGTAATAACCCATACTGACGTTCAAACATTCACGAAGACATTGCCGGAGAGAGAATAATGAAATCGTGTTGTAATGACGAAAGAAGGAGACCAATGCGAAAGAGACTTTGTGGAACACACAACTAAAGAATCCACGGGTTGAAATATGGCATCCCGGTTAAGACACAAGTTGAAAATATGATCACTATTTTTTTATTCACTTAAATTTGCCATATTTCGTGACAATACCTTTTCCATTAGACGTTTGCAATCAAATATAAGTCTTGGCTTCAGTTGTCTAAGTATGATTCCACAATGCATCGTTGTCGGCTGCAGAAAATGACGTGGTTCAGCGTGTTTCTCTCATTTTGGTGTTTCAAATACAGTTTCTTCCAATGTAGTTTCTTCTTTTCAGATAATACAAAAATAATAGTTAACATAATTCAAAATTATTTATGACTGCGACCTTCACATTGTTCTTCCATGAACACACACCAAGAGTTAGCTTGTGACTCGGACTGACTATAGTCAAAGACTACTCCAACGTCAAAGATATTTTACACAATCAGTTTCTTTGCTATTCTTCAATACATTTTCTAATAGTAATCAATATGCTTTTACTCTCAAAAACAGAAGTAAATTAACATATAATAAGACAAATTATAATAAATTCTGACAAAAATATAAGAAAACATTTTCAATTCAGTATCGACAAATACGGTAAAAAAATAACATCTCCCAGATCCATTACAACTGCTCCCCAGGGCTTTTGCTGTTATGGATGTATACAACAAAATCCCAACAACACTCAGTGATGGATCTGTATTACACAATTAGTACATTAATGATGCAGTCTCATAACCTCTTCCAAATTTGGACTCTGAATCTGTGGACTTGTTACTGGCTGTTGTTGCAATGATACTTCCCCATCAATCCCATACACAAAAATTTCAAGTAAAGAAATTATTTAACATGACAAATATACATGGTATAAAACATACATGAGAAATATTCTAACATACAGCATACAGATTGAAAATAATAGAAAGGTAAAACTCATTTCGTAGAATAAGATTTAATTAATTTTTTTTATATTAATGTTAATTTCATTATGCTTACATATTGTAACAGTAAAAATGATACTGAACATATATAGTGTAATGTGTTTTTCTCCATATTTCCCTTTTATATATATATATATATATATATATATATATATATATATATATATATATATATATATATATATATATATATATATACATTTTTTAACTTCTGATTTTTTTTAATTTTTATATTTTTTTATTAGTCATGGTTTTTTCGTTTTTTGTATATTTTTTTGCTTATGATTTTCTTCTTAAATTTTTTTTCTCATGTTTTTTTCTATATTTTTTATGATTTTCTTCTTTAGTACAGCTAAAGATACATCAGTATTATCTAAATTTTTTGCAATTATTTATGTACACTTTCCTCTCTACTACAATATTACTACAAGTCACATTCTTATGAAGAGTACTTTTGCTCCCCACAACATCAGTATAAACAACAATAAACTGCTCATATATCATGAGGCTTTATCTAAAATTGGTTTTGAAACTTATACCTTTGCATGCATGTCCTCACATGCATGCCTTCACCCACAGGGAAGACTTAGCTTCCAAAATTAGAAAAATTCAGAAATGCTCACTAGGGAGACTTTTTTTGTAAAAAAGTAAAAAGAAATCTTTCTCTCATTCTTTGTTACATCAGTGTTTTTTTATCAGTTTCAATTAACATGTGACTTCAAATTATTAATTTATACATGCAAATATACACACTTGGTGGTATAGGCAGTTTTGTTCTAAAAAGCGTATTCCAGTGGAGGACTTTTGTTTTAGATGATAATAGGTTATTTAAATTTTGAAATTATGATTTCTGTTTATACAGTTTTAAAGAGACAACATTCCTGAGACCAAATAATTTCTTTGACTTAGGATACACCAAATGATAAGCATTAGGGTGTGGATTTTCTATGACTTTTCTCATGCTTGAGCAACATTCTGCTTGCAAATGCTATGGTACAATGTATCTTAACTCCATTCTCTACTCTTTCTTGAAATAACTCTGCTCCAAGCCCATAATTACTGCTATCAGTGTTCAAACAAAATGGTAAATTAAAATCAGGTCTGTGTAATAAGTGTTGCTTCCTCAACTCTTGCTTAATTTTATCAAACTCTTCCTGACAACTTTTATCCCAAACCCAAACAGTGTTTTTCTGAAGTAACTGACTTGAACATGGTGCATTCAGACTCTGATCACTTATATGTTTCCGGTAATAACCGCATAACCCAAAGAACGACTTTAATTGTTTTTTAGTCTTAGGAATAGGAATTTCTGAAATTGCTTTAATTTTTTCTGGATCTGCCAAAATTCCCTTGTCTCTGACAACATGACCCAAAAATTTTAATTCAGAAACTGCAAATTTACATTTCTCTAATTTCAATGTCATCCCCCCTCTTCTAAGTTTTTCACAAACTGACTTCAAAATCAAAAAATGTTCCTCCCAATTTTTCCCTGTAACCAAAATGTCATCTACATAGATTATCAGTTTAGACGCAAGTTCTTGCCCCAGTAAATGATCCAAAGCTCTTATAAATTCGTAAACAGAAGAATTTAACCCAAATGGCACAACACAATATTGGTAACTCTTACCATTGTACAAGAAAGCAGTATATTTTCTAGAATTAACCGAAAGTGGTACTTGATGAAAACCCGAAGTTAGATCCAAACTTGACATATATTTTATATCTGTAAATTTATAGAGTAACTCATCAATATTTTCAGGATGGTCTGTCTGTCTGAACAAAATTTTGTTTAAGTGTCTAGAGTCCAAAACCAATCTTACTCCACCATCTTTTTTCGAAACTACTACTAGAGGATTATTATATGCACTGATACTCCTTTCTATTATATTACATCCTTCCATCTTTTTCAGCTCTTTCTCAACAGCAGGTCTTTTTGATAATGCAATAGTGTATGGTTTTATGAAAAATGTTTCATGAGGTTTTACCTGAAGCTCACACTGGTAACCCTTTACCCTACCAGGTATTGTTTTTTACCTCATTCACCAGATGAAATAAATATTAAATTTGTAAAAAATTCTTGGAAGGGGAAGCTTTGACTTGGGCAAACCAGATTGTAACTTTGGGGATGACCTTTTCAGAATTTGAATCAAAATTTTTGGAAAAATTTTGGGATGATCTTAAACAAACTAGAATCAAAAGTGAATTTTTGAATGGGCGAAACTATAGAGAATCAGATGGGAACATGAAACAATTTTGCAAAAGTGAACTTCAAAAACTTATTCATTTAACAAAACCTTTGGATGACTTGATCAAAATTGATACTTTAAAGAGAAGATTGCCATCAGCAATGCAGTTGAGTTTAGTTCATTGTCCTGATAGTAATGTAGAGCAGTTTCTCAATTATATTGATAAGTTGGATAGGGTAACAACATGAACACACAGTGGGTTTGCTCAGAAAGGTAATGGTCAAAATTGGGGAAATGACAACTTTCAAAAAAGGGAACGAAACAATTATCATGGCGTCAGTCAAAATTCAGGGGGCTATAACAATTTTGAAAAGAAGGACCATAATTTTTATCCAAAACAAGAACAACATTTTCGCGTTAATAATCAACAAAATAGAGAACACTTTAGGGATCAAAATCACAGAAATTTTGATAGAGGTCAGTACAATAGAAACTACCAACAATCAGGTAATGTTTGGCATAGGAATGGGATCAGAAATGTTGATCAGAGACATTGGCAGAACCATAATCAGCAGTTCAAACAGGAACCGGAAATAAAAAACGAGTAGACGCCCCCTTGAAGGTGCGCAAGGTTGAGGCAGAAGGTGAGCATGATGAAAGGACCAATGGATGTGACTATCATAAACCCAAACAGGTCAGTTCCAAACCTAAGATATCACATGAGGTCATTAGTTGTTACTTATTGAAGAAATTTCAAGAGGAAAATAATAATGATAAAGATAACATTTTCAATACACAAGAACATACAGTAGATAAAAGTAATTGTGATTCATTTAATTTAACAGAGTTTTACACTCGGGCAGAAAAGAAAAACACTTTGTCTGATGATGTAATTTGCAGTAGTTCAGAGATGTGTGTGAATGAAAGAGAGAATGCATGCTGTGAGAATGAAGATGTTGGTGAAAGGGATCTGGTAACTTTAGAAAGGGGAAATAATGTTTTGGGGGATAATTTGAATGTGTATGACCTGAATATGTGTAATGATAATGATGTTGTTGATAAAGGTGATAATGATGGTAATGGTATTGATGATGATGTTGAGGGAAGGTATTTCATTAGTTTAAATAGGGAGTTGGGTATACACATGGTTGAAAATGGATTAAATAGTGAGAATACTATAGAAATTCCCAGGGATGTTGCCAGGATGAATAATACTCGCAATCTGGGTGTATGTAAAAGTGTGAATTTAGATGTTGCTGGTAAAGGATCTGACTACACAAATAACGATGACACATGTATAACTTCTTACCCAAGTGAAACTTTTATAGATACTAATGATACACTCACATTTCTTATGAATATATGGCTGAACAGTGAAACAATTTCTTTTGACAAGAACTTTAGAAAGATGCTTATTAATGTATGTGAAACAGTATGTCCTGAGTGGTGGAAAAAGATGAGATATTTTATTTTTGAAAAGCTGAAGGATAAGTACTTCAATAGTATACAATGTGATTTGGATGAAAATTCTTGGCTATTTGAGATAATAGAGAGTACTAATGACAATTTTGTATCTCGTGCAAATTTTATAACTGTGACAAATAATACATATAATGGTATACCATATGATTCTGATAAGTGTAGGTTTGGGGAAATTGAAAGTGATTTATTACATGAGGATACAGGTTCTGAGAAAAGTGATCAATTTTGCAGTCCTTATATAAAAGTTCAAATTGGGTCATGGATTGGTAAATGTTTAATTGATACAGGAAATGAGATCTTGGGAATATCTGGAAGGTTAAGCAAAAAATTGAAAGTGGGGAAAGATTATGTTGAAATGCCATTTGTTGGGGTAAAGATAAAAGGTGCTACTGGGAAGAGCAGTAAATTGGTAAAAAGCCAGGCTTTAGTGACATTTTTAATTGAAGGCAAGTTGTTCACACATGGATGTTTTGTAATTCAGGAATTTAATGAGGATTTTCTTTTGGGTATGAATTGGATAGTAAAAGTAAATACAGCATTTGATTGGGTTGGAAGAAAACTTTTGATAGAAACTAGTGAAAGGGAATACATTCAGACAAATTTTGTGAACACACTTGGTGACCAGAGTATAATGGAAATTTTGACAGTATTAATTTACTAAAAGAAAATAGATTGGAGAATATTGAAATTCATAGATTTGATACTGATGGAGTTGAATTTGGGAATTTGGTAAGTTTGAAAATTTAAGAAACACAAAATTTATCTGGGGAGCAAAACAACAGTTAGAAAATCTGCTGTGGGAATACAGTGATGTTTTTAGTGACATACCTGGTAGGGTAAAGGGTTACCAGTGTGAGCTTCAGGTAAAACCTCATGAACCATTTTTCATAAAACCATACACAATTGCATTATCAAAAAGACCTGCTGTTGAGAAAGAGCTGAAAAAGATGGAAGGATGTAATATAATAGAAAGGAGTATCAGTGCATATAATAATCCTCTAGTAGTAGTTTCGAAAAAAGATGGTGGAGTAAGATTGGTTTTGGACTCTAGACACTTAAACAAAATTTTGTTCAGACAGACAGACCATCCTGAAAATATTGATGAGTTACTTTATAAATTTACAGATATAGAATATATGTCAAGTTTGGATCTAACTTCAGGTTTTGATCAAGTACCACTTTCGGTTAATTCTAGAAAATATACTTCTTTCTTGTACAATGGTAAGAGTTACCAATATTGTGTTGTGCCATTTGGGTTAAATTCTTCTGTTTACGAATTTATAAGAGCTTTGGATCATTTACTGGGGCAAGAACTTGCGTCTAAACTGATAATCTATGTAGATGACATTTTGGTTACAGGGAAAAATTGGGAGGAACATTTTTTGATTTTGAAGTCAGTTTGTGAAAAACTTAGAAAAGGGGGGATGACATTGAAATTAGAGAAATGTAAATTTGCAGTTTCTGAATTAAAATTTTTGGGTCATGTTGTCAGAGACAAGGGAATTTTGGCAGATCCAGAAAAAATTAAAGCAATTTCAGAAATTCCTATTCCTAAGACTAAAAAACAATTAAAGTCGTTCTTTGGGTTATGCGGTTATTACCGAAAACATATAAGTGATCAGAGTCTGAATGCACCATGTTTAAGTCAGTTACTTAAAAAAAACACTGTTTGGGTTTGGGATATAAGTTGTTAGGAAGAGTTTGATAAAATTAAGCAAGAGTTGAGGAAGCAACACTTATTACACAGACCTGATTTTAATTTACCATTTTGTTTGAACACTGATAGCAGTAATTATGGGCTTGGAGCAGAGTTATTTCAAGAAAGAGTAGAGAATGGAGTTAAGATACATTGTACCATAGCATTTGCAAGCAGAATGTTGCTCAAGCATGAGAAAAGTCATAGAAAATCCACACCCTAATGCTTATCGTTTGGTGTATCCTAAGTCAAAGAAATCATTTGGTCTCAGGAATGTTGTCTCTTTAAAACTGTATAAACAGAAATCATAATTTCAAAATTTAAATAACCCATTATCATCTAAAACAAAAGTCCTCCACTGGAATATGCTTTTTAGAACAAAACTGCCTATACAACCAAGTGTGTATATTTGCATGTATAAATTAATAATTTGAAGTCACATGTTAATTGAAACTGATAAAAAAACACTGATGTAACAAAGAATGAGAGAAAGATTTCTTTTTACTTTTTTACAAAAAAGTCTCCCTAGTGAGCATTTCTGAATTTTTCTAATTTTGGAAGCTAAGTCTTCCCTGTGGGTGAAGGCATGCATGTGAGGACATGCATGCAAAGGTATAAGTTTCAAAACCAATTTTAGATAAAGCCTCATGATATATGAGCAGTTTAATGTTGTTTATACTGATGTTGTGGGGAGCAAAAGTACTCTTCATAAGAATGTGACTTGTAGTAATATTGTAGTTGAGAGGAAAGTGTACATAAATAATTGCAAAAAATTTAGATAATACTGACGTATCTTTAGCTGTACTAAAGAAGAAAATCATAAAAAATATAGAAAAAACATGAGAAAAAAATTTAAGAAGAAAATCATAAGCAAAAAATATACAAAAAACAAAAAAAACCATGACTAATAAAAAAATATAAAAATTAAAAAAAATCAGAAGTTAAAAAAAAAATATATATATATATATATATATATATATATATATATATATATATATATATATAAAAGGGAAATATGGAGAAAAACACATTACACTATATATGTCCAGTATCATTTTTACGGTTGCAATATGTAAGCATAATGAAATTAACATTAATATAAAAAAAATTAATTAAATCTTATTCTACGAAATGAGTTTTACCTTTCTATTATTTTCAATCTGTATGCTGTATGTTAGAATATTTCTCATGTATGTTTTATACCATGTATATTTGTCATGTTAAATAATTTCTTTACTTGAAATTTTTGTGTATGGGATTGATGGGGAAGTATCATTGCAACAACAGCCAGTAACTGGTCCACAGATTCAAAGAGTCCAAATTTGGAAGAGGTTATCAGACTGCATCATTAATGTACTAATTGTGTAATACAGATCCATCACTGAGTGTTGTCGGGATTTTGTTATATATGTCCATAACATAAAAGCCCTGGGGAGCAGTTGTAATGGATCTGGGAGATGTTATTTTTTTTACCGTATTTGTCGATACTGAATTCAAAATGTTTTCTAATATTTTTGTCAGAATTTATCATAATTTGTCTTATTATATGTTAATTTACTTCTGTTTTTGAGAGTAAAAGCATATTGATTACTATTAGAAAATGTATCGAAGAATAGCAAAGAAACTGATTGTGTAAAATATCGTTGACGTTGGAGTAGTCTTTGACTATAGTCAGTCCGAGTCACAAGCTAACTCTTGGTGTGTGTTCACGGAAGAATAATGTGAAGGTCGCAGTCATAAATAATTTTGAATTATGTTAACTATTATTTTTGTATTATCTGAAAAGAAGAAACTACATTGGAAGAAACTGTATTTGAAACACCAAAATGAGAGAAACACGCTGAACCACATCATTTTCTGCAGCCGACAACAATGCATTGTGGAATCATACTTAGACAACTGAAGCCAAGACTTATATTTGATTGCAAACGTATAATGGAAAAGGTACTGTCACGAAATATGGCAAATTTAAGTGAATAAAAAAATAGTGATCATATTTTCAACTTCTGTCTTAACCAGGATGCCATATTTCAACTGTTGAAATATGGCATCCCGGCTATTACACAAGTTGAAAATATGGTCACCATTTTTTTTATAAACTTAAATTTGCCATATTTAGTGACAGTACCTTTTCCATTAGACGTTTGCAAGCAAATATAAGTCTTGGCTTCAGTTGTGTAAGTATGATTCCACAATGCATCGTTGTCGGCTGCAGAAAATGACGTGGTTCAGCGTGTTTCTCTCATTTTGGTGTTTCAAATACAGTTTCTTCCAATGTAGTTTCTTCTTTTCAGATAATACAAAAATAATAGTTAACATAATTCAAAATTATTTATGACTGCCACCTTCACATGTATGAAAACTTAGGACATTTGGAGCCAATAGTCACGTAACCTCGATTTCATATTACATGCCACATCGTGCTGCCGTGAAGGAAGACATCTCGACACAAGAGTAATGTTTGACTGTTCCGCCAAAACGAACACGAATTTGTCTTTAAACAGTCTGCTAATGGTAGTTCCGACCATCCTAAAGGTTTTATGACCTATAATATTACGCTTCCCGCATGTATCGCATTGCCTTCTCAGCAGACATGCTGATGTATCGACAGGGTCTGGTAGGGGCTGGCCGATGTGTCCGAGCGGTTCTAGGCGCTTCAATCTGGAACCGCACGACCCCTACGGTCGCAAGTTCGAATCCTGCCTCTGGCATGGATGTGTGTGATGTCCTTAGGTTAGTTAGCTTTAAGTAGTTCTAAGATCTAGGGGACTGATGACCTCAGATGTTAAGTCCCATAGTGCTCAGAGCCATTTGAACCATCTGGTAGGGGATGAATATTGCGCTTACCAACGAATTTTGTGGAGGAATGATAGGTCTTCCACCAGAGCAGGAATATCAGTTGAAGATAGTCACGTATGGAGTGGCTTGTGCACCATTTCTTGCAGTACAATGTCTGTCTCATCTTTCTCGTCAAGAGGGTGAGCGGTGCGTGGCAGCAAACATTCTTGCTAATGATTTATGTCCAGCAAGATCTCACGAAGCTACCGAAGAAAGGTGCGTTCTCATTACGGAAATGCTGCAACAACAGCGTGGAATAAGTCGAACATATCCCTTCAGAGTAGCGAGAAACACAACTGCCTTTACGACTTGATAACGACGAAGATCTTAAAACTTCAGGTTCACTCTGGCATCAAGGTGCTGATCAGTTCCAAATTGTGAACAATGTTGTGGTGTCACCGCCAGACACCACACTTGCTAGGTGGTAGCCTTTAAATCGGCCGCGGTCCGTTAGTATACGTCGGACCCGCGTGTCGCCCCTATCAGTGATTGCAGACCGAGCGCCGCCACACGGCAGGTCTAGAGAGACTTCCTAGCACTCGCCCCAGTTAGACAGCTGACTTTGCTAGCGATGGTTCACTGACAAATTACGCTCTCATTTGCCGAGACGATAGTTAGCATAGCCATCAGCTACGTCATTTGCTACGACCTAGCAAGGCGCCATTAGCAGTTACTATTGATGCTGTAAAACATGTACCGTCAAGAGCGATGTTCACCAATTATGGATTAAAGTTAAGTATTCCGGCAGCTACGTACGTTCTTTGCTACTATAACTTCCTAGTCCTGTTCCACACCTCACGCCAGCCTGCGTGAGCTTAAACGCGTGCCTTTCGGCTTCCTCCTAGTGGATTGGCTGTCTTGCCAGTCCACAACAAATGTCAAACCAGCAAGTACTGTCTACAGCTTCACATAACGCACTGTACTGTCTATCACGCCATCAATTTTTGATCCATTGAGATTAATTTGGCCGATTGTGATCACATTCAAGATATTTTCACAACGTCTATGGCAGCATAAGTTAACTTGGGACGAGCCCTTGCCTCAAGAGTTGCACTGTTTGTGGCAGACACTATACAGCGAAATTCATATGACAGACAACATTCGCTGAGCGAGGTGGCGCTGTGGTTAGCACTCTGGACTCCATTCGGGAGGACGACGTTCAGACCCGCGTCATCCTGATTTTCCCTGCTGCTCCTAAGTCGCTTCAGGCAAATGCCGGGGAGATTCCTTTGAAAGGGCACGGCCGACTTCCTTCACTCATCCGATGGGAGTGAAGGCCTTGCTATTTGGTGACCTCCCTGAAATCTAACTACAGACAATATTCGTGTTGACCATAGATTCATTGCAGGAGGGACACCTATCACCATAGTGCATGGATTCTGTGATGCTTCGGAGAAGTATGACTGGTGTATCTATGTGCCATCAACTAATCAGTATGGAGTCACGTGTGTCAAACTATTCAGCTCCGAAACGCGACTTGCTCCACAGAAAGGGCTGTCGTTAGGAACTCAGTGGGGCTCTCTTGCTTTCACGACTAGTGCAGTACGTTGTTAGCGCTCTGGGTTTAAACATCGAACGAACTTACCTGTGGACTGATTGCCGGCCGAAGTGGCCGAGCGGTTAAAGGCGCTGCAGTCTGGAACCGCAAGACCACTACGGTCGCAGGCTCGAATCCTGCCTCGGGCATGGATGTGATGTGATGTCCTTAGGTTAGTTAGGTTTAACTAGTTCTAAGTTCTAGGGGACTAATGATCTCAGCAGTTGAGTCCCATAGTGCTCAGAGCCATTTGAACCATTTGTGGACTGATTCGTCGATTGTGCTGAAATGGCTCGCGGCTCCACCCACACGTGGAAGACCTTCGCGTGGACGGTGTTTCCGAGGAACAGGACACCACAGCAGCTGCGTTATGGAGCCATGTATCTAAAATGGAAAAACCAGCTAACCTGACTTCGCGAGGAGTGTCTCCTGCAGACATGCAAGAAAACCGCCTGTGGTGGGAAGGACCATCCTGGCTTAAAGAGGACGTCACTTCATGGTCTGTATTAGATGCCTCTAGCGGGTATGTGTGTAAGGAGTTGTAAGAAGAAAGAGCCAAAGTCCTCTGTCACATCAGCAGAGTAATCCAAGATGATCTCATCTGTTAATTCTCGATGTTGTCACGACTACAGTGGATAATGTCATACCGTATCAGATTTATCAATAACTGCAAAACTGCAAGGGAAACAAGAGTAACTGCTGACTTGTCTCGCAGTGAACTGCAGAATGCCTTGCTACGGGTCGTCATAATGGCACAAGGAGCCACATATGCAACAGAAATCTACCAATTTTAGGCTAGCAAGCTACATCAAACTGAAATAATTTCACCCTATCCTTGGTGACATGAGTGACACGCTGCGAAATGCTGATCTGTCATATGATGAGAAGCATCAGGTGATACTGCCACCTGGTCAACATCTCACAAGGGTAATAGTGGAAAGTGAACATCATCATCTTCCCCACGTTGGATGTCAACTGATGCTTACATCTCTCAGGAAGCAATACTGGATACTGACGGACGAGATGCAATCGGGCTGTTCTGAATCAGTGCATGAATTAACGAGATTTTCTCTCTGCAGCGGAGTGTGAGCTGATATGAAACTTCCTGGCAGATTAGAACTGTGTGCCGGACCGAGACTCGAACTCGGGACCTTTGCCTTTTGCGGGCAAGTGCTCTACCATCTAAGCTACCCAATCACGACTCACGCCGCCTCCTCACAGCTTTACTTCTGCCAGTACCTCGTCTCCTACCTTACAAACTTTACAGAACCTCTCCTGCGAAGGTAGGAGATGAGGTACTGGCAGAAGTAAAGCTGTGTGGACGGGGCGTGAGTCGTGCTTGGGTAGCTCAGATGGTAGAGCACTTTCCCGCAAAAGGCAAAGGTCCCGAGTTCGAGTCTCGGTCCGACACACCGTTTTAATCTGCCAAGATGATTCAGTGCTTGACTTGTTAGCGATTAAAGTCAAAGCCTGCGCATCAGCTTGTGCGAGACTTACCATGCCCTCGTATAGGAGCTGTGAGGCCTTTCTCCAGCTGTCGAGTTCATTACACAGGACGATTCTATGAGAAAACCGGATCATGGCTATCGGAATTAAAGGAAAAGTGCTGTGTTACCCTGTTTGTGTGCCTGGCAACACGAGCAATGCATTTGGTGGTAGCTGGCTACATCACTACTGACTGATTCCTGTCGGCCCTTAGAAGATATGTGTCATGACGGGGTAGATGCCAAAACTTGGTCAGCGACAATGGTATAAACTTTGTCGGATCTAGACGGGAACTCCGTGAGTTAGAAGCTGCTGTGAGCAGCTATTATCAGCAGACACAGGTGAAAAGCTTGGTGCATGAAGAAGGCATCGATTGGTCCTTCATTCCTCCAGCGTCACTACACTTTGGTTGTATATGGGAAGCAGGAGTAAAGTCCTTCTAGTACCACTTTCGGCAAACGATGGGAAGCTTGTGTTCAACGTTTGAAGATCTGGCAACCCTGACTTGTCAAACACAGGCTTGTTTTAACTCTCGTACTCTCTCATCGCTGTCTTGCAATCCTGCTGATCCTCAAGTCATTACCCCAGGTCATTTCCTGATTGGAACTGCTGTCTCAAGTATTGCTCAGCCAGATCAACGTACAGCCAAACTGAACTTGCTCACAAGGTGGGAACTACTACAGCAGATCTTTTGGCGACGCTGGCCGTCTAACTGCCTACATCATCTGCAGCAGCGGGCTATGTGCATGGCCCCCAGTCAGAATGTGCAGCCTTGCGCACTGGTCATTGTAAGGGAAGATAACGTGCCACCCTTACGCTCAACGATGCCCATCATTGAAGGAGCACACCCTCGGCGCGAGGATATGGTGCCTGTGGCCACTATTCGTACATGGGTCTATCTGATTTCTTGTTGGAGGTATTCTCCATTACTAACGACCATTTTATATAGGACTGATGGAGCATAGTATAACTTCTGAACCGTGATCAGATGTGAACAATGGGCGCTATACATCTCTGGAGAGCTACGTTGCGCATGTATCACACAGAGCCACTGTTGTAAGGAAGTAGTTTTTGCTCTTTACAGTTTATTGCCATAGTTTATCGTAGAGAAACCTGCAAGAAGGATGTATGTCATGGGCTGGAGATACACTCCTGGAAAAAAGAACACATTGACACCGGTGTGTCAGACCCACCATACTTGCTCCGGACACTGCGAGAGGGCTGTACAAGCAATGATCACACGCACGGCACAGCGGACACACCAGGAACCGCGGTGTTGGCCGTCGAATGGCGCTAGCTGCGCAGCATTTGTGTACCGCCGCCGTCAGTGTCAGCCAGTTTGCCGTGGCATACGGAGCTCCATCGCAGTCTTTAACACTGGTAGCACGCCGCGACAGCGTGGACGTGAACCGTATGTGCAGTTGACGGACTTTGAGCGAGGGTGTATAGTGGGCATGCGGGAGGCCGGGTGGACGTACCGCCGAATTGCTCAACACGTGGGGCGTAAGGTCTCCACAGTACATCGATGTTGTCGCCAGTGGTCGGCGGAAGGTGCACGTGCCCATCGACCTGGGACCGGACCGCAGCGACGCACGGATGCACGCCAAGACCGTAGGATCCTACGCAGTGCCGTAGGGGACCGCACCGCCACTTCCCAGCAAATTAGGGACACTGTTGCTCCTGGGGTATCGGCGAGGACCATTCGCAACCGTCTCCATGAAGCTGGGCTACGGTCCCGCACACCGTTAGCCCGTCTTCCGCTCACGCCCCAACATCGTGCAGCCCGCCTCCAGTGGTGTCGCGACAGGCGTGAATGGAGGGACGAATGGAGACGTGTCGTCTTCAGCGATGAGAGTCGCTTCTGCCTTGGTGCCAATGATGGTCGTATGCGTGTTTGACGCCGTGCAGGTGAGCGCCACAATCAGGACTGCATACGACCGAGGCACACAGGGCCAACACCCGGCATCATGGTGTGGGGAGCGATCTCCTACACTGGCCGTACACCACTGGTGATCGTCGAGGGGACACTGAATAGTGCACGGTACATCCAAACCGTCATCGAACCCATCGTTCTACCATTCCTAGACAGGCAAGGGAACTTGCTGTTCCAACAGGACAATGCACGTCCGCATGTATCCCGTGCCACCCAACGTGCTCTAGAAGGTGTAAGTCAACTACCCTGGCCAGCAAGATCTCCGGATCTGTCCCCCATTGAGCATGTTTGGGACTGGATGAAGCGTCGTCTCACGCGGTCTGCACGTCCAGCACGAACGCTGGTCCAACTTAGGCGCCAGGTGGAAATGGCATGGCAAGCCGTTCCACAGGACTACATCCAGCATCTCTACGATCGTCTCCATGGGAGAATAGCAGCCTGCATTGCTGCGAAAGGTGGATATACACTGTACTAGTGCCGACATTGTGCATGCTCTGTTGCCTGTGTCTATGTGCCTGTGGTTCTGTCAGTGTGATCATTTGATGTATCTGACCCCAGGAATGTGTCAATAAAGTTTCCCCTTCCTGGGACAATGAATTCACGGTGTTCTTATTTCAATTTCCAGGAGTGTATATTTCTTACATTGCAATATTAACAGCACTGCATTCCACATGACTGATAGGTGGGAAACTCAAGTGACCTAACAGTACAGGCTGTTTTAAGTGCAGAACTGTGTAGCATTAGGAGTGCGTGTGTTTATGTTCTCTGTTACTAATACCCTCCTGGTACTGATCCCAGACACTAGAACAATACTTTAAAATTGATAGCGTAGTTGATTTACAAAAAAGGTTCGAACTCCATCCGCCTGAAGCTCCATCATGCATAAAATCACCCAAGGGGTGTTAACCTCCTCGACATGGGCGCGTCTGGAGATATTTTGTGCACTTGGACAGGCGATGACTCGGCAAGCTCCACTCATTCACGAGACGCGGAATGCAGCGTTCTGTTTGTGGTCAGCTGCAGATTTAATCAGTAACGGTGCTGCAGAGCAGGTTGGTCACACAAAGACAGTGCAAGGGGGTCTTTCAGTCTTTAATTTTATCCTAAGACTGCGAGAATGCTCTGTCTCTCCCAGCCACGCGGAGATAGATCGTAAATTAAGCACTATGCTTGAGGTGTTAGAAATGTGTACAGCGCTGTCTGGTATAGTTTTATGATGTATGTTTTAGAGGCCGGCCAGTGGCCGAGCGGTTCTAGGCGCTACAGTCTGGAACAGCGCTACCGCTACGGTCCCAGGTTCGAATCCTGCCTCGGGCATGGATGTGTGTGATGTCCTTAGGTTTGTTAGGTTTAAGTAGTTCTAAGTTCTAGGGGACTGATGACCTTAGAAGTTAAGTCCCATAGCGCTCAGAGCCATATGTATTCGAGAATTAACAATGAATGGACGTACATCACAGTTATCTATCTGGATTCGCAGTGATACTCGCAAAGTAGAGAAGGCCTGTTTAACTATGATACTGAATTTTGGAAACATGCTGTGGCATCAGTGGTCGGTGTTGGAATTAGTGTAAAATCGCTAAAATGGTTCGCACTAGCAATTGTGATGCTTATTATTACATTACATCGATGGTGTCTTTTCCATCCCATCCGCCCACTGGCACGCTGTTGGTTATGACATAATGATTGACTGACATCGCTTGTTTGAGTTCGAGAAAGTGTTTTGGTGGAGAGGGGTGGCTAACATGAAAACAGTGATAGCGTACATGAATGCAATATGAAGAACAGTCGAAACGGAAAACAGAGCCATCAACTATTACTTCACTGTGACAGACGAGTTTAAAAGTAGAGATCGTCAGTCACCTTCGGACTTCAGTTTGGAAATTCTCTACAGTGCCGCCAAACTCTTCCATTGTGTGTGGCATGTTATGGTAGCAGCAGTAACAATATGATTTACACCGTGCAACGTCTAGTTTTATGCGAGAAGCAATGGATCATAATGTGATAATGTCAGTTAGGTGCTGACACAATCTCGAAGTCGTGGCGGAAAAACATGTATGGCAGTGTACAAAGCGTGCTACAGCCGAAAGAACAATGCTTAAAACAGCGACACGGGGTCACAGGGAAAGTCTTTTGCGACTTACAGTATAGTCTGTGGGATACAGTCATCCTCCTGTAGTACAGGTGATGAATCTTTAAACTGGTCTGTGCATTTGATGAATACCTCAATGTTGGTATGGATGCGGTATTTGTTTTAGATAAATGGCAGGAGAGAGATGCGGTAAGTATCTTGTGGAATTCTCTATCGGTTGAAGTTAGTGTAGGTTTCATAGTTCGTAATTTTTCTCTGTTACATGGCACAGAATGTTAGGGTGACAGACTTGAATGGACTGCGTTTTGACCAGTTGATGGAGACGGGAACTGTGAGAAGGACGAGGATTTTGCTACTGCACTGTGGTGCGTCCCCGAACTACACACAAGTACTACATGTCGCTCGTCCTTCAGACGCACCACTGTGCAGTAGCAAAATCCTAGTTGTTCTCCCAGTTCCCGTTTCCATCGAATGATCCAAACGAAGTCCGGTTGCTGTATCTCAGCTTAGCTTGTTTCTACATGGGTTGTAGAAGGTTGTAGATATATCTCTGATGTCTAATCAAAAATGGCTCTGAGCACTATGGGACTCAACATCTATGGTCATCAGTCCCCTAGAACTTAGAACTACTTAAACCTAACTAACCTAAGGACATCACACATCCGTGCCCGAGGCAGGATTCGAACCTGCGACCGTAGCGGTCACGCGGTTCCAGACTGACACGCCTAGAACCGCTCGGCTACACCGGCCGGCCTTTGATGTCTAATCAGTTGCGACTTACATTGGAATGATCACGTGCGCAATGCTGCAGGGATGGTAGCGCAGAGTCTGAGGGTCAGTTGCAAGATGCATAGGGAGCACCTAAAACCACGTTGGAATTTTACTGTAGCAGACAGGTTCGAGAAAGATGACTCGTTTCGAGATATGAGAGTGACATAAATATGATTCATTAAAGGCCTTCTCCATAGGATCCAATGCAGGTATGTGGTTGAATGGGAAAACTTGATTTCAAATCCCTGACAGTATTTCTACCGGGTAGCTAAACACTAGTGATTTGAAAAGCCTGTGTTAATTTCTTAAAACCTCAATCAGCACACCATCTACGGTTTGTGATCCTTCTCAATCAACCTACGCCTATAACCCAGTGGATGTATTGCAGTACCTCTGGCATGGCATTGGGACAGAATGCATTAAAAATCCTGGAGAAATATCTAGAGTCAGCATGAGGGAGGTGCAAGTCCCAGTATCATACCACCTTCCTTAACCGAATCGCTTTTTGTGCTCGGTAATTTTATTACAAGGTTGCACTGTTGGCGTAGTGTAACTGCACTGTTGGTCTGATAATGTACATTCCAGCGATCACCAACTATATTCAGTGTCCCAGTATTTGTCTGGACAAACTATGTCATTTGTAGGCAATGCCAAATGTGGATTTATAAAGCTGGTGTAGCTTTTAACAGGGATACGTGTATGCACCTGTAGAAACAAGATAGCTTGTGATGCTAATATGGTTGTGTTTTTTTAATACATAGCGATTTGTAAGACAATTATGCCTCTCTTTCTAACACACAGTGGTAGCCCTCGCAAGAAAAACTTATGAGACATGTCCGCCCATCGTTGATTTTCGGTCAGTATTATTTCGTATCGCTAGCAATCAGTTATTGGCGAAGTACTATACTTAGTAGTAGGGGATGTGTGACAGGTTCGCCTTGAGCATCAAGTTTATAAAGTTTGTGTGTATAATCCGACATGTGCAAAGGATAATACTATTTCCAGTCGTAAAGAAGGTATGGATTTGACGTGGAATTCTTTGATAGCGAAGGGAAGAGTGTGTCAGGTCATAAGAATAGTTCAGATACTTCTATTTCCAGAGACACAGCCGTTAGCAGGGTGTATTTCCGATACTTCCCACATTTTAGAGCGTTGTTTAACTGAGACCGCGATCATAATAATTAATTGTAAGTACAGGGATAACATATATATGAGGCTGTTTTTTTTCTTAGGACGATTCTGTCTATGCGTGCTTGGCGTGCAGCGCTGGTGACCTGTGGGGAGAATGATTCACGTTTCCAGCTAACAGTAGGAGCTGTCCTAATGGATAGTTCTTTTGGGGTGCAGGAATGTAGCTAACTTAACCGTAACTTCCTCTAGACGGCCGAATAGCGAAATAATACATACTATGTGATGGAGAGCTTTCGTGATGGCATGGAAATTTGAGAAGATTCTATATGGATGTGTGTTCGTGCTGGAACGTCATTCCCTCCCATGTAAATTGTTCGTTTGACTGCTTCTGCACATTTCGCGCCTATATTTAGTTGAGATACCACTGAGTGTGGTGTATGCATCTAGCAGGTGAAATACAAGTGGAAGACACGTTTTCTCGCTTTCTAAACATGAGAAACACCTTAATTGACTCTGTAAATAATAGGGATGATTTGGAATCCATTATATCACCGACATCAGTATTTGCGAGTGGAAATATCAGTTTCCTGTATTTCTTTTATCAAGCTCTCACATGAAGGTCTTCACAGATGGGATAAGCTTCTAGTTACTCAATGGTGTACAGCACGCTGCACCTCGCTAAAGTTTCGGGTTTGTAGAGAAATAGTTCCCAGTCTATATCTTCGGAATTACGTTGTGCGAGTAATTAGTAGGGATACTGTTATATGACTGATATCGAGAAGTATCGCGTGAATGGTATAATATTCTGGCAAACCATGTGAAAGTACATGTGTTCTTGCCGTCCCCAGAGTTTGAAGATGGGTGTAGAAAAACTAATAAGCAAGCAGGTCGGGACCAGAATAAGTAACCTCTTTGTGTCAATGGGAACCGACCCAGCCTTTGTATACAGTTCTCAGAATGGCTTTGGTCCACTTAGAGCGATAGGGTCACCTGTAGGGAGTGGATAACCACCCAACCTTGCGGAAAATATCTAGTGCAGAGATTAGTGTGTATGGTGCTGTCCATATTCGGGATGTATGTACAAGCGTCTGACGGTCGATAGCTGTATGAAAGATGTAAAAGGGGCGATTTTGTATGGTGCAGGATACTAATTGTATGTTTACTACTTTGACATGGTACACAGTGATATATTGCCGTGTTGGAGATCGGTTTCACACTCTAATATTCAAACTTCCATCCTAGAGCAGTGTAATTGAGTTAGAGTCTTTCCATATGTGACAACCTTTATGAAACTTCTGCAGGGTTTAACTGTCAATGCAATATGGTGATCTGTAGAAATTACTTTTGCCTCTGAATGTCTCGTCTGCAGAAAACAATGGCAGACAATGCTCCCACACTGGCAGCACCAGCAGTTTGATGGGTATATTCAAAAAGGGCCAATCAGAATGCTCCATTTCAATCACAAGATGTCCTTCGCCCTGGGGCATAGGAGTGGTTACGAACTGATTCCAACAAGATGGATGCTAGGTATCTATGGAAAGTTCTGAGAAAGCAAGTGTTCACAGACAAGTTGAAGCAGACCATCCATATCACATGCTGATACTGTCTCTCATCCTCCACTGTGGCATTAGGAAGTCACCAGACCAGTAGCTGTAGGATACCGAAAATTCCTGTAGGACTGTGCTTCGAAGTATGTATGCGTAATTGTTCAGATTTTCCACCGTCTTTGCTCAGTCAGTGCTCTCTTTCCAAACAACAAGAATGCTTCTGTGATTAACAGTGTTTACACGACCATGCAGTGACGTGGAGAAAGCTTTTAGCAGTGAGAACGTTTAACGTTTCTGAGATGTATGTTGACAGCAGGAGAAACATTTTGCTCAGTGCGTCACACACACTGGGCACGAGTGCATAGCTAGACACAGCTCAAATGGCCCGTTAATATCACTAGGGAGAAAGCATTCAATGTTATTCTGTGAAGCATTATAACAGATTTCTGTAGTGCGACCTGTGACGTCATTATCCACAGTTAGAGGGTTTCGCGCCAACGGCCCAGGGGGTGACATTGCGAACCTTTTGCTGTTATGCAAACATCTCTCTCAGCCCTGGACTCACATTGCAGCTATGCACCATCATGTCAGAAATGGTGCCTATGTGAACACCTATTTCGACAAGAATTTCTCAAGTGTTAAGTATGAAAGGGATTCCGCCACCTTATGCTTGCTGGACCCAAATGGGCACCTGTGTATGGGTCAGCAGCTGATGGCTGCATCGTCACTTCGTGGGTGCCGCCAGTGTACCTCGACTCCATCGTCGGCATTGGGCATCAGGTGGTGGAATGTGTTTTTTATAGTGATCTTTTGTTTACACTATATTCCATTGATTTCACCAACCAATAGGATGCCATGAATTAAAAAAACTACCCCATACATTTGAAGAAAACCGATTTAATAAATTTGCATAAATTTCTTATATCAGTGTGGTGTTAGCAGTGCAATAGTTAAGGGAAGGGTTTGTGTGAGTGGGTGATATGGAGCAGAAGAGCAGGTTAAGTGCAGAACACTATGTTAATTTGAATAATTTTTATGTAAAATGCAGTACAATAGTTTAAGGGGGTGGGTGACTGAGAAGACTGCCACAAAATTGGTGTTCAAAAGCATGTGAAATTCGAAAGGTATACCAGAAAATGGTGGGAGGACGTAACTAATTACTTAATTTGGTATAAAAGGCGGTACAACAGTTCAAGGAAATGGGGTTGACATAGAAAACCACTTAACAGAACAATAGGTTAAGTGCCAACAAAGGGCCAAACATTAGGTTAAGACACCCCGAGTACAGTACTGAACATTGGGTTATGCACCATATTTTCATTATTTACGAGTAGTTTGCAGATCTGTAGATTATTTACTGTGACCTGAAGCACAATAGGGTGAGTGTTTTGTATCAGTGTAATATGGTAAATATGCTATGTCAAATCCGTCCCTAAATAATTGTTCCGAAATAAATAAAGTACATTCCTTCCTCAGTCCAGCAGCCCAGAACAGGCTGAGTAATTTTCCCGTCATTTTTCCCCCTCCATACTGTCATCTTGGCTTATGTCACGGGAGGGACAACAGCACCTTCTGGTGGCAGTACTGTGTTGGACTCTGGACCTCTTGTGGACACACTGGATGGTGGTACTGCCTCAAATTGTTTAAATAAAGACTGTTTAAATAACAGGCTGAGTCTTTTGCTGCCAATTCCTAGGAAGAGGTGGTGGTCAGATGATTTAGGTTAGTGGGAGTAGCCCAAGTGCCCCTTTTTCCCGCCATTTCCTTAGGTTAGTAGAGAGAGCCGTGGTGTGTTGCATTGTTCTGATGTAATTTGAATTTCCCACCATTTTCTGGGGGAGGGGTGGGGAGGGGGTTATGAGAGGGAGAGAGGTTAATTAACTGATCAATTTTATTTAGTAGTCAATCAAACTGATAAGAGTGAGAGGGGCTATTCCAATAACTCAGACCTGAAAGTGTACCTGTAGCAATGAGGGGGAGTGTCGGGTTGAATGTTTCCTGAATGGGGACGGGAGTGGGAGGTAGTGGTGGGGGAGACAATAAGATAAGTGCTTGTGAACCAAAAGGAAGGATACTTTTGGCAGAACAATAGGTTAAGTACCTGTCAATCAAAGGGGAACAATAGGTCAACAGGTTTGCCCCTCACTGCATTCCTTCCCCTTGGTGTAGGCAACCCATACTAACAAAACGTGCTAAAACGAACTTTATTCCACCACTATAAATGTCCTTGAGACAGGAAAATTTCTGTCCACAAATCAGCACCCGTTTAGAAAGCACCACTCACATGAAACTCAGCTTGTGGTTTTGCCACATGAGTTCAAATGGTTCAAATGGCTCTGAGCACTATGGGACTCAACTTCTGAGGTCATCAGTCCCCTAGAACGTAGAACTACTTAAACCTAACTAACCTAAGGACATCACACACATCCATGCCCGAGGCAGGACTCGAACCTGCGTCTGTAGCGGTTTCACGGTTCCAAACTGCAGCGCCTAGACCGCACGGCCACTCCGGCCGGCCTGTCACATGAGTTCCTCCAAATTATGGCTGCAGGGCAACTCTTAGACTTCAACTTCCTGGATTTGCGCGAACATTTGACATGTGTCCCATTGCAATCTGTTAACAAATGTAGAAGCATATGTAATAGTTTTCCAGGTATGTGTGTAGTGCGAAGTATTCTTAAGTAACAGGATACGTTATGTTGTCCCCGATGGTGAGTGTTCATCAGGGACAAGGGTACTGTCAGGAGTGCCCATGGAAAGTGTGATAGGACAGTTCTTGTTCTCTACATAAATAAATGATTAGTCGAGCAGGGAGAACAGCAATGTATAGCTTTTGGTCAATGACGCTGTCGTGTATGAAAGTGACTATGACTCTAGCAGGAACAAAAAAATGAAAAATGCGGTTAATGGGGATGAGTAGGAGAAACAAACCTGTAATGTTCAAATGCAGCATTATTAATGTTCTGCTTGACACAGTACATCGATTAAATATAAGGCATAAACTAGGAGAGCTTTATGAAATGGATTGAGCATGTCAGGATGATACTTGGAAAGGCGAACGCTATTCTTCCTTCTTATGGGGAGAAATTTGGGGAAGCATAGCTCATCCATAAATAATACAACATGTAGAAAGCTAGTGCGTCCCATTCTTGAGAACTGCGCGAGTGTTTGGAATCCCCACCTGGTATTATTAACCGAAGACATCGAAGCACTTCAGAGGAGAGCAGCTAGATTTGTTACTGGTAGGTTTGATCAGCGTGCAAGTATCACGGAATTGGCTCAAATGGTTCAAATGGCTCTGAGCACTATGGGACTTAACTTCTAAGGTCATCAGTCCCCTAGAACTTAGAACTACTTAAACCTATCTAACCTAAGGACATCACATACATCCATGCCCGAGGCAGGATTCGAACCTGCGACCGTAGCAGTCGCGCGGTATTACGGAACTGCTTCGTGAACTCAAACTGGGATCCCTGGAGGGACGACGACGCTCTTTTCGGGAGGCACTATTGCGGAAATTTAGAGAACCAGAATGGTCAGTAGGGGCACGTGGTACCCTCGGCCATGCTCCATACGGGGGCTTGCGGAGGTGTATGTAGACACAGATACAGATATTTTTCACTAGCAGATCACAAGTACCCTATCCTCCTGTCACCAATCCATATCTGAGTAATAACTGCAGAAAATGGGAGCTTATGCACATGTGATTTGGCGTACTACCTTCCTTAACGTGTGGACGCCCCTCATCTGATACAGGCTAGATAGGAGGACGCATTGTCTGACATTCGAAACAGGTAATATATGAATAAACTGTACGATTCCGGTATGCTAAACAGAAACCGGTTATTTACACAGTAGTCGTGGTTCTCTTTCCGACCTAGAGCTGTTTAACTCTTGCAATGAGGATAATTCCTATATGCTGAGTGCCCTCGGACAATGGTACCCACGACACGAAATTCTTTGCCCCTTCTCCCCTCCTGACGCACCACGGAGAACCTAATTTTTCGCTTCCTAGTGTCAACAGATGGCGTCAGTTACCAGGGTATTGCTTATTCATATATATACTGAGATCCCCTAGGGTTCATCCTGCAGTGTGACCCAACCATCTACCAATCTGCTTTTCCTCTTACATCTGCCTTCGCATGCAATCAGTAGCAGTTCTTTGAGCTTCCCCGAAATTGAAACAACGACGTATTTCTTCCAAAATTCTCTGAACGTCTGTTGAGTATTTCCATCGTAACACAGCCAGCTTGTTAAAAGTCAAGGAGCCCTTGTGCATTCTTTCGACCTTGTTCTATAAATCAACCAAATGAGGTAAGTAGGGGTACAAGGGCGGCGTTGCATTGTTGCCAAATTTATTCAAGATGGCGGGTCCAATATGGAGACGATAGAAGTGGCACTGTCGCAATGACGTCATGATGGGAAGTTGAAATTTTGGCGGGAAAATAGGTCAATTGCACTACCTCCACAAACCTAACCCCAGCCCCCCCCTCCCTCATTCTCCCCCTCAATCATAGAATGGTGGGAAGTACAAATTTTGGCTGAAAAATGGTACCTTGGGCTACCTCCACTAACACAAGTCATCTGACCGCCACCTCTTCCTAGAAATTGGTGGGGAAAAGGACTCAACCAGTGCTGGGCTGCTGAACAGGATGGACGTAAGACTTTATTTTACAGGCAGTGTTTATTCAAACAATGTGAGGCAGTTGCTCGATCCAATGTGTTCACCATGAGGTCTGGAGTAGAACTGATCTGGTACACAGTACCGCCACCATAGGGCACTGTCGCCCCTTCTGTGACGTTGTCCAAGAAGGTAGCAGCGCGTGGGAAAAAAGGAGAGAAAAGGACTCATCCTGTTCTGGGCTGCTGGATAGGATGGAGTGTACTTTATTTATTTTGGAATAATTTATTTAGGGATGGATTTCACATAGTTTGTTTATTACACTGATACACAACACTTTCTCTGACGTGCTTGGGGTCACAATACACAGCCTACATACCTGCAAACTACTCCTAAGCTATCGAAATAATGCAGTACACTGATGTGCAGACATGAAAACAACTCGTAATTTGTCAGAATAATGCACGTAAAACGCTCTGCAGACATCCTCACTAACTCTAAACTGTCCAAATAATGAATAGCACAGCCTACGGACCTGTTCACAGAAGTTTGGAAGGTAGGAGACGAGGTACTGCAGAAGTGAAGCTGCGAGGACGGGCTGTGAGTCATGCTTGGGTAGCTCTGTTGATAGAGCAATTGCCCGCAAAAGACTAAGATCCTGATTTCGATTCTCGGTCCAGCACACAGTTTTAATATGTCAGGAAGTTTCATATGAGCACACACTCCGCTGCAGAGTCAAAATCTCATTCTGGAAACATCCCCAGGCAGTGGCTGAGCCATGTCTCCGCAATATCCTTTCTTTCAGGAATGCTAGTTCTGCAAGTCTCGCAGGAGAGCTTCTGTACAGTTGGGAAGGTAGGAGACGAGATACTGGCAGAAGTAAAGCTGTCAGGACAGGGCATGAGTCGTGCTTGGGTAGCTGAAACCTAACTAACCTTAGGACATCACACACATCCATGCCCGAGGCAGGATTCGAACCTGCGACCGTAGCAGTCGCGCGGTTCCGGACTGAAGCGCCTAGAACCGCTCGGCCACAGCGGCCGGCCGTAGCTGTTGGTAGAGCATCTGCCCGCGAAAGGCAAAGGTCTCGAGTTCGAGTCTCGGTCCGACACACAGTTTTAATCTGCCAGAAAGTTTCATATCATAGGCTCCAATGCATAGACATGCTGACACTGACGTGGGCCACTGCCGGACAGACGAATGCAGGGGCACAAGCTACTGCTCTCAGGCCACTATTGGCTTCAGCCAGCAGGGGAACATCGCATCTATTTTCAGGTACACAGTTTGAATTCTTCTAGCGTTATACTAACGTCACATGTCTATGTAAATAAGAGCCAAGTCACCCACTGGACGCGCACGAATCTACCGTTGCCTCTCTACCTGCAGTCTAGGGAAGACCTAATTTCCGAGCGACTCAAACTCGATGACGCAGCTAAAATGTACTCTATATTATACTGACGTCACACGTCGTGCTACAGAAATGCTTGCCAGAATAACACAGGGTGCATTTTTCTGAGCGATCCTAACGGGACATGTGAGCTGCATCTAGTCATGCGTGCATTTACCTGCCTAGCGCGGCTGAAACATCGCTGCTCCATCATGTGTTACCCTTACTGGAAGTCGTTAAGTCCTGCTTTCAGCAAACAGCTCCAAAACACAAACGTTCTCACTTCTATGTAGAGGATCCTATGTCATGGCACAAAGGATGTCTTCTGAATGAGTGGAGCATTATGACTGGATCTTGCTGAATTTACCCGTCAAATTACTGATGCTGCCGGTGTGGAAGCAGTGTCCGCCTTTTTCTTTCTGCAGACTGCACTTTGATTGGGAAAAAGTGTTTTGTACAAATCGCCATATTCCACTGACAGTTAAACCCTGCAAAAGCGGCCTACAGATCGTCAAATACGGAAAGAATCTTACTCAATTACTCTTCTCTGGCACTGAGGATGAAGATTTGAATATTAGATCGTGAAACTGATCTACAACCAGACAATATATCACTGCGAACCATGACGATGTAGTAAACATACAATTCGTATCCTGCGCCGTACAAAATCGCCTCTTTTGCAATATTCATACACCTATCGACTGCCAGAGACTTGTACATATACTGCAAAGACAGATAGCATAAGCACATTCACCGTATGTATACTCCTCGCAGCACTAGATATTTTCCCACAAACTCATCCACTGTAGCCGATGGTCACAAGTCATCCACACCCAACACATGACCAGAGGCCCTTAGCGGACCTAAGTCACTCACCAAACTGTTGTACAATGACAGGCTCTTTTCTCCTTGGCACAAAGGCGTTACTGTTTCTGGCTCCAATCTGCATGCTTTCTTGCTTGCTTTCTATACCCATCTCTAGACTCTGGGATTACAAGAAAATACGTAATATCACATGATTTGCCAAAATATCATAAAATTTACGCGATATTTCTCAATATCAAGCACACAAGAATATCGCTTGCATAGCAGTAGTATCACTCGCACTCTATATTTCCGAAGATGTTGACTGGAAATTGTTTCTCTAGAAACCCGAAACTTTAGCGAGGTGTAGCATGCTGCAAACCAGTGAGTAACTAGAAACTTATCCCGGCTGTGGAGACCACTACGTGAGAACTTGAAAAACAATAGAGGAATCTGATATTTCCACTCGCGAATACTGATGTCGGTGATGCAACAGCTTCCAAATCATTCTTATAATTTACAAAGTCAACTAAGGTGTTTCTTATGTCTAGAGAACCAGGAAATGTGTCTTCCACCCGTCTTTCACCTGTAGATGCACGCACCACAATCGATATCCCCTCAACTAAAGAAAGGCGCGAAATGTGTCGAAGCAGTGAACCACACAATTTACATGGGAGGGAATGATGATCCAGGATAGCCACCCATACATATTGAATCTTCTCAAATTTCCACATGACTGCGAAAGCTATCCAACACATACTAAGTATTAGTCCGCTATTCGGCCGTCTAGAGGACTTCATGGAACCAGCTACATTTCTGCATCCCAACAGGTCTCTCTATTCGGACAGCTCCTACCGTTAACTGTAAACGTGAATCATTCCCGACACAGACCACAGGCGTGGACAGAACATCCTAGAAACTGTAGAAACTGGCATCGTATATATTTTGTGAGTTCACTTACAATTAAATACTACGATCGCAGTCTCAATTGGATGAGATTCGACAATTAGCGAAGTATCGGAAATACACCCTGATGATGGTCGTGGCTCTGGAAATAGAAATATCTGTACCATTCTTATGACTTGACATACTTTCGGCCGGCTGGTGTGGCAGAGTGGTTTTAGGTGCAAGTTCGAATCCTTCCTCGGGCATGGATGTGTGTGTTGTCCTTAGGTTAGTTAGGTTTAAGTAATTCTAAGTTCGAGGTGCCTGATGACCTCACCTGTTAAGTCCCATAGTGCTCAGAACCATTTCAACCATGTGAAATACTTTCCCCTTTGCTATAATAGTAATCCGCATCAAATCCATACTTCCTTACGACTGGACATAGTCAGTCCCTTTGTACATGTTGGAACACGCACACACATACTATATAAGAGTGATGCTCAAGGTGAATATATCACGCATCTCCACTACTAAGTATAGTAATCTGTCAAGTACTAATTGCCGGTGATGCGAATTAGTACTGACCCAAAATCAGCGATGGGTGGACATGTCTCATAAGTTTTTATTGCGAGCGAAACAATACTGGGAGATAATCATCGATGGGTGGACATGTCTCATAAGTTTTTCCTGCGAATTCAACCACGACCATGGAAGTGTCACAAGCAGTCTTGGTCCTACAGATGCAGACAAGTATCCATGTTAAAAGCTACACTGGCTTTACAAATCGAAGTGTGGCATTCTCTCAGAATAAAGTGGTTTTTCCAGACTAATACCGCGACCCTGGATACTGTTGGTGATCGCTGGAGTCTCGTATTATCAGACCAACAGTACGGTCACACGTCACTGACGGTGCATCATTGTAATAAAATTACTGAATACAGAAAGTGATTCGGCTAAGGAAGGTAGTATGAACCCAGTACTTGCAACCCCCTCATGCTGACACTTTCTCCAGTATTTGTAATACATTCTGTCTCAATGCCATGCCAGAGGTACTGCGATATATCCACTGGGTTACAGGCATAGGTTAATTGAGAAGCATCACAAACAGTAGATGTTGTGCTGATTGAGGTTTTAAGAAATTAACACAGGCTTTTCAGATCTGTAGTGTTTAGCTATCCGGTAGAAATGCTGTCAGGGATTTGAAACCAAGTTTTTCCATTCAACCACATACCTGCATTGGATTCTATGGAGAAGGCTTTTAATGATTGCAGCACTAATAAATCGTATTCTTGTCACTCTCATATCTCGAAACGAGTCACGTTTCTCGAACCTCTCTGCTACAGTAAAATTCCAACGTGGTTTTAGGTGGTCCTTACGCATCTTGTAACTGCCCCTCAGACTCTGCACTACCATCCATGCAGCTTTGCGCATGTCATTGTTACAATTTAAGTCGGAAATGAGTAGAAGTCAGAGAAAGCAATATTTACCACCTTCTCCAACTCATGCAGAAACAGTGTAAAATGAGTTAGTTCGCCAGGATTGTGTTTTGACCATTCGTACATTTTGTGGTAGCTCCTCCAACTATGTACTATGTGTAAGGTCAGCGCCAAACGAAATTCGCTCCTGCAACAAGAGGCAGTATGAAACACAATATGGGAACTGGGAGAAGGACGAGAATTTTGCTATGTCATTGTGGTGCTTCTCTAAACTACATACAGATACTGCAATGTGAAGTAGGTTGCGTCCTTCCGGGCCCATTCACCTATATTACTGTAACATGCTATTATCGTTATTCTGTACCATCCAACAGAGAAAAATTACGAACTATGAAAGCTACACCAACTTCATCCAATAGAGAACTTGATAAGACTTTTACCGCATCTCTCTCCTCCCATATATCGAAAACAAATACTGCATGCATGGCACCACCAAGCACATGTGACGGTCCTGTTAAATATACAGGTATTGATCCACTGCACAGACCAGTTTAAAGTTTCATGACCTGTACTGCAGGAGGATGACTGTATCCCTTAGATTATACTGTAAGTCACAAGAGACGCTCCCTGTTACCCTGTGTTGTTGTTTGAAATATTGCTTTTCTTTTCTTCTGTAGCATGCTTTCTACACTGCCATATATTTTGTTTTATTGCCACTACTTTGAGGTGTGTGTCAGATTCTAAACTGACATTTACACATTCTGATCCATTGCCTCTCGCAGGAAACTAGACGTCGCATGGGTTAAATCATGTTGTTACTGGTGCTACCGTAACACACCACACACATTGGATGGTTTTAAATAAAAGACAGTTACTACATAATGAAACTGGAAGAGTTTGGCGGCGTTGTGCAGCGTTTCCAAATTTCAGTCCAAAGGTGATTAATGACATCTTCATTAAAAAATTTTTGGAAGTTTGTGGTAAGTACTGAGGTCATCAGCCCCTAGACTTACACACTAATTAATCTATCTTAACCTAACTTACGCTATGGATAACACACACACACACACGAATGAGGGAAGACTCGAACCTCTTAGGGGGCAATGTGACAAGACGCCTCAGACCACTTGGCTACCACGTGCAGCTCTACATTTTAACTCATCTGTCACTGTGATGAAATAGCTGATAGCTCTGTATTCCGTTTCGACTGATTCCTCATATTGCAGTCATGTATGCGATCACTGTTTTGGCGCTAGCCATCCCCAGAAGGTATTGATCCTCCACCAAAACTCTTTCTCCATTCCAAACAAACGATGACAGTCAATCATTATGTAGTGACCAACAGCATACCAGTAGCTGGATGGGATGGAAAAGAGACCGTCGATGTAATGTAATAATAAGCATCACACTTGATAGTGCGAATATTTTTAGCAGTTTTATAGTAATTTCGATACTGACAAATGATGCAGCAGCATGTTTCCCGATTTCAGTATCATCGCTAAACCGCACATTCTCTACTTTGCGAGTATCATTGCAAATGTAGACAGACGAGTTTGTAGTACGTCCATTCACTGTTAATTCATGAACATATATCATCAAAGTATACCAGACAACGCTTTAGCCACGCAGGATTAGCCGAGCGGTCTCAGGCACTGCAGTCATGGACTGTGCGGCTGGTCCTGGCAGAGGTTTGAGTCCTCCCTCGGGCATGGGTGTGTGTGTGTTTGTCCTTAGGATAATTTAGGTAAAGTAGTGTGTAAGCTTTGGGACTGATGACCTTAGCAGTTAAGTACTGTAAGATGAAAAAAAAAAGCAAAAAAAAAACTGCGTTCTACATGTTTCTAGCACCTTAGGCATAGTGCATGATAAACGATCTATCTCTATGCGGATGGGAGTCTTAGGACAAAATTAGAGACTGAGAGACTCGCTCGCACTGTCTTCGACCAACACACCCCGCAACACTGTTACCGATTTAATCCGCGAGCTGACCAGAAGCAGACCACTACATGCCACATCTTGTGAATGAATGGAGCTTGCCGAGTCTTCGCCAATCGAAGTGCACAAGATTTATCCAGATGCGCCCATGTGGAGGAGGTTAGCACCCCTCATCGGTTTATAGTAACAGACTTGTAATAGCAGACGATTAAGAAGAACAAGAACAGGTTATTTTTATGCATGATGGAGCTTGAGACAGGTGGAGTTCGAAGCATTATACGTAATTCAACTGCACTACCAATTTTAAAAGTATTGTTGTAATGTCTGGGTTCAGTAGCAGGAGAGAATATAAACGCACACACTCCTAAGGCTACACGGTTCTGCACTTCAGACAGGATATGAAGTTATAGAGCTTCAGTTTCCAACCAATCAGTCATGTGGAATGCAGTGTTGTTAATATCCCAATGTAAGAAATACATTTCCAGTGCATGACATCATCCTTCTTGCAGGTTTCTCTACGATAAACTATGGTAACAAATGTAAAATGAAAAAACTACTTCCTTAAAACAGCGGCTCTGTGTGATACATGCGCAATATAGCTTTCCATAGACGTATAGCGTACACTGCTCACATCCGATAACGTTCCAGAAATTATACTATGCCCGAATCAGTCCTATATAAAATGGTCGTTAGTAACGGAGAATACCTCCTACAAGGAAACAGATAAACGCATAGCAGCCGCTTCTGACATGTGAAATTACACGTCATGCTGCCACTAACCCCATAAACATCTGTCAAGCAGCTATATACATGTGGATTACAGTGTCTCACAATCACCTATTGCTAACTTAGAATCATCTTAGTTATGAAACTGAAGTCTCGATTTTATACCCAAGATTCGACAAGGGAATGGAGTACGTCGCATAATTTTTCGTTCATTTAGAGGAATGTGTCAAATCAGGAGGGACACGTTTCGTCACACATGAGATGGAAGTTCTCTGATGACCAAGAGATTTGCTGCTATCGATCGCAATTGGACAGTGCTCTAAGTCACATACAGGAAACATGGTTGTATACGAGTCGAACGCAGGCTATGTCACACGACATTTGCATCCTGACAGAACAGCGAAAAAATGGTCAAATGACCTGCAGCAACATCTCCCTCGCTAGAATGCATCGTCAGCCTGCCATTAAATCGCACCTCGTTACAGCCCCACTCTCTGTTATCCTATAATGCAGATGCATGTAAGTTTAAGGCAGATAGTTCTCTGTTTTCCTGAAATGCGTCAAATACAGTAGTCAACTTACGTGCATCACTGTTACCTCAATAGACACACAGTCGAATGCTGCCTCGACGGAAAAAAGTGACTGTTTCCCTGGTTCCCTTCGCTTCCATGTCGACGTTTTCCCCGATTCCTCTTGCAGTCGCATACTTGCTCCCATGTACAAGAATTGTTCTACGCCAACCAGAAGACACGCAAGTACTTCCTCAAATTCTCGCATTTCGGTGTATATTCCCTCAATTTATACAAATTTTCCGGCGTATCTCGCAATTCTATCAATTTTATGTCAGTTCCACCCAATCGATCATGACATCACCTCTCGTTCCATGTTCTAAAATTTCTTGTAAATGTAGCCCAGCTGCCAACACCTAGCACAAATGTTCTGTTTTTCTGATCGGGAGGCGTACTATGTCAGTGTTCTCGATTGCATTCAGTAGCCCCCACCAAATATTCTACATTTGAAGTGCATTTGCTCTGTTTTCTGTATGTCCGTGTGTGTGAATGTGTCGCGTTAAATTCGGAGTGATGTTGGGAAGCGGATCCATAATGTGCCATGTCCAGGATAGGGTTTGAAGGTGGATCCGCCACGCACAACGTACGGAGCATTTTTGGGATGCAAATCCACAATATACTATATCCCACTATATATCCAGACCGATGCTCACAGGCGGATCCACCACATATAACATCTGGGATAGGGCTCGCTGGTGGACCAACCACATGTTACGTCCAAAGATGTATTCTATGTTTGATGCTGGATTCACCAGTGAGAGGACTTGGTCCTGGGAGCCGGCCACGACACATGCACATACACAGACATACAGTGTGTTATGGTGACAGCAGTAACAGCATGATTTACACCTAGCGACGTCTAGTTTGCTGCAAGAGGCAATGGATCAGAACATGTTAATCGCAGTTTAGAATCTAACACACACCTCGAAGTTGTGGTATACCTTTTAAGATGGATACTTGTCTGCACCTGTAGAAACAAGACAGACTGTGACAGTACTTTGGTCGTTGCGATTGTGTATTTTAACATAAAGCGGTTTGTAAGACGATTACACCTGTACTTCTAAGACACAATGGGAGCACTTGCATGGAAAACGTATGAGACATGTCCACCCATCGCGGATTTTGGGTCAGTACTGTATCATATCACCGGCAATCAGTTATTGGCGGAGTATTATACTCAGTAGTAGGGGCTGCTTGATAGATTCGACTTGAGCATCACTCTTATAAAGTATCTGTGTGTGTGTTCCAGAATATGCAAAGGGAATGGCTATGTTCAGGCGCAAGGAAGTATGGATTTGATGCGGAGTACTGTAATAGCAAGGGAAAAGTATGTCAAGTCATAAGAATGGTACAGACATTTCTATTTCCAGAGCCACAGCCGTCAGCAGGGAGTATTTCCGATACTAAGCTCATTGTCGAATGTCATCCAATTGAGACAGCAATCGTAATATTCAGTTGTAAGTACAATGATGAAATGTAAGTTTGGCCGGTTTCCTAGAATGATTCTGTCTGCGCTGGTGGTCTGTGGCGGGAATAATTCACATTTCCAGCTAGCTGTCCGAATGGAGAGGCCTGTTGCGATGCAGTAATGTAGCTGACTTAACCATGCCCTCCTCTAGATAGCCGAATATCGAACTAATGCATAGTATGTGTAGGATAGCATTCGTGATCGCGTGGATATCTGAGAAGATTTGATATGGACGTGTGTTCACGCTGGACCATTATTCCCTCCTATGTAAATTGTCCGGTTGAGTGCTTCTACACATTTCGCGCCTTTCTTTAATTGATGGGACATCGATTGTGGTGTGTGCATCTAGCAGATGAAAGACAGGTGGAAGACATGTTTCCTGGTTCTGTAGATATGAGAAACATCATGGCTGACTTTGTATATTATAAGAATGATTTGGAATCTGTTACATCACTGACATCGGTATTCGCTAGTGGAAATATCAGATTTCACTATTTTTTTCTAGTTATCACGTAAAGGTCTTCGCAGATGGGATAAGTTTCTAGTTACTCAGTGATTTGCAGGATACTATACCTCGCTAAAGTTTCGGGTTTCTAGAGAAATAATTTCCAGTCTATATCTTCCGAACTATACCGTGCGAGTGATACTACTGCTATGCAAGCGATATTGCTGTGTGCTTGATATCGAAAAGTGTCGCGTAAATGGTATGATATTCTGAATGCGGGAAAATGTTTAGTGCTGTTAGGAGTATACCTATAGTGCACGTTCTTATGCTATCTGTCTCTGTGGTATATGTCCAAGTGTCTGGCTGTCGATAGCTGTATGAATGATGCAAAAGTAGTGATTTTGTATGCCACAGGATACGAACTGACATGGTCCACGGTGATATATTGTCTGGCTGGAGATCATTTTGACTCTCTAATGCTCAAGCTTTCGTCCTCAGTGGCCGAGCAGTGTAACTGAGTTAGAAACTTTACATATTTGATGATCTGTAGGCCGCTTTTGCAGGGTTTAACTGTCAGTGCAATATGGCGATCTGTACAAAATAGTTTTGCCACTGAAAGTCTCGCCTGCAGAAAGAAATAGCTGGACAGTGCTTCCACACCAGAAGCATCAGTAATTTGGCGGGTAAATTCAGTAAGAGCTGATCACAACGCTCAATTTATTCACAAGACATCCTTTGTGCTTGGACAAAGGAACATACTCATAGGGGTGAGAACATTTGCGTTTCGTAGATGTTTGTTGAAAGGCAGACTTAACGATTTCCAGAAAGGGTAACACGTGATGGACGGGGTGCCACGTTTGGACCATCAGGAGAAATGCATTCGACGTTATTCTGGTCCATTTTCGTAAACAGCTCCTGTTAGGACAAGTATTTCCAAGCAGATGAACTAAGACATGACGGAAGCTCCTAGCAAAGCGACCATTAAATATTTCTGCGACACTTTACAGTTTCCGATAGGTCGCTTTAACTGTGTCGCTACGTGAATATTTCGCGGTGATGCATCAGCCACGCTTGGCAAGTAAACAGTCGCATGGCTAGACGCAGCTCGCGTGCCGCATTAAGATTACTAGGAACAATTTGCCCAGCTCTATTCTGGGAAGCATTTTTAACATATTGCTATAGCGTGACCTGTGACATCAGTATAATATTGAGAATCTTTTAGCTGTGTCTGCGAGGTTGAGTCGCTTGGCAATTAGGTCTTCGCTGGACTGTAGGTAGAGAGACATCACGACAGCAATGGTAACACATGAGTAACCAGACGGTGACAGACGGTGACTTGGTCCTTATTTACATAGACACGTGACGTCAGTATAACATTCAAAGAATTCTGACTGTATACCTGAAAGTAGATGCGACTTTCACCTGCTGGCCATAGGTGACAGTGGCCTGAGAGCAATGGCTTACACACTGCATTCGTCTTTTCAGCGGTGGCTCGTGGCAGTGTTAGCGTGTGCCCGCGTTAGAGCCTCTAATACGTGGCGGTTGACGATATTTCGAATGCATTTTTCACGTGCAATGAGTGTTTGTGCACTAAATTATTTTCAGCTGTTGTGAGCATGTTGGCAGTGTGTTATATATGCATTATTTTGACAATTTAACACGTAGTGGATGTGTCTGTTGCATTATTTTGTGAACAGGTCTGTAGGCTGCGCTATGCATTATTTGGTCAGTTTAGAATTAGTGAGCATGTCTGCAGAGCATTTTACATGCACAAATTTGGCAATTTAAAAGTTGTTTTCATGTCTGCACATCAGCGTATTGCATTATTTCTGTGACTCACGAGCAGTCTGGCTGCGTATGGTGACCCCTAACATGTCAGAGCGAGTTTTTTTGAAGCAGTCTAATAAATAAAGTACGTGAAATCCATCCCTAAATAAATTATTCCAAAATAAATAAAGTACGTTCCATCCTATCCAGCAGCTGAGAACAGGACTGAGTCCTTTTCCCTCCATTTTACTTACAGACCACCATCTTGGACTACATCACGACATTGATGACAGTGCACTCTGCTGATGGTACTGCATACCAGGTCAGTTGGACTCTAAACCTCATGGTGGACACAGTGGATGGAGCTACTGCCTCGAATTGTTATATAAAGACTTACATCCATCCTATCCAGCAGCCCAGCAAAGGCTGAGTCCTTTTTCCACCAATTCCCAGGAAGAGGTGGCGGTCAGCTGACTTATGTTAGTGGAGGTAGCTGAAGTGACCATTTTTCCCACCGTTTACCTAGATTAGTCGAGGTAGCCCAGTGACCTTTGTTCTATGAAAATATGAACTTCCCGCCATTTTCTGGGGGAGGGAGGCTGAGGGGTGGTAGGATGGAGGGCGGTGATTAGGTTAGTGGATGTAGCCCAGTTGACCTATTTTCACGCCAAAATTTGAACTTCCCGCAATAACATCATTATGAGGTTGCCACTTCTATCACCGCCACCTTGGATCCACCAAATTGAATCAATTTGGTAACAATGCAACATCGTGTGGTGCCTCCCTTGTCCCGATACTGACGTCCTCCAATACTCAGCTGGTTTATTGGGCGAGTTCGTCAAATTCCTTTGTGTGCAATCTCGCATGCAGGTTAACTGGAATGTCGAATAGCTATCCATAAACTATATGTTTCTCTTAGTGAAGCCTAGTTTTTCATCTCTTTTCCATATCACATCCGTTCACACTGTTACGTTTTGCTATGTAAATGCTAAGCGATATGAATCTTCTAGCGTTAAAAGGTTTTGCTTTTCAAGTGGCTTCAAGTGGCTCTGAGCACTATGCGACTTAACTTCTGAGGTCATCAGTCGCCTAGAACTTAGAACTAATTAAACCTAACTAACCTAAGGACATCACACACATCCATGCCCGAGGCAGGATTCGAACCTGCGACCGTAGCGGTCGTTCGGCTCCAGACTGTAGCGCCCAGAACCGCACGGCCACTCCGGCCAGCTTTTGCTTTTCATATTTAAACAAATATAACATTGATGATGATAATTTATGGCAATGTTTGCCGACAAGATAAAGAATGCAACCTTTTACACTAGATTGCGTACTCACGGCAGTTCTCCTTGGCCGTTTTTTGGTACGACTTGGAAAGAGAGAAAAATTAATGAATGATCGCCGATGCGTCGGTTCTCGATTGTGTTCAGGAGACGTACAGACTGATTGCGCGTAAATAGTTTCTCAAATGACCGCTTAACCCGGATTCCTTTCACGCAATCAGCCTCTTCAATGAAATTGCCTAAGGGACCAATCTGAATAATAAAAAAATTGGAAATGAATGCAAAACAGTGAAATTTTGTAAAAAAAAGTTGTCTGATCGGAAATTGAACACATTAATGGTCTCCCAAATACAATCGAGACACCGCGATAAAGAGCGAACCTGTAACAAAGTACATTTAAACATAAACATTATTTGTGGTTAATTTAAAGAAAAGAATAAGCATAGATTTTCTGTACAGTGAAATATCAATATATTCTCAAAGAACAAAGGCGTTAAACTATAAACATTAACAAATTTACAATCAATACAAAACTTACATTTTTATGTTTTTCTCATACATGGAGTAGTCCAACAATCGCTGCTTTTGTATGTGTGATATTTTGTAAAAATTAAATGTCCTGGCGTGCGCGTAAGTATTTTTTATCGTCACAAGGTTTACAAAAGCGTTTTTTTTTCTTGGTGATAACGTGGATTTTCACACTAAATGAAATATAACTTGTAGCGGTGCTACACAACACGTCTTAACAAGTCGGCGAGCAAACATCAAAGGTAATGAAGTACATGTTAACACATCAGCAACCAGAAGTACAACTAACTATAAACACTCTAGAATTTTCCTAACAAATGATAAATTGTTCTTTCTTCTGTTTCGCAGCTTCTTGCTATCAAGCGCTGCGGCAATGATTTTAAATATCTGCGCCCAGCGAGTCATAGTGTTTAAAAGTACCTTTTAAACGCTGGCCGCGCGTCTTGGTATAGGCGCACGTTATAAACAGATTTCGTTTCTTTACTCTCGCGTTGTCATGCTTAGTATCACTACAAACTACAGCTTGATGGCTGTCCTTTTCTCATATGCAAAATGTCTGAAATCCAATAATATCGCAATCTGTACAGCAAGAGTTGTAGGATTTTTCATTCTACTCACACGCATTATCATACATTCATTCATTTTTAAGCAGCCTATCTCAACATAAAGAAGGAGTCACAGCTTGACCACAGCAAAAACATTGAAGCGAAGAAACTAAGCAAGTGCCTGGTACACCACAGAGTGCCTGGCCTCTGTGTGGAAGACAAAATGTATGTTGATTTACAATAAATTTGTTTATTACTGTCTATGATCACAGGCTGCAGATTTCGGTCAGCAGTGACTCTCTTCGGACTGTTTTAAAAACACCTCCTAATATAATGGAACCACAGTGGCAGTGCAACAAAATAAACACAAAATCAGTGCCGCATTGTTCCACATATGTAACATGTGGTATATACTAGAATCATCAGATCAATGTTGACCGAAAACGACAGTCTGAGGACCTAAAAAGTTTGTGATCATAGATGGTAATAAATAAATTTATTCTACACTTTGTGTATCATTAGTCGCGGCTTGTGGTATGTTAATTTTTTCTGATGGGCCTATGGTTATTTAATACGTATATTACACTTTACACCTGCTCACAGAGGTGCCAGATGAAGAGTTGTGTCGAATCCAGAATAAAGGGAGAGTCTCTTGTGAGCACAGATGTGCGGGGAGAGGCACTGGTGGTGGGGCAGTGTGGCAGGGCGTATTATTCACTGGAAGACCCTCACAGACCCGCTCAACATCTATAACACCCCCCTGCTTCCCGGGATTTGCGAAATTACAAGTTGACAATGACCGTGAATAATGAGTTTTGACCCGCGTCGGGATAAGGCATCCGAATCCGAAGTAAATATTATTCCGCGGGAAACAGGAGACGTTATAACTTGATCGTTATTGAATTAGTAATTTCATTCAATAACGATCGGTAAATGAAATAGTGGAAATAATTTGGAAATAAATTTTGCCATTGGAACTTTTGCCGAAAGAAATGATTAAGTTGTAAAAGCAATTAAAAATCGGTCACAAGCTCAGCTAATGAGCGACAGTACTGTTAAGTACGTGAATAATTGTGTCAAAAATAAAGTTTACCTGTTTGTAGCGCAGCAGGTGGAACGGGAACTTTTACGTAAGTGCTGTGTGAGGCTCATTAGTCATGTAAAACAATGTCATAACAATCTAACTACACTTATTTTGTTCATAATTTGTCAGCTAATTAGGTACTTTGCACAGTTTAATGTACTGATAATGAAATATATCGCCAGTACTTGATTAACTATGTTTTGAATGATAATAATTCATTAATTGGGGGATTGTCAGGTGGAATAAGCTTTATAGTTTCATGAAATATCCTTGAATTAACTTCAGCTGAATATGCATTGAAATAAATCATAATAATCGAATTTATTACTTCAGTCTATTATTGAGTAACTACGGTTGGCGTAAGCTTAGTAAGTGCAACAGTTAACTACGATAACCAGTCTGAAATTTACTCTTCACCAACTATGCAAATAATTTGATAATTAACATATTTTCTCTTGATAGTGGCGTGACACACTCGGTTCAATGAGGTAAGGATTGGAAGGAACCTACTTGGTATTATTGTCAGGTGGAACGTAACTGCAACTCTTCGATTATAAAGTGCTTGTTATTAACTGTTCAACTTCAGAGAAAAGCACAGTCACTGGCAAGCCTTCTACAATTTTATCCTTCGGCAATTACGTAGATCTTACTTCCTTCGTTGTCGGTGGATCGACGGAAGTCCACGGCAGCGACACAATGTGGCAGCGGGCTTTTACTGTTGCGACTTGGGCCCACAGTGCGCTTCACATTTAAGTCCTCGTTTCTTCAGCACTATGCCCATTAATCCATAATAACTTGCCCGGCCACGCTTCCAGATATGCCGACCGTTACTTTCGCGTCGTACTTAGATCCACATACTAGCTGTTAGATGTAACACAGCTAGGACTTGCAGCACTCGACTGTACTTCTTACTCAGAGCACGGCGTCACTGCTACTACTGCCCGCTGGCGCGCTCCCGCGCCCAGAGGCGCGACAAAACAATCTTAACGTTAACTAAATATGCCCTGACTTGCCAGTCTTAAATATTACATAATTTAAACATAGTATTTACAATACATATTTGCACTAGACAATACATCGTATAGAAACAGTTTCATGTGTTAAGTAAGCGAAAAAATTCATGGCAAGGATTGTGTTGTAGCGTCACAAATCTTGTTATGGAGTGTCATGGAAACAGGCCCACCAGCCAATAGTGCAATCGGCAGATATGCGACAAGTGGCAACGTACAGATAATACGCTAACTCGTTGTGTGCAGCACTTCCTTATTCCCTAGTTTTTTCTCTTCAGCCTTCAGAAAGAAAATACTATTCCGAAAGAAAAAGTGGGATGACAGAGATTTACATTAAGTGGGGGTGGTGTACTCAAAGGAACGTACTCGCTGGGTTCTTCGCCACCTAATACAAGATTACAAAGAGCAACCAAGGACCATATGTGGGGAATTGCTTGCTCGTTACGAGACAGATTTTGACAAATTTTTATCGATCATCGTCATGGGCGATGAAACATGGATCATCACTTTGAATCTGAAGGACTACGGCAATCCTAAAGAGAGGCCACGCCACATATCCTTCGCATAAAAACTCTAAAGCCGTGTCCTCAGCTGGTAAAGTCATAGCAACGATCTTCAGGTCTTCAGGAACTCTGAAGGGGTTATTTTGTTCGATTTTCTCCCTCATGATGTAACGATCACCTATGAAGTGAATTGTGCTGCCCTTAGAAAATCAAATAAACGACTACAGCATGTTCGTCGCCACAAAAAACTAAAAGAATCTCTGCTTCTCCATTACAATGAAAGGCCTCACACGGGTCTGCACACCCGAGAGCAACGCACAAAACTTCATGGGACTGTTCTTCCTCAGCCACACTAGAGCCCGAATCTCGCACCTTCCGACTTCCATCCGTCTGGCCCGATGAAGGATGCACTCTGCGGGAAGCAGTACGTGGGTGACGTGGAGGTTACAGATGCAGCGAGATGTTGGCTCCAACGTCGACCAGTAGAGTGGTATCAAGCGGCCGTAAAGGTCCTCCCAGTAAGGTGACGTAAAGCCATCAACTGAGCTGAGATTCTTTTCAAAAATGGGGTTGTCCAGACACAAGAGTGGCGAATAATATGGTGTATTGAAATCTCGAATAAAATCGCCCAGTTTTCAGCAAACACATGTGTTGCATTACTTACTGAACGTCCCTCGTAGATCGCGAGTGATTGTGGAGAAAGACATGCGAGTGCCCATTTCCAGTTTCAGGGACTGATGGTGAGGGAGTAAGCTCATCATTACCATTTATTTCCTTGCAAAAATAAGATGTAATAACATAAAAAAGTTGATTAACCCTTTCGTGGGCAAAATTATTGAGCAGTTTTTTTTAATGAATGGAGATCAGATAGTAGTTAACAGATACATATATTTATCATACAGAATATCAAATTTGCTCCAACTGTGAAAGTGAGATCACACAACTAGGTGGGAAGTAAATGAAGACTAACTGAAAACTTCAGCTGCCGACAGGTGTTGTTGATATACCTCGATGTGGGCAGATGAAAATGTGGGCCCCGACCGGGACTCGGACCCGCGATCTCCTGCTTACATGGCAGACGCTCTATCGATCTGAGCCACTGAAGACACAGATGAATAGCGCGACTGCAGGAACTTATCCCGTGCACGCTTCCCGTGAGACTCACATTCCCAACTGTCCACAATTCTACATATATATTGTACCTTATAAACATTTGTCCAACTCCCGTCCACATCGAGGTATATCAACAACACCTGCCGGCAGCTGAGGTTTTCAGTTAGTCATCATTTATTCCAGGGAAAAGCTGCACGGACATCAACAGTAACTGTTCTTTCGAGAACAAGTTACTGTCTTCGTATATATAGTTAAAGGCTACCCAGCCATTGACCTTCGTCTGTGCAAATGCGCACAGGTTGCCCAAACTCTTACGGGAATCGCCAAAGCGTGCGCGAGTGATGAGTGGGTGGGCAAATGTCTATAAGGTACAGTACATATGTAGAATTGTGGACAGTGAGTCTCATGGGAAGCGTGCTAGGGATAAGTCCCTGGCAGTCGCGCTATTGATCTGTGTCCTCGGTGGCTCAGCTGGATAGAGCGTCAGCCATGTAAGGAGGAAATCGCGGGTTCGAGTCCTGGTCGGGGCACACATTTTCAGCTGTCCACATCGAGGTATATCAACAACACCTGTCGGCAGCTGAGGTTTTCAGTCAGTCATCATTTATTCCAGGGAAAAGCTACACCGTCATCAACACTAACTGTTCTTTCGACAAGAAGTTACTGTCTTCGTATACAAGGTGGGAAGTATTTTTCCCACTGCCCATCCTTGGAGTTAAATGACAAAAACAACTTTATCAATATTTGTCATATTTATTTGATAAATTTACTTCTCTTGTTACAATGATTGTTCACAATTACTTGCCATGAAATTTTCTGAAACATGGCTATATGCAAAGTGGTATTTGACAATATGTACAAACACAGCGAGTGCTCTTTTCCGCAGCTTTGGTACTACAATGACGGCACGTCCAGTAGGTTTCTCCTAAAATGGGTTCATGTTCCCCTACAGCCACATGACGAAAATCTCCAAGGGTGTATTGCGGCCTCGGGCACCTTATGGTCGTTCTCCTGTGAGTCTAGTATTTCGAATCCGACGCAAAACTGACAGTTAATTGTAACGTTCAGGGCCTCTTAATGACGATGGAACACACAAATTGAATAGCACAACACGAAAGAGGAAATATGTATTCCACTAAATGTAAACAATTGAAGACAACACTGCAATAGTTGTCATATTTATTTGATAAATTTACTTCTCTTGTTACAATGATTGTTCACAATTACTTGCCATGAAATTTTCTGAAACATGGCTATATGCAAAGTGGTATTTGACAATATGTACAAACACAGCGAGTGCTCTTTTCCGCAGCTTTGGTACTACAATGACGGCACGTCCAGTAGGTTTCTCCTAAAATGGGTTCATGTTCCCCTACAGTCACATGACGAAAATCTTCAGGTACTTTCCCCCTTTTTGCCAGAAAGACAGGTTTTTGTCCACGCCTCTTTTGGGGTGAGAAACCAGCGATCAATTGTCTGGCTAGATGGATCCCGTATGTAAACTGATCATGCTGTCCACTTTCTCTTTTACTTATTTTCCACAGGATAAAACAGTTCACTGCAGCAACGTCCACCAGGAAATAAAATATTCTGTGCCACCATTTTACAGAACGTCTACCAATAGCATACCTTTCTCGTAATTGATCAAACTTCTCGACACCACCCATTATTTTGTTGTATTCTGCCACAACGTCAGGACAAGAAATCTTTGTACTAGTACCATCCTTGTTTTTCCTTTTCACTGTGGCTGTTTCTCATGGGTCATGAACTGAGGACAGGAAAGTGACTGGACGGTTATCCATCCATTTTACTGCAGAAATGGCATCTTTTGTTTGAAACTGGAATTCTGCTCGTTCCAATTTTACGTTTTCCTTCGTAAATTTGGGTGAATCAGAAGTATTTATGTTATACTATAGCTGTGAGGAAAAAATCACAAAATGTCACGCAAACAGCTCTGAAAGGCTCCTCTACAGAGCAACACTCAGCCATACAATGCCTCTCAGAGAAGGTACACCAAAAACGACGGGACCTTCCGTTTGAAAGTAGTATCCTATACTGTTCACTAGGTGAGAGCACCGTACACTCTTTGACATAAAACTTGACCGGCGGCCGGCCGCTTCAGACGCTAAGTCCGCGCCGATCGCGACATGGGACAATAAAACTGGCCAACTCGCAAATTCTGTAAGTCCGGTCATCTGCACAATCTGGCAACACTGCAGACTGCGGCACTTCCTGGAGGAAAACTTGTCCCATGATGGAGAAACTATAGGCTGATTGCACCTGTGGTCTAGCGGTAGCGTGCGTTGTTTCTGTTCATAATGTCAGTGGATCGAGAGCAGCTGGCATAAAATATTTTTATAGCCTCTTCTGCCTGAATACTGAACACGTGAATGTAATAGTAGCGCAGATTCAATCTATTTCGCTTTCTGACACACCGATATCAAAATTTTGTCCAGTAACCGTTTTGCGGCAGATTTCCTGCAGACTGTCCTCCTCTGGACGCCGTAATCGGCAAAGCTCCGGGATCCATTTGCTGGCTACTGGCAGCGGCCGTGGCGACAGCAGCGGCGCTGCACTCCCCCGTTCTTTATCGAAAGCGCCTGCTACCGCTCATCGCTTTTGATGATTTAAAACGCTTTATTATTAAATGTTGCTCCACAGAAAATTTCTACGATTTCCATTCACGCTCAAAAGCAACGGAGACAGACGCCCTGATTAGTAGGCGGGTATTATATTACATTAATCGGCAAGAGCTGAGTATGGCCCAAAATTAATTTTATAGACTGGGACGAAATTAAACCACCTCACTACATTCGATGAATTTATAAATGCTTCATACCTCGTTTCTTTTCCTTTCAAACTCAATTATTTGTGCAACTTTTGGTCAATGTTTGGATGTTTTCGTCAAGCCAGAGTGAGCGTCTGTGGTGTAAAGTGTATTACAGTTCTTGTTTCATTTCTTATGGTAAGTCTATGCGATAAACTGTGTGAATACCTTGCAATGCATGCTCTGTAGCAGTGCAGGAACACTGCACATTTGGAGTTCCATGTATGGGTTCATGAAGTATTTATTGTTGATCGGAAGTGATAGTTAAGGTCATCAGATTTAAACCAGAAAAATTTGTCGTTTTGAAGGTTTCAGAGAACGGAAAGGAATTACTAACGCCGGTGTTAGAAAACGTCTACAGTTAAATGCTATTGCAAAAATTTAGAAGAAGGGAACTATATTAATGAACATGTGCACTTCATAAACAACCTTCTGACATGTTAGACCTATATGACGAACAAAGCTCAAATTTATATCGTTGAAAGTCGGTTTGAATCTTTTCAGGACCTATTTTACAGTGAAGCACCTTGGAATTTGCAAAGCAGAAGTCCATGATATTAACTTAATTTACTAAGTCGAAATCGGACGAAGGTTCATGTTTAAAGGCATTCTTCAGATTTCGCATAAAAAAGTTTTACTAGCAGTTTGCAACTCCATTAATTAAAATGGAAAGTAAAAGGTTGTAGTCAGCGGCTTCTACCGTGGTTCTAACTGCTATGTCTTATAGTACAAGCACTGCAAAGCACAAGGGAACCTCTGAACTAACGACACACTGGCGGCCAGAGGCGGACTATAGTCACTGCGATGTTGCCTGAGCCTCAAAACGCAACCTTAAACACACAGAGGAGGTGGAGATTACTGTTTTAACGTCCCGTCGACAACGATGTCATTAGAGACGGAGCACAAGCTCGGATTAGGGAAGGATGGGGAAGGAAATCGGCCGTGCCCTTCCTAAGGAACCATCCCGGCATTTGCCTGAAGCGATTTAGGGAAATCATTGAAAACCTAAATCAGGATGGCCGGGTGCGGGATTGCACCGTCGTCCTCCCGAATGCACACACAAACAGGTGTTACTTATGTGAAGAACGCCGTTCTTGGAGTCCAGAAATTAAATATACTTTCTAATTGTGTCATCTTGCAGTGGATTATATCGTACGAGTCTTCGATGTGGGAAACGAATGTCAAGTGAATTTAGCGAGGTAACGCCGACCTACACCCGGAAGTAAATGCACTATCAGAGTGTTGACAAATACTTGCTACGATGCTGCCATTTCTCGGCTCTCTGACGAGGCAGCTCTTCAGCGAAATGCTTGCCGTGATTCTCCGATACGGTTCTTCAGAGGGGAGACGCGCGTGCACGTTTGGTTTTTATGCGGCGTTCTCCCCTGATGGTTTCTGACGTCGCCTTGTGGGCTATGGATACATATGAGACACTCAGTTATCATTAATCCAGAATGATACAAGTTTCAGCTTCCGGCGTGGAAGAAGGCTGTTGACGCCGACATTATATCATTTCAACGTAGGGAAAGCAAAACGGATCATTCAATGTTTCTCATTCAACATAAAGCATGTGAGATAAATTTCCGTAACGTTCATAATCATCTAAAAATACAAACGAAGTAAAAATACACCGGAAGCTTATTCGAATTGAATATAATGTAAGATACCAAACGCTTTGCACCTCGATGTCGAATTTGTCCACTTGCAATCTTTTGCAGCATACACATAGAATGTCATGATTACCACGAGAATGAAGAAATATGTTGGTAAGGATGGAAGCAAGAATGGACGCAGTCAACAAATATTCTATTCCTCATGGCATACATTTCATTTGACACGTAAGAAGAGGTAAAGCGGGAATTTACTTTCGTTAACACGAAAGACATACCGCACATATTGATAACGAGGAAGTCTGCGGCTTCATACGTTTCCTTAGCAAATATCAACTTTAAATTGCATAACGCAAACATTTTTAACAGACACGAATTCCTACCCAGCATCTATTGTCCCTGTTAACGAACGACGAGAGATGTTAAATATTGCTTCTTCACAAGTAACTTACTTGAAATGCCGTGAGGTAAAGCTGTGTGTTGGACACGGATTCGAACCCGGAACCTAATCGGATTGCTATCGAAGCACAGTCAAATGTGACATATCGGAATTTTGCGGCAGTAGCTAGATGTTTTAACTGAAATGACGAGACGAAGCATTAATTTTTTCCTTCCCAGGACTCCAACCCGGCACCTATCGCTGTTATATTCTAGAGAAAACGAACGTTAAATATGGGTTTGTTGCACCAGCAGTGACATGTGAGCATGTTTGAACTGAAATAATATGACGAAGAGTTCAGCGCTCACTGGGAATAGAGCCCCACACATATCGTTGTTGACTACACACAAAGATAAGTCAGCTACCGAATTGTTCTCCACCAGCTGCTCAGAATAGCATCTTGAACGTACAGTCATCTCGCAAATAGTTCTGTGTCTCACTGGGAGTTAAAAACGTCAGATATCGTTAGTGTTGACAGCGAATGAAAATACATTAAAAATCAAAATTATTATCCACCAGCAGATAGGTGTTCTCATGATAGAGCTTGATAATACATAATTAAATCTTTAGTGCCGGCCAGGATTCGATCCCATTCACACGTAATATGTGAAGGTGTTGAGGAATCTGCAGTTTTGGACAAACAACAAATTGTAGCCGAGCTGTATTGCCACGAAGGGATCAAATTCCGCGTTAAGGGCGGTCTGAGTTGCATTCCCAGTTCAGAACCAATTTTATCGACATACAGAAGCTCAAATAAAAGATGGAATAAGTGTCCTGTGACCATACATAGCGTTTGTGTCGTCACTTGAAATAAATAACTAGTATAAGAAAGGTTACTGGTGATAGAGTTTCTACATGTCGCCACTCCAGACTTTATTGTGGTTCAACCTACCGTCTACTTGGTAAAGAAGGAATATCATCTTTAATGTGAATTTTCAGACCACGCAGCCATTATATCTCCTTCACTTGGTGTAGCCAGGAGAGAATGGAATCTGTCTCTCCCTATCTAAAATCATTGACAGAAGTGGGAATCGAACCCAGACCATAGGTATAACAACCTACCATCCGTCCAACAGACCACGAAATCCCCTTCTCTGCGAGTCATTTTTCTATCGTAACGCAGTTGCGCCACACTGGATGAGAATTCTGACACACAGGCTCCCTGTAGTAATTTGCAGCATGTTCAGTAAATTCATTTACCTGGTTGACCGAATCACCATGAACTAGCTGCCTCGGCTACCCAGTGCATACATTCGACTATTTTGTAATCACAGAAATAAAATCACGTAACTGCCACCTACACACAACTGCCAACAGTGTAGGATGCAGAAGTTTAAATAGGAAGTGTTCCTTTCCATTTGAGCTATTCTATTGCGCTATCTGTTACTAGAAAACGTCGCTCAGTCCAAAAGAAAAGCTGTAACTGTTTGTCTCTCAGAAGTCAAGGCCTGGCCATATGCATAATCTCACAGTGCTGTGGAATCCAAAAGTTCTGGAGGAATAGTTGCCGAGCTCTGGAGCTGTTGTAGCTACGTGTCAGCTTGTAGCATAGATAAGATGTCGCGAGTTCGAATACATTCAGTGCCACATTTAATAAAACGCAATTCTGCTCTCTGCTGAAGTTATCAATCTAATGGAACTTTGAACTTAATTCCCTTCACTTCTCAACCCAAAGTAGTCGCATGTGGAAAAAGGACTAACTACTGTGACATTTTGTTCTGTTCAGGTTTAATAGACAGCAGGCAGCAGATGCATCTCGAAGATGTGTAGGGAGAGCGCATCGTGCCATAATATGTCAGAAAAGTATTTTCTACATTAGCTGTCGTGTGGTAGTGATATTTTATTCTTCTTCAAACTTTGACAGCTTTAACTCAGAACAAGTTTTCTACATGCATGTAATCAATAAACTGCATGTGCATTGTCAGACTGTCATAGGTAACATCAGAGAATTCGCATGTATCGTTGATGATTAATTTCTCTCTCATGTTTACTATTGTTTTAACAACACTAAAGGAAACCTTACGAAAATTGTGCACTGTATTATAAGAAATGAAATAAAACTAACCATGATAAGCTTACGACGAAAGTATCTGTACACAAGCATGCCTCTATCGACACGAATTAGTAAAATACTACTCACTTAGATTTTGATTGGGTCTGTGTTTAATTGGTATGCTGTGTCATACTCAAGAGGTATGCAAATGTGGCATTTCATAAATATAGTTACGTATTCCTAGAAACCCAAAATTCGCTTGTCAGCAGCGGAAAGAGGCCTTACCTGTTGTGCAGCATTGTAAGTTTTTCAACATTGCACTATGAGCTGAAAGCGTTTTCTTGCGATTTCCTTATTGATGTTTGATCTGACTGCTTGTAGCTCTTTCACAGAAGGGATAAAAACGTTACAGTCAGTGAGACTGGAACTGCGAACCGTAACAGACGCTGTTTCACAGGTCAGCACGTTACCACAGAGCTGGCGAGGAGGTATGGGTCTCAGCTTCCTATTTCGAGGACAATAGTAACTAGAACTCGTAAACCGCTATTTAAAGGTCGAGATTAGTTGCGATTTCCACCTGCAACGACTTTCCTGGGCTGAAAACCGTAAATTTTCAATCTTTTGTTACCCTTCAAGCGATAATAACTCAGATTATTCAATGGAAATGACAGGTAAAATCAAGTGAACTTTGAGGCTTAATTCCGTGCACACCAGGAAGTAACTCGTCGATCACAGAGTTGCCAAACATACGTTGCCTTGTTGCCAAATCTCAGTTACAGTACCAGCAGGAAGAAGACGAACCGATGTGATCCTACAGCGGTCTGGGAAGTGACCATAGCTGGTGTCTCCAAGTCACGGCTGCTACGGCCTGGAATACGTAATGCGTCTGATTCGCTTTCTGTAACTAGGTTTAGGGACTGGAGCGTAGTTACTAATAATACTCAGGTTAGGTTAGTGTTGTTTAACGTCCCGTCGACAACGAGGTCATTAGAGACGGAGCGCTAGCTCGGGTTAGGGAAGGATGGGGAAGGAAATCGGCCGTGCCCTTTGAAAGGAACCATCCCAGCATTTGCCTGAAACGATTTAGGGAAATCACGGAAAACCTAAATCAGGATGGCTGGAGACGGGATTGAACCGTCGTCCTCCCGAATGCGAGTCCAGTGTGCTAACCACTGCGCCACCTCGCTCGGTAATAATAATACACAGAACTCACTGCAAACTGAGCATCATAAATCAGTAACTCTCATTGTTGTTTTTATATTTCTTTCGTAAGTGTACTCAAAACTAAGAAAGTCATTCACAGGCGTTTTCGTGCCTCGCCGATAGTCGAGCACAACAAACAAATAATAAAAAAAAATGTGTGTGTGTGTGTGTGTGTGTGTGTGTGTGTGTGTGTGTGTGTGCGTGTGTGTGTGAGAGAGAGAGAGAGAGAGAGAGAGAGAGAGAGAGAGAGAGAGAGAGAGAGGGGGGGAAATAAAAAGCAATGAGAGGGAGTGTAAAAATTGTTGTAAAGAAATTGAATCATGGTATTTAAAGAAATTTTTCATTAAAATGACACGTTCCAAATCATTACGAAATGTCGTATTCATGATCTATTGAACAAGAGGTAATCCAATCTAATCTAATCTAATCACATCATATTGATGATTAGCCATGAAGAGTCATGAATTACCGAAAGTTTTGCCAATACCAGTAACCAAATCTAAACTTGAAAATAAAAGACGACAATTTTTGTAATAAACCGTGACTCCTATCAAGACCCTTTCGTCCCTGTTATCTAACCACGAAAGATGTCTGGTATACCTCCATTCTGAAGTAACAAAGTGTGCATGCATTTAAAGATGAAGTGCATGATGTGAAGTTCTGTGACGGAGATACGAACCCAACACGTAATCCGATTGTTAACTAAGAAAAATCAAATGTTACGTATCGGTTTTTCTTACGAGCCGCTAGGTGTCTGAATCTAAAATAAGGATACAAACTTTTGTGCCTAAGCGACAATCGAACTGCACACCTATCGTGCATCCACGAATATAGCGTAAGTATCAGTTGCTTACTCATGAACAGTAAGATGTGTGCGTGTTTGACCAGAAATAACGACACCTGTTGCGATTGTTGGCAACACATGAACAGACATTGAAATTGCGCGTTAATTTTCACTAGCAGGTCGGTGTGCACTTGATAAAGCTAGAAATGAAATTATGAATATTTTTGTACTGGATCAGGTTTCAGACCCACATACTTACCTTTGGAGACCTAGAGAAGATTGCAGTCTTGGGAAAAGGAACGAAATGACTGAACTATACTGTTCCGAGAGATTCAGATCCTCGAAAGAGGAGATACGAATTCGAATCACAGTCCAGCACCAAATTTTTAAACGTCTCTAGTTCAATCAAGTACAAGTAAAATAAGAGCCCTGTCCCTTTAAATGGCTATCGGTTCATTAAATAAAATAAAATTTGCTAATGTAAGTAAGCTTACTGGCGACTGTATCTCTGTTTACCATGATTTCCGCTGTGTCATTTCCCAACGTAAACCGGCTCTGCCCAGTCGGTAATGAAGGAACGTGATGTTTAAGGCGGATTCTGGATTATAACGTCTTTCTCTTGAGGTTACCAGAGGTAAAATAAATATGTTTGTGCCTCTTAAAAGTAAATGCCTGAACCCACGCATTGCACCTGTGATAGCTCGTTCCACCAGACCATTGTGGTCACATTACCCAGCCCCAGGAGTGTGCTGTAACGGATGATGTGCTTAGCTTACAAAATTAGTCACGGTGGAAAAAATGCGAGTCTATTAAATGGTCAAGTAGAAGCAAGCCTCTGACGCAGAGATTATGCTATTCTCATGTCAGCAGGATGTAAGGACTCTTCTAGGCATCATAGGCAGGATGTGAAGCCATTTTGATTTTTCACAAATTCAGCAAATTTCTTAGTTCGCGAAAATCCACTGTGAAGTGTGAAGTTGCCGGATAATTCGATTATTACTGTTATTATTAATATCATTTTAATTATACCGCTGCTGGAACTCAAGTGCTTGAACATCATTTAATGCCTTTTGGTCACTATAGAAGTAGTTTCCCATGAACAGTTTCTTTCCCTGTCTACGGAATCCTTTTCATGTTAATATCAAACACCAGAAATTAGTCGTAGATTACATTAAAACTAAAGTAATTGACGAAGACGTTACGTGGTAACAAAATCGCACTGCCTTTCTTCATTTACTTTCGCCTAGAAATGGCTATCGAGTACTGACAAACCAAAAGGCAAGTGATCTTACTGCCTTCCGATATACGTTGCTGTTAGTTCTTCCACATGATGTGGTCGACATGACCTGTTTCAAGTAGTGTATGACAGACAGTGTTTTAGAAAATCTATTGTTTCCCTTTGCAATAAACAGAAGTATTTTCATTCTAAGCTGTCCAAGTACAAAATTTTCGCAATATTAGTTCAAATTTAATATTCGCTTCTATAATGTAGGAAAGTATTTCGCAGTCGCAAACTCGCATCCGAAACGTTGACCTTACACTTAGTCGCTGACCATAAAGTCTAGCTCAGAGTGACACCAGTTTAAATAACCTAATGTAGCGAAGACTGTTTGCCAGTGCTCTTTCTCACCGGAAAATACGCAATTCACTCATTTGGCTCCATAACTACACTGTAACAGTAATTTCTGTGTGAAATTTGTCAGTAAGCTTTCGCCTTCCAACCGGCAAAATACGGAAGAGTACGGCCGGTAAACAATTCACAAACCACGATTTAGTGCCGATAAGACGATTTCTTCAAACATTGTCGAAGCTGAGGGAATTTAGTTTCTGCTTAAATTGTCTTAAGCAGCAACGTTCACAGATATCTCAAATAGGAAAAAGCTGAATATCCAGGTACGAAAGTTGTAAAACAAACTTCCCACAGTTTGTGTCAGGTTGATCTTTTCGTCTGATAACACTGCTTAAGTATTCTGTCTAAGAGGTATCACAAGTAGTATCCCTGTAGCTGTGGGAATCATTGGTTGAAAACGAGTTTAACACCAATGGGTACAGGGCTGCTAAATTTTCAAAATTATTATCAACCTAAGTCTGAGTCCATCCACAAACTGAGGCGTATTTATAATATTGAAGCTAGACTGTGTATCCTTGTCTTTCTTGAGTGGTCATTGGAAGGCGTTTACACAGACGTATACAATACTATGAATACTTCGAACGGTATGGTTAACGTTGCTCTCTTAAAAAATACATTTTGTTTTAAATTCTTCTGGGTCTTAAGCGTACAATATGTGTTGTAGATACAGTCTCAGACCAAAAAATTGACCGCCGAGTCGTTCACGTAAGGTGGACAATACAGTCATGCTCCTCTCAGAATTCTATGTCTGGCAATATGCTCGATCTGGCAACATGTAGACTGCGGCACTTCCCAGAGGAAGTCTTCACTCCAGTCTTAGTACATTACTCTTGACTACGACCGTAGTCGTGAGGTAAAACGCGAGACCAGCTAATATGATATTGTAGATTCGCTTGTATTACACTCATAGCTTCAGCACCGAGAGGAAAGGGGCGATAAAAATTTTGTCGATATGTGCTTTCGGTCGCCAGACGTCATATTAGCTGGTCTCGCGTTTTACCTCAAGACTACGGTCGTGTTCCAGCAGCGGTATGAATAAAATGATATTAATAATAACAGTAATAATCGAATTATCCGGCAACTTCACACTTCACAGTGGATTTTCTAGAACTACGAAATTTGCTGAATTTGTGAAAAATCAAAATGGCTTCACATCCAGCCTATGATGCCTAGAAGAGTCTTTACATCCTGCTGACATGAGAATAGCATAATCTCTGCGTCAGAAGCTTGCTTCTACTTGACCATTTAATAGACTCGCATTTTTTCCACCGTGACTAATTTTGTAAGCTAAGCACATCATCCGTTACAGCACACTCCTGGGGCTGGGTAATGTGACCACAATGGTCTGGTGGAACGAGCTATCACAGGTGCAATGCGTGGGTTCAGGCATTTACTTTTAAGAGGCACAAACATATTTATTTTACCTCTGGTAACCTCAAGAGAAAGACGTTATAATCCAGAATCCGCCTTAAACATCACGTTCCTTCATTACCGACTGGGCAGAGCCGGTTTACGTTGGGAAATGACACAGCGGAAATCATGGTAAACAGAAATACAGTCGCCAGTAAGCTTACTTACATTAGCAAATTTTATTTTATTTGATGAACCGATAGCCATTTAAAGGGACAGGGCTCTTATTTTACTTGTACTTGATTGAACTAGAGACGTTTAAAAATTTGGTGCTGGACTGTGATTCGAATTCGTATCTCCTCTTTCGAGGATCTGAATCTCTCGGAACAGTATAGTTCAGTCATTTCGTTCCTTTTCCCAAGACTGCAATCTTCTCTAGGTCTCCAAAGGTAAGTATGTGGGTCTGAAACCTGATCCAGTACAAAAATATTCATAATTTCATTTCTAGCTTTATCAAGTGCACACCGACCTGCTAGTGAAAATTAACGCGCAATTTCAATGTCTGTTCATGTGTTGCCAACAATCGCAATAGGTGTCGTTATTTCTGGTCAAACACGCACACATCTTACTGTTCATGAGTAAGCAACTGATACTTATGCTATATTCGTGGATGCACGATAGGTGTGCAGTTCGATTGTCGCTTAGGCACAAAAGTTTGTATCCTTATTTTAGATTCAGACACCTAGCGGCTCGTAAGAAAAACCGATACGTAACATTTGATTTTTCTTAGTTAACAATCGGATTACGTGTTGGGTTCGTATCTCCGTCACAGAACTTCACATCATGCACTTCATCTTTAAATGCATGCACACTTTGTTACTTCAGAATGGAGGTATATCAGACATCTTTCGTGGTTAGATAACAGGGACGAAAGGGTCTTGATAGGAGTCACGGTTTATTACAAAAATTGTCGTCTTTTATTTTCAAGTTTAGATTTGGTTACTGGTATTGGCAAAACTTTCGGTAATTCATGACTCTTCATGGCTAATCATCAATATGATGTGATTAGATTAGATTAGATTAGATTAGATTACCTCTTGTTCAATAGATCATGAATACGACATTTCGTAATGATGTGGAACGTGTCATTTTAATGAAAAATTTCTTTAAATACCATGATTCAATTTCTTTACAACAATTTTTACACTCTCTCTCATTGCTTTTTATTTCCCCCCCCCTCTCTCTCTCTCTCTCTCTCTCTCTCTCTCTCTCACACACACACACGCACACACACACACACACACACACACACATTTTTTTTATTATTATTTGTTTGTTGTGCTCGACTATCGGCGAGGCACGAAAACGCCTGTGAATGACTTTCTTAGTTTTGAGTACACTTACGAAAGAAATATAAAAACAACAATGAGAGTTACTGATTTATGATGCTCAGTTTGCAGTCAGTTCTGAGTATTATTAGTAACTACGCTCCAGTCCCTAAACCTAGTTACAGAAAGCGAATCAGACGCATTACGTATTCCAGGCCGTAGCAGCCGTGACTTGGAGACACCAGCTATGGTCACTTCCCAGACCGCTGTAGGATCACATCGGTTCGTCTTCTTCCTGCTGGTACTGTAACTGAGATTTGGCAACAAGGCAACGTATGTTTGGCAACTCTGTGATCGACGAGTTACTTCCTGGTGTGCACGGAATTAAGCCTCAAAGTTCACTTGATTTTACCTGTCATTTCCATTGAATAATCTGAGTTATTATCGCTTGAAGGGTAACAAAAGATTGAAAATTTACGGTTTTCAGCCCAGGAAAGTCGTTGCAGGTGGAAATCGCAACTAATCTCGACCTTTAAATAGCGGTTTACGAGTTCTAGTTACTATTGTCCTCGAAATAGGAAGCTGAGACCCATACCTCCTCGCCAGCTCTGTGGTAACGTGCTGACCTGTGAAACAGCGTCTGTTACGGTTCGCAGTTCCAGTCTCACTGACTGTAACGTTTTTATCCCTTCTGTGAAAGAGCTACAAGCAGTCAGATCAAACATCAATAAGGAAATCGCAAGAAAACGCTTTCAGCTCATAGTGCAATGTTGAAAAACTTACAATGCTGCACAACAGGTAAGGCCTCTTTCCGCTGCTGACAAGCGAATTTTGGGTTTCTAGGAATACGTAACTATATTTATGAAATGCCACATTTGCATACCTCTTGAGTATGACACAGCATACCAATTAAACACAGACCCAATCAAAATCTAAGTGAGTAGTATTTTACTAATTCGTGTCGATAGAGGCATGCTTGTGTACAGATACTTTCGTCGTAAGCTTATCATGGTTAGTTTTATTTCATTTCTTATAATACAGTGCACAATTTTCGTAAGGTTTCCTTTAGTGTTGTTAAAACAATAGTAAACATGAGAGAGAAATTAATCATCAACGATACATGCGAATTCTCTGATGTTACCTATGACAGTCTGACAATGCACATGCAGTTTATTGATTACATGCATGTAGAAAACTTGTTCTGAGTTAAAGCTGTCAAAGTTTGAAGAAGAATAAAATATCACTACCACACGACAGCTAATGTAGAAAATACTTTTCTGACATATTATGGCACGATGCGCTCTCCCTACACATCTTCGAGATGCATCTGCTGCCTGCTGTCTATTAAACCTGAACAGAACAAAATGTCACAGTAGTTAGTCCTTTTTCCACATGCGACTACTTTGGGTTGAGAAGTGAAGGGAATTAAGTTCAAAGTTCCATTAGATTGATAACTTCAGCAGAGAGCAGAATTGCGTTTTATTAAATGTGGCACTGAATGTATTCGAACTCGCGACATCTTATCTATGCTACAAGCTGACACGTAGCTACAACAGCTCCAGAGCTCGGCAACTATTCCTCCAGAACTTTTGGATTCCACAGCACTGTGAGATTATGCATATGGCCAGGCCTTGACTTCTGAGAGACAAACAGTTACAGCTTTTCTTTTGGACTGAGCGACGTTTTCTAGTAACAGATAGCGCAATAGAATAGCTCAAATGGAAAGGAACACTTCCTATTTAAACTTCTGCATCCTACACTGTTGGCAGTTGTGTGTAGGTGGCAGTTACGTGATTTTATTTCTGTGATTACAAAATAGTCGAATGTATGCACTGGGTAGCCGAGGCAGCTAGTTCATGGTGATTCGGTCAACCAGGTAAATGAATTTACTGAACATGCTGCAAATTACTACAGGGAGCCTGTGTGTCAGAATTCTCATCCAGTGTGGCGCAACTGCGTTACGATAGAAAAATGACTCGCAGAGAAGGGGATTTCGTGGTCTGTTGGACGGATGGTAGGTTGTTATACCTATGGTCTGGGTTCGATTCCCACTTCTGTCAATGATTTTAGATAGGGAGAGACAGATTCCATTCTCTTCTGGCTACACCAAGTGAAGGAGATATAATGGCTGCGTGGTCTGAAAATTCACATTAAAGATGATATTCCTTCTTTACCAAGTAGACGGTAGGTTGAACCACAATAAAGTCTGGAGTGGCGACATGTAGAAACTCTATCACCAGTAACCTTTCTTATACTAGTTATTTATTTCAAGTGACGACACAAACGCTATGTATGGTCACAGGACACTTATTCCATCTTTTATTTGAGCTTCTGTATGTCGATAAAATTGGTTCTGAACTGGGAATGCAACTCAGACCGCCCTTAACGCGGAATTTGATCCCTTCGTGGCAATACAGCTCGGCTACAATTTGTTGTTTGTCCAAAACTGCAGATTCCTCAACACCTTCACATATTACGTGTGAATGGGATCGAATCCTGGCCGGCACTAAAGATTTAATTATGTATTATCAAGCTCTATCATGAGAACACCTATCTGCTGGTGGATAATAATTTTGATTTTTAATGTATTTTCATTCGCTGTCAACACTAACGATATCTGACGTTTTTAACTCCCAGTGAGACACAGAACTATTTGCGAGATGACTGTACGTTCAAGATGCTATTCTGAGCAGCTGGTGGAGAACAATTCGGTAGCTGACTTATCTTTGTGTGTAGTCAACAACGATATGTGTGGGGCTCTATTCCCAGTGAGCGCTGAACTCTTCGTCATATTATTTCAGTTCAAACATGCTCACATGTCACTGCTGGTGCAACAAACCCATATTTAACGTTCGTTTTCTCTAGAATATAACAGCGATAGGTGCCGGGTTGGAGTCCTGGGAAGGAAAAAATTAATGTTTCGTCTCGTCATTTCAGTTAAAACATCTAGCTACTGCCGCAAAATTCCGATATGTCACATTTGACTGTGCTTCGATAGCAATCCGATTAGGTTCCGGGTTCGAATCCGTGTCCAACACACAGCTTTACCTCACGGCATTTCAAGTAAGTTACTTGTGAAGAAGCAATATTTAACATCTCTCGTCGTTCGTTAACAGGGACAATAGATGCTGGGTAGGAATTCGCGTCTGTTAAAAATGTTTGCGTTATGCAATTTAAAGTTGATATTTGCTAACTGATACTGTCTAAAATCGAGGTATATCACTCTCTGTATGCCTAATCAGGAATGACTGTTAGTGTCCGTCAGTCACGAAATCTTTGCTTAGTCTGCATGAGCTGGATTTGAATCCAAATGCAGAACAAGACGGTTCGTCGTGTCATTTAATGTTAATACATATTCTCAACTAGCTGCTTGTGAATAACTTAAATTTTTAATGTCATTTTGTGTTAAATAGTTCAAATGGTTCAAATGGCTCTGAGCACTATGGGACTTAACTTCTAAGGTCATCAGTCCCCTAGAACTTAGAACTACTTAAACCTAACTAACCTAAGGACATCACACAACACCCAGCCATCACGAGGCAGAGAAAATCCCTGACCCCGCCGGGAATCGAACCCGGGAACCCGGGCGCGGGTAGCGAGAACGCTACCGCACGACCACGAGCTGCGGGCACATCAATAATAACCTCGTGTATTGCTTCAGTGACTGTTACCGTCTTGTTTGACACCGAGATGATGTAAACAACACAAATTCGGGTCCCTGACAGATAATTCTAGTCTCTTCAGGGACTTAGGCTTGTTTGGTTGTTGTTGTAGATTGGCATTCGCGAAGAATACTACTGTCGCAAATCCTGAGAGGTTTTCGAAACACATACGATACGGAGGGCTAAGAATAGTCTCTCAGTTTTGACCTTTAGAATAGTAGTTGCCGCGCGGTGTGGCCGCGCGGTCGAGTGCGACGTGTCACAGATTTCACGGCCGCTTCTGCCGGAGGTTCGGGTCCTCCCCCGGGCATGAATGTGTGTGTTGTCCTTCGAATAAGTTAAAGTTAGTGTAAGTAGTTTCTACGTCTAGGGACTGTTGACCCTAGCAGTTTGGTCCTTTAGTCATTAGAACTTAAAAAAGAGCACTAGCGGAAGGAATTGATAAGATCAAGCTTCTGCAGAACAACTGGAACTAATGAAAAAAAAAAAAGCAGCTATGGTTACACAATTTGAGCACTTTACTGCAGCAGTGCCTTGTTCGCACAGTAGTAAATACTGCCCTTACCATAATCGTAGCTGACGTATACAGCTCCCAACGTGAAACATGAAGAGTACGACCACCTTTCGCATGAAGCGACCATTTTGAACTGAAATACGTTTCCTAACTCAAAACCACTCCTTCTGTGATAATTATTGACAATATTTGATCGAGATGACAAGAAAATATTAAATGGATGTAGCAGATACAATGTAGCCCCACAACCGCAAATCATTCTCATACTAACACAGTTGCCAACAAAGGTGTACGACGTTGTGAGTCCTTGACTACGTTAGTGGCAAGAAGATTCCGTTTCCTTAGCAGGAATTCTTCACGAACGGATGCGGATGCATTGCAGTCCGAATGACAGGTATGGCGGTATGCCTACATGTCTAAAAAGAGCAGAAAACCTAATTGTTAACCCTTTGAGTAATATTCCCACGTCTGTGACTCGTATCATGGTTAAAGCCCATGTATTACCACTGTTCGTGCTTACCTACATCATCAAATAACAGCAGAAACGGAGAGAAATACTTTCGGAGTATACGCCTTGATATTTGAATTCATTTTTGGATGTAGCAGATTTTATTTTTCAATAAAGCTATTGTTTCTATTTCCAGACAACATTTCATATCCTTCTTACTTCTGCGCAGCAGTTATTTTGCTGCCCACATGGGAAACCACGCCTACGACTACCACCGTCTCATTTCCTGACCTAATACATTCTGCATAGCCTTACGTAATTTTACTGCTGCTCATTACCCTTTTATTAAAGGCTATACATCAAGGAAAGAGAAATAACATCTACATGCAATGTTTACCGTGATGCAATCAAAAAATTGTGCTTATAAAAGTGCTCAGAACCGCTGAACGAGCCTTTCAATTTGCAGCACACTCCAGACCGAGTGAAACAAAATAATATTAAGAGGAGCAAGTTGACCATAGCGAGCGTCCGGAGGGTTTGATGTAGTGCCGTGAAGTTGGACCAGTTTCAATCGAATTTAGTTCCTGATAGAACAAAATGTGATCTTGATACAAAAGCATCAGTGTACTCATATGGGAGCTCCTTCCGACGTGTAATTGATAGAATACCTGGTCACGTTAGGTAACGTTTCGCTTGCGACCATCACTGATTTTAATTTCAGCCCATTCCTTGATGACGCACATTTTTTCATTGTTTCCGGCCTCAGATAATTCCTAAACCGTTATATCGTGTGTTAGTCACACCGTAAGTTAGACACCCATAAAGCTCTGGCTTGCTTTAGAGCATCAAATTGAGCAGCGATTCGAAAATACAAAAGACCACTTCTGAAGAAGGGCCTGCTGGCAGCAGCACTGTGGGCAGTATCAATGCCCATGTTTTACGTCACAAGATACAGAAGTGATTTATATACATTTCGAAAAATTCATTTACTGAATGCTTTCGAGTCTGGTAGCGTATGGGAAGGGTGTTTTTGTCATGATGAAAAGTCGCGTAACGCAGATTTCACTAGTTTCGTTGGATTTGAGAATGGGAGTCAGTTTCTGGGTAGTCGAGTGATGTGATCATGGTCAAGACCGACTGCTATTTTCACACCACGGTGGCTGCAGCAGCGTTCCTGTTTCGTCAACACAAACACCACGTGTCTGGGCCCACTGCTCATGACGTCACATGCTGCGAGTGGCAGTGTCAAGAGGGCGCAGTGTTTTTTCAACATGTTACTCAAGTAATAAGTCAAATAGATTACATGGATATTATAAGTGGGACAGAAACCTTAATTTATCTTTCATTGCTTATTTGTGGGCTGACTTAAATGAACAACAGCATCGTTTAATATTTTGCCTAATGATTGTCAAGAATCACTGTTAAGAAAGAAACGACAAAGCATTTTAACGAAGTTTATATTTTTGTGTGTCAGATAACTGAAAAAAGATATTCTTTTATTTTGTCAGTCGTTGTTTCTCCACTGAATTGTAAATGGTTCTCTCTATGAAACGCATGGTAACGTCACAAGGGCGACAGTCGCAATGCAGTCGCAGTGGAATCGAGAGAGTAGGGTGCGCGTGGTTGCACTGATTGAGCATGGCAACTACTCGGCATCAGAAGCTGGAGAAAAGTGTGGAGTACCGGCAAGAACAGCTAGACGCTGGTGGAAAGACTACCAGGAAAGGGGCTATATAGGGCGGAAAAGAGGAAGTGGCCGGCGCCGTGTGTCTACTGCAGCAGATGATCATCGTGTTTTGGAGAATATGCGTGCTAATCCATTCCTCAGTTGCCGTGGCCTGAAAGAGCTATCTCAGTTTCCCGGCAGCGGAAAGACTGTTGCGAGGAGACTGAAAGACGCCGGATTATATTGTCGGAGAGCTGCTGTAAAGCAGTCATTGACCGACTATCAGAGGATTGACCGCATGGCTTTTGCCGCACAACATATCGACTTTGACTGGAGCAGAGTCATCTTTTCGGATGAAAAAATATTTTCTTCCTGTAGCGACGCCCCTGTTCAGGTGAGACACGAAATTTTCTCTATAAAGTTATTAGTTTATGCTGTTAGTGACATTACATTTGTAGTAAGCACAAAATAATAAATATAAACAGTTCCCTATATCATGATTTTAGTAGTTCATCCCACATCTGATAAGTAATTGTAACCCCTGAATTTGTGAATATTTGCATTAACACGCAAATGTTTTTTGCGTTAGGTATACCGCCCACGAGGACAACGCTTCCAGCCAATGTATATTAACAAAAGACAAAGAAGTGGACGGTTCTCTGTAGCTGTATGGGGCTATATTTCGGCTCATGGGGCAGGTCCTCTCTGGAGAATAGAAGGAATTCTCAATGGAGAGGCCTACATTAACATACTGAATGCCATTATGAAGCCGAGTGCTGAAATGCTGTACCCAGACGGTGAAATATATCTTCTGCAGGTGTGAACAGTGGACGTGTGGAACAATTAAGAGTATTTCCGGTTTCTCCTACGATTTATTCATTACTTTGATAGGCTCTACTTCTTATCGAAGCGACTAATCTACTTTGTCCGACGTATAATTTTGATATCTCCACCTTGCTTTGATATTGATGGCCGTGAAATATAGCTTTCCCGGGCATCATCTTAGTCTCTTTCTTAGTGCCTCGTTCGATAATTGTATGTGTAAGGAAGACGCCGTGTATAAAAAACTGATATACATAAATTTTCCTACTTACCTTTTCTCTTCTTAGGCTTCTCTCCACAGTTACTTCTTACACGACTCTGCGATTCGTTTCTATCTCCGTCTACCTTGTTTTGGTCATTTTCCACAACATTCAGTATCCTGTTACCTGTAGGCGGATTATACTTTATTTTTTCAGATTCAGTCTTTCACTTCCAAAGAAAAGAGTACTCCACATCGTCCATTTTGCAGTGTGTTTCTATGTTTCTATCACTTGTATGTTTACTTGAAAGAATATTATTCGTAAACATAAATGGTTTGCTAGCACTTTTATTCGCTTTACTTTTGTTAAGCATCTATTTCTCTCTCATTCTGGTCCTGGCGTGGCTGAAGTGCTATACTTTTAATGCCATCAGTTTTTATTGCTGTGTTCCTATGTTTATTACTTTTTCTCATTGCCATTACCATTGGTGGTTGTTCTTACATTCCAGTGTTATTATCTTCTCGATTTTCGGGTAATACCTGCAAAATGTTGTTCATTTTGTTTCTAAATCTGGAATGATTAGGAAATTGTTAACAAATGTGATGCAGCGTATCTTTTCACAATTGAATTTAACTTTTAATGTTAACTGTTCCGTTGTTTGTATTGCTTCTGTAATATATATACACGGTGTTAAGGAAAGTGGTTTTCCATACTTTGCGAGTCGGTAGTATGGACTAAAACAAGACAAACTGCATATCGTAAGAGCTACACGCACTTCTTCTGTACAAGAAAAGTGTTTTAAGTAGAAAGACAGATGTTTTTCACAGTGGTAAAGGTGAGGAAGTGCTCATTGCTCTTAAGATAATCATTTCAGACTCATTGCTCTTGTTTACTGAATATGTTTGTCTTATTTCTGTCCATCCTATCAGCTCTCGAAATATGGATTTCTTGTTTTTAATACCCTATATTCGAAGCAGATATGTAGACAAAGGACGTCCTCGCTTACTCATTTCCAGACGTCATATTCCCATTTTATTCCATTTGTATTGATTATTGAGCTAATCAACTCAATCCAGGCCAGTTTTTTATAATAGTAAAATTATACCTTCCATTTCGAACCATTCCTAAATCAATGAAGGCATTATTTCTTTATCGGTTCATTTCTTCTCTTTTAACTAGCAGCACATACGAACCTGTAACTGATTTGGTTGTTCTTACTTTGTTCCCGAATTGGCCTGCCCCAATAAACCGATCTATATTTCCTTTTATTAAAATAGTACGATATTCGTACGTTTCTTGGAGGCATGCTGAACTTTTCACTGTTGACTGCCTTGACTGATTTTTCTCTTAAAGTTAAGCATGAGATAAAATATACTTTACAGTACTTTACTAACATTACAGTCATGATCTATAACATTTCCCCCAAGGTATACACTCTTTTTCTCCAGGTCACTTCTCGTAACTTAGAATATAACTGCGCAGTAAAGTCCACATGTAAAATTAAAATGTGTTCAACGTCTTCGTAAGTGCATTTCCTCACCTCCTGGCATGGGTGAATGATAACACATCTGTCAAACAGGAGAGACGAGGCCTGTATCACCAAATCCCAGGTCGTTCGCGCTGGTTTCTGCCAGCCACTTTGACATTGGAAGTGCGTGGTGACGGGGCTAGGAATCGGAGAGTGAACGTACTGGTGACGTAGTTTGAGGTTCCTTGTGTCTCAACCTAAAGCCGCTCACCCTAGTGTGCTTTCTGTCAGGAAATATCGTCCCCGAAAAGTGGACAGGATGGTTTTCTCATCCTTTGAAATTTTGTGATAGCCGGATCAGCACGTTTCCAGGATAGTACACAGTTGTTCATGGGTTCGAGATTTGTTTCTTGTATATCTTTTTCATTATTCATCCTTTACATTCAGTTTTGATATCAGCTGGCAACTGCCCGCATTGCCTTGATTAAAAATTATATGACAAAGAAACAAACAGTTTTCATGTTTCATATTCCGTAGGTGCATGCAAATATATGAATTGGGTTACGATTTGCAGATTTCTTGATCTTAGTCATAACAGCAACGTTGCATACACGAATTGTTCTTGAGCAATGAGCATTACATAAAGATACGTACTCGTAGTGATATTTAGTTCTCACTAACATGAAGGGAAGATTATTTTATTAACATTCCTGAAATCAGCCATTTACCTCAACTGCAGGCGTTTACTCCGAGCGCGGGGCCGCGTTGGCACGAGGTGTGAACAGGTGACGTCAGCGGCCACGGCCGCCTTCCGTAAATGCAACACATTGAGCGAACGAGCACGTGTAAAGTCCGTAGAGAATATCTCACTATAAAACAGATTTTTTTCTTCTATATATCTTTGACAGTGGATGTACAGAAGAAAGAATTCTATAGTGAAGGCAATCAATCGTTTTGAATAAGCGAAGCAGATTAGCTTTACAACCATGCAACGAGTCTAACAGTTCAACAGACTGCTGCACTGTATTGAACAACCTACACTCGACCTCATCATTACCAAAGCATAGGAGTGGTCTCGCGGTTCTAGGCGCTTCAGTCTGGAACCGCGCGACTGCTACGGTCGCAGGTTCGAATCCTGCCTCGGGCATGGATGTGTGTGGTGTCCTTAGGTTCGTTAGGTTTAAGTAGTTCTAAGTTCTAGGGGACTGATGACCTCAGATATTAAGTCCCATAGTGCTCAGAGCCATTTGAACCATATTCCGAAAGAAGGCCTACCTGTGTGTTATAACTGGCGCCTTAAACTGTATTACCATTCGCTCTGTATCCTGATCTCCGTCCCAGCACCCTCCCCTTGTCAGCATAGGTTTTTGTCAACAGCTATCAGCAAAGTATTTTGGACTGTGGAATCCTCCGAATGATTTATAGACCTGTAGCTTAGACTACACAGCCATTGCAGTTGTCGAATTTTTTCACAGTATGGAAATTAAGTATTCATAGTATTAGAAGTACTGAATTTCGAAATTAATGGATGATCATTTCTTTACAGGATCATAGCCCGATTCATAATAGCCTAGCAGTCCAGAACTGGTTCCAAGATCAGCAGAGAATAAAACTTCTTCCTTTCGTGCCAAAATCACCAGACCTCAACCCCATTGAAAATATGTGGGCGGAGGTTACGAGGTCGTTACCACCTGGGTCAAGGAATTCGGAAACTCTGTGGGAAAATATAGAGAATACATGGTGGGAGATCAACGATCATCTCAACCTCTCGGGGAATTTAGCCTTATCACTTCCCAGACGCCTTCGAGCAATTATAGAAAACGAGGGAGGATGGGTAGGGTACTGAAAGAAAAATAAAGGTCAAACAAGTTGCGTGGTTCTAAAGTGTTCCGGAAACCTACTAAAGCTAAATGGTCCCTGTGTATTCTCATTAAATGTGTCACTGCGTGATTCTTCCACATAGCAACTACTAATTAAATTCTTTACTCAAGGAAATAAATAAACAAATGTATGCACAACGGATAAATGTTTGATTTTGTAGTATTAACCCCAAATTTGGTACACTGTTAATCACCTGACGGTGTTTAAAGAACAAGCGTAAGTAACCGGAATCGTAACTGGACCTGCATAACAACTCCTCCTCCGTTCTACAATCTATTTCGTTTCATTCTGTCTTACTTTCATCTCTCAAAACATAATAACGGTATTACCAGTAACATACAGGATTAAATTCCCTAACAGATGATCTTGTAACAGCTCATATAAAGATATTTCTACTTCCTACGGTTTCTTACGAAGATAACCATTGTCTCACCTACGGGAAGGAACGAAGGATAGCCCACAATGCTTGATTCATAATGTCACAGCCACACACTATCACTCTTATTACCATTGGACAAAGCAATGATCGTATCTCAACGCGGACTAGTTCTAGAAAAATTCTGTAACTTCTTCAATCACTGTCTCATCCCAAAAACACCTCTCACTTATCGATGTGCCTCGATGTTAACTACGTCTCGCGTGGTTGGAAAGTTCGCGCGGTCGCGATTCTGAAATTTACGTTCCGCTCATATTCGTGAGCGGCACGTTATTCCAACTGAAAAAAAACCTCCACAAGTTACTTAGACTGATTTCCTAATAATATCTCGAGACCATTAAATAATATACCATCCAAAACCTCCCTTCCAAAAGATACATAAATACACACACAGAACTTTTCACAATACTTACAGTTCGCGTATAGATTGCATAGCATGGCTACACGAATTACTGTTATGCTGGTTCCCCTTTATTTAATTCAGGAAACCGGTCTCACTGATTCCCACGTATCTTTCAAATCCTGTTGTTCTCAAAATCAGCTTCACACGTAAATTTCTACTGACTCATTTCACAAAACGTGACTTCTTATTCTTTCATATTAAATTAGCAACCTTTCCTTCATCCATGAATTTCAGAACCCCGTCAAAATACAAATTGAAACACATGCAAGCTACAAATGGCTTCTTTGAAAATTAATTTTTTCAGATCAAAATTAAGAACATTACTTTCTACCATGAATTTCTCGTAGCAGCTCGATTAGTTGAAGCCACGAGTTAATATGTTCCTGCACTTCCAGATCAGATTTTGATACAAACTACCCAAAATCATGAATTGAAATTGACCATTACTAAAAAATTATGGTAAATCAACACATTCCTACTTATAAACTAATGGTTCCGAGCACTCACAAATGGTTCAAATGGCTCTGAGCACTATGGGACGTAACTTCTCAGGTCACCAGTCCCCTAGAACCTAGAACTACTTACACCTAACTAACCTAAGGACATCACACACATCCATGCCCGAGGCAGGATTCGAACCTGCGACCGTAGCGGTCACGCGGTTCCAGACTGAAGCGCCTAGAACCGCACGGCCTCGCCGGCCGTCCTCTCAACCCAGTCGACGTATATTTAGGATACGATAAGTGGGAAAAGTGGGTTTTCATACATTATACCAAAATAATAAACTCATTCAGTTACTCTGATCAATTTCCTTAACACAGCAGGTTGATTCAATAAAAATTAACAGCTCAGATCGAGCGTCTGATAACACATACCTGATACCTGACGTAGCAACGTATTCTAGCAATTACATGTGGATAGTAATTCCTGTGTGAATATGCTGATATTTTTGTAGTGACAGCGCCTTTGGGTTATCGGGAAGTAAATTCGGAGGAATATGGCCAAATTAAGGGCGCTGCGTTGACAGTGCCCACGCTCAGTATGAAGAGCCTGCTGCTCTTCCTGTTATTTTGTTTCTTTCGTTCTGAGGTGTACCACGAAGTAAAGTTCTCATCCGCTAAGCGATTTTCGCTTCTATTCGAAAAGCTTCTTGAGTAACCCCGCAGTGAACATTACATAGAGATGATACTTATACTTTTTGAAATATGGACATATTTCTAAGGATAACGAACTGTAGTCGAAACTAAACCAGATTATGCTGAAGGAATTAGGGTATGACATGCGACAGTGAGAGTGGTAACCATTGTTTGCTATGTGGGAAGCAAGACACCTGAGGCCTTCAGTTGTAACTTGTATGTCAAATGCAATAACAAGAAATCTTTTTTGATGGCGTAAGGATGCTAAAATGATATATGTCTGAGGTTCAGGAAACATTATCTGAAAGTATATGACAGGCTTCCTGCTATTATGTAATGTCGCTTGCTTTCAGTAAACATATAGATAACCCATAGCAGGGCTTTCTCGTCATCCGAATCACATCAATGGGAATAGCCATCAGAGGGTTATTACTAAATTGTAGGCACATGGCCAAAAATTTGGAGAGCAGAATCTCTCGCGACAGATTGGATGTCTGGATCCTATCATGAAATATTCAGGCTACGAAAACACGTTCTTCTTGCTGTCAGCGTGGTCCTGACTGCAACGTTGTAGGCATCACTTGGCAATCCTGTAGGCATAACAATGATTTGCAGCTGTGGGACAGATTTATTCTGCTAAATTCGCCTGACGTTTTCTTGTCTTCTCTATGAAATATTCTGAATATTTTGTGAATACAAGGTCATTTCATGCAGAAGCTACCCCTTGTCTCATCTTTCATTTTGCGAGTTTATCAGTTATATACTGCAGCCGCGATTGTGGCAATGAGAGTGTTTATGCTGGAATTCCTTGGCAGCGTAGTTGTAGTGACTTTATAAAATGGTAGTTGCCTCCGGTTCCAGGTTTGCTGCAAACGATGGATCAATTCCTTTCAGTAAATTTTAAATCAGGTGATACCTGTCACATGTAAGTGTGTCCTAACAAGTTCGCAGAGGTTACCATGATCGTAGACCTAACTGATCTTAAGTCACATCAAAATTACTGACAAAATTACTGAACAGATTCGAAGCATCTGTAAGAGTCACGAATTTGTACTTTTTTTAATCAACTTGGTCTGAAACAAGAGGGAAAAAACTACAGGGACAATGACTAAGTTTGTCAGTATACATTATCTGTGGTAGATCTGGAGGTGAAAACGTACGAAAAAGTACAGCTGCGCTTTTGCGAACTGCTTTTTTATTTTCGCATCAATAGTGTTGTGAACCCACCATCTGGTATCGATGAATTACATTAGCATCCATTATATATAATCATTTTGATAGTACACCGGATATTATAGATGAGTAGGACACAAGACGGGACGTATATAATGTCCGTTTGACGTCAACAGTGTGTAACATTTTACTTTTTTTGAATAGGACAATGTTGCTCTCCAGTCATTTTAGATTAGTTACAATAAGCTTAAGCTGCAAGAGAATTCGCTTGTATTTTTCAATATGTGATCTGTTATCGGTTTGAAGGTCTTCCATTACATCGGCAACTTAGTGCAGCTCCTCCGAGGGCTCTCTGGAGTACGGTGCAGATAGCAATGTGAAAGCCGCGAGCTTCATACTGTTAGTGCGATTGGGACTTGGTATACTCTTGACGACGTTTAGCACCTGTGCGGTCAGTAACCCAATTTCAAAATTCATGTTGAGTAATCCTGCTCCATTCAAATAATATTGTCTTTTTATATTGATAAGTAATCTGGATAGTCGTCACGTTCATGTGCCATCTACATCGCAAATTTAATGTTACGATCCTAACAAGTAACCTGCAATACGTTTTGTATTTCATAATCGGAACTATCTGCATTAACCGTCATCAGAGCAGTGTCAGGGAACAGACTGCAGCACTGCCTTGGTAGCTACTTGGAGACCTGGTTGAGTCGTGTTCTAAGGTTCACATTATATTACACTAGCGAGAAGTATCGACTTTTCCTTTTTTTCTGCAAACATCCAGAACTAAATTCAGTAACAAAATGCTAAGAAGATTTTGCATTGTGCCAACTCAATGATCAACCTATTTTTATAGATTTTTATTTTCACAGCCATTCTCGTTCTGCATTGCAATAAACTTCATTCATCATTTGCTTGTTCTTGTTACGATTATTATTGTCATTCTCTCACTCGCAAGAGTTTTCATATCCCTATTTGCTATCGATGCACATGAAGAGTGGCTATGAAAGAAGGGAATACTGAATGTTACGTTATGCAGAATACACTCATTTACTTCTACTTCTCGTGATCAACGCTACAGGAGAAAAGAGATACATAAAGTTGACAATGGAGGACAGATATGCTGGCACAACTCTGCAATTATTCCTGTTGTTTTAACACAGCGTTACCAGATAAACAGGTGCTGCGGAATCGAAAATGTAGTACGGACTTTGCCACAGTAGCAGAGAGCTGCTAATTTCGGACCATGACCGTGGATTACCCTTCGGTCAGCTGCTGGTTAGAGTGTTGCAACTGTAAATGGATGACTTTGTTTGATAGTCTTGTGCTGATGTTGTCTGAATAAATTATGCCATTGGATAAAAAACGGTTTAGTTTTGAGACCTAACCCTCGAGGGGAGAAGGCACAGTGGTCTGCTTCATGAATTCCAAGCAAAAAACACAAACAATACAGGAAGGGTTCAAACAACTACTTTCATGCAGAGACACGCATTAGGAACCTGTTCATCTTTAAGGGCCAAACAAGAGCGTAACATTATGGAAACAATAATCAAGCTACTTAGTATATAATAGAGCATACAGATTTCAAGGAGGAAACGTATGAAGACGCATACTTTCTCGTTATCCATATGTCTGGTATATCTCTCGCGTTAACGAAAGTAATATCCCGTTTTACCTCTTCTTACGTGTCAAATGAAATGAATGCCATGAGGAATCGAATATTTGTTGACTGAGTCTCTTCTTGCTTCCATCCCTACCAACATATTTCTTCATTGTCGTGGTAATCATGACATTCTATACGTTGCTGCAAAAGATTGCACGTGGATACATTCGACATCGAGGAGCAAAGCGTTTAATATCTTACATTATATTCCGTTCAAATACTCTTCCGATGTATTTTTACTTCGATTGAATTTTGAGGTGATTACGAACGTTACGGAAAATTATCTCACATGCTTTACGCTGAATGAGGAACACTGAACCATCCGTTTTGCTTTCCCAACGTTGAAATGATATGTCAGCGTCAACAGCCTTCTTCCACGCCGGAGGGTGAAACGTGTATCATTCTGGATTAATGATGATTGAAAGCCTCAAATGTATACATAGCCCACAAGGCGACGTCAGAAACTGTCAGGGGAGAACGCCGCAGGAAAACCGAACGTGCACGCGCGTCTCCCCTCTGAAGAACCGTATCGGAGAATCACGGCAAGCATTTCGCTGAAGAGCTGCCTCGTAAGAGAGGCGAGAATTGGCACCGTCGTAGCAAGTATTTGTCAACACTGTGATAGAGCATTTACTTCCGGGTGTAGCCCGGCATTACTTCGCTAAATTCACTTGACATTCGTTTTCCACATCGAAGACTCATACGATATAATTCACTGTAAGATGAGACACCTATAAAGTGTATTTAATTTCTGGACTCCAAGAACGGCGTTCATCACATACATAACACCTGTTTGTGGGTTTAAGGTTGCGTTCTCAGGCTCAGGCAATATCGCAATGACTATCGTGGGCTTGTTGCCGGCAGTGTGTCGTTAGCTCAGTGGGAAAAAAAAAAAAAAATGGTTCCCTTGTGTGCTGCGATGCTTGGGCTATATGAGATTGCAGTTCCAATCTCGATGAAAGCTGCTGAGTACAACTTTTCAATTTTAATTAATGGAGTTGCAAACTGCTAGTAAAAATTCCTTATACGAAATCTGAACAATGCCTTTACACATCAATCTTCGTGCAATTTCAACTTAGTAAATTATGTTAATATCATGGATGTCTGCTTTCCGAATGCCAAGATGCTTCACTGTAAAATGGTTCCTGAAAAGATTCAAATTGACTGTCAACGATACGAATTTGAGCTTTGTTCGTCATATATCACTTCCGATCAACGTTAAATAGTTCATGAAACCATATATGGAACACCAAATGTGCAGTGTTCCTGCACTGCTACAGAGCATGCGTTGCAAAGTATTCACACAATTTATCACATAGACTTACCATAAGGAATGAAACAAGACTGTAATACACTTTACACCACAGACGCTCACTCTGGCTTGACGAAAACATCCGAATATTGGCCAAAAGTTGCACAAATAATTGACTTTGAAAGGAAAAGAAACGAGGTATGAAGCAGTTATTAATTGATCGAATGTAATGGCGTGGTTTAATTTCGTCCCAGTCTATAAACTTAATTTCGGGTCATACTCCGCTCTCACCGATTAATGTAATATAATACCCGTTTACTAATCACGGCGTCTGTCTCCGTTCTTTTGAGTGTGAATGGAAATCGTAGAAATTATCTGTGGAGCAACATTTAATAATAAAGCGTTTTAAATCATCAGAAGCGATGAGCGGTAGCAGCGCTTTCGATAAAGAACGGGGGAGTGCAACGCCGCAGCTGTCGCCACGGCCACTGCCGGTAGCCAGCAAGTGGATCCCGGAGCTTTGCCGATTACGGCGTCCAGAGGAGGACAGTCTGCAGGAAATCTGCCGCAAAATGGTTACTGGACAAAATTTTGATATCGGTGTGTCACAAAGCGAAATAGATTGAATCTGCGCTACTATTACATTCACGTGTTCAGTATTCAGGCAGAAGAGGCTATAAAAATATTTTATGCCAGCTGCTCTCGATCCACTGACATTATGAACAGAAACAACGCACGCTACCGCTAGACCACAGGTGCAATCAGTCTATAGTTTCTCCATCATGGGACGAGTTTTCCTCCAGGAAGTGCCGCAGTCTACAGTGTTGCCAGATTGTGCAGCTTACCGGACTTAGAGAAATAGCGAGGTGGCCAGTTTTATTGTCCCATGTCGCGATCGGCGCGGACTTAGCGTCTGAAGCGGCCGGCCGCCGGTCAAGTTTTATGTCAAAGAGTGTACAGAGGTGGGAACTGTGAATCCCACGGGACTAAGAGCGAGTTCATTGTAGTGGGAAGCATGTTTCCAACGGCTCACGGAAGGGTTAAAGAGTATTATGCCAACAGCTAATAAAGAAATAACTACCGTTATTCGAATTTTTGAAACTTACAGTTTATTTACTCCAGATTCGAGTGGGATATTTTATGCGGAAGGCGCCGCGGGCGTTAGTGTTCCAGACAGGCACGTAATGGACCCAAAAAGTTTGAAAGCAACAAGAGTTGTGTTCTGGCAAGAAGAAACAAACTTCCTCGATGAAAGTACTAGTTAAGGATTGTACGTAAAACAAACTTCCTCGATGAAAGTACTAGTTAATGATTGTTCGTAGCTAATTATTTTTTTTCTGGTATTTGTTTCTAGAGGATGACTGCGAAACAGAATCAGAAGAGATTTCTAGAGCGCCGAATCAGCCGTGTAGGCCAGGAATGTCGTTCAGGAGCGGCTGCAGCCGATGCTACTGCTCACCGGATGGTATGTCAGTTGTGTGCAGGTCCCAGCCTTGCCACGGCGTCTCTGGTGAGTTTTTGCCTTCCGGAGCACAATTTTGTGCCGCTATATCGTGTAAGGGGTGCATCACCTTCTTTATCAATGTCACCGTCAGTCTTATGCAGCAACTGCTAGACTGAGGGCTACGCAAGACTTTTCCATGATTTACAGTCTTCAATTTATGTATCCATGTCTCACCTGCACGTTCTCTGACGTTATCTGCTCAGCCTGTATTGTCGTCTCTGACTATTACTGTCTCTTGGGGATCACATCTATGCACAAGGCTTACAGGTTGTGCATGTGTATATAATTTTCATTACAGACATAGTTACGTATTCCACACCAGTCTGTTCACTTATCTGTTTGTATGTTTCACAATGTCTCTCGCAGTAACAACTGGTATTCATACGTCTACTGAATAACCGCCAGTTGTTGAAAATTTTTAACATTAAAAATCCATATACTTCGTCAGTCTGCAATCAGTTTAAACTAGCAATACACACGGTTTGAAAATTTGTTTCACATAAATGGCAAGCTCAGTTGGAAAAGCCTCTAATGTTTACTCCAAGTTATTTCTACTCCTTTCCTTATTTCCTTTTTGTCCATTTAGGTACTTTCTTCACCTTCTTTAAAAAGGTCATTGACTCATTGGCTTCGTTATTAATTTAAACTAATTTGTTTTCCCTGTGTTGCTCAAGTATTAATTTAGTTTTATTATAATTGATGCTCCGGCCTACTTTCAGACATGCTGTATTAAGACCTTGTATGCTTTGTTGAATTTAACGGCACTTAAGTCATCGCACTAATGAAAGTGATGTAGATATATTCCATTATTACGTATTCCGTTAGAAATCTGAAGGCTTCCCTTAGTGCTTGTTACAATAGACTAGTAATATTTTATTTCATTTCCCGATTCCTCTTTCAGTTCTGAACTTTCGACTATACTGATGAAATCTAAAGGGAATTGTAGAATTAACACATACCTTCTTCAGTGTAAATACGTTGTTTACTCATGAACGGTTAGTATCGATTTAGTTGAAAATGAGTTAAATGCTAAGATCCCAGGTGGAGTGCTAACTGATATTAGGTTCGTGCATAATTTCGTTGCGTTTTAGTTTTGCATGATGATATATCATTTGTATTGGGTTAATTTATCGAATATCATTTCTTATTTTGTAGTTCACCATTGCTATTTGAGTTTACATATTGTCATATTGTTATTTGGAGATACTTAATGGAGCTGTGGGCGCTACAAAATGGAGTACCAAGTGGAGAAAACTGAACATTTCCAACATATTCTTCTGTTTGAGTTCAGCAGAGGAGTAAAAGCAACGGAGGAAGCCAGAAACATTTGCGCCATGTTTGAGGATAATGTCACTGAACACAGCAGGGCAAGAAAATAGTTTTTTCGTTTTAGGTTTTTGAGTCATTAGTGACTCAACGCTTAGGAAGACCTTCATGAATGATGCAGCTCGTTTAAACACATTGATCCACAATGATCCATGCCCGTACACTCGACAATTGCCAGATGTGGTGAATTATGATCTTTTTATCATTCAGCGACATTTTCACGCAATGAGGTAGGTTCAAAAATGGCATATGTTGGTAGCGCAAGTTTAAGGCAAAACAACCATAGAAACCAGCAGGTAGTCTTGTGTGCATCTCTGCTTGCTCGTCATCAACTGGCTCTTGAACAACACCGACCATCTTATTGTTCATCTTTACTCGTTACGAGAGATTGTGTCTTTATGCTACTATAAGAAAAAGAGAGAAATGGTTGAGCCCAAACAAAGCGGGAACTCCCCATACAAAGACCTGCGTGCACACATAAAGGATAATGTTATGCATTTGGTACAATAGCGGCGGTGTGGTGTACTACGCATTACTTCTCTCACGTGTAACCAACACTGCTGACTATGGCCAACAGCTGAGACGTCTAGTAGACGCAGTCCAAGAGCAAAACGAGGAAGACTGCGTGAAGTAATGCTACTCCACGATAACACCCTCCCGTATTCTGCTAGACTGAAAAAAAAACCGCTATACACGAATTTGATTGGGAAGTCACACCGCACCCACCTTATTCACCTGATCCTGTACCCTCAGAGTCTCATCTTTTCTTCTCTCTATGGAACAATCTTCAAGTAACTTCCTGTCCGGAAGAAAATGCTCTCCGAACATGGCTCGACTAGTTATTCGCCTCAAAACCACGTCATTTCTACAGTCGCGGAATCGAATAGTTACTGCAGCGTAGGCAATACTGTCGTATGTAGTGAAAGAAACTATATTATTATGACTACAATCTGTGTTACGAGTTACTGTTGTGTTTATTAAACTTACGGTAAAGCGCTATGAACTTATGCACGAAACCAATACATATTTCTCTACTTTACAGTTTTGTTTACAGATTTGCGAAATTTCCATTCTGCTACATCTATACATTCGTATGTTCAGTCAGTGCTCTGGAAAGCTGGAAGTAATTTCTACCATACTTGGTGCGACTATGACAACTTACTGTATGGAAAAAAATTACAGTGGAACTTGTAGAGCTCTGAAAAGATTTAAACTATCAATTTTAAACGTGAAAGTGCCTAAATATTTAGAGCAGGATCATCACTAAACAACATTTACTCAGACAACATCAAATTTACTGGAGAAATCACGTTCGTATTTACCAAACAAAAACCGCGTCTATTTACGTATTACAACAATCCAAGGAATAAGTTTTGTTAAAACAGGTTAAACCTACCGTGATACTCCAAACAGGTAGCAGATTTTAAAGCTTCGTTTCTTTAATTTACATTTTTCACATTATAAGTTCTATTTTCTGTGAAACAGTAATACAAACAGGGCTCAGTCTTTCACAGGCTGTTATAATATGTATGGTTATTATTTTAAAACGTTTCTGCTGAATTTCATGTTATAGAAAAAATGTTATGTGCTATTCTATGTGACATTTTTTGTTAAAATATTCGTATTCAGATAAAATAATGGCAATTTTTCTTACTGCAGCCCCTATCTCCCAAAACATTTTTAAATACTGAATAAAGCCTGTTTAACAACCCTCAAACATTTTTCACAATATCTTAGGCTGATTCCAAGAAAAATGTACCTAAAACTGGCAGTTTTAGCAAGGAAAACATACAACCTTTTGTATCCCTTTAACATTATACTGACCTGCAGCATAGCCTAAGGTGTAAGTTAAGTGGGGAGGTGACCGACTGCAGGCTGGCAAAGCGGTATCTAAGGAAGGAGTTGGCTTACTGTAAACCCTAGAGAGAAAAAAGTTTACTGTAAGCTCTACGCCTACATCTACGCTCTGCAAATCATTGTGAAGTGCCTGGCTGAGGGTACACCCCAAAAGACTTTAGCGGAGAAAAGTTACTTATAATAAACCAGGCTGAACACTGCTTAAAAGGACCTTTAGTGATCTTGAACAATGGACTGAAATTGATATTTTCAAGAAAGTCGTGACCAACAAGGTAGTATCAGAGGGAAAAATACCTATGTTGTTGCGCAAGCCACTTATTACAGAAGATAAGGAGGCCAATTTAAAAACTATGGCTGAATTTTTGGTAAAACCTAAAAGCAAACTGTGTTCTGAATGAATCGCATCTTAAAATTGTAACTATTTAACAGTGTGAAGGTATTAATGAATGTCAATAGTTTTGTGTCAATAAATTCGGATTTTAAGAAGGTTAAGTTTTGTATTACTGGTTCATTTCTATTACCATCATCAGCAACAGTAGGTAATCAGTACCTAATGCTGTATTAGCTATTATCTGATGAAACATTCATCAAAAGGGTGAAAGTGCCTCTGGTACTGTTTTAGTTCAAATACTGTGAATATATATCTGACTGTGTGTTCTGACCTTTGCGTTTTTTCAGTTGGTCTTGTTTAATTTATGTATTTTTTATGATTGAGCAAAGTGTAATATGTCTTAAATGTCTAAACCTAGTTTGAACTAGAAAACTGGAAGAATGCAATAGACAAAGAAAGTATGCAACTTCTGAAAGCCTGATAATAACCTAGTTTGAACTAGAAAGCTGGAAGAATGCGACAGACAAAGAGAGTATGCAATTTCTGAAAGTCTGATAATACCAATTACATCTTGAATGCTTTAGAAATCATTAATATTGTTAATGCTGTTGTTGGCATGTCTCCATTTTCGAAAATAAAATCTGCATCAGGTGCAGACAGATGTTCCTTGTTGGTTCTTGTGTGAAAAATAGGCAAAGTGTGTTGTTGTTTTATTTTACATACGTATTTCCCAACTGTGTTTTGCACTAAGGATATATAAATGCTGCACCTACAAATCCTTTTCTGATGTATTTCCTTTTAGGCCAGTGTTGTCTAGAGTTGTAATCCACTAGAAATTTAAACATTCCTTCAAAATCCTAGAACATCAGTCAATCTTCCCATCTACCCTCTCTGATCCATATCATGCAGGTTATTAATTTCCACCCACCTTCTCTCTCACACTGAACACCTGCAGTATTCTCATACTTTCCATGTACTTGATAACAATGGAAACAGTTGTTTCATCCCTGGTTACCAGCCCTGTACTCTGCCACATATGTACCAGCATACCCCCAGCCTTACACTTATATGCACTCCACATCCTATCTCAATGTAACTTTCGCCACTTCCTCTTACGTACAGATTCTTCCACCTCCAACAGAGACTACCTATGCTTTCCACGCCATAGCTACTCATCTCTGCATTTTCCTCTTTCCTATTCCTGCAATTAATATGAGGTAGTCCTCCCCATCTTTTGCAAAATACTGTCTCACAAAACAATGTCTCCTATTGCTTAGCTCCCATAGCTCAATGCTGTAGAGTGAAATGTTCAGTTTTATTACAAACATTGACATTAATACATCTGTTTTAAAAGACAGAGATTTTTTTTAGTACCCTCAACATACAACTATCATTTTTAACTATTTTAAAATAACATGCAAATGTTTATCGTTTTAAGTCTTCTTTGTAGCTGTACACCCATGCTTCGTGACTGCTCTTGGCTGAAGAGTGCTGCCAGCCCACCATGTACACAAACTAATATTTCCCATGTGAATTTCCTTCTAGGAACATTACTACCATTGCAGTCAAACTGTGGAGATAAAGATGGATGTAGAGATAATACACGAGATGATTCACATGGAGAAAAAGGTGAAGGTGGAGGAGGTGGAGGTGGTGGTCAAAAGGAGAAAAGTGGTGCTCTTACACTGCTGGTTGACCAACCATGCCAGCCAGGAGATATTGTTTATGAAGATAAGTGCGTTACCTGCTATTGTTTACTGGATGGTGCTAGCGTGTTGTGCTTAATAATGGATTGCGAATCTACAGACATTGGTGAGTTGTATTTCAGAACTAAACCACATTTTGTTTTTTCGTGTTATTTGTTAATAGTAAGATACTTCTTGATCACACATGAAACACTCTGTTGCTCTGTAACACTACACAATCAGCGACCAGAACTCTTCAGATATGTCAAAAGATCGCTGAACGACTATTTTAATGATGCTACACCTTACTTGGCCTTTCATGGTACATTTATTTCTTGAAACCTCTGTCGAAAAGGTTCCAATAAAAATAATTTCTTCTTCATTTCATCATACACTGTAGTGACAGCCCTGATGCAAGAGTTTGTATCACGAGACATGATGAAGATTTGTGTTACAGACCAAAATACCGTAAGAAAACGTATTATAAGTACCACTGTTTTGCATGTCCCAGGAGATTGGCAACTAGCTTAACCACAGAGAAAGGAAAGTTGTGCGCTCCACACTACCTAGAAGTGTGGTATAATTTGATTATCAGATTATTGGGTACCATCTACTGTCTTCCAACTTAAACAGATACGTGGGAGTAACAATGTAAAAGTATTTGAAGTAGAGTGACCGTAAAGTTTTAGCTGTAAGTAGGGCAAATGGGAGGCAACAATAAATTCTGACAAAAGAGTGTAATAGATACGTTGCGGAAACCCAACCCAGAGACGCTAGAAAAAAGTCATAATACATCTAGCAGGAATATGCTCTCTAACATGAAGAACTGTGACTTAAGCGAGAAACTATGAATGTTATTCAGGATGCTATTAGCAGTCCTAAGTAGATTGTATAGATGAAAAGGAACATATACCAGTTCATACATTAGTCAGCCATTTCGGTCTCTGGGAAGGGCTTCCAAGGGGGAAGTGAGCATGAAGAAAAGAAGAAAAATCGAAAGAAAATATAATGTTCATTGAGATGGGGCATGGAATGTTATATGTCCATGGGGGGGATTTATCGATCCAGCAAGAAGAATTAATATAAAAAACCTTAAGTGGTGACATGATAGAAAGTACCCTCAGCATTGTATATAACGGGATTTCACAAGACTTTGACATTGAAACATCTGCTGAACATCGTAAAGAGTCGTCATTTTGTTCTCCTTGACATCACCAACTTCATCCCTCATTATAACTGTCATCATCAAGCAACAAATCTCTCCCCTCCCCACATTCATTCAATTTACCCCTCCTCCCCTCCACTTCATTCCTAACTACAACAGATCATTGCAAAGTACTAAAAAGCAAAGAACCAATCAAAATTCCAAGACAGTAGAACCAGCCCAACTGTGTTAATGGGACATTAAGAAACCACTCCTCGGTCCAGCACACAGTTTTAATCCTCCAGGAAGTTTCATATCAGAGCATACTCCGCTGTAGAGTGAAAATCTCATTCTCGAAACATCACCCAGGCTGTGGTTAGGCCATGTCTCTGATATATCCTTTCTTTCAGGAGTGCTAGTCCTGTAAGGTTCGCAGGACAGCTTCTGTAAAGTTTGAAAGGTAGGAGAATAGGTACTGGCGGAAGTAAAGCTGTGAGGAAGGGCGTGAGTCGTGCTTGGGTAGCTCAGTTGGTAGAGCACTTGCCCGCGAAAGGCAAAGGTCCCGAATTCGAGTCTCGGTCCGGCACACAGTTTTAATCTGCCAGGAAGTTTCATATCAGCGCACACTCTGCTGCAGAGTGAAAATCTCATTCTGAAAATAGAAAAGTGTAAAAAATATTTTTCAGATATAGTTAAAACAGAAGTTTTCAGATTGAATTAGGAATATGTAGTTCTCAAAAACGAATTTTATTTTAAACATTCTGCAATGCCCTGTCGCTTGTCTTCGACAACAGTAGGTTGCTTTGATAAGACCTTCAAACTCCAAATGTTGCAGCATAATGTGAGATACCACAGAGGTTTGAATTAATTGTTAACCACATCTACGATGCTTTGTAAACATTACAATAGTCTAAAAGCCTGCAAAAATGCATAAGAAGGACAAAAAATTGCACTATTTATGATGAGTATCTCAATGTTTACTTCAAGCAAGACATTGTTATTATACACACACATTCGTCAGGATGGTGCCTCAAACATCGCTATGGACGTTCAAATTAAGTAAACAGTGCTATTTTCATAACTAAAAGAAAAAAACCTTTTCTACATTCCAAGTTAGGACCAATCGACTGAAGCTACCATTTTCAGTATTATAACTGTAGAATATATATATATATATATATATATATATATATATATATATATATATATATATATATATATGTTATTTCAAATACTAGGGCAGAGTTCAAAAAACAAAAAACACATTAAACGTCTCAGTGCTGTTTCCTTATCGAAACACATGTGCCTTAAGAAATAAAACACATTTAAAATTAGGCCTTAGAGACTGAAGCTACTCACACCTGAATACACCTGGATTAAATGTTGGACAAGCACGTAGACAAATACGCATTCCAAAAGTAATTATTGAGGCACATTTATCGTGTAACACCCTCAAATTAAATATTGAAGTGTTACAGTGATATCTAAATACGCAAAGGGTCTTCCATCTGATGCCATTTACTGTCACACCTAACTTATTTCCCTGATAACACTAGTTAACAAATTTAAACTTTTTTCTGCATGTGGTTTGTAAATGGGTGGATTTACCTAATTTTGGAGTGCTGAATACACTGGTAAATTCAGTTTTTCTCTGTGACGTCACATTTCCTAGATACACATGGTAATAGCGAAAATTGGCACAATTACATCAAATAAAAATATACATTCAGAACGTTTGAAATCAATACACTTTTGTACGCATATATGGGCATGATGCCAAATAAAAGGTTCAAATTAGTTCAGAAGATATTTTCACCTTGATTGACTGATTGGTTTATCTTAACGGAACAGCCAAAACAACTTTGGTTTGACCTGCTACTGTCTGCACTGAAACTAGGTTTATTGTGCGGTATCACTCCCTGCATATCTAGTAAAGTCAACCAGTGCCCTTAAATAGTCCAGGGAGTACCTCTACCAGTTTTTTGTTGGACACAATTTCTTCAGGTCTAGTTGTCCCAAAGATTCTGTATCTTTTACCCTCCAGTGCCATGCTTTCAAACATTAGGTATGATGCAGTTTCTTCACCATCATCACAGATTATACATTTAGGGTCCTCTTCCATTATACCCATTGTGTGTAGGTGGTTTTTGAAGTTCCCATGACCGGTCATCAGTCCAGTCATGAGTTTGATCTCTTTCCTGTACAATCCCAGGAGTACAGAGCTTCTTCCAAAACATGGCTTGGGCGTCATTACCTTAACCATGTGCATTACCTTACTACGTGCTGAAGTTCTGTGGTTCCAATTTGATCATAGCCTTGGTAATTGTCAAGACAGGTTCTAGTCCAATAAATGAAGTTGTTGCCCCCATCCTAGCCAATCTATAGGCTTGTTCATGGCCACAGATCCCTGAGTGGCCAGGGACCCACCCTAGGTACACCCTATTGCTTCCCCCAAGCTCCACGAGAGCCCTGTGGCAATCTGCAACAATCTTAGATCTTGCTGCAGGAGCTGCCAATGATTTCAGGGCTGCCTGGCTGTCTGAATAAATGTAGATGCTACGGTCATTGTAGCACCTACTCATATTCTCCTCCACAAATGCCATGATTGCAGTAATTTCGGCTTGGAATACAGAGGCCAGTTTCCCTAGAAAGATGCTGGTCTCCAGCCGTGGCTGAACCCTGTACAACCCTGCCCCAACGCCTTGATCTGTTTTCGACCCATCAGTGAACCAAACGATGTCCTCCGTACGGTGTCGAACTGTTTTCTCCCATTGCTCCCTACTTCCAATTATTATGTTGTAAGGCTTGTCGAAGCAGTTTTGAGTTATTATATCGTCAGCAGACATTTCCCCAGCCATACATATATTTACCTCACTCACTATGTTAGTGTGTGATTCTTGATATCCGAATGAGACCCAGATTTGGCCAGTTTTAAGTCTGTATGCCCCAGCTGCGCCTCCATCTTAACCCAAGGGTGAAGTGGAGGCATATCCACCATCTCCCATCCCAGCAGTTGACGTGCTGCTAATTCCGGCCGTTATGGCTAAGCAGGCCAATCTCTGCACCTTAGCAAGCTCTTAGCAGCAACCTGCTGTTCTATCTTCTTCCACCATACTACAGCCCCATAGGAAATCCTAGGTCTAACCACTATGGTGTATATCCAGTGCATACCCTTGGGGCTTAGGCCCCAGTTTTTGCCACAAGCCCTCCTAGTACTCCCTAAAGTACTTTTTGCCTTGGAGCAGATACTCCTAATATGAGGGGTCCAAGCCAGCTTCTCATCCAAGGTTACCCCTAGATATTTCACTGTCCCCTTCACAGGTAGAGCTTAATCTAAGAGCTTTAGATTCCAACTTGCATGCTGCATATGTTTCTTCGTAAATGGCACCACAACAGTCTTCTTAGGATTAACTCTCAGATCCTGTATAATGCACCATTTTTGCACAATGTACAACCCTCCTTGTGCCATATTCCTGACTGTGTCAGTGAATTTGCCAAGTATTACTATGACAAGGTCGTCTGCATATCCTTAGCAAAAGAACTGTCTGGAGTTTAGTTCCTCAGTGAGTTCATTCACTACTAGATTCCACAACAGAGGAGACAAAACTCCTCCTGGTGGACAGCCTCTAGTGGTCTTAATTACCATCTTTTCATTCATCATGGTAGCCTCTGCCTTCCTTCCACTAAGCATCGCTCTGGTCCACCTACATATAGTGGTCCCCCTGTCATGCACCTCTGCTGTCCTTACCATGGAATCGAAGGTCGTGTTACGAAAGGCCCCCCTCGATATCCAGGAAGCTGCAGAGGGCTATTTCTTGGAAGTGAAGTGCTTTTTCCACCTTCCCAACGAGCTGTCACACATGATTTACCTGGTTCAGGTGTAGAGGGACCACCCTACTTAGCCTCGCCTCCCCAACATATACATTAACCAGTTTTTCCAATGTTTTGAGAATGAAGGAGGACAGACTGATTGGTCTCATATCCTTGGCCTTGGTATGATCAATTCTCCCTGGCTTTGGAATGAAGACAACCTTCACTGCCCTCCAAACATTGGAAATGACTCCTACTGCTAAGCTAACCCTGAATAGCCTGCATAGGACTCTTATAAGCTTTCCTCCTGCCTGTTGCAGGAGAGCTGGAAAAATTCCATCTGGGCCAGGTGACTTGAACTGTTGGAATGTTCCCACCGTCCACTGGATTTTGTTGATGTTCACACACTCCTTGGCCGATTCCCAGTCCTCTCTTCGAGTGCCTGAGTACCGTTGTCTCTTTGGGGTCACATGCTGGTCTGTGTTATCCGGCAGTGCATATAGAGGAAAGTGAGTTTTGAGGAGCAATTCCAGCATCTCATGTGCTGTCGTTGTATATTCCCCATCCTCCTTCCTCAACATACCTCCTGGATTAGTTGGTACTCTAGTAAGAATCTTGAGAAGTCTGGCTTGTGCAGCTGCGCCTTCCACTTCCTCACAGAATGTCTTCCAGGACGCCTTCTTTGCTTGTCTTATTGCAAGATTGTAATTGACAAGAGCCTCACGATATTTAGCCCATTGTCCTTTGCGTCTCACAATTTTCAACAGTCTCCGTACCTGTTTTCTATGCGTTTCCAATTTGTTATTCCACCAAGGAACACTCCTATTTGTGCACTTCCTGGTGATTGTGCAGTTATCCTTATATGAGGGCACTATGGCAGAGGTAACAGCCTCTGCTACTTCCTCAAGTTCTACTGGCTTCCTTATCGTGGTTTTAATTTCCGATAAGCCTAAGTCAAGATCCCTCCTATATATCTCCCAGTCTATTTTCCTGGGATTTGTATAAGTCATGGCCTGTCTGATTCCTATTTCAACCTTGAATTTAATGTACGTGTGGTCCAATGAAGATGGCTCCAACATCACATGCCATTGTTTGAATAGCTACCCATCGTCATGGAACCAAATGTTATGTCAATTACTTTTCCCTTCAGCTATTCCCGAATGTAGGTTCATTGCCCCTATTCAGGACCTCTAAGTTGTTAACTAAGAGGAATTCAAGAAAGTACTCACCTCTACTGTTGGTGTCCTTGCTGCCCCACACTAGTTTGTGGGCACTGGCGCCGCACCCCACCAGCAGTTGGTCACCTTGCCGATGGCAAGTCTCCACCAGTCTCCTCACCTTCAAAGGAGGGGGAGAATTGTCTTCTTAAGGAAGGCATGCTGAGGCCAAAATAATTTCCCTCGTGATACCTTCCTCACATTGCTGCATTTTGATGGTCACTATGTCCCTAGAGCAGAAATCCATCATTGGCATGAAAGAAATGCTATTTCTAACATAGGTGCATGTTCTGGAGTTTCTTAGATTCCTAGCATAGATCAGCTTACCTCCAGTGCCTCCTAGGCCCGATATACTCCCTTTGTATAAATATGGTTCTGTATCAGGGCCACGTCCACTTCCTGTCTCCCCACGCAGCGGCTCAGGCCAGCAGACGCCCCTTTACTGTGCTGCAGATTAATCTGCAGGCTCTGTCTTACTGCCATCTTTGAGGTCTTTGAGAACCCTGAGAGTGACCTGCAAGAACCCTAGAAAAAGTTCCAGGTCCTGTTCCCGCATCGCCTCAATCAGCAGGGTTCGTCCTTCCGGAGCAACCTTTGGTTAATCACTCTCCAGTCTTCTGTCCGGACTTTTGGGTTCTGGGCCCCTATTTTCCTTAACAGAGTCTTGGGAGAGACTTCCTTAAGGATCTTGGGTACCCATAATGATATCTTTGCGGTATTAAGAAGCTCCGCTACCGTCTTGACCAGCAGCTTCGCATATTCCGATGGGGATATCATGGGCACCTTATCCTTGAGCCATTCTACTGTGTGCACCCCCTCACAGACAAAAATGAGTGCACCACGATCTAGATGGACCCTCCTGGCGCCAGCGTCCCCCCCCCCCCCCCCCAAATCTTTTCAAACAGCGCCATCTGTACTAGTTCCTCCTGCTGCGAGATGATGGCCACCAGTGGATAACCTTCCTGGATAACTGCCATCCTAAAATCCGAGACTGCAGTACTATAGGTCTGTTTCCCTATTTCCTGCCTCGGCTTTTTCTGGACTCGCTTATCCAGGGAGGAGAGTGTCATTGATTCCTCCCTTATCTGCTTACTACCTGTCTTTAACATTGTGGGAGTCTGTGTGTCCCCTTCAACCTGAGAGAATTTTTTCCTGGGGTCTTGGGTTCTAGTCCCTTTGCTTGTGTTTAGGAAGCGATTGTTTTCCTTCCTTTTTTCTCTGTTCCCTGAATAGCTTCCTCCTTTGGGCCCCAGACAAATCCTTCATCTTAATCTGCTCTAGCTTTTCGGTTACAGTTCCCATTTCTGGCTCAGGTCTAGACCCTGATTCAGTGGTGGAAATGCCTTCCATCGGTTCAGTCCCTGATATTTGGGTATCTGAGGTCTCAATTTGCCCCTCAGTTTCTTTTCCTTTTTCTGTAGTCGTGTCCATGTTGGTCCCACGAGATCTGGGGATCTAGAAGGTCCACATCATGAATACCCCGCGTGGTATAAGGCTAATTACTCAGGGAGATCGTCCGGTATCCCTGAGGCTCTGTTTGCGACACATCTGCCCGTGTGCCATTCACCCCTCAGCACAGATCGCATCACACCTTGGGTTGAGTCAGGGAATAGGGTAGGACTAGGAGTGGACAGGGAAGATGGGACGTTGTGGGACACTCTTAGTCTGATCCATCAGCTGAGGCCTTTCCAGCAGTAGGTCCTCTACCTTCGGCATAGCCCTCAGCTTCCCATGGATACATAAGCCTCTCCACCCCCACAGACAGTGCTTCGTCAAGGTGGTGTTTCCTGAAGAGGTTTTCACCTTTAATCTATCGTCTTTGGTTTTTGAAAAATGCGACGATGGAGCTCTTGTTTGCCGTTTCATCACTCTCCCTAAAAAAATCCCAGCAATAGTCACCCATCATCGAAGGGTTCCAATGGTCTCGGTAATGGAGTTCCATGCGAAGAATGTCTTGGTGAAAGTGTTCACAATGCTCATCACTTACAGCTCCCAAATTTTCTGGGACATCAAGGTGAGAATGTAAAAAGTGAATTTTAAGCAACATTCTACACCCTATGTTCTCATAGTTGTCCAACACATCATTCACAATGGTACCATGGTTTTGGTCTTTTCTGTTACTCAAAAAGTCCTTCAAAATAGGTTTAAAAAAAGACCAAGCAGCTAATTTGATATCTGTGAGTTTGGTATCAAAGTTGGATCTTGCAGCAATTTTCTTGTTTGTGATCCAACAATTAAATCCTCTTTCTGCTTTTCCTCACTTAGTTTAGAAAACTTACCTTTCAAGTGATTGAAGGCCTCACCTTCTTTATGCAGAGCTTTTACAAAGTTCTTGATAAGGCAGAACGTGATATGAAGGGGAGGCAAAATGATTTTATCGGGCTCAGCCAATGGGGTATTGTTCACATTTACGTTTCCAGGAACATATGACTTCCTTATAGGCCATTCCTTGACTGTATAGTGATTCTTGCTGTCACAGCTTTCCCAAAGGCACAAAAAGCAGCCGTATTTCGTGAATACAGCCTGTAAACATGTAAGGAGTGCAGCAACTTTTAAATCTTTTAGATACAACAGAGTAGGGGTTTGGTAAAAAGTTATACAACAAAATAATATTAATGATTATAAAACATCTAGCATTCCACATGACACCTTCACACTATGTTTTTTTTCCTTTTCTATAAATACCTACCCCCAAGCTATGTGTAGCACAACACTAACACCTCTTCCTCTTTCTGAGCTCAACATCTCACTCACTATAGTGGACTACTAACTCGGCTTTTCAGGATATCAAATGGGACGTTGTGGTACAGAAAATGGCTCAGAGATCACCGGTGTGTGTGTGTGTGTATGTGTGTTTGTGTGTATAGTGGGTTCAGTGACTGATAATGAGATATGAGTGAACAGAGTAGCATTACGTTATTTAATAAGTTATTTGTAAAAAAAAGTATTGTATACCAGGAGTAAAACTATGATTGTCTCTAACTAGTAGTCTGTAAATGTATGTGTATACGAATTAGCTTATTTTAAATTGGTCTGAACTTGTAAATACTTCGAAATATCCCATATCATTGTAAAAAGAGATCTACAGATGAATAAAGCTACTACTACTACTAGTACTACTACTACAATAAATAGTCGCCACTCCTGTGGATTATGTTGTACACATAGCTGCATCATCAGACCATTGACATCTCTAATACACACATTGAATTCTGGATATCGAGATACTGAGCGAGGGAAGCCCCTCTTGATCTGAAACAGGAAGTTTTTGTCCCTGGAGCTAGAAGGTTCCCTTGTTGCAGTCTCGACCCCAAGAATTCAACTTACTCTTTCGAAAGTTTTGGATCGCGAACCAAATCGTTCACTTTCTTTTAATAAAAGAGCTGAGGCAAAATGTCATGATAGTGAGGGCAGTACTCTTCTATATGTTCAATACTTTCCGATTAACTTGACATGGTGTCTGCTTCCGTGGCTTTCATGTTACAGACAGGAACAGGCAACCCCTCACAACAGGGCACAGGCAAATGCACTAAAGATACATTTGGATACTTTATTTTATGTCTAGTTTTGCTTGAATGTCCCGAAATATTTGTAAGACAGAAGTAAAGTCAGAAAAATGGTCTTTAGGCTCACCCCACACCATCAGAACAGCGAATGGCATAGCTTGGCATTTTACTTTCAACCACTCGGTTAAGGTTGTAGTACAGGTTATGCAGGCAATATAGGGTGCAAAATATCTGTCTTGATCACCAACGGGACAATAAAAACACAATTTATATGCCTTCTTAATCAAATCAGTGATTGGTTTTCCTTGGGCTTTAGGAGTGAATTTCCCACACACAGAACGAAAGTTGTCAGGGTTGTTTAGTCAGCAACGAGATTTACTAGTTGCCGTTTTTCTTTAGAGTAAGTTTTAAACACAAAAAGTTTGCACTGTCTTCTACAGGGAGCACTCACTGAGGATCTCTGTCACGCCACTGGATTACCACACCAATCATTTACGGTTGATCTGTAGATCTTCTAGCTCTCCTCTGCAAATCAAAAACAAACAATTAAACATCAAAGCAGAAGAGCAAAAAGCGAATTACTAAATATTAAATATAGAAAACCTTTAATAACTCAACAATGTTACGTGCTAGAACATTTTGAAAGGTATATTCGGATTGTACACATCAAAATACATACTAGTTGAAGTATCACATCCCACATGCAAAATGGCTGTTGACTAGTGTAATGTCTCACCACCAATTCACCTCCAATTCGCTAGCAAAATGTAATCAATGACATTGTGCAGCAAGTAGTACAAATGTTTGAACCTATCCAAAAGAAACTGCTGGAATTGGCACTATGGCTCTCTAAACTGTAATCACCTACAAAGTATTCAATATAAATTCTATGACTTTCACACAATCCACGATTTTAGAAAGTAAGGGAAGACATAGATGTATGTATTAGTTAAAATGCAACAAGATTTTATTAAGGATTTCCGAAGATGTTTTATTGTGAAATATCACATAAACTACAAAATAATCATATAGTCAATAACCAAAGATTGTTTTAGAGATGTAACACTTCCAAAACAATGGCTGAGTCAATATCTTGAAAGTAAATAAAATTATTTATCACTTATCAAGTACAAAAACAGAAACATGCAGGCTGCTCATAATAATATGCAAGCATAATTACAATTCTATGTCAAAATTGGGCCAAAATACATTTTATTATATGTAAAATTACCAACACTTTTCAAGCACAGTGAACTTAGGAAATAATACTCCCACATCCGAATTGTCTGTGTTACTTACTAAAATGCACAAAACTTGTGATCGACATTGCAGATGAAAACTTTAAGGTGAAGTAGCACTTGTTAACAATGAATGTCTAATAGATTTATCTTGCTTGCAAACTCTGTGGAATTTCAAATTAGGTATTTCCAGATCTAAATTGAATGTGTAAGTTACTAAAATTACAGTGCAGCTATTAAGACGTGTTAATTTATGGAAATATGACCATGAAGACTTCGAACTATCCAGTGTGAAGTTGCAACTAAATTTCAGTAAACTTAGAATGCTATTCCACTTTTATGATCAAATTTTATGTTCACATACTGATAATTAAACAGCTATGACAAATGCAAGCGTGACATGGAGAAGTTAACATCTTACACTGAATTAAACCGAGCCCAGTGGGGTAATGGCTGTCACACTGGATTCGCATTCGGGAGGACAACACTTCATTCCCGCGTCCAGCCATCCTGATTTAGGTTTTCCGTGATTTCCCTAAATCGCTCCAGGCAAATGCCACGATGGTTCCTTTGAAAGGGCACGACCTACTTCCTTCCCTGTCCTACCCTAATCTGATGAGACTGATGACCTTGCAGTTTGGTCTCTTCCCCAAAACAACTCAACTTACACTGAATTAATCAGCCACATAATAAACTAGTAATGTACTAACTATGTAATCATTCATACCTTAATGGACACATATTGAATTACTACTCACGCACTAATCTAAATTTCTGCTTGAACAGATAAAATATTACAGTTACTAAACTGAACGATTTACTGCAGTGGTTGAAATAGCACACACCTAGTAAAAATTTATACTTGAATGCCAAAATAATAGGCTATGAATAGAGTTAAAATGAAGTCAGTTGTTTAAACCGTCTTTACTCCCTTTAGTATCAGAATTTGATCAATAAACTCGGTCAGAATATGCACTCTACAAGTAAATATCACTTAACTGGATTGTTACTCTGACATCACTTTTCTGTGGCTAATAAATAATTTCCATTTTTTTTTTTGTCATCAGTCTACTAACTGGTTTGATGCGGCCCGCCACGAATTCCTTTCCTGTGCTAACCTCTTCATCTCAGAGTAGCACTTGCAACTTCCGTCCTCAATTATTTGCTTGACGTATTCCAATCTCTGTCTTCCTCTACAGTCTTTGCCCTCTACAGCTCCCTCTAGTGCCATGGAAGTCATTCCCTCATGTCTTAGCAGATGTCCTATCATCCTGTCCCTTCTCAGTGTTTTCCACATATTCCTTTCCTCTCCGATTCTGCGTAGAACCTCCTCATTCCTTACCTTATCAGTCCACCTAATTTTCAATATTCGTCTATAGTACCACATCTCAAATACTTCGATTCTCTTCTGTTCCGGTTTTCCCACAGTCCATGTTTCACTACCATACAATGCTGTACTCCAGACGTACATCCTCAGAAATTTCTTCCTCAAATTAAGGCCGGTATTTGATACTAGTAGACTTCTCTTGGCCAGAAATGCCTTTTTTGCCATAGCGAGTCTGCTTTTGATGTCCTCCTTGCTCCGTCCGTCATTGGTTATTTTACTGCCTAGGTAGCAGAATTCCTTAACTTCATTGACTTCGTGACCATCAATCCTGATGTTAAGTTTCTCGCTGTTCTCATTTGTACTACTTCTCATTACCTTCGTCTTCCTCTGATTTACTCTCAAACCATTCTGTGTACTCATTAGACTGTTCATTCCGTTCAGCAGATCATTTAATTCTTCTTCACTTTCACTCAGGATAGCAATGTAATCAGCGAATCGTATCACTGATATCCTTTCACCTTGTATTTTAATTCCACTCCTGAACCTTTCTTTTATTTCCATCATTGCTTCCTCGATGTACAGATTGAAGAGTAGGGGCGAAAGGTTACAGCCTTGTCTTACGCCCTTCTTAATATGAGCACTTCGTTCTTGATCGTCCACTCTTATTATTCCCTCTGGTTGTTGTACATATTGTATATGACCCGTCTCTCCCTATAGCTCACCCCTACTTTTTTCAGAATCTCGAACAGCTTGCACCATTTTATATTGTCGAACGCTTGTTCCAGGTCGACAAACCCTATGAAAGTGTCTTGATTTTTCTTTAGCCTTGCTTCCATTACTAGCCGTAACGTCAGAATTTTCTCTCTCGTCCTTTACTTTTCCTAAAGCCAAACTGATCGTCACCTAGAGCATTTTCAATTTTCTTTTCCATTCTTCTGTATATTATTCTTGTAAGCAGCTTCGATGCATGAGCTGTTAAGCTGATTGTGCGATAATTCTCGCACTTGTCAGCTCTTGCCGTCTTCGGAATTGTGTGGATGATGCTTTTCCGAAAGTCAGATGGTATATCGCCAGACTCATATATTCTACACACCAACATGAATAGTCGTTTTGTTGCCACTTCCCCCAATGATTTTAGAAATTCTGATGGAATGTTATCTATCCCTTCTGCCTTATTTGACCGTAAGTCCTCCAAAGCTCTTTTAAATTCCGATTCTAATACTGGATCCCCTATCTCTTCTAAATCGGCTCCTGTCTCTTCTTCTATCACATCAGACAAATCTTCACCCTCATAGAGGCTTTCAATGTATTCTTTTCACCTATCTGCTCTCTCCTCTAAATTTAACAGTGGAATTCCCGTTGCACTCTTAATGTTACCACCGTTGCTTTTAATGTCACCAAAAGTTGTTTTGACTTTGCTGTATGCTGAGTCTGTCTTTTTCGATGTCTTCACATTTTTCCTGCAGCAATTTCGTCTTAGCTTCCCTGCATTTCCTATTTATTTCGTTCCTCAGCGACTTGTATTTCTGTAATCCTGATTTTCCCGAAACATGTTTGTACTTCCTCCTTTCATCAATCAACTGAAGTATTTCTTCTGTTACCCATGGTTTCTTCGCAGCTACCTTCTTTGTACCTATGTTTTCCTTCCCAACTTCTGTGATGGCCCTTTTTAGAGATGTCCATTCCTCTTCAACTGTACTGCCTACTGCGCTATTCCTTATTGCTGTATCTATAGCGTTAGAGAACTTCAAACGTATATCGTCATTCCTTAATACTTCCGTATCCCACTTCTTTGCGTATTGATTCTCCCTGACTAATGTCTTGAACTTCAGCCTACTCTTCATCACTACTATATTGTGATCCGAGTCTATATCTGCTCCTGGGTACGCCTTACAATCCAGTATCTGATTTAGGAATCTCTGTCTGACCATGATGTAATCTAATCGAAATCTTCCCGTATCTCCCGTCCTTTTCCAAGTATACCTCCTCCTCTTGTGATTCTTGAACAGGGTATTAGCTATTACTAGCTGAAACTTGTTACAGAACTCACTTAGTCTTTCTCCTCTTCCATTCCTTGTCCCAAACCCATATTCTCCTGTAACCTTTTCTTCTACTCCTTCCCCTACAACTGCATTCCAGTCGCCCATGACTATTAGATTTCCGTCCCCCTTTACATACTGCATTACCCTTTCAATATCGTCATATACTTTCTCTATCTGTTCATCTTCAGCTTGCGACGTCGGCATGTAAACCTGAACTATCGTTGTTCGTGTTGGCCTGCTGTCGATTCTGATTAGAACAACCCGGACACTGAACTGTTCACACTAACACACCCTCTGCCCTACCTTCCTATTCATAACGAATCCTACACCTGTTATAACATTTTCTGCTGCTGTTGATATTACCCGATACTCATCTGACCAGAAATCCTTGTCTTCCTTCCACTTCACTTCACTGACCCCTACTATATCTAGATTGAGCCTTTGCATTTCCCTTTTCAGATTTTCTAGTTTCCCTACCACGTTCAAGCTTCTGACATTCCACGCCCCGACTCGTAGAACGTTATGCTTTCGTAGATTATTCAATCTTTTTCTCATGGTAACCTCCCCCTTGGCAGTCCCCTCCCGGAGATCCGAATGGGGGACTATTCCGGAATCTTTTGCCAATGGAGAGATCATCATGACACTTCTTCAGTTACAGGCCACATGTCCTGTGGATACACGTTATGTGCCTTTAATGCAGTGGTTTCCATTGCGTTCTGCATCCTCATGTCGTTGATCATTGCTGATTCTTCCGCCTTTAGGGGCAATTTCTCACCCCTTGGACAAGAGAGTGCCCTGAACCTCCATCCGCTCCTCCGCCCTCTTTGACAAGGCCGTTGGCAGAATGAGGCTGACTTCTTATGCTGGAAGTCTTCGGCCGCCAATGCTGGTTATTTATCAAAATTTAGGCAGTGGCGGGGATCGAACCTGGGACCGAAGACGTTTTGATTATGAATCAAAGACGCTACCCCAAGACCACGGGTACAACGACTAATTTCCATACTCTTTCTTATTTCTTTACAGTCATGTTACATCAGTTATTATGTACTGGCACATGAACCTGTGGTCTACGGCTAGCGTCTTCGATTAGAAATCAAAAGAGCCTTGGTCCGAAGTTTGAAACCCACCATCACTTCAATTTTGAATAAAAGTCATAAGCAATGGTGGACGAAGACACCCCATATTGGAAGTCACCCTCATTCTGCAGATGGGCTTGTCAAAGAAGGCAAAGTAGCGGACAGAGATCCAGGGTAATCTCTTGCATTTTGGTTGGGAAACTGCCCCTACATGGCGGAGGAATCAGCAATGATAAACGGAATGATGATTCAGAAGGTAATGGAAACCATGAGGACATGTGGTCTGTAATTGAGAAAATGGTATGATGGTCTCTCTGTTGACAAAATATTCCGGAAAAGTCTCTCATTTGTATCTCCAGGAGGGGACTGCCTACTGAGAGGCTACCATGACAAATGACTGAATAACCAACCAAAGGATAGTGTTCTACGAATCGGGGATGAAATGTCAGAAGTTTGAACGAGGCAGGGTAGCTAGAAAATCTGAAGTTGAAAATGCTAAGCCTTAATCTAGATACAGTGGGGAATCAGTGAAGTGAAATAGAAAGAAGAAGAGGACTTCTGGTCAGATGAGTATAGGGTAACAACAACAGTACAGAAAGTGGTGTATCAGGGATCTGATTCATTAAGCATAGGGAGGTAGGGCAGAGAATAGTTACTATGAACAGGTCAGTGATAGGTCTTTTCTCATCAGAATCGTTCAGTTACACTTGCCGACGATGCTGGCCAAAAATGAAGAGATAGAGGAAGTATATGAAGATATTGAAAGGGTAATTCAGTATATAAAGATAAATGAGAATCTAACAGTCTGTGATGTCCTTAGGTTAGTTAGGTTTAAGTAGTTCTAAGTTCTAGGGCACTGATGACCTCAGAAATTGAGTCCCATAGTTCTCCAAGCCATAATAATATCCATAAAGTACAAAACTCCATACTGACATGGTCCTACCATAATTATCTCCTACTTTATTCTAAGCATGATTCTCTCTAGGTTTCAACAGTAAAGCAAATAATGAAATTCATGAAATTCATTCTGTACAACTGGTAATGACCCCTCCTTCATTCTTGGTCTCATTCCCATATAATGTATTGACTCCATTGGGAAACGATTTAGTAGCCAGTTGGTAAACATTTCCATGTGTAGTTAGCATCCATACTCAAATGTGTATTATGAGATAATCACAGCTCTCATCTGGAACTATATGTAAGTACAATATTAAAATTAATCATTCTTTCCACAGATCACCTTACAAGTTTTGAAAATAACATAAAAAACTTCTATTACAAGCCAGCTAAATTTTGAAAAAATCATCTGCTTAACTAACCATTTACTGCACAATCATTAAAATTTATTTACAATATAGACAGCTATGATACTAAAAGAGTTTCTTAATGTATTGATAGGATATTAGAAGAAAAATGCATCCCAGAAAAACGAAATTGGAAAATACCACTGCTTTGCTTAGAGCCTTGTGGTCACCAATCATGTGATACACAGAGAATGTGAATTCCCTGTGGTCAACTACTCCAGTAAACTCCTTGTACAGTTCTATGACCACAATATTTCTTATACCGAATGTCTTCTTAGATTTTGCAACCATTAGTTAAAGAACATAAGTATTGGTTATGTATGCTACTTCAATAGGTCCATGATGTATGTAAAAGAATTCTGAGATCTCAGATGTTACCATCTTAGGTTTCTCATCGGTCCTTACTAACACTAGGAACCTATCTTAATCATAAAATATATGACTTTCACACCATGTCTCTTTTTTGTTGCCAGGATCTGTTTTTCCATATACTGCCTCACCAATTTTCTTTTCTTCATAATTCTGCTATCTTGTTTGCGTGGAAATTTAACGATTTCTTCCATAATGCTTTCCGTTTTTACTCCTGTCATAATTTCCCCAGGAGTGAAATGAGTACTCTCGTGATTTAAACAGTTTGTGATACTTTCAAAATCCTTTACATTAATCCCCCAAGATCGACGCTGTTGGTTACGACATATGTACTTTAATTCAACTTCACACTCCATCGTCACATTTTCATATGGTTTAGAAACAAATTTGGATCCATATTTGATATATGCCTTTAGGTCAGCCTTCTTGCACAAAGGAATCTTAAATCATTTTGTTCATTACTACTGTATCAGTGGCTTATCTTAAGCGATACAACTTGTACTTTGAGGAAATATTTACTGTAACCACTGGTAATGGGCCCAGTGAGCCAACAGCAACCAACTGTAGTACTTCACTATGTAAAATAGACTGTATGGGACTTCACACCTCAGATTTATTCCTAGCCATATTAATAAAAATAACCGTTTCTACTAATTTTCCCACACACTTTTCAGCCCCACAATTACCATTTGTTAAGTGTATGCAGCCATTGAGTACTTACACGTACATTTATGGCCAATAAAGCTTCTACGTGGTACAGTGTTCCTTCCTTCATCTAAACAGTATCCCTTAAACTACACAGTACAATCGAAGTAATTTATTATCTCCTCTTTCCTCGAATTCTCTTTTCACTGATTTTAGATGTTCGTCGTCATGTTGTTATCTATGCAAGCTTTAAGATATAATTCACATCTCCTCCTGAACAGATGCTTCCTCCATATAAAACATTTTCAGTTTTTCGTCCATAATTGCATCCCTATTCACTTTCATACCCATAGGGAACCTAGACAAGGTGTATGGGACACTATATATCACTCCCCACAAATTTATCTTATTTCAGTGTTGAACTGTTGTAAATAAGGTACCCCTCCTATCAGCCTCCTATGGCACAGTTCAGATTTATGAGAAAAGTCTGTAAAAATAATCACTTTATGTCCCCAAAGAAAATTATAAAATTGTTCAAACTACCATATAACACAGATGTCTCCTTCCTCAAAAGCAATAACTTTTTCACATTTAGTGAATATTCCACTTCCTAGCGCTGTAGTTCTGTGCTCTTCACCTTCTTCATTTTCTACCAGTTGGAAGAGTTGATATTCAATACCATATGCATTGCTATTCATGCTCATACAACTCGGTTGGTTCAGATCGGGGTGATTTAGAAACTTATGCTACCATTATCTTTTCAAAACTGTTCTGGGATACTGGTTTCCAAACATGGGTCTTCCATTCACTCAGTAATTCATTAAGTACAGATTGAAGTCGAAGTTTCTATAAAAACTGCATGTCTGGAGAAATTTTCAACTGCTTTTTAGTTTTGAACACTAGAAATTCTTTACTGGCTTTCATCTTTTCTAAATCCCCTACTTTTCCTTCTTTTGTCATAATATATCCTAGATAATTTAACTCTCTCCTAAACAATTATATTTTCTTTTGCAATTTGAAACCCATTCCACCTTTTGTAATGCCTTAAAATAATTCTTCCGAAATTCTACAATGACTCTCACAGTCCTTGTTTGCCACTATAATTTCATCCATATGCACAGGAATTTTTGAGTTTAGCTCATCCTATAGAACTAAATTCAATGCTCTAATAAAAAATTAGACAGAAATGTTTAGTCCAAAGAGGACAACACTATGTTAGTATCTTCTCCAGCAAACAAAAGTGCTGTTTACTTGTGTGACTCCTTGTGTATAGGTATTTCCCAGTAGCCTGCAGTTAAGATGAGATGTGTCATGAATTTATCACCATTAGACAATGATATTGTTTCTTCTATACTGTTTGCTTTGTAACATTCCCTCCAGGGTATGGTGCTCAATTTTCTAGCTTCTGTCACTACACATACACGTACATCCTTCTTATCCACAATCAGTCATGGATAATTATATTTGCTGTAGCTCCTTTCAGTATCAATTTACTTTTCCAAATGGGCCAAAAGTTCTGCCACAGCCTTGTTTCAAGTCAAAGGAATTCAGTAAGGTTTTGCAAAAAAATTAGTATACTCAGTTGCCGTTCAAAGTCCTTCCTTTTCCCTGATTCACCAAAATACCTTCTCTTTATTGATCAATATATTATATAACTCAACTATTTGATCTCCATTAATACCTTGAATTCATCCACATAGTCTTGAGAAATTACATTTTACCAACATTTGATTCAGTGCAGTCCTAATGATCTTCTGATACATAATCATCACAACATGTACCTAATGGCATAATAGTCACTGCATACAGTGTATTTGATCATCCCTATCCATCAATTACTCATTTAATCTTACTGAAACTTCCACACCATTACATACAAAATTAATCATTCCCGCTTGACAATGAATTTAGATGCTGAATCTACTCATGATGTCAACACACTAAACTACAGTTAAACATAAATCAGTTACTGCAACATATTAATGCTCTACTTCATATCCATCAATCTGTAATGTCAGGTAAGCTTGTCTTTTTATATCTTAACTCAACCTACTTGTGGCATGAACCGCTGTTGCCCCAGGTACATGTTCCTGTGCAATTTTACTATTTTTACTTATAAATTCTGAAAATGCTTCTGACAATTTTTACTTCTACTTCTGTGCATATACTCTGCAAGCTACTGTATGGTTCATGATGGAGGGTACATTGTACCACTACTAATTATTTCCTTTCCGGTTTCACTTTCGCAAACAGAGGGATGGAAAATGACTGTCTATATGCCTCCATATGGGTCGTAACTTCTCATATCGTATCTTTGTAGCCCTTACATGCAACGTGTGTTGGTGGCAGTAGAATCATTCGGCAATCAGCTTCAAGTGACAGTTTTCTAAATTTTCTCAATAGTGTTGCTTGAAGAGTTCCGAAAATATCTCTTTAACACTTATGTGGTTTTTGAACCTGCTGGCAACAAATCTAGCCGCCAGCCTCAGGATTGTTTTGATGTCCTTCTTAAATCCAACCAACCTTGTATGGATCCCAAACTATCAAGCAGCATTCAAGAATAGGTCGCACAATGTCCTTTATATGGACTCTTTTATAGATGAACCGCATTTTCCTAAAATTCTCCTAATAAACTTAAGATAACCATTCGAAATCGGTACCAAAGTCCTCATTAACTCGTTCCATTTCATATTGCTCGACAACGCCCAGCAAAACCATTCTCGTTAAACTATATATGTTAATCATTATCATGGGTTGACTTCTTTTATATAGCTCCTCTTCATCTTCCTACCTCAACATATGCTGTTCTGTAGTCTCTGCAATCCAATTAGATTTCATTAAACATTTCCACAATATTTACTTTTCCTTGTAAACTGTCATCAAATCCCCTTTGTCTTGGATCATCTCCCCATTCCTCCTTTTCAATAGATTCTGTACTCTGGCAGTCCTAGTGTCTAGTTGATCTGGTCTCATTTGGGCCCAGAATAGACTTGAGCTTATCATCCTGCTCATTACTTGTAAGTTCAATTGCCTCTGTATTTAACAAGTATTGCACCACATTGATCAGTGCCAACATAATCTCCCACTTGACTGTCCTCCCTACCATTCTCTTTAGTATCATCCTCTGATTCTTCCCCATCATCAATTATCTCACCATCTTCACTAATACACATCACATTATCCTCTTCACTAACAACATTGTAGTATACTGCACATCATTCACAACTCCACTTTGCTATATTTACCTTTTCTTCTGAACATTTTTAAGACCCTCACTTAACATTTTCATCTCTTCTGCACGCTCATTATACATAATCTCATAAGAGGAAATGTTCACACAGGTATTACAGATATTTACATCACAATTACTATTTATCTCATCCAAGTTACAAGTCGCTATAACTTTATGTGCACTTTCTGTAGTGCTACAGACCAAACTATTCTCTGTACCGCTATCCCCTTCAGACTAATTCTCTCATCAACTTGTCACCCATTGTCTGTAATATAGAATCTGCTTGTTTTCCTATTTTCGGCTTCCCTTATTGGCTACTGGATACATTTCAAGCTATAAGTTTGTAGTTCCCCATTCCACCCATTTTCTCGTTTTTTATAAAGTCGCATCACTACTGAGTACTTTAGTTGGCCAGGAAATGGACCATTCCAAAAAGGGTAGTGTTTAAGACAAGAGTCTTGGAAAGCATTTTTTCTAAGAGAGTTGTATGATGCCCTGTAGGATCTAAGCTTCTATTTCGGTGTATTCAGAAAGTAATTCCCATATCCTCCCTCGTTCCTTTAACTGTTATATTACATTAATTATTACATATTGACACATCTTTTGCCATAGTTTCTCTATATACAGGCATATTATAAATTTTCCTCCATAGATATTTCACTGACCATGATAGAATAGTCGCCGTAGCACCTAAAGAACACGCAGTAGCTACAATGAAAAGATGGCCACTAACTACTACTGTCAAAGTGCAGCTCTCATACATGTACAATAAATGTTTTACATACTTTCTTTCTTGATAATATGCTTTCTACTTTTCTGTATAGTTTAACTTTGGAAATAACTGATTACACAGATAATATTAGCTGCAAATACTCAAGTGCTCAAAGTGCAAAAAATTCCTTACACCATTAACAGATGGTGTTACTGGTTACAGTTGCATACCAGTGGCGCACACTTTGAAACATTCCGTTTCATATTATGTACTGATATTAATAAACTCACAAACAAAAATTACACCATGTTTTTATATTTTGCAAGTGAGTTCTTTAAGTGTATGTTACTGCCTTGACACAACTGTGTCTACAAAATATACAAAGCTTGAATGTTTATTGTAATATCCAAGCATTATACAGTTCTCTATATAAATTAGAGCAAAACAAAATTGTATTTTATGTAAGATTTCGCACACCTTAAATGACAATGGACCTTAAAATTAAATGCCCCACGTCTAAATACCCTGTATCAATCAATGCAATACATGCAGCTCACTCACTGACAACATTACACTAACCCAGAGCACTACTGCTGATATAACTTACACTAAAGTGCACAAAAATTATACAAAGTTAACACTGAGAACATTAGAAAAAAACCGTTAATCTTACAACTTTGAATGTATTCCATTCAAAATATACATCATAGTGTTACTGCTTGATTAAAGTAAGCATTACAGTGAGAGATTGTGGGTTTTATTCATCATCATCACTATCAACATTATACAGAGTGTTTCAAAATGAATATACAGGTTTTAATCCTTTGTAGCACATCCACATTACAATTATAAATAATACACCTTATGGAAGAGAAACAAAAACAATTTTTCTTACAATTATTCAGTGCGAACACCGATCACACATCGGGTCGATAGGCGAGTTGTTCCGAAGCCTTGAGTAATGTTTCAGGAGTAACAGTTGCAATAACACTGTTTCTTAAGTTGGATAGATCAGCTAGTATCGGAGGCACATACACATGATCACGTCAGATCATGTATAAACGTGGAGGTCATGCTTAAAATGCTGTGTCAACCGGCCTCTTGGGCCCAATCGACCGGTCGGACACAGCATCGTTTAACCAGTCACATACTGAGGTATGCCAGTGAGGCGATGCACCATCTTGCGACCAACTGTGTTGCTCAGCTTCTTCCCATTGAGGCACGGGCCATAGCTGTGCCACATCAAGATAAGGAACACCAGTTACAGTTGATTTACCGAAAATGAAAGGCCCATAAACTTTCTGTTGGGATATTTCTTGGGGTTAAGCGTGAAAGACTCGCACTCGTTCAACAAGTTTTTCAGTCACCCTTTGTCATTCCATACTCTTCCCATTGCGCACACGTATGCAAACAAAAGTGTACGGGTTGCTCTTTCATTTGGTGTACTATGTACTATTGTAAGTTGAACGTAATGAATGCTACAACACCTTAAAACCGTTAAGTTCATTTTGAAACACCCTGTATTTACATATACAATGAAACCGACGATGTCCATAGCCGAATTGTTACCGTCATTACAAAAGAATATGTGTTGGATTTCTGGCATCTCTTGAGATTTTCCTGGTGTTGGAAACTCCTGTACGAGAAGGCGAATACATTCTGCACTAGGTTCACCATTAAGTTCATCTTTCATCAAGCCAAATGTGGGCTGCTATAAATGTTGACATCAAGCTAAGCCCAAGTGTCTGAGCAACAGTGCACGTTGGTTTTAATGACATCACACACACACACACACAGATATATATATATATAATGTGTGTTTGTACAACACATTTTAGTGCTTTTTAGTGGAAATTTCTTTAACATCTATCCAACAAGAAAATCTGCAAGAATGGGTCAGCTACTGGTGAGAGAAAACTGTATTCTCTCTGTAATAGACTCTAATGTTATTTCCTTACTTCATTGAGCATTATACTCCTTCATCTTCACCATAGTGTATATATAATGTTGTAATTCATTAAAATAAAGATAAAGAGTGAGGGGAAATTTCCTCTGACATGCAGAAGGATGATGATGATGAGCAGATGTATTTATGTAATTTTTTTGAATTTGTGTGCAACTGTTAACCCTATAAAATTACCCCTCAAACTGTATCAACTTGCCTCAAACTGTAAAATTATCATTATCCCACAAACTGCATCAAATTACTCCCAAACTGCATAAAATTATCCAAAACAGTGTCGTAGTACATCAAAATTGTATCAAATTATGATAATAAGGGGCTTATCATAACTCAGTAGGTGGTGAAACACTACAGACACTGTAAAATTCGACATATACCTGACGTTACGTTTTCCATGGTTGGCTTCATGAAATATTCCTGTACAATGACAAATATGCCAGTGTTTCACATCTGTTTTCATGAAACATTCCTTGGAGACATTATAGATTTCTGCCGTCTCAAACACATGTTTCTCACTAATGATGTAATTTGACATAGTCTGCAGGTAATTTTATAGAATTTGGGACGGTATTCTGGTACTGTTTGGGGGTAGCTGTATGAAAAAATTATGTACAATGTATGTATGTATATATATATATATATATATATATATATATATATATATATCACTGTCATGTTTATTCAACATTTTCTTGGAAGAAATAATCAGAGAGCAGGAAAAGCTTGTTGAAGTTATCTGAAGTGTAGAGTAGAAACGAAGAAGAGTCAGAGTATAGCGCCCAGCTGTATTAATGAATATCAAAGCTGGAGCCAGGCTATCATTCGACAAACTGGATGAAATCTCCTGTAAAACTGGACTACAACTTCCCTATAAAGGAATCAATATACAGACACCAAATCAGCAGTAAACTCCCACTGAAAATATAGTATGTAAAAAGTCACAAGTCACTCACATTAACTACTTCAGGAGAACAATCTTACACACTGTACTGAACACAGTCTGCAGAATATTCTAAAGCTGAAAGGCACACAAAGTGACATGAAATCACTACAACAAAAGAGCAATAACTCATAATGCAAAACTATGACAATACAACACAGCTGTGTTAGCAGGAGCCTCGAATTTGGCAGAAACCACATTAATTAACGTGATGACATAAATTCATCTAGCAGGGAAAGAAGAACAAAAAGTTCTTAGAAAAAATCCCTGACACTGTTATCTGAGACCGAATTTGGATCAGACGACCTACAAAAGAGCTCTACAAACATGCAGACAATGTCACACATAAATTTAGGAAAGAGTCCTACATTTCTACAGACATCTATGCAGGATGGATGAAAACAGGCAGAGTAAGAACACTTTTTAAGGTTATTAATGCAAGAAAATTAAAGATATGTTGGATAAAAGAAACACTAAACGGCCTGCAGCAATTGAAAATTTCAAAAGAGGAAATGGAGGACAGGAAACAAGAAAAGCAAAAATAAACTAGAACATATTTAACAGCAAAAATGCATAGGCCATAGTAAGAAAAAAACTCTGTGAATTAATGAAGAAAATTTGGGGGAAAAAAGAAATGAAATGTAGCTGTGATTGCCTCGTTTCCTCATGTTCTGAAATACGAATAATCAAGAATAATTAATAGAAATCTGGTATCCAAGGAGGAATGCTCAATACTTTGGGATATAAAAGGAACGATCATTCGAAGTAAAGACGCCCAGAAAACATGTTTTCTAAAATGCATACTTTAAGGGCTATGAGCAGTTCATCATCTCTAACACTGAAAAAAAACGCTTCTACTGCAAGCTTTTTGCTTTCCTTATTTTTGGAGCCCGTTGTTCCGAGCGAGAGAAGAGAAGATTGTCTAGTAAACATGGGCTCTTCATTGCAAACCTTAAGAGGTATGGGCTGTATTCAGTAGCAAAGATCTGTTTCACACTAGGAAAGGTCTACATATGCTCATAGCTCTTAACCCTCGAAATACCGAGGTGAGTAGGGGGTAGTTTATGCCAATATTTTGAAAATATTGTTAACTAGATCTGTACATTATATTTTAAAATTTGGACAAAAATTGTTAGTTTTCTAATGACGTCTTCTACCACATTCAGTAATTCTTTTAAATCTGTCAGCAAAACTTAACCCGAGAATCTTAACCTCAGTGGAGGATGTTACTCTTCACAACAAAGGTGATATTCATATTTTGAGTTTCAGGATACTTCTTACAATTGAGCATATTTTTAAAAAGGTATGATTCGAATAAAATTCAACGACATTTTCAAACATATTTTGCAATGGTCATGAAGTATCGCCCTTTGCTCATGGAAGATTCGCTGGTTTTGCTAAGATCGCACTAGAAGGTCTTTTCACGTTCTGAATCCAAATTGTATATGAGTGGCAATTTAAAAAGTGTGTTGTTAATGAAAGTTAACGCCAGTTAACGAAATCATACTTTTCAAGAATTTTATTGTGATGGGCGTAAAGTACCCTCTCCCCCTTCGCAGTACACGTTATGGAAAATACGTTGTTACAGTTACTGTAAGGCACAGACTTTAGTACCCATTTTACTGGACTTTTCACGTATATATTAGCTGAGTTCCGAGCGTTTCCCATGCATTTATTGCACTTCCGTTACTCCACCTCCTCCACCTGCACACTCTATCTATCTTCTGCGGCACCTCCATCCAGTTGTTACTCGCGCCTATCAATCTGCTCCTCCCCCTCTGTCTGACCACTTTGTTCTTCCGCTATAAGCCCATCACCTACAACCCCCTCTATCTCCTTCCCATTCCCTCTAAGTCCATCTCCTCCTCCCCGTCTGTCCATTTTTTCCTCTTACCTTTCTCACCCCATCCCTCCTCCCACTCTTTGTCCAAACTGTCCTCTACCCTTTCTCTCCCCATTATCGCCTCTCTTATTTATCTGCTCCTCCCGTATGTCTGTGTCCACTTCCTCCTTCGACTTTCGTATCTGTCGATGTCTTTCTCCTACCATCTCTCTCTCTCTCTCTCTTTCTCTCTCTCCACGTTACCACCCCTACAATAGGAAGTCACTTGTTCTTATCCTATAATATGAGCGCTAAGTTTTGTTGAAATCGCACCAGCGGTTTAAAAGGAAATTTTTATCATTGTGTTTGGTGCATTCGATCATGTCACATATATTTCACATATATATGTAACACATTTTGCACACATTTGAACACATATTTCTCTCGTACCTCTAGTGAATTTCGACCTGCAGTATCCTTTCCTCGCAGCTCATGTTTAAGACGTCATTTTTCCTGAATTATCTGTTGCACGATGATATAATTTTGCAGGTGCATCTAGTAACGTCTGTGGGCAGTGTCTGCGAATGTGTTGCGAATAAGGAGGTAATAAATTAAAGGCTCATGCCTGATGTTGCAGCTTTACTGCATGAACTGTGAAAATGTACTAGTGACATATTTTTCTCCTTTCCTCATTTTGTGGGTGGTGTGAGTGAGAAAAAGTCTCATAAACGTTTGGAATTTTGTACATGTAAAGTGTGTTGCAAAGTCACTGAGTGCTCTTATTGTCCAGTACTAGATGCAAAATGTCTGGGTGTTCGCACACTCTGGGTTACACTTCGGTTTCACCCCCCACCCCACCCTGTTGATAGGTAGGTAGTTCTTATACCCACAGTGGTCCTCTTCAGACAGTAAGTGATATTTTGTACGAAATTTGGTTGAACTCCATCCAGTGCTTTGGGAGGAGATGCGTAACATACATAAATACACTTTTATATGTGCAAGTATATTACAGGGGGAGTGAGGGTACAACACTTAATTTATAACAGTGAGAATACACTTTTCCCTTGTCAGTACGTGACTTGTTATGATGGACTTTCATTAACTATACATACTAATGAAATTTTCGCCAAAAATGTTAAAATGTGTCATACAGACATGGATCGCCTAATATATTACGTAAGCAAAACAAATATTTATGATATCATTCTGTCCATGTGCATAGATGGTGGGAAACTTTGCCTAACCCAGATGATACCACAGTAATGTCCTGTGCTTGGTTTGAAGAAAGACAGTCTTAATGGTGAGCATGTTGCAGAAATTGTTGCCATATGTGTTCTGGACTTACAGTACTGGGAACTGGACCAAGGTCCTTCCATACCTACATCAACAAAGCGAACTTTTTTTTATTTGCCAGCTGTCCACTTAACCACTTTTTTTAATCTCTCAGTTTGCAGGGACGCACTTAAACGCTTTTTTTCATTTCAGATTACACTTGCTAAAAGAAAAAAAGTGCGAAATCGGAGTGAGTACTACATGGCACTACCACTCTCACACTTCCCAAAGAAAGAAAGAAAATCACGTTTTTCCCTTTCCACTCACTACCTGCACACACTCACTCACTCACACACACATACACACACACACACACACACACACACACACATATATATATATATATATATATATATATATATATATATATATATATATATATATATATACACTCCTGGAAATTGAAATAAGAACACCGTGAATTCATTGTCCCAGGAAGGGGAAACTTTATTGACACATTCCTGGGGTCAGATACATCACATGATCACACTGACAGAACCACAGGCACATAGACATAGACACAGGCAACAGAGCATGCACAATGTCGGCACTAGTACAGTGTATATCCACCTTTCGCAGCAATGCCGGCTGCTATTCTCCCATGGAGACGATCGTAGAGATGCTGGATGTAGTCCTGTGGAACGGCTTGCCATGCCATTTCCACCTGGCGCCTCAGTTGGACCAGCGTTCGTGCTGGACGTGCAGACCGCGTGAGACGACGCTTCATCCAGTCCCAAACATGCTCAATGGGGGACAGATCCGGAGATCTTGCTGGCCAGGGTAGTTGACTTACACCTTCCAGAGCACGTTGGGTGGCACGCGATACATGCGGACGTGCATTGTCCTGTTGGAACAGCAAGTTCCCTTGCCGGTCTAGGAATGGTAGAACGATGGGTTCGATGACGGTTTGGATGTACCGTGCACTATTCAGTGTCCTCTCGACGATCACCAGTGGTGTACGGCCAGTGTAGGAGATCGCTCCCCACACCATGATGCCGGGTGTTGGCCCTGTGTGCCTCGGTCGTATGCAGTCCTGATTGTGGCGCTCACCTGCACGGCGCCAAACACGCATACGACCATCATTGGCACCAAGGCAGAAGCGACTCTCATCACTGAAGACGACACGTCTCCATTCGACCCTCCATTCACTCCTGTCGCGACACCACTGGAGGCGGGCTGCACGATGTTGGGGCGTGAGCGGAAGACGGCCTAACGGTGTGCGGGACCGTAGCCCAGCTTCATGGAGACGGTTGCGAATGATCCTCGCCGATACCCCAGGAGCAACAGTGTCCCTAATTTGCTGGGAAGTGGCGGTGCGGTCCCCTACGGCACTGCGTAGGATCCTACGGTCTTGGCGTGCATCCGTGCGTCGCTGCGGTCCAGTCCCAGGTCGACGAGCACGTGCACCTTCCGCCGACCACTGGCGACAACATCGATGTACTGTGGAGACCTCACGCCCCACGTGTTGAGCAATTCGGCGGTACGTCCACCCAGCCTCCCGCATGCCCACTATACTCCCTCGCTCAAAGTCCGTCAACTGCACATACGGTTCACGTCCACGCTGTCGCGGCATGCTACCAGTGTTAAAGACTGCGATGGAGCTCCGTATGCCACGGCAAACTGGCTGACACTGACGGCGGCGGTGCACAAATGCTGCGCAGCTGGCGCCATTCGACGGCCAACACCGCGGTTTCTGGTGTGTCCGCTGTGCCGTGCGTGTGATCATTGCTTGTACAGCCCTCTCGCAGTGTCCGGAGCAAGTATGGTGGGTCTGACACACCGGTGTCAATGTGTTCTTTTTTCCATTTCCAGGAGTATATATATATATATATATATATATATAAGGTGAGTCACTTAACATTGTTGTTGTTGTTGTTGTGGTCTTCAGTCCTGAGACTGGTTTGATGCAGCTCTCCATGCTACTCTATCCTGTGCAAGCTTCTTCATCTCCCAGTACCTACTGCAACCTACATCCTTCTGAATCTGCTTAGTGTATTCATCTCTTGGTCTCCCCCTATGATTTTTACCCTCCACGCTGCCCTCAAATACTAAATTGGTGATCCCTTGATGCCTGAGAACATGTCCTACCGACCGATCCCTTCTTCTGGTCAAGTTGTGCCACAAACTTCTCTTCTCCCCAATCCTATTCAATACTTCCTCATTAGTTATGTGATCTACCCATCTAATCTTCAGCATTCTTCTGTAGCACCATATTTCAAAAGCTTCTATTCTCTTCTTTTCCAAACTATTTACCGTCCATGTTTCACTTCCATACATGGCTACACTCCATACAAATACTTTCAGAAATAACTTCCTGACACTTAAATCTATACTCGATGTTAACAAATTTCTCTTCTTCAGAAACGCTTTCCTTGCCATTGCCAGTCTACATTTTATATCCTCTCTACTTCGTCCATCATCAGTTATTTTGCTTCCCAAATAGCAAAACTCCTTTACTACTTTAAGTGTCTCATTTCCTAATCTAATACCCTCAGCATCACCCGACTTAACTCGACTACATTCCATTATCCTCGTTTTGCTTTTGTTGATGTTCATCTTAAATCCGCCCTTCAAGATACCATCCATTCCGTTCAACTGCTCTTCCAAGTCCTTTGCTGTCTCTGACAGAATTACAATGTCATCGGCGAACCTCAAAGTTTTTATTTCTTCTCCATGGATTTTAATACCTACTCCAAATTTTTCTTTTGTTTCCTTTACTGCTTGCTCAATATAGAGATTGAATAACATCGGGGAGAGGCTACAACCCTGTCTTACTCCCTTCCCACCCACTGCTTCCCTTTCATGTCCCTCAACTCTTATAACTGCCATCTGGTTTCTGTACAAGTTGTAAATAGCCTTTCGCTCCCTGTATTTTACCCCTGCCACCTTTAGAATTTGAAAGAGAGTATTCCAGTCAACACTGTCAAAAGCTTTCTCTAAGTCTACAAATGCTAGAAACGTAGGTTTGCCTTTCCTTAATCTTTCTTCTAAGATAAGTCGTAAGGTCAGTATTGCCTCACGTGTTCCAGTATTTCTACGGAATCCAAACTGATCTGCCCCGAGGTCAGCTTCTACTAGTTTTTCCATTCGTCTGTAAAGAATTCGTATTAATACTTTGCAGCTGTGGCTTATTAAACTGATTGTTCGGTAATTTTCACGTCTGTCAACACCTGCTTTCTTTGGGATTGGAATTATTATATTCTTCTTGAAGTCTGAGGGTATTTCGCCTGTTTCATACATCTTGCTCACCAGATGGTAGAGTTTTGTCAGGACTGGCTCTCCCAAGGCCGTCAGTAGTTCCAATGGAATGTTGTCTACTCCGGGGGCCTTGTTTCGACTCAGGTCCTTCAGTGCTCTGTCAAATTCTTCACGAAGTATCGTATCTCCCATTTCATCTTCATCTACATCCTCTTCCATTTCCATAATATTGTCCTCAAGTGCATCGCCCTTGTATAGACCCTCTATATACTCCTTCCACCTTTCTGCTTTCCCTTCTTTGCTTAGAACTGGGTTTCCATCTGAGCTCTTGATGTTCATACATGTGGTTCTCTTATCTCCAAAGGTCTCTTTAATTTTCCTGTAGGCAGTATCTATCTTACCCCTAGCTGAGATAAGCCTCTACATCCTTTTATTTGTCCTCTAGCCATCCTTGCTTAGCCATTTTGCACTTCCTGTCGATATCATTTTTGAGACGTTTGTATTCCTTTTTGCCTGCTTCATTTACTGCATTTTTATATTTTCTCCTTTCATCAATTAAATTCAATATTTCTTCTGTTACCCAAGGATTTCTACTAACCCTCTTCTTTTTACCTACTTGATCGTCTGCTGCCTTCACTACTTCATCCCTCAGAGCTACCCATTCTTCTTCTACTGTATTTCTTTCCCCCATTCCTTTCAATTGTTCCCTTATGCTCTCCCTGAAACTCTGTACAACCTCCGGTTCTTTCAGTTTATCCAGGTCCCATCTCCTTAAATTCCCACCTTTTTGCAGTTTCTTCAGTTTTAATCTACAGGTCATAACTAATAGATTGTGGTCAGAGTCCACATCTGCCCCTGGATATGTCTTACAATTTAAAACCTGGTTCCTAAATCCCTGTCTTACCATTATATAAACTATCTGATACCTTTTAGTATCTCCAGGGTTCTTCCATGTATACAACCTTCTTTCATGATTCTTAAACCAAGTGTTAGTTATGATTAAGTTGTGCTCTGTGCAAAATTCTATCAGACGGCTTCCTCTTTCATCTCTTAGCCCCAATCCGTATTCACCTACTACGTATCCTTCTCTCCCTTTTCCTACACTCGAATTCCTGTCACCCATGACTATTAAATTTTCGTCTCCCTTCACTATCTGAATAATTTCTTTTATTTCATCATACATTTCTTCAATTTCTTCGTCATCTGCAGAGCTAGTTGGCATATAAACTTGTACGACTGTAGTAGGTGTGGGATTCGTATCTATCTTGGCCACAATAATGCGTTCACTATGCTGTTTGTAGTAGCTTACCCGAATTCCTATTTTCCTATTCATTATTAAACCTACTCCTGCATTACCCCTATTTGACTTTGTGTTTATAACCCTGTAGTCACCTGACCAGAAGTCTTGTTCCTCCTGCCACCGAACTTCACTAATTCCCACAATATCTAACTTTAACCTATCCATTTCCCTTTTTAAATTTTCTATCCTACCTGCCCGATTAAGGGATCTGACATTCCACGCTCAGATCCGTAGAACGCCAGTTTTCTTTCTCCTGATAACGACATCCTCTTGAGTAGTCCCCGCCCGGAGATCCGAATGGGGGACTATTTTACCTCCGGAATATTTTACCCAAGAGGACGCCATCATCATTTAATCATACAGTAAAGCTGCATGCCCTCGGGAAAAATTACGGCCGTAGTTTCCCCTTGCTTTCAGCCGTTCGCAGTACCAGCACAGCAAGGCCGTTTTGGTTACTGTTACAAGGCCAGATCAGTCAATCATCCAGACTGTTGCCCTTGCAACTACTGAAAAGGCTGCTGCCCCTCTTCAGGAACCACACGTTTGTCTGGCCTCTCAACAGATACCCCTCCGTTGTGGTTGTACCTACGGTACGGCTATCTGTATCGCTGAGGCACGCAAGCCTCCCCACCAACGGCAAGGTCCATGGTTCATGGGGGGGGGGGGGTCACTTAACATTACCGCTGGATATATTTCGTAAACCACATCAAATACTGACGAATCGATTCCACAGACCGAACGCGAGGAGAGGTGCTATTGTAATTGGTTAATACAAACCACAAAAATATGCACGGAAGTGTGTTTTTTAACACAAACCTACGTTTTTTTAAATGGAACCCCGTTAGTTTTGTTAGCACATCTGAACATATAAACAAATACGTAATCAGTGCCGTCGTTTGTTGCATTGTAAAATGTTAATTACATCCGGAGATACTGTAACCTAAAGTTCACGCTTGAGTACCACTCCTCCGCTGTTCGATCGTGTGTATCGGAGAGCACCGAATTACGTAGGGATCCAAAGGGAACGGTGATGGACCTTAGGTACAGAAGAGACTGGAACAGCACTTTACGTCCACATGCTAACACCTTTTTATTGGTCTTTTTCACTGACGCACGTGTACATTACCATGAGGGGTGAGGTACACGTACACACGTGGTTTCCGTTTTCAATTACGGAGTGGAATAGAGTGTGTCCCGACATGTCAGGCTAATAGATGTTCAATGTGGTGGCCATCATTTGCTGCACACAATTTCAATCTCTGGCGTAATGAATGTCGTACACGCCGCAGTACATCTGGTGTACTGGCGCCGCAGGCTGCCACAATACGTTGTTTCATATCCTCTGGGGTTGTAGGCACATCACGGTACACATTCTCCTTTAACGTACCCCACAGGAAGAAGTCCAGAGGTGTAAGATCAGGAGAGCGGGCTGGCCAATTTATGCGTCCTCCACGTCCTATGAAACGCCCGTCGAACATCCTGTCACGGGTCAGCCTAGTGTTAATTGCGGAATGTGCAGGTGCACCATCATACTGATACCACATACGTCGACGCGTTTCCAGTGCGACATTTTCGAGCAACGTTGGCGGATCATTCTGTAGAAACGCGATGTATGTTGCAGCTGTTTGGGCCCCTGCAATGAAGTGAGGACCAATGAGGTGGTCGCCAATGATTCCGCACCATACATTTACAGTTCACGGTCGCTGTCGCTCTACCTGTCTGAGCCAGCGAGGATTGTCCACGGACCAGTAATGCATGTTCCGTAGATTCACTGCCCCGTGGTTTGTGAAACCCACTTCATCGGTAAACAGGTAGAACTGCAACGCATTCTCTGTTAATTCCTATTGACAGAATTGCACTCGATGATTAAAGTCATCACCATGTAATTGCTGATGTAGCGACATACGAAACGGGTGAAAGCGGTGACTATGCAGTATGCGCATGACACTACTTTGACTCAGTCCACCGGCTCTCGCTATGTCCCGTGTACTCATGTGTGGGTTCATGGCAACAGCAGCTAACACACCAGCTGCACCCGCTTCTCCTGTGACGGGCCTGTTACGGACCCGTTTGCGTGCTACGACCATACCTGTTGCATCCAGTTGGCGGTAGATGTTTTGCAATGTGCGGCACGTTGGATGCTCTCTGTCCGGGTACCGTTCTGCATGCACCCTGAAGCCTTCAGCTGCATTTCTTCGACACTCGCCATAGACGAGTATCATCTCCGCCTATTCAGAATTCGAATACACAATGGTTACAGTTCCTACAACACTACACTATCACAGACGTCTGGTAACACGGTGTACTACAGTTGGTCTGCGTGCGGAGACGAATGCAGAATAACAATAGCAGCAAGCACTACATACGGACACTACGACAGCTAGACCAAACCACAACAGTGCACTACAGCCACACTCGTAAACACGGTCGTCATCGTAAACATGTCGCTGCAGATGCTGCTCGCCGACCGTGGCCCGTGTTTGTTACAACACGCAACTGAACGTCGAAGGTTTCAAGCGTCAACTTTAGGTTACAATATCTCCGGATGTAATTAACATATTACAATGCAACAAACGGCACTGATTACGTATTTGTTTATATGTTCAGATGTGCTAACAAAACTAACGTGGTTCCATTTAAAAAAACGTAGGTTTGTGTTAATAAACATACTTCCGTGCATTTTTGTATGGTTTGTATTAAACAATTACACTAGACCCTCTCCTCACGTTCGGTCTGTGGAATCGGTTCGTCAATATTTCATTTGGTTTACGAAATATATCCAGCGGTAAAGTTAGGTTATATATATATATATATATATATATATATATATATATATATATATATATATATATATATATATACTACTGGTCATTAAAATTGCTACACCACGAAGATGACGTGCTACAGACGCGAAATTTAACCGACAGGAAGAAGACGCTGTGATATGCAAATGATTAGCTTTTCAGAGCGTTCATACAAGGTTGGCACCGGTGGTGACACCTACAACGTGGTGACATGAAGAAAGTTTCCAACCGATTTCTCATACACAAACAGCAGTTGACCGGCGTTGCCTGTTGAAACGTTGTTGTGACGACTCGTGTAGGGAGGAGAAATGCATACCATCACGTTTCCGACTTTGATAAAGGTGGATTGTAGCCTATCGCGACTGCGGTTTATCGTATCGCGATATTGGTGCTCGCGTTGGTCGAGATCCAATCCCAGAATATGGAATCGTTGGTTTCAGGAGGGTAATACGGAACGCCGTGCTGGATCCCAAGGGCCTCGTATCACTGTCGAGATGACAGGAATCTGATCTCCATGGCTGTAACGGATCGTGCAGCCACGTCTCGATCCCTGAGTCAACAGATGGGGACGTCTGCAAGACAACAACCATCTGCACGAACAGTTTGACGACGTTCGCAGCATCACGGACTATCAGCTCGGAGATCATGGCTGCGGTTACCCTTGACGCTGCATCACAGGCAGGAACGCCTTCGATGGTGTACTGAACGACGAATCTGGGTGCACGAATGGCAAATTTTCGGATGAATCCAGGTTCTGTTTACAGCATTATGATGGTCGCATCCGTGTTTGGCCACATCGCGGTGAATGCACACTGGAAGCGTGTATTCGTCATCGCAAGCATACCGCTGTTGTAACCCAACATACTCCACAGAGTCTACATGTTGCCTTGGCCTCCTCGATCACCATATCTGTTTCCAGTCGAGCACATATGGGATATCATCGGACGACAACTCCGGCGTCATCCACAACCGGCATTAACTGTCTCTGCATTGACCGACAGGCATGCAACTCCATTCCACAAGTTGACATCCGGCACCTGTACAACACATCGCATTCACGTTTGCATGCTTTTATTCAGCATTCTGGCGGTTTCCCCGGTTATTAATTCACAAACATATCACATTTGCATTGGCTAATCTCGCGCTTACATTAACCTGTGATCTTGCAAAGTTAATGGCTTAGATACACACATAAAAAGAAGTTTTGCATCAGCGTCGTTCCCAGAACTATTGAAGAGAGACGTTGACTGTTGATATTGTATCACAGACACAGTCCCTTTGACTATTCAGAGATGTCACTAAACCCACACAAAGATGCAAACAACCATGCATGGGCTGTGCCTATTAGACGGAGGGGGTCCGACAACCGATGAGTTCCAGTCATTCCACCAGACAGGAGGTACACGCCTCGTGTTGTCTGCAATTCAGCCATGCCCAGACGGTCAATACCGCCGTTCAATCGCGTCCGCATTGTTACTTTGTGCCAGGAAGGGCCTCAACAAGGGAAGTGTCCAGGAGTCTCTGAGTGAACCAAAGCGATGATATCTGAACATGGAGGAGATCCAGAGAGACAGGAACTGCCGATGACACGCCTCGCTCAGGCCGCCAGAGGGCTACTACTGCAGTGGATGACCACTACCTACGGATTATGGCTCAGAGAAACCCTGACAGCAGCGCCACCATGTTGAATAATGCTTTTCTTGCACCAACAGGACGTCGTGTTACGACGCAAACTGTGCGCAATAGACTCCATGATGCGCAATTTCACTCCCGACGTCCATGGCAAGGTCCATCTTTACAACCACAACACCATGCAGCGGATCCAGATGGGCGCAACTACATGCCGAATGGACCGCTTAGCATTGGCATCACTTTCTCTTCACCGATGAGTGTCGCATATGCCTTCAACCAGACAATCGTCGGAGACGTGTTTGGAGCCAACAAAGTCTGGCTGAATGACTTAGACACAGTTTCCAGCAGTGAAGCTAGGTGGAGGTTCCCTGAAGTTGTGGCGTGGCATTATGTAGAGCCGACGTACGCAGTTGGTGGTCATGGAAGGCGACGTAACGGCTGTACTATACGTGAATGCCATCCTATGACCGATAGTGCAACCATATCCGCCACATATTAGCGAGGCATTTGTCTTCATGGACGATAATTCACGCCCCCATCGTGCACATCTTGTGAATGACTTCCTTCAGGATAACGACATCGCTCGACTAGAGTGGCCAGCATGTTCTCCAGACGTGAACGCTATCAGAAATGCGTAGGATAGATTAGAAGAGCCGTTTATGACCGACGTGACCCACCAACCACTGTCAGGGATCTTCGCCGAATCGCCGTTGAGGAATGGGACAATCCGGTAGAACAGTGCCTTGATGAACTTGTGCATAGTATGCCACGACGAATACAGGCATGCATCTATGCAAGAAATGGCTCTGAGCACTATGGGACTTAACATCTGAGGTCATCAGTCCCCCAGAACTTAGAACTACTTAAACCTAACTAACCTAAGGACATCACACACATCCACGCCCGAGGCAGGATTTGAACCTGCGACCGTAGCGGTCGCGCAGCTCCAGACTGAAGCGCCTAGAACCGCTCGGCTACCAGCGGCCGGCTCCATGCAAGAAGATATGCTGCTGGGTCTTAGAGTTACCGGTGTGTAGAGCAGTCTGGACCACCACCTCTGAAGGTCTCGCTGTATGGTGGTACAACATGCAATGTGTGGTTTTCATGAGCAATAAAAAGGGCGGAAATGATGTTTATGTTGATCTCTATTCCAATTTTCTGTACAGGTTCAAGAACTCTCGGAAACGAGGTGATGCAAAATTTCTTTTGATGTGCGTATGTTTCTCAAATCTATCCCTGAAATTTCTTTACCCTACATTAATTATTATTTGGTCTTTTACTTTTCCTTTCGTCCGTCTGTAACACCGACATGTAGACAAGGGAAGAGTGTGGCATTCGTGTCTACAGGACGTGCGCACTGTAAACGCGGAAATGTGCACTAAGGCGCAATTATTACCATGCGTCCTACCAGGACCATCATGATGTTATTCTTTTCTTGGTCACCAAAGGATAAACACCAGCAAATATCCGTCAGAGAGTGAAGAACTTGTAGGAGGCAGCATGCCTGTCGAAATCCACTGTTGTGGAATGGTTATGCTGCTGCTTCATAATAACGCACGCATCCAAATCGCAAATGTCGTGACGCAGATGGTACGTCAACTCCAATGGGAGACTCTCGAGCACCTGCCCTATAGTCCTGATCTTTCCTTGTGTCATTATCACACCTTCGGTCCCCCAAAAAAACCTCTACCGTTCGATGATTCATGTCGGCCGAGGATGTAAAGTAGGCAGTTATATACTTTTTCATGCAGCAGGAGAGGGTGTTTTACGAACGGGTATCTTCAACTTGGTGTGTCGGTGGGATAACTGCCTGAAGGCTCAACGCCATTTTCCGTGGTTGGCATACTGATTCTGGACCTACGGCCTATGAAAGGAAACCTCCTGTTTGTCTGTTATACTTTCTGAGCTGCATAGTTATCACTTAAAACCATTCCACCACACTATTTAGCACCACACACTTGGGAGCCGCTGGCTAAATATACGAGTGTATGGTAACCTGTCATTTACACATTATTTACAATGCTGTATATAGCAGCTGCTAGATAAACTTACATGTTATCATCACACACCACTAATCTGCTCCCGCAGTGAAGTCCAGATTAGACTATATGTGTAACGTAGTTTCATCAGTTCCACCAACAATGTGTAACATTGTTAATTGTGCACTGCATAGTACCTGGTCTCGTTTAAGTTCGTAATTATTACACATTGCTTAGCGTGTTTCGTGTTTTAAGTAACTTAAAGATGCATGAGATCTGCTAAAGAGAAACTCTACACTATGTCAGTCCTCTTTTGCACTATTGCCATACGCCGTGGAGTCATTAACAGATAGGACTTATGGTTTCTTAGAGAAGGGTACACCCATTCTGTTTCCACATCCTTACACAGTGAGCGTTGCTGCTCCATCTGAGTGGAAATATATTTTTGTCTCATTTCTATATAGGGAGGAATGAGCATTCTATCAGAAACGTTTGTTATATGGCCACTGGACAATTCACTGAAACCGCACGCTCCGGGTTGAATTCTCTGTGACATCTCAAACTGTTGAAGGATGCTTGCGTTTCACATAATGTATTACTTTTAAATTCACCCCTGTCTCTCACCATTTAAATGTTTCATAGTACACCCAGGCCACTTTATGGCAATTAAAATCACCAATAACAAATTATGAAATCTGACACTTAAAATTTTTACTCTCTTCGAAGACGAAGTCTACAGGTGGTGGTTTGTTGAAAGAAATTACATTGCCAGAGTTGACCTGGACATTGGGATTCTCCCATTTTCACACGTCAGAGATTCCTGAGTTACTTTAATGCTCTTTTTAGCGAAGATTGCATTTCCATATCATTCGTGAGATGTCTATCCTATTAGCTTCATCCCAAAAACCCGAGGTCTTCGCCTTTCTGTTCCTTGCTTCATTTCCTGGAGTGGGGGACGTGGCAGTTTGTTTCCCTGCACATATAGTAAGAATTCCTTATCCCGACAAAGGCGTTCGATATTTGCCAAAGTCGTCGTTAAAGCCGAACTTTGCAAAAGCCTTTTCAGTAGAACAGCCTCAGCTTTTATTTGATGCAGTTAGTTCTCCAGTGTTGGAAGGATTAGTCAACATTGACCTTACTTGGGACGACCGGCTGCTTTCAACAACCTGAAGTATAGTCTGTCAGGTTGCTCATCTCTTGTCCTCCGTTGTTTACAATAACGTTGGCGGCACAACAGTGCTTTTCCCAGACGATGCCGTTGTCCGTGCAAAGACCGTAATGCCGAAAAACTGCATTGAAAATACAGGACCACCATCAACATTTAAGGAAATGGACCGACACCGAAACAGTCATACTGATATTTTGTTGAATAGTGAAGTTGCACTGACCCATGTGTGGCGAAAGGAACCTTGTCTACTAGTCATCTCCTTTCCTGTTCCACTCGCAAACAGCGTGACGCAAAAACGACTACCCATATGCTTCCATATCAGCCGTAATTTTTCTTATCTTATCTTTTCACTCCTTACGCGAAATGAAGCAGGCAAAAAGGAATACAAAAGTCTCAAAAATGGGATCTACAGTAAGTGCAAAATGGCTAAGCAGGGATGAGGACAAATGTAAGGATATGGAGGCATATATCACTAGGGGTAAGACAAATACCGCCTACAGGAAAATTAAAGAGCCCTTTGGAGAGAAGAGAACCACTTACATAAAAATCAAGAGCTCAGATGGAAACCCAGTTCTAATCAAAGAAGGGAAAGTAGAAAGGTGGAAGGAGTATACAGCGGATCTATACAAGGGCGATACTCTTGAGGACAATATTATGGAAATGGAAGAGAATATAAACTACTGGCCATTAAAATTCCGACACCAAGAAGAAATGCAGATGATAAACTGGTATTCATTGGACAAATATATTATACTAGAACTGACATACGATTACATTTCCACGCAATTTGGGTGCATAGATCCTGAGAAATCATTACCCAGAACAACCACCTCTGGCCGTAATAACGGCATTGATGCCTGGGCATTGAGTCAAACAGAGCTTGGATGGCGTGTACAGTAGGGTATTCACAAAAAAGGGAAGATTTTTCATGGATATATTTTTTAATGGCTAGTGCATTCATATTTTTATTAAATGCCATTTTCAATCAAAAATAGCTCACAAGCACATCTTAAACCCTATTCCTTCATATCACTATGGTATTTTGAAACTGATTTAGCTTTATGTAGGAATGTGCTGTTATTCTTTAGCTAGTTAAAAAAATCTTTGCAGGAAATGTCAAAATTTATTACTATTTGAAGCTCTGATTTTATAAGTTCTGGTGAACACCTGTTCCTAACATCAGTCCACTTGTTCTTCATAATCTAAAACACTCGTTCCACAAATGCATTTGAACCTGTTATGCTTAGTATAAAACACATGAGACGAGAGATATTTGTCACTTTTTGTTGAGGCACTAGTGTGAAGAATTTTTCCCACTTATCGCAACATCACCATCCTTAGTGATACAATTAGTAAAGTTATCTTTCACTTCACAAAATTCTTCATATAGCTGATCCAGGTTGATCCTATCTTGTAGATTAAGTGTTCCCACAGCACGTTCAAAATCACAATATTGTAATTCCCCATTCAAAGAATGAGGTTGCAACCTTGCATACTTATTACTAGCTGAGAGGTCATAATGGTTTTCAAGATATTTCAACAGTGTGTCATAGAAAGAATCAAATTCACATGAAATCTTATTAAGATATGTTGATGAAATCTCTCCCATTAATTTCATGGTTTCACTCCTATAGAATATATACTTCTTTCTTGTGTAATATTCCTGTACATCATGCACAGACTGTTATGTGATTCAACGTTGCTTAGCTCCCTTTTCTCCAGGTATCTGGATACTGTTTGTATTTGATCTCCTATATTTGACACAAAATGCAAGTAAATATCAGGACTAATTCCTTTCACTGGGTCTTCAGCTAAAAATACTGATGCAAGTTGCTTTGGACAGGCATCAATGCTCCTGATATAGCTCTTTATAGCTGGCCAGCACTCAATCAATCTGTTAATGGCAGGAGTTAAGGACAGCCATCTTGTGGGCACATGCCTTAATATCTCAGACCACTCAAAATCCACAAATTCAAAAAATGATTTCAGTTCCTCACGCCTTTCAGCTGATACTGAGAAATGATTATAGATCTTCAAAACAAGATTCTCTACATCCATTTCCAGCTCTTCATCGCATTATGAACCATGTGGTTTGAACAACTGGCTATCGGAGGGTTGGAGTTTATGGAAAGCAGTAATTGGTAAACAGATTGTTTCCTGCCAAAATGCACATTAGCATTGTCAGCACTATATGCAGTTAAATTATTAATATTTAGTGAATGGCTCTCCAGACTGTCAACAATTAACTTTGTCACTGCATTTGATGTTTCATCAGGCTGTTCAATAAATGTCAACAGTTTGTTCTGTACACCTACTAAAGGTTCAAAGTATCTTACACAAATTGGGAACATCTTTGTGTTACCTCTATTCGAAGCGTCTGTTGCTACTGAGAAAAACTTACTATTTTCAGGAGATTTTAGACTATTAACAACATCACTGACACTTTTAGGTGCTAATACGTTTTTCATCAACATTTCTGCCTTCGTCTTGCCACAGGAAAGTTTTACAGCGGTTTCTGAATCTGTGAATATACATGACGTCAATTTATTTCTAAATTCCAAACTTGAGTAACTTAGGTTGTGTTTGACTGTGTGATACAAAAGTCCTAACTCACAAGCTACGACAACGTTGGCTTCAGATATCTTAGAGTTCACAAAATATTTGGGTACTTTCGTGGTCTGACTACTTGCTTTCTCCTTTAACTGATGTCCTTTTTACTGAGCGTGTTGCTTGAGATCAATCTGACCAATATGAGAAACGCTGAATTCCTTCCTGCACAACGTACAAAACGCATGTTTATCGGAAGTTAAGCCATGCCTAACCCACGCGAAAGTATCTTCCCATTTCTTTAAGTACACTTGACTGTATTGCTGTTGCTTGCCGCGTTTCTTCTTCGATGGTGAACTCAATACAATTCTTGAACAAAAGTAAATTAAGAAAAGTAGACTTTCCACTCTATGGATTCAAGAAATTATCACTGCAACAAAGTTTATTAGTTTACAAACATCTGTAGCTGTACACATCAGAATCGGAGATAAGTATATCGACAACATCATCGATTATGCAATCGAGTGATCGTCAGAAGTACCAATTTAAACGTAGACCAGCCTAAAATCTATATCTGAACGGTAATAATAACAAATATAACCAAATTAATGTGAATTTTTGTTACATATATATTATGGCGAAGAATTGTGTTGGGTTCTCCGATATTTTAGCGCTAAATATTAAAAGAACGTAAGAAAGTGCTGTACGGGGCAATAAAAAACGTAAGGCTAAATTAACAGTAAAAAAATGTAAGAATACGGGAAAAACGTAGAACCCGGCAACCCTAGTGTACCGGTACAGCTGCCCGTGCAGCTTCAACACGATACCACAGTTCATGAAGAGTAGTGACTGGCAGTTGCTCGGCCACCATTGACCAGACGTTTTCAGTTGGTGAGAGATCTGGAGAATGTGCTGGCCAGGGCAGCAGTCGAACATTGTCTGTATCCAGAAAGCCCGTACAGGACCTGCAGCATGCGGTCGTCCATTATCCTGCTGAAATGTAGCGTTTCGCAGGGATTGAATGAAGGGTAGAGCCACGGGTCGTAAAACATCTGAAATATAACGTCCAATTTTCAAAGTGTCGACAATGCGAACAAGAGGTGACCGAGACGTGTAACCAATGGCATCCCATACCATCACGCCGGGTGATACTCCAGTACGGTTATGATGAATACACGCTTCCAATGTGCGTTCACCGCGATGTCACCAAACACGGATGCGACCATCATGATGCTGTAAACAGAACCTCGATTCATCCGAAAAAATGACATTTGCCATTCGTGCACCCAGGTTCGTCGTTGAGTACACCATCGCAGGCGCTCCTGTCTGTGATGTGTCGTCAAGGGTAACCGCAGCCATTGTCTCCGAGCTGATAATCCATGCTGCTGCAAACGTCGTCGAACTGTTCGTGCAGATGGTTGTCGTCTTGCAAACATCCCCATCTGTTGAATCAGGAATCGAGACGTGGCTGCACGATCCGTTACAGCCATGCAGATAAGATGCCTGTCATCTCGACTGCTAGTGATACGAGGTCGTTAGGATCCAGCACGGCGTTCCGTATTACCATCCTGAACCCACCGATTCCATATTCTGCTAACAGTCATTGGATCTCGACCAACGCGAGCAGCAATGTCGCGATACGACAAACCGCAATCGCGATAGGCTACAATCCAACCCTTATCAAAGTCAGAAACGTGATGGTATGCATTTCTCCTCCCTACACGAGTCGTCACAACAACGTTTCAACAGGCAACGCCGGTCAACTGCTGATTGTGTATGAGAAATCGGTTGGAAACTTTCCTCGTGTCGGCACGTTGTAGGTGTCCGCACCGGAGTCAACCTTGTGTGAATGCTCTGAAAAACTAATCACTTGCATATCACAGCATCTTCTTCCTGTGGGTTAAATTTTGCGTCTGTAGCACGTCTTCTTCGTGGTGTAGCAATTTTAATGGCCAGTAGTGTAATACTATAATAAATGAAGCCATGAATTCCCTGCACGATTACATATTAAAACATGTATGCATTCATGCACTATCAGATAACGAAACATGCAGAAATAAAGGAAAAACATGCAACATTAGAATTCCATCATTTATTATGAAGCATTTTATTTTGTTTTTCCAAATTATCCACTGACCGTAATGGCTCTGTGCCTTGAAGCGAATCCACTCGTCGGCATCCTTGAAAGTGATTTTTGTTTTTTCCCATTTTCAGTTTGGGTAAATCCCGAGGCTGCTCCCTTGCATAGGCTGTAGCGAATGCCTTGCGAGTTCCTTTCTTTTCCGACAGATTCGAATTCCCTTAAGAATGCGGCCTCTGTGCTTAAATGAGAACTCAATGAGAAGAATTGCTGCGAAGGGAGCCAAACATGCCTTCGGACCCAGCACTAAAAGCCATATCTACATTGGATGGTAGCTAGCATTCGTAATTTTGTAGTATGTATCTTTGCATAAATACGGCTTAACTGTGAAAGGCCGATATATCGTATCTTAAAGTTTTACTGCATGGACGATGTTCTGTTGTGAAATGTCTTATTTGTAATAACCTTGTAACAGTGAGTCCAACCGTCACACCTCTAACGTACGTATTTGCAAGTAAACGTAATATAAGCGACAACGTATATTGTACCTCGACGAGAAATTTATTAGCATCGACTACTGAATAACCATATTAACATAGGTTAATACAAACTCATTTATGACATCTCATGTGTTAGAAATCCATTTGAAATTAATGCGTGAACCCGTGTTAAGATCCCAAATCTGTAGCTCTTAATATACTCGTGTTCCATTTTGGTTTGTAAATATACCGTGTTGCAATAGTTTCAAGTTTACTGTTGAAGAAATAGTTAAAAAAAAAGGTCTTGATCATTTAAAGAAATTGAAAAATTTTATGAAATGAGAAGCGCTTTAATAAAATCAGAGACTGTATTGAGTAACTTGGAATGCATTGAAGAGCTGAAGAAATTCGGACTTGATGCTATATAAGATTTTCGTAGGAGAAAAATGGCTATTGTCAAAAGAGTTTTGAACCCGCTTAATTTTATAAATTATTCAAACCAACGTTAATATTCTTCTGATCTGTGGTACTGAACGTTATATTAGAAGACTCAGCTGTGTTTTATGAGCATAGAGGCAAAACGTTAAATTCCAATTTTTATAAGATATTCTTTAACAAATCGGACAGCCACTTTCACAACAACTTGAGTGAGTTGCTCATACACTTCTTAAGTAATAGAACGGAGCATTGTCCTCGACAGCGAGTGTTCATCAGAGATAGGCGTATCGTCACGCGTTTCTCAGGGGAAGTGCGATAGGACCGCTATTTTTTTCTATACAAACAAATGATTTGGCACACAGGACCGGCAGCAATCTGCGCATATTTGCTGATGATGATGTGGTGGACCACACAGGATGGGCAGCATTCTGCGGATATTTGCTAATGATGCTGAGGTGGACAGGAAGGTGTTGAAGTTAACTGACTGTAGGAGGATACGCGATGACTTAGACTAAATTTCTAGTCGGTGTGATGAACGACAGCTACCTCTAAACGTACAAAACAGTAATGCGGATGAGTGGAAAAAACAAACCTGCAACATTCTGATAGAGCATTAGTAGTGTCCCGCTTGATACAGTCATGTCGTTTAAATAGTGTAGCACCGCAAGGCGATTTGAAATGGATCGAGGGTGTCACGATTGTGCTAAGAAAGGCAAATGGTCGACTACTATGCACTGTGAGAATTCTGGGAAAGTGCGGTTCATTTGTAAAGGGGACACTAGTGCAACGTACTCTTGAGTACTGCTCGAGTGTTAGGGGTCCGTACCAGGTCGGATTAAAGGAAGACTGAGAAGCAGTTCAGTGACGGGATCCTGTATTTGTCACCGGTAGCTTGGAGCAACACATAAGTACTACGGAGATCCTTCGGAAACTCAAATGGGAATCATTGAATGGAAGGCGACGTTATTTCAAGGAACACTATTGAGGAAATTTAGAGAACCAACATCTGAATCTGACTGTAGAAGGATTCTATTGCTGCCAACATATATTTCGCGTTGTTTGTTGTTGACATGTTCAGTCCTGAGACTGGTTTGATGCAGCTCTCCGTGCCACTCTGTCCTGTGCAAGCTTCATCATCTCCCAGTACCTACTGCAACCTACTTCCTTCTGAATCTCTTTAGTGTATTCATCACTTGGTCTCCCTCTACGATTTTTACCCTCCACACTACCCTCCAATATTAAATTGGTGATCCCTTGATGCCTCAGAATATGTCCTACCAACCGATCCATTCCTTTAGTCAAGTTGTGCTACAAACTCCTCTTCTCCCCAATTCTGCTCAATACCTCCTCATTAGTTATGTGATCTACCCATCTAAACTTCAGCATTCTTCTGTAGCACCACATTTAGAAAGTTTCTATTCTCTTCTTGTCCAAACTATTTATCGTCCATGTTTCACTTCCATACATAGCTACACTCCATACAAATACTTTCAGAAACGACTTCCTGACACTTGAATCTATACTCGTTGTTAACAAATTTCTCTTCTTCAAAAACGCTTTCCTTGCCATTGCCAGTCTACATTTTATATCCTCTCTACTTCGACCATCATCAGTTACTTTGTTCCCCAAATAGCAAAACTCATTTACCACTTTAAGAGTCTCATTTCCCAATCTAATTCCCGCAGCATCATCCGATTTAATTGGATTGCATTCCATTATCCTCGTTTTGCTTTTGTTGATGTTCATCTTATATCCTCCTTTGAAGACACTGTCCATTCTGATCAGCTGTTTTTGCAGGTCCTTTGCTACCTCTGACAGAATTACAATGTCATCGGCGAACCTCAAAGTTTTTATTTCTTCTCTATGGATTTTAATTCCTACTCCGAATGCTTCTTTTGTTTCCTTTACTGCTTGCTCAATATACAGATTGAATAACATCGGGGCTAGGCTACAACCCTGTCTCACTCCCTTCCCAACAACTGCTTCACTTTCATGCCTCTCGACTCTTATAACTGCCATCTGGTTTCTTTACAGATTGTAAATAGCCTATCGCTCCCTGTATTTTACCCCTGCCACCTTCATAATTTGAAACAGAGTATTCCAGTCAACACTGTTAAAAGCTTTCTCTAAGCCTACAAATGCTAGAAACGTAGATTTTTCTTCCGTTAATCTATTTTTTAAGATAAGTCGTAGGGTCAGTATAGCCTCACATGTTCCAACATTTCTACGGAATCCAAACTGATCTTCCCCGAGGTCGGCTTCTACCAGTTTTTCCATTCGTTTGTAAAGAATTCGAGTTAGTATTTTGAAGCCATGGTTTATTAAACTGATAGTTCGGTATATTTCACATCTGTGAACACCTATTTTCTTTGGGATTTGAATATTATATTCTTCATGAAGTCTGAGGGTATTTCTCCTGTCTCATACATCTTGCTCACCGGATGGTAGAGTTTAGTCAGGACTGGCTCTCCCAAGGCTGTCAGTAGTTCTAATGGAATGTTGTCTATTCCCGGAGTCTTGTTCCGACTTAGGCCTTTCAAGTGCTCTGTCAAACTCTTCCCGCAGTATCATATTTCCCATTTCACCTTCATCTACACTGCTGGTCATTAAAATCACGCTGCATCACACCTGCGATGGTGTACTCAACGACGAACCTGGGTGCAAGAATGGCAAAACGTCATTATTTCAGATGAGTCCAGGTTCTGTTTACAGCATCATGATGGTCGCATCTGTGTTTGGTGACATCGCGGTGAACGTACATTGGAAGCGTGTATTCGTCATCGCCATACTGGAGTATCACCCGGCGTGATGGTATGGGATTCCATTGGTTGCACTTCTCGGTCACCTCTTATTCGCATTGACGACACTTTGAACAGTGGACGTTACATTTCAGATGTGTTACGACCCGTGGCACTACCCTTCATTCGATCCCCGCGAAACGCTACATTTCAGCAGGATAATGCACGACCGAATGTTGCAGATTCTGTACGGGCCTTTCTGGATACAGAAAATGTTCGACTCCTGCCCTGGCCAGTATATTCTCCAGATCTCTCACCAATTGAAAACGTCTGGTCAATGGTGGCTGGGCAACTGGCTGGTCACAATACGCAGGTCACTACTCTTGATGAACTGTGGTATAGTGTTGATGCTGCATGGGCAGCTGTACCTGTACGTGCCATCCAAGCTCTGTTTGACTCAATGCCCAGGCGTATCAAGGCCGTTATTACGGACAGAGGTGGTTGTTCTGGGTACTGATTTCTCAGGATCAATGCACCCAAATTACGTGAAAATGTAATCACATGTCAGTTAAAGTATAATATATTTGTCCAATGAATACCCGTTTATCATCTGCATTTCTTATTGGTGTAGCAATTTTAATGTCCAGTGTACAACAGTGTAAACAGATTTTTGACGAAAAGACATTGAGGCAGTTATACTTTGTGAAAAGCTGAGTGAAAAGTCCGTAACAGGTTGCTCCACATCCTCATCCGACAGGAATGGTCTTCCCTTCAAGGCCTTCTCTTAAGAGTCCGAAGGCGTAATAACCGCATGGAGAGAAGTCTGTACTATAGGGCGAGTGCTCGACTCTCTTCTACAGGAGGTTCCATAACTTCTACGATACGACATTTGCGACATGCCGACGTGCGTTATAATGTAGAAGCAGCTTCCACGGTCGCAGCATTCTGTAACGGTGGTTTTCGGTAGTCATGCTGCCTCTTACACATTCTTAATTCTCCGATGGTTGTCTATCGGTGCTTGTCCTACGGCAGCCAAGAAAAAAATAACAGCGCGTTGGTTCTGTTTAGGCGCATTTGATACTAAGGTCCCCGCAGTTCGTGTTTCCGCATTTACCGCACTCACGTTGGAAAGACGCGAAAGCCACACTAGTATCTTGCCTACATGTCGGTGCTTATACGCCCGCATCGGAGCCGTGGTACGTTCACATAGGCTGCAGCAACGTCCTCAGATTAAAACTTTCTGATCGTCCCTTATATCTTTCAGTTTCGTTACACAACAACTAGTTCGTCTCTAATTTCATTTGGGTGACAGGGGTGATCTGATCCCTCTGGATTTCCCCTCCCCGTTTGGCTACGTCCTGGACTCACTTATCTGGGAAGCTATTCCATTTGCTCGCACCTTCATTAACAGTCTGCAGACGACGGCACCGTCTACATCAACTACATCTACATCTACATTTACACTTCGCAAGCCACCAAACGGTGTGTGGCGGAGGGCACTTTACGTGCCACTGTCATTGCCTCCCTTTCCTGTTCCAGTCGCGTTTGGTTCGCGGGAAGAACGACTGCCGGAAAGCCTCCGTGCGCGCTCGAATCTCTCTAATTTTACATTCGTGATATCCTCGGGAGGTATAAGTAGGGGGAAGCAATATATTCGATACCTCATCCAGAAACACACCCTCTCGAAACCTGGACAGCAAGCTACACCGCGATGAAGAGCGCCTCTCTTGCAGAGTCTGCCACTTGAATTTGCTGAACATCTCCGTAATGCTATCACGCTTACCAAATAGCCCTGTGACGAAAACGCACAACTCTTCTCTATCTCCTCTGTCAACCCGACCTGGTACGGACCCCACACTGATGAGCAATACTCAAGTATAGGTCGAACGAGTGCTTTGTAATCCCCCTCCTTTGTTGATGGGCTACATTTTCTAAGGACTCTCCCAATGAATCTTTATCTGGCACCCGCCTTATCAACAATTAATTTTATATGATCATTACACTTCAAATCGTTCCGTACGTAAACTCCCAGATATTTTACAGAAGTAACTGCTCCCAGCATTTGTTCCGCTATCACATAATCATAAAATAAAGGATCATTCATTCTATGTATTCGCAATACATTACATTTGTCTATGTTGAGGGTCAGTTGCCACTCCCTGCGCCAATTGCCTATCCGCTGCAGATCTTCCTGCATTTCGCAGCAATTTTTTAATGCTGCAACTACTCTCTATACTACAGCATCATCCGCGAAAAGCCGCGTGGAACTTCCGACAATATCTACTAGATCTGTCCAGATTCGTTCCTTTTAATTTGTGTCAGGGCGCTGATGACCCCGACGTTGAGCGCCCATAAGCCACAACACACACACACACACACACACAGAAATATATATATATATATATATATATATATATATATATATATATATATATATATATATATATATATTGTGAAAAGCAATGGTCCCATAACACTCCCCTGTGACACGCAGAGGTTACTTTATCGTCTATAGACGTCTCTCCATTGAGAACAACATGCTGTGTTCCGTTTGCTGAAAACTCTTCAATCCATGCACACAGCTGGTGTTATAATATATGCCTATAGTTGTGCGCATCTGCTCGACGACCTTTCTTGAAAACTGGAACTACCTGTGCTCTTTTCCAATCATTTGGAACCTTCCGTTCCTCTATAGACTTGCGGTACACGGCTGTTAGAAGGGGGGCAAGTTGTTTCGCGTACTCTGTGTAGAATCGGATTGGTATCCCGTCAAGTCCAGTGGACTTTCCTCTGTTGAGTGATTCCAGTTGCTTTTCTATTCCTTGGACACTTATTTCGATGTCAGCCATTTTTTCGTTTGTGCGAGGATTTAGAGAAGGAACTGCAGTGCGGTCTTCCTCTGTGAAACAGCTTTGGAAAAAGGTGTTTAGTATTTCAGCTTTACGCGTGTCATTCTCTGTTTCAATGCCATCATCATCCCGGAGTGTGTGGATATGCTGTTTCGATCCACTTACTGATTTAACGTAAGACCGGAACTTCCTAGGATTTTCTGTCAAGTCGGTACATAGAATTTTATTTTCAAATTCACTGAACGCTTCACGCATAGCCCTCCTTACGCTAACTTTGACATCGTTTAGCTTCTGATTGTCTGAGAGGTTTTGGCTGTGTTCAAATTTGCAGTGAAGCTCTGTTTGCTTTCCCAGTAATTTACTAACTTTGTTGTTGAACCACGCTGGGTTTTTCCCGTCGCTCACAGTTTTACTCGGCACGTACCTGTCTAAAACGCGTTTTACGATTGCCTTGAACTTTTTCCATAAACACTCAACATTGTCAGTGTCGGAACAGAAACTTTCATTTTGATGTTTGGTAGACTGAAATCTGCCTCCTATTACCCTTGCTGAACAATAAACCTTCTTCCCTTTTTTAATATTCCTATTTACTTCCATATTTAGAGATGCTGCAACGGCCTTATGGCACTGATTCCCTGTTCTACCCTTATAGAGTCGAAAAGTTCGGGTCTGTTTTTTATCAGTAGGTCCAAGATGTTATCTCCACGAGTGGGTTCTCTGTTTAATTTGTAGAGGTAATTTTCAGATAGTGCACTCAGTATAATTTCACTCGATGCTCTGTCCCTACCACCCGTCCTAAACATCTGAGTGTCCCAGTCCATATGAAGGTGCACCGAAATAGAAGACCGGACGAGGACCGATGACTGGAGCAAGTTTTTTAAGTTGCCCCTGGACATAAACAAAAGTAACGTACTGCGCTGCGCATACAAATAGACGACATTTTGCAATGTAGGTAAATCTCTTTCCATAACATGGCGTCACTATAGCGTATTGATTGCCAAACGGGCATTACAGTTCGTTAATGTTTATTTGCTCTGCACAATTAGAGCTGCAGCCAAATTTATTGCATATTTGATACGAAGGCAATTTATATCCTTCAATGTGACGACTTTTTTTAAGACCTGATAAATGTTATTCCGATGCTGACACGTCATTTAAGAGGGTCGGACATTCTCTGAGGCCTCAGTAAGCACTTGAGAATGGCTGCAATGCCGAAATCGTGATAAATGAATAAAAATTTACAGTCGAATGGCGGAAATTTCTTTCAAAAACTTCTACATGACTCTGGTCATCCGACAAAGAATTTAAAAAAAATCATCCTGAATAAACATTTTCTAAATTGGCATAACAACATGTCACGACAGCACTGTCGGCTTTCTACCAACGTTCTCATTTACTTTCTTTGGTTATCTCTGTTGCCGTGCGGGATTAGCCGAGCGGTCTCGGAAGCAGCAGACATGGACTGTGCGGCTGGTCTCGGCGGAGGTTCGAGCCCTCCCTCGGGCATGGGTGTGTCTGTTTGTCCTTAGGATAATTTAGGTTAAGTAGTGTGTAAGCTTAGGGACTGATGACCTTAGCAGTTAAGTCCCATAAGATTTCACACACATTTGAACATTTGGTCATCTCTGTTGAACTCTCGTTAATATTACATTCCCGTGGCAGCATCTCGTTCATCGTATGCTGCCATCTTACTTGATAAACACTCCTTATACAACAATAGCGCCATAGAATTGTTCACACTTGCTCCGTGTTTGCAATTTTCAGATGCACCACACAATTCCAAAATAATGTACGCCATATATTGGTCCTCAATACAGCTCATCTTACCTTTTCATCCTACATCACACCACTTCACTGTTACCTATAAACATTAAATAATAAATATTAAAATGTTGTGACGTGCTAGAGATTTTCGCCATTAATCATGTAATGTTGTACTATCGGCTTCTTATATAGCATATGCACACAAATTATAGACAGCTGCCAGCTATCATGCAAACCGGAAATTCTCCTCAACTCATTCTGCATTTTATTAGGATCGTTTAGTAATACCATCTCTCTGTGCATTTAGTCAGGAACAAAATAAATCGTTTCATGCTTCCTTTCGCACGCCGGATGAGGCATTACATTAAAAATTCACACAGTTTTATATTCATAAGAAAATCATCGGTTCACCCGACGACATCGGAAGAGACTTCATATTTTGGCTGTTGGCCGGTAATGTGGTACAGTATCGGATGCCCATCGGAAATACGTTAAGACAGAAACCATCTGTTCACTGACATCTACTACTAGCAGGATAATATGTGTGAATAAAGGGAGTTATGTTTTTCATGTGTAGTATTCCGTGAAGACATGTTTATTTATTGGCAAGACTGTTTTCTAATAGAAACGTTGTAGGCTCCGGTAAACGTTATTGGTTACGTAACAAAAGGAACCACTGTTTTGTAGATATTTGGCAGACGTACCAACTTTCTTATAACTCTCCATTCGCTTTCCAGACTCAGGCGAATAAATAAATTGATAAAGGTACGTGTGTAACAACCATGTTTTTTTTTTCTTCTACAGGGTCGGGCCCTCTGGAACGCTTTGTGTTTGCCAAACCTAAGATGAGGAGCATTCCCTTGGTGACTAAGAAAGTGAAGTGCAGCTCGTCACCAACAGTTTTCTCGGAAGGTTGTAACTACTGCGTTTGCGAGGATGAAGACAGCGGTCCCGTGTGCACGAACTGGCCTTGCACGGATTCAGGAAGAAGTGAGTAACCATCTTTTTTTTAGTTAAACGTTAGCTGCAAGCAGTATCTAGATCACATATGATACAAATAGCCTATCAGGTGCGCAGTAACTTACTGTCTGGCGCTGTAATGTGTTCTGGTTTTGCGGAGGACACTGAAAGAGCGTTGCTCTGGAGGTGACTAACGTTGATTCGGACCTGTACGATTTTAGAGACGTCACTACCCGTTACTTCATGCTGGTGAGCTATTGCTTCGCGCGACACACAAAATACGTTCTTCGATGTTTTTGCCACGAGTTACGAAAGGTTGAAACACATAAGATATAAAAACGCTCTCTATGTCACAAGCAAAATTTCTGAGACGCAATATTGCATTTGTCGTTTTCAGCTGGAGCCCACATTTGATGGGATTTACATTATGACTTAGACCTTATGAAAGTATGAGTTGGGGGTTAGACGTGTTGTGGCGAAATGGGGGACATTCGTGCCATTAAATAAACAAACTGGCCAGCTACCCTAGCCCAATTTAATGACCCATATGCAAACTAATTACTCACTTGGGCTCTTGTTTTGTTTATTTAGAATGAAATTACTGGGCTACAGCTGTCATTATAATTATCATAATATGTAGCCAAGATCGTCACAGGGCAGTTTACTCAAGTGTTTTTTAATCTAGTGTGACAATTGTCATTTTAATGAAGATGATTTGTGACCCAAAAGTGCCATCCTCTTTCGCTCACTGGTGCTGTGTGCTGCTATTGATCCCACACTCTGGGCCCATCCACCACTACCCCCCTTGGGGTCCCTAGCATCATGAGAGGGGACTTATCATTCGTAGTCTGCACCTCCCTCGAACAACCATACGACCACGAAGTTCAAGAATTCATTCACCTCTCCAAGGAGAATAAAAAGAGGATGACTGTTATTATTATTATTATTATTATTTATCATTCAGCACTATTTTTTCTGGTGTGGACTACTGATGATGATGCAGTCAGCCAGAACGATTTGTTGGAGCCATTCGATTTTCCGCAGCACGTACATGATTTACTAGACATATTTCCACCACCTGTTTCGTCCAACTTCGAGCCTTCAGTGTGGCAGCAGCGGTGGTCCACCAACAACATACCGGTATCGCACAACAACATAATGGAACTCTTCTTTTATCACCATGAGTTCTTACTATCACAGGCACTGCAGACACCGCCTGTGTAGTCACAATAGCATGCATCACGTATTAAAGTCTCTCCGTTCAAAGTTACATGCAGACTAATTGTGATTACGAGTGAGTGTGTAGTTGCATGCATATTCTCATGTCGTGAGTTCAACACTCTGAAAGTGATGGAACATCCTCAAGTTAGCAGCAAGAATTTTATACTTTCATTATATGAGTGGTGTCAGTTACATGACAACTTCTTAAAGATTGCGTATCTATTCAATGGTCAGACAAACCCCCCTCCACCCACCATGTTACTGGGTTGTCACAAAGTGTTTATTAGAGCTGTTCATGAACATCGAAAAACAATTAAAATTTAATTCAACAGGGATAGGTTTGAGTACATTTATTTCCAGGAAGCAACATCAGAAACTTTAACTTTCAGTGTGCTAGAATGACCATTTTCACCTGATGCCAGTAGGAACCAGGATTACCAATGTTGTGTAGATCGACAATGCACAACTGTACTTGGCGCTACACTCTCTGACAACCAGAGCACTGCCTGTCAACCGACAAATGGCAAAAGGGTAATCCCACGGCCAATACACAGTAATAACACTGGGACAGCTACAGCAGGTGAGGAAATGAACTACATACAATGCACATATGTACATGCACACACAAACACACACACACCCTATTGTGTACATAGTACATACATTACATATTCAATTTAAATGCACACATGGTATCCAGGCAACACCATGCACAATTTTCTATACACTATGACAAACAATTCATACAACTATTCAACATACACCTACAGACACATCAGCTATTTACTAATAAGTAATCATTCACACACTCAGTCACTCAAGCGAGTAGTGTGAGAATGCAGAGTCTCAGTCTCATCTGCACAGATGCATCATTTGTCATCATATCGATTTTAGGTCGTGATACAGTACGCATTTCATTGACTCATGATCAAATGCTTACTTGTTGCACTGTATGTGCAGAAGAAGAAGCCACATCAGGTCGCAGGCACTACAAGTAATCATAAGCCATGAGAGCCGCTGGGGCTGCATGTTGCTCCTATTAGGTGATTGCTGTTGTAGTAAGGGATACATACATCTTGGATCTCAGATCCACAAACACCATAATCTGTGACCCATTCGCCTTGCCTCCCAGCAGGTCGATAACCTTTCGTTTTGAAGTATAATACCATAAGCTAATTGGCTACATATTCCAAGATGTCGAATTCTTTATGATTGTTCCTAATTACTCAGTATGGATCACATAAATGTATCCATATAAGGTAACTTGGGATTAGCGAAGTTTGGTTTTGCAGAACTCATAATGGAATCGTTATGAATTCCATCAAAATCTTAGACATCTGCACAGCGACAAATCTTTGATTGAAAATTGTTGCCCATTTAAAATTTGGCCTGATAACCAATCTTGTACACTACAGCGCCCCTACCATTGTGAAACTACATGAATTTCGTGAATGTTTGTCAAATTCTCCATAGTTTTCGCAAAAGCAGCATTATTCATTAACTTAAAAACTCGTTCTCTAAGTTACACGACACGAGAGTCCTGTTTTTGATATTAATAAATGTATATGCTCCACAACGAGCATGACTGCATGAGGAAGATAAAGAGGATGACTCTAGTCAGTTTCATTTCTAAACTGAGACACTGATGAGGTTTCTATAAAGGATTATCTCGATTTACCGCTCCTCCCCCTCCTACCAGCTTCGTTATCAGTTTGTGGATCGAACCATTGGATGCAAACTAGCAGGATCTGCTAGGTCTGCCTAGATGACATATTCTTCACCCGAATCTGCTGCCTCACTTTGAGTCATCTAATCTGCGGATGCCCTCATTGGATAGCCATACAAAATTTTCACCAGGTTATTATTGTTGAAAAATGTATCAAATTTAGTTATTAACATCAGAGAGCACGATATAACTCACATCCTCAGATTCTTTGACCTGTCCACCGTTTCACAGGTTATTCGGCTTGGTGTGCATATGCACACATTGGCAAAGTCCCCAGTGGATCCTACGCCCAAAAGAGAACAGCCTGTTGACATTATGAGTAATTCGATGTTGACTCATGTTAGTTTCAACATTGCATCCCATGAAAGCACTGGTGTGGGGTAATAGAATGCTGGATCCAGGCTACCGAGCGAGATGGCGCAGTGGTTAGCACACTGGACTCGCATTCGGCAGGACGACGTTTCAATCCCGCGTCCGGCCATCCTGTTTTAGGTTTTCCGTGATTTCCCCTAATCCAATGAGACCGATGGCCGCGCAGTTTGGTCTCTTCCCCCAAACAACCCAACCCAACCTGGACCCAGGTTGAATGTGGTCATACATACAGTCCAGAATTTCGCGAAAATATGGACAAGTAGTCGTACATTCATGTCCCTGTGTAAGTGTACACACCGTTTTAAATCAGAAATATTTAATTCCTACCAAACATTCACTACGTGGCGACGCTACTCATCTGTTGTGGAGAAATGTAATCATAAGTCATGAGAGCCGTTGAGGCTGCATGTTGCTCCTATTAGGTGATTGTTGTTGTAGTAAGGGATACATACATCTTGGATCTCAGATCCACAAACACCATAATCTGTGACCCATTCGCCTTGTCTCCCAGCCTTCTTTTTTTAAAAATGACGCACCCCCAAGGAATTATCCAAATGGGATGAAAACCGGTACATGAGATGTACATGTACAGACAGATAAATCATTACAGTTTCAGAAAAATTGGAGAGCTATGCAAGAGAGAGAATTTCATAAACTGATCAACTCAGTAAAATGTTGATTTACCACTGACCCGGGTGCAATCAGTTACTGGGATTGGCATTGAATAATATTGTTACTGGATGGCCTCCTGTGGGATCTTGAACCAAATTCTGTCCAATTGGAGTGTTGGACTGTCAAAATCACGAGGTAGGATAGCCCTGCCCTTAATGCTCCAAATGTTCACAATAGGAGAGAGATCTGGTGCCTGGATGGCCAAAGTGAGGTTTCGCCGTTTGTGGAGAGAGGGGGAATTATCGTGCTGAAATGTAAGCACAGTTTGGCTTTCCACAATGGGCAAAATCAGAGACATAGAAGATCGTCGATATACCGTTGTGCTGTGAGGGAATCGCAGACGGCAACAACATGGCTCCTGCTGTGAAAAGAAGTGGCACCCCAAACCGTCCCCTAACGTCATACCACACGGAATCGATGCTGCATTGCATTCCAAACGTGGACCAACACGCTGTTAAGCAGGTCTACATAATGTCTTGGTCGTGTGTTGTATATGAAGAGCTGACGTTCAATCATATGGGAGAAACATCATTGTCAACTGTCAGATTTGTATCCGATGATGTTATGTAGGGTCGCTAGAGCGTGAAACCCACTTCATTCAAAAAAGGACCCTTAGCGAGGGAATCGTTATGCAGCTCAACAAGATAAATCTGCAAGAATACTAATAATTCCCAATCTATTTGTAATTATTGTTTTGAAACAGGTAGTTTGGCAGTTACAATGTGTTTTAAGTTGCTACTATGAATCGTAAATTGTTTACGGAAAGTAGAAAATAAGTATGCGTTTACAACAAAATGTATATTACTATACGACGCCTTTGACAGTACAGGTTAAAGGCGTTTCCCTGTGCCTCTTGGTATACATCCCATTTCCCTCTTCCTCTACTATCGCGACCTCTAGATAGGGTGTATGATGAATGAAGTTTTGATGTCGCCCAGCTTGAAATTCCAGTTCTATAACTGTCCCCAACAGTGTTTAGAGAGTATAGCATCGCCTCTTCTCTAAACTTTACATTTTAAGTTCCTTGAGCACCTCGGTTACCTTTTGATAGTTGTATAGTTACAAATCATATATAGGTAACTACACTTATGACAAAGGCAAACGTATGCAGGTGTAGAACGGGACACAAATCTCTCCTTAACTTTTGACTGCAAAAGATTTTAAATAATTTCTTTCATGTGTCTCTCTTCAATATGCAATAACTTTTCAAATAACTGTAACATGGACTCATTGTGTGACATCAAAATGAACTGTAAATTGACGTTTGGTTTATGTCAGCACCACTTGCGAGTGGATACTTAGAATTTAAGTGAAAGCCGGGAGACGGAATCGTTTGCAATGCAAGTAATCACAACATGCCTGTGTGTTTGTGTGTGTGTGTTTGTGTGTATGTATGTATGTGTGTGCGCGCATGCGTGTATGGAGCAAAAGAACTATTACTAATGATTACTTTCTCTCTTACTTTGGTACAGCTCACAGTGCTCCAAAACGAATTAAGCGTTCACCACAGCATTGTAAACCCTACACAGCGTATAAAAAAGACTGCAACACTTGTTTTTGCAATAGAAATGGCACCAACGCTGTCTGCACGAATTTAGAGTGTAACACTGGCACACAGAGAGGTAAGTTCCTGGTCCACTCGTCTCTATGTTCCTTGTTAATAGTGGTCATTGCTTTGATTTCAACGTCATGATAACCCATTCTTTAAGAGAAGGTCGAAACGAAGATGTAACAACAGTCCTCCTTTGAATGCTACTTGATTATTCTGTGAATACACTTTGGGGCTTTCTACACTCCTGGAAATTGAAACAAGAACACCGTGAATTCATTGTCCCAGGAAGGGGAAACTTTATTGACACATTCCTGGGGTCAGATACATCACATGATCACACTGACAGAACCACAGGCACATAGACACAGGCAACAGAGCATGCACAATGTCGGCACTAGTACAGTGTATATCCACCTTTCGCAGCAATGCCGGCTGCTATTCTCCCATGGAGACGATCGTAGAGATGCTGGATGTAGTCCTGTGGAACGGCTTGCCATGCCATTTCCACCTGGCGCCTCAGTTGGACCAGCGTTCGTGCTGGACGTGCAGACCGCGTGAGACGACGCTTCATCCAGTCCCAAACATGCTCAATGGGGGACAGATCCGGAGATCTTGCTGGCCATGGTAGTTGACTTACACATTCTAGAGCACGTTGGGTGGCACGGGATACATGCGGACGTGCATTGTCCTGTTGGAACAGCAAGTTCCCTTGCCGGTCTAGGAATGGTAGAACGATGGGTTCGATGACGGTTTGGATGTACCGTGCACTATTCAGTGTCCCCTCGACGATCACCAGTGGTGTACGGCCAGTGTAGGAGATCGCTCCCCACACCATGATGCCGGGTGTTGGCCCTGTGTGCCTAGGTCGTATGCAGTCCTGATTGTGGCGCTCACCTGCACGGCGCCAAACACGCATACGACCATCATTGGCACCAAGGCAGAAGCGACTCTCATCGCTGAAGACGACACGTCTCCATTCGTCCCTCCATTCACGCCTGTCGCGACACCACTGGAGGCGGGCTGCACGATGTTGGGGCGTGAGCGGACGACGGCCTAACGGTGTGCGGGACCGTAGCCCAGCTTCATGGAGACGGTTGCGAATGGTCCTCGCCGATACCCCAGGAGCAACAGTGTCCCTAATTTGCTGGGAAGTGGCGGTGCGGTCCCCTACGGCACTGCGTAGGATCCTACGGTCTTGGCGTGCATCCGTGCGTCGCTGCGGTCCGGTCCCAGGTCGACGGGCACGTGCACCTTCCGCCGACCACTGGCGACAACATCGATGGACTGTGGAGACCTCACGCCCCACGTGTTGAGCAATTCGGCGGTACGTCCACCCGGCCTCCCGCATGCCCACTGTACGCCCTCGCTCAAAGTCCGTCAACTGCACATACGGTTCACGTGCACGCTGTCGCGGCATGCTACCAGTGTTAAAGACTGCGATGGAGCTCCGTATGCCACGGCAAACTGGCTGACACTGACAGCGGCGGTGCACAAATGCTGCGCAGCTAGCGCCATTCGACGGCCAACACCGCGGTTCCTGGTGTGTCCGCTGTGCCGTGCGTGTGATCATTGCTTGTACAGCCCTCTCGCAGTGTCCGGAGCAAATATGGTGGGTCTGACACACCGGTGTCAATGTGTTCTTTTTTCCATTTCCAGGAGTGTATTTCGCACCAGAATAATAATTTTACTGTGGAAGCTTAAGCTTTTGTAAAAGTTCTGCCATGCGAATTCGAAATACAGAGGGTTAGCGCTGGGCTGATGTGGCGATCAGTTCGTCAACAAGACGTACTGACAATTAAGTAGACAACTAGTGGGGCTGACAGAAACGCAAGCGCTTTTGTGCTAGCTATCAAGCAACTGTAGCACTATGTACTTCCCTGCCTTGGCGCCACTACAAAGTCAAACATGGATAGAATAGAAGCGAGCTTGACAACCCAGACATTATGAAACCAACACAGGGTGCCAAGGAGAATTCGCAGTTCAGATAAATTACGATAAATGCGCTCATACACACAGAGACACCACGACACAAGGGTGGGCTAGGCCCCTTAAATAGCTAGACTTTTAGAGCTCAGTAACTCATTTTGTTGTGCTGCTTTCCTGTCAGTCTCACTAGAACCAGAAGGTTTACTACCGAGTTTCAGCGGAAACACGACGGGTTGATCAATAATAGTCAGCCTAATACTTTCTTGCTGATGTCAACTTCGAGAGGCATTGCTGCGCACTGAGTAATTGTGGATGAGCACACTGATGTGGAGCCAGCCCTCCTCCACTACTGGGTCACTGTGGATCACTTGCAAGCCACCGTCGACCAGGTGAATCATGTCTCTGGAGCCTGTTGCCGACCTTGAGGTGTCGGCTGCAGTCTTGGTCGATCCGTGGTATTGACTGAGGCCCTGTCGCCACGACAGTTGACATGCTGGACCACAGTCTGAATTGTCCACCTGAGCGTATGACGGGCAGTCTTCGGGACTGCTGAGGAGGGAGTCATGCAAGGTCACTGCAGAACGCCTAGATGGGCAAGGCCTTCCTGGGGCCACTGCCGCTGCCAGCACAGTACACGGATGTAGCACTGGCCTGTGGCGGCTACTTCAAAGACTTCCTGGCGAGGCGTCAACACTCCTTCGCAGCATGTGGGCTTGAGCCCAGAGTCCGACTGCAGCTCTGAATACACTTACATCACTGTACACTCTGCAAGATAAACAAATATTATTAGAGATACCAATGTATCGTGATGTCTCCGGGTGTGCACTGGACCACTCACCCTTATTTCCTTATTTAATGCTCGATCTACTGACAGCAAAGTGACCACAGCAAATGGGTCGCAACAAAATGGTACTCATGAAAGGTATTTGTAAGCTATCTCCTTTGTGCTTTGGCGCACAGGATTAGCGGAGCGGTCTATGGCGCTGCAGTCATGGTCTGTGCGGCTGGTCCCGGTGGAGTTCGAGTCTTCCCTCGGGCATGGGTGTGTGTGTTTGTCCTTAGGATAATTTAGGTTAAGTAGTGTGTAAGCTTAGGGACTGATGACCTTAGCAGTTAAGTCCCATAAGATTCACACACATTTGAACATTTGCCGGCCGGGGTGGCTGAGCGGTTGTAGGCGCTTCAGTCCGGAACCGCGCAACCGCTACGGTCGCAGGTTCGAATCCTGCCTCGGGCATGGATGTGTGTGATGTCCTTAGGTTAGTTAGGTTTAAGTAGTTCTAAGATCTAGGGGACTGATCACCTTAGAAGTTAAGTCCCATAGTGCTCAGAGCCATTTGAACCAATCCTTTCTGCATTAATTACAGTGCCATAGGATTCTTCAGTAAAATAAATAAAGAAAAAAAATCTGCTTCCCTCGCAGCTAGGATTGTGTGCTTGCTCCACCTTAATCCACTCTGTCCATAAACATCCAGATACTTGAAGGTTTCGATTGATTTTAGTGTTCTGTTTCCACTCACATTATTAAATGTCACAGGATCATTCACCATTTTTGCGTTACACCAAGGAGAAATTTGGAAAAGGAACTGAAATTCGTGGGGAAGAAATAAAACTTCGAGTTTTGCCGACGACACTGTAGTTCTAACACAGGCAGCAATGGACTAGGAAGAGCAGTTGAGAGAAGGTCAGTGTCTTGAAAAAAGGTTATAAGATAACAGTCAACAACAGTGCAACGATGATAATGGAATGTAGTTAAATTGAATCAGTCATTGATGAGGGAACTGGACTAGGAAACGGATCACTAAAAGTAGTAGATAACTTTTACTATTTGGAGAGCAAAATAAATGATGATGGTCGAAACAGAGAGGATATAAAATGTGGGACAGCAGAAACGAAACGATTAGGATCGTTTTTCACTTCTTCATCTGTAAGCTCCGTTGAATTAACTGAAAATGGCAGAAAAATTTTCATGACACTGGAATTCTGCAGCTTTTTAACTGTGTGTGAAGAGGTTTAACTACAAGTTACTTCTTGCTTTTGGGTCAAAATCTCATAGCGATTGACTAATAGTGTGTCTCGTGACATACAGGACTGAAAAATTGGGTTGAGGCCCTTGGTATCATTCGTTAAGCACAGTGTGTGAGCAGTCGTAGTTTGCTGCTGTGGGAAAGCAGAGGTAAATTGTAAAATTTCGTTTACGAACGTATAGGATCGAGACGGTGGAGGAATAACTCATCCCTTTCAGTTTATTATTCATAGATGGAAAATAATTTCTCTTCCTACGGTGACGACTTGTCAGAACATCGGATATCTCAACGAGCTGGGAGCTGAGGTTACACAAGCTAGATGCACCCACCTGCCTACAGACATTAGTAATGAGATGCAGCTCTTGCTGCAGGTCTTCGTTGATGTGGTAGTTTCTCCTGACGTCAAGAGAACGACTCTAATATTCCCTGTTAGGGAGTTACATTAGCTTTTGCAATAACATAGCTTTTGGAGAGTATTGCTCGTAGGGGCGAAGGACCATAGGTGAAGAAACATGCCAGTGAAACTGCAGGTACAGCAACGTTTTCCACAAATGCATAAACATAAACGAAATTTAGGGGTCTCATTGAATCTGCGGGATGAAGAGGCGGCTGTTATTCCTCGTCGAAGGTAGGGAAGATGTCCTCGCGGTAAGAGTCACAGCACATGGTAATTAATTTCGGTAGTGTGGCAGGTTCAGACATTAGAGATCATCAGGAATTATCCAAAATATTATCGAGTGCAGAAAGTCTACAAGAATTTATGTTATGTTCCTGTGGGTGGAAGCATAACAACTGACAAACCGCAATGCCTACCCTCCTTTCACTACTCTGCTTTCCAACAGTTTTGTGTTAAGAATGGGTTCGAGTCTCGGTCCGGCGCACAGTTTTAATCTGCCAGGAAGTTTCAGTTTTGTATTGCTACTTTGAGAACATGAAACCCATTAAAATTCTTGGTAATGTGTGATTCACTTTACCTATAGAAAGTAAACAGTGTGTATCCTAAGGTAATTGGATAAATAAACAGGAGGGGGAATTCAACGTAATACCACACTACACTATAATTACTTGGAAGTACTTATTAATACCAATGAAAATGTAACCGGTTGCCGGCAGTGTGTAGCTTTACTTGATCTTCGTAAACGTTTAGATTAATCACGTGCAAATATCCTAAATTGAAAAAACTCCTTATTTATCCCAGGATTATCATCCAAATGCATGTACCCACAACATATATCCAAATCACAGTAAATAATTATAAACCCTATCTCAAACGAACCTACGCACAAAATATTACGATTATTGTTAAGAAAAATATACTTATTTACTCATGATTACATCAGTACAATCAACACTACTAGTACAAGTACATGTTATTTACATATCTTTGACAAACGGCTTCTTTGTAGTTACTATTCTTAAAGCACACTGCCGCCTAACGGTTCTTGGCGCTGAATTTCTTTGTTGTCCTGTTATTCCGCTACCAGATGGCGTAAACGTGAACCTCGCATCATTGGCGCACGCCTTACCGTTAATCACGCACATGTGGACGATGCGTAATATAGCACACTGATGGTGCAGTCGACGATTGCAGTCTATATTGCTATGTAGACCCCCCCCCCCCCCCACCGAATCATTACAAAGTCCACAGGGTGGCCTGGTGTATGAGCGTAGCTAGTCTATGAGTGTGCGAGAATCTGTTACTCTTGTTTATCGCTCTTAAAATGTGGCCACCATCTGTGGCAGAAGAAATGAAATCATCTGCTGGAAGGTTAATCATATGGCTTATTGCTGTGATCAAGTAAAATGTGATGGAACTGTATTGTGTATGAGACACAAGAATGCTGATACTTCATGCGTGCATTTGAGCAATTCTATCACTGGCAGAAATGAAGTTTGAATTCAAAACCTACTGCCCATGACCACTGTTTAGAAATTCTGGTGGTCTAACATAATGATTCACAAATATCTGATCAGGCTCCAAATTTTCCAATGTTATCTGCACAGCTATATCGTCAAATTATCGTCTCCAGATGTTGCTGTGGCCACTGTGTGTAAACGTGACTCTAAACAACATTCTTTAAAATACGTTTTTATTTAGGGTCTTGTTGGCAATGATTCGTTACAAATATAGCTTAGCAGTCTACTCTAACAATTACTCCTCAATATTTTTCTTATGATAATTCTCTTAACCTAGAGGTGGTTAGAAAAATGATCATGACTCGTACTGAAAAGAAGGGATATGCAACTGATTACTCTGCTCTTCATTTACGGTATCTCACTGTCTCGTACCCATTTGCTTATACTTTTTTATTTCAGCCCTTTGTATAATTGATGGCTCTTGGCAGCTGGCAGTGTTGCTCAGAAACACATTGACTGGAAAATGTTACTCCTCCTGTTGCTATGAAAACTGACAGCAATTTAGAATACACCAAGGTGACAAAAGTCACGGGATACCTCCTAATTTCGTGTCGGGTCTCCTTTTGACCAGGGTTGTGGAGCACCTCCACGTGGCTGTGGACTCCACAAGTCGTTGGAAGCCCCTGCAGAAGTATTGAACCACGCTGTTCTGTAGCAGACCATAATTGCAAAAGTGATATGCTGCAGGATTTTGAACAGCAGCTCATCTCTCGATTACGACCCACTTCGAATGATCTGGGTGGCTAAGAAATTAGTTCAAACTGTAGAGAATGTTTCTCAAATCAGTTGCGAACAGCGGTAGCCCAGTATTATGGCACATTTTCATCCATAAAAGTCCCACCTTTGTTTGGATACGTGAAGTCCATGAACGGCTGGAAATGGTCTTCAAGTAGCTGAATACAACCATTTCTAATCCATGATCAGTTCCGTAGGACCAGAGGATCCAGTCCATTCATTTTAAACACAGCCCCCACCATTAAGAGACCACCACAAGCATATACAGTGCCATGTTGACAACCAGGATCCACGACTTCGTTGGGTCTCCGTCATACTCGAGCCCTACAATGGTCTCTTACCAACTGAACGGGACTCATCTAACCAGGTCACGGTATTTTATTTATCTAGGATCCAACCGATATGGTCGCAACCCAAGGAGAAGCGATGCAGGCGATGTGCCGTTAGCAAACACACTCGCGTCAGTCCTCTGCTTCCATAGCCCATTAACGACGTGTTTTTCCGCACTCTCCTAACGGATACATTCGTCATACGTACCACATTTATTTCGCGCTGTCTTGCTTGTCTGCCAGTACTGACAACTGTACACAAACTTCCTGCTCTCGGTCGTTGAATGAAGGCCGTTGGCCACTGCGCTCTCTGTGGTGAGAAGTAATGCCTAAAATCTGGTATTCTCAGCACACTCTTGACACTGTGGATCTCGGAATATTGAGTTTCCCAAGGATTTCCGGAATGGAATGTCGCAAGTATCTACATCCTACTACCATTGCGCATTCAAAGTCCGTTAATTTCCGTTATGAGGTTATAATCACAACGGAAACCTTTTCAGGTGATTCATCTGGAGACAAATGACAGCTCTGCCAATGCGCCAGCGTTGTATACCTTATGTACAGAATACTACCGCGGTCTGTATATGTCTATCGCAGGACATTTGGCATCTCAGTGGACATTTGGTAGCTGTGTGACAGTCGACTTACTGCCTGGAGTGGTGCAGAACAATACTGCTAAATTCACTTGTTACTTCCTTGTCACTTCAATTACATATTTTAAATGAATTTCACTTATGGTTATATAGGGTGGGGCTACATTCGTCTGGGTAGCATCGTGCAGAGTTGGATGGTGAGAATGTGTCAGACACCCGAAAATATTAATGCAACGTTAGCGTCATTTCACACATTTATAAACCAGAGAAGTCTATTAGTGTCAAAAACAGGTCTTAATTTGAGGAACAAAGTTCTGAGAATTTACGTTGGGATCACAGCATTGTGTGGCGGTGAGGCATACACTGTGGGGTAACCGGAACAGTAGAGAATAGAAGCATCTGAGATGCGGTTCTGCACAAGAATGTTGAAAATTAAGTGGAATAATACGGTAAAGAACGAGAAGGTTCTCTACAGAGCCAGCTAGGAAAGGAATATGAGGAAAATAGCGACAAGAAGAAGTTACAGGATGATAGCACAACTGCTAAAGCATCAGGGAATAACTTGCATGGTAATGGTTCAAATGGCTCTGAGCACTATGGGAGTAAACATCCGAGGTCATCAGTCCCCTATAACTTAGAACTGCTTAAACCTAACTAACCTAAGGTCATCACACACATCCATGCCCGAGGCAGGATTCGAACCTGCGACCGTAGCGGTCGTGCGGTTCCAGGCTGAACCGCCTAGAACCGCTCGGCCACACCGGCAGCCTTGCATGGAAAGGGACAGAGCTGTGGAGGTAGGAACTGTAAAAAAAGACAGAGATTGAAATACATCCAACAAATAATTAAGGAAGTAGGTTTCTATTACCGCTCTGAGATGCAAAGATTGGCGCAGGAGAGGAATTCGTGGTGGACCACATTAAAGCAGTCAAAAGACAGATGATTCGAAACTAAAAACAGCGTCGTTTTCGCTAGCTCACTCTGCACTCAGTAGCTGTAGTCGTGAGGAATTATGCCTGAGCTTTCCTGCGAGAGAATGGCCTGGGGTACCAGACTCTGCCTGTATCTGTGTGGTAGCGGTGGAAAACAGTTGTTATCTGGCTGATCAACTCCGTGTAGGTAAGGATGAGGCAGCAGCAGCAGAGTCTTTCAGATCTAGTTGGAAGTGTCATCTTAGAGGGTTCGCACCTCAGTGGGCTGTGGATGAAACATCACAGTTTCTTCTTCAGTGCTGGTTAGCTGCAACACTGAGAATCTAGGTGTACAATTCCGGGTATTTGGACTTGTCAAGCTAAGCTATCCTTCTGCAGGGACGAAAATGTGTCCTAGGTTTCTGGTCGTTTTAGCACAGATGGCCACTTTGGGATTTCAAAACTACACCCTTCAGACTCTCTTTCTTTGCTGTGTCAGTAACTGTATAGACAGTGTTGCGTCCGATATGAAACATCTTGAGGCAGTTTGTGCAGTCATCATTATTACGAGATCTCTATGTCGTTATGATATTAGTTTGGTATGTTGCTTGCTTGAGCGCTCAACCTCCGTATACATCTATATATATATACTCCGCAAGCCACCGTACAGTGTGTGGTGGAGGTTACCCTGTACGCTGCTAAGCAGGTCTATACCACATCCGGTCGTGTGTTGTATATGAAGAGCTGACATTAATCATATGGGAGAAACATCATTAATTGTCAACTGTCAGCTTTGTATCCGATGATGTTATGTAGGGTGGCTAGAGCGTGAAACCAACTTTTTTCACTCAAGAAAGGATCCTTTGCGAGGGCATCCTTATGCAGCTCAACAAGATAAATCTGCAGGAATACTAAAAATTTTCCATCTCTTTGGATTTATTGTTTTGAAACAGGTAGTTGCAAGTTACTATGTGTTTTAAGTTGCTACTATGAATCGTAAATTGCTTATGTAAGGTAGAAAATAAGGATGCATTATCAACAAAATGTCTGTTACTATACGACGCCTTTGACAGTACTGGTTAAAGGTGTTTCCCTGTGCCCCTTGGTATACATCCCATTCCCCTCTTCCTCTACTGGCGCGACCTGTAGATGAGGTGTGTGATGAGTGAAGCTTTGATGTTGCCGAGCTTGAAATTCGAGTTCTATAATTGTCCCCAACACTGTTTAGAGAGTATAGCATTGCCTCTTCTCTAAACTTTACACTTTAAGTTCCTTGAGCGCTTCGGTTACCTTTTGATAGTTGTATAGTTACAAATCACATATAGGTAACTACACTTATGACAAAGGCAAACGTATGTCGGTGTAGAACGGGACACAGATCTCTCCTTAACTTTTGACTGGAAAAGATTTTAAATAATTTTTTTCATGTGTCTCCCTTTAATATGTAATAACTTTTCATATAACTGTAACATGGACTCATTGTGTCACATCAAAATGAACTGTAAATTGACGTTTGGTTTATGTCAGCACCACTTGCGAGTGGATACTTAGAATTTAAGTGAAAGCCGGGAGACGGAATCGTTTGCAATGCAAGTAATCACAACATGCCTGTGTGTTTGTGTGTGTGTGTTTGTGTGTATGTATGTATGTGTGTGCGCGCATGCGTGTATGGAGCAAAAGAACTATTACTAATGATTACTTTCTCTCTTACTTTGGTACAGCTCACAGTGCTCCAAAACGAATTAAGCGTTCACCACAGCATTGTAAACCCTACACAGCGTATAAAAAAGACTGCAACACTTGTTTTTGCAATAGAAATGGCACCAACGCTGTCTGCACGAATTTAGAGTGTAACACTGGCACACAGAGAGGTAAGTTCCTGGTCCACTCGTCTCTATGTTCCTTGTTAATAGTGGTCATTGCTTTGATTTCAACGTCATGATAACCCATTCTTTAAGAGAAGGTCGAAACGAAGATGTAACAACAGTCCTCCTTTGAATGCTACTTGATTATTCTGTGAATACACTTTGGGGCTTTCTACACTCCTGGAAATTGAAACAAGAACACCGTGAATTCATTGTCCCAGGAAGGGGAAACTTTATTGACACATTCCTGGGGTCAGATACATCACATGATCACACTGACAGAACCACAGGCACATAGACACAGGCAACAGAGCATGCACAATGTCGGCACTAGTACAGTGTATATCCACCTTTCGCAGCAATGCCGGCTGCTATTCTCCCATGGAGACGATCGTAGAGATGCTGGATGTAGTCCTGTGGAACGGCTTGCCATGCCATTTCCACCTGGCGCCTCAGTTGGACCAGCGTTCGTGCTGGACGTGCAGACCGCGTGAGACGACGCTTCATCCAGTCCCAAACATGCTCAATGGGGGACAGATCCGGAGATCTTGCTGGCCATGGTAGTTGACTTACACATTCTAGAGCACGTTGGGTGGCACGGGATACATGCGGACGTGCATTGTCCTGTTGGAACAGCAAGTTCCCTTGCCGGTCTAGGAATGGTAGAACGATGGGTTCGATGACGGTTTGGATGTACCGTGCACTATTCAGTGTCCCCTCGACGATCACCAGTGGTGTACGGCCAGTGTAGGAGATCGCTCCCCACACCATGATGCCGGGTGTTGGCCCTGTGTGCCTAGGTCGTATGCAGTCCTGATTGTGGCGCTCACCTGCACGGCGCCAAACACGCATACGACCATCATTGGCACCAAGGCAGAAGCGACTCTCATCGCTGAAGACGACACGTCTCCATTCGTCCCTCCATTCACGCCTGTCGCGACACCACTGGAGGCGGGCTGCACGATGTTGGGGCGTGAGCGGACGACGGCCTAACGGTGTGCGGGACCGTAGCCCAGCTTCATGGAGACGGTTGCGAATGGTCCTCGCCGATACCCCAGGAGCAACAGTGTCCCTAATTTGCTGGGAAGTGGCGGTGCGGTCCCCTACGGCACTGCGTAGGATCCTACGGTCTTGGCGTGCATCCGTGCGTCGCTGCGGTCCGGTCCCAGGTCGACGGGCACGTGCACCTTCCGCCGACCACTGGCGACAACATCGATGGACTGTGGAGACCTCACGCCCCACGTGTTGAGCAATTCGGCGGTACGTCCACCCGGCCTCCCGCATGCCCACTGTACGCCCTCGCTCAAAGTCCGTCAACTGCACATACGGTTCACGTGCACGCTGTCGCGGCATGCTACCAGTGTTAAAGACTGCGATGGAGCTCCGTATGCCACGGCAAACTGGCTGACACTGACAGCGGCGGTGCACAAATGCTGCGCAGCTAGCGCCATTCGACGGCCAACACCGCGGTTCCTGGTGTGTCCGCTGTGCCGTGCGTGTGATCATTGCTTGTACAGCCCTCTCGCAGTGTCCGGAGCAAATATGGTGGGTCTGACACACCGGTGTCAATGTGTTCTTTTTTCCATTTCCAGGAGTGTATTTCGCACCAGAATAATAATTTTACTGTGGAAGCTTAAGCTTTTGTAAAAGTTCTGCCATGCGAATTCGAAATACAGAGGGTTAGCGCTGGGCTGATGTGGCGATCAGTTCGTCAACAAGACGTACTGACAATTAAGTAGACAACTAGTGGGGCTGACAGAAACGCAAGCGCTTTTGTGCTAGCTATCAAGCAACTGTAGCACTATGTACTTCCCTGCCTTGGCGCCACTACAAAGTCAAACATGGATAGAATAGAAGCGAGCTTGACAACCCAGACATTATGAAACCAACACAGGGTGCCAAGGAGAATTCGCAGTTCAGATAAATTACGATAAATGCGCTCATACACACAGAGACACCACGACACAAGGGTGGGCTAGGCCCCTTAAATAGCTAGACTTTTAGAGCTCAGTAACTCATTTTGTTGTGCTGCTTTCCTGTCAGTCTCACTAGAACCAGAAGGTTTACTACCGAGTTTCAGCGGAAACACGACGGGTTGATCAATAATAGTCAGCCTAATACTTTCTTGCTGATGTCAACTTCGAGAGGCATTGCTGCGCACTGAGTAATTGTGGATGAGCACACTGATGTGGAGCCAGCCCTCCTCCACTACTGGGTCACTGTGGATCACTTGCAAGCCACCGTCGACCAGGTGAATCATGTCTCTGGAGCCTGTTGCCGACCTTGAGGTGTCGGCTGCAGTCTTGGTCGATCCGTGGTATTGACTGAGGCCCTGTCGCCACGACAGTTGACATGCTGGACCACAGTCTGAATTGTCCACCTGAGCGTATGACGGGCAGTCTTCGGGACTGCTGAGGAGGGAGTCATGCAAGGTCACTGCAGAACGCCTAGATGGGCAAGGCCTTCCTGGGGCCACTGCCGCTGCCAGCACAGTACACGGATGTAGCACTGGCCTGTGGCGGCTACTTCAAAGACTTCCTGGCGAGGCGTCAACACTCCTTCGCAGCATGTGGGCTTGAGCCCAGAGTCCGACTGCAGCTCTGAATACACTTACATCACTGTACACTCTGCAAGATAAACAAATATTATTAGAGATACCAATGTATCGTGATGTCTCCGGGTGTGCACTGGACCACTCACCCTTATTTCCTTATTTAATGCTCGATCTACTGACAGCAAAGTGACCACAGCAAATGGGTCGCAACAAAATGGTACTCATGAAAGGTATTTGTAAGCTATCTCCTTTGTGCTTTGGCGCACAGGATTAGCGGAGCGGTCTATGGCGCTGCAGTCATGGTCTGTGCGGCTGGTCCCGGTGGAGTTCGAGTCTTCCCTCGGGCATGGGTGTGTGTGTTTGTCCTTAGGATAATTTAGGTTAAGTAGTGTGTAAGCTTAGGGACTGATGACCTTAGCAGTTAAGTCCCATAAGATTCACACACATTTGAACATTTGCCGGCCGGGGTGGCTGAGCGGTTGTAGGCGCTTCAGTCCGGAACCGCGCAACCGCTACGGTCGCAGGTTCGAATCCTGCCTCGGGCATGGATGTGTGTGATGTCCTTAGGTTAGTTAGGTTTAAGTAGTTCTAAGATCTAGGGGACTGATCACCTTAGAAGTTAAGTCCCATAGTGCTCAGAGCCATTTGAACCAATCCTTTCTGCATTAATTACAGTGCCATAGGATTCTTCAGTAAAATAAATAAAGAAAAAAAATCTGCTTCCCTCGCAGCTAGGATTGTGTGCTTGCTCCACCTTAATCCACTCTGTCCATAAACATCCAGATACTTGAAGGTTTCGATTGATTTTAGTGTTCTGTTTCCACTCACATTATTAAATGTCACAGGATCATTCACCATTTTTGCGTTACACCAAGGAGAAATTTGGAAAAGGAACTGAAATTCGTGGGGAAGAAATAAAACTTCGAGTTTTGCCGACGACACTGTAGTTCTAACACAGGCAGCAATGGACTAGGAAGAGCAGTTGAGAGAAGGTCAGTGTCTTGAAAAAAGGTTATAAGATAACAGTCAACAACAGTGCAACGATGATAATGGAATGTAGTTAAATTGAATCAGTCATTGATGAGGGAACTGGACTAGGAAACGGATCACTAAAAGTAGTAGATAACTTTTACTATTTGGAGAGCAAAATAAATGATGATGGTCGAAACAGAGAGGATATAAAATGTGGGACAGCAGAAACGAAACGATTAGGATCGTTTTTCACTTCTTCATCTGTAAGCTCCGTTGAATTAACTGAAAATGGCAGAAAAATTTTCATGACACTGGAATTCTGCAGCTTTTTAACTGTGTGTGAAGAGGTTTAACTACAAGTTACTTCTTGCTTTTGGGTCAAAATCTCATAGCGATTGACTAATAGTGTGTCTCGTGACATACAGGACTGAAAAATTGGGTTGAGGCCCTTGGTATCATTCGTTAAGCACAGTGTGTGAGCAGTCGTAGTTTGCTGCTGTGGGAAAGCAGAGGTAAATTGTAAAATTTCGTTTACGAACGTATAGGATCGAGACGGTGGAGGAATAACTCATCCCTTTCAGTTTATTATTCATAGATGGAAAATAATTTCTCTTCCTACGGTGACGACTTGTCAGAACATCGGATATCTCAACGAGCTGGGAGCTGAGGTTACACAAGCTAGATGCACCCACCTGCCTACAGACATTAGTAATGAGATGCAGCTCTTGCTGCAGGTCTTCGTTGATGTGGTAGTTTCTCCTGACGTCAAGAGAACGACTCTAATATTCCCTGTTAGGGAGTTACATTAGCTTTTGCAATAACATAGCTTTTGGAGAGTATTGCTCGTAGGGGCGAAGGACCATAGGTGAAGAAACATGCCAGTGAAACTGCAGGTACAGCAACGTTTTCCACAAATGCATAAACATAAACGAAATTTAGGGGTCTCATTGAATCTGCGGGATGAAGAGGCGGCTGTTATTCCTCGTCGAAGGTAGGGAAGATGTCCTCGCGGTAAGAGTCACAGCACATGGTAATTAATTTCGGTAGTGTGGCAGGTTCAGACATTAGAGATCATCAGGAATTATCCAAAATATTATCGAGTGCAGAAAGTCTACAAGAATTTATGTTATGTTCCTGTGGGTGGAAGCATAACAACTGACAAACCGCAATGCCTACCCTCCTTTCACTACTCTGCTTTCCAACAGTTTTGTGTTAAGAATGGGTTCGAGTCTCGGTCCGGCGCACAGTTTTAATCTGCCAGGAAGTTTCAGTTTTGTATTGCTACTTTGAGAACATGAAACCCATTAAAATTCTTGGTAATGTGTGATTCACTTTACCTATAGAAAGTAAACAGTGTGTATCCTAAGGTAATTGGATAAATAAACAGGAGGGGGAATTCAACGTAATACCACACTACACTATAATTACTTGGAAGTACTTATTAATACCAATGAAAATGTAACCGGTTGCCGGCAGTGTGTAGCTTTACTTGATCTTCGTAAACGTTTAGATTAATCACGTGCAAATATCCTAAATTGAAAAAACTCCTTATTTATCCCAGGATTATCATCCAAATGCATGTACCCACAACATATATCCAAATCACAGTAAATAATTATAAACCCTATCTCAAACGAACCTACGCACAAAATATTACGATTATTGTTAAGAAAAATATACTTATTTACTCATGATTACATCAGTACAATCAACACTACTAGTACAAGTACATGTTATTTACATATCTTTGACAAACGGCTTCTTTGTAGTTACTATTCTTAAAGCACACTGCCGCCTAACGGTTCTTGGCGCTGAATTTCTTTGTTGTCCTGTTATTCCGCTACCAGATGGCGTAAACGTGAACCTCGCATCATTGGCGCACGCCTTACCGTTAATCACGCACATGTGGACGATGCGTAATATAGCACACTGATGGTGCAGTCGACGATTGCAGTCTATATTGCTATGTAGACCCCCCCCCCCCCCCCCCACCGAATCATTACAAAGTCCACAGGGTGGCCTGGTGTATGAGCGTAGCTAGTCTATGAGTGTGCGAGAATCTGTTACTCTTGTTTATCGCTCTTAAAATGTGGCCACCATCTGTGGCAGAAGAAATGAAATCATCTGCTGGAAGGTTAATCATATGGCTTATTGCTGTGATCAAGTAAAATGTGATGGAACTGTATTGTGTATGAGACACAAGAATGCTGATACTTCATGCGTGCATTTGAGCAATTCTATCACTGGCAGAAATGAAGTTTGAATTCAAAACCTACTGCCCATGACCACTGTTTAGAAATTCTGGTGGTCTAACATAATGATTCACAAATATCTGATCAGGCTCCAAATTTTCCAATGTTATCTGCACAGCTATATCGTCAAATTATCGTCTCCAGATGTTGCTGTGGCCACTGTGTGTAAACGTGACTCTAAACAACATTCTTTAAAATACGTTTTTATTTAGGGTCTTGTTGGCAATGATTCGTTACAAATATAGCTTAGCAGTCTACTCTAACAATTACTCCTCAATATTTTTCTTATGATAATTCTCTTAACCTAGAGGTGGTTAGAAAAATGATCATGACTCGTACTGAAAAGAAGGGATATGCAACTGATTACTCTGCTCTTCATTTACGGTATCTCACTGTCTCGTACCCATTTGCTTATACTTTTTTATTTCAGCCCTTTGTATAATTGATGGCTCTTGGCAGCTGGCAGTGTTGCTCAGAAACACATTGACTGGAAAATGTTACTCCTCCTGTTGCTATGAAAACTGACAGCAATTTAGAATACACCAAGGTGACAAAAGTCACGGGATACCTCCTAATTTCGTGTCGGGTCTCCTTTTGACCAGGGTTGTGGAGCACCTCCACGTGGCTGTGGACTCCACAAGTCGTTGGAAGCCCCTGCAGAAGTATTGAACCACGCTGTTCTGTAGCAGACCATAATTGCAAAAGTGATATGCTGCAGGATTTTGAACAGCAGCTCATCTCTCGATTACGACCCACTTCGAATGATCTGGGTGGCTAAGAAATTAGTTCAAACTGTAGAGAATGTTTCTCAAATCAGTTGCGAACAGCGGTAGCCCAGTATTATGGCACATTTTCATCCATAAAAGTCCCACCTTTGTTTGGATACGTGAAGTCCATGAACGGCTGGAAATGGTCTTCAAGTAGCTGAATACAACCATTTCTAATCCATGATCAGTTCCGTAGGACCAGAGGATCCAGTCCATTCATTTTAAACACAGCCCCCACCATTAAGAGACCACCACAAGCATATACAGTGCCATGTTGACAACCAGGATCCACGACTTCGTTGGGTCTCCGTCATACTCGAGCCCTACAATGGTCTCTTACCAACTGAACGGGACTCATCTAACCAGGTCACGGTATTTTATTTATCTAGGATCCAACCGATATGGTCGCAACCCAAGGAGAAGCGATGCAGGCGATGTGCCGTTAGCAAACACACTCGCGTCAGTCCTCTGCTTCCATAGCCCATTAACGACGTGTTTTTCCGCACTCTCCTAACGGATACATTCGTCATACGTACCACATTTATTTCGCGCTGTCTTGCTTGTCTGCCAGTACTGACAACTGTACACAAACTTCCTGCTCTCGGTCGTTGAATGAAGGCCGTTGGCCACTGCGCTCTCTGTGGTGAGAAGTAATGCCTAAAATCTGGTATTCTCAGCACACTCTTGACACTGTGGATCTCGGAATATTGAGTTTCCCAAGGATTTCCGGAATGGAATGTCGCAAGTATCTACATCCTACTACCATTGCGCATTCAAAGTCCGTTAATTTCCGTTATGAGGTTATAATCACAACGGAAACCTTTTCAGGTGATTCATCTGGAGACAAATGACAGCTCTGCCAATGCGCCAGCGTTGTATACCTTATGTACAGAATACTACCGCGGTCTGTATATGTCTATCGCAGGACATTTGGCATCTCAGTGGACATTTGGTAGCTGTGTGACAGTCGACTTACTGCCTGGAGTGGTGCAGAACAATACTGCTAAATTCACTTGTTACTTCCTTGTCACTTCAATTACATATTTTAAATGAATTTCACTTATGGTTATATAGGGTGGGGCTACATTCGTCTGGGTAGCATCGTGCAGAGTTGGATGGTGAGAATGTGTCAGACACCCGAAAATATTAATGCAACGTTAGCGTCATTTCACACATTTATAAACCAGAGAAGTCTATTAGTGTCAAAAACAGGTCTTAATTTGAGGAACAAAGTTCTGAGAATTTACGTTGGGATCACAGCATTGTGTGGCGGTGAGGCATACACTGTGGGGTAACCGGAACAGTAGAGAATAGAAGCATCTGAGATGCGGTTCTGCACAAGAATGTTGAAAATTAAGTGGAATAATACGGTAAAGAACGAGGAGGTTCTCTACAGAGCCAGCTAGGAAAGGAATATGAGGAAAATAGCGACAAGAAGAAGTTACAGGATGATAGCACAACTGCTAAAGCATCAGGGAATAACTTGCATGGTAATGGTTCAAATGGCTCTGAGCACTATGGGAGTAAACATCCGAGGTCATCAGTCCACTATAACTTAGAACTGCTTAAACCTAACTAACCTAAGGTCATCACACACATCCATGCCCGAGGCAGGATTCGAACCTGCGACCGTAGCGGTCGTGCGGTTCCAGGCTGAACCGCCTAGAACCGCTCGGCCACACCGGCAGCCTTGCATGGAAAGGGACAGAGCTGTGGAGGTAGGAACTGTAAAAAAAGACAGAGATTGAAATACATCCAACAAATAATTAAGGAAGTAGGTTTCTATTACTGCTCTGAGATGCAAAGATTGGCGCAGGAGAGGAATTCGTGGTGGACCACATTAAAGCAGTCAAAAGACAGATGATTCGAAACTAAAAACAGCGTCGTTTTCGCTAGCTCACTCTGCACTCAGTAGCTGTAGTCGTGAGGAATTATGCCTGAGCTTTCCTGCGAGAGAATGGCCTGCGGTACCAGACTCTGCCTGTATCTGTGTGGTAGCGGTGGAAAACAGTTGTTATCTGGCTGATCAACTCCGTGTAGGTAAGGATGAGGCAGCAGCAGCAGAGTCTTTCAGATCTAGTTGGAAGTGTCATCTTAGAGGGTTCGCACCTCAGTGGGCTGTGGATGAAACATCACAGTTTCTTCTTCAGTGCTGGTTAGCTGCAACACTGAGAATCTAGGTGTACAATTCCGGGTATTTGGACTTGTCAAGCTAAGCTATCCTTCTGCAGGGACGAAAATGTGTCCTAGGTTTCTGGTCGTTTTAGCACAGATGGCCACTTTGGGATTTCAAAACTACACCCTTCAGACTCTCTTTCTTTGCTGTGTCAGTAACTGTATAGACAGTGTTGCGTCCGATATGAAACATCTTGAGGCAGTTTGTGCAGTCATCATTATGACGAGATCTCTATGTCGTTATGATATTAGTTTGGTATGTTGCTTGCTTGAGCGCTCAACCTCCGTATACATCTATATATATACTCCGCAAGCCACCGTACAGTGCGTGGTGGAGGTTACCCTGTACGCTGCTAAGCAGGTCTATACCACATCCGGTCGTGTGTTGTATATGAAGAGCTGACATTAATCATATGGGAGAAACATCATTAATTGTCAACTGTCAGCTTTGTATCCGATGATGTTATGTAGGGTGGCTAGAGCGTGAAACCAACTTTTTTCACTCAAGAAAGGATCCTTTGCGAGGGCATCCTTATACAGCTCAACAAGATAAATCTGCAGGAATACTAAAAATTTTCCATCTCTTTGGATTTATTGTTTTGAAACAGGTAGTTGCAAGTTACTATGTGTTTTAAGTTGCTACTATGAATCGTAAATTGCTTATGTAAGGTAGAAAATAAGTATGCATTAACAACAAAATGTATGTTACTATACGACGCCTTTGACAGTACTGGTTAAAGGTGTTTCCCTGTGCCCCTTGTTATACATCCCATTCCCCTCTTCCTCTACTGGCGCGACTTGTAGATGAGGTGTGTGATGAGTGAAGCTTTGATGTTGCCGAGCTTGAAATTCGAGTTCTATAATTGTCCCCAACACTGTTTAGAGAGTATAGCATTGCCTCTTCTCTAAACTTTACACTTTAAGTTCCTTGAGCGCTTCGGTTACCTTTTGATAGTTGTATAGTTACAAATCACATATAGGTAACTACACTTATGACAAAGGCAAACGTATGTAGGTGTAGAACGGGACACAGATCTCTCCTTAACTTTTGACTGGAAAAGATTTTAAATAATTTTTTTCATGTGTCTCCCTTTAATATGTAATAACTTTTCATATAACTGTAACATGGACTCATTGTGTCACATCAAAATGAACTGTAAATTGACGTTTGGTTTATGTCAGCACCACTTGCGAGTGGATACTTAGAATTTAAGTGAAAGCCCGGAGACGGATTCGTTTGCAATGCAAGTAATCACAACGTGCCTGTGTGTTTGTGTGTGTGTGTGTGTGTGTGTGTGTGTGTGTGTGTGTGTGTGTGTATGTAGGTATGTGTGTGCGCGCATGCGTGTATGGGGCAAAAGAACTATTACTAATTATTACTTTCTCTCTTACTTTCGTACAGCTCACAGTGCTCCAAAACGAATTAAGCGTTCACCACAGCATTGTAAACCCTACACAGCGTACAAAAAAGACTGTAACGTTTGTTTTTGCAATAGAAATGGCACCAACGCTGTCTGCACGAATTTAGAGTGTAACACTGGCACACAGAGAGGTAAGCTCCTGGCCTACTCGTCTCTACGTTCCTTGTTAATGGTGGTCATTGCTTTGATTTCAACGTCATGATAATCCATTCATTAAGAGAAGGTCGAAACTAAGATGTATCTACAGTCCTTCTTTGAATGCTACTTGATTATTCTGTGAATACACTTTGGGGTTTTCTATTTCGCACCAGAATTATAATGTTATTGTGGAAGCATAAGATTTTGTAAAAGTTCTGCCACGCGAGCTGGGAATACTGGGGGTTAGCGCTGGGCTGATGTGGCGATCAGTTCGTCAACAAGACGTACTGGCAATTAAGTAGACAACAAGTGGGGCTGACAGAAACGCAAGCGCAGTTGTGCTTGTTATCAAGCCACTGTGAGGTAACACTATACACTTCCCTGCCTTGGGGCTACTACAAAGTCAAACATGGATAGAATAGAAGCGAGCTTGACAACCCAGACATTATACAACCACTACAGGGTGCCAAGAAGTATTCGCATTTCAGATAAATTAGGATAAATGCGGTCATACACTAAGAGACACCACGACACAAGGGTGGGCTTGGCCCTTTAAAGAGAGAGAGTTTCAGAGCTTAGTAAGCAATTTTGTTGTGCTGCCTTTCTGATCAAATGGTTCAAATGACTCTAAGCAGTTTGGGACTTAACATCTAAGGTCATCAGTCCCCAGACTTAGAACTACTTAAACCTAACTAACCTATGGACATCACACACATTCATGCCTGAGGCAGGAGTCGAACTTGCGACCGTAGCAGCAGCGCGGTTCCGGACTGATGCGCCAAGAACTGCTCTGTCAAGGAGGCCGACTGCATTTCTGTCAACCTCACTAGAACCACAGAGAATTACTACTGAGTTTCACGGCAGGTTGATCAACGATGGTCAGCCTAATACTTTCTTCCTGATGTCAACTTCGAGAGGCGCCCATCAGCCATTGCTGCGTACTGAGTAATTGTGTATGAACACACTGGTGAGGAGCAAGCCCTCCTCCACTACTGGGTCACTGTGGACCAGGTAAAGCATGTCAGTGCAGCCTGTTGCCGACCTTCTAGTGTCTACTGCAGTCTTGGCCGATCCGTGGTATTGACTGCCGCTGCCAGCTCAGAACACGGCTGTAGCACTGGCCTGTGGCGGCGACTTCAAAGACTTACTGGCGAGGCGTCAACACTCCTTCGCAGCATGTGGGCTTGAGCCCAGAGTTCGACTGCAGCTCTGAATACACTTACATCACTGTACACTCTGCAAGATAAACAAATATTGTTAGAGATACCCCTGTATCATGATGTCTCCGGGTGTGCACTATACCACTCATCCTTATTTCCTTATTTAATGCTCGATCTACTGACAGCAAAGTGACCACAGCAAATGGGTCGCAACAAAATGGTACTCATGAAAGGTATTTGTAAGCTATCTCCTTTGTGCTTTGGCGCACAGGATTAGCGGAGCGGTCTAAGGCGCTGCAGTCATGGTCTGTGCTGCTGGTCCCAGCGGAGTTCGAGTCTTCCCTCGGGCATGGGTGTGTGTGTTTGTCCTTAGGATAATTTAGGTTAAGTAGTGTGTAAGCTTAGTGACTGATGACCTTAGCAGTTAAGTCCCATAAGATTCACACACATTTGAACATTTGCCGGCCGGGGTGGCTGAGCGGTTCTAGGCGCTTCAGTCCGGAACCGCGCGACCGCTACGGTTGCATGTTCGAATCCTGCCTCGGGCATGAATGTGTGTGATGTCCTTAGGTTAGTTAGGTTTAAGTAGTTCTAAGATCTAGGGGACTGATGACCTTAGAAGTTAAGTACCGTAGTGCTCAGAGCCATTTGAACCAATCCTTTCTGCATTAATTACAGTGCCATAGGTTTCTTCAGTAAAATAAATAAAGAAAAAAAATCTGCTTTCCTCGCAGCTAGATTTGTGTGCTTGCTCCACCTTAATTCACTCTGTCCATAAACATCCAGATACTTGAAGGTTTCGATTGATTTTAGTGTTCTGTTTCCACTCACATTATTAAATGCGACATGATCATTCACCATTTTTGCGTTACACCAAGGAGAAATTTGGAAAAGGAACTGAAATTCGTGGGGAAGAAATAAGACTTGGAGTTTTGCCGACGACACTGCAGGTCTAACACAGGCAGCAATGGACTAGGAAGAGCAGTTGAGAGAAGGTCAGTGTCTTGAAAAGAGATTATAAGATAACAATCAACAACAGTGAAACGAGGATAATGGAATGTAGTTGAATTGAATCAGTCATTGATGAGGGAACTGAACTAGGAAACGGATCACTAAAAGTAGTAGACAACTTCTGCTATTTGGACAGCAAAATAACGGATGTTGGTCGAAACAGAGAGGATATCAAATGTGGGACAACAGGAATCAAAAAGATCGAATCGTTTTTCACTTTTTCGTCTGTGGGCTTCGTTGAATTAACTGAAAATGGTGGAAAATTTTCACGACACTGGAATTCTGTAACTTTTAACTGTGTCTGAAGGGGTTTAACTACAAGTTACTTCTTGCTTTTGGGTCAAAATCCCATTGCTATTGACTAATAGTTTGCCTTGTGACATATAGGATGAGAAACTACGTTGAGGACTTTGGTATCATTCGTTCAGTACAGTGTGTGAGCAGTCGTAGTTTGCTGCTGTGGGAAAGCAGAGGTAATGTGTAAGTTTTAGTTTATGGACGTATGGTATCGATACGGTGGAGGAATAATTCATCCCTTTCAGTTTATTATTCACAGATGTAAAATGATTTCTCTTAGTACGGTGACGACCTGTCAGAACATCGGATATCTCAACGAGCTGGGAGCTGAGATTACACAAGCTAGATGCACCCACCTGCCTACAGACATTAGTGATGAGATGCAGCTCTTGCTGCAGGTCTTCGTTGATGTGGTAGTTTCTCGTGACGTCAAGAGAACGATTGGTTCAAATGGCTCTAAGCACTATGGGACTTAACCGCTGAGGTCATCAGTCCCGTAGAACTTAGAACTACTTAAACCTAACTAACCTAAGGACATCACACACATCCATGCCCGAGGCAGGATTCGAACCTGCGACCGTAGCGATCGCGCGGTTCCAGACTGTAGCGCCTAGAACCGCTCGGCCACTCCGGCCGGCAGAGAACGATTGTAATATTCCCTGTCAAGGAGTTACATTAGCTTTTGCAATAACATAGCTCTTTGTAGAGTAGTGCTCGTAGGGGCGAAGGACCATAGGGGAAGAAACATGCCAGTGAAAGTACAGGTACAACAACGTTTTCCACAAACGCATAGACCTAAACGAAATTAGGGGTCTCATTGAAATTGCGTGATGAAGAGGCGGCTGTTATTCCTCGTCGAAGGTAGAGAAGGTGTCCTGGCGGTAAGAGTCACACCACACGGTAATTAATTTCGGTAGTGTAGCAGCTTCAGACATTAGAGATCATCAGGTAGTATCCAAGATATTATCGAGCGGAAAGTCTACAAGAATTTAAATTACGCTTCTGTGTTCGGAAGCGTTATAACTGACAAACCGCAATGCCTACCCTCCTTTCATTAATCCACATTTCAACAGTTTTATATTGCTACTTTGAAAACATGAATCGCACTAAAACTCTTGGTAATGTATGATTTACTTTACCTATAGAAAGTAAACAGTGTGTACCATAGGTAATTGGACAAATAAACAGGAGGGGGAAGTCCACGTAATACCACACTACACTACTAGTACTTGAAAGTAGTTATTAATAACAATGAGAAGGTAACTGGCTGCCGGCAGTGTGTAGCCTTACTTGATCTTTGTATACGTTCAGATTATTCACTTGTCAATTTCCTCAATTGTAAAACCTCCCTATTTCTCGTAGAAACATAATCCAAACGCATGAACGCACAACTGATAACCAAATCACAGTAAATAATTATAAACCCACTCTCAAACGAACTTACGCACAAAATATTACGGTTATTGTTAAGAAACATCGAATTATTTACTCATGATTACATGAAAATACATTGAACATTATTAATACAAATACATCTTATCCAGCCGGCCGCGGTGGTCTCGCGGTTCTAGGCGCTCAGTCCGGAACCGCGCGACCGCTACGGTCACAGGTTCGAATCCTGCCTCGGGCATGGATGTGTGTGATGTCCTTAGGTTAGTTAGGTTTAAGTAGTTCTAAGTTCTAGGGGACTGATGACCAAAGATGTTAAGTCCCGTAATGCTCAGAGCCATTTGAACCATTCGAACATCTTATCTATATATCTTTGACAAACAGCATTCTTTGTAGTTACGATTCTTAAGGCACACAGCCGCCTAAAGGTTCCTAGCAGTGAATTTCTTTGTTGTGTTATTCAGTTACCAGGTGGCATAAACGTGTACCTCCAATCATTGGCGCATTTCTTATCGTTAATCACACACATGTGCACGATGTGTTACGTAGGACACCGACGGCGCAGTCGAGGATTGCAGTCTATAATGCTATGTAGACCCCTCGAGGCATTACGAAATCCATAGGGTAGCCTGGATGATAGAGAATAGCTAATCTATTAGTGTGAGAGAATTTGTTACTCTTGTTTATCGCCCTTAAAATGTGTTACCGCCTACTGCAAAAGAAATGAAATCGTCTGCAGGAAAGTGTAATCATATGGCTTACTGCTGTGTTTAAGTAAGATGTGATGGAACTGTGTTGTGTGTGAGACACAAGAATGATGATGCTTTATACATACATTTGAGCAATTGTTTCACTGGCAGAAATGAAGTTTGAATTAAAAACCGGCTGACGATGACCACTGTTAAGAAATCATGGTGGTGTAACATAATGAATCAAAAATATGTGTACAGGCTACACATTTTCCAAAGTTACCTTCACAACTATATCGTCAAATTCTCATCTCCACATGTTGCTGAGGCCACTGTGTGTAAACATGACTCCAAGCAACTTTTTAAAAATACATATTTATTCATGGCCTTCTTGGCACTGGGTTGTTATAAATGTAACTTAGCAGTCTACTGAAATAATTACTCTTCAATATTTCTCTTATGAAATTTCTCTTAACCTGGAGGTGGTTAGAGAAATGGTCATGACTCGTACTGAAAAGAAGGGCTATGCAACTGATTACACTGCTCTTAATGAACAGTATCTTACCCGCTCGTACCCATTTGCTTATACTTTTTATATTTCAGCTCTTTGTATATTTCATGGCTATTGGCAGCTGGTAGTGTTGCTTAAAAGGACATTGACTGGAAAATGTTACTCTTCCTGTTGCTATGAGAACTGACAGCAATATAGAATACACCAAGGAGACAAAAGTCACGGGATACCACCTAATATCGTGTCGGACCGCTTTTTGACCAGGGTTGTGCAGCACCTCCACGTGGCTGTGGACTCCACAAGTCGTTGGAAACCCCTGCAGAAGTATTGAGGAATGCTGTTCTATAGCAGACCATAATTGCAGAAGTGTTTATGCTGTAGGAGTTTGAACAGGAACTCACCTCTCGATTACGACCCATGTCAAACGATGTGGGTGGCCAAATCATTAGATCAAACTGTAGAAAATGTTTCCCAGTGTTATGGCACATTGTCATCCTTAACTATCCTGTTGTTGTTTGGGACATGGTCTCCAAGTAATTGAATACAACCATTTCCAATCTATGATCAGTTCCGTTGGACCAGAGGACTCAGTCCATTCATTTTATACACAGCCCACACCATTAAGAAGTCACCACCAGCTTATACAGTGCCATGTTCACAACCTGGGTCCACGGTCTCGTTGGGTCTCCGTCATACACGAGTCCTACAGTGGTCTCTTACCAACTGAACGGGACTCATCTAACCAGTTCACGGTATTTTAGTCATCTAGGAGACAACCGATATGGTCGCAGCCCAAGGAGAGGCGCTGCAGGCGATGTCGTGCTGTTAGCAAAGACACTCGCGTCGGTCTTCTGCTGCCGTAGCCCATTAACGCCATATTTTGCAGCACTGTCCTAACACATACGTTCGTCGTACGTACCACATTGATTTAACGCAGAGTTGCTTGTCTGTCAGTACTGACAACTGTATACAAACTTCGCTGCTCTCGGTCGTTGAATGAAGGCCGTTGGCCACTGTGCCCTCTGTGGCGAGAAGTAATGCCTAAAATCTGGTATTCTCGGCACACCCTTGACACTGTGGATATCGTAGTATTGAGTTCCCTAAGGATTTCCGAAACGAAATTTCGCAGCATCTAGCTCCTACTACCATTGCACATTCAAAGTCTGTTAATTCCCGTCATGTCATAATCAAAATGGAAACTTTTTCAGATGAGTCATCTGAATAGAAATGACAGCTCTGGCAATGCACTAGCGTTTTATAGCTTATGTACGCGATATCACCGCCGTCTGTATATTTGAATATCTCTATACCAGGACTTTCGGCGTCTCGGTGTAGATTTGGTAACAGTGTGACAGTCGACTTACTTCCTGAAGTGATGCAGAACAATATCGCCAAATTCACTTGTTTCTTTCTTGTCAAATGGTTCAAATGGCTCTGAGCACTATGGGACTCAACTGCTGAGGTCATTAGTCCCCTAGAACTAAGAACTAGTTAAACCTAACTAACCTAAGGACATCACAAACATCCATGCCCGAGGCAGGATTCGAACCTGCGACCGTAGCGGTCTTGCGGTTCCAGACTGCAGCGCCTTTAACCGCACGGCCACTTCGGCCGGCTTCTTTCTTGTCATTTCAATTACATACTTTAAATAATTTTCATTTATGGCATGTCATCAAGTTATATGGGGCGGAGCTACATTCATCTGGGTAGCATCGTGCGGGATGGGATGGTGAGAATGTGTCAGACACCCGAAAATGTCGATGCAACATTAGCGACATTTCACACATTTATAAACCAGAGAGGTCTACTCGTGTCAAACACAGGTCATAATCTGAGGAGGAAATTTCTGACGACTTAATTTTGGAGCACAGCATTGTGAGGCGGTGAGACATACAGTGTGGGGAAACGGGCACAGAAGAGAATAGAGGCATTTGAGAAGTGGTGCTGCAGAAGAATGTTGAAAATTAATTGGAGTAATACTGTAAGGAATGAGGAGGTTCTCTACAGAGCCAGCTAGGAAAGGAATACAAGGGAAATAGTGACAGGAAGAAGATACAGGATGATAGGTCATCTGTTAAGGCATTAGGCAATAACTTCCATGGTAAGAGACAAAGCTTTGGAGGTAGAAACTGTAGAAAAAGACGGAGATTGGAATACATCCAACAAATACCTGAGGACGTAAGTTTCAGTTACTGCTCTGAGATGCAATGATTGGCACAGTAGAGGAATTCGTTGTGGGCCACATTAAAGGAGTCAAAAGACTGATGTTCCGGAACTAAAAATAGCGTTGTTACTGCTAGCTCACTCTGCACTCTATAGATGTAGTCGTGAAGAATTATGTCTGAGCTTTCCTGCGAGATGATGGCCTGCGGTACCAGAATCTGCTTGTATCTGTGAGTTAGGGTGGGAAGAAGCAGCTACCACGCTCCACAGTAACGGTTGTGGCTGATCAGATTGCCAGAGATCATCAATAGGGCCTGCATGGTGCTGGTGTCGGAAGACACCCACTTGTCAACCTAAGCTATCCTTCTGTGAACGCAAGGATGAGGCAGCAGCAGCAGAGTCTTTCAGATTTAGTTGGAAGTGTCAACTTAGAGGATTCGCACCTCAGTGGGCAGTGGGTGAAACACCACAGCTTCTGCCTCAGTACTAGTTAGCTGCAACACTTAGAATATAGGTGTGCAATTCTGGTTTTTGGGCTTGTCAACCTAAGCTATCCTTCTGCAATGATGACAGAATGTGTCCTAGTTTTCTGATCGTGTTAGCACCGTTGGCCACTTCTGGATTTCAAAACTTCTTCAGGCGCTCTTTCTTTGCTGTGTCAGTAACTGTATAGACAGTGTTGCGTCCGATATGAAACATCTTGAGGCAGTTTGTGCTGTCATTATTGTGACCAGATCTCTCTGTCGCTATGATATTATTTTGGAAAGTTGTTTGCTTCAGCACTCAGCCTCCATTTACATTTATATATATATTTCGCATGCCACCATACAGTGTTTGGCAGACGTTACTCTGTTCCACTACCAGAAATTTTGTTTCCCATTCCACTCACAAGTAGAGTAAGTGAAGAATAACTGTACGGTACCTACTTTCTTTTATCATATCTTTGTGTATTTTTCGTGAAATGTACTTCAGCGGCAGTAGAATTGTTCTGCTGTCAGCCTGAAACGACGATTCGCTAAATTTTCTCTATCGTGTTCGTCAAAAAGAATGTTGCCTTCCCTCAAGGAATTCTCCATAATACTTTCATGTTGTAACAAATCTTTCAGTCCATCTTTAAACTGCTTTCTTCCTGCTGTCATCCTTTAATCCGCCTTGAGGAGGTATCGAACACTCAACAGTACTCACGAATTGGTTTCACTAATGTCATATATGGACTCTCTTTTACAGATGACGCACAGTTTCCTAATGTTCTTCTATAAGCCAAAGTGAACCATTCGTCTTCCAAACTACAATCCCTATAAGCTCTTTCCATTTCATATCTCTTCGCAACGCCACGCCAGGATATCTAAATGGTGTGACTGTGTCAAGCAGCACATTACTACATTCGAACATTACTGGTTTGTTTTTCCCATTCATCTTCAGTAATTTACATTTTTATGCATTTAGAGTTACCTGCCATTCGTCACACAAACTATAAATTTTGTTCAAATCACCTTGTATCCTCCTACTGTCGCTCAACGATGACACATTACCATATACCACAGCATCATCAGCAAACACTTGCAGATTGCTGCCCAACCTGTTCACCCGACCATTTACGTAGAAAACAATAGCGATCCTATCATATTTCCCTGGGGCACTCCTGACGATATTCTTGTCTCTAATGAGCGCTCGCTTTCTCAGGGTGTCACAGTAGTTTCCATTTTTGCTGCTACACCATCGCTGTTTCTCTCCTGCTATCATTTTGTCTCATCATTGACTACTTCTCCGCAGCCTCTTTTACTGTAGCGGAAGAACTTTAACTCTTTATAAACATGTGACCAAAATGGTGTTCTTTAGAAAATTCGCCTCGAATTTTCAGCTTGGAGTATCTCTGGAACAATCTTTTCAGACACATTTGACATCAATAACGTAATGTGCAGTATAGTTATCTTTCTGCTCCTGCAAAGCTGAATCAAACAGTTTGTGCATTGATCTCTAATCCTTTAATGTTACATTTTACATTCAGTCTTCTGAACTTATCTAACCTTTATTGAAGTTGTCACTTAACTTTATGCCCTGATCTATTAATCACAGTCTCTTACATCCCAAGGTTCAATATCCACATGTTAACCATTAACTGTGTTACTGTTTCCACCTGCTGATTTAGCATTACAATTACATCTATCGAAAAATGACAAACTTCAAACACCTACAAATGTCTGATTATATGTAATGGTCTAGTGGCCTCAGATAAGCTTTGTAATGGAATCTGTTCACAACATAATTTGGCTCTTTGTGCAAAAGAAATGCTGGTTTCGATGTGTTTCCACATCATGCATGAACGTTTTCCAGAAATAATCTTCTGCAACACATCTATCTGATCTATCTGTCGCTGGCTTCCATGCTATGCCAATTCAGCATCATGGGCTTGCTTAAGTACTTCATCCTGTAATCTTGCTGGCCAGACTACATGTCAACCACACATTATTTGTCAATATAATACTTCTTTGTCAGCACAGAATTGAGCTTCTGTTATGAATTTCTGGCCATCTTGGGCAGCAGTGTGAGCCATTTTGCACTTATCTTTGGCTATATGAATGCATTCCCAGGCCCATATTTTGAGCCTGAACCCATATGCATTGCTGCAGGTCTTCCAAGAAAAATTTATGGTTTCAAAATGAACCTCACTTAATCGTAAACTATATCTAGTCAGATAGTTGATAGTATCTTCAAGACGCCTAAGGCACATCAGAGTTGTGTCTGTAACTTTGTACTGTCAGTCATAAAAGTAGTAACATAAGTAAGTGATACCATAGATCAAACCAAGTATCCCTTTTTCAGCAACCAAAGAATTTTCATCCATCTTATTTAGTTCTTTAGTAGCATCCTCTATTTGCTGACGCAGTGTGGACCATAAGGTTGATAGCTGGCACCACGTGGTAATATGAACTGTTTCTAATTATCCAGAAAACCAAGAATGAGACCAGTAGATAAGACCAGTAGTTATTAAATATTTAAATTGCACAAAGGTTTGTCAGTAGTCAGAAGTATATTGTAATATTACTTCCTTTTTTAACAAATGGGTATGGTTCATGATACTTCTGCAAATTTTGGCAAAAATTTCTGTAATAGCTGTCCATATCTGAAAGGACTTGAAATTCTTTGCTTGTATTAGGTGTTGGGAACTGCTGCATGACTTCTACAAATTGGGGTCATTTTGCTCACCAACCTGGGCAATAACATGAGAAATTTCTGAACTTTCTTAAAACAAACTGACACACTTCAACTGAGCATTAATCATGCTGCTCTTGATCGACTAAACACATCTCATAAACGTACCAACGCTCTTGGACATCCTTAGAAAAGATTTTTATCTCATACAGATACACTACACATTGTTTCTGTTTCAAACCTAGTAACACCCTGTCTAAAATGTGGTGAAGTGTCATCAGGATATTCATTAATTGAATGGCATTCGATGGTACTGATGATGACTGGATGGAACCACAAATGTCGTCATGGGTCCATCCTCTAGTGCTGCTCCTTGTGGTGGAAGCCACTTGCCAAATACATGGTCATAAAATAACTTAACACCCCTTCTCTATGATGTTAGGCACTGGGTATATGTCCATGTATACAAGTGATCTGGATACTGACAGTTGCAACTAGATCTATAAGTCTTACTTCCATCCAAGCTGCGTTATGGCAAAATCATTAGAGGTGCTCCTAACGTTTTGTGATAGCTCCTATAATACCATCAGGGATATGTTGGTGAATACATTCCCCCATAAGAAGTAAATTTGATATGGCTTTCTATATATGAGTCGTTCATTCCCAGTGGGAAATGTATACTGCGTTATTGGTGCAGCTAGTAATAGACCAGGAAGTATGAATTATTCCACATATTCTTCTAATAATCTTTCCATCTCCCCCCCTCCCCCTGCGGTTACATCCTTCCAAATGTGACACATTCTCCTACAGTGCCGCTAAATTAAATGACTGCCTCAGTTTCTAATATTCTTCCATGAAACCCTTATTTAATTCCCTAAGTCACTCCAAGCAAATGCCGGGATGGTTCCTTTGAAAGGGCACTTCCTTCCCCATCCTACCCTAATCCGATGAGACCGATGACCTCGCAGTTTGGTCTCTTCCCCAAAACAGCCCAACCCAATCCTCCTTATTTAATTCTCCTTCCTTCAATAATTGCAAGGTAGCTGTTAATGCAGCATGTGATAGCTCTGCTTCTAGCGAACTAAAGTTGTCTTCACTAACAGGCACTGCCCAGCTTCTGTCAACCTCTCATATACAGAAGGTACTGTGGTCTTCGTTTTCCATCAACGTCACAATGACACGTGAAATATTAACTGGCAGCTCTGCTCCAACGTCCATCCAGATTAGTTTATGTGTACCTTTCAGTATCATATTCTACAAGTCAAATCTGAGACATATCCAAAGCAGTTTTCCTGATATCTGGAGTGTTCTATGTCACAGTGAGGCTTTTTCGGCAGGAAAACTGAGATGAAACGATGTCGCATTCATCTGCACATGCACCATTCTAAATCGACTTTGGCATGGTGTTTGATAAGGCAGTCTAGCCCAAGTGTGACATTGTAGCTTAGGGAGTCCTTTCATGCTAATGCAAAAGTCTTTCCCTCCCACTAAGAATCCAAACAACAAGGCAAGTGAACACTATCTCCACATAGCCTAAAGAGAGTTAGGTTCAAATTTTTTATACCAAATATGCCAAGTATTGTGGATGCATGCAATGCCATACCTAACAAAAATCTCCACTTCTTCAACCCCACACTCCTCCTTACAGCCACTTAAATAATAGTCAAATGGCTCTGAGCACTATGGGACTTAACTTCTGCGGTCATCAGTCCCCTAGAACTACTTAAACCTAACTAACCTAAGGACAGCACACACATCCATGCCTGAGGCAGGATTCGAACCTGTGACCGTAGCGGTCATGCGGTTCCAGACTGTAGCGCCCAGAACCACTCGGCCACCCCGGCCGGCAAATAATAGTCTGTCACTGATTCTACTCAGGAGTGTCTTATGCTTGTAGTCGCTTACACTTCATTCATCAAGGCTTTCTATAGTTTTGTTGAATGTGGCGTAGTAGACCTCCTTTATGACGTACGATTTCAGTATTAAAAACCAATTCCTTTTCCCTAAGCTAGTCGCTACCTCAGTCTCAGTTTCCACAGTCTCATTTAAAACTTTTGGAGACACCATGCGTGCTTTATGTGACATCTCAGCAAACGAACCCTGCAAGATGCAATGAACGGCCCTTGCTCTGCAGGCTGCAAATGGCTCTACTGGCACTGTCATCATCTGTTAAATGATATGTATTACTATTTATCGTCCTAATTTGATACTCCAAACATTACACTGATCTCCCTGTCTCACAGGTATCCCAGTAACTGGTTCCTAAATACGTTCTTTCTTCTACACTGTCGAGTCACAGTAATTTTTACCACCTGTCAGAAGACAACCGTCTTTCCCAGGGAGATCTGCTGTGAGATGTCCAGGAGGTGAGTCAGTGAGGTTCTGGAAGATACTGGTAGGAATGTGGAGTCCCATTGACACCATTTCTGTTGACCGTTGCACTAGGTTTCTTGGTTGAGAATCCGTGGTGCCAACAGCCCAGGCTAAGTGGTTCATGTCTGACATGTTGCATTGTCCTGCTGGTTGATACCATCGTGTTGCAGCCTGGCTGCCTGTAGGGGTGTAAATGGTCCCCAAGGATAGAAGAATAAATGTTTTGATCAACTGTGCCTTCCAAAATGACAAGAATGAGGGAATGTCTTCTGACTATATTCTTCTGACAATTGTTTAAGGCGATGGATTTCTGAAATGTCACGCCTTTCAAATTAACGGCTATCTTTCTCATGGAACATAGAACGTGATTCACCTGAAAATATGACCTGTCACCAATCAGTGGGCGTCCAATTTCAGCCTTTGTCGGCAGTGAACAGTAGTCGGGATGGGTGCATGAACAACATACCTACTGCAGTGGCCCACACACAGCAACTTTCAGTGAAAGGACATTGAGGAGACACTGTTGGTAGCCCCTGGTTTCATCTGGACAGATAGCTGTTCAACAATTGCACGTCTACTTGCCCTTACATATTTCTACAGCCGTCGTTCCCCCTTATTTGCTGTGGTGCACCAGAGTGTATCAGTGAAAGTTTTAGATAGCGCAGTTTTGAAATACTCTGTATACTTTTATCATGGAGACACGCGAACAGTTTACGAATTTAGCCTTTTCTGAAATGCCTCCAGCTTTGGCCCAAACACAAATGATCGTGTCATTTTGGGCGTCAGATATATCGATCTATTCCACATTACGGCAACGATTACACTATTGTCCTTGTCCCCTGGACAAGCTTTATAAAACCTTCACACTAGTCAGCCATCTTCCGTCTGTGAATTGTCATTGTACGCTGACGTCAAACATAGAGGATGGCCACATTAACGTTACTTGACCGTGTACAACGTTACATCATTTCCTGCATGTCCGCCGGCCGGTGTAGCCGAGCGGTTCTAGACGCTACAGTCTGGAACCGCGCGACCGCAACGGTCACAGGTTCAAATCCTGCCTTGGGCATGTATGTGTGTCATGTCCTTAGGTTAGTTAGGTTTAAGTAGTTCTAAGTTCTAGGGGACTGATGACCTCATAAGTTAAGTCCCATAGTGCTCAGTCATCTGAACCATTTGAACATGCATGTCCAAGAAGGACTGAACATTTCGAAACTTTTCATGACGCACCACGTACTTCTTGGCATTCCCTGCTAATTTCAGTCGAGACAAACTTAAATTCTGCTCGTCATTCTAATTCCCTAACTTTGCAGCAGGATGTGAGTTATTAAAAAAACTAAAAATATGATCACCATATTTGCTGAAGGAGGTGTTTCTGGCTTTTGGAGCAGGTGGAGATTATATAGGAATTGACTGTTCCTTTCTTTTCTCCTGTAGTCTCTCTAATAGCCTTTGCAAATTCACATTATACACTCGCTTTTCAGTTCACTGATAAAACAATTGCTGTACTGCTCTGTAAGCCGAAACTTCTTTACTGTCATTTCACTCATACTACCAGAAGATTACAAATAAAAATATAAGGCAGCACGAGAAAAAGTCATACACACCATGGTGAAAATAATTTATCTGCACTTGTTTTCACAAAGTCGTTGAACGCTATTGCTGCACTGCCATTGTCGTAACTGCTGCACTCGTCAGTTAAGAAATCTCAACTCCGGAGCTTTTCTGACATCACTTCTGCAGGGAGGTGTGGTCGAGTGGTTCTCTGTATAAGGTTGAGCAGAGGAGCAGTGGTTGACGGAACAAATTATTGATTTTCAAGTGAGACAGGCACAGAAAATGCGCACCCGCAGCCCGCATCTCGCGGTCGTGCGGTAGCGTTCTCGCTTCCCACGCCCGGGTTCCCGGGTTCGATTCCCGGCGGGGTCAGGGATTTTCTCTGCCTCGTGATGGCTGGGTGTTGTGTGCTGTCCTTAGGTTAGTTAGGTTTAAGTAGTTCTAAGTTCTAGGGGACTGATGACCATGGATGTTAAGTCCCATAGTGCTCAGAGCCATGTCCCATGCGCACCCGCAGGAGGCAGGCGATAAGCCTCAGGCCGGACTGGCTGACTTTGAGGTGACAGCGTCAGTGGTTTTTGATCACAGGTTTCTTCTACGACCTCGCTAGCAGCGCATTCCAAGCGGACTTCCAAAGCTGTGACAGGCGGCAGCCAACAATTCTGTGCTAATGTTTCGTGTTTCTAAGTGAAGTGATTTGATAAGAGTACGTTAAAGTCGGTGTGGAAAAGTACGAGCGTGAAAAGATTCATTAACTAATGCAATATACAGTGTAACGAAGTTCCATTGAAACAAATATTCATATATTTGATGTCTGTTCTTTCGGATATGACCAAAAAAAGATACCATTTTGATCCTGTGGGCATTATGAATCAAGGCACAAAGGATTGAAATACATTAGCTCGCAGTGGACATTGATCTGTATCAATGGGATAAGTTGAAATATTGTGATGCACCAGGATTCGAACCTGGGCCTCATGCTTACTAGCAGATGAAGGCTCCTAGGGTAGACCATGAAGTTGTTGTGACCAGTGTGTCCGTACGACGTAGTGGTCAGCACATCTCCTTAGTAAGTAGGAGACAAGTATTCGGATCCTGGTCAGGCACACATTTTCAACTTTCCCCGTTGAAATAAGTGAATGCCCGTTGGCAGCTATTGTAATTAATTGTTTTGTGTCTTACATTAGGTCGTATTACTATACTTAATGAAAACCAGTTCAACACTTAGTTTTAATAGAATTAAAAATTTCTTTTTGTGATGTAAGAAGTAACTTTTTTAAAAACTGTTTTGATATAGGTTTCGTAGAAACTGTAGGCTACCTAAGGACTCAAATCCAAATTATCTACTGACAGATAAAGATTATTTAAAGTGTCTGCAATTGTGGAACTATCTTATTTATTAGATTAATCATCTTTATTGTTTACCCTGTCACCACTGTTGCTGTGTTCCAAATAGCTGTTTCCTCACTGCTGGTGAAACTTTTTTTTAAACTGAAATTGCGTATATTTTGAAGCTCTGATGGTTTTGACTTTGCGCATCTTACAGTTTACAGTTGTACTTGTAAGTTGGAAACGGTTCTGGCTTTTATGCTTTCGTGATTAGTACATGTTTCATTACTAACAGATACATTATGGCATCACTACATGTGTGTGTGTGTGTGTGTGTGTGTGTGTGTGTGTGTGTGTGTGTGTGTCGGAGGGGGGTGGGGAAGGGGGGAGAGGAGGGGCTAACTGTGTGAGTGAAGAAATAGGTTAATAAGTGAAGAAATCATCTAGTTACGTCGATTTCTTTGTTTTTAAAGAACTATTACTAATCTAGCATCTTCGCTCATTTTCGTACAGCTTTCGAACCTGCAAGGCGAGTGAAACGTGCATCGATTTCGGCACAGCCGGCATTTTGTCAGCCACGTACGACGTACAAGAAGAGATGCAACACGTGTTTCTGCGATGAGGAAGGCACTTCGGCCACGTGTACTAACTACAAATGTGGCGCTGACGGCTTAATAGGTGAGCTACATGTATTTGTATACGCCCCCATGTTCGCGCAGCGTCGGCCGATCCTTGGGCCACATGTACATAACATCTCTCATGTGGCCACCCCACAGTCATTTCTATGTTCCATACGATTGTAACATATCTTTGTGTTGACTGTCATCGATGAAAAGAAATGTTGTTCAAGAATACGAACGATGTCAGCACGGAGGTGGCTAACATTGCGATAATATCAATGTACCGGAAGCGACGTTTGAAATTTGTGACATATAATAGATTCTGATCTAGGAAAAAGTTCATTATTTCGAAACAGGAATATTTCATTATTTAAATTCGACCAGAGTTTTGACACTGTTGGTTTCCACACGGAAGCGACGTTTGAAATTTTTGACATATAATAGATTCTGATCTTGGAAAAAGTTCATTATTTCGAAACAGGAATATTTCATTATTTAAATCCGGCCTGAGTTCTGTCATTGTTGGTTTCCACACGATTTGTGTAGGACTATAATTTTTATAAAAAATTTAGTGTTCCCCTTTTGGTTCTTTTGAATTACAGGTAAGTATATAAGCTGGTAAGTTATGGTAAGCCAATATTAATGCAGTTAGCAGGAGGAAGTGATTCATATGCAGTGAACAGGTAGATATGAGTGTAAGTTGAGTACTTATATAGGGAAATAATGATAGACTAACGTGAAGAAACGATTAACAGTATATGAGAAAAAGGAAATGTTTACAGAAAATGGCGGCACTATACAGCATGCTTAGTAAAGTCTCGTACATTCCCTTAGGATGTGGCAGTGTGGAAAGTAGAAGAAAAGCTCCTGCAACAATATGACCAGAAACAAATATGGGCAAGTTTGTCACCACATTCCCATCTGTCACCAGTCTGTTCCATAGTTGTTGCCTCATTAGGCAGTGCTGTATGCCGTCACCACGGATCCAAGCACATGCCTCAGCCCTTCGTCGTAATGAACCACGCACTCCTTCAAATACACTGTGCTCCATTCGGAGTGCGTCACACGTACTATTCACGCGATCTGTAAGGTCTGCTTATCGTCGATCGGTTGGCCATATTCCAATGCCTTTAAACGTGCCCACGGCTAGAAAGCCAAAGGATTCAAGTGCGATGAAAGGGGAGGCCATGCTACCGGATCTCCTCGACGAATCCGTGCTTCATGAACCGTAACAGTGAGGCGCTGAGGGAGGATACGTCAAAAAAGCGGCGTTGCTCCATCGTTCATAAAAGATATTCGTTTTCTTCTGCAACGGTAACGCGCTTCAGCTACGCTGTTAAATAATCCTGCAGAAACGGGTGACAGACAGCACCTTTAAATTTTTTTGGTGAAGTGAATGGCCCTATGAGTATGTCATCGACAATCCCTGCCCATCTCCTCCATGATCACACGACAATATTTACGTGCCCAATAAGTGCACACTACGGCAATTTATTAAGACATATCTTTTGACCCCTGCCTCATGTGTCAGTAAAATGCAGGCTGTTAGCTGTGGCTGTAGATATACTTTCCGGGATGTGAGGTCGTGGTCCAAGAACTTTTCTGCTCCTTACGTTTCGTCCAGGACTGCGCTGGACTTCCTCAGAGGCGCTGCTCCGCTGAGTCTTGCCGACTGACTGGTCGGGTGTCTGAGAGCGACTTATATATTGTGAGAAAGGGGGGCGTGGTTCATGTGACACGTGATGAGCAGTGATAATCCATAGCAAAGATAACGTTGACTATCGATTACCACCTTGTCAAAGATAAAAATTGTTAGCAATTTTGTAGAGCCACTGTCCATATATCGCTAAGTTTCATAGCCTTCACTTTCCTATTAAAATGATCGTGATGTTTATAAATTTCAATAGCTTCTCTATATAGCCGTGGATAGTAATTTAACGTTGTAGATAAAACTTCGTTATCCGAAAACTTCACTTGGTGGTTGCCTGGTTGAAGAGCATGTTCCGCTACAGCTGATTTTTCTATTTTTCCAAGTCGACAAAGACTTTTATGCTCTTTCAGTCGCGTGTTTACGCTTCTTTTGGTAGTACCAATATAAACTTTACCACAGGTACATGGAATTTTATACACACCACATGTCGATAGGGGAGGGCGTTTATCCTTCACAGATCGTAGTACTTGACTTATTTTCTTTGTTGGTTTAAAGACAGGTTTTATGTCATGTTTTCGTAAAATCTTACTGATTCGATCTGTTAATTTTTTAATAAAAGGGAGAACTACTGTATTCTTCTGTCGTTGTGGTTCATTCTTATCTTTTGGTCTTCTATTCATTGGACGCAAAATTCTATTTATCTCTTTTCTTGAGTAGCCGTTTTTTTCAAAAGCCCGCTTCAGATGTTTCACTTCAGCATCCAAATGTTAAGGTGTACATATCCGTTCCGCTCGATCGACAAGACTTTTTATGACACCCCTTTTTATGTAAATATCTGTCCGTATGTGTTGCCTTCGGAAAAATTTTATATTCCAAGCTTCTATCGGACCGTCCCATAACTAAGACATCCAAGAAAGATATTCTGTTATTCTTTTCCATTTCCATGGTAAACTGTATTTTTGGGTGAATTTTATTTAGATAATCAAAGAAATCCTCCAAGGCCTTTCTGCCATGGGACCAAACCACAAATGTGTCATCTACATATCGATACCAATGAGATGGTTTGTTATTAGCTTTGTCTAGGGCTGATTGTTCAAATTTCAAATTAGCTGTGGAACTTGAACTGCCCATATCTCAACACACACTGGTGTCCGGTCATTTCATTGTAGGAAATTTTCGTATTAGCTCTACTACTAACTTTTATTAAATACGTTGTATATCGAGGGGCTGTAGCGACATTTTAGATATATCATCGGTATAGTATCGACGTATGAACATTGCTGTTGCTTCCATAATAAATCCATGTTTCCAGTATACCTATATTGTGTACGTCGTCGCCATCTCTACAGCACAAAGCTTTGGCACTAACCAGTCATCAGGTAGAGATGATGGCCGTTCGATGGCCAAGTGATTCTGCTGCTGAACGCCGATTTTGTTACTGTCGCCCTGGGAAACCATTTCACTTCATATCTTCAATTTATGGTTTCTTTGAATGCCGACATGTTTGTCGAACACTTGAGGCCCTCTTACTACTGCATCATTACTTGTAAATGACTGTTCACACTGATTCTGCTGCCCTTTAGGGCGAGAAAGACGCCATTACCAACACCTCACTGAGTTTGAACGAGGTTGTGTTATAAGGCTACGAAATGTCCAAATGTGTGTGAATTCCTAAGGGACCAAACTGCTGACTTCATCGGTCCCTACACTTACACACTACTTAAACTAATCGAAGCTAACTTATACTAAGAACAACACACACATCCATGCCCGAGGGAGGACTCGAACCTCTGGCGGGAGGGGCCGCGCAATCCGTGACATGACGCCCTTGACCACGCGGCCACTCCACGCACCTAAGGCTAAGCTGAATGTTGCTCTGCGATATTGCAGAAATACTTGGCAGGAATGTAATCACGGAACATGATTGTTGGCAGCGGAGTCGAACTGCATCTGCAGCAGGAATCTGAGCACCAGCTGACACCGCAGTTATGCAACAATCTCTTACAAATTATTACTTCAAGGACAGCTCTTAGCCAGAGGGCCTGTAGCGTGCATTACACTGACCCCAAACAAACGTCATTTGCTACTTCAGTGGCGTCAAAAGAGATCTCACTGGATCCCAGGAACGAGTTTCGTTTTTTTGCTTAGGTGCCAGTGATGTCCGTATGCTGGCTAGAGGGAGGCCAGTTAAGGGTTCGCTACCAACCTGTCCGTGTGCTAGACACACTGGACTTAAACCGTGTGTTGTGGACTGGGGTGCGACTTGGTATGACAGCGGCAGCACCCTCATGCTTATCCCGCGCACCCGTACATCGGTCTGGTGATTCGACCTGTTTTGCCTGCCATTCATGTTCCAGAGGGTGTTTTTTTAACAGGATAACGCTCGCCAAGAAACCGCTGATGTAGCTCAACATGCTCTACAGAGTATCAACATGTTGCCTTGCCCTGTTCCATAACCAGATCTGTCTCCAATCGAGCACATCTGGAACGTCATGGGACGACAACGTATGGGAACTCACCGGACATCAACTCGATCGTCATCCACAACCAGCATTAACCGTACCTGTATTGACCGACTAAGTGCTCCAGTCATGGAACTGCATCCCACGAACTGACATTCGGCACACGCACAGCACAATGCATGCACGTTTACATGTTTGTATTTAACATTCTGGAGGCTACACTGTCATTAATGTACCAGCATATCACATTTGACAGTTGCGGTGGCTTATCTCGCACTTACATTAACCCTGTGATCTTTCAATATTAATTGCTTAAATATGTTATCCAAACAAATGTACGATGACTATTCGGAAAGTGAGGAACGATCTGTCGCGAAATGGAAACCACTGTGAAAATCCCACGAGGCGTTTCACAGATGCTTTGGGGAGTGTCTCTAGTATGCCCGTCGATCGCAACAAGACGCTCTTTTCAGTTGTGACCGCACTGTGAGCGAGTAAAGGTGCCTAGAATAACAATGTCCCTCGCTAAGTAGGCGGACCCGCTGAGAGGCTTCGCCTTAGTGAATGCAGCCCACCTAACTGCCACGCATTTCCTTCTTCATGGCAATTCTTACAAGGGAACCTCCCCATCGCACCCCCCTCAGATTGGCACAGTGGATAGGCCTTGAAAAACTGAACACACATCAATCGAGAAAACAGGAAGAAGTTGTGTGGAACTATGAAAAAAATAAACAAAATATGCAAACTGAGTAGTCCATGTGCAAGATAAACAGCATCAAGGACATTATGAGATAAGGAGCGCCGTGGTCCCGTGGTTAGCGAGAGCGGCTGTGGAATGTGAGGTCTTCGGTTCAAGTTTTCCCTCGAGTGAAAATTTTAATTTTTTTTATTTTCGGTTAGTTATTATCTGTCCGTCCGTTATGTTTTCATCACTTTTATCGAGTGATTATCACATCCACAAGAAAACATAAATCGGGCAAGGTAGAAGAATCTTTTTACCCATTCGCCAAGTGTACAAGTTAGCTGGGTCGACAACATATTCCTGTCATGTGACGCACATGCCGTCACCAGTGTCGTATAGAATATATCAGACGTGTTTTCCTGTGGAGGAATCGGTTGACCTATGACCTTGCGATCAAATGTTTTCAGTTCCCATTGGAGAGGCACGTCCTTTCGTCTACTAATCGCACGGTTTTTCGGTGCGGTCGCAAAACACAGACACTAAACTTATTACAGTGAATAGAAACGTCAATGAACGAACGGACAGATCATAACTTTACGAAGATAAAAAAAGTAAACTTTTCACTAGAGGAAGGACTTGATCTAAGGACCTCTCGTTCCGCAGCCACTCACGCTAACCACAGGACCACGGCGCTCCTTGGCACATACTCTCCTTGATGTTGCCCATCTTGCGCATGGACTACTCACTTTGTATATTTTGCTTATTTTCTTCATCGTTCCACACAACTTCTTCCTGTTTTCTCGACTGATCTGTGTTCCGTTTTTCAAGGCCTATCCACTATGCCAACTTATAACTAAATCTGAGGGGGGTGCGATGGGGAGGTTCCCTTGTTAGGCGCGCTCTGCAGGGGCAGTGAAGACGATCCTGCGGCCTTTTCGATGGGAAGTGTTCGATAATCCGCAACACAGCCCTAATTGGCTCGTCCTGAGTATCATCTCTGTTAACATGAAGCGCTGGATACGAAGACAACAGTTGGGCGCAGGCTTCGCGCTATAGATCAGCGTAGTGAATTATCGAAAAGTGTCTACTGCTTCTCTTGTCAGTTGCAAAGACTTGAAGTGTAGAAAATCACACTGATTTTAAATTCAGATGTTAACATTTGGAATCATTCCATATTCCATACCCACGAAAATCCATGAAGCCATCTGAAGTAGCGCTCGGTATCACAGCATGAATCCGTGTACCGCTGTGCTATGTGAATAATTTGTTTCAGCTCTTTAAGTACATCATATTACATCAAGAGAAAGAAATAGTCCAATATCCAGTTCTGAAACATAGTATTGCATGTGATGGTATGCAGCCATCAAATAGGAGTGCGGCACTTAATGTCGACACAGACCTACTTTCCGATGTTGTGGCACTAAAATGCGGTAGCACAAGTTCAGCCTGATAAATCTACCGGTCCTTACCTGCGATGCAGTTGTCACACTGCACTCCCGTCTACGAATCTAACTGAACTTTACCTGACTACAGTAACAGTAGGAGAGGGTATCATATAAGAAAACGAAAGACGAAAATAATGCAGTAAAATCAACTATATTATTGAACCCATTTGTCATCCAATTAAATTTACCACATTTATGCTGAGTTGACTATAGCACCTATTAGAATTCATGGAACTTGCATCACTGAAACCAAATCAGACTGACAAAACAATTCCGCCCTGCGGAATTTATCTGCTCATGCACAACGTGACTATAAATTTGCTGTTCTATAATGTGGGACTAAAACACAAACCGTCAGGATAGGTTTAGATTCCGCCAGCAGTAAGACACACGATTTCTCCAGGACATAAACTAACCTAACGCCACCCCTCCCTCCCCCCCCCCCCCCGCCCCCCTGCCACCACCAGGTTTCACCCCATGACCATGACGTAGATCCTATATTAATACTGAGTCAACACACAACTGAAGAATTAGCCTCATCACAGTTAATGACAGCTGGTTGTGTCATGATGACGTAAGATGTGATGTAAGCTTTGTTCATTCAATTAAATCATCTCTGTCTAACTCTGTAGATATTGTCATCAGCTGAAATATAATTTGACATACGTATTAAAGGCACTGCCTGTTCGAACGACTGATTTCAGTCAAACATAATTAACATAAAATGAATAAAAAGCGTATAATTTGCCAAGGTGGACTGCCATGCGTGATAGGCCTGACTTCAGTCAATTTCCGTGTTCGCCTGTACATTGTGGCATGTCGATTACCCTTATAACTTTTCATTTTTCTGTGCTGTCAAACAAGCGACTTCATTAGGTACTTTTCTATTCACTTTGCAGTGTTCTACATCGACTCCTCCTGCGGAAACTCTTTAGGGACACACTTTAAAGTAATTCTCTCTTCATTTGTATTCTTATAAAATGCCATGTTTCTCTTTCTTCTGTCGTTCCTTCCTTGTACTCGTCCATGAACTGATCTCCGAGAGCCGCCAGTCCTCAGAAACTGTCTTCTACTTTTAGTTTGTGCCTGTTTCTGTCCCTGCATTGGCCATCCGAAAGCTTCAGTAAACATCTCCTACAGTTTGCCATGATGTCGTGACGTCGTGCAGTGTGCCGCAGCTCTGGTAATTTAACAATGGTAGCTTTTTGTCTTTGTGCAGTCCCATAAATCCTAATTTTTTTGTTTCGTTAAAATTAAAATATCTCATGATCAGGCTCTTGGATCATGATGCTGTTTGCACTAAACTTACTGTAATAAAATCCTACATAGCACTAGATATGAACCCTCCTGGTTGCCTCTCTCCTTCATTACTTAAGTTTATAATTTATTAAGTAGGAGTGTATTAGCATGTACAGTGGAATAACCTACCGCTGTGACGTCTCAAGTTGGTCAACAAACACACAAAAACATTAGACTCAATTATTTCCCAAAACCAAAGTTCATTTATTGACTTCGTTTGAATCTCTCCAAATACATCACTTTTATTCAGCACTATATCCATCTAGCTACCGGATCAGAGTCTGCGTACTCAGCATGTGTGCACTCAGTTAATAGCACCACTGTAGAAGAAAAATCAGAAATGACAGACATACATGACCACTGAAGAGACTTTTTTCAAGTATTCTGAATTTAAAACAAAACTTCATTGGGCGCTACGTACCACTAACTGGAACCAAGCATCAATAACAAGAAAGTTAAACACATTAAGTGAGGAACTTCATCTCATAGGGCTTACAATGGGCCTCCAACACCAGACGAGAGCTTTCAGTTCCACCCCAGAGATTTGCGAGCTTCGGACCTTTCTGCGAAATTCCTTTAACGTCAGTCCTATCTAGCAGTCAGGCCCAGGAACCACGTGTGGTCATTTCTATTGGTCTCCTGCTGTTCCCACTAACAGCACTTTCCGGCAATGTTCTGCTTCCTGCCAGAGCTTCCAGAGATTTTGCTACAGGTACTGCAAAGCACCCACCTGGGTGGGAGGTTGCAACCACAACCAGAGAATCTACAGGTAGACTGACCCATCACCTTCAGGCTGGCAGAAGCCCAGAAGCTTTTCCTAGCTTCACCAATAGCAAACAGGATAAGTGCACAACTACAGTTGGTATTGATATGTTGAAATTTCGAATAGCTACGGCTTAAAATATGTTTTTAAAACATTAGTAGTCCTTGTTATCGATAACAGGTAGTGGGTAAAGCAGTCACAAGTCTCAGATTCATCGGAAGAATCTTAAGGAAATGTAATTCATTCACGGAAGATGTGGCTTATAAGTCGCTGGTTCACCCGATTCTTGAGTGCTGTTCATCTATCTAGGATCCCTATCAGGTTGGACTGATAGAGGAGATAGAGAAGATCCAACGAAGGGCGTTGCGTTTCGTTACAGGATCGTTTAGCTGCCGAGAGAGCGTTGCGGAGAGGTTAAACAAACTCGACTGGCAGACGTTACAAGAGAGACGTTGTGCATCACGAGGAGATTTACTATTGAAATTTCGGGACAGCACTTCTCAGGAGGAGTCACACAACATATTACTTCCCCCCACATATATGTCGCGTACTCACCATGACGAGGAAATTCAAGAAATTAGAGCCAGTACAGAGGCTTACCGACAATCATTCTTCCCACGTACTATTCGCGAGTGGAACGGGTTGGAGGGATCAGATAGTAGTACCGAAAGTACCCTCCGCCAAACACCATTAGGTTGCTTGCGGAGTATGATGTAGATGTAGATGAACAGAATAAGTTTGTAAGAGTCCGTAAAAATATTTATAGTACTCTATCTTACGTAATCATGTAGCTGAATTTTATTTACGCAAAGCAACGAGTGGAAAGTATCATTTAGAAATAATTGCGACATAACACGTTTAGTACCTTCAGATGGCCGTCTAGGATTTGAAAGACATAATGCTGAAGCCAGTTGTCTTTCCTTTACATTTAATTTATGAAAAGTTTCACTGCTAGCAAAGCACCGTATGAGGTACTAAATGTGCTGTTAACTTCTCTTCAATATGTCCAGCTGTCCAAAGGCCCATTTAGAATATGTATATTCTCTATATTATAAATCCCTTCAATGAATGCTTTTCTTAACAAAAAATGATAAACTGCTTCTTATTGCATTTCTAAAGACTGCTGCTATTCATAAGCTATTGAGACCTATAAAGCGTTTTTTAACAAGATACCGTTTTCCATTAATAAACTGAAGTGTATTTTTGAAGTAATTTTACTATTTCATGTAACCCTGTACATTCATCTACTTTCTCACGTCACTGCCATCAATGTTCAGCGCTTTTTTCTTAATGAACTACCGACTTCTGTGTTTCATTGTCATAGAAACAGCCTGGCTGATTTGCTAAGCACTACTGAATGGTGGATTTCACAGTAGCTTGTGCCTTCAGTAAGAATTTCATTAATAACGTTTGTTAATGCTTCTCAATAATAATGATGAAATCGCAATATAAGTGGTCCTTTGATCTTTACATCAACTTTCTCTACTAGTCATTAGCAATGGCTGGTGGATGCCCACTTTGCACTTCGACATTTAAATCACTACGACCACCACTGGAATCTCTAATTTTCTTCATTTAATCCTCCACAGTGTTTCCTCAATGAAATTCAGCCACTTATTGATGAATGACAACTAATTTTACTTTTGGACACAGGGAACGAACCAGTGTACACCTATGTATATTCAGCAGGATTTATTACTGGCTTAGGTATAAAAAATAATCAGCAAGCAAAGCAAAACCTGTGGGCAGCTAATAGATGAAGGCAATGAGTACAAATACCTAGATTGCCGAACTCGCACCTATAGAGAGAACCTTTTAGAACGACAGTTACTTAAAAAACTTTCTTAGCCCAATACGTGACCTCCATCTTAGGCATTTGTACATCAGGCTGGAGATGCATTTGGAGAAGGGGGGAGGGCAGATAAAAACAAAGCTCTCGAGAGTGTGAGTATTATTCTCTTCTTTTTCTTCATCGATTCACAGTAAACCGCAGCTTATAAAACTTCTCATCCCTTGTAACCAGGTGCGCTTTCACTCTAATTGTTAAATCTGTGTAAATGTGAGTGCCAAAGACACTTGAACGGTCTCACAACACTAAATTAAAATTTTTTGAAACAACTAACTATTTTACGTTGGTTAACTTTGAACATTTTCTGGCGAAAAATTACGTATACCTGCGTGAAGTTTCTTAGGTATCTTATATTTTGCTTGTTTCTTCTATTAAGCCTCTGAAATAACTCCTATACCTTTTTTTTTGTGGTCAGCAAGCTACTAAAGAACTAATTTAATTTATTAATTCTGAAATTTACTGTTAATTTATAGCCAGTTTTTTAAATGTAATTTGTACATAAAATTGAATTTAGAAGCAAACTGTATTGTTTCTTTTGCTACGTTTATGGAGCCATATTTATAGATTTTGTAAATTACTCAATTGTACGTATTTGATTATGCACTTGCTTTCAGCAAAATCACGTCGCGTAATGGACAAACAAAGGCGACCAGTACACGAACTTTATATTCCACTCTGTTTAGATAAATACTTTGAATCTGTAAGCTTCCAGATTATGCAGATACGTTTTCTAGCATCTTAATTTTAACATAAATTGCTAATTAGAACATATGACGCAGGATTTAGGACCGTGACTTATCTGTTTATTAAATAAAGTTCGAGTTAAATTGAATAATGAACTGTAATGTTCAAACTATATCAAACTCTTGTGCTATTATGACTCTCGCTCTATTACAGTTCTACTTTTAGTAAACAACATATTCTGAAGCGCGAAAGAAGCTGTATAGTCATACTTATTCAGATACATAGATACGTAAACAGGCAACGCCTATATAAGACAACAAATGTCTGGAGCAGTTGTTAGATCGGTTACTGCAGGTACAATGGAAGGTTATCAAGATGTGTGAGTTTGAATTTGGTGCTATAGTCGGTGCACGAGCAATGGGGCACAGCATCTCCGGGGTAGCGACGAAGTGAGGATTTTCCCGTACGTTAATTTCACGAGTGTATCGTGAATATCAACAGTTCGGTAAAACATCAAATCGCCGACATCGCTGAGGTTGGAAAGAGATCCTCCAAGAACGGGACGAACGATGACTGAAGAGAATCGTTCAGCGTGGCAGAAGTGCAACCCTTCCGCGAATTGCCTCAGATTTCAATGCTGGGCCATCAACATATGTCAGCGTGCGAACCATTCAACGAAACATCATCGATGTGGGATTTCGGAGCCGAAGGCCCACTCGTGAAGCCTTGATGACGGCACGACACAAAGCTTTACGCCTCTCCTGGGCCCGTTAACAAATGGTTCAAATGGTTCGGAGCACTATGGGACTCAACTGCTGAGGTCATTAGTCCCCTATAACTTAGAACTAGTTAAACCTAACTAACCTAAGGACATCACAAACATCCATGCCCGAGGCAGGATTCGAACCTGCGACCGTAGCGGTCTTGCGGTTCCAGACTGCAGCGCCTTTAACCGCATGGCCACTTCGGCTGGCTGCCCGTTAACACTGACATTGTACTGTTAATGATTGGAAACATGTTGCCTGGTCGGACGAGTCTCGTTTCAAGTTGTATCGAGTGGATTGACGTGTACGATTATGGAGACAACCACATGAATCCATGGACCTGAGTGTCAGCAGGGGACTGTTCAAGCTGGAGGCGGTTCTGTAATGGTAATGGGGCGTGTACAGTGGGAGTGATATAGGACCTCTTATACGTCTAAGTACGTCTCTGACGGGAGACACATACGTATGCTTCCTGTCTGATCACCTGCGTCCATTCATGTCCATTGTGCATTCCGACTGACTTGGGCAGTGCCAATAGGACGATGCGACACCCCACACGTCCAGAATTTCTACTGAGTGGCTCCAGGAACTCTCTTCTGAGCTTAAACACTTCCGCTGGTCACCAAACTCTCCATTGAGTATATCTTGGATGAAATTTCCAGATAGATTAAAACCATGTGCCGGACCGAGAGACCGACACTCGTACTCGGGACCTTTGTCTTTCGCGGGCAAGTGCTCTACCAACTGAGCTACCCAAGGACGACTCAAACCCGCCCTCACAGCTTCAGTTCTGCCAGTACCTCGTCTCCTACCTTCCAAACTTCACAGAAGCTGTTCTGCGAACCAAACAGCTTCTGTGAAGTTTGGACGGTAGGAGACGATGTACTGGCAGAATTGAAGCTGTGAGGGAGGGTCGTGAGAAGTGCTTGGGTAGCTCAGTTGGTAGAGCACTTGCCCGCGAAAGTCAAAGATTCCAAGTTCGAGTCCCGGTCCGGCACACAGTTTTAATCTGTCTGGTAGTTTCATATCAGCGCACACTACGCTTCAGAGTGAAACTTATTCATATCTGGGATGCCTTGCAACGTGCTGTTCAGAAGAGATCTCCACCTCCTCGTACTCTTACCAATCTATGGGCAGGGTAACCCTGCAAGATTCATGGTGTCACTTCCCTCCAGCACTGCTTCAGGCATTAGTCGAGTCCAAGCCACGTCGTGCTGTGGCACTTCTGCGTGCTCGCGGGGGCCCTACACGATATTAGGCAGCTGTACCAGTTTCTTTGGCTCTTCCGTGTAATAGCCTCGAATTATCGCAGTCGCGTCATGGAAACTGTGGTGGTCCACGATATTACACACCTTATTCACAACTGCCACAAATAGTTTAAACTCCAATCAACATTTTACTTTCCAGAGCCATTCTTCACACAGTAGGCACCGCTCGCAAAACCTTACTGCTGCATAAACTCGGAAATCCTTATATCAGCGACGTCAGAATTTCAGTGACGACTTAACAGCGAGCATTTTATAAATTTTTCGACTCGCAATTCACTACAATATTAATTTTACATTAAGGTCCATTGGCTATTCATCTGCTCACTTCAGAGCCTCACTACCGTGTCCTTCTTACTAGAGGTGCGCAAGCCATTACTAAAAGTCATTTACAACTATAAAACCAACTGTTATAACTTATTCTCTTTCTCTAGTGTTACACATAAGTTATACAGACATCTGCATTTTAAAATACACACTTCATATTAACCGATTTACAACTGCACGAATAATGTTTTTAAAAATTTATTAAAATGTGTTCAGAATAGTTGTTCTGTTATGTATTCCCCATATTTTCAGTTATCATCTGAAGGATAACTGCAAGAAAATGTAACCTCACAAGAACTATTACTTCTGTGTATCAACTGTTTTATATATACTCAACAATATTTACAGGGTACATGTAATTTTACGAAGTTGTGGTCTGATGATTTTCATCTGAAAGTTTGTTTTTCATTATCAGGATAAATTATATTCATAATCAAGTTTTCAATTTTTCTCGGCCTTATTTTCTGTAAAGGATAGATCACCTCACCAGTTCATATTTGCACAAATAATTCAAAACTTACAACATGTTATATCAATATTTTTCCTAGGACAATATGTCTCTGCGCATCCCATATTCCCAATCTTTTATTTTGCTTTTTTCAAACATTTGGTTACCTAATTAGACCTTTTCTTGCAATTTTTAAACGTTACTCTTTATTTCGTACTCACTTGTGAAGTAATATTTCGCACAAAACAATTTTTAACCATATTTTACCTTTATGTTACTCGCTTGATTTTTAGTATGGTCCCTTGTCATTGCTGTAACGTCCATTAATGCATTTCCAGCTATAAAACCTCTTTCTCTCTAATCTTTTGCGTTACCATTTTACGTACAGCATTACCTGAAACTTTTAAGAAGCATTTTGATACTTGGAAAATATAAGAAATCTATGCATACACTGATTACTAAATCTGGAAATTTAAATATCTTATACCATTTCTACATTAACAAGACATGTCAATCACTTTATCATTCAGACTATACTTTTAAGTCTGGTTATTACCATTTACCAGTCTTGGTTCATATTTTTATAGATCTATAATATTCTGTACTGCTAATGATTACCCAGATGTAATATGCGTTGGGGTTGTGAATGTTGACTTTTTAAATTGACTTTTATGCACAGACTGGAAATTATTTATTTTATGGTTAATATTACTTCATTTCACATGGGTATTAATCCAAACTAAGCCACCAATATTAAATTTTGTGCCATTTATCTTTCCATCATAACTACATATTCTAGCTTCAGCTTGATTATCCGTTTATCTTTCAATAAATTTTTCATTTCATTAATTATAAACTCTTTGCATTCAGGATAGTCTATCAATTCTTTCACCAAATTATTATAATGCTTTGTCTGTTGCTTTACGCAAAAGATATAGTTCTCCAGTTTTCGATTGACAATAAACTTCAGTACATTTAGGTGTAATACTGAAACGTCCCGTTAGAAAAATTATTGAATTACTGTGCTGATAAACCTCTTACGTTATTTGCTTTTCAAACAGCTGAGCAAAACTGAACGTACTCAGACATTATTCTCTTTACTTATTATGATCAACACTAAACTGACACACAATATTTTTTTAGCGCAACGCAATCTGACTTTGAAAAATCCCTACAAAAGAATGGCCCTGACTAACAATAACCTGTAACTTTCACAAATCACTTACCTCACAAAAATCTTCGTTACTCGAACTACAGCAATACGGTGAGCGCCACTACTGCCAGCTAAATAAAAGATTCAAACTACTGAAGGCACTAACTACTGATAGGCATAGTTAGCAAATGAAAGATTTTGATAGAGAACAAACAATGTATTTACCTTAATAGTGTTCAAAAGTCATAATATATATTGCAGTTCGTGACATCCATTCTTACAAATTTACTGTCTCTGATGGACACACGTCCAGATCATCCGCCCTCAAAAATCCGCTATTTCTCTCTCCACATCCACCACTGCTGGCGGCTCCCCTCCAACTGCGCAACGTTACGCGCTGTTAACATCCAGCTGCCCAACACTACAATGGCAGACACCGATGCAAACTAGCCACAGACTGCACACAGCACAGCCAGTGATTTTCATACAGAGCGCTGCGTGGCGTTACCAATAAGAAAACCTAAATAGCCTACTTACAATACTACATATCACGTGTGGGTGTAATGGTTCTTCTTTCACGATACCATTTCGACATATGCGATTTTTCTCCCATTCCACCAATATCCCTGCCATCTCTCAACCTTTCGTAATTCCTTTACTTCCCATAAAAGATATATCTTATTATTCTCTCTGCTCTCCTTGAAACCCCTCCTGCTTTTAGTGCTTATTTCTTGTCCAGAGGTTTCTTCCTCATCCTATCCTTTACATCTTTCACAGTATTTTCTTTTCATCAAACGCTACCATCTTCTCGACCTTCAATTGCTGTCTCTTCAAGAGTTGCGGTAATCTCTGCAAACCCGTCTTGTTGTAAACATGTTTCCCCTAAATTTTCACGAGCACCTGTTTCGCTTTCATTAAGTCGGCTTCCTTATACGTATATGATAACATAAGATCTTCTGTTAATCTGTATATTCCTTTCTCAAATTCAATCTGTTCTTTCATATAATCATCAGAATCATAAAATTTGTGCTCATATACCACTGATCTAGTGATTACATGCAGCTGTGTTACATCAACTTCTATATATGTACTTTGGGGCAAAGTGGTTTCTGTCTTATGAAATACCACTTCTTCTTTGCTTTCATTATCTTCTGAATCATTTGTGCTGCTGCATGTTTGTTTATTTCTGTCTCGTGGAGCGAATAAACATCGAAATCAGTATTACTTTGCGCTAACCTCATATTTGGATTGTGTTCTTCTCCTCCGAAAATTACCGTTTTATCTAGATCGAATCTCCGGACATATTACGAGAATGGAATGTACATCTACATCTGCTTCTACATCTACATACATACTCTGCAAGTCAGCATACGGTGTGTGCGATGGAAAAACAAGTATCTATACGGCTCCTTATGAGCCCTAATTACTGTTATTTATGTACGTTGGCAACACGAGGATTGTTCTTCAGTCAACTTCAAAAGTCGATTCTCCATATTTTCTCAATAGCATTCCTCACAAAGAACGTCACCTTCCCTCCAGGGATCCCAGCTGATTTTGCGAAGCATCTATCTGATATTTGCATGTTGATCGGACCTACTAGTAACAAATCTAGCAAGCCGGCCTCTGGATTGCTTCGATATCTTCCTTTGATGCGACCTCGTGGGGTTCCCAAACACTCCATCAGTAGTCAAGAATGGGTTGCAGCAGGTTCATAAAATAGGTCTCCTTTACAGGTGCACCGCTCTTTACTAAAACTCTTCCAATAAACTAAAGTCGACCATTCACCTTCCCCAGTACAATTCTTACACGCTCGTTACATTTCATTTTGCAAAGTTACGCCCTGATATTTAATCGATATGAATGCATCAAGTAGCACATTGGTAATGCTGCATTCGAGCATTACCGGACAGTTTGTCGTACTCATCTACATTAACTGATATTTTTCTACCTATCATCTTATATCCTCCTACACCCACTCAAAGATGACACCTTCCTGTGCACGATGCTCACCCTGTTACTCAGATGATCTATGCGTGCATAGAATAATTACAATCCTACCACTCTTCCCTGGGGAACCCCTTACGTCAGCGTTCTCTCTGATGAACACTCGTCAGCAAAGTCAACAACTGGGTCTCTTTACTTAAGAAGTCTTTAAGCCAGTCACATATGTGAGAATGTATTGCGTATGCTCATACCTTCGTTAACAGCCTTCAATCAGAATCTCCACTCTCGTGGCTACATTTTTAATCTTGACTGACTCGTGATTTAAACCCTTGGAGATTGGAGCCATTTACAATTGTAAAAACAAGTTTCCTACCCGATTTTCTTTTGAAAGTATTTCATGTATAAAATTACTGATTTCATAAGATGTTCAGGAATCTACATTAAAAAAACACACTTATAGATAGTAATTGATCTACAGTTGCATCGAAGAATAAACTTTTTACTCGATGTGTTCATTTTAGTTGTTCTGTTATAACTGTTAGAAATTATATTTTCGCTCGTTGTCATACAGATGACGATGTTGCCACCAGTCACTGGGGGATTCACTGCCTGCCACAGACGGTATTCACGAAGAACTGCAACGTGTGTGCCTGCAACAAGAGTGGCACCGACGTCATATGCACGAATAAAAAGTGCCCTTCTCCTTTTCCTTGAGGTGGGTTTCCTGACTCCATATTTGTACACATTCCCAAAGCTCCTGACGGACTGTTCCTTCCGATCCACGTTACGTTTATTCAAGTGAAAACAACACTAAAAGAAAGAAAATGTGTAATTGTTAAGCACACTGGACATGAAGAACCATCGCATGATTTTAGGTGAGAAATCTATAGTAAGTAAGACACAACAACTGGAGCATTTTCTACGATTAGTATTTCCCAACGTATTCAATTAGCTGAGCACCCACTGCAACGTCTGCCGAAATTAAACAGCCCACAGTTTTTCACCTGCAGGGATTTTCCAAGGACTCCCCACTTTACTCAGTTTCATAACACTTAAACTGTGCATGTCTTCCTGTTACTGGTAATCAAGCTAGAATGTACAATCGTTCTTCGTCAGTTTTGACTTCTGCTACTACTGTGTGATACAAGAAAGGTGAGTTTTGTGTACTGAGTTCCATAGTTAGGCTTAACTCAGGCGGTATCTCGCTCTGGGCTTTCTACAACCCTGACAATTACTGTTGAGCCTACAAAAGATTAGCATTCTGTTGCACATGCAATGCGTGATTTATGGCTTCTTGCAAGTTTGACAGTATTCCTCGTGCGTCCCATAAGCTGTCATCTTATTTTTGTAATAAACCTTGTCATTTTAGTTCTCGTGGCCATTATCTCTACCTGTGCTTGCAGCAATCCCAAATTCCGACTCATCACTTCCAGTGTCCTGGTCCAGGCGAAAAACTACAATACTGTTGAGACTCGCATTTCTTCCATTCTTCGCCACAATATATTGCAGTCTGAGGACAGGGACTATTCTCAGCCCTCTTCCCTCCTCAGAATGTTTCTGGCACAGCAAGCCCGTTCACATGCAGCAAAGAGAAAACTTAGGCAGTACAGTCCCACACATACACAAATGTGTAGACAAAATAAATCCTTGAGAACTTCCCCAGCGCCAAAATTATCTATATTTATAGAAGCCGCTCTCTTGCATTCCTCCCTTGTATTTGTACATTTCTCTTAATAAAACAACTTGCTGGATCAGTACGTTCTTCCTTCCCTGAGGCTCCACAACACATAATATATCCATAGGGAGATCTGGCTGCACATTAACCCAAAGTGACTCCTCAGGTCAACCTGAGATGTAGTCATGTGAATGAAGCCTTAGTGCAATTATACGCCGTTCAACTGGTTTGTCCAATACGCTAGACGCTGCTCATGGTAGTTCAGCAATGACAACAGCTTCCTACAGCTGGAATGTCATTCCACTAGGTTTTTTGTACATCAAGATGCTAGGACTGTCACTTCATTATCCCCAAACTCTATTGTGTGGAAGGTTCCTTTGCTTTCAACCTACTAATTCTCTATGGGCAATCGAAACATGCACCCCTGTGCCAAACAAATAGTTGTACTATTTACCACTCACAACTCTCGTTATTGGTCAGTCCACCACTACATACATATTCGTTGCATATAATCTAAATCCTCCATTACACACAACATACGATGAAAGGTAAGTCTGTAGTTTTAATTTCTCGTCAACAACGAATTAGAAATTCTGGATTTCCTTTAGCAGCTTCTTCTATCTTCCCTCCTTCATTAACAAATCACTGGAAAAAATTGGAGACAAATGTCATTGTTTAAGGCAGCAAATTGTTAAGTTGCAGACAGTCAGTCCAGGCAAGTGCATTCTTGAGTCAGTCCAGCCTTCTGTTCTCTGATGCTGTATTGCAAGTAAGTCTTGATGGTAACATTTTGAAATAAAAAAATAATGCTTAGAAATGTTGTTTATCTATTTATAAAGTTTACTTAACTTAATTGTCATACAATCGTAAATGTTTTTATTGACCAACATTGATTATTAAATAAAGTTTTGTTTTTCATTATCTTGAAAAGAATGGAAGTTGATGAGCAGTTGTTGAAATTGTTGGACGAAGAGTTAGCTAATGATGATCATAGCAGTCTAGAGTCAATCTTCGATAGCGATCGCAATTCTGAAAGTGATAAGTCTTTGGACGAAAATGATACTGTCGATAAATTTGACTTGTGTGTTGAGAAAGGCGGTATGTGGTGGAACCATGGACCTCTAATTAAAAACACGAAGGTAAGAAGACCTCAACATAATGAAGTCAAGCATTTACTGGGAGTCACAGGCGAAGCAAAAAACGCCAAGTGTCCAATTGATTGTTTATAGCTTTTCTTCACAAATGAAATATTCGAAGAAATTGTTTGTTGTACTAATAGTTACTTATCCATCATTGCTTCTAAATATTGCATAGAAAGGGGTGCTGCAAACACTAGCATTACAAAAGGAACTAAGGCCGAGAAAAGCCCTTTACGTTCTTCAGAATGTGTCGGTTTTGCTCACCATTATCTTCTGTTCCTCGGCAAAAGTGGAGCACTTGTCACTAGAGGGAGCAGTTACTGAGCAGTACTACTTGGAGGCTTAACACCAGTAGCATCAAGCAATAGAAAGGAAAAGTTCAACTTTCAAACAGAACGATCCACACACTATAATATTGCACCTGCTTACCAATTATTGAATGGTCATGTAGGTGCACAGAAAATAAACCACTTATAACTTCGATCTCTGTATAAAGCACTCATAATTCTTCTTACCCTCCAACTTATTCGTATTCACGAATCCCACATGTGTTATGAAACACAGAATACCTGGAGATGTAAATGCCTTCCAAAAAAAAATTATTACCAAAGAGTCTGCCCTCCTAAGTTATCCAAAGGTGAGGATCGATTCGTATACATTTATTTTGTAAATACAAACTAAACATCATCGTTGTAGTACAAGCCAATGTAAGTACAGGTGACATTTTCAGACAACAAGGGATCACCACTTTAATGCCGCGGGGGATTAGCCGAGCAGTCTAGGGCACTGCAGTCATGGACTGTGCGGCTGGTCCCGGTGGAGGTTCGAGGCCTCCCTCGGGCATGGGTGTGTGTGTTTGTCCTTAGGATAATGTAGGTTAAGTAGTGTTTGGCTATTTTCCTAAATAACTGTAAGACGAATTAGAAGAGTAGACATAAAAACAACGAAAATATCCAGAAGATTCTGAGTACTTATGGCCGAAGTACCTTGGTCCTCTTTGCATCCAACTTTCGAAGAAAGAGAAACTTATATATTTTTCCTATGTTATTTCCACTGTCGATACATAAAAACTGCCTCATGCTGGTTGTTTCTAATTTCAGCTTGAGTGCTGGTTACCTGCGCAGCATTAGCACCTGAGCTTGCAGTAACATCGTCCCATGCCAACAGTAGTATTGCACATCTTAATTAATAACGACATCGACTTGTTCAAAAGTTTACACTGTGTAAATCTTTAATAAAAATAAACTGGTAACACAGAAGTTACCCAAATTGTAATTGTATGCCTGAACCCTTCTCTCCCGCTTCCATCAAGCTCCCCATGTTGTTAGATCATATGAACCATGAGTACCGGACCTCGTCTGTGAGGCCATCAACGTAGTGTATGCGTTAAACAATTGTATGCTTCCTGCTGCATCATGAGTATTGCATCGACCCTCACATTATTGGCCCTTTTCAAATGTGGTAGCTGTGTGCTGGTTCCTTGGCCGACCTTCTGGCAATGACTTGCTCCAGCTGCTTCCAGAGTAATCTCTGCAGCAATTTTCACGCACACCTGGGTTACTCCCCACGTAAACACATGCATGCCTACCAAGAGGTTTCGTAGAAAGTAATTCCACTTATACTCTGATATTTAAGTAAAATATTTCCAGGTCATCACGTCTCACCATCCCGAAATATACATTAACCTGCACTACACATGGTGCTGTAAATAAAGTAAGACTTTTACTTGGATTGGTTCCACTGACCTGAAAGAAAAAAAGAACTACATTTTATACATTGCTGTATGCATTTTGTGACTACTTTCTAACCCATTTCTCTAGAATGTCTGCCATATATCAACATTTCATCGTCCTCTCTCTCCTGTTTGCAGATACAATCTAGGTGTCTCTGGTGAAGTGACTACAATTTTACTTACACAAGAAAACCGCAACATACACTTCTTCTAGGTTCATCTAATAATTGTTATCCATATATTAGCAACAATTATATTTGCAACAACACAAAAATACAATAATCCTTATAATTGCAACTATATGTGTAGGAATATAACACGTTTGGGTCCTTTTCTCAAGTTCCATTTCGAGCTGTTTCGTATCATTGAAGTTTTCACTTTCCTCTAGTCTCTTACCAGGCATTCTGCAATCATCTCATTCGGCGTTACTAGTTTCAGGTGTAGATTTAACCGCATCTCTGACGTATTAAGATGTGTTTCTGGGTCCTCACAACAACATACGTTCAAATCCGAGTGTGGTGCTATATCCCTCCAGGTTAATCTGGATCACTGCACCTGATTGAATATATATGTGTGTGATCTGCGCATTTTACCAATCTTCCAGAATACAGTTATTATCTCCATAACATTTAGTTTAATATCTTGAGATAAATACGCATTACACAATGCTGTCATATCTTCCTGTCTTCCCATCTAGGAACTACATACAACCTTTCATTTTCATTTACGTGTGTTCCTAAACTCCTATGAATTCATATCTTTGCCACAATACCAGTTTTATATCAGAACTTACATTTAGTCTTCTTGGTTATACATCGATATTGACACAAAATTTTACTTACATACATTCTTTCTTTTGACCATCTCCTTACATTCTAAATGGTGAGTTGATAACTTTCAGTATAAATTCTTTGACCTATCAAGCAAAAGCTAATTTGTCTCTGGTGGTTTATGTTTATACTGTTCCTTTCCAGTCTTTGCCTTGAAATTGTGTACAGATCGAACTCGTTCCTCTCAACAATTGGTGAATAAAATGCATAGCCTAACACATCATCGGTTGCAGCCAAATGTAGATTCGTGATTTTCTACATCTACATCTATGTCCACACGGTTACTCTGTAATTCACACTTAAGTGCATCTTCAAAGTGTTCTGCCAACAAAGCGCAGTCTTTGTTTTGCTTCCCCATAATATTACCTATGTTCTCTTTCCAATGTAGGTTGCTCGTAATTTTCAGGTAATATACATCTATATTCGTCCATTAGAGGTATTTGAAACCCTACATCTTTAATTCAGCTTAGATTAGTCTTAAGTGTTGAACAGTCTGTACTGGATTCAATATATGTCATACATATATGCCTTGTTATGCACGAACTATGGTCCTAATTAGTTATTCATTTCTATACTTAATTCTCTAAATAGGGTTTGTAACTGCGTTGTGTTGTAATTCATTGATCGTTATGGGAGCTGCAACTCCCTTATTATCCAAATAAATGTTCTCAAGGGGTATTGACGAATTGTTCAGTTTAGTCATTCCATTCTTGAGCAATTGGTCGCTTGTGGCGAATAAATCTTCCATACTATTAGAACCAGACAATGTGGCCCTGACTAGATTCACTTACTCTTCGTATAATTCCAGCAGCTGTTCTGGCGTCTTATAATACGCAGAATTGATTCCGACCAAGGCTTCATACAATATTTTTCTAATTTATCCTACAAAGTTAAGAACCCCTCTTTTTTGGCTGTCTCTGTATCTTGTTACTTAGCGTATTAAATACTTCTTTTTTTGTAATCTCTCTACACTAAAGTAATTTCTATTACATCTTTAATCAACATATCGCACTATGTTTTATTAGTATTTAGATGCTCTAGTTTGTCCTAACACAGCTGAACTGCCTTCAAATCTACTGTCGTTACACTTTTCAACTTTTAATACTTTGTTCTGAGACTCACATGTGCTACCAGCTTCCAGGTTGTATGGCAATTTCGAGCTCTTCTTTATGCGGTAACATAGTCCTAGTGATGCCTTTATTATACATTGCTCGACGTTATTGTACACTGTTCTATGTACTCGAATGTTGATGGCACACCACCCGCAGGTAACAACCGAGAGCTAAGTCATCATGGATCGGTTGGTATTGTGTAAGCGATATTCTTCCCTTAGAATCACAAGCTGCGACATCGTCGCGAAAAACCAGTGACCCGCATATGTAATAAGTTTCCTTTAATTTACGTCTATGGACACAAACATTTTGTTAACAGATTACCGGTTTCGGTCTTTAATGACCGTTATCAGATCTGTTTCATAAAAACAAAGTCCTAATGTACTGCAGCCATAGTGGCATCGTCAACTATTAAATGCTGGTGCTAATTCCACATTTCGTAACTGTAGCCTATCTTATCTAGGGGTAGTTTGTCTTATCTATGTCCTTTTGTAATACTCCTAGTAGATCTACTGTACTCCCAAGTATCCACTCGAAAGGTTTATATTCAATGCTGCTTTGTAGTGTAGTATTGAAAACAAACACGCAGTACTGATCCAATAGATCCTAACTGCTACAGTCTTCCTGTGTGGAATGTCTCTTATCATCTACTAACGTGCTGCAAATTCTTCCCAACGCTCCATTTGTCAGGGGAATGAAAGCTGTGGTCTGTATCTTCTTTCTCCTTCATAATTCACACACCAGCAGTATCCTGAAGTGTCAAAATATATCAATTTCCTTTCAACGTTAAATGTAGCGTACGTGTTGCCGGCCGGAGTGGCCGTGCGGTTCTAGCCGCTACAGTCTGGAGCCGAGCGACCACTACGGTCGCAGGTTCGAATACTGCCTCGGGCATGGATGTGTGTGATGTCTAGGCGACTGATGACCTCAGACGTTAAGTTGCATAGTACTCAGAGCCATTTGAACCATTTTTTGTAATGGACGTGTTATGCTCAGATTATATTTATCAAAATAGTTTTCTTGTGTCTATAATAACTAATTGTATCCTTCTCTTAGTTTATGTATTCTGTCATTACTTATTACATGTTCTAATATATATCTCTAAATCCCTTTACTAGTTTAATTTTGGCTGTTTGAACGCAAATTGATGTCCCCTTCAACATTCATATTCTTCGTCTGCTTCTTGTGACATCGCAATAAACCCACAATTTTAATGACATATTAAAAAATTTGCGGTAACATCCTATTAAACCTAGGCACCACTTTAATTCCTTACTAGTTAATACCACTAGGAAGTTTTTTACTTCTTCTACACTCCACTCATATGGCCACACCCATTATTTTATGGCCCCAAAATGAAGATCTTGGTTGTAAACAACAGTAAGCGATATTTGGTTGTTTCGAGAAATCATAAAGGACTTTGTTTGACTCATATGTATCCACATCACCATCAGATTTATATAGCTCATTTAATGGAAATAGTATTCGTGGTACGACCACTGGACACGTTATGACTATAGGCAGCCATGTTTGTGGGGCTTACCACTGACAATGCTTCAGTGCAGGGAGAGGTTGTACCGACTGGAGATGATGGGTGTGGATCGAGGACTTGGCATGAAAAGCCAGGGGACTCAAGAGAAAGGCAGTTGGAAATACAGTACAACAACTGTTTTGTTCGAGTACCTGCACTGCGTAGCACACTGGGCCATAGGCTGCGGAGTTCTGCTGGGCTGGCTGCTTGGACGCCCCACAATGATGACAGGGAAACCTCCAAGTCAAAAACACTACAGTGATATTAACAGCTACGCACAGTCCAGCAAGTTTACCCAAAATCCGAGGAGCAGAGCTTCGAGCTGTGACAGACCTAACCTGAAACATTATAATCGGTGGGGAGCTGAATTCAAAGGGCTTCACATGGAACTGTAGAGACAGAAACAGAAATTGGCGAATCATATACGACATATTGCAAGTTACGAGAGACTTACCGTTGTGACTCCCGACACTCCTACGCACTTTCCACGAAATCACCGACATCGACCCCATATCCTCGGCATTTTCCTGCTCTAAGAACATTCGTGAAACATCGACATATTCGTCACAGACGCTCTCGATTCCGACCACAATGACGTCCTTCTCGTGCTTAGAGGAAATGCCCATCACCCTGATGATTGGCAAGCAATATTATCATCTGACCAAAGTGGATCCCATTCTTCAACCTGTTCGTGACAAACAATGTACCAGATATTCCTAACCTAACCACCAAGGCATCGATAAACGAAGCAATCCAATCGCTAAGGGACACCATCATATAAAGCAGCAACGAAGCAGCAACAACACCAATTCATCATACCATATCCTCGATTTCAGAATAATTGCAGAACCTCCTAGCAGAAAAGGAGCACTGCAGACGTCAATGGCAAGTATACAGCAACCCTGTCGCCCACCGATGTGCTGTACAAGTGGGCAGATAAATGAGATTGGAACCCCAGGAACACAGGTAAAAACGCTGTGAGGTGACCATGCAGGACACCGAAAGCGTAGTATATTTATGAAAGTTCTGGAACAAAGAGAAATTCTTTTATAAAATCTGATATTTAAAACCAAGATTTTAGTTTTACTGCATTCCACATTCAAAAATTTATCTATGATGACATTTAACTAAAAATAAAAAAATCAAAGAAACTAAAATTTATACAGATTCAATAACATGAATGATTTAGCCTCATTTTGTTTTATACCTCGTTAAACAATTATAATCCAACAGTGTTCTTTAATTTACCATTGGCTTCTGAAAAGATTTTAGTAAACGATCAGGAAGAGTAATTTTATATCTATCATGTAAGAGTAATAAAACCCTTTTACGTTATTTAGTTATTAAAATTTTAACTTTTCAAATATTGTAAGATTTACTTACTTTATGTTCTGACAATTTAGTGAAGACTTCTGCACACCTAGTACTATAATTGTTAAGTTCTCTTACACGGTTTTCTGTTCTACCATTAATGTCAATTTTGTTTTGCTTTCATTTATGTAGAGAAATATTTAGGTTTTTATAAATTAAAATGTTTATCAACCGCTTTAATTTTTGAAAACTTAATTTTTTCTGTTTTTATCTTCCCTATCTTTCTGAAAATATTTCAGATGGAAATGTAAAAACAAAGATAACATTTTTATAGCTTTTTTAAATTTTTATTCATTTATGTAATTGAAAATTTTGAGTTATTATTCAGTTTTGTGTATCAGAAGTACAAATTCTTTTTACCATACATAATTATATATGAAATTTTATCATTAGGTATATTTTTAGTAAAAATGCACATTATTTCTTTGTTGTTTTTTGAGTAGTTAAAATATTCATTCTTCTAGTCATATTTATGACATAGAAAGGATAATTTTGAATAAAATTGAATGGTTTTACATTTACATCGTTATTTAATTGCGTTAGTCTTTTAAATTCTCTAAAAGCTTTGTAAGCATTTAAAATGTTATTTGGAGGATTAAGATTCTGTAATTCTTGAGAAAAAACTTACTTTCTTCCATTTTTTACGTTAATATTATGTAATTTAACATCATCAAATGAAGAAGAATCACTTAACTGATTATTTTTAGATTACTTTGAAAAACAAAGAAAATAAAGCAAGGCCTATCAAATTCAGCAGAATTATAGTAATTGGTAATACCTAGTTCGAAATCTCTTTTTCCTTTTAATCCAGCAAATTCAATTGTTTGTAGCCCAAAGAAAGAAACTGGAATTTTTGAATTTTTCAGTCTTTCTTGTTGTAGTTCATGGAATATTCTGGTTCATATTTAACAACAAGAACACGAATTTTCATTCTTTTTACAACAATTTTACCTTGCTTTCCAAGTGTACCATTATCGTGATTAGTGGTCCATCGAAGAACAGAATCTTCTCGATCTTTTCTGAAGTCAAAGTGAAACTTACTGTTAAATCTCCATTCCAAATAATTTCTTTAAAATTCTGAAAAATTCACCAAATAATGCGAATGGATAAAGTACTTCACTTTGTTCCTACTTTTTTCATTGTTAAGAATATGTCCTTCCATAGATAATTCATTTGATAGAGATGTTCATCAAATAAGAGCTGATGAAGAAATAAATGGATGATCTATTCAACATAAAATATGTCTTCCTTTTTAACTTTAACAATATCAAACAGTTTTAACCTATGTTTATCAATTAGTTTAATATCTAATTTACCATTGTATGCTGAAAAATCTGTTTGATCCATGTGAATAACGTCAAATATCATATGAAATTGAGCAATTATCCACCTTTTCTGTTCCCACCTAGCCAGTTTCATTGTGGAGGGACTTCTCTCCAAATTTTACATGATTACAAACCTATTTTTCTTATGCGAGAACCAGCATTACAATTAAAGCTCTATGTTTTACATTCTATTACAGCACAGTACATATGACATTAGATTCATATATTAATTACAATTACATAAATGAATATCAATAATATTTACATCAATATTACATAAAAGAGTATGGTTACACAGAAGCCATATTAAGTAAAAACAGACGAATAAATTAGATAAGACCATTATAGTTAGTATTGGTAATACGGTTATAGGCTGCCATCTCAGCTGCTAAAGTATTCAGCATTGCTTCTTCCACAGACAGGTCAGTTATTCGTAATTCCTATGGCGCCATTCTGTTGTTCTGCGTCACAGTCCAGCTCCAGTTGTAATTTAAAACAGACACTTTGTTCTGAAAATGCTTTTTACAAACCACTGTACATTTCATTAAGCCACATTCTTGTTGTCTGTACGAGTGTACACTCCTCTAACAATCACCTGAATGTTTCATAATTTCCTATATAAAGTGCCTTAGTAAAGTGTACCTCTCACTGTAGGTACATAATGTAAAGTGAAACTCACTTCTTTATATTACGTTCTAAACACTTGCTTGTTCGTTAACGTTATATCATGTAGCTCTTCAGACTTTCCCGGCGATCTAATGACATCTTGGGTTGTCGGGTGTTCCGGAAGAACACCCGACAACGTTATATCACTTTTTGTATTGCTTCCCACTCTTCTATACAAATAAGGGGTAAACACCATTATTACCACTGTCCATTAAAAGTCACTTCTACACACTATTCTAGTACTCGCGAGTACGAAAACAGACACTATATTAAGTCTGGTACTGTTTTTCGAATGGAGTACCAGACGTAAGTATTCAAGGGGAGCCAACTTGTAGACTAATGGTGGCTCACGATAGCTGCACCATTGGTCCCTTAGCTGAAAATGTTCGTGACAGAATTGAACTTCCTAGTAAATAAAAACAAAAGTAAAGTAGTTCTTTTCAAATGATCACAATAAATCCCTACACATATTCATTTACGGAAGTTCGTTCCTATGGCTAACGGCCAGGACTCATTATAGATCAAAAGTGTTCATGCTGGTCTCCTTGTAGACGCATTTGACAGATAATCTTAAACTGTATTCGGCCAAAAGGATGAAAATCATTAATTAATTAGCTCACAGTGTAATTTTTCCTGTAGGATATCAACAAATTGCCTGAAAGGCTCACAGAATGATGATAACAGTTCGTTAAGGCATTGTGCCATGTTTAAGAATGTTATTGTTCGGTCTATCACTGGTTCTAATAGTCACTGCTCGTATCCTCAAATAACCCCAAGGGAAGTTTTCACAAGAATATTACAGTACAGAATGTAGAGAATACTGAAATCTTGGAGCAAGTTACATATTGAACAAGACTTAACCGCAAGAAAAACTAGAAGCATAATCACGGAACTGCAAGCGTTTCGTTCTTACACAGATGCATGCTAGAATATTATGTGATCTCGGTTATTTTATTATTATTATTTGAAATTTGCTTAGATCAAATAAATTATTCCTTTTTAAACAGATATAATACTTACTGTGAGACTTTGCTTATCAAATTGCCAATATGAGCAGTAGCTGTTAATATATACAAAACCAAGTAATGTTTACACAATTAAAATTACTTCTTTTTAGGTATGGCAACCATATTAATTATTAAAATTTCGATATTAAAAATTATGAAGTTCTTAATTATGGCAATTAAATAGTTGTTATTAGGGTCGTTGTGTTCAGGAAATTTAGTCCATGAATAGTATGTTAAGATGTTCCAGAAATCTGTATTGATATGGTCATAATAAGAGCTGAAAGTGTGGACTGGTTGAAGTCTTTGATTAATTGTATTTTCTGAATTAATTAGGTCTGAACTAAAATAAACATGTCTTGACATTACGATAATTTGCAAGAACTGGTCTACAGTTTAGAGATAATCTACTTTCTGAATCTATTTATTAGCTCACTAGATTTTCTTGAATGCCTTCTAGACTGGAAACTTCGAAATACCATAATTTTTGAAATGCATCTTTCCCAACAAAATTAATTAATTAATTAAATATGTTTAGAACAGTTGATTAAATAAAGTGAAAAAATAGGTTGCACAGAGAAATTAATTTATAATAGTTTTTAAATTCATGCAATGTGTGCTCAGATAAATTATTCTATCATAAAATTTTTTTGAAAGAATAACAGCAAGAAAAGAATAAAAAACAAGCTATTCTAATGAGGAGTATAAAAGACAAATTTTGAAGGTTGGGTCCAAACCTGTTTCGTCACAACCTGCTGTCAGCACTGTTGCAGTACACCGTTTTGGCTCGCAGTAATATGTCCATATTTTATCAGTATGCTGCGCAGTGTTTACATGCACACATCCTTTCGAAGACGTCACAAGCTAGAATCTGAATTTCGAAGTACAGCTGCTGTCTCTCGGATTAACGTATTACTTTCAGATAATAGTAGTAAAGGGAATCACTTAAAATTTGAATAGGTCCGTTTGCCACTGAATGTGGCTTGACATTGTTTACATGTTAGGTCTTCAAAGAATACCTACTTCCACAAAAATTCACACTTTTGTGACTCCTTATTTAGTCACTCTGTCCTTAGCCTGTGAAAACTATTTCGCAAATTCTCGTTATGCTCTCTCAGAGGAAGTTTATAACGAACAACATCGTTGAGATATACTAAACATTTAGTACCCTGGAACCATGTTAATATGACATTCATCATTTTGTAAATTTACTTAGTGCGTTTTCTAATCCCATTGGCATCGCACTATTTTCATGGTTCTGATTGTTGACGGTTTTTTCCCTGTCGTCCAGGTCTTTAATATCTGATTAAGTCCGGTATGGTGAAATACTTAGCTTGTTCAAACTGTTCCAGAATTTCTGCAGTGTTCTGTATTGGGAACATTCCTCCTACTAGGGTCTCGTTTCCACTACTTTAATCTGTAAGTTACCTGTATTTCATTTGAGCACTGCCATCTATCTTCTCAGGAGTTAACGATACCGAAACATTCCATGGACTTTCGTTTAAGACGATTAGCTCATTGGCTAGAATTTGTGGTATACGTTCCTGTAATACCTTCTTCTGTGATTCTGGGACGCTATAGGGTCTGATGCTTACTACTTTGTCTTCATATTTCGGTAGTGTAGGAAGTGAATGCTTCACAGATTTGATAAATAACCATCTGTCACCCTTTGAATGGAATACATTGCAGTATGTAATGCACAGTTTCTGTAATTCGGGCTTTTCTTCTGCATTTAGGTGTCCTGTTTGAAAAACATCTCTAACCGGTATGTCTTATATTCTTATTTTTGTACCAGTGTTTGTCTTGTCGTCCTAACGACAGTGCTTACTGAACTTTAATAGTTTGTAAAACGTTGTTAATACTGTCTCCGCGTGTATTTCATGCTGGAGTTTCTGGAATGTTAATCCGCTCCAGTACTTTCTGCTTCAGCACTATCATTTCTTCACTGTCCGGAATAATCCCAGTTACCCTTATTCGAATTCAGGTGACCTCCTCTTACTTTGCTCTTATCGTTCTGCCTCGGCCGCGAAGTTTGTTTTTCCTCCTGTGGTCCATTCACCTGACAACTGCCTTGGTCAGTTGCTTCACCAACAGCGAGCACGTTTCGCACGCTTCTATATTCCGGATGCCCTCTTCATGCATCGATCCGTACAATAAACTTTTGTGGACACGTTTGTCCTCACACTATCTCACCATCAGGTAATGTCAACAGTGGGTTGCTCTCCACCCTCCCCCCTCCAAAAAAATTCATTTCTTACCATCTGTTCCTACAGTCAATGACCATCCCTGTCTTGTGAAGAAATCCCTTCCCACTAAACTATTGCAAGGGACGTCTGTTCCCTTCATCAATACATGGAATTTTTGCCCTCCTGACACGTTTCCAGGTATCCTTACCAGCAGCATCACCATCCGAAGCATAAGCAGTGTACCTTGTGTTACCTCTTTCAGACTTCGTACCTCAAGACTGATAAACGGTATATATTTCACCACAGCTTATTCATTAATTAAAATAATATGCGCTCCCATATATGTTCAGTTTAAGTCTTTACCGAAGTCTTTCCAGTCGGCCATTATTACATTGTCCTCTGATTTACAGTCTGCTACCCAAATATTGGGCTATTTGAAGGTGGCAACGTGTGATTGTTGGGTGTAACGTGTGCTAAATTTCCCATCTTTTCCCCTAGAGGCTTTTTGAGCTTTGCTCTACAGCGAAATTGTATGTCCATAACCATGTGTGTCTATACACATACGGGGGTATGATGGAAAGTAATGGATCTGAATTTTGTTTGTGAAAACTCATAAAGCTTTTCAAATAAAACGAACCTTATGAACAATCTGCTTCTTTATTCTACATATTTATTTCTGAAGATAGTCACCGTGGCGACGAACACGTTTTTCCCAACGGTAGACGAGTTTGTTGATACAGCCAGTATATAATTTTTGGCTATGTTGGCAAGTCTACAATCTCACCCAAAAGCACTACTTTATCACTGCTTTCATATTTGTATAAACAATTTAGGAGGCAGCTCTCTTGGGTTGTTTACAGATGATGGTGTCGTTTATCGTCCAGGAAGGTCATCAGAAAATCAAAACAAACTGCAAAACCATTTAGGAGAGATATCTATATGGTGCAAAAATTGGCAGGTGACCCTAAATATCGAAAATTGAGAGGTCACCCACATTTGTCCTGAAAGGAACCGTTAAACTTCTGTTAAACGATAACCCAGTCAAATCTAAAGCTCGTAAATTCAACTAAATACCTCCGAATTACAACCGTTAACAACTTAAATTGAAATAAAAAATAAAAAAAAAACACATGGAACGTGTTGTGGGGAAAGCAAACCAAAGACGGTGTTTTATTGGCAGAACAATCTGGAAATGTAACAGATCTAGTAAAGAGCCTGCCTACACTACGCTTGTCCGTCCTCGTTTGGAACACTGCTGCGCGATCTGGGATCCGTACCAGATAGGGTGAACGGAGATCGTCGAGAAGATAAAAAGAAGAGCAGGACGTTTTGCACTTTCGCGAAATACAAGGGAGTGTGTCACTGACATACTGGATTTGGGGTGGATATCATTAAAACAAAGGCGTTAATGCGAACTGAGGTTTTCCCGGCGTATTTCCAATTTGAACAGTTCTGACCGGGTAGCGTCGTAATTTCTCCACAATATTTCGGCAGACGTACACGCGTCCACATTCAGGTGGTTCCTGACGAATGCTGTGCTGTTGCTCACGGCCGCCTATATATACTAGCAGTTACCCCCTCCACCGTTCCTCTCCTGGTGTGGTAAGGGGAGCGGCGCCTGGGTCTGAACTGGGGTCTGCAGTCTCCCTCCTGCCGCCGTCGGGGGTGGTCCTCGATTTGCGTTTTGCGCACACTTGTTCACAGGGCACGATCGATCTGCGATCAAGAGAGCCTTCCAGCATAACTGCATCACCTCGAGACAACATTTCGGAAAAATTGGTACAACCAGAAGCAAATAAGACACGGATTCAGACAGACAGCGCCAAGAGAACAAGAAGAAGAAACGGATGTTCAAAATGGCGTTAATCGTTGCGGCGGTGTCTCCACAAGAAATTTCAACCACCAACTTTCTCCTGCGAATGCGAAAATATTTTGTTCACACCAGCCTACATAGGGAGAAACGATAATCGTGGTAAAATAAGGGAAATAAGCGCTCGCATGGAACGAAAGAGGTTTTCGTTCTTTCTGGTCGCTGTTCCATATTGGAATAACAGAGAATTACCGAGAAGATGGTTGGATGAACTCTCTGTCAGGCCTTTAAGTGCGATTTGCAGAGTATCCATGTAGATGTGGATCACTATCAATGTGATGTGCTTAGAGGTGTCCTTATGTTCTGGAAGTATGTGAAAATCGTATAGGGCCAAGTTGGCAACATATGGAAGACGGTAGATGGCAGTGAACACAAAGCGTCAGCTTGTTGTAAATATGGCCACAATAGTGTGTCGTCTAGCACCGTCATGCTGAAGGAAGAGGGTGATCGTTGCGTGAACAAAATCCTCGTACTCGTGGTTTCAGTTTTCTTTGGTCTGTATCTCGGCCAATGACGTAGTTACACTACGTGTCGTCATGTTACATATTACACTTCGGAGCCTTTTAGCGGCAGAATGTTGCAACTTGTGCCAGAGAAGTGGGAAAGTCAACCACGTAATACGCACAACATGGAATAGCCTACCTCAGCCGATATTAACAAGGGAACCTCCCCATCGCACCCCTCTCAGATTTAGTTATAAGTTGGCACAGTGGATAGGCCTTGATAAACTGAACACAGATCAATTGAGAAAACAGGAATAAATTGTGTGTAACTGTGAAAAAATAAGCAAAATATAAAAACTGAGTAGTCCACGGGTCGCATAGGCAACATCATGGACAAACAAGCTTATGGAGGTCGTGGTCCCGTGGTAGCGTGAGCAGCTGCTGAGCGAGAGGTCTTTGGTTCAAGTCTTCCCTCGAGTGAAAATTTTATTTTCTTTATTTTTGCATAGTTATTATCTGTCCGTTCGTTCATTGACGTCTTTGTTCACTGTTATAAGTTTAGTGTCTGTGTTTTGCTACCGCATCGCAAAACCGTGCGATTAGTAGACGAAAGGACGTGCCTCTCCAATGGGAACCGAAAACATTTGATCGCAAGGTCATAGGTCAACCGATTCCTCCACAGGAAAACACATATGATATATTCTATACGACACTGGTGACGGCATGTGCGTCACATGACAGGAATATGTTGTCGACCCACCTAACTCGTACACTTTTCGAATGGGTAAAAGATTCTTCTACCTTGCCCGATTTAGGTTTTCTTGTAGATGTGATAATCACTCCCAAAAAAGTGATGAAAACATAAGAGTTTGTCACATAAACTGAAAATGAAAAATTAAACTTCTCACTCGATTGAAGATTTGAACTAAGGACCTTTCGTTCCGCAGCTGCTCACGTTACCACGAGACCACGACACTCCTGCGTTTCCACTGTCCTTGATGTTGCCTATCTTACCCACGAACTACTCAGTTTGTATATTTTGCTTATTTTTTCACAGTTCCACACAACTTCTTCCTGTTTTCTCAACTGATCTGTGTTCAGTTTTTCAAGGCCTATCCACTGTGCCAACTTATAACTAAATCTGAGAGGGGTGCGATGGGGAGGTTCCCTTGTAAGAACAGGACAAAAAATTCAGAGGTATTATTTTCCAGCAGACACTCATACAACGTCTGGGTGTCAGACAGTCGTTTGCTACTGCTCACGCCTCTGATACTTTTCAGTAAGTTATGTAGGCACACTTCACATCTGCATGCCCCACGGCGTCAGAATGGTAAGAGAAATCTTGATACATTTTAGCTCCTCCTGACCTCACAGGTTTCTTATTCTGGCGTTCTTTCCGCATTTATCACGGTATCTGGATACTGTAACGTCCTGCTTATGCAGGCGAGCTAATCGGCCACCTAGAATTCACGCAAGTTAAGGTGAATTTGTTTGTGAAGGAGTGAGGGCAGAGAGCGCATTGGGGCCTTGGCGGCCACTACAGTCGCTCCAGGTGGGCCAGTTGCATCAGCGAAGGGCTGGTTGAAGGCAAATCCCATTAAAAGGAAATATGGCGATAGACGGTCGCTTAGGACGACAGATAATGCTGCAAGAAACGGCGAGGTGCCAGACGGTCTTAAAGATGGCTAAGTTAAAGTTCTCTGAACCTCGACAATAATAATAGTTATATATGAGTGCGAATCTGCGTATATCTGAGATCCCAGGAAAATGAGGCACATCGAGTGACACAACAATATTTCAATACTTTTAAAACTACAGAAATTAATATTTCACAGAGAATGAACTTTTTTACAATGAACCTCTGAATTAACAACTCTTAAGCGCTACATGCGATTTCGGTGTACAATATCTCAGATTATAGCATTGTAATGTTGCTATCATTCCTGAAACCTAAGTATCTGTATCTATTTCATCTGCTGATTTACGACGTCTTTTATATCTTCTTCATTATACAAATGATTGTCAGAACATCATAGCCTCCACAATTACACAGAAAATGAATACAGCATCACTACCTCATATTATGTCATACTTGCACTTGTATTTAATGAACTGTTTACTATTTCACCAGTGACTTTACAAAAATGTTGATTGAAAGTGCTGTTATTATATCGTGACAATTTCAAAATGACGAATCTCTTGTGTTACCTGACACCACTGTTGCAAAGAGAGCAAAAAGACGCTTCTGTCAAACCGGCATAAATAATTGTTCAAACCATACCAACGACAAACTGTGGTCATTTATCGAGAGCGAACTTGTGGAAAAATACTGGCGTATTTATTTATGAGTAAACGTTTATTTATATTTATTTGGAATGTTCTGAGTGTAAGAAAATATTTATAACATTTCTTCATTGTTGTAAAACGTTGATTTAGTTTAGGAAGTGGTAAAGATGAGTCAAATCATGTCTTTAGCATGTAAGAACGATGATTTTTTTGTGGGCATGGCCTTCAGCCAATGGAAAAGCCGATAGTAGTGTAACATTATGGGAATCAAGTGGAGATTGGGAGTTTTCCCGTTAAGAGCTCAATGGAGCGAATCTGGTCACTTTTTTGAAGAAGGCTGACCTGTCCTCGGTAATGTGCATGATTCCATTGTAAACGTGATTGATTCTGGGCGGTAAAAGCCGCTATCTTTCTTTAATTTCTTATTGGACTATTATATTTGGAGAGCTCTGAATCTGCTCCAGAGTGGGACTAAAGCTTTCCGCTTGATTTACGAAATTAAGAATAGAGTGTGTCTTACGTTCTGTGTATTGTATGCTAGAATTTGTATATCATCATGCTGAACTCTGAACCCTTTTGATCTAGTGAACATTTCGTGTATTGCGAGTACGAAATGGACTTAGATTTTGGGCATCTTTGATGTCTACTTAGTTTGGGATTTTGCTATCTTTCTTTTAAGTTGTCAACATATCTTCGCTTCGTTTGATAAGGGGATTTTCTGTCTGTATTTTAACTAATCACATAGGACCAGTTCTCATATAGTTGAGACGCCCTTCCTTGAGTAAACATTATTCAGCATAATTCTCTGTCGTCCACATCAACTGCAGAGGTTAGAATAGAACCCCTTGTTATTAAATCATTCATTTACCTTTTATTTTGGATTTTTGAGTTTTGTATTAACTCGCATTTCTAATCAATGCGTAGACTATTTGACAGCAGGATCACATTTACAGGTTATTATTTAAAGCGAGTTATTTGCAGAGAGTTAGTACCAGGCCATGAAAGCAGAGGTGCGGGGCTCGACCTTGTGATTAAATGGACCTTTTTCATTACATATGTTCACAGCCGAAACATCTAAGGTGCGAGCAATATCAGGCTAATTTACAACTTGTTCGCTTGTATGGGATGCTGTTTGGAATAGCAACTGCAGTAGCAATAACCCTACGCACCGTTGCAGATAAGGTTATCTCGTCCAGTATGTGAATCTAACCCCTTCAGAATTGCAGTTGTAATTCTAACACGTTACAATATTCTATGCTACAGGTCCCAAATCTACTGTATGACAGGCAGTTTTCGTGGGGGCTCCAAGCGCAAGATTTTGCAGCAGTTGCATGTATGGGAATCGGTAGCAAGAGTTACATGTCGGGAAATTAGCCACGGAGCTTCAAGAATGAAGAAGAGGGCTACACAGTGGCATGCTTAGTTCGAGTCTGCAGCGGTGAGCAGCAGCGAAGTCCTCGGGGCCGCAAAGTGTCAGAGGCGGCCACAGCAACGCGAACCACCGGTGGCGACTTCGAGATCGTCAACGTCGGCAGCATCTGCGCTTTCGGCAGCAGCAGCGCAGCAGAAGCAACCAGCATGCTTGAGCCGATAGTGTTAATATGTGTGATCCCACAGGATCATTGTCAGTGATGGAGCTTACAATAATTAAGCAATCACCCAGTATGTGTGGTTCCTACAATGCTAGAAGGCCAGCTAGCGCCAAATCTGAACGGAGTATTACTGATAGGGACAATATTAGCGGGGCAAATAGTACGAAATCATCGGAAAGAAATGTTGTTGCGGTTGGTACAGCGACGTGGTTAAAGGAAGTTCCGTCAAATTTGATCTCTACTAGGCAGTGACTACAACAATGGAAGAGGGAAATTCTAATCCTAATTCAGGTAGCGGAAGAGTAAAAGTTGAGGTAAGACCAGAGTCGATACAGTAGAAAAAGATTTTGGGGGAAGCTGGAAAAGATACAAGACGACACTGTTAAGAACTTAAATTATATATATATACATACAGGGTGGTCTACTGATAGTGACTGGGCCAAATATCTCACGAAATGAGCATCAAACGGAAAAACTCGGCTAGCTTGAAGGGGGAAACCAGATGGCGCTATGGGTGGCCCTCTAGATGGCGCTGCCATAGGTCAAACATATATCAACTGTTATTTTTTAAATAGGAGCCCCTATTTTTTATTACATATTCGTGTAGTACGTAAAGAAATATGAATGTTTTAGTTAGACCACTTTTTTCGTTTTTTGATAGGTGGCGCTGTAACAGTCACAAACTTATAAGTACGTGGTATCACGTAACATTCCGCCAGTGCGGAAGGTATTTACTTCGTGATAAATTACCCGTGTTAAGAGGGACCGTTTACCAATTGCGGAAAAGGTCGATATCGTGTTGATGTATGGCTATTGTGATGAAAATGCCCAACGGGCGTGTGTATTGTATGCTGCTCGGTATCCTGGACGACATCAAACAAGTGTCCGGACCCTTTGCAGGTTAGTTACATTATTTAAGGAAACAGGAAGCTTTCAGCTACATGTGAAACGTCAACCACGACCTGCAACAGATGATGATGCCCAAGAAGGTGTTTTAGCTGCTGTCGCGACTAATCCGCACATCAGATAACAGACAAATTGCGTGAGAATCGGGAATCTCAAAAACGTCGGTATTGAGAATGCTACATCAACATCGATTACGCCCGTAACAGTTTCTATGCACCAGGAATTGCATGGCGACGACTATGAACGTAGTTTACAGTTCTGCCACTGGGCACAAGAGAAATTACGGGATGAGGGCAGATTTTTTGCACGTGTTCTATTTAGCGACGAAGCGTCATTCATCAACAGCGGTAACGTAAACCGGCATAATATGCACTACGGGACAACGGAAAATCCACGATGGCTGCGACAAAAGGAATATCAGCAACCTTGGCGGGTTAATGTATGGTGCGGCATTATGGGAGGAAGGATAATAGGCCCCCATTTTATCGATGGCAATCTAAATGGTACAATGTATGCTGATTTTCTACTTACTGTTCTACCGATGTTACTACAAGATGTTTCACATCATGACAGAATGGTGATGTACTTGCAACATGATGAATGTCCGGCACAAAGCTCGCATGCGGCTAAAGCGGTATTGAATAGCTTATTTCATGACAGGTGGATTGGTCGTCGAAGCACCATACCATGGCCCGCACGGTCACCGGAATTCTTTCTGTGGGGAAAGTTGAAGGATATATGCTATCGTGATCCACTGAAAACTGCTGACAACATGCGTCAGCGCATTGGTAATGCATGTGCGAACATAACGGAAGGCGAACTACTCGTTATTAAAAGGAATGTCGTTTAACGTATCGCCAAATGCATTTAGGTTGACGATCATCATTTTCAGGATTCATTGCATTAATGTGGTATTTACAGATAATCACGCTGTAGCAGCATGCCTTCTCAGGAATGATAAGTACACAAAGGTACATGTATTACACCGGAACAACCAAAATAAAATGTTCAAACGTGCCTACGTTCTCTATTTTAATTTAAAAACCTACCTGTTACCAACTGTTCGTCTAAATTTGTGAGCCATATGTTTGTCACTATTACAGCGCCATCTATCACAAAGTGAAAAAGTGGTTCAACTAAAACACTCATACTTCTTTACGTACTACACGAATATGTAATAAAAAATGGGGTGCCTTTTTAAAAAAATGCAGTTGATATTCGTTTGACCTATGGCAGCGCCATCTAGCGGGCCAACCATAGCGCCATCTGGTTTCCCCCTTCAAGCTAGATTAGTTTTGTTCTTTGTAGTTTTTTTCTTTTGACGCTTATTTCGTAACATATTTGGTCGGGTTACAATCAATGGACCACCATATATATATATACACACACAGGGTGTTACAAAAAGGTACGGCCAAACTTTCAGGAAACATTCCTTACACACAAATAAAGAAAAGATGTTATGTGGACATGTGTCCGGAAACGCTTAATTTCCATGTTAGAGCTCATTTTAGTTTCGTCAGTATGTACTGTACTTCCTCGATTCACCGACAGTTGGCCCAGCTGAAGGAAGGTAATGTTGACTTCGGTGCTTGTCGTTACACGCGACTCATTGCTCTACAGTAATAGCATCAAGCACATCAGTACGTAGCATCAACAGGTTAGTGTTCATCACTAACGTGGTTTTGCAGTCAGTGCAATGTTTACAACAAATGGGGAGTTGGCAGATGCTCATTTGATGTATGGATTAGCACGGGGCAATAGCCGTGGCGTGGTACGTTTGTATCGAGACAGATTTCCAGAACGAAGGTGTCACGACAGGAAGACGTTCGAAGCACTTGAACGGCGTCTTAGGGAGCACGGAACATTCCAGCCTATGACTCGCGACTGGGGAAGACCTAGAACGACGAGGACAAGTGCAATGGACGAAGGAATTCTTCGTGAATTTGACGATAACCCTAATGTCAGCGTCAGAGAAGTTGCTGCTGTAGAAGGTAACGTTGACCACGTCACTGTATGGAGAGTGCTACGGGAGAACCAGTTGCTTCCGTACCATGTACAGCGTGTGCAAGCACTATCAGCAGCTGATTGGCCTCTACGGGCACACTTCTGCGAATGGATCATCCAACAATGTGCCAATCCTCATTTCAGTGCAAATGTTCTCTTTACGGATGAGGCTTCATTCCAAAGTGATCAAATTGTAAATTTTCACACTCAACATGTATGAGCTGACGAGAATCCGCACGCAATTGTGCAATCACGTCATCAGCACAGATTTTCTGTGAACGGTTGGGGCAGGCATTGTTGGTGATGTCTTGATTGGGCCCCATGTTCTTCCACCTACGCTCAATGGAGCACGTTATCATGATTTCATACGGGATACTCTACCTGTGCTGCTAGAACATGTGCCTTTACAAGTACGACACGACATGTGGTTTATACACGATGGAGCTCCTGCACATTTCAGTCGAAGTGTTCGTACGCTTCTCAACAACAGGTTTGGGTGACCGATGGATTGGTAGAGGCGGACCAATTCCACGGCCTCCACGCTCTCCTGATCTCAACCCTCTTGACTTTCATTTATGGGGGCATTTGAAAGCTCTTGTCTACGCAACCCCGGTACCAAATGTAGAGACTCTTCGTGCTCGTATTGTGGACGGTTGTGATACAATACGCCATTCTCCAGGGCTGCATCAGCGCATCAGGGATTCCATGCGAGGGAGGGTGGATGCACGTATCCTCGCTAACGGAGGACATTTTGAACATTTCCGGCAACAAAGTGTTTGAAGTCACGCTGGTACGTTCTGTTGCTGTGTGTTTCCATTCCATGATTAATGTGATTTGAAGATAAGTAATAAAATGAGCTCTAACATGGAAAGTAAGCGTTCCTGGACACATGTCCACATAACATATTTTCTTTTCTTTCTTTGTGTGTGAGGAATGTTTCCTGAAAGTTTGGCCGTACCTTTTTGTTACACCCTGTATATATATATATATATATATATATATATATATATATATATATATATATATATATATATATACAGTTGGAATCGGTTAACCATCTATCAGTTAGAGCAGTAGACTGTGAGAAAGAGGCGCTTAAGAACACCCATCATTTTGCAACTAGCGAATCAGGCTACTACTACGATAGATATTCCATGGGTTAATTCAGGAACGACAAAACGTTTAGCAGATGATGGAAAATACCACCCAATTGATTCTCTTGCTGCATGTAGAATAGTTTTGTGAAAACATGGAAGTGGGTTAATGCGGGGATTTTTGTGATTTTGACTGGCTAAGTTGACGCGTATAAATCGTGCTTTCAGAGTGTTGACGGAGATTACGACGCTCAAGAGACAGCTACCGCAGTTTCCTTCAACGAGATCTTGTCCACAGTCCACCAAATTCCATTGGCGAGGTCTTATATTTTATTGAGAAACATGAACAGGCATTGTAATTGAAGATAAGTAATTGGAACTTTGACAGGAAAATGGACACCAGAACGGCAACAGCAGAAATATCCACAATAATTATAATGATCATAACATAAATAATTATAACCATAATTACAATCTTCAAAGGGGAAATCGAAACGGTAACATTCATAAGGGAAATCAAAACGGGGAAAGAAGATTTGAGGTACAGGAGCCTCATGAAACGCAACGCCAGACTACGAGGTCGGTAAACTAAGATTATCGCATCTCAGGTCCGGAGTTGGTGAAATAAACTGGTGTTGCATAGGACACGTTATTTTCAAAATTCTGCTGGTGCCAGAAATTCGGTAAATATGCCACAGATGTTGAAGATGGAGATTATATGAAATTTTTTAAAAATGGGGAATAATTTTTATGCAATTCAACCATAAAGAGGACGCAAGAAATATTGTATAGTGGGTTGAGAGATACGATAATGGTAACATGGGTCTGCAAAATTTATTTATTGAAAGGGAAGTAAATGATAGAGTGAATGTATTTTTGTTGAAAGATTCTGTGATCTTAGGTGGAGCTGAATTTGGTAGAGGTTGAATGTACGACGAATTCTGATGAGGTACTTGTCTGTAGCAACGAGTATAGTAAAATAAGTGCAAGCGATGTAGAAGATTCTGTATTGGAGGAAGTAAGTGAATCTGTCTGTTTGGTGGCGAAGCGGTAATCTCGTCAGCTGTAGATGAATTTTATTATATATCGGCAGATATGGGTGAGTAGTTGTTAGAGGGAGGTAAAGGTGATATTTTAGGTGCGAAGGTTGAAACTAGTCGTAGATATCTCGGAGGTAGGAATTAGTGCATTTACTTCTCTTAATGGATGTGAACCGATGACACTTGATGAACGCATGAATTACGAGTGCATGTGGAAGGATGAGTGTGAAAATTATGTGTCAGCTAGTGGGTCAGAATGCAAAGTAACGGAGAAATTTGAGCTCAGAGAGAATGTTACGGACGCAGAGGTAGTTTCGAATGTGGCGGAATTGCTATGTACTGTGAATTCTAATGCAGAGCTATGCGGTAACGAGAATTCATATGGTGTATCGGTAGAGGTTAGCGGAGTTATTCGTGATAATTTCTGTAATGTATCGACAGGTGTTTTAAATAAAGAAGCTTATGAGCTGTCGGTGGATGTTAGCGGAGTTAATTGTTATAAAGCTTATAGTGATTCGGTGGGAACAAGTGAGTATTTATGTAAGGAGTACGAAGTTTTAAGGTATGTGGCTAATCGTGAAAATGTTACAGCTACTAATACCGTAAATTCGGGCGAAGGAGACACTTTATTTGATTCTGAACAGGATGATGAAACAAAGGGTTTTGACGGCGATTTAAAGCCTGCAAATGATTTAGAGGTTGATCGAGAGAATACACAAGTGGATAACAGGGAAAATATTTGTTTAGGAGATGCTGTTGGTGCTGGATGGTACGGCAAGGAACAAAGTGACTACTCCATAAGTGATTGGAAATGGCAAGGGAAAATTATGAAGGCGTTACTACCCCACTGGTGGGCACAGAAGAAATTTAAAGTAGCAGGCGGTCTTGAAAGAAGGAGAGACGGAACCGGGGTGAAGGAAGTGTTTAATGAATTGTTTGATGGTTGTGATGACACCGGAGGTTGGTCTGATGATGTAATGTGTACAATAGATATGGGGGAGAAAGTTATGGATATTGGAAATGATCTTTTGAGGGAATAGTGTTTAGGGAAAGAAGAAATCATCATTTTGCAACCTATATTAGAAATCGAGGTGGGTAACGAAAGAAATAAGTGCACTTTTAGTTTCCGGTAGAAATGTGTCAACTGTATCAGAGCAATTTGTAAATAGAAATAAGTATAAGGAATTTTAGATTTTTTTGGGTAGTAGTGTCTAGACCGCCGTTGCTGGGCTAATTAAACCTATAAATCATTAAATGCACTTAGAATTTAAGTATCGTGGTTACTGTTTTAGTATGAGATGTTTCATACTGAATAGCCTAGTTAAAGACGCATTGGGTAGGTATTTCCTGAGTAAATATAAAACTTCTTTAAACTGTGTTGAAAAATACCTTAAATTTGAGCTGGAGGATAAGAGAAGGGAAGCGGAAGTCAGAAGTCTGTTAACTGGAGACCAACGAACTGCTCATACAGTAATTACTACAGGGTTCTACAAAGGAAGTTCTATGTATGACCGAATAAAGAAAACTGCTGAAGCGGCTGAAGATATTTAGAACGCGGAAAAGGAGGAATTGGTAACTTGTTGAATCGGTACGAAGATATATTCTCAGACAAGCCTGTTAGGGTGGTCATTCCCGAACACTAAGTTAATATGAGAGTACAAGAGCCTATCAGATCAAAACCATAAATGACTGCTATTGCTGATCGGGAGGTTGTGCGGGCCAGATTAAAGCAGATGTTAGCATGGTATATTGTGAAACAATGTGGGAGTTATTACTAGAGTCAAGCTGTAATCGTTGAAAAGAAGGATAATTTGGTTAGAATGGTTTATGTGCAAAACTGAATAAGGTTATAGTAAGGGAACTACATCAGTCAGGCGGCATGGAAGAACTCATACAGAATTTTTGCAATATGAAACTAATGCCGATTTGACCTCTGGCTTTTGGAAAATTCCGCTGCTTGAAGTGACTAGGCTGTACACTGCTTTCCTATTCGAAGGGTGAAGTTATCGCTTCAAACTGATGCCATATGGATTAACAATATCTGTTGCGTTTCCGTGAGAGTTTACGTCACGTACTGGAAGATCGAATAATGAGCGAACATGTTGTTTTATATTTAAAATGACATTCAGTCTTGGTGAGACTACTGCGAGTTCTTGGAGGAACTATAGTGCTCTTGGTCTTAAGAAAGGGAAGAATGACCTTAACACTCCCTAAGTTTGATTTTATTAGAGCTGATATTCAGTTTTTAGGTCATAAACTCTCATCCGAAGTTATTTTGCCAAGCAGAGAAGGAGGATGGTTCAAAAGGCTCTGACCACTATGGGACTTAACATCTGAGGCCATCAGTCCCCTAGACTTAGAACTACTTAAACCTAACTAACCTAAGGACATCACATACATCCATGCACAAGGCAGGATTCGAACCTGCGACAGTAGCAGCAGCACGGTTCCGGATTGAAGCGCCTAGAACCGCTCGGCCACAGCGGCCGGCAGAGGAGGAGAAGTTTAGCGTTTATCGTTCCTTCGACAAGGAGGTCATTAGAGACGGATCGCAAGTTCAGATAAGGAAAAGATGGAGAAGGAAACCGACAGTGCCCCTTCAAACGAACCATACCAGCATTTACGTTAAGCTATTTAGGGAAATCACGGAAAACCTAAATCAGGATGGTCCGATGTGGGTTTGTACCGTCGTCCTCCTAAACACGAGTTCACTGACCATTGCGCCACCCCGTTTGGTTTTTGGCAGTTCAAGAGGCCAAATGCCAGAAAACAAGTAAAATCAGACATATAGTTGTGCTGTTTTTACCGAAAGGAAAAACTCGACTTGGCTATGGAGCGGGGAGTGTGACAGGGTATTCTTAGCCATAAAGAACATTTTACGCTGTAGTAAAGCATTATACTTCCCTCACGTGTCGCTGCCATTTTGTCAAGCTACGGCATCAGATCCCGGATATTTCAGGAAAAGTAGCAGAAGGGAAGACAGAACACAGGAATGTAGATTTTACCTGCTGTATGTTAAATAAACATGAGCGCGGCTATAGCATATTTGAAAAAGGGTTACTTGCTGTTATGTACGGGTTCAAAAGGTTCCGGCTATATCTAATAGGTTACGAAGTGACTGTGCTATCCAATGATAAAGCTCTCATTTCTCTGCAGGATGGTAAGTTGCTAAACGATCGTATTATGCAACGGGCAATGTTTTTGCAGTAATGCAACAAATGTTATGTACGGGTTCAAAAAGTTCCGGCTATATCTGATAGGTTACGAAGTGACTGTGCTATCCAATGATAAAGCTCTCATTTCTCTGCAGGATGGTAAGTTGCTAAACGATCGCATTATGCAACGGGCAATGTTTTTGCAGTAATGCAACTATAGCATAAGATATCTAAAAAGAACCAAAAACTGCTTAGCTGACGCACTTTCATGAACACCTGTTGGGAAAATGGTGCAGTGGTAAGGAAGAAGTAAATGAAGAGTTTCGACTCTCACACATGATAGGAGTAGAAGGGGAAAGAGAGAGATTCGTGCCATATGCAATGCGACGAGCGCAAATTGACGACTCCTAACTGAGAAATACACAATTTTGGTAGTTAGGGTTACGAAAAGATACCCCGTTACTGTAAAATTCATGAGGATGCTTTGTTTCGTAGGAAAGATGCGAAAAGAGAGCGGAGGAGACTGTGATTTCCGGAAAATTATATTGAGCAGCAAATAGATTGTGCCCAATTAAGTTATGGGCTTGACGGGGCACAAAAAGCTGCAGATGCGGGTGATGTTTGGTCTGTGGGGCGGTCAACTGCGCTGGCCGTCATCAGCGCCTGTACAAGTCCCAGTTTTCTGCGAAGTCCAATATTTCACGCAATCGCATCGTGCTACTGTCATGAATGATGACGATGAAATGATGAGGACAACACAAACACCTAGTCCCCGGGCACAGAAAAGCCCCAACCCGGCCGGCAATCGAACCCGGGACCCCGTGATCCACAGGCAGCAACGCTAGCCACTAGACCACGAGCAGCAAAAAGCTGCAGAAATCATTGAAGAATGTGTATATGATAACAATGTTCGCCGCTTGTGGCAAAGGCCAGCGGGTGAGGCGTTGCACTACGTCGCACCAGTGGGAAACGCAAAGTATCATCCCAGCAAAGTTGGCGAGCTGTTGGTTGTTGTAGACAATTTATGGCCACTCCCAACTGGCCGTGGTGGTATGAAGTATATATTTGTGGTTGGCGATGTATTTGCAAAGTTTATCAAATGGTATCTGATACCAAAAGCTAATAGCAAAATTCTATTCGCTAAACTGGAAATGGATTTCTTTACTACTGTAACAAAACCAGAGAGGCTGTTGTCCTAAAAGGAATCACAATTTACGTGTAAATTATGGAATGTTTGCATGAACAATCAAGGTATAAAAGAAAAAGATATCAGTATACCACCCAACAGGTAGCATATGTCAACGCTATCAACGATATATCCGAGAAATTGGCCGCCTGCGTAGAAAGTATGTCAGTAACAAATATTCCATGCGAACGGAGTTTATCAACTGATATGAGTTATTAAGAGTAATGCGACAGGATACTCACCATTAGAAGTAATGACAGGAAGCAAGCGAAAGCTCTTACTTACTGAGGTCGTGGATTTTCCACTAGGTCATCTAGTATGAGCAGGCAAAAGAGAGGATATAGTAAAGGCTCATTTAGAGAAGAAGGCAAATTAAAGAAAAAAGTACCATTTTGGGCTTGAAAAGACGATTAAGTATATGAATAGGGACCGCGTATATGTGGAAAACAAAGAAAAATCAACTGAAGAACATATAAAAAAAAAGAGAAGAAAAATGAAAAAAGAGAGAGAGAGGGAGAGAGAGACCATTCTATGGACCATTCGTTGCAGTAGAAAGTCCACACCCCAATGTGAATAGGCTCAAATATTCTGTGTTTGGAAAATTACCGGGTCTACGGAACGTGACAGAGCTGCGATTATACACAGAAAGAAGAAAGTAGTAGATGTTTACAAATGTGTGGGTATATACATTTTAAAGCGGAATTTATAAGAATGATGGGGACTATTTCTGTTTGGCGTAAAGGGTAAACTTGGTGAATTTAAGATGTCTGTAAGATGCACGAAAGCGTAACTCAGTGCAAAGAGTGTTTCGACCTTGGCCGCACGACTCTTGGTCCGCGAAGTTCGGAAGAACGTAATTGACTTCGTTATTCACATGAGAGAGGAATGAGTTGTACTATACATAAGATGTGTGTGTGTGAGGTGCGGGGGGTGGGGTGGGGGGGGGGGAGGGGTTCAGAAGAATTTCTAGGGGTGATTTAAATGTGTCATTGTACTATTTTAATGGGTTCCATAGGTTCCTTGTGTGTGTGTGTGTGTGTGTATCGTGTATTGAATATGGACCTAGAAACGATGGAGAGGCTTCGTCCCTCCCGAGCCCTCATTGATTCACAACCCACAACACCAAGCCACACACCTCACCGCCACCCCACGCAGAACACAGCGTTACAGTGCGCCCATTTAAATGCTTCAATATACGATATATTGGATTATAGAATTGCACAACAGCCATCATCCCTGAAAGGTACCTATCTGTATCTGTTATATTTATTGATTTATGATGTATTCTGTATCTTTTTCAGTATGCAAGTGTTTGTTAGAAGATTGTGTTCTCCACTATTACGTAGAATATGAAGACACCATCAATACCTCATTGTGTCACACGTGCGATTGTATTTAATGAACTGTTTACGATTAATCAATGAAATTTCCCAAGGAGCTGTGCAATTTAGATGGTATTCTTTTCGAAAACACTGTTGAGGAAGTTCATATGAACTGGAGTTACGACAGAAATCAGAAGAATTCTCCCACCTGTAACATACGTAAATCAAATGGTTCAAATGGCTCTGAGCACTATGGGACTTAACATCTGAGGTCATCAGTCCCCTAGAACTTAGAATTACTTAAACCTAACTAACCTAAGGACATCACACACACCCATGCCCGAGGCAGGATACGAATCTGCGATCGTAGCGGTCGCGCGGTTTCAGACTGAAGCGCCTAGAACCGCTCGGCGACATCGGCTGGCGGGTGTTGGGTGATACAGATATTTGTGACACAGTGTGCACTGCACTAACACTGAAGTGTGCCTTTTGGAGTATGCATGCACAGTCGTGGACAAAACGAGCGAGACCCCTAGCCTTTTCGTTATGCTGATCCGCACAGCTTTAAAGCCTGCCAAACAGCATAACAGGCAAGGAGACGAAGTGCTACCAACCCACTATGGACAGGCGTGAAACTGAAAAACTATCCGAACTTTGTCAGACTGTTTACAATCGTGTGTAAGACTATATTAATGCTGATTAGTGTGTTAAACACAACAAGTAAATATAAGATATAAATGAAGGAAGAAACGCTAACTAGTATGAACTGTACTAATAAAAATGAATTTCAGCTTATCGAGATAACATAACTGTTTTAGTGAGACAAAGTACCCCAGATCGTGACGAATTAGCAAAATATTATGCGCGTTCGGCCGCGAAACGGTCTGTGTCAACGTTCAGATCAGTCATATTGGATTACCACTGCTAACCTACCATGAAAGTGTGCAGATTTAGAAATGTGTGAAGATCCATAACGAAATTCAGTTAAAAATCATTCAGTACCACACGTAAGTCAATTCAGTTATTGACAGAAGCGGAAAGAGTAGGCAGTAACAAGTATGAAATTCTACAAGAGTTTTATATTGACATCCACAGGGCGCCGGTACAGAATTAAGGTAGCAATAAAACATATTGGGTGCGCGTGAATTTCTTAAAATTGCTTTACTGACAATCTGCCTCCATCGAGATTAGAACCGAAAACAAACCAGACCTCCCTTCCAGTAGCAAACACCTTACACTATGCTAGCAGACAACCTAGGCAAACAGCCCTCTATTATTACCCCAGACATGAATACTCCGGAGATTCCCCAATGAAAATGGCAAAATGATCTACAGTTTCTTTTGCATAGCGCTTTCTGGACTCAAAAACATGAATTTTCTGCCTTTATGTCACCGGTCATTTGACAGTCATTCGGGATGTTTATCGAAATAACCCAATACTTTTATTAGCGAGTAAATTTAGTAGGAAAACTCTGCACCGCCCCAGAAAATAAATGGCGACATAGCTGCCAAACGTATTCTACAATGTTTCGAGTTCTCTATTAGACTCGCCACAGCAGAAAACATTCATTAGCCGAAGTATTTCTTAAGCTAGCTAGCAATGGGAATGTTCGCACCTCTAAAACGCGGTGGCATTAATACTGGGATCTGAATTACCACGTGCATAGGCAAATGGATTTTATTTGCATTCCTGTAAAAGTGATTTGGATCAAAAGCGTAGCTATGATTAATATGCTGATGTATCGACTGCAACTAGAACATTTCGAATAAAGAGTAGGGGGAATTACTTATGCGGCCCTCATCTTCAGTAACTGTCGTAGCTGTTTTCGTTGTTAGGATTTCGTCACCTAAATCGGTAAAAGTCTCACTTTCTTGATCGTCTATCTGTCCACCCATTCCTTAAAACCCGTTTGCCTCGAGTACTGGTAGACATTTTAAGCGGAAATGTATCGCACGACGTGCGGTGTATGGTCCCTTGTTGGTGTAAAGAAGTGAGCTATGTCAACGCAATCTAAAGATACAACCGTTTATGTAAAGAAAATTTACTCGAATGGTCAAAAAATGGCTCTAAGTACTACGCGACCAAACAGCTAAGGTCATCAGTCCCCTAGACCTGGAACTGCTTAAAACTACCTAACCTAACACACATCCATGCCCGGGGAAGGATTCTAACTGACGGCGCAAGCAGCCACGCGGTCCGCGATATGACACCGTTGAACGCACGGCTAACCCGCGCCGGCAAGCTGTTAATATCATCTGGTGTTGCTAAAAAGTTATTCACTTCTGCTGAATGTTTCTCTGCACAGTTCATTTGAGATAGAATAACTAAAATATATTTGATGTTATGGAATTCGTTTCCCCTTGTCCTTATTTATGATGTTAGATTCGGAATCTGAGCTTACGTACTATCCATAACCAGAAGTGGTGGCAGACGATGCTGTGGCGTCTTCGAAGTTCGAGCTTCGTCAGCAATCTCAGCTAATCAGCTGATCGAAAGTTTTCTAGCTAGTCTAATGGACAATGGCAACACCGTAGAATACGTTTGACATCTATGAGTGGTTCATATTTATGTTAGTAAATCCGCTCGGTATTTTTATGTCCTTTAAATTAATTTGCTACATGATTCGCACTGAAGACGTAGGCAATGTATGTTATTTGGTCGAGGATGCGCGTTCCAACAGAAATTGCTGCTTACATTGATAGTACAGTACCTTGCAAAAGGTGGGGTAGAAGATTTTATTTTCTTGACTCGTTCATATTGTTGGAAAGGTTGCAAAACCAAGTTTTGCCAACAAAATTTCTGTTGGGAAAACTTTCTGCAGTCAAAAAACTTCGAAAAATTCGGACTTTTTCAGTTTTTTCAATATATCTCAGTTTCATTTGCTCCTATCGCTTTAACGTCTATTTTCTTTTTTAAAGAGCACAAAATTCTCTACAAATTTAATTCTTACCATTCTTTTCTACTCCCCGTATCTAAGGCGCTACAGCGCGTCAAAAAATACCAATTTTTCAAATTTCGAACAAAGAGGCAAATTACCTAATTTTTGAACACTGTTATTTCAGTTTCTACTTGTGTAGTATAAACATATCACTCATCATGTTAATCATTGGAATTTGCCATCTCACTCTGCTGCAGGGCCAGGACAAACAGCATCATATTCAGCAACTACGAACACATTCACGTCATATTGCGTGAAGTTTATGTATGTTACAATATGTAATACGATTGCATGCAGGTGCCGTACATTTCCTACAGTTGATTGACGTTAATGATCAGTTATAAGAAAAAGTATGTAGGAATTGTTCTTTAGCGGACAAAAGCGTATTTATTCTTTGGCGGGCGGAAGGCGATAATCTCTGGTGATTGTTCACTGCATGCTGACAGCTATTAGCACACAACAATAAGGGTCCTACAGTTTGGAGTCGCTTCCATTCATTTTGTGGTGTTGAAAATGAGTATGTCTGACATGAATTTGTGTTTCATTTGCGAAAAAACTGTGGTGAGTGGTGGACGCAATGTGAAAAAGAAGCCGGCCGGTGTGGCCGTGCGGTTTTAGGAGCTTCAGTCTGGAACCGCTACGGTCGCAGGTTCGAATCCTGCCTCGGGCATGGATGTGTGTGATGTCCTTAGGTTAGTTAGGTTTAAGTAGTTCTAAGTTCTAGGGGACTGATGACCATAGATGTTAAATCCCATAGTGCTCAGAGTCATTGGAACCATTTGTGAAAAAGAAAGGCCTGAGCACACTTATCGATTGTAGTGCTAAACGCTGGGAGTCTGCCCACCCGTTTTTTGAAAACGCTCAGTGAAGTGATGTTGCATGAAGCATGCTACAAGAAGTACATTAATGAGAGAATGATAGCAGCTAGCCTTCGACATCCTCAGGAACCAACAGGTGTGCTAAGTCGGTCGCAGGAAAAAGGTCAGTTAAATTTCAAAGAGAAATGCTTCTTATTTTCAAAAGGGAATTCTGATGAATTTTTAACCAAGCAGTTAAGATTGCCATATACCAAACGAAATTTTGTTTACAAAGTAATGAAATTGGAAGCGCAATCGACAGTATTAGAACAGGCTAAACGACGTGGTGATGAATTTGGTCAACAAGTGATTGAGCGGATTCAAAATGTAAATGATTTGATTGCTGCAGATGGGTGATACCATAGATTTTGCTACAGAAAGTTCTTTCACCGTGTTTCAGCTACTGGACGGAATCGAGGTTACCGACCTGCAACACAAGTAGATGAAGGCATGGAGGCTATATTTGCCTACCTGGAAACCAATACGGAAGAATGTCAGTTTTCTGTGGACAATCTGTTAGAGCAAATACCCACATCACCTCGTCCTGATATTCGAACTGTCAAGGTTCGCCTTTTCCGGAAATATGGTGATAGCTGAAACACCTTCAAAGCCAGGCACAAGAGATGCTGACATTATGATTGTAACATCTGTCATTTCAAGAACCAAAAATTTTGGAAGTGTTGTCATTGTAGGAGAAGATGTTGACCTGCTTTTGCTCATGACCGGTTTGGGGCAATGCATTGAAAACTTATTTTTCTTAAAGCCAGGAAGAGGAAATGTAGAAGACAAGTGGTTTTCCACTGCATCTTACAAGTTTGATAGTGAATATATTCTGTTCACTCACGCCTTTAGCGGATGTGATGCAACATCCGCTTTTTTTGGTCAAGGAAAAATTAAGTGCTTCAATATTGTTGCGAAAAATGAACACCTACCCTCAGCGCTTTGCACGTTCAATAAACCACATGCTACCCGTGAAGAAATAATAACAGCAGGAGAAAAGGTTACTATCGCGTTGTATAGTGGAGGTGTCAGCAGTTCTCACACACTAGACCATTTGCGGTGCCAGCTGTTCGCCAAGTCTGCCACAAAAAACAAACTGAATCTTGCACGGTTGCCACCTACACAAGATGCTGCACAACATCATTCGTTGCGGACTTACCAACAAGTCCAAAGTTGGATGGGAAACTGGAAACCTCCTGAGAAATGGGCTGGAATCACAGTGACCACGGTCCAATATTCGTTATAATGAGCTAAGATTCAGCACCTGAAGCACTTCTTCACGTTGTTTCATGCTCATGCAAGCTGAACTGTGGTGGAGCGTGCTCCTGTAGAAAAGCGCGTTTGAAATGTTCTTCAATTTTCGAGAAATGTATTGGGGTCAACTGTGAAAACGTGCCAAAATTTTTATATGAAGACAGTGAAGAAGATGTTATGGAGGGTGTTGAGGAAACGGCTGACGAAATCAACGAACTTGCTGAGGCTGACTCGCTGTTTAAAGAAGAGGTCAATCTGGGATCAACCCTATGTACAGACCCTGAATCCGTAACTGAAGGTATTTCTGGTGACACTGCGGAACTTGGTACATCAAAACGTTGGAAGTGATGCTCATACCTGTCTCAAGTGCGCTAAAGTGCGATATTACAAGTATTACACACCCAGAACTGTCAACAATTTTTAGTAACTGACAATACATTTTAATTGTAATAAAGCTACTTGTTTTTAATGTCAACTGTGTGGCCTTTATACACAAGAATAATTACCTACCTGATTAGGTTGCCTATTGCACTAATAGTAGTTCAGTTTCCTGAGACAATTTATTTTGTGTGTGTGCGTGTGTTTGTGTGTATGTCTCTTAATAATGTATTTCTATACTTATAGTTTTACAAATACCAGGGCTGAGGTGGCCCATAGTGAACTTCAGGTAGTGATGTAAGAATCACAATAGTTGGGTGCCCAGCAATCCTCATGTTACATACAGAGAAACTGAATACCTGAACGTGGGGTGGTAAATTCCAACATATAGCATGATGTATAATGTATTCATACTACACAAACAGATACTGAAAAAATAGTGTTCAAAAGTAAGGTATCTTGCTACTATGCTCAAAATTTGAAAAATTGTTTTTTTTTTGACGCGCTGTAGCGCCTTAGATACTGGGAGTAGAAAAAAATGGTAAGAATTAAATTTGTAGAGAATTTCGTGCTCTTTAAAAAAGAAAATAGACGTTAAAGCGATAGGAGCAAATGAAACTGAGATATTTTGAAAAAACTGAAAAAAGTCCGAAATTTTCGAAGTTTTTTGACTGCAGAAAGTTTTCCCAAGAGAAATTTTGTTGGCAAAACTTGGTTTTGTAACCTTTCCAACAATATGAACGAGTTAAAAAAATAAAATCTTCTACCCCACCTTTTGCAAGGTATATCTGCAATTTGACTGGACTTTTATGTTGCAAATTAGTCGTCCCATCCATCACATGGACAACGTGGATGCACTGTTTTGCTACAGTTGTTTCATGGCTTAGTGGTATTGTGTGTTGGTGACGTTGCCAGTTTACATACTGGGCATGTAACAGACAGTAAAAGCGTTGGATGGCTAGAGTGATCAGTCTACTTGAAAAACGTTTGTTGTCATCGTAATTTATGTAACTTGCTGAAACTTCCTGGTAGATTTAAACTGCGTGCCGGACGGAGACTCAAACTCGGGACCTTTGCCTTTCGCTGGCAAGTGCTGTACCATCGCGCTACCCAACTACCCAAGCACGACTCACGACCCCTCCTCACAGCTTTAGTTCTGCCAGTACCTCGTCTCCTACTTTCCAAACTTTTACAGTTTGAGTCTCGGTCCGGCTCAGAGTTTTAATCTGCCAGGAAGTTTCCTATCAGCGCACACTCCGCTGCAGAGTGAAAATCTCAATCTGGAAACATCCCCCACGCTGTCGCTAAGCCATGTCTCCGCAATATCCTTTCTTGCAGGAGTGCTAGTTCTGCAAGGTTTACAGGAGAGTTTCTGCAAAAGTTTGGAAGGTAGGAGGCGATGTACCGGCAGAAGTAAAGCTGTGAGACGGGGCGTGAGTCGTGCTTCAACAGTCGGCTTTCAGCGGTGACATCGTGTGGACGGGGTGGGCGCGCCGGGCAGCGCTCCGCAAGTGTTGTTTGTTTACCCGCTAGCGCGCTGTTGCGTCGTTGTATTGCCTTATAGAACCGGTACCGACCCGCCATGGCGTTTTCATATCGAAAAGCTACAATCAAACTAACGTTCAACGCATCGTACACGAGACCGAAGGCCCATGAAGTTGAACGGTTTCTTCGAGACATCATACACATATAACCGCAAGAACTGATAGGCATTCACGTGTCTATAGTATCCAGCACAGCGTACCTCAAACTGATTGACGAAGCGGCCTGCGACAGACTACTCCTACGATCTGCGAACGGCTTTCGCTTCTGTGACGCAGACGGTAATGTGAGCGTGGTAGGAGTTGACCATGCCGGTCTGGGGGTGCATACCGTGCGCATCTTTGAACTACCGTTCAAAGTTCCTGCCAACCTTGTCGTTGATGCGCTGCGGCCACACGGCACAGTTCTGAGCCACACAGAGGAGAAATGGAACACATTAGAAACGTACCCTGTCCTTAACGGGGTACGACAAGTGGGCATAGAACTTAAAAAGCGCGTTCCATCGTATATTTTCGTCGGCTGCGGCCAGGAGGGCCATGTTAGAACTGTCTGCTGCGCCGCCTCGTTCAGGTGCCCCGCAATGAACTTCCCCAACGATCCATGATGACCTCTCTCCCGCTAACGTATGTGGAGGCGGCACGACACGATGTGACGGATAATCAAAATCTGTTGCCTCCTCAAGCCGCTGCGAGCTCCGTTGGAGAGTCAGCGCCGTCGAGGACGCCGCAGCCAAACGGTGCAGAGATTCCTACAGCCTCTGCCAACCGCAGCGTCGTCACTATCGGGATCCGACACAGGGATTCCTGATGACCGAGACCGTGTCGAGCCCCGCCCTCCAGTGGATGTCGAATCTCGGACCCGCAAGCAGAAATCACCTAAGCGACACAAGAAGAGACGATTGTCATTTGAAGAACGGGCCAGGGATGTGAAGCTGGCGGAAGACATCGACTTCGTTGACTCGTCCTCAGTTGCAACGGACTCCAGTGGCATCATTCACCAGAAGGCGCCAGTAGACAAGGAACACTCTCCTACATCTGGTGGCCCAGAAAACGAGGCGCATTGCGTCGACTCCAAAAATGTGGGCTCCTGTGAAAGCGACCAGCCACCACTGACATCCTCTCTGGGTGATTTGGCAGACGATATGGAGGCCGATGATGCACAGGAAACATCGATATCTCCACCAGAGCCCATGGCTGACATTGAGCCTGGAGGGCTCTGCCAGTCAGGGGATCATACGGCACAGTAAGGCACAGCATGCGGCTGGATGGCTGTGTGGTGTGCGAGATCACTATGGGCTGGCACCAGCACACTGCCTCCGCCGCTTGATATGTCTCAGTCATACCGTGTGGGAACAGTCAATGTCAATGGTGTCCACTCCACTGTCAAGACCCGCATGTTACACGTCACGATCAGTGTGGCAGACTTGGACATTGCCCTTCTCCAGGAGGTCCGTCCCGAGCTGCGTTTAGATCTATATATCTACACCACCTACAGCCTACTCTCTGGTGATGACGCAGGAGGAACGGCGATCCTTCTCCGAGGTGGCATAGACGCGACGGACGTGACGTACTTGCCGAATGGGCGAGGCATCGCTCTTACGCTTCGCGCAGTCCGCCTCGTTAACTCTACGCTCCCTCCTGTACTTCGCACCGAAGTGACAGGCATTCGGAGGCAGTAGCCCCACATTTGCAAGGAAATATGGACCATTATATAGTGGGCGGCGATTTTAACAGTGTTCTGCGTCCCGAGGACCAGATACCGCATAACGTCCTATGCCCGGCTCTACAAGCATTGATAAGTGACTTCGCGCTCCACGACTCATGGCTCTTACATCATGGGAACCAGCGTGGATATACGCACTTTACCAGCCAATCTGCCAGTCGTCTGGACCGGATATACGCCTCACGTGCCCTCCGCATAGAAACCCGTGATGCAGAACTCTGACCGACGAACTTCACTATGCACTATGGTATTCTGATATTGAGAAGGCTATCTACACTTGCAGTGACAATTTGCTTAATTCAGTAGACAAAAAATTGCAGGTAACTGGTATATTTTGTGATCTGTCAAAGGCATTTGACTGTGTAAATCACAATATCCTTTTACGTAAATTAGAATATTATAGTGGGACAGGAAATGCTGTAAAATGGTTCAAATCTTATATCTCTGGCAGGAAACAAAGGGTGTTATTAGGAAAGAGACATGCATCAGGCTATCAGGCATCATCCAACTGGGAACTAATTACATGTGGGGTCCCACAAGGTCCCATTTTAGGGACCTTACATTTTCTTGTGTATATCAATGACCTTTCATAAGTAACATTACCAGAAGACAAGTTCGTTTTGTTTGCCGATGATACAAACATTGCAATAAATAGCAAATCGAGTGTAATCTTAGAAAGGTCAGCCAAAAAAATATTTGTGGGCATAAATCAATGGTTCCTAGCCAATTCTTTGTCACTAAACTTTGAAAAAACACACTACATGCAGTTCAGAAATAGTAAGGGGTGTCCCACGAGTATATGCCTAACATACGATGACAAGCAGATAGAAGAAGTGGACAGTCTTAAATTCTTGGGATTACAGCTTGATAATAAATTGAACTAGGAAGAGAACACCACAGAACTGCTGAAGCTTCTTAACAACTCTCTTATTTGCAATGCGAATTGTGTCAGACATAGGGGATATAAAAATGAAAAAGCTGTCATACTATGCTTACTTTCATTCCATAATGTCATATGGGATTATTTTGGGGGTAATTCATCAAGCCAAGCTAAAGTTTTACTGGCACAAAAACGTGCAGTAAGAGTTATATGTGGTGTGAACTCAAGAACATCCCGCAGAAGCCTGTTTAGTGAACTAGGGATACTAACTACTGCTTCCCAATATATTTTTCCTGAAATAAATTTGTCATTAAAATATATCACTTTTTCAAGGCAACAGCTCAATTCATGGAATGAATACCAGAAATAAGAATAATCTTCACAAGGATTTAAAGTGACTTAGTTGTTTACAAAAAGGTGTGCATTATTCAGGAGCACAGATTTTCAATAAGTTGCCAGCAGCCATAAAAAGCGTAACAACCGATGAAATTTAGTTTAAAAAAAGCCTAAAGGATTTATTGGTGGCCAACTCCTTCTACTCCATTGATGAATTTCTCAGAGAACCAACTAAGTACAATATAACTTCTGCACAATTTCAGTGCAGTAATGTGTTCATTGTAAATAAGTGTGTGTGTGTGTGTGTGTGTGTGTAAGTACAATCTAACCCCTGCACCAGTTCAGTGCAGTAATGTGGCTCAAATGGCTCTGAGCACTATGGGACTCAACTGCTGAGGTCATTAGTCCCCTAGAACTTAGAACTAGTTAAACCTAACTAACCTAAGGACATCACAAACATCCATGCCCGAGGCAGGATTCGAACCTGCGACCGTAGCGGTCTTGCGGTTCCAGACTGCAGCGCCTTTAACCGCACGGCCACTTCGGCCGGCTGCAGTAATGTGTTCATTGTAAATAAGTATTTAGTAGTTTTATTACACGTTTATTACCTTATAAATAAATAAAAGACTTTTTTATTTTAAATTCAGTGCATTAGTATTTGTAAAATGATTCTTTCATATAGCGTTCATTAAAAAATGACGACCATGCCACTGGGGCCTGTGGAATGGTGCATTAGCTTATTTGTTTGAGTTGTAAATATTTGTCATGTATTGTTTTTCTGACATGTTCTACATCCTGGAGGACCTCCTCACTACGGATGAATTGGAATGGAAGTAAATCTAATCTAACCTAATCTATCACTTTACCCCGACAACTCACAAGACGCAGCAGAGGCCCGTGGACGCTGAACGTCTCCCTCCTTCGCAAGGAAGCGTGTCGGCAAGCAGTTACTGACTCGTGGCGTCGATGTATCAGGCGCCGGCCCATGTATGCTTCCACGTTGCTGTGGTGGCTGGGATGTGTCAAGCCCGCACTCCGAAAGTCCCTGACGGCCTATGGGCGTGACAGATCTAGCTGGCAAAGGACAACATCGGAATTTTACTATACAGCGTTACGTGAGCTGGTGACGCAACCGACGTCTCCCGAGCGTCAGATGTCCGTACAACCCATCAAAGCTCGTCTACTTCGCATCAGGGCAGAGGAGCTAGAAGGTGTCCGCATCCGTGCGCGAGTGCAAGACTGAATTCCCCAACGAAACGGCGTCAGTGTATCACATTGTGCGCGAGAGGCGCCACCGCAAGCGTCAGCTCATTACGGCGGTAAACAAGGAGGAGGGCGGCCGCGCAATGACGCAAACGGCCATAGCGCACACGTTCGCCTGACACTGTGGGACCTTGTACATGGAAGATCCGTGAAGCGTACGTGACTATGACGAGCTGTAGCACGATTTTCCCGCCCTCAGAGACGTGGCACCCGATTATGGTCTGCTGTTGCCCACTACATCCGACATCGGCCTTGGCACGTGGAGCAACAAACAAGTCAACTGGACCGGACGGTTTACCCCTGGAATTCTACCGCACTTTTTACGACCGTATGGGCGACAAGTGGCTCCAAATGTTTCAAGACCTGATCCTCCCTGATTTCACTGTCCCCACAGAATTTACAGACGGCGTCTTGATCCCAGTACCGAAACCGAATGGTGGTTGTAGGTGGCAGTACTTTCCCCCACTCATAGTCCTCAACAACGACTACAAGATCTTCGCCGCATCCTCCGCGCGTGTCTCCGCACCGCTATCGGAAAAGCCATCCACACTGATCAGACATGTTTAGGTGGTGTCAGCAACATTCATACGGCGTTAGGAGCATACCGCGACGTAATTGCTTTGACGGCGGCCTGCAAAATACGAGGCGCCCTTGTCGCCGTAAATTTTGACTACGCATTCGACCGCGTCGACCACGGCTTCTTACGCGCAGTTTTGCAACACATGGGCCTCTCTCCAGAGTCTGCACAGATGGTCCGTCGACTGATCCACGGAGCGCGCTCCCGCATGATGGTCAACGGTTATCAGTTTGGTCACATTGTTATTGGACGGTCAGTGCGACAAGGGTGCCCCTTGTCGGGTATATTATTTGCGGCAGCGCTTGAACCAACTTTAGATGGTCTACGGCAGCGATTAACAGGTATTTCCATGCTGGACGTGATCTTTCGTTGTGGTGCATTCGCCGCTGACGTGATGTTCCTGGCCAGATCAGAGGATAAAATGCATATGGCGTTACAGTGGCTACGCCAGTACGGGGCGGTCGCTGGGATCGTCATCAACGTGAAGAAGACAAAATACATGGATGTCGGAGGGGGGGGGGGAGGAGGGGCTTTCCCACTCAACGGCGGTGCCCTTTGACAATCTGCCCATACTCAAGTGTTTAGGAGTGCAATTCTATGGCAATGTTCGCCGCACGGCGGCGGCAACGTAGCGCCGGCTCCTACACCGGACACGTGCTCTGCTGCACGACTACAAATTGCGTCGCTTGGATATGCTCCTCAGAACACGTTACATCAACGCCTATCTTGTCTCCAAACTGAACTATTTTGCGCATGGCCTACAGATTTAAAGCATCATATGGACATTTCGTAAGAACCGGCCTTGTTTTTAAAGTCCGATACTCCACCCTGAAACTGCCGCAGCGGGCGGGCGGTATCGTATTAATTCGTGTATATAACCGTGCGCGATCGCTTTATCTCAACACTATGCGTCGCACGTGGACCTCTGCCCACGCCACTCTGACGGGCACCCTGATAGCGGAAGTGGCACCACACTCTCTGCATCCCCCGGTTTCTGTAGGACACATTTCACCGGCACTCGTCCACACCAGAGAGTTCTCGATTGACCTCAGCTACTTACGGTCAGACCATCCGACGACACAGATGCCCAGCACGAAAAACTATTATCGCCTCCATCAACCGCAGCAATGTATCAATATGTTCGCACACAGACATCCTGAAGTTGCCCGGAACACGGTGTGGCGAGCGGTACACACGCCTTGTCTACCTACGACGGTGTGTTCATTGTGGTACGTGATTGTGAATGGGATGTTCGCTACTCGTCAGAGGCTACATTCCATACACCTGACGGTCGACCATCTGTGTACAACATGCTCAGTCGTGGACTCGGATGCACACCGTCTGACTTGTGCCGTGACCAGCGAGTGCTTGCTACTGACGCGGCGCATACTGGCATTACTCTTGCGGCGATTGCCGGAGTCTATCTCCCCTGATGATATATTACGACCCGACAGAGTATACTTTCCATCAACCAGGACGAACGCGATTACTGGCTGAAAGGCATGGTCCTTTACTATATATTTTGCGACGCTCCCAAAGGCTCACTCGACTTTTGGTCCCTACTGATGATGACACATGCAGCTTTCAGCCGCAACCCGAAGTACAGAACTCCTTTCGCAAATTATTTAGGTTCATTATTTGCAGATCCTCCTGCTCACTGGGGCGTTCCGGGTATGACACGCTGAAAATGAAGAAGACTCCTCGATCATATCGATCCTCTATGGACGGAGTAGGGGGAACCCCTCCCAACAGACGAGAAGACGACTCGGACGCTCGGCTACGGCAGTTGTAGGATCTTTTTTTCTAATGAAACAAAAACAAAACCATAAATACAATACAAAATAAAATTTTTAAAAACTAAAAATGTTACAAAAATTAAAGAAATAAATAAATAAAATAACATAGACCAACCCACTACATCCTCTTCCTGATCCTTCGATCCTCGGACACGTTGCTTGGGCGTGGCGGTGGGATGGCCAGGCTTCGGGTGTCGACCCCTGCCCTACCCGTCGTCCTGCTCCTGCAGCGGTTCCTTAAATAAAAAAAATGGTAATTGTCAAAAAAAGTTGGTAGAGCACTTGCCCGCCAAAGGCAAAGGTCTCGAGTTCGAGTCTCGGTCTGGCACACAGTTTTAATCTGCCAGGAAGTTTTACATTCTATGTGTGGTGTGCATACTGTAAGACCTTCAGTACACACGCCATCAGGTTATTTGACTTGTCGCTCTAACGAAACAGGCGAGTGTCAGAAATATGGCTTGTGGTCTTATCGTGGCGTATTTATCTTCTGTCATTAGGTCAGACAATAGAAATGCCACTTGCACGCTTAGAGTAGCAGATTTACGGTGAACAACTTTAAACAGAACTTGATTAATTTTTACACACATTTATTAAAATAATAACAAGCATAAAAATTACTTAATTTGGTTCTGGATGCTATTTACAATTGACAAGCTGAAGTTCCTTTGGTATTGGTAAGCTAATCTTATTCTCACGTAAATCTCTGGTACTTGACAAAAGTGTCTATACATTTATCTTCATGGCTATGTACAGGAATATGGTAATCTTACTAGCCATGGACTGAAACTTGACTAGAGACTGGTGCAGACAAATATAGAACTCGTACAGACTGGTACAGACTAATGCAGACTGACTAATTGGAGGTCTGTACACTCATTATAATACCTCGCGCGTTCATGTATCACTGCGCGAGTGTGATCCGCGAGGAGAAAAGGTTCTACATTAGCAGCAATCTCATTGGCTGCGTTACCTATTAATACGCGGATCGGTGGAAGCAGAATTTGGTCTGTCTCTATGGCAGCGCCATCTTGTAGTGCGGGTATGGACGAGCACTGCGCCTGCACCGTTTTGCTTAGCGGGGCGCGCTCTAGTGGGAAAGTTGTGTACGCGCTGACTACGCAGAACTATGTACACAACACTATGTAACTTGCCCTTCGACTTCCAATTTGATAATTTGTGGAAAAATGTTTTACCTTGCTAGTCCTAGTTTCAAACATTGTCTGACTGAGAAAATGTAGGCATGAAGGAGTCACTGAAAGTAATTATTCGCTATTTTAGCAAACTTTTGAATCCACTGGACGCTTGAATTCTCTATACTGCTTCTGAGAGTTTTGTTATTCCTCTTGTCATTTACTGTCACAGTATCATCCATGAGAACAAAATTAAAGGCAGTGGAATTAGGTTCCTGATCTGCATACTGTATACTAACATTCTGCACTGCTTTGTAAATTTTAAGGATTGTATAATTTACGTAAAACAGAGTATTGGTTTCAGTCCTAGGATCGAAGATAAACTTCAGAAATACATCTTAAGAATAGTGGCATATCGATTATGGCTCCTTACCATCAACAATAGTTGTTATCCATAGTTCTGTATTTGCTATTTGACCGTCGTCACCCTTTAGAGACCAACCTGATCTTTCCACAATGCCATTTTTGACTTGCTTCGTAATATGTCCTATAACTACAGATTTGTTGAAAATATCAACTGTTAAATACACCATTCCACAAATTAAAAACTTACAGTTATTCTTTATATCTTGAAACTTACTACCGTTCACTTTCACTGAGGAAAAGATACATAATAATAAAATGAAAACAAAGATTAGAATCTCAAAGCATTCTGTGACACGTTACTGTTCCAGAGAACTTCGGCATTTCTCAAAATTTTTTACGCCTTATGGACAAATAGTGGGCCTCATGAAGCAGCACTGTTTAGCCGTCGCAAAATAAAGCCTCAAAAATCAATAAATAAAACTATTCTTCTACTGTTGTTCCGAATCGCATACACCAACCGCCCTCTGCTGCGACAACGACTCGAAGTATATTGGATATTTGACGTTTCTCTTTTTTTTCGGGCCTCCTTACCTCCCCTTCTAGCCCAAACTTCGCTGGCAAATTACGCCTTCATCGGCCAGCTTCTCCTCAGTATTTTTCATTTGTGCTGAACTGCTTTTTACCCTTCATGCATATACACGTGCGTCATGTACTTTTAGAGACTGCATGAATATACTGTATAACGTGAGTATTCCTTATCTTTGCAAATTAAATATTACATACCTTGTTGTGAATTAATTTGTTTGTCCAGATTCCGTTTACTGTGTTTCCTTAAAATTATATTAAATATACGCCTGTAAAAAAAAACTTGAAACATCTGTTGCAGCTGATTGGTTAAGGCCTGAAAAAAAAAACGCCTCTGCTGATGCTGCTTAGTGTCGCTTATAGCCTCCTTCGGCTTCCACAACGGCTCGAAGTCTGTTGGGCATTGAGCCCACAACTCTAGCCACATAACTAGGAGATTCAAGTAACTCATTCCAAGCGTCATGGCCGGCCGGGGTGGCCGTGCGGTTCTAGGCACGACAGTCTGGAACCGCGTGACCGCTACGGTCGCAGGTTCGAATCCTGCCTCGGGCATGGATGTGTGTGATGTCGTTAGGTTAGTTAGGTTTCAGTAGTTCTAAGTTCTAGGGGACTGATGACCTCAGAGGTTAAGACCCATATTGCTCAGAGCCATTTGAAGCATTTGAACCAAGCGTCATGAATCACTTCAGAAATCTGTCGGCGAATCGACGGTGACTGTCCCTTTTCCCTTATTACTCTGACCATTTCTGCCCTAATATTCTCAATGGGATTCAAATCAGCTCCTTTAGGTGGCCATTCCATTACAGTAATATTACTATGGTCGTCGAACCACCTATTAACCACACGTGCCATATGACTAGGCGATCGATCTTGTTTGAACATGATCTGATCATGGCCAAATCTTGCTGTCACAGAAGGCAACATCACGTTCTCCAGAATTGACATGTAAATTTCGCGCATCGAGTGTTCCTTCCACTTCCCACGGGAGCCCATACCGTTACCGACTCCCTGCCACTCCTTCGGCAACTTTAAATGTAATTTTGACTATACCTAGCAGCTTTTGGCCGGTAAACAAGTACTTTCCGGTTGATGCCGTAGAGAAAACTTTTGCAACCGCAAAAATCACTCGCCTCCAAAACTGGAGAGGTTTGTCGACATTTTCAGCAGCAAAAGCAAGGCGGGCTTCTCTGTGGGAAACAGGCAACGCTTCTTGCTCTCGGTCCACCTTCCCTTAGACGACGAATGGCGGCCTCACTGCTAACATTGAAACCAAAAGTCTGCTGAATTTGTCGTGAGTTGACAAATGGGTGGTTCTCACTGAAACGGCGTATCTGCCGATCCTGGCCTGCTGTTGTTTTGTAGCGACGGTCATGAGTCCTTCCATTCAGGTTACCACCCTCTTCCTTTCGTCTAATCCACCTGGTTACCGTCGACTTAGTTCCGGCTATATAGCCATTAGAAAATCCCTCTGCATGGAGTGCTATTATAGTGCCCTTGTCTGCCTCAGCCAGATGGGCCATTTAGAGTTGACTGAATGATTCCTTGCGGTTAATGTCTGCTGCGAAAATCAGCGCTAGTAGGAAACAGACTGCCTCCTCCACGACTGCAGCCACAACGCAATGGCCAAGTACGTGTAACTTGGAAATCGATGGTATAAACGAGAGATCGCAAGCCCGTACCCGTGTCATTACATAATGGAGCAACTTAGAATCTATAATTTTTCTCAGAATGGACTGGTCCGCTCTTGTCATGACTTATCCTGATAAATATTACATGAAATGAAATTTTTACGTTTTACATATACTGCAGGCCTAACGGAAGAAACATTTCTGAAATATCTGAGGCGACCTGAAGAACACTCCGTGAATTTTAGCTGTAGACGTTTGACTTATAATAGGGAAAACGTGTTTATCCTCGCTCGTCGTGTTTCCAAGTGGCACACTTTAATGTGATGCATACATAGTTATCGCCGGGCGTAAAAAGCGACTCGACTAACGAGGGGAACTCGCCAGGTACCATATGCTGATTGTCCGGCAACGTTGCTCAGTGAAGGAGAGGATAAAATAAGCGTACATGTGTTCGGCTTATCTGCAGACATTCGACCGTTTCCGAGAAAACGACGGTCAAAATTATCAACGCGCTGTTGCTGTAGTGTAGATACATCTTGCACCCGAGAACGCAATTGAAGCGGTGGCTCAGTGGCTACCGTCGTTCCTTCTTAACTTTGATTCAAGAGTTCGAGACCATATTGGGTTTTTTATTATTATTCTTTCCTCCTTCTCTATCAGAATTATCTACGAATGTCTTTTTTGCAATTTATGTTGAAATAATGTTGTCATTATTCGTCAATTAACTTTTTGTGTAATTAATGAATTTAAAAAAAGAAACGAGTGAGAAAATAATGTGAAATATTTTTGAACATCCTTACAACATGTAAGGTTGCAAGTACATTCACAAACATTGCACATCATTTTCTCATTCGTTTATTTTTTTAACGTCTTTCATTACACAGTAAAATGGCTCTGAGCACTATGGGACTTAACTTCTGAGGTCATCAGCCCCCTAGAACTAAGAACTACTTAAACCTAACCAACCTAAGAACATCGCACACATCAATGCCCGAGGCAGGATTCGAACCTGCGACCGTAGCGGTCGCGCGGTTCCAGACTGTAGCGTCTAGAACCGATCGGCCACTCCTGCCGGCTACAAAGTAAATTAATTGACGAATAACGACAACATTGTTTCAGCATAAATTGGAATAAACATTCGTAGATAATTCAGAGAGGGAGAGGGAAGGGGGGAGGGGGAGGGCGAAGAAGAAACACCCGGGTTTCAAACTCGCAGCGCGAAGTTCTGAAGTCGCGACGGTAGCCGCTGAGCCACCGCTTCAATTGAATCCTTACACGCTAAAGGGTATCTACAATATAGCAGCAGCACATTGAAAACTTTTTCTCAGAAACGGTTGAGTGTATGCAGATAAGCCGAGACACGTGTTCGCTTATTTTGTCCCCTCTTTCATTGAGCGAAGTTTCGGCAAGATCGGGTTATGATGCTTACGGGTCCCCTCGTAAGTGGCGTGCGTTGCGCTTCAGGAGACGGGATGCGTCCACTTTCCTCGACTACTCACTGACATGTTTGGAAACTTTAGTCCTTGTAGTGGCAGTTTGCATCTTGAGGGCTGGTTTTCCTAATAACGATCTACTAATGGACTTTGCTCCTAATTTACGTTATTGTGTAGCAGACCTAGTGCAACGACTTGAACCGGAAATGTTTGTTTATTTGGATAGTCCGCTTCTTGGTTTCCATATTTCGCTATAATATTTTCCTTTGATTCAAAACTGCAAGTTTAGTTGACCACTGCAACTTGGTGACATCAGTAACAATTCAATACTTTGAAACAGTTATGTGTGGTATGAGGAGTGTTCTCTGTTGAATGAGGAATACATTCAACACGAAAACTGCGTTCAGTAACAATAATTAACTTCATGTTACCTGACAAAACAGAAGTCGAAATACTGTCATTTCATCTCAGTACCCAGTAAAACTTAAACTGGAATGATCGCAAACATATTTTTTGTGGGGAAGGCAAACGAAAGACTGCGTTTTATTGGCCGCACACTAAGAATACGCAACAGGTCTACTGAAAACACTGCCCACACTACGTTTGTCCGTCCACTGCTATAGTATTCCTGCGCGGTATGGGATCAAAAAATGGCTCTGAGCACTATGGGACTTAACATCTGAGGTCATCAGTCCCCTAGAACTTAGAACTACTTAAACCTAACTAACCTAGGGACATCACACACATCCATGCCCGAGGCAGGATTCGAAACTGCGACCGTAGCGGTCTCGCGGTTCCAAACTGCAACGCCTAGAACCGCTCGGCCACAACGGCCGGCGGTATGGGATCCTTGATAGACGTGATTGACGGTGCACGCCAAAAACGTCCAAGGAACGGTAGCACGATTTGTAATGTCACGAAATAGGGGAGAGAGAGTCCCAGATGTGATAAGAGAGTTGGGGTGACATTCATGAAAAAAAAAAAAAAAACATTTTTCGTTGCCGCGAGATCTTTTCACGAAATTTCAATCACCAACATCTGTTCTGAACGCCAAAACATTATTTCCTCAACTTACACAGTAAGAAATGACCATAGTAATAATGTAATTCAGGACTCATAAGGAAAGATTTAACTGGTCCTTTTTCCCGCACGCTGTTAAAGAGTGGGACGGTAGAGAAATAGTCCGAAGGTGGTTCGATTGAACCACCTGCCTGGCACGTAAGTCTGGATTGCAAAGAAATCCTGTAGATGTAGTCATGTAGATGTAACAACGAAATTATGTTGTAATTGCGACATGTTAGTTACATTTGATTCAACATCGAAGTTGTTTGCTGTTTACTCATTTTTTGTTTCAACCATAGACAAATACCTAAGTGCGTTAAATTGATGCTGAAATAAAATGACGTGCATTGGCCAATAACAATAAATTTTTAACTACTTGTTATGGTACTGCAGTATCTTCCAGCGTCTTCAGAAGTGGATACCGCATACGACGTTCCTAGGATGTTTGTAAGTGGATATTGCACACGACTTCGAAAAAAAAAAATTAATGTAGCTTCGTAAAAGTTCCGTGATCAAACGATCCCAGTTGCTAGTGAATACAGTTTATCCTCACTAGACAGTATATACTATCTTTACACATGAGGTGAAAAGGGTTTCGTCATGCCACGCGGGATTAGACGAGCGTTCTTAGGCGCTGCAACTCTGGACTATGTGGCGGAGGTTCGAGTCCTCCCTCGGGCATGGGTGTGTGTGTTCGTCCTTAGGACAATTTAGGTTAAGTAGTGTGTAAGCTTAGGGACTGATGACCTTAGCAGTTAAGCCCCATAAGATTTCACACATATTTGAACATTTTTTTGGGTTTAGTCGGGTGCGGTGGCCTTGCGGTTCCAGGCGCTTCAGTAACGAACGGCGCGGATGCTTCAGTTGCAGGTTGGAATCCTACCTCGGGCATGGATGTGTGTGATGTCCTTACATTAGGTAGGTTTAAGTAGTTCTAGGTCTAGGGGACTGATGACCTAAGCAGTTTGGTCGCATAGTTCTTAGGCCATTTTTTGACCTTCCGCGTAAATTTTCTTTACATTAACGGTCGTATCTTTAGGTCGCGTTGACATAGCTCACTTTTTTACGCCACCAAAGGACCGTATACCGCTGGAAGTACGATACATTTCCGCTTATTATGTCTACCCGTACTCGAGGTAAACCGGTTTTAAGGGTTGGGTAGACAGATAGATGGTAAAGAAAGTGAGACTAGTAGGGTTCCATTTTTATCGATTTAGGTGACAAAATTCTAACAACGAAAATAACTACGACAGTTACTGAAGATGAGGGCCACATAAATATTTTAAATAAATGGTTCAATTGAAACTCAGCACTATGGGAGGTCATCTGTTCCCTAGAACTTAGAACTACTCAAACCTAACTAACCTAAGGACATCACACACATCCATGCCCGAGGCGGGATTCGAACCTGCGACCGTAGCGGTGAAGCGGTTCCAGACTGAAGCGCCTAGAACCGCTCGGCCACTGCGACCGGCCATAAATAATTTCCCCTACTCTTCACTCGAAATCTTCTAGTTGCAGTCGGTACATCAACATATTAATCGTAGCTACGCTTTCGATCCAAATCACCTTCACAGGAATGCAAATAAAATCCATTTGCCTATACACGTGGTAATTCAGATCCCAGTATTAATGCCACCGCGTTTTAGAAGTGCGAGCATTACCGTTGCTAGCTAGCTTAAGAAATACTTCGGCCAGTGAACGTTTTGACTGTCAAATGAGCGGTGACATAGAGGCAGAAAATTCATGTTTTTGAGTCCAGAAAGCGCTATGCAATAGAAATTGTAGATCATTTTGCCATTTTCATTTCGGAATAGCCGAATTATTCATGACTGGAGTAATAATAGAGGGCTTTTGGCCTGGGTTGTCTGTAGGCATAGTGTAAGTTGTTTGCTACTGCAAGGGAGGTCTGGTTTGTTTTCGGTTCTAATCTCGATGCAGGCAGATAGACTATCAGTAAAACAATTTTAAGAAATTCTCGAGCCCCCAGTGCGCTTTATTGCTACCTTTATTCGGTACCGGCGCCCTGTGGATGTCAATATAAAACTCTTGTAGAATTTAATACTTGTTACTGCCTACTTTTTCCGCTTGTGTCAGTAACTGAATTGATTTACGTGTGGCACTGAATTATTTTTAACTGACTTTCGTTATGAATCTTCACACATTGCTAAATCTGCACACGTTTTCGTAGGTCAGCAATGGTAATCCAATATGACTGGTCTGAACGTTGACACAGACCGTTTCGCGGCCGATTGCGCATAATATTTTGCTAATTCGTAACGATCTGGGGTACTTTGTCTTACTAAAACAGTCATGTTATCTCGATAAGCTGAAATTCATTTTTATTAGTACAATTCATACTAGTTAGCGTTTTTTCCTTCATTTATATCTTATATATACGTGTTGTGTTTAACACACTAATCAGCATTAATATAGTCTTACACATGATTGAAAACAGGCTGACAAAGTTCGGATAGTTTTTCAATTTCACGCCTGTGCATAGTATGTTGGTAGCACTTCGTCACCTTGCCTGTTATGCTGTGTAGCAGGCTTTAAAGCCGTGCGGTTCAGCATAACAAAAATGCGAGGGGTCTCGCTCGTTTTGTCCACGACCGTACATGTAGAAACAGACGCAGAAAGAATTTCTAGAGACGTAGCTTACACGGCCCTAGCAGACTCATTAGGTATGATAAGTTTGTCGTCACTTTATCGGTGTGCATTACGACCTGCAGTAAACGGATGAACGTCCGACATCGTGCACTGCAATGAAGGCGCTGACATAAACAACTGCTTTAATGAGCTCAGAGATGTAACAACCGACACTTCGAAGAACTTCTTTTCCAGAAAGTCAGAGAACATCACTCGCCAGTGAAGATCCGTTATGGCTCTTATATGACGCCACCTGACGGAGGAGGGGGCGGTGAGGGGGTGTGTGGCAGTACAGGAAACGTCCGCCACTGGCTGCTCGGCAGCAGTCGACATGAGGATCTCTGTCGCTGTGGTCGCCATCTTGATGGCTGCCGCTCCCTACCGCATGCTATGCTCTGGTAAGTTACTCGAATACTAGTTAATCTCCTAGCTGAATGGGCTTGTTTTCAATGTTACATATTATTTGTCATGGACTCTTTCAACCGGCCGGTGTGGCCGAGTGGTTCTAGGCGCTACAGTCTGGAACTGCGCGACCGCTACGGTCGTACGTTCGAATCCTGCCTCGGGCATGGATGTGTGTGATGTCCTTAGGTCAGCTAAGTTTAAGTAGTTCTAAGTTCTAGGGGACTGATGACCTCAGATGTTAAGTCCCATAGTGCTCAGAGCCATTTGACATTGTCTCCAGTGGGAATTTCCTCCGTTATTACCATCCAAACTTCATCAGCACAGTTTGGTAGAAGATGTAGCACAGTATAGACATGCAGCAGAACAATTTGACTTCCTCTCTCTGTATTCGGTCTGTAATCCCAGTTTTTGTATTTTCTTTCACAGAAATTGGATGAACTGAAACTCGCCACCGGAGACGGATGTTTCGGGGAATACTGTTTTCGTAGCTTTAATAGAAACCATTTCAACGTATAACACTGCACTTATTTGGTGACCACCCAAGCATCGTCATTATTCAGTCCAGTAAAAAGACTTCTGTTTGTATTTTGATTAGTCTGTGTGCAATGCAAACTAAACAGGAAATACCTTCATTTCTCCTCCTTTCTTTTCTTTTTTTCTTTCTTATGCTTGTGCCTTTAGCCCGCAATGACGCAGGGTCGGCATAGTCAGTTGGATTTGGCAAGGTTAATTTAAGGGGTGGCCGGATGCCCTTCATGCCGCCACCCCGTACCCCCCCGGGACAGAATTAATGCACCCCAACTGCCTGTGTCTAGTGTAATCCATGGAAGAGTGCAAATGTGTTAAGATGTGCACGAGCCGTGTAACTGAGGCGGGACGTGGGGACCAGCCCGGGATGTGGAAAAACGCCTAAAAACCACATCCAGGCTGGCCGGCACACCGTCCTCCGTCGTTAAGCAGCCGGGCGGATTTGGTCCGGGGCCGGCGCGCCTACCCGAGTCCAGGAAGCACCGCATTAGCGCTCTCGGCTAACCTATCGGGTCTCCTACCTTCGTATCTTCTCCTATGGTTCCGATATTACCATGTACGTTGTACAGTTGTTTCAATTATTTCGAACAATTGCCGTTGTCCTGCCCGTAAGAACAGTTCCATTTCTGCACAGGATTTTCTCCCTTTCTCCACAACCGAACGCCAGGATTCTTCAGTCAGGGGCAGAGCTATCGCCAGGCTTCAAAATCTATTACCTTCATTTACTTTCAAAATGTCTTCATTCAGCTGAAGCTTCGAACTATTGCCAGGGTACAGGACCGTCCCGGTAGCTTCTCTTCTTGCTCTAAAAAGTGCGTTCTTGGTAATCTCATGATTCGGCATATTTGCGGCGAAATCTAGAACTTTATGTATCAAATCTTGAAATTCCTCTTAAAAAATCTGCAAATCAGGCACTGCCCTTTCTTCGTGGATTCGTTTCCTGTAGTTATGAATTCGTTTCTTAATCTGCACATCTGCTTCGTCAGATTGAGAAAGAGTGGTGCTGTTGAGCCATGATCCCGCTAACTGCAATTTTCAGATGGCCTCGGCACTTACTTCGTTCCGAAGTTCACACACAACCAGTTCCCATTCAATTCACATTTGCTGTGCACTCGTCAGCGGTAAGCAACCTTGAGAAGACACGGCTCGCCTGTCGTTGTCGTAATAATTTCTGTTACCCAGCACCCGTAGTGTCACGGTAGCATCTTTAATTAGTTATCAATACGTCCTAGGCCCCCCGTTCGACCTCCGCCACCAATTAAATTCTGCATAAAAATTATCAGCTTTTGTGGCCGAAGACTTCCAGAATAAGAAGTCATCCTCATTCAGCCAATGGCCTCGTCAAAGAGGGCGGAGGAGAGGACAGACGTGCAGAGCACTCTCTCGGCCTTGGGGTTTCAAACAGCCTCTAAAGATGGAAAAATCATCGATGATCAACAGCATGAGGATGCAGAAGGAAATGGAAACCAGTGCATTAACTGCACATTGTGTGTATCCATAGAACATTTGGCCTGTAATTGAAAAAGTGTCATGATCATCTCTCCATTGGCAAAAGATTCCTCAACAGTAGCGCTTTCCGATTTCCGGGAGAGGACTGGTAAGGGGGAAATGATCATAGCAAAAAGACTGAATATTCAACGAAACGGTATCGTCCTGCTAGTCGGGGCGTCGAAAGACAGAAGTTTCAACGTGGTAGGGAAGTGACAAAAACTGAATAGTGACACACTATGACACAGCGTAGATGTAGTGGAGTCAGTGTAGCGAAATACACTACTGGCCATTAAATTTGTTACACCAAGAAGAAATGTAGATAATAAACGGGTATTCATTGGACAAATATATTATACTAGAACTGACATGTGATTACATGTTCACGCAATTTGGGTGCATATCGTGAGAAATCAGTACCCAGAACAACCACTTCTGGCCGTAATAACGACCTTGATACGCCTGGGGACTGAGTCAAACAGAGCTTAGATGGCGTGTACAGGTACAGCTGCCCATGCAGCTTCAACACGATGCCATAGTTCATCAAGAGTAGTGACCGCCGTATTGTGACGAGCCAGTTGCTCGGCCACCATTGACCAGACGTTTTCAATTGGTGAGAGATCTGGAGAATATGCTGGCCAGGGCAGCAGTCGAACATTTTCTGTATTCAGAACGGCCCGTACAGGACCTGCAACATGTGGTCGTGCATTATCCTGCTGAAATGTATGGTTTCGCAGGGATCGAATGAAGGGTATAGCCACGGGTCTTAACACATCTCAAATGTAACGTCCACTGTTCAAAGTGCCGTCAAAGCGAACAATAGGTGAACGAGACGTGTAACCAATGGCAACGCATACCATCAAGCCAGGTGATACGCCAGGATGACGATGACGAATACACGTTTCCAATATGCGTTCACCGCGATGTCGCCAAACACGGTGCGACCATCATGATGCTGTAAACAGAACCTGGATTCTACCGAAAAAATGACGTTTTGCCACTCGTTCACCCAGGTTCGTAGTTGAGTACACCATCGCGGGCGCTCCTGTCTGTGATGCAGCGTCAAGGGTAACCGCAGCCATGCTCTCCGAGCTGGTAGTCCATGCTGCTACAAACGTCGTCGAACTGATCGTGCAGATGGTTGTTGTCTTGCAAGCGTCCCCATCTGTTGACTCAGGGATCGAGACGTGGCTACACGATCCGTTACAGCCATGCGGATAAGCTGCTTGTCATCTCGACTGCTAGTGATACCTGGTCGTTGGGATCCAGCTTGGCGTTCCCTATTACAGTCCTGAACCCACCGATTCCATATTCTGCTAACAATCATTGGATCTTGACCAACGCGAGAAGCAATGTCGCTATACGGTAATCGGCAATCGCGTTAGGCTTTAATCCGACTTTTATCAACGTCGGAAATGTGATGGTACGCATTGCTCCTCCTTACACGAGGCATCACAACGTTTCACGAGGCAACGCCAGTCAACTGCTGTTTGTGTATGAGAAATCGGTTGGCAACTTTCCTCATGTCAGCACATTGTAGGTGTCGCCACCGACGCCAACCTTGTGTGAATGCTCTGAAAAGCTAATCATTTGCATATCACAGCATCTTCTTCCTGTCGGTTAAATTTCGCGTCTGTAGCACGTCATCCTCGTGGTGTAGCAATTTTAATGGCCATTAGAGTAGAAAGAAGACAAGGATTTCTGGTCAGACGAGTATAGGGTAATATTTACAACAGCAGTAAATGTTATAACGCGACTACGATTCATTATGAATAGGAAGCTAAGGCAGAGAGTGAGTTACTGCTAACAACTAAGTGCTGGGGCTGCTCTTAACAGAATCGATAGCAAACCAACGCCGACAACGGCCGTTCACGTAGGTATCCCGATGTCGCTAGCAGAAGATGAACAGATAGTGAAAGTATGTGTGGATATTGAACAGGTAACTCAGTACGTAAAGATAGAAGGGAATTCTGTATCGTGGTAGAATGGAATGCGGTTGTAGGGGAAGGATTAGAAGAAAGAGTTACGGTAGGCTATGGGCTTGGTACTGGGAATGAGACAAGAGAAAAACTGAGTTCTCTTCCCTGTCATGCCCACACGTCTTAGAAATGGTGCCTAGGAAGCTGTTTTCTTGCATCGCTAGCCAACAATTCAAGCAAATCATATTAATGGAGTTTATTACACCAAGTTAAATTGACAATAGGTAACTTAGCGTTTTTTTTTTTTCGTTTATTGAATTTCAATTCCCCCCGAAGGGGGCGGGCTGGCAGCAGCTTAGTATGCTGCTCTTCAGCCGACAGATTTTGTGACAAAGATCAAGAGAACAAATAATAAAAAAAAACAGGCGATAAAATCGGAGACTTAGAGAGTAACAAGGCGAAAAGAAATCGTGGAACTTAAAACAACAACACAGGGATGATGACGCTAATAAAAATACATACGAAGCAGACAGGGAAAAACAATAGACAATTAAAAAAACACGGCGACAGTCTGGATTCTGTTCGCAAAGGACATAAAATTCACACCTAGCGACAGCATGGTTTCTGTTCGCAACACGAGAAAGACAAACAACACTGAAGAGTCACTGGAACACTGCACTAAAAAGGTGGCAAATGTGACACCACAGTCGAGAGCAGGTGGGGGGAAACTGGACAGAAGATGGGAAAACAAAAAAGGGGGGAAAGGAGAGTAAAAGCGAAGGGGGGAGCCGGGAAGGGAGCTGAAGGAGGATGAGGACCCATAAGAGGGGTGGGGGGCAGACGCGACAGGGAGTGGGGTAGGCAGAGGAGGGGAATACAAAAGAACTGGGGGGGAGAAGGGAGGTAGGGAGAGATTTAGTGGGGAGAAAAACAGGACGGAAGGGGGGGGGGGGAAGAGGGAGCCCAGGGAAAGGACAGAGGAAAGGAGGGGGAATGAGGATCCGAGTTGATAGGAAGGATAAATGGAGGGAGAGAGGGCATCATCCGGGAGGGGGAGTTGACGGAAGCCACCTCGGGAAAGGAGATGGGGGGTGTAGAGATGGAGGGTAGGGGGGACACAACGGTGAAGACGTGGCAGGGGGCGGGGATGGGAGAGGAGAGGAGCAACCAGGGGGTGAGGGGGTTCAAGACGGCGGGAGGTGTAGAGAATGCGGATATGTTCGAGGAGTAGGAGCAGAAGGGGGAAAGGAATGAGATCATAGAGGATCCGCGTGGGGGACGGGAGGCGGATACGGAAGGCGAGGCGGAGTGCATGACGCTCAAGGATCTGGAGGGACTGATAGAATTTGGGGGGGGGCAGATATCCAGGCAGGACTGGCATAACAGAGGATGGGACGGATTAAGGATTTGTAGGTGTGGAGGATGGTAGAGGGGTGCAACCCCCATGTCCGGCCAGAGAGGAGATTGAGGAGTAACTTAGCGTATTCACGAAGGTATGTCGCAAGCAATTGGAGACATGCAAATAATCGATGTCTTTCGGTATCTACAATTTCTCTACAAGCAGAACAACACAGTTCATACACGGTGTCCAGAAAAGGGCTCCCTGATTTCAAAATTAAATATCTTGAAAACATTTATCGATAGAAGAATGCAGTAAACGGTATGTTTATTATGAAAGATGTAAGAAGTTTATACAGCAGTTTGAAATAATAGTTACAAAAGCTGCTAACAGATAGCGATGTACGCTGTACTGCTCATATCAGCATACATAAGTGAAATAATGGTATGAAAACAATCTTTGCAAACAATCACATCACAATGTTTTCAAAATGTTCACCATTGGCCCTACAGGCGTGGCGCAAACGAAGAATGAATGTCGCCATCACATTTCGTAGTGTCTCAACCGAAATGGATTCACATGCCACAGAGATCGCCGATTCAAGCTCGTCCAGCGTGGCGGGATGCTTCGGGTAGACTATGTCTTTCACTGTGCCCCACAAAAAAAAAAAAAAGTCACAGGGAGTCAAATCCGGCGAATATGGAGGCCAATCCATGCCTGCACCGGTAAATTTGGGATATTCCAAAGCAATGACTCGATTCCCGAAGTATTCCTCAAGAAAGCGAAACACTTGTTAGGGCTACGTCTTGCATAAACCATTCAGTACCTGGTCGATCCTCTAACGCTTGCTGTGTGGCGACAAATTGTTCCAAAATTGCAACGTAACGTACACCAGTGACCGTTTCTCGAATGAAAAAGGGCCAATAATGCCTCTGCTGCATACTGCAGCCCACACAGTAACTTTAGGAGAATACAGGGGTTTCGCTTCACACCAATATGGCTTTTCGGAACCCCAAAATCGCCAGTTCTGCTTATTCACGTATCTATTCAGGTGGGAGTGTGCTTCATCTGTAAACCAGATGCAGCCAACATCTAATCCTTCACTATCAATCATTGTGAGCATCTGATTAGCAAAGGCAACCCTTTGTTGCACAGCTCGTACGGATATGGCCTGGTGTGTTTGAATTTTGAATGGAAACATGTGTAGGCTCTTTCTCAGTATTTTCTGCGTGCTGGAACGCTTCAAACCAGTCTCAGATGCAATTCTACGGACGGATGACATTGGATTTCGCTGAATAATTCCAGAAACTGTGGCGATATTTTCAGTCGTAACTGCGGTTTGCTTGCGGCCAACATGCCCCACTAGATAATCAGTTACGCTGCCTGTTCGTTGGAATTTTGCGAAGAGCGCACGAATGGTTTTCGCATCGGGTCCTTTTGGAACATTAAATCGTGCTTGAAAACTTCGCCTTGTTGCCGTAGGACTCTCTTCTAACCTGTGGTACTCTAGCACCAGAAAAACGCGTTGTTCAATGGAGTACATGGCTTTAATCTCTTCCTTCAGTACGCTAACCTCCTTTCACGTTTCGATAGTGGAACTGATCGCTCTGGGCTTCGGATCACTATTTATACTAGGCATTAGGTATGGCGATTACAGCGCCAACTGTTAGCAGCTTTTGTAACTATTATTTCAAACTGCTGTATAAACTTCTTACAGCTTTCACAATAAACATACCGTTTACTGCATTCCTCTATGATCATTGTTTTCGAGATATTTAATTTTGAAATCAGGGAGTCCTTTTCTGGACACCCTGTATGTCACTGCTGTGGCGTTTGTGTAACGGCTCGTCTTCCACTTCGGCCGCGGCTAGGCTGCTCGGCGCTTAAATTATCTTTGTGTAGAGGCCGTCCCTGTCTCGGTGTCGTCCTAGAGAGGTGTTCGTCAGCGTAACTCAGGTTAGAGTGGTGGGATGGACGTCAAATGACATCAGCCGCTCCGACGTAACCACTCCCAACCATGACTACCCTGTTTCGTACCTGCCCAGCGAAACACGTTTTCAAACGGTTGTAGCACGGAAACGGTACATTTCCTGACCTAGGTTCCCATTCAAAATTTTCTGTACACACTTCACTCTACAAGTCCTAGAAATAGTAATGGGGACTTCCGAACACCCTGTGGCCGGCCTGTGTGGCCGAGTGGTTCTAGGCGCTTCAGTCTGGAACCGAGCGACCGCTACGGTCGCAGGTTCGAATCCTGCTACGTGCATGGATGTGTGTGATGTCCTTAGGTTAGTTAGGTTTTAGTAGGTTTAAGTTCTAGGGGACTGATGACCTCAGATGTTAAGTCCCATAGTACTTAGAGCCATTTGAACCATTCCGAACACCCTGTATGAGCAAGTAAATCGAACTCTCATTTTCAAGACAGATAAAATTGTTAAGACATTCGAAAACTCAGTTCATTTGCAAATATCGGCTGCTTCATGGGACAAGACTTTCCATTTGAAGGTACAAGGTGGTAAGCAAAGTATGGCTTAATCGCGCAAGTGTTATCTAACCAGTTTAAAAAATGTACAGAACTGTAACTGAAGTATTGACAGTATCCTCCAAATAGCTATAATATATTATACAGCACTTAAATATATAGATCTCATAATATTTAAAAATACTACAGAAAACATTGCCTCACTTCTCACAACAAAAACTGTAGAAAACGCCGGAAACTGCTTACGGTGGTCTCTATTGTGCACTGTTTGTCGTTACTCTGATATCGGTCGCCAGATGGAAACACCGACCAGGAACCCTCATGTGTTGCTAGGCACAGTATCCTACAAGTCCAACATAGTCCCTGTTGTCTGCTGCCTCCTTCCGAATTGTCACTTTTCTGTGTCCTGTGCTCATTCATTTTATCAAATAGACTTCTCCTTACCCATTCTCTCTCATTTCTTGTTCTTCCCACTTCTCCAGTTTCTTTCTCTAATACATCATATCTTTGATGATATTCCACTCTTCAGCGATCTCTGCACTTCTCTTTACACGTTCCGTTTTCTGCCTTACAACTGAAGTCTTTGCTGACTTTCTTATTTTTCAGTTGCCCAACATCCCATTTATTTATGTGTTTTACTTTGTTTATTGGCTTCAGTTTTGCCCTAATATCAGCTAAGAGTGACTTTTGGTCTAATCTGGCTTCGTATCCTGGACAGGTATTTACCGCCTCAATGCTGTTTTTGAATTTCTGGTTGACAACAGAAAAGTCTGTTTTGTGTCTAGAAATACCACCCATTGCGTTCCAAATAAATAATCGTCGTTTTTGCTGCTTAAACCAAGTATTAGCTCTCGAGAGATCAAATCTTTTGCAGAAGGTTTGCCACTTATTATCGGTCTTTTCCAGTTCATGTTTATACATAATTGGCTGACCAATTCATACAGTAAAACAGGTGTTTATATATAGGTGTTAACACATGCATGTAAATACCTGTTGTACTGTATGAATTCGTTAACCAGTTATGTATAACTACTTTAGCTGTGGCTGCCCTAGTTTTAAAATTATCTGCCACATCATAATCTCAGACTACGTCCTTTCTTCTCCCCTTTGCCCCTGTACTATTCCGTCTCCCAATATTACAGTTCTTATTTTCCTATCCCATTTTCTTCGTAGATTTCCTCGATCTTCTCGTGTACTTTGCCCACTACATCTTCGCTTGCGTCTGATGCCGGCTTGTAAACTTGAATTAAAATGTATCCACAGGGGTACTACTTAATTTCACTACTAACGCTCTGCCACTAAGTGGAAGAACCCTAGCTATATTCTTCCAAAGATGTTTCCTGCATATAGCTCCGTCTCTACTTACCTTCCTCTCTTATCCTTTGTAAACAGTCTTGTACCTTCCAGATTCAGATTCTCCTTCTCATCGAAACTCGCTTAACCCAAAGAGAATGATATTATGTCTCTCCACGTATTTCTTCCAGTTTTATAACTTTCCTTTCGTTTTCATCGTCTTCACATGCAATGCAGCTATCCTCAACAGGGATTTTCACCTTTTGTGTTCTTGTACTAATTTAACAAAATGCCTGATTGTCCCAGGTAGGCGCCCACCCGGATGTCGGTTTCCAGAACAACCATACTTAAGAACACAATCCCCTTAGACTATGTGTACAACATGGGACCTTAATATCGTAGTTTCCCTTTGCTTTCCATATTCTACGACTATACTGATTAAATCCTGTTCGCACAATGTATTAACACATTGTTAAACTCACACCACGTGATGTGTTCCGTCCTTGAAACAAGAAGTCAAGATAAAAGATTCTCATTGTCGCAACAGTTTTGTACATGCTCATACTTCTGTTGCATTCACATTTGCTAAATCTACAGTACAAACATGCTCCTTGACCAAACACAGTTATATATTACACGCCCAAATATTTTATAAATCATTGGTTGGCAGTCATTCTGGGACCATTACCCTTAAGTGTAATCAGATGTTATCTATTACGATCCCCCATACCCGGACTTCCAGAATCATAATTAACCTTTAGAATGGAAAACAATTTTCTTGGAACCCATACTTTTTGAATGACATAAGGTAAATGATATTGTGTCGTTGTATATATCGTACTGATGAGTCAATGACACAGCTGGTACTGTTTATTTCCAAAAGCCAGTTTATTTACGTAATGATGACGCAATTCTTAGTGCATCACGAGAGCTACTTACAATTTCTTCTCAAAAATGAAAGCTATCCATGCTGAAGCTAGATACTTTCAACAAAACATGTTTCTTCCGCACGACTTCTCTCCGTACAGAAAATTTTTCATCTATACTTGCAACCCATTTAGGATCGACCAAATTAAAAAGTGTGCCAATGAACTGCTGTCTGTAACTCTTTTGATCGCTGGACTCCTTATTTCTGAACTGGGAATAACTGGAAGATTTTTGGCAGTCAGTTCTTTGTGTCTGACAACTGATACTGCTACTACTACTACTACTTATAATTTTAATAGTAATAGTAATACTGCCATGTTATGCTCTCAGTTGGTCTTCTTATTGTAGCGAAACGAATAATGAAGAAACATCTGATCAACTCTGGGAAATACATACAACTTGGAGAAGGCATGTTCATGAGATACTTAAATATATATGATGTGTATATCTCAGTTTTGTTGTTATAGACCCATACCAGAAAGTAAAAAGTATGTATGTAGGGCGTGTACTATGTAGGGTACATACGGCTCACATATTTGTTACACAAAGTGTGACCCACACCACATTGTGTTACATGTTAGTGTTAATATTTTAATAAAATATGTAATTACTTGGAAAGTTTTATAATCTGCATGACCGTCTTATGAAACAGTGATAACAGTAATGATCTAATAAAAACAATTTAGTTTCATAACTGTAACCTTTTGATTTTACCCTTAAAGAATAAGTTTTCAGCCCTCAAGGGGAATTAACCTCATGTTGGCAACCATTTTCCCAAGTGTATCACTGATGTGCACGAATTCACATATTTCCGACTCGTAAAATTTAAGAACGCTAAACAACTGGAAACCAATCGACATTCATGGATATATACGTCCATATTACTCTAACTCTCCCACACGACAGACACCCTTTTCTGCTCTCGCACTGCAATTACGACAGATACCATTTTATGCTCTCGCACTGCTGTTACGAATATCCCCCTTACATGTATTTACCACAAACTGTTAACAGCCATTTATCTTACTGTCACATATGTACAGAACATCATACTAAGTGGAAATTTTCCAATCTTTCTGATGCTGTCGGCAGGTTTTTGCTGATTTCATTAGTTTTAATAAAAATTAAAGTTTTGTATGCGTTATAGCTACTTTCGGATATTTTACTCTTAAACATTCAGAAACAAATAGCAATGAATACGCTTATACATAAACAACTAAATCTAAATTAATATGCTGCCGCTACTTTTATTATTATATTAACGCTTTTGTGCCAAACTGACGTTTTTACGGTTGTAGCGCATGTTCTGTCTTGTTTAAACTACATATAACTTACAAAAATTTTAATAATGTGTTCTGATAGAGCACACAAGCTCTACCCCTGGACACATACACTCCTGGAAATGGAAAAAAGAACACATTGACACCGGTGTGTCAGACCCACCATACTTGCTCCGGACACTGCGAGAGGGCTGTACAAGCAATGATCACACGCACGGCACAGCGGACACACCAGGAACCGCGGTGTTGGCCGTCGAATGGCGCTAGCTGCGCAGCATTTGTGCACCGCCGCCGTCAGTGTCAGCCAGTTTGCCGTGGCATACGGAGCTCCATCGCAGTCTTTAACACTTGTAGCATGCCGCGACAGCGTGGACGTGAACCGTATGTGCAGTTGACAGACTTTGAGCGAGGGCGTATAGTGGGCATGCGGGAGGCCGGGTGGACGTACCGCCGAATTGCTCAACACGTGGGGCGTGAGGTCTCCACAGTACATCGATGTTGTCGCCAGTGGTCGGCGGAAGGTGCACGTGCCCGTCGACCTGGGACCGGACCGCAGCGACGCACGGATGCACGCCAAGACCGTAGGATCCTACGCAGTGCCGTAGGGGACCGCACCGCCACTTCCCAGCAAATTAGGGACACTGTTGCTCCTGGGGTATCGGCGAGGACCATTCGCAACCGTCTCCATGAAGCTGGGCTACGGTCCCGCACACCGTTAGGCCGTCTTCCGCTCACGCCCCAACATCGTGCAGCCCGCCTCCAGTGGTGTCGCGACAGGCGTGAATGGAGGGACGAATGGAGACGTGTCGTCTTCAGCGATGAGAGTCATTTCTGCCTTGGTGCCAATGATGGTCGTATGCGTGTTTGGCGCCGTGCAGGTGAGTGCCACAATCAGGACTGCATACGACCGAGGCACACAGGGCCAACACCCGGCATCATGGTGTGGGGAGCGATCTCCTACACTGGCCGTACACCACTGGTGATCGTCGAGGGGACACTGAATAGTGCACGGTACATCCAAACCGTCATCGAACCCATCGTTCTACCATTCCTAGACCGGCAAGGGAACTTGCTGTTCCAACAGGACAATGCACGTCCGCATGTATCCCGTGCCACCCAACGTGCTCTAGAAGGTGTAAGTCAACTACCCTGGCCAGCAAGATCTCCGGATCTGTCCCCCATTGAGCATGTTTGGGACTGGATGAAGCGTCGTCTCACGCGGTCTGCACGTCCAGCACGAACGCTGGTCCAACTGAGGCGCCAGGTGGAAATGGCATGGCAAGCCGTTCCACAGGACTACATCCAGCATCTCTACGATCGTCTCCATGGGAGAATAGCAGCCTGCATTGCTGCGAAAGGTGGATATACACTGTACTAGTGCCGACATTGTGCATGCTCTGTTGCCTGTGTCTATGTGCCTGTGGTTCTGTCAGTGTGATGATGTGATGTATCTGACCCCAGGAATGTGTCAATAAAGTTTCCCCTTCCTGGGACAATGAATTCACGGTGTTCTTATTTCAATTTCCAGGAGTGTAGTTTACAAAAACCGACTTTAACGTTTAAAAGACATAAATTTTTTAATTTGTTATTATTTGTAAAGCCTTTGGTAATGAATATAATTTCACATATCTGTTCGGAGGGTTATCACGTGATGCACATGTTTTTCTTACTTAACTGTCTTGCTCCCAAAGATTTTGAAGAGAATTTCCTGTTTCAGCTATACACTAGCCATCTTCAGAGTATCTCATTCTGCTGCGCTGTAGCAAGTCATAAGCACATAAAAATAACACAAGTCAGCTGTCACAGACAATTCTGTTCAAAGAACTACGATCAGAACAATAAAATAAAAAATTGTACTTTGGAAATGAATAACCTAAAAGCTACTGATTTCACGGGAGACACATATTCACACACACAAACACTTGTCTTAATATTCTCTTTTTCAAGGCGATGCGGGTTTTCTGTTACTGTGTTGGATCCATTTTTATCGAATTTAGGTTTATGTGGTCATTCTTTTTCACCACGGCGGCTAGCCGCTTCCGTGCTCCTACTACCAAACTTCCTACAATGTTCCAGACACCGCACTAAACTAAGAGTTTACTTGCTGCCCTCCTGCTGCTGTGTGATTTCTCATGCTGTCAGTGTCTGCCCCTCAGGAGTTTGATGTCTGTAACTGTCTGTTGGGCCAAGTGACATTCATGCCGCCACATACTGTCAAACGCTACAATCCTTGTGTGGATTGCCACTGAGTCCAACCCAGCACGGTCGGCACGCCACTGTCAACTGTCAAACACCTGCATACTCAGTCACGCATCCTTTCACCGTCACAACAAGATGCACTCACACAGCCGCGTCTGCTTTTTAAGGTACTAGTGTTCAGCCATATTAGGCTGCATCCCCACAGGTGACCACCAAATAGGTTAAATGTTGTCTGTCTGACAGCGAGGAATCAAGTCTCGGAGGTTGGGAGACAAAGTCCACAGGGTGAATCCTGAAATTCAGCCCTTTGAACTACTCGCAAGACGGAGTATGGATATTGGTAGGCAGTTGCCAGGTAGGCGTTTCTCGTAGACCTGACACATGTCTGTATGAGACATTATGAACAGGGCAGGTGGCTGTCGTGACTCGAGCTGCTTCCCCAGATGCCTGTTCTGTCGTCAGTGTGGCACAGCCAGCACGAGGCAGGCCTACCGGGTTGTCCGTATTGACAATTATGCTGGATGCACAGCGAGGTAGTTTGTTGACTCCTTCCTTGGGGAAAGGTGCCCTATTGGCCACAGATGCTTCTCCTCATGGTACGTAAACTAACTTCATTACCCAAATGCAACGGCATACCACCTACTACAAGGATTAGAAAGTCTATTATGGTATTCATATATTGTACCTCGCTATCTAATCGATTAAGTAGTTTTTCACTCCACTCTTAGTAAATGTCTCTTCGACAGAGAGGAGAGATTTCCAACAAACTCTCGACAGTGACTTTCGGCATTTTGTCCACAACTCCTTCCACAAAACCGACGATCTCTTCTAAAGTCTGCTCCAGTCCTTCGATCTGCGAGGGTTATTCGAAAAGCAAGATCCGATCGCGCGTGAAATGGAAACCGCAGTGAAGTTCCGATGAAGCTTTGCGTAGATGTGTTGGCAGCGTCTATAGCATGCCTGTCGATCGCGTCACTTTGCTCTTTTCATTTCTGAGCGCACAGTGAGCACGTAAAGATGCTTAGAAGATTCTGTCCCCCTCCAAGTATGACGGCCTGGTGGGAGATTTCTCCTGATGTCATGCAGCCCACATAACATAACTGTCATGCGTTTTCTTCCTCATGACATTTCTGTGCCACGCTCCGTCGGGGGAATGAAGACGCTCCACCAGCGTTTTCGAATATTTGATAACCCACAGTAAAGCCCGTTATTGGTTTCACTTCTGCTCAGATGTACCGCTAGCTATGAAGCATTCTGACACAGACAACAAGCTGTGGACCACAGTAGGAAAGTACAGGTGGCTGCCTTCCGTAACGAGAGTATTGGGAAGTTGGTACAATGCTACGGCAAATGTCTAATTTAGAGCGGCAACTATGTTGATAAGTAGCTGCAAATAAAACATTTTTGATTTTCGCTACCGATCAGACCTTACTTCGCAAATAGCCCTCTTAGGTTCCACTACCGCAAACTATAACATTTGTACCGAGATTTCCTGTTTTACTTCCCTTACCTATCCATGGAGGACTTCACAGGCACCTGTCTCCTCATCTACAATGCCTACTACCCTTATGACGTGCATATAGAAACCATCGAGACTGTTATTTAATGTCATTACAGTTTTGGGAGTTTTCAGTGACATCCTGTCCAACAATTGGCCCTGGGAACACTAATTCATATCTATTTTCTTACTAAGCGAAAAGTTTTGCACATCTAAGGACTGACTGAAAAAGCTAGCTACCTCTGATTTGTTAATTCTGGAGCTTGATTGACAGATCAGAGGCAGTAAAGATGGACATGTCACCGGTATTCTAATAATGATTGTCTGTTCAGTCTCCAGCCCTGTAAGGCAGCAGAAATGATCCCTACTTGCAGAGGATCTTGAATATTATGGCTGCTGAATAAGATTAGGGAGATAAGTTAAAGGAATAGTTAGTATGATAGAATAAAGTAGATGCATTCATAAATTGTAGATTCAGAACAGGTCGCTCATGGTAACCTTTAATAACGTCAGGCATTACTAAGGAAGGGTAAGTGAATAGAAAACTTAGCTAAAGTGCACAGAAACTGCACAACCCGATGGAAATTTGCTTCAGCTACACACACAGTGATGCGTTACAAGAAAGAAAATGTTTGAGTGAATTCGCTTAAGCCAGAGAGAGAGAGAGAGAGAGAGAGAGAGAGAGAGAGTACTGACTATGACTTAGTGACTCAGGTGACAAAGGAGAGGTCGCTGGGGTATCTCACCACATGGCTGGCGCTATTAGTCTGGTCATAGCGCGGGGTGGTCTTGCTTACCATTCAAATGAAGTGGCGTGGCTTCGTGAGTGATATTAATTAGTTCTCTTCAAGTTAGTTATTGACTGTAACGCAGCCGATGCCTATAACAAAACCTGTCTGCAAGAGAGATGAAGCTGAATCTGTTGTCCAGTATCGAAGCTAAAACTGAATGGGGCTTTACGAGGTTACGGATGAGCTATCAATATACCCCTGTCAATGTCAGGGGAGCTGTTCTGGTTGCCCATACCACTAATCAGCTCAATTCCCACGAAATGACCTGCATTTAATTAGGGCTGTCGTTCAGCTGATAACTTAATGAATTAAAATTCATGAAACAAGGTTGGCCCTAGCATACTTGAAACTTGAGTAATGTAACTCAAACGATGATGAAATGTGGAGTTAAAAACCTACTTGGGATAGAAACGTTAAACCGCCAACTTCAATCTGAAAACTCCAGTACATCCTGTCATTCAGTGTGTGAATGCTACAGTGGCTTACAGTACTATCAGTGATGGCTGTGGTGTCTGAAAATTCTAAGTCTTCTGGCCTGCACCAAAGGTTGCTACCACTCACAGCCCGGAATCGAAGTCCGAATCTCGCCTGCAGTGAGTTTCGCTCGGAAGTAAGTTCTACTGAGCATTCCCAGCAAGATGCTGATATTTGTGTGTGCGAGGCTTGTACATGATTGTGTTCAGCAGTGGCAGTCATTTTTCTAAGTCCTCACCGATCAGTTGTGTTATAATATTGCAACCATCTCCCTTCCCTTCCGTTCTCAATTTGAACATATTTGGTAACCAGTTGTGTTCGTTTTTAGTGCAGGAGCTCAGAAACAAGTAGCTTCTGACCTATTTCGCATCTTGGCTGATCAGGTCTCCAGAGCGATATCTTTTCTCCCACTTAGGCATGCCCGAGGCAGGATTCGAACCTGCGACCGTAGCAGCAGCTCTGTTCCGGGATGAAGATCCACAGCGGCCGGTTAAGGTAGTTACCTCGCCAGTTGCTGGTGCCATGTTATTAAACTCAGGAGACATGGATGGCTTCTCATTTCACTCCAATTCAGAGATTTTATTTTTGCGCTGCTCTGGTGTAGTGTATTCCAGAGTTATTGTTTCTTGCAGATGGCAGGGCACCACGATACTGCAGTCGACCAGTTTATGCTCGCGGCGCATCTATTCGATGCCAGCAGAGTACCCACTCTAAAAACACGATACAATATCTTTCCGTCATTTAGGACACAAAACAGATGGCGCCTCTTTGGCAGAGATTAGTCTGCAGGTAATATACTGGTCCCAACGTGCGACATGGCTTCTTATCCCACAGCGCCAGTGGCGGTGTTTGTCCTTTGAAAATGCCTACGGCTCCTCTTAATGGCCAGACAATGGCTGTCTCCCCTGATCCGCTTGCAACTGGTCAATCCGCACTCAATTAGATTACCAACTCCATTTACAGATACATCCATTTAAACATACCTCTAGAGGAAGAATATAATAATTTGATGAGTCAATCACTGAGATTGACTTTAATCATACTTGTACTCTAATTTGTAGCTTGTGGTTAATTTATGTACTAATTTATTTGTGTCTGATTTTGGCAACGTGGCGATTTTCACAAATGCGATCACGTAGCAGCTGCAGTGGCAGTGGTACGACAATTTATGACACCGTAGGCGCCACCCCGAAAATCATGGGCCGTTGCTAGCTTACATGAGGGGCCGAAGGCCAAGGCATACCTGCGGTGACATAGGGAACTGACTGTATCTCTTGCTGACAAAAGTATAACACACTGACTCGGTCTTAAATCTCGCAAGAGTGGTCCTCAGTGTGTCCCTATGCCTTCATGTGAAAGAAAAATGAGCAGTTGACAGCTCGAAGAATTTTTAATCTTTTCTGTCATTTTGTGTAAATTATCATCTTCTCCGAAGATGACCGCAGCTGAAATACGTTTCCAGCTTTCAGCTGTTCAGCAACTTAGAGATAGTTCTAACAATATCTTTTTTTCTCTCGGAATATTTGTTGAAGGGTTAAACTGAAACAAACAACTAAAGGAACTCGACATAGATTTGATTTAAAATACAGGTCCACAGATAGGTTGTTCTTTATCAAAACGTCATGAATCTGTAAGAAAGCGCCGCGCGGTATTAGCCGAGCGGTCTAGGGCGCTGCAGTCATGGACTGTGCGGCTGGAGGTTCGAATCCTGCCTCGGGCATGGATGTGTGTGATGTCCTTAGGTTAGTTAGGTTTAAGTAGTTCCAAGTTCTAGGGGACTGATGACCTCAGATGTTAATTCCCATAGTGCTCAGAGCCATTTTTTTGTTGCTTTGAACGCACTGCCTAAGTGTACAATAAGATGTCACTCTCTAATTGTAAGTTTTCTGTTCTCTTTGCGGAAACAGTGGACTTTCCAAGAACGTCTCGAAATCATCTGCCTTCTATTCTCCGTCCTTAATACACTGTAAGTGACTGTTACGTTTGGTAACACTTTTAGTGTTACCCCTCATTATTGAAACGATCCTAAGTATTGAATATTATCGCCTTCAATCTTGTTGCCGTACACATTTACCAGCTTAGCGACCGCTGCTTCCCTCGCATTGACTGCATGGTCGGCAGAGATCTTTTCGTTTTTCTTTAAACTAATTTTCTATGTTGTTTACAAATTGCAGTGCCTAAACCCTAGACGCTAATTAATAACACAGTAGCATGGTTTTTCCGAATGTACTTCTGACCAAAAAGCGTTTATGGTACCTGGAGTCCAAGATTTTTGTTACTCATGCCTTTTCCGTTATTTCGGTCATATTTCATCGAAATTTTCATCCCCTATACATTTCTTTATATCTGACAGAGAAATGAAATACAGATTTCTATAAACATAGGTTTAAATTTTTTTAATGTAACGAAATATTTTTTAAGAACCTTTCATTCCCTCTTTCACCCTGAGGGCTTGAATTTCCAGAAACACTGTATCATGTATGTTTTTAATTTTTAACAGAGACGCCAAATACAAGTTTTCATAGATTTAGCTTGGAATATGCTTTCATAACGAAATAATTTCATAAAACATTTCATCCCTTATCTCGCTCCCTTAGTGGTTTGAAAACCCAAAAACAATGGAACATGTATTTTTGTATCTCCAACTGGGAAGTCGGAGAGCAATTTTCATACACACAGCTTTAAAAATGCTTCAGTAGTCTTTCAATAATAATTAGTTTCAAAGAAGTTTCATTCAATATTTTACCTCTTTAGTTGTTGAATTTTCGATAACGCTGGAACTTATTTTTTTTCAGATTGAGAAACCAAATACCAATTTTCGTAATTCTAGTTTCAAAACTACCTTAACAGTAACATATTTCCAAATAGCCCTTCATCCCCTATACCATCTCCTTAGAATTGGAATTTCGAACTACCATTCTTATACTATGCCTATCGTACAAATCTACAATCTTCCCAAATTCCAAGTTCGGTCCTTGGCGTTTGGGCTGGGCGAGGAATGCTCAGTGAAGCAGTCTGGCCCTCTTTCAGCTCCTCAGAGGTTGAATTTCCTAAAACAATGGTACATCTATTTTTCTCATTTCTAACCGAGAAGCCAGTACCAATTTCCAAAGATTTAGCTTAAGAATCCTTTCACAATGAAATATTTTCACAAGACATTTCACTCCATATTTCAACCCCTTAGGGGTTGGTCTTCCAAGAACAGTACAACGCATATTTTCTTCATTCCTAACAGAGAAGGTGAATACAAAATATTGTAGATTTAGCTTCAAAAATGCTTATAATATGAAATATTTTCATGAAAACTTTCATATCCTGTTTCACACTCTTAGGGGTTGAATTTCCAAACACACTGAAACAAGCATTTCTTTATTTCTAATGGAGATGTCAGATAACTGTTTTCATAAATGTACCCATAAAAATACTTTAGTAGTTCTTTAATACCGATTAAATGTTTAAAAAAATTTTCAGCCCCTCTATCACCTCCATAGAGGTTTACGAATATACTAAACAAATATTGATTTATTTCTGACTGAGAAACCAAATACCAATTTTTGTGGGTCCAACTTAAAAATTGCCTTAATAGCCACATAATTTCATAAAACATTTCAGCCTCTGTTTCAATCTCTTAAAGGTGTAATTTCGAAATATTCCTTCTTAAATGACGCCTAAAGTATTTGGTCAACACCCTCTCCAAATTTCAAGTTTCTATCCTTATCGGTTTTGGTCTGACAGTGATAGGTCAATCAGTCAGGACATTGTCTTCTGTTCACATAGATCTCGCTCTTTTATATGCACTATCTTGCATTTATCTACACTTAGAGTAGATTTTACTTCCTACATTTTCGTATTACGGTCCAATGACGGTACTTCACTGATTTCAACAGCATCCTCAGCAAATATTCTTACTAACGCTGACACTCTCTGATTAATCGTATATGTATTCATAGCATTGTAGGCCCTATTACACTCCCTTGATAGATATCAGGTTTTACTTTACTTCTCTTTGAACGATTTCCACCCTCAATGGCGTAAAGGGTTCAATCAGCTTAAAGCGTATCGAGACATTGTCAGTCAACGATCATTTCGCTCTCATTTAAGTATATGGCCGTAAGAGTCAGCCCTCAGGAATTGTGAAACGAACCTTGTGCTCCACGACCGTCTGCCACAAAGAGCGTAGATTCAGCACGAGATGGGGAAATTCACAGACGTCTATGTTCTGAATGAGGTCTAAGCGCTATAGTGTGTGAGTGAGACAGACGAGAACCTAGGTCATAGGGAAACCCCGTAGAAGCTGTTTGTGACCAAGGAGGCATAGCAGTGTTAAACATGGCTGACCTTAGATCGGCCATAAAGGGAAACATTTAAGAAAACTATTTAATTCTGTAGTAATTCAGGGAATGAAGCCACAGTAATTTCAATCGACCATTCTTCATAAATTTTCGTTGGGATCTTAATAAAACCTGAAAATTGGTCATATCTATAGTAGTTAAGGATTTACTGTTAAAGTGAAATTAACAAATTTTGTAACAAAATGCTAAAACCTGAACGCTTTGGTTGATCTTAACGATCGACATTTAATACAGAAGCGCATCATTAAAATGGCAAATGAATTTAAACTATCAGTATTTTCAGTTAAGCATCAGATCATCATTTCCTCCACACAAAACACATTGAACGATGACAGCATGACACCTTATTGGATCATTAGCTAACAGAATGTTTGTTGTTAAGTTTAGTGCATAATGGTTACTTTTGTTCTTTATTTATTTATCAGAAAGCACAATGGTGCAAGGCTCCTGTCCATGACATTCAAAGTTAAGAAGGAAATTGTATTGCTTTTATGTAAAAGAATATAACGTTCATTATGTGATGATTATTATTGTTACATTATTTAGAACGTGAAAGTGGTCAAGCTTTGATTATTTAAATATTTTAAAATGTAAAATAATGTAGAATAAACTGTAGCCAACCAGGTGGACGGCTTCAGGAAAGGGAACTGCCCTACTCAGCTGAGACAGGATATTCGGCGCGCGGGAAAAGCGGCCGGGGACGGGCAAAGCGGACAATGCTGGTGGAGACGCGAAAGCAGACGGTCGGTCTTTAGTTAGCTAGGAAGTGAAACGACTAAGAAAATTTCGCGTTGTGTGGTATCGCGCGACTTAGCCTCTGAGTGCTGAGCAGCCGCGCGCCTGGTGTGAACTCTTTAACTTTTCGCGAAGATAGCGAGGTGGAGTATTGGATTTGTATTTCGCGATTAGATTGTGAGTGCTCGAACTGTGTCAAATGGATATGCGCTCGAGGTTAACAGTAACTCTAAATACGACCAAATTCGCTATTATTTTGCTTTCTGAATAAACATTATTCTAACCAAATAGCAACTGTGTGGCCTATATCATTTATGAGTCATTAGTTTAGTTCCTGATATTATTATTGCTGTTATTATATGTTGTATTAATTTTGTAATTCGCAAACTTGCCATCAGTGAGACAATTTAACCAAAGGATCACAAGTGTCTAATAGTGGGCGTGTAATGCGACAGGTGCGGTTCAACCCGTAAACGAGTTTGAGCCATGACATTTCTATGAAGAGGGACCGCATGTGAGTTTGAATATATTTGGGATATTGAAACGTCCCCTTTGAACAATTTATACATGACTGTGCTTATACTGCCACACAATATTTTTAGCGCAACGCAATCTGACTTTCAATAATCCCTACAAAAGGATGGCACTGACTAACATTAAACTATACCTTTCACAAATCACTTACCCCACAAAAATCTTCGTTACTCATGCTACTGCAATACAGCGAGCGCCACTACTGCCAGCTAAATAAAAGATTCAAACTACTGAAGGCACTAACTACTGATAGGTATAGTTAGCAAATGAAAGATTTTGATAGGGAAAAAACAATGTATTTTCCTTAATATTGTTCAAAAGTCATAATATATATAGCAGTTCATGACATCCAGTCTTACAAATTTCAAAACTCCGCCATTTCTCTCCCCACATCCACCACTGCTGGCGGCTCACCTCCAACTGCGCAACGCTACGCACTGTTCACATCCAGCTGCCCAACACTACAATATAAGACAACAATGCAAACTAGCCACAGACTGCACGCAGCACAGCCAGTGATTTTCATACAGAGCGCTACGAGGCGCTACCAATATAAAAACCTAAACAGCATACTTACAATATTAGCTGGCATTGTTCGCATACCTGCCAAGAAAGTTCACAATGTCTATCGTAGCTATCAGTCAATGATATAGAACACTGTGTATCCAATTTCTGAAATCTACGTAGGTTGCCTCTACTTGTTAACCTGCATCCAAAATCTGCAAGACGCCGTCTACGCATATGGCATTCTGTGTCGTACACTATTTACGTTTCTATGAGTTTCAGCAGACTATTCTGGAGAAACTGCTTTGTTTCCGGCGAAGCCATGGAGTCTGGGCTCAGAGCGGGCACTACGAAGCCGCAACGGTCTGACATCAGCGGTATCTGACTTTTAACTCTGTGAAATCCGTGCGTTTAGCTTTTATGCGAAAAGGGTTTCTCTTCTCTGAAGATGCTGTCGGGAGTGTAGCCTTACACAGAAGAGAAAAGTTGACGGTAGACAGTCAGAGAAGAAGTTATTACAAGCGTTTGGGACGTGGTACAATAGAAGAACGCTGAGGATTGGACCGCATGAGAAACGAAGAGGTTCTGTACCGAATTGTGAGGAAAAGAAATTTGTGGCACAACATCATTACGAGAACGGATCTGCTGAGGGGCACATTTTGACATATTAAGAAATAAACAGATTCATAATGGAGACAAGTACACTGGTGAACCAAAACATTACGACCATTTACCTAATAGCTTGTTTGTCCGTCAAAAAAAAAAAAAAAAAAAAAAAAAATGGTTCAAATGGCTCTGAGCACTATGGGACTTAACTTCTAAGGTCATCAGTCCCCTAGCACTTAGAACTACTTAAACCTAACTAACCTAAGGACATCACACACATCCATGCCCGAGGCAGGATTCGAACCTCCGACCGTAGCGGCCGCGCGGTTCCAGACTGTAGCGCCTTTAACCGCTTGGCCGGCGCGGCCGGCGTTTGTCCGTCTTTGGAAAGAAACCCATAATTTCTTTGGCGCATTATGGATCCAAACGATTGTTGTTAGGTTTGTGGAAGTATGTGGCATTAGATGGCTACGCAAAGATCTTGTAGTTAGCGTTAAGAAGGGGACGCTGATTTGTGTACGCAGTGAAGGCACCCCATAGCGACCAAGATGGGTTCCATAGTAGTTATATTAGACGAATTGGGTCGCCGAGACAACAACATGAGTTCACTAAAATGTTCCTCGAACCTCTGTAGCTCCAAGAAACGGACAACTATACTGCTGAAAGTTGACGTCACCGTTGGGGAAGACACCGAGCATGAAGGGACATACGTGGTTCGCTGCTGACAGCGTGTCATTGATTACTAACACTGGTACCATGCAAGCGCAGGAGACTGTCTCTCATTGTGTAATACTGCTCTCACAACTTTATCCGTGGCACGCTGCACGTATGGAGGAGCCCTTCATTTCGATGACGGCGTTTGCTGAGACGACGTGCGACCTAGTTTAGCAAAAATGTGATTCACCGAAAAGGATAGACACATTTCCATTTATCGACAGTCTAATCCCAATAGCCCAGTGCTCACTGCTGTAGTAACTAACGACGTCTGTGGGAAAACATGTGAACACGTAGGGGTGGTCTGATGCGAAGTTCAGTGTTCAACAATGTACAACCTATGGTGTGCTCCGAAATACTTGTGCGTGCACCAGTATTGTGCTCTTTCGACAGAGATGCCACAGATAATCATCTATCCTACTTTACAGAGCAGACAAACCTCTGAACCACATACTCTGTGAAAAGTCATGGATGTCCAACCATTTTGTGCCGAATGGTACTTTCACTTGTAACACTTATATCGATTAGGAGTAGGTTTATTTTATGTAACTGTGTATCTGCAGTTTATGAAGTGTGCATTCTGTGTTGTTTGAACTGCTTGATGTATGGCATCACAATTAGAGTTTTGTAATGAATATATGAAAAAAGAAAAAGAATATGCTGAAATATTAAATTATTATTTGAATATGAATACGTTTATGAAAAGAGTATGTTTTTTAAAAGCTGGTTCTTGCTTAGGACACTTGTATTTGTAGCATGTAAATTCTCTACGGAAGTCCCTCCGCAACGAAAGTGGCATGGCGCGATAAAAGGTGGGTTTTAGGGTCGAATTGGGTGGCTCCTTTGCGTGAACGGCACGCAGTGCGTGGCTAGCCCTAGCACGGTACACCTCGACGGTGCTAAGAGAGGTAACTGGAAGCTACATTAGAAGGGATTTGCCTCGGATGTTGATCTGCTATTATTTGGTATTAACGGAATAATGGAATGGCTCTAATATGTTGAAAATCCGACGTCAAGAAGACATTTTATAGAGAATTCGCACATCAAGAGTATATACAGTTAGCCGCCATTTCGCCCGTCACCAATCATCGCCACTGCTACACAGACTTCATACATTCAGTTAAGTAATGTATATGGGCATGGACCATTTAATTTGTGTGTTGTTTGAATAATAATCACATAAACCACCATTTAGTGTTCGAAACCATAACTCCAATCCTGATGACGACCCTACACTGTGCTAAGTGCCACTAAAACGGGGTATCTTGATTTAAATCAACAAATGTGGCATTCATGTATTTGAAAGTGATTTTTTGTCTAAAGTAAAAGGAGTAGCAAAAGTTAAAGTAAGAGTAACATTTGGATGCTTTATTAGCGAAAAACTGCAAGTGAATTTGTTAAGGAAGGAAGTTTAAGTACAAAGCTTCAAAGATCAATTATTAGGAAAGTGAAAAACCTTAATTACTTAAAAGGTACAACAACAAAGGTGAAATTCGATAGGCTTTTGCCAAATATCCTTAGTTTATCATAAAATATACTTTTGTAGGATTACAGTGCAAGATTGGGTAAATATTATGTCGGTTTTCAAAGATAGTGTGGTTTTGGTACCCATCGTGAATGGTTCCTTTTGAAGTTAGTTAGGCCCAGTGTTGTACTTAATTACCTTGTAAAGTAAGTGAAGGATTAGCTTTTAGAATTAGTTTTTACTATTGCAATAATCGAAGATCCTTGGATAGCGAAACTATACCATTCGATGGTTCCCCATCATATTCTCCACCTATTAAGGAAAAATGAATTGTTACTGTTACTAAGGGAAACTGCTATATGCAGAGGAACCTAAACAGTGTATTTAAGATGTTATCCGATTTTATTCGTGTCTTTCATGTCAGTCAAGATAGAAGCCCCTCATGTCCAAAATTAGTGCTGCACTTCATGCAGTGACGGTTAAGTATTTGATTAAATAATGCTCTTGAGTGTGGCTGTCATTAGTATGAGCTCAGTGCAATTTTTCTCCTCACAATTTACTGGTGTATGGGTTATTGGTAACTGCTGCTACACACAGAACAGAGTGCACTGTGTCAGTTTGTATCCTGTTTGCTATTCAAAGGGAAATCACAACAAACGTAACTTCAGTAACTAACATCCAGTTTTCTCATATATGTTTTTCCAAGTTAATGTGACTAATAATGCTGGCGACCGTTAATTTTTGTCATTCATTCATGATTTTACCACATCTGTTAACTCCCTACGTTGAAGCCCGTTTGGTTTTTCTGTTAACTTCACAAAATTCGAAACTGTAGTGCTATACTCTTTTCCATTAAACACACGCACGGTCGAATTTTGAAATCCTCTCGGAGCATAACATTACCGCGTTTCACGGCACGTTAAAGTTATATCTGGCAACGTGTGACACTTTTATTCACTAATATACAGATTGTAACATAAATATTGGGCATAAAGTAACTGTAAGACGAGTACTGAATGTCCAGGGGTGCGAAGATAAAATATAAAACATTAACAAAATTAAAATGGATACAAAGACGACAGTATATCAGAACGAGCGAAACGAAAAAGTACCTAGTGTACTATGTAGCAGTTGTTCACTAGATCAGAGCACAGATGACGCCACGGGACAGCGACAGGCTTATGTTGTGTACCATATGCACGTCAATGATCAAAAATCAGATGATGAATCCGTCGCAAATAGAATAAGGTATAAAGGACGACACGAACGACAACAGTGGTTATGTTAACAACTCGATGGATCCATTCAATTCATCGAAAGTCGAAAATAAGCCGAGCGAAACACAAGAAGTAGAATCTAAGTATGAGAACACCCTAGAACAAGGCAGTGAAAACCACTGAGCATGAACAATTTGTTAAAAATGTTGTCTGCACAAACTGCAGCATGAGGTAATAATATTAACAATCAGCTTAAAACACAGGCAGATGTAATTAAGAAACAAGGTATTAAAATCGGTAAAAACTTCTAAAAGGTGACTCAAAAGTAGGTGATGTAAGTAATGCAATCAAAGACTTAAAAACTTAAATAGGCACTATAAATATTGTCGCCACTCTGCTGGGACTGATTAATGACATCAGCGATGGGTTCAAAGCCGAAGTAATGAAGATTCAAGACACTGTAGAGTCTGTGGTTTTAACAAAAGTTGATGAAAATGTTTTCGGCCTCAAAACCGAATTAGTAAACAAATGTACAATCGACATTTCTCAGTTGAGGCAAACGGCGAACTATTCTGAAAAGGAACTGAGTAAACAAGTGACAACATGTGGAAAGAAGTGTGAACAGAACACTTAGCAAATTTAAGGTGAAGTAAGCAACCTTGAATAGCAATTGTGAGTATAGCAACCCTCTCATTACTGTAAACAAGAAAGATGGAGGCATGTGAGCAGTAATCGATGCACGAAAACACTAAACAAGGTTGTAAGAAGAGAAGTAGATTGTCCAAAACATTTAGGCGAACTGTTTCAGAAGTTCCGCCATGTGCAGTATTTGACTAGCTTGGATCTGAAGGAGGGGTATTGGCAAATTCCATTGCATAGAGAGTCCCGAAAGTATACCATATTTCTATTTGTGGGAAAACGTTATCAATACAAAGTTGTTCCTTTTGGTCTTAATACTTTTGTCTCAGCCTTGATAAGTACTTTGATTCCATGTTAGGAAAGGATGGAACAGAATGGTATTCAAGTGACATTTATTTCGGCATACCATCCTGAAGGCAATCCAGTGGGGTACTATATGCGTGAACTAGATAAATTGTGCCGTACGTACCGGCACCACAATCATACGGCATGAGGCAGGTTTATTACAGACATTGAAATTACAATGAATACCCTCCACCATGAAATTGAAATGAATCATAAGAACAAAAGTATAATTGAAGAATCTTTACAATTTCCACCCTGTGTAGAACTAGATCTGATGGAGAATAAAGAATTAGTAAGAAACACAATGAAACAAAAGCAGATCTAAAATGCATGATAAGGACCTCAACAACACCAAATTCAAAATTGGGGATTTTGTTTTCATAAAAACTCACGAAAAATCTACTTAAAAAAACCAAGAAATTTCTAAGTTCAAATATGTTTATAATCGTCCCTTCGAAGTGCAAGGAAATCCGCACACTAACACATATTATGTTGTTTACCCTAAGTCAAAGAAACCATTGGGTATTCGTAAGATTTTGAAGTTAATTAAGCTCAGTGCTGTATGTTACTCCCATGCAGAGCAATTTAAGTGAAGGATTAGCTTTTAGTATTAGTTTTTACTACTGCAATAATCAAAAATCCTTGGCTAGTGAAACTATACCAGCTCATGGGTCCCCCATCATATTCTCCACCTATTAAGGAAAAATTGAACTATTACTGTTACTAAGTAAAACTGCTTCAAGAGTGTATTTAAGATGTTATTCAATTTTATTTGTGTTTTTCATGTCAGTCAAGACAGAAGCCCCTCTGTCCAAAATTAGTTCTTCACTTCATGCAGTCATGGTTCAGTATTTGATTAAGTAATGCTCTTGAGTGTTGCTGTTATTAGTATAAGCTCAGTGCAGTCTGCTAACACTGGACTGACTACAGCCTGTTGGTGGCACATTTCTGCAGCGACTTCAGATTATCGCCCACGCTCACCCCCCCCCCCCCCCCCCCCCCCGGGAACTGAGAACAGTGTGGTCTATACAGCCCTGTCAGCCATCCTTCTCAGTCCTCCGCTATCTTTACCATTTCATTGTGGTTACTGCTGATCATTCTTCCGAAAAGACTTACCAATATGGATATTCTGGTCTTGTATCTTGATTTTTACCCACAATTTTTCCATCTCAGGGGTTTGTAATGAATCTGTTATGTTGAATTACGTGTTCGCGTACTTTAGTCTTTCCTCTATGTATCACTTTACTCGGTGTCCTGTGCGAGTCCAGAATGTTTTTTGCTTCTTGTCCAAATCCACGCATCTGTTGCTTCTAAATCGTCTTTTTCTGTCTACCCCATGACCGACCATCACAGTCGTAGCTTAAAAATGCGCTAACTAAATGTCTTGATGAATTTGTTTATGTTAAGGTCGTGGTTTCTTAATAAATTACTCTTATTTCTGGATATTTCTGTTGCACTGTGGTTCATCTGTGATTGTACTTCCCAGGCTCCATAATAGTTTTCTTGAATTATCTTGTATTTTATATATTTTAATGTTTGTCCTTACTTACTTGTTCGATTTATCTCCTTCCATAATTTTTTTTTTTTTTTTTTTTTTTTTTGCAGTTTATTTTCAGTTCACGATTATCCGAGACTTTTTTCGATAGGAGCTCCTTTTCTATGAGTTTGCTCATAGATATTGTATAAACTTTGTTTTACCATATCCAGACTCTTGGTGTCGCTTTTCTCTGTTTGCATTGCATTTTCTTTTAAGTAATTAAATAAGTTTATTGCTTAATGCGAGAACGACCAACGCCTATTTTTCAAGGATTTGAGATACTGCACCTAATCAGCTAGGAAAGTTACCAAGTTTTGTATGTAAGAATAACTAGACTAACTTTTTCGAGGAGTAACGGAACATGGCCTCCGGAAGACTAATGTCATATGTTAAACATGGTAGTACTTCGTGCAACAGTAACCAAGGTAGACATTGGTGAAGGATTTTAAATCTTTTTTTCCTTGCTAGAAAAGCTAACGTCAATAAAGAGGAAGAACAAAGTATTACATAAGAAGAAAAGAAAGCTCATTCTTATTTGCCAGAATCTAGCTATGAGCAGAAGAAGATCGACAAAGAGAAATTTAGGGAAAATCAAATAATTTATTTCCTGCAGAAGTGTTTACCAAACCCCCTTTTATACTGTGAGATACCTTTCCCTAAAAGATCATGAGGGATTCTCTGTTTAACTGTGTACTCTGTGACCCACAAGCACAAATCCAGTCAGTGTTATATGAAGGACGATACTGTTGTTGGCTCCGGAGGAAATATATTAGCTTTCTGTAATCGCAATCACGAAGTATCACTATGTCAAGAAGTTGTTGAGATCGATATCTTTAGTGACTTCTACAGTTGCGATACAGTACAACGGAATAGTGTTTTGTCTGTGTTACACATGAATAGGTTTCACGAGGAGAAACGCTGTAGTAGTAAGCTGACATAGCAATCATAATTTTCTTGAACCATGTCACACTTACATGGGGGCCGACTGCACACATGTGGGAGTCTAAAAGGAAAAAAAAAGAAAAATATGACAGTTAAAATTAATAAATTCGATCAGAATAGTTCCTATCGAACCACCGGTAAATTCAGTGAATCTTGAGCAGAACGACGATTTTATTTCAGTAAAATTATTAAAAAGCAAAACACTTCATAATACTCTGCGAAACTGTATTTATTTGATCAAAGACGGGCCTGGGACTTCTTGGCCCATCTTCAGGTGACAAATGAACATCGCAAACACTGATGAACATCATGTGTGACTTAGACAATACATCTTTTGTCACACACAAGTAATTACATTAACTACAGAAAAGAGGGGACAAAAATTTTGTGTGGAGTTACATTCGACAACTGAAGAGAAATCAGATGAATTTACAGTTTGCATCTATTATTTCTAAAGGAAACTTAATTTTACTAACACTTGTAGGAATTCTTGTCTGATTATTTAATGCTAATCTAGCATTCTGTCTCATATGTTTATTGATTTCCTATATTTGCAGTAGGTCCGTCTTCCTGGTTTTCTTGACAGTATGTGAAACACTCAATGTTGCTGTTTTAACATTACACTAAGTTCACTCGTCTGTTTAACTATAAGTATGAATATACCTGAACTGGTTCACAAAATACCTAGTCTTATTTCTGTAAATATTTGCATCTCTCATATCTCATTCAATGTTACAAGTTGTGCCAACTTTTCACTTTTAACGAATCATTGCAACGTAGAACTAGTTAGGCAGTATTTACATATAGTTACAGTACAGCAGACCTCCACTCTATTCACATACAGGTGAAAAACAAAAAAGTTAATATCTGATTCATCATGTATTATTCTAAACACATCATTACTTACTTTAGTTTATTGTTTTTGAGGTACCAGGGGCCATCCATTAGAGAAGGAAAACTTCTTTGCCAAGATCGCAAATAGTAACCTCTTTATCGATAACCGCTTTTGGTAATCAATACTACGACCTTTTGAGATTTGGGAAGCATTCATACTGTGTGACCATATACAAAACAATTCTAATATACAGTGTCAGATACAATATGAAAGAACAAACCACAAATACAACATACCTCGATGGACAGCTCATTGTGTATATTTTAAAACAGCATTAAAGTACTCTTTCTCATGAAGTGGCAGGTACGTAACAGACCAGAAGACTGATGCAACGACATGTCATAATTAAAACAACTGTATACACACTTATCCACCACATACATCTGTCTTACGTCACTCTCAGCAGGACACACCACTGCAGCCAAGGAAACACGTTGACAACTGGACCGACAGATGTGGCTTGTCTAAGTTGTATATTCTTTCTTAAAATAATTTATGTCATTACATTACAGTGTACCACCTGTTTACAAAATTATGTTGTTGTTGTTGTTGTGGTCTTCAGTCCTGAGACTGGTTTGATGCAGCTCTCCATGCTACTCTATCCTGTGCAAGCTTTTTCATCTCCCAGTACCTACTGCAACCTACATCCTTCTGAATCTGCTTAATGTATTCATCTCTTGGTCTCCCTCTACGATTTTTACCCTCCACGCTGCCCTCCAATACTAAATTGGTGATCCCTTGATGCCTCAGAACATGTCCTACCAACCGATCCCTTCTTCTGGTCAAGTTGTGCCACAAACTTCTCTTCTCCCCAATCCTATTCAGTACTTCCTCATTAGTTATGTGATCTACCCATCTAATCTTCAGCATTCTTCTGTAGCACCACATTTCGAAAGCTTCTATTCTCTTCTTGTCCAAACTATTTATCGTCCATGTTTCACTTCCATACATGGCTACGCTCCATACGAATACTTTCAGAAATGACATCCTGACACTTAAATCAATACTGGATGTTAACAAATTTCTCTTCTTCAGAAACGCTTTCCTTGCCATTGCCAGCCTGCATTTTATATCCTCTCTACTTCGACCATCATCAGTTATTTTGCTCCCCAAATAGCAAAACTCCTTTACTACTTTAAGTGCCTCATTTCCTAATCTAATTCCCTCAGCATCACCCGACTTAATTAGACTACATTACATTATCCTTGTTTTGCTTTTGTTGATGTTCATCTCATATCCTCCTTTCAAGACACTGTCCATTCCATTCAACTGCTCTTCCAAGTCCTTTGCTGTCTCTGACAGAATTACAATGTCATCGGCGAACCTCAAAGTTTTTATTTCTTCTCCATGAATTTTAATACCTACTCCGAATTTTTCTTTTGTTTCCTTTACTGCTTGCTCAATATACAGATTGATCAACATCGGGGAGAGGCTACAACCCTGTCTTACTCCCTTCCCAACCACTGCTTCCCTTTCATGTCCCTCGACTCTTATAACTGCCATTTGGTTTCTGTACAAATTGTAAATAGCCTTTCGCTCCCTATATTTTACCCCTGCCACCTTTAGAATTTGAAAGAGAGTATTCCAGTCAACATTGTCAAAAGCTTTCTCTAAGTCTACAAATGCTAGAAACGTAGGTTTGCCTTTCCTTAATCTTTCTTCTAAGATAAGTCGTAAGGTCAGTATTGCCTCACGTGTTCCAGTGTTTCTACGGAATCCAAACTGATCTTCCCCGAGGTTGGCTTCTACTAGTTTTTCCATTCGTCTGTAAAAAATTCGTGTTAGTATTTTGCAGCTGTGACTTATTAAGCTGATAGTTCGGTAATTTTCACATCTGTCAACACCTGCTTTCTTTGGGATTGGAATTATTATATTCTTCTTGAAGTCTGAGGGTATTTCGCCTGTTTCATACATCTTGCTCACCAGATGGTAGAGTTTTGTCAGGACTGGCTCTCCCACGGCCGTCAGTAGTTCCAATGGAATATTGCCTACTCCGGGGGCCTTGTTTCGACTCAGGTCTTTCAGTGCTCTGTCAAACTCTTCACGCAGTATCATATCTCTCATTTCATCTTCATCTACATCCTCTTCCATTTCCATAATATTGTCCTCAAGTACATCGCCCTTGTATAGACCCTCTATATACTCCTTCCACCTTTCTGCTTTCCCTTCTTTGCTTAGAACTGGGTTTCCATCTGAGCTCTTGATATTTATACAAGTCGTTCTCTTACCTCCAAAGGTCTCTTTAATTTTCCTGTAGGCGGTATCTATCTTACCCCTAGTGAGATAGGCCTCTACATCCTTACATTTGTCCTCTAGCCATCCCTGCTTAGCCATTTTGCACTTCCTGTCGATCTCATTTTTGAGACGTTTGTATTCCTTTTTGCCTGTTTCACTTACTGCATTTTTATATTTTCTCCTTTCATCAATTAAATTCAATATTTCTTCTGTTACCCAAGGATTTCTACTAGCCCTCGTCTTTTTACCTACTTGATCCTCTGCTGCCTTCACTACTTCATCCCTCAAAGCTAGCCATTCTTCTTCTACTGTATTTATTTCCCCCATTCCTGTCAATTGCTCCCTTATGCTCTCCCTGAATCTCTGTACAACCTCTGGTTCTTTTAGTTTATCCAGGTCCCATCTCCTTAATTTCCCACCTTTTTGCAGTTTCTTCAGTTTTAATCTACAGGTCATAACCAATAGATTGTGGTCAGAGTCCACATCTGCCCCTGGAAATGTCTTACAATTTAAAACCTGGTTCCTAAATCTCTGTCTTACCATTATATAATCTATCTGATACCTTTTAGTATCTCCAGGGTTCTTCCATGTATACAACCTTCTTTCATGATTCTTAAACCAAGTGTTAGTTATGATTATGTTGTGCTCTGTGCAAAATTCTACCAGGCGGCTTCCTCTTTCATTTCTGTCCCCCAATCCATATTCACCTACTATGTTTCCTTCTCTCCCTTTTCCTACACTCGAATTCCAGTCACCCATGACTATTAAATTTTCGTCTCCCTTCACAATCTGAATAATTTCTTTTATTTCATCATACATTTCTTCAATTTCTTCGTCATCTGCAGAGCTAGTTGGCATATAAACTTGTACTACTGTAGTAGGCGTGGGCTTCGTATCTATCTTGGCCACAATAATGCGTTCACTATGCTGTTTGTAGTAGCTTACCCGCATTCCTATTTTCCTATTCATTATTAAACCTACTCCTGCATTACCCCTATTTGATTTTGTGTTTATAACCCTGTAGTCACCTGACCAGAAGTCTTGTTCCTCCTGCCACCGAACTTCACTAATTCCCACTATATCTAACTTCAACCTATCCATTTCCCTTTTTAAATTTTCTAACCTACCTGCCCGATTAAGGGATCTGACATTCCACGCTCCGATCTGTAGAACGCCAGTTTTCTTTCTCCTGATAACAACATCCGCTTGAGTAGTCCCCGCCCGGAGATCCGAATGGGGGACTATTTTACCTCCGGAATATTTTACCCAAGAGGACGTCATCATCATGTAATCATATAGTAAAGCTGCATGCCCTCGGGAAAAATTACGGCTGTAGTTTCCCCTTGCTTTCAGCCGTTCGCAGTACCAGCACAGCAAGGCCGTTCTGGTTATTGTTACAAGGCCAGATCAGTCAATCATCCAGACTGTTGCCCTTGCAACTACTGAAAAGGCTGCTGCCCCTCTTCAGGAACCACACGTTTGTCTGGCCTCTCAACATATACCCCTCCGTTGTGGTTGCACCTACGGTACGGCTATCTGTATCGCTGAGGCACGCAAGCCTCCCCACCAACGGCAAGGTCCATGGTTCATGGGGGGGCAATTACGAGCAATAATTAATTAAAGGAGACCCAAAAAATATTTTTATAGCGTTAATTAAGCAGTTTACCTATGTAATAGCTGACTATATGCAGGGTGCAGAAAAATTCTCACACTCGGACTTCGCAGCGCGATTTCTCACATATTAGCAGTACGAAAATGTCTGTCACAGACTTTCGCTCTGCGCATGTTTCCAGCAGTAAATGGACGTTACGAGATTGGCAGTCTGGCAACTCTATAGTCTCATGTACCGTAACTATCTCAGTAAAGAAATAGAAGTGGTGCTGTACAGGTGGTGCAGTGGAGAGAATTTTGCGATAGCATGCAGGAGGTCGAGAGTTCGATTTCAGGTCGAGGCGTGCTGTTTTTATTTGCTAAATGTAGTCTGTGAGGTACTGTATCTGGGTCCTAATTGTCGTACAGCGACTACAGCGGGTCTTCTACAAAAAAATTTGTACTTACATATTGCGAACACAGAACTGGAAGTATAATCGTTTTCATCGGTCAGCTCTTAAAGAAGCACTTTGCACGTCGTGGACGCGAATTGTTTCGAACCACTGCCTGCACTAGATTCCAAACCTGTTTTCTGTGCACAATCCCCAAAGGTCCCGCCGGCCGGAGTTGCCGAACGGTTCTAGGCACTACAGTCTGGAACCGTGCGACCGCTACGGTCGCCGGTTCGAATCCTGCCTCGGGCATGGATGTGTGTGATGTCCTTAGGTTAGTTAGGTTTAAGTAATTCTACGTTCTAGGGGACTGTTGACCTCAGAAGTTAAGTCCCATAGTGCTCAGAGCCATTTGAACCATTTGAACCAAAGGTCCCATCGATTAGTACCAACTACTAATCTTGCCACTTTCAGATCGATTACATTTCTTCAGGTCTAGCAACGGGCTTCGCAAATAATTTCCAAACTCGGTTACCATTTGTGCGCGTTATCACAATGGAACCATTAATTATGCCTATTAGCATTGAATGTGATAGAAGCATGCTGTTTAGTAAGTATCTCCATCTTTAGTATTATTATTAGTATAATCTATGGAAATATGGAAACATCACGTCCTTTACCGTTAGGGAAACGGTGTAATTCGGAAATGGACATTTCATTATTAGCAGTGTCAGAATGAATCATGCAGAATAATAGCTGTAATATAGGTGACATTCGTTAGGTGGAACAGGCTGCTGCAATTAATGACGTTTTTATGCACTGTTTGCCAGACAGGTACTAGCTGCTGCCGTCCGCGGTGGCCGAGCGGCTCTAGGCTCTTCAATCCGGAACCCCGCGACTGCTACGGACGCAGGTTTGAATCCTGCCGCGGGCAAGGATGTGTGTGATGTCCTTAGGTTTGTTAGGTTTCAGTAGTTACAGGTTCTAGGGGACTGATGACCTCAGATGTTAAGTCCCATAGTGCTCAGAGCCATTTGAACCATTTATTAGGTGCTACCGGAGTAACGTGCCGTTGACAGACTCCGTGTACATTCGTATACCTATCGTACTCTCTTCATCCGTTATTTTTAAAACAGTGAGGCAGATGTATGGCACAGATTAACGATGGGTATGTTGATGTGCTTCTGGTCCTTGGTGCCGCTGATAACCGGACTGGTGTTGCCGCTCGTGAACATGTGCCAGATATCCTAGCAGACGTCATCCAGATAAACATGTGTTCCGTCGTCTAAAGTTTCGCCTTCGGGAGGCAGGTTCGGTCCCTCCACCATCGCGTGACAGAGGTCGTACAGGCCTCACCGAACTCCAGCTACTGAGGAAGCTGTTCTAGAGGTCGTACACCAAGAACCCAGCGAAGTACACGTAGGTAGCAAGGCAGCTGCCTGTGCCACAATGCTTGGTCATAGACATACTGCACTACTATGGGCAGCAACCCTACCATTATTCTTTAACGCAACATCCGCATCCTGCAGACCGCCGTCTCTGGATGCAATTCTGTGCATTGTTCCAACAACAACAGGAAGCCAACGACGACTTCACAAAACATTGTTATACGGTCGGATGAAGCGGCGTTCACTCGTAGCGGTGTCTTCAGTTGGCACAGTATCCCTCATTGGTGTGACTTTAACCTGCACGTCACCCGCGACCGTGGATATGAAGTTCGCTTTGGCATCGAAGATTGCGCTGGAATATTGGGAGATAGGGCTTCGGGTTCCTACTTGTTGCCTGACCGTTTTTCTGCACGAAGGTATCACGCATCCTACTCAAACTACACTCCTGGAAATGGAAAAAAGGACACATTGACACCGGTGTGTCAGACCCACCATACTTGCTCCGGACACTGCGAGAGGGCTGTACAAGCAATGATCACACGCACGGCACAGCGGACACACCAGGAACCGCGGTGTTGGCCGTCGAATGGCGCTAGCTGCGCAGCATTTGTGCACCGCCGCCGTCAGTGTCAGCCAGTTTGCCGTGGCATACGGAGCTCCATCGCAGTCTTTAACACTGTGACTGTCCCTTTTCCCTTATTACTCTGACCATTTATGCCCTAATATTCTCAATGGGATTCAAATCAGCTCCTTTAGGTGGCCATTCCATTACAGTAATATTACTATGGTCGTCGAACCACCTATTAACCACACGTGCCATATGACTAGGCGATCGATCTCGTTTGAACATGATCTGATCATGGCCAAACCTTGCTGTCACAGAAGGCAACATCACGTTCTCCAGAATTGAAATGTAAACTTCGCGCATCGAGTGTTCCTTCCACTTCCCACGGGAGCCCATACCGTTACCGACTCCCTGCCACTCCTTCGGCAACTTTAAATGTAATTTTGACTATACCTAGCAGCTTTTGGCCGGTAAACAAGTACTTTCCGGTTGATGCCGTAGAGAAAACTTTTGCAACCGCAAAAATCACTCGCCTCCAAAACTGGAGAGGTTTGTCGACATTTTCAGCAGCAAAAGCAAGGCGGGCTTCTCTGTGGGAAACAGACAACGCTTCTTGCTCTCGGTCCACCTTCCCTTAGACGACGAATGGCGGCCTCACTGCTAACATTGAAACCCAAAGTCTGCTGAATTTGTCGTGAGTTGACAAATGGGTGGTTCTCACTGAAACGGCGTATCTGCCGATCCTGGCCTGCTGTTGTTTTGTAGCGACGGTCATGAGTCCTTCCATTCAGGTTACCACCCTCTTCCTTTCGTCTAATCCACCTGGTTACCGTCGACTTAGTTCCGGCTATATAGCCATTAGAAAATCCCTCTGCATGGAGTGCTATTATAGTGCCCTTGTCTGCCTCAGCCAGATGGGCCATTTAGAGTTGACTGAATGATTCCTTGCGGTTAATGTCTGCTGCGAAAATCAGCGCTAGTAGGAAACAGACTGCCTCCTCCACGACTGCAGCCACAACGCAATGGCCAAGTACGTGTAACTTGGAAATTGATGGTATAAACGAGAGATCGCAAGCCCGTACCCGTGTCATTACATAATGGAGCAACTTAGAATCTATAATTTGTCTCAGAATGGACTGGTCCGCTCTTGTCATGACTTATCCTGATAAATATTACATGAAATGAAATTTTTACGTTTTACATATACGGCAGGCCTAACGGAAGAAACATTTCTGAAATATCTGAGGCAACCTGAAGAGCACTCTGTGAATTTTAGCTGTAGAAGTTTGACTTATAATAGGGAAAACGTGTTTATCCTCGCTCGTCGTGTTTCCAAGTGGCGCAGTTTACTCTGAGGCATACATACACTCCTGGAAATGGAAAAAAGAACACAATGACACCGGTGTGTCAGACCCACCATACTTGCTCCGGACACTGCGAGAGGGCTGTACAAGCAATGATCACACGCACGGCACAGCGGACACACCAGGAACCGCGGTGTTGGCCGTCGAATGGCGCTAGCTGCGCAGCATTTGTGCACCGCCGCCGTCATTGTCAGCCAGTTTGCCGTGGCATACGGAGCTCCATCGCAGTCTTTAACACTGGTAGCATGCCGCGACAGCGTGGACGTGAACCGTATGTGCAGTTGACGGACTTTGAGCGAGGGCGTATAGTGGGCATGCGGGAGGCCGGGTGGACGTATCGCCGAATTGCTCAATACGTGGGGCGTGAGGTCTCCACAGTACATCGATGTTGTCGCCAGTGGTCGGCGGAAGGTGCACGTGCCCGTCGACCTGGGACCGGACGGCAGCGACGCACGGATGCACGCCAAGACCGTAGGATCCTACGCAGTGCCGTAGGGGATCGCACCGCCACTTCCCAGCAAATTAGGGACACTGTTGCTCCTGGGGTATCGGCGAGGACCATTCGCAACCGTCACCATGAAGCTGGGCTACGGTCCCGCACACCGTTAGGCCGTCTTCCGCTCACGCCCCAACATCGTGCAGCCCACCTCCAGTGGTGTCGCGACAGGCGTGAATGGAGGGACGAATGGGACGTGTCGTCTTCAGCGATGAGAGTCGCTTCTGCCTTGGTGCCAATGATGGTCGTATGCGTGTTTGGCGCCGTGCAGGTGAGCGCCACAATCAGGACTGCATACGACCGAGGCACACAGGGCCAACACCCGGCATCATGGTGTGGGGAGCGATCTCCTACACTGGCCGTACACCACTGGTGATCGTCGAGGGGACACTGAATAGTGCACGGTACATCCAAACCGTCATCGAACCCATCGTTCTACCATTCCTAGACCGGCAAGGGAACTTGCTGTTCCAACAGGACAATGCACGTCCGCATGTATCCCGTGCCACCCAACGTGCTCTAGAAGGTGTAAGTCAACTACCCTGGCCAGCAAGATCTCCGGATCTGTCCCCCATTGAGCATGTTTGGGACTGGATGAAGCGTCGTCTCACGCGGTCTGCACGTCCAGCACGAACGCTGGTCCAACTGAGGCGCCAGGTGGAAATGGCATGGCAAGCCGTTCCACAGGACTACATCCAGCATCTCTACGATCGTCTCCATGGGAGAATAGCAGCCTGCATTGCTGCGAAAGGTGGATATACACTGTACTAGTGCCGACATTGTGCATGCTCTGTTGCCTGTGTCTATGTGCCTGTGGTTCTGTCAGTGTGATGATGTGATGTATCTGACCCCAGGAATGTGTCAATAAAGTTTCCCCTTCCTGGGACAATGAATTCACGGTGTTCTTATTTCAATTTCCAGGAATGTATTTGCCTGGCGTACTGGAAGATTTTCCACTTCGTATTCTGCAGAGGCTATAGTTCCAACATGAAGGTGCACCTCCGCACTTTGGAATTAATGTGTGTCGGTATTTAGACATAAAATTTCCACGGAAATGGCTCAGACGATCACATAACTAATGCGGAAGTATTGAATAGGATTGGGGAGAAGAGAAGTTTGTGGCACAACTTGACCAGAAGAAGGGATCGGTTGGTAGGACATGTTGTGAGGCATCAAGGGATCACCAGTTTTTAGTATTGGAGGGCAGCGTGGAGGGTAAATATCGTAGAGGTAGACCAAGAGATGAATACACTAAGCAGATTCAGAAGGATGTAGGTTGCAGTAGGTACTGGGAGATGAAGAAGCTTGCACAGGATAGAGTAGCATGGAGAGCTGCATCAAACTAGTAGTCTCAGGACTGGAGACCACAACAACAACAACAACAACAGATGAGGTCCAGTTGCACGGCCTCCGCTTCCACCTGACCTAAATGTCCTGGATTACTTCTTAAAGGTATACTTGATAGTGAATGTGTTGTCTACTCCGCCGACCCATGTGGAAGAATTGATAGCGAGTGTTCATGCTGCTCTAGTATTTTTGCATGCAGCCATGTTGCGGGGAGTTCAGAGCCGTAAGATACACCGTGTCACCCAGTGTTTGGACTTGCAGAGGGCTCGCTTTGGACATTAGCTCTGAGGACAACGCACTCTTTTGTAAACGGCATGTGGTCATTAATATAGAAATTATTATTGATACTGGTTACTAATGTGTTACATCTGAGCGGACATACTGCATGTGGTATAAATGACTGGCAGATATTGAGTTATTTAACAGTACAGTCATCGTTAACATCTCGAAATTGATATTGTTTTAGCAGTTATTCTGTTCTATGACAGGTCATTTGTTTCAACTGTCTATTTCTGTCTTGTCTGATCACGTTTTTGTCGTGTTCACCACTACAAAACACTGTACTATGCAAATGTCGGAAACATGTGGCTAAAGAAACGATGAACATTACGGTATTATATGGAGAATTAAACTGGCAAATATAAAAAATATGCCTCGAACCGGAATCGAAGCTTCGACCTCCTGTATGCCAGCCCAGAACGCTCCCCACTGCACGAACAACACGGATGAACTACGATGCGCTGACTGAGTTAGTTACCTTACATGGGATTACACTGTTGCTAGATTGCCAGTCTTTAACATCCCTTTACTGCCGGAAATATGCGCAGGACAAAAATCTGTGAGACTTTTTTTTTTTTCTATCATGCGAGAAATCAGCGCTGTGTAGTCCACGTGCGAGAATTTTTCTTTGCTCTATATTTGGTACAGTTACCGTAAACTGATATACAACAGATTACTTAACGTAGAATTTAACAGTATACAGAAACACACACACACACACATGCAAAGCCGTTGAAATGCTTATAATATTATTAAAAAAATTTTTAATGAAAAAGAAGCAGGACTAAAAATTACAATCTGTACTTCTACAATGTCTTAAAGTAGCTGTGTAAATAGTGGTTACATCCAACACAGTAAAAATGTTGTTATAAAATTCAGCAATATAATTATCAATAAGACTCAGACAAAGTCGTTTTTGTAATCTGGGCTCATACCATATCATTTAAGCAACAGTGTAAGCTGTGGTTACATCCATAGTAACAACAATTAACTCAGTAGTAGTATAGCAAAATTGAGAATAAAAACTGAAAAACAGTAGGTATTTAAATCTAAGCTGCAGAAAAATCCGAGTGAAAACCCTGTAAGCCAAAACGGAATAATTGCAGCAACTGTGGTAACACACATAGTTGAACGTCGTAACAGGAGATTGTCGATGTAATCGGCTACTTCAGACACAGGGTCTATCTGTATTTCGTGTGAATGCTAATAACGTGAAAGAGCTCTAAAGCCACGTTTAAAAAATTAATTACCAAATAACAATGACGCGTTAGACAACACGAATGACTTTGTACAATTCCTGCTGATACCTATATTTCCACATTTTATAACAATAATTTTTACTATATTATCATTTGAGTACATTGCCGTTAGTTTGGATCTAACCACAGCTTATACTGCTACTTCAGTGAGACTGTAGAAGCCCAGGCTGTAATTTTTACCCTTGCTTTTATAAGATGTATAAAAAAGTTATATTTAAAAAATATTTTAATGGCCTTGTACGTGTGTCTGTGGTTTTTGCAAACTGTTAAATCCTTTGCTAATTAATCTACTATATATCAATTTGTGGTAACTGCTCTAAACATACAGTCAGCTTTTACGTAAGTAAATTGCGTACGTAACAATATAACAACAATTTTTTATAGTATGCCTTAATTAATTCTTCCTTAAAATTTTGTAAACATGTGGTTGGAATTATTTTCGTCCACGTTTTAGCAAGTACGCTGTAATGTATTCACATAAACTATTTTAAGTGAGGATATACATCTTTCACTAGTGACACCTGTCAGTACAGTTGTGAACATCTTTCCTTCGCTGGTCACTGCCTCCCACTCTAGCGCGATCCTGGCTGCAGTGATGTACTCTGCTGTGAGTGACGTAAGACAGATGTACGTAGTGACTAAGTGTGTGTAGAGTTGTTTTAATTCGGACGTGCCGTTGCGTCAGTGTTGTTGTGTGTTACGCAGCTGCCAGTTCATGAGAAAGTCTGCTAAGGTTTGTTGTGTTTCTGGTTTTTTCTTTTATATTGTTCCTGATACTATATATAAGAATTGTTTTACATATATTCACATTCTACAAATGCTTTCACGTTTCTGAAGGTGCTAACACTGATTATCGATACCTGTTCCGAGGATAAAGGGTACTATTAGCGATGTTGGCAAAGATGTTTATTTCTCTAATGTATTAGTTTTCTACTTGTCCGTTTGTAGGGGTATAATCCATTCGAAATTATATCATTTCTTAAAGAACTGGAATGTGATATTGTTGTCGACGCTTGGGACTAAAATAAGCATTGTTGTGGCGGGTGTGATCGAAAAGTTTTCAAACCACGACGCTGCTCTCCCCTGGTTTGTGGATATGTGCAAAGAACGCCCTGACCAATAATATGAACTTGAGCCTGTGTGCGATGATCTTCCACATTCCGGTAAATGACATTCCGGTCAACGTGGTACGTGACAAACAAAACACTAGCTGGGGCCTCTCCTGTAGTCTCCCTGTAAAGCTTTTGACGTAGCATACTGTCGACGAGTGTTGGTATACAAACTACTGGAACACTACAGCGAACTACTACAGCCACATTAACACTCAAAGCAGCTACCTCCCATTAGCGATTAACCTGAGCTCACAACAGCTACTCAGTATTGTTTGTTAATTCAAACAGACAATAGTTCTTACGTTCATTGAATGAAAACTGTTTAACAAGTCACATGCTCCTGTAACGTTCCCTGATGATGGTACAGCTTTATGTTTCCATCGTTCTGAAAAAATGGTTCAAATGGATCTGAGCACTATTTGACTTAACATCTGAGGCCATCAGTCCCCTAGAACTTAGAACTACTTAAACCTAACTAACCTAAGGACATCACACACATCCATGCCCGAGGCAGGATTCGAACCTGCGACCGTAGCAGTTGCGCGGTTCCGGACTGAAGCGCCATCGTTCTGAAGACCGCGATATTTTCCAGACTCCACCACGGAAGAACTGGTTGTGAACAATTTTCGTAACTTCAGTGGTCTACGATAATATTTCCTTGTTAATACTAAAGAAGTTAATGGAAGTTTTAATTATATCTCAGTCGCCTACTTCATACGTAACTGGCTTCACAGTTTTGTCAAGTGTATATTTTGTTATTTTGCCCTGTTTTTCACTATTATAGTGACACTTCGCACCTCTCTTCTTGCATTAGCTCATCCTTATCGGGAAAATTAATATGTTTCTCAGTAACACTGTCCGATTTTCGAACAAAAAGAACAGTACATGACGGTACTCTGGATGACCGACGCCGCAAACTATTGATAACTGGTTCAAAGTCCCCTAACTTAACAACCCACCATTTGCACTCTTTTCCACAGTCAGCACTGAACAGACGTCCAAACTCACGTATTAGTCATTCTGGTGGGTTTGATGCTGGCCCGAAAAGCAAATATCAATATGTGCCAAATTCATTCTCCTTGTGTAAAACCTTTTCAGAGATTTGAAGGTGATTGAGGACCGCTATCGGAGAAAATGTACTCTTGTTTGATAGTATTTACTGCATACTATTAAGTTTTGTAATCATAGTTGAGCTACGAGCATTCATTACGGATAGAGGTCTGCGGATTTCATAAAGACATCCAAATAATTTACGTGACGTTTCCCTTAAAGCGCGAAAATGGACCCCACAAATATATTCTTGAAATTTCTTCGGGCTTCTGTGGTATATTCCTGCGCGGAAAAACCTTTACGCTGAATACCAGAAACTTTATTTTTCTTACAGAACTAGCAACACATCAACATTGTACCGTCAGTCACATGGTAATGCCCGTCAGGTTACCCTATTGTGTATTAATTTGCAATTTAGCAAGAATGAAATTGCTTTATTATCTGTAACAACGATAGAATGTCTTCCTAGAAGCGAATTTGTCCAAAACTTCTTGCAATGGCAAATGTTTCTCTCTGTGTGACTTTGTATTTTCACATCCAGTTAGCGAGCACAAGGCTCACAGAGGCGATAGTACGGTGTTCAATGATTCCATGAACTTGAGTCACCTGACAGAATTATGAACTTAGTAAGCGTTGGAGTAAGGATCAAGATAAAAATTTTCACTCATATCATGAAGATGAAGTACTGGTATCTCACACAGTCGTTTTGTACTTAGTCCAAACTCTTCCTGATGTTCCTTTTTCCATTACCTTAGTGCATCCTCCTTTAAAAGTTCTATAACGACAGGAAACAAGGATAGTGCCTATAAAAAAACGATTATAGAAATCGTACGTTTCGAGAAAATATTTGTGTTGTTTACAGCAGTTTAGATCAGGAAGATGTCACACTGTTCCTAGTTTCATTTGATCATGTTCCATGCAGATAAATAACTTACATATCAAAGGAATTCATTCTGTTATTTCTGAATTTTGGTTTGCCGAAGTTGACTGTTATAACAGATCTGCTAAAGATTCCTAGTATTCAGCATAGATTTTATTTCTTCCACCAAGGCGGTGCTAATATAATATGACCTGTGAGGAGTGTCACATGTTTGAATAATTTTTCTTCCAGAATTTCATCTAGCGCTCTCAAGAAGGTCACTGATGAGACTGAAAGGTCAAAAGGTATTGTTTGAAACTGGTAGGATCTTCCGATGTGTAAAAATGCGGTTCGTATTCTGCTATCTTCACCTAACAATAGTTGCAAGCAACCATTCATCAAGGCTACTTTGCCATTTCACTACTTTAAACTTTTGTAGAAGACATTCAAAATTTTTTGGTTGTCCATGTTGTGGTTGAATGATGCAGTTGACAATCATTGATAACGAGATACACCATGCCGTCCTTCTTGGTTACGGAGTGGGTCAGCTTAAACTATCTAATTTGTACGCGTGCAGACTGAAGCAACAAATGACAATTTGTGCCAAGGCCTGGGCTCGAACTAAGGTCTTCTGCTCACTAGGCAAGGGGTGGTGACCACTATGCATCTGGCTAGTGAGCAGGAGAACCAAGTTCGAATCCAAGCTTTAGTACAAATTTTCATTCATGTCCTCAGTCAGCATACATCATAGATGTTTGAGAATTCTAAAGTTCTCTGGAACGATATAGTCTAATTCTCCATCTAATTCTTCAGTTGTCTGACTGACCAACATGGTTTTAATTTCTTTGTTGACAGTTTGTCTATTGATCAAAGGTACTGGGTCTGATTTATTGGAAATGGTTCGTGGAACTTGACTTTAATTTTTCAAAGTGTTCCACGTTTAAACTATGTGCTTCTGTAAATAGACTGCATACCGTCTTAGTAGTTCCATCAGTTCTTCAGTGTCAGCTTCGTTCAGATCCACTAATGGTTGAACCTGGTTTGAATAGTACAGGGAGCATCTTCATCTTTGCTATTCACTCTCACAAGGGAACCTCCCCATCGCACCCCCCTCAGATTTAGTTATAAGTTGGCACAGTGGTTAGGCCTTGAAAAACTGAACACAAATCAATCGAGAAAACAGGAAGAAGTTGTATGGAACTACGAAAAAAATAAGCAAAATATACAAACTGAGTAGTCCATGTGGAATATAGGCAACATTAAGGAGAATATGGGCTCAGGAGCACCCTGGTCTCATGGTTAGCGTGAATAGCTGCAGAACGAGAGGTCCTTGGTTCAAGTCTTCCCTTCACTGAAAATTTTACTTTCTTTATTTTCGCAAAGTTATGATCTGTCCGTTCGTTCATTGACGTCTCTGTTCACTGTAATAAGTTTAGTGTCTGTGTTTTGCGACCGCACCGCAAAACCGTGCGATTAGTAGACGACAGGACGTGCCTCTCCAATGAGAACCGAAAACATTTGATCGCAAGGTCATAGGTCAACCGATTCCTCCACAGGAAAACACGTCTGATATATTCTATACGACACTGGTGACGGCATGTACGTGACATGACAGGAATATGTTGTCGACCCACCTAACTTGTACACTTAGCGAACGGGTAAAAAGATTCTTCTACCTTGCCCGATTTAGGTTTTCTTGTGGAAGTGATAATCACTCCCAAAAAAGTGATGAAAACATAAAAGTTTGTCACACAAGCTGAAAATAAAAAATTGAACTTTTCACTCGAGGGAAGACTTGAACCCAGGACCTCTAATTCCGTAGTAGTTATCGCTAACCACGGGACCACGGCGCTCCTTCACTCTCATTCTCCTTGATATTGCCTATCTTGGCATTGACTATTCAGTTTGTATATTTTGCTTATTTTTTTCATAGTTCCACACAACTTCTTTCTGTTTTCTCAATTGATCTGTGTTCAGGTTTTCAAGGTCTATCCACTGTGCCAACTTATAACTAAATCTGAGGGGGGTGCGATGGGGAGGTTTCCTTGTCAGTATGATATCTTCCTCCTTAAAACTGCGGTTTCCTCTTCTCCCAGAAAAGTGACTTAAATTTTGTTGACACATGCAGCGTCCACATTATCTTCATCAACGAATCCTTTAAATTTAATTCTTTTATTATTATTTATTATTCAATTTCATTCGCAGACAAAAATTTCGTTAAAACGTATCTTACACTTCATTTCTGTTAATGAATGATTTGGACACCCATATCACCCGATCTGAATCCCAGCGAACATTTATGGGACATAATTGAGAAGTCAGTTGGCGCACAAAATTTCGCATCAGGAACGCCTTCGCAATTACGGACGGCTACGGCGGCAGCATCGCTCAGTATAACGTATCTTACACTTGATTTCTGTTAGAGGGAATGATTTGGACACCCAGATCGCCTGATATGAATCCCACCCAACACTTATGGGACATAATTGAGAAGCCAGTTGGCGCACAAAATTCTGCATCAGGAACGCCTTAGCAATTACGGATGGCTACGGCGGCAGCAGCGCTCAGTCTTTCTGTAGGGGGCTTCCAACGAGATGTTAGGTCCATGCCACGTCGAGCTCCTGCACTACGGCGGGAAATATGAGGTCCAACTCGATATTAGGAGGTATTCCACGCCTTTTGTCACCTCAGTTTACGTGCACATTAACAGGAAAAGTTGGAAATTGAACAAGTGCAATTGTGACAGTTAATTTACCGATATAGTACTCCTCTCACACTCTTGATTCACTGAGGTATCCATAATTACTCTGCATATCTCCATTACCAGTAAAGGCATCCCAATATCTTAATCATTCCCTTCTCCCTTATTGTGTACGTCTTCCTTCACATCTGTGACGGATAATGAAACACCCTGCTCCATATCGAAACGCGGGGTGAGTCTCAACTTTTCATGTAACTCGAATGGTAATTTTTGTGTCGGAATTAACACTAATTCTTCCTCTTTAACAGGCTCGTTGAGGTAAGCATTGTAGTTCGAATACATCATGTAGTTCGCTACATCATGGTGTCATGCGTAGTTCAGTGGTGTAAGAAGTTCTGATTTTATGTCCGACTGTTTTTCTCGAGCTCAAAATTTATTTAAGAATGCGTTAGCAAAATCTTTGTACTTCAGATGATATTCAGATACACTGACACCTCAGATACGTGCTTTGCCTTTCGTGTGACTGATGCCTGTGTCTGTTTTAGTATTTTTGGCATAATGTTTCGGAAATACATGCGTGAACTTGTGAGTAATGGGCGAGTTGTGCCGCCCTTGAAATATTATATGTTCGGAGTGGGGGAGGCCGCACTCGAGGCTCGTCAAAGCCGCGGCCTGGCAGTGGTGCTAAACGTCAGCTCAGCAACCGCGTGATGCCGCACAACGGGTGGTCCAGCCACAGGGCTGGGGATTCTATGATGCTGTGTCGATGAAGGAGACACGCCATGAGTGCCAAAGATGGCAGACTTTGTGAAACCTTAATGACATAGAAATTAATAGTAGCCAGATGAATCACGATACCTGAAAAGGAAAGATGTAAATTACTATTATTTGCATGAAGATTCTGATGGTGCAATCAGATTTTAAATATCTTTATTAGTTTAAAGTTTAGTCTCTGGCAGTAAATTATACAAGTAACACCGAGCAACTTATTTCCAAAATACAAACGCTTCAACCGATTTTATCGATCGCCGTGTCTTTAGAAAGCTATTAGCGTAAACCTAAAGTTGTATGAATTACAGGCATGTAACTTAAATAGTAAATGTGTTATTGGAGGTCAAAGTGGCCAATTACTATCGATCGTATCAGGCCATAAGTACTCCACAGTTACATGAAAAAACGGTAGCAGCATGCTTATAAATATATTTATTCATCTATATCTTTGTTTATATCCGATATATACTATTCATGAAGAAATTGGTCAATTATTTACTGTGTTTTAGAAGGCTACTGGCTTACTTCTGTTCTATTCCTTTGATATATTTTTAATTAATATGCTTAAGTATTTAATAATGTGTGTTAGAGCGTGTTTATGGTCCAGCCGTAGGAATATTTATTTAATGTCAAGTATTTAAATGTATATCCAGTATTTCGTATGTTCTTAAATAAGTTTGTGAGTGTATCTTGGCTTGGAGACATGGAGGGAGCGCTCTAGCCAATCACAGTGCTCGTTAACGGTGAGACTGTATGAAAGTGGGGGGGGGGGGGAGGATCGTTTCGAGAGAGGACACGAGGGCAGTTAGGAAGTGTGGCAGTTCTGGACAGTAGGACACAGGACACGGTAAGTGCTGGACCCGACGGCGGAAAGACTTGGACAGTGGAGCAGCTTGCGCGTGGTCGCAGATAAGTGTTTTGCAGAAATATACCGCATTGTCAAAAGTACTTCTACTATAGTACTCATCATTTAAAGTCGTTAAGATAGTACCTGCAGATTTTATTTAATTGCAATCTTTCATTTATAAATTTATATGTTACTTTCATAATTCGCAATTGCCGAGTGACAGAAACCGTCGACCATTCGACTCATGTGCGTATTCTTATCGTATACAGTAGACTCAGCAGTATTTGCCCTGTAACGCAGCAACTACGTATCCCAGGCCCTAGACAGCGAAACCAGCCAAAACTTTAAATATTGCAACGTTGAGTGGAAGACTCTGCAGGACAGACGCTCAGTAGCTCGGTACGGGCTTTTGTTGAAGTTGCGAGAACATACATTCACCGAAGAGTCAAGCAGTATGTTGCTGCCTTCTACGTATATCTCGCGAAGAGAGCATGAGGATAAAATCAGAGAGATTAGAGCCCACACAGAAGCATACCGACAATCCTTCTTTCCACGAACAATACGAGAGTGGAATACAAGGGAGAACCGATAGAGGTACTCAAGGTACCCTCCGCCACACACCGTCAGGTGACTTGCGGAGTATGGATGTAGATGTAGAGGGTAGGTATTTGAGGGCCACCACCCACATCATTTCGTTTTCTTTTATTATTTTGAAAGCCCGCAAACTCTTTGATAAAAGCTACGGCGTGGCTACCTTGCTTGGCTTCGTAGTCTTAGATTCTGTGGACTCATCCTGTTGTCTAACCCCTCTTCAGGCACATTAGCTATGTTGTGATCTATTACACCGAGTGCTGCGTTAATCTCTAACAGTACAAACACCTAATTTACTTTGCTCGATCCTTTGTCGCATTCTAAAAGTTCTTATGGCACTTAACTGCTAAGGTCATCAGTCCCTAAGCTCATACACTACTTAACCTAAATTATCCTAAGGACAAACACACACACACCCATGCCCGAGGGAGGACTCGAACCTCCATCGGGACCATGCTAATAGTTACCGGCGAATTTTGTCTACTACCCTGACAAACTTATTGCATAGCGTCTGAATGCCACCAATTAACTTAATAATCGTTTCTTTGTTACTGCGGCAACCATACCAGTCGTCCGCAAATTCATCATCTCGGACACGAATTTTACATAGCTTTTCTTTGTTGGTGTTGTTCGTCTGTTTGTGTCGTAAAACCTTGAATTTCAGTTTTCGGTCCCTCATGTTTGACATGATATTCATTTCGGAGTTTTTTTGATTAAATGAACTAGTAAGCCCAGTTCGCAAACTACCACTGCGTAGCTTAATTTATTGTAACAGCAGTGCATATTCCTTTTAATTTGTTGACGACAGCCTGTAATTTCCTGACTTATTTCCCCTCTAGTGTCTTTGTCTTCTTGATGAGAGCTTTTAGTTTCTTGCAATATCTGCCACATTAAACTATTGCTAACAGTAATCGTTATTGCCTTCTGACAAACTGCCGCCGTCGACCTGAAGAATGTGGAATATAAATCGACAGTCCGTATCACAATTCACGGAAATTCACTGTCTAGTGAAACAATTCAGTTAATACAAATCAGAATTTTGAGTTTGCTATTTCACTAACAATATGACTTTGATTGCACTTTGTGTCAGACATTGTAATAATGTTGACTGTCATCATGCCTTAAAAACGAGGCCTATGTTTATGTTGACGGTTTCCTTCTCGAATAAACATTGTTAACACAGTTCACAGTTCCTTTGCTATTTACTTCTAAACAGCGTTGCATCCAGAGTAACACGAAGTGTAGCTGTTGGAAATATCTGTTGCACTCACCCTACTGCTTTACTGCTTTACCGGACTCATCGAAATATTGCATTGATTACAGAGTTTTCTCACGGTCGCCATGTGTAACGGAATCTCCCCTGCAAGTATAATGACTGTGTTGATATTCTGATTTTCTGACCTTATCTGGTCACATAAGCTACATAGTGCGACGAGCATTTCTGCTGATGAATTACGCATATGAAATGTTATAACTTCACCATTGTCACTAGCATAAAATATAGCAGTAACCCTGTGTGTTTTTTACTGAATTGGAAAGGCGCCTGAGTGTAATGAGCAGACACTTACATGAGTGAGGGGGTCAGTTGTATTTTGGAGGGAAACCTGCCCGATTCTGTTAGCTAAACCGTCGATTGCCGGTGAATATCAGGTTTTTAGATCTGTAACAAACTTGACTGTTTCCTCCCCTGCTAGCATGATCCCCAAACATTTATAATTTACAGTTGTTGATCTTGCCACTGGCTGATGATTTCCACTGGCACAGATTTTTGTTAATTTTTCAGCATTTTTGCTGAAAGTAGTTGTTGAATATTTTTACTGTTTCTGTTATTTATGAAATATTTTTATTATGATATAACATGACAGTATTCTCATAGGTTTTCTTATTTTATGCCGTTTCTTTTTTTATGATGTCCCACATAGGTCTTACTTTGCTCATACAATTTTTATACACCCATCATTTTTCATTATTTTTGCCTGTTTTACGACCGTTTTTGTGTATATTTTGTAAAGAGTGTGCATAGCTGCTGGTTTCTGGCTAGATGATCTAACTTCCATAGTGAGCCAGCCATTGTCTTTTGGATCACTTCTTATCTTTACCACTAATAGAGGGAAGACTATCAAAATGTTGTACCAGTTTTTCTATAGATGTTTTGGATTTTGTATCGAGACTTTCCATTCCATAGACAGCAGAACATTCTTCACTGTGCAATAAGTAAAGTATGTTACGTTTTCCGTACGAAAGAGCCTAAGTTTGACCTTTAGTAGATTGTTTTTTGGTTGACCTCTCTCGTGTGGGTGGTGACGGGAATTATTAAAGCTTAATGGTCACTGATTCCGTATAGAACTTTTCTTTGCAGACACACACTCGCTACAACTCATTTTTAATTAATTGAATGCTGAAACTTCAGTAGTGGTGTTAAACAGTTCAGACGAAAATAACATCAGTTGGACGAAATGTATGCTTTCCCCTCTTGAAAACTGATACTAATGTTTCGGCATGAAGTCTCGGATATCTCACTGCTTCAGATTTTCTCTTGCAGGCTGCTGGCTACATCAGTGTAAAACACAAAATCACTAGTTATTTAGCAACTTGTCATCTTTTATTTACTTGTAACTGTTTTTATCATCCAGTTGTTCTCAAGAAACTGATCACACATCGTAAAAAATAGTTCCTATTTTTTTTAAAACTGGCAATTTTGTAAAGTTTTTACTGTTTTGGTAACCACAACATAAATAAAAAATCGTAACTAGAGTTGGGCTTATGAAATTAGCTAGGCAACATATCATTTTAGCAGCTAGCTGACAGCCGAATTCGCAATTACTGTTTCGAAATGTCCCTCCAATTCGCGAATAAATCATCAAACTCTTAAGTGTACAATGGACATGAACGTAATTCGCTATAAAACTTTCAAACTTCGTGCACAGTTTCTTCGTGTATAGTCTCCCTGATTCAACAGATGCCCTACACTGTCACTTGCTGCACAAAAATCAACTTACAACCAACATATAGTCTCACATTCTGAAGGTGGGACTTCTCACTTCTTTCAGTATTAACACCAAGTACCTGAAGTTATTGTCACTCTGAAATTGGACTCCTAAGTCCAGTACACTACGATTGCCCCCCCCCCCCCGCCCCCCCCCCACTTGTGTTCGCTTGCTTCGCGCTGCCTGCTCCCTTTGTTCATACTTGCCTAATGTGCTGCTCATCCTAGTGACGCGTAATGCTTTACAATGTAATAACACAGCTACTGGACCAATCGGCAGCATTTACAAATATAATTTCATAAAAAATAATGGTCAAACTCAGACAAAAATCGTACTAAGGCTTTTTATCCAAATGAAACGCTTCTCATTATTAACATGGCTATTATCATGCTGAATGAAGACATACACTGAGGCGACAAAAGTCATAGGATAGCGTCGTGATCATACTCAGATGGCTGTAGCATCGCGCTGTAGCATCGCGCGCAGAAGGTATAAAATCGTACTGTATTGGCGAAGCTGTCATTTGTATTCAGATGACTCATGTGAAAAGCCATCTGTCGTGATTATGGCCGCACGGACATTGAAAGCGGTGTGGTAATTGGAGCTAGATGCTTGGGAAATTCCATTTCGAAATTCTTTAGCGTATACAGTATTCTGAGATTCACAGAGTCAAGAGTGGGCCGAGAATACTAAATTTCAGCCATTACCTGTCACCACGTGTAACACGCCCGGGAGTACTAATGGGGGTGGGGGACCCTTTAAACTCGTTGTCGTTCCTTGACCGTGCGCCCTGTCCACATTACGTACCTGATAATCCCACGGCGGTCGTATTGTCCTTCTCCAAACTGCTGTTGGCTTGCCTGCAAATATCTATCGAAATATGCAAGCGGGTTTAGAGGAGTCACTCAACGTTAAAACACAACACTGTCCTTTGTCTGGTATGAACATTTATATTCTGAGACGATATGGAAACCACAGGTTGCACTGTTTACACTCTAAATCGCAAATGTTTATCCCAATTAACAATCTTGACGATTAACAGCCCAAAAGATCATTCGGACGAGCGTACGCGTAATCGACACGATGCGGGTGATTGTTGATGATGCGGAAGCTGAATAATCGAACGAAAGTTCTTACTCTCGTCACACATACAGGTATCTGGTAACAGTCCTCCTTGTCACTAGTAATGATATAACACTGTTCGTAAAGCTAATTTTTTGGTTCTCAATTCTCACTTGTACGAGCGTGCGCGTAACGGTCGCGGCGCGGCTGATTGTTGATGATGCGGAAGCGCGATGATCGAACGCACGTTCTCACGCTCGCTACAAGACACTGGCACCTGATTGCACTCTTTTATGGTAGCTAATTTCTACTGATTCACATCAGTTCATTCTGGGAGACCGAACACGGCGCGGATGACTGATACTGTGCGACACGCAACGAGAGGATACACAAATACGTTATCGGCGGCACTGCTCATTTTTAATTACATCTTGACGCACTCTCCTCTGAATTACTTCCATATTTAATCACTTTACTATAGTAGCACTTGTAGCAACACTTCAACCTGAATACTAACGATGCTTCTTATATGCAGAGCTACACACTACACAACATAACAGTTTCGTGTCCCGTGCTTGGCTCTCTAGGCGCGGCTGCCCGCAAAGATACTCCACAACTAAACCAGCGATATGACAATACACTTGGACCTCCCAGTAGCCGACGAACTTCACTTAACGACCGAGAGCAGCGGAGTTTGCGTAGAATGTCAGTGCCAACAGACAAGCAACACCGCGTGAAGTAACCACAGAAATCAATGTGGGACCTACGGCGAACGTATGTGACAGCACAATGCGGCGAAATACGGAGTTAGCGAGCTATTGTAGGAGAAGACCGATGCGAGTGCCGTTGCTAGCAGCACGTCATCGCCTGCAGCGCTTCTCCAAGGCTCGTGACCATATCTGTTGGACCCAAGAGCACTGGAAAACTGTCGCCTGGTCAGATGAGTCCCGATTTGAGTTGGTACGAGCTGATGGCAGGGTTCTAATGTGATGCAGACCGCATGAAGCCCTGAACCATAGTTGTTAACAAGGCATCGCGCAAGCTTGTGATGGCTCTATACGCTTGTTCGCCCACTGCTTGTATACTGCTCAGCAGTGTGAGATCCGTACCAGATAGGGTTGATAGAAGAGATAGAGAAGATCCAACGGAGAGCAGCGCTCTTCGTTACAGGATCATTTACTAATCGCGAAAGCGTTACGGAGATGATAGATAAACTCCTCTGGAAGACTCTGTAGGAGAGACGCTCAGTAGCTCGGTATGGGCTTTTGTTGAAGTTTCGAGAACATATCTTCACCGAGGAGTCAAGCAGTATATTGCTTCCTCCTACGTATATCTCGCGAAGAGACCATGAGGAGAAAATCAGAGAGATTAGAGCCCACACAGAGGCATACCGACAATCCTTCTTTCTCCGAACAATACGAGACTGGAATAGAAGGGAGAACCGATAGAGGTACTCAAGGTACCCTCCGCCACACAACGTCAGGTGGCTTGCGAAGTATGGATGTAGATGGTGTGTCGTGTGTTTACATGGAACGGAAGGGGTTCCTCTGGTCCGACTGAACCGATCATACTTGGAGATAACTTGCTGCCATTCATGGTCTTCATGTTCCCAAACGAAGACACACCATGTCACTGTGCCACAACTGTTCACGGTTGGTTTGCAGAACATTCTGGATAATTCGAGTGAATGATTTGGCCAGCAAGATCGCCCAACATGCATCCTATCGAACATTTATGGAATATAATCGAAAGGTCACGTCGTGCACAAAATCATGCACCGGCAACACTTTCGCAGTAATTGACGGCCATAGAGGCAGCATGTCTCAGTATTCCTGTAATGGCCTTCCAACATCTTGTTGAGTCCATGGAAGGTCTAGTCGCTACTCTACGCCTGGCAAAAGGAGGCCCGACCCAATATTAGGAGATATCCCATGACTTTTGTCAGCTCTGTATAAGTTTGGTTTTGAGAAAACTCCACCTCAGTGTTTCTCTTGTACGCTTGCTTACCTTTACTTGGACTACGTCTAGTTAATCTCGATGCCGCTAATTGGCCGCGCGAGGTAGCCGTGTGGTCTGGGGCGTCTTGTCACGGTTCGTGCGGCTCCATCCGTCGGAGGTACGAGTCCTCCCTCGGGCATGGGTGTGTGTGTTGTCTTTAGCGTAAGTTAATTTAGATTAAGTAGTGCGTAAGCCTAGGGACCGATGACAACAGCAGTTTGGTCGCATAGTCCTTACCACAAATTTCCAAATTTTTCGATGCTACATTAAGTGCTCTCTCTTGTACCACTGTTCGCTGTTCACCAGAGCGTTTCCCACACAGTAGCACTCCTTTCTGCTTCCCATCGTGGAAATATCCCTGTCCCGTTAAAAAACAGGAAGACATAATCCTGTAGAATTCCTAAAGGCGCCGATCACAGGCTGAATGGTCATGAGAACCGCTTGTCAAGTGTAGGAGCGACCTATTCGACTGTGTGTGTGTACACTGTCGGGCGCTTGTAAGGTTCGATCAGCCTTTAGTGGCGGGGTGTGTGCTGGCAGGCAGCGGTCGGGCTAACACGTAGCGGCTCGCAGGAGCTACCGACGTACCTGTACCGCGACCCGACACTGAGCCCAATGCCAACCCAGATTCCCACTCGCTATAAAGGAAACCGGCGCATACGTTTCCAAGCCGGGTTACTAGCCCAGATTAAGTTTGCCCTCTCAAGTGATTTGTGATCAGCGTTCTTCGACATAAATCTTTAGCACCCAGTAGATCCCCAATGACAGTTTGCTCGGAACGTTTGTTCTGTGATGCTGTTCCATTGTTCAAGTTACTATTATCACCATTCTTCACACTGAAGTTATTCTTGGAATTTTGCAGGTTCGCTCGAAGATGCAGGGTGCTCTGATGCTGCAATGAGAGATCCCACTATCAAATGCGAGTGCGTCGCAAGAGGATTCGGCAGCGAACAAGACCGTGAGGAGTGTCTCAGAACAGGCAAGATTTTTTTAGTCTTATGCTGTCTGTTATTTTCCGATATCCACTTGAAAGCTGAGAAACGTTGCACAACTTGTGGTACTTCAAAAGCAAACATTTCGATTGAGGAGCTATTAACGACTTGGGGATGTTTTGTAAGGTAGAAAATCTTTCAGTCCTCCAATTGAGTGTTTTCTGTGTCTCCACACCTACAACAAAACAAAACACAAAATGATATATCATAAAACTGATAGTTATTTATGAAGTTATCAACTTTTATTGCAATTATCTACGCCTTCCTTGTGTTAACTTTTGCAAGACGCCTCAGGGTAAGGTTCTAGCCGACCTGTATTGTCACTGACATGTACTAAACATCCCCTCTCAAGGTGCAAGTCCCACACTATGACCCATATGTATGTAAAAGAATTGTGTGTACGGAAACAGAAGGAAACGGTTGGCTCTAACACATGAACAGTTGTTGTGTGCCCAGATTAAACGCTAGTAATTACTAAGTAGTAATGGGAACTATCAGACATTTAACGAAACAAGGGTACAACTTATTTGCATTTATTATTATGAATTCAATGATTGCTCTAAACAGACAAGGGTAAAATGCCCATCACGGAAGAATGAGTGTGTTTACACATACGAAAGTGTGATAATTGTTGATCTTCAGAGAGAAAGGACTGGAAAAGTTCTCATAAAATATACTGAACAAACAAGAAATCGTGATAACTCACTTCTAATCCACGGAACTGAAGTGTTGGTGATGACTGCATCGGAAGGTTAGTGCGTAAAGAGAAACAGAGCCTCAGTGAATAAAATAATGGCCGAAAGGTTATCACACAGTAACCGATTGATCAATATGAACCAATACGCCTATCATCCCATACGAGTTTCACATGATTTGACTGTGACACTCACATCATTTGCGTGAGGCCAGGCGTGGTGTGATGGCAGGCTGGGTCAGACGCTAGTATGGGGTGACCCATCTGCTCCTGAATCGCTTCTCCTCTCGTGGTGAAGAATACCGTTGTCTGCGCGTCCTGACGACCAAGTCCGTGTACTGTAGCTCCTGGAGAAGAAGTGCTTACTACGGCTCTCAGAGAGGAAGTTTCTGATACTTTACTCTCCTACTCCTTCACAGTTTGTGAGCTCACCACTCATGCCATTTTGACCAATCCGAGACAATGTAATTAATTTCGCCAAACCGGAACCGCCTGACAATTCCGTTTGGACAGTTCTACGTCGATTCTTTTACAACACTCTGATCACCGACCTATCCACACTGCTCTTTCCAGCAACTTGTCAGTGTTGCCCCATGGGACATTACAGTCTGCAAAGATTCCGAGCTCCGAGCTGTCAAACGTTTTCTCAGTGTGTACGCGCTCAAGGCGACAACAGTCTACCGGCATTAGACAAAGGTCTCTCTTGTGGGCCCGCATCTCGTGGCCGTGCGGTAGCGTTATCGCTTCCCACGCCCGGGTTCCCGGGTTCGATTCCCGGCGGGGTCAGGGATTTTCTCTGCCTCGTGATGGCTGGGTGTTGTGTGATGTCCTTAGGTTAGTTAGGTTTAAGTAGTTCTAAGTTCTAGGGGACTGATGACCATAGACGTTAAGTCCCATAGTGCTCAGAGCCAGCCATCTCTCTTGTGGAGGCAACCCACTGTTACTGCAAGTATTGTGATGTTATCTCACTGGATACGCCATTAGCGTGGGTGGTCTGTCGTGTGCAGAAACCCGTGTATTCATATTCGCCTACTGGACAGGATAAGGCAAGTTCGCTGAACTCAGCACGCAAATAGATTCCTTTCTGAGCGTGGTTAATTCTGCCAAAGACGCAAGCCAACCTCTGCCGCTGTAAATGCGACAGCAGGCAGCCGCCTCGTCAGCTGAACGTAAGCCGAGGCCAGAGGAAACTGTTTGGGTAATGTTTTCGCTGACTACAAGAATGCATTAAACGTATGTTTCAGAATTAACGGAAATTGCCTACAGTCATCACCCACTCTCACGGATAATACTGCAGTTTTGCATGTACATGGGCATTTATTGATTAATCAGACCCATCTTACCGATGGATTAAGTGTAAAAAGGAGAAAGAAACACGAGGCCGCCTACAACCTGATACGTTCCACATTCCTACATGTACATCTGCACTCCGCAAGCTGTCTTATGGTTTGTGGGACTTACATTCACGAGGGCAGCAATTCCATTGTCTGTCTAGGCGTAAACACTTAACGTTTTACGTCATTTCCCTAAATTGCTCCAGGTGAATGCCAGGATAGGTGTTTTGAAAAGTGTGCGTCCGATTTCCTTTCCTATCCTTTCGTTACCCAAACTTTTGGTCTGTTTCTAATGATTGCATTTTCGGTGTGACACGAAACTATAGTCCGCAACTCTTGGTCGTGCGGTAGCGTTCTCTCTTCCCACGCCCGGGTTTCCGGGTTCGAATCCCGGTGGGGTCAGGGATTTTCTCTGCCTCGTGATGACTGGGTGTTGTGTGATATCCTTCGGTTAGTTAGGTTTAAGTAGTTCTAAGTTCTAGGGGACTGATGACCATAGATGTTAAGTCCAATAGCGCTCAGAGCCATTTGAACTAAACTATAACCATCCACCTTCTCCTTAATGATTTGTGGTGAAGAATAGAGTGTCTACAATTATCGTTTCTCTCTTTTCAGGTTCCATTCACGAAGGGGCCATGGAAAAAAATATTCTTGGTAAGCCGCTGTGCAATTTCTAATCTGTCTTATTTTACCTTCAGACTCTTTTCTCGGTATATACGTAGCATTTTATGAATGCACCGTGTCTGTTCTTTTGGACATGCCCAAAAGAACAGACACTGGGCGAAATGCGCAACTGTGATACACATTAGCTAAACTGAAGGTGCAGGGCGGAGAAAGAAAAGGGAAGGGAAAGAACTAGTGATACAGTATACACCAGCACTTTATGTGGAATCAGCGGCGAATAATGAGACTGTGTGCCAGACTGAGACTCTGACGTTGGAATCTCTTGCATAGAACTACAGTTTTGTTAACCACTGGGCCACCGGGACACAGTGTTTACCGGAAATTCCTGGACTACCTCGGCACGCGCTCCGGCCGACTCAGGCTCTCAGCTAGCACCACCCGTTCGCAGTCTCCAACCATGTACTCCATACTCGCTTATTTTGCTTTGCCGCTGGAGGTATAATGTAAACGTGCATTCGCACTGAAGGCTGCTGACTCATTGCTCATCTAGTCGAATCGATTTCCGGACACGTCGGAAAGAGCAGACACCGCGCATTCATATAATCGACCTCCAGCTGGAATCTAAAATTAGAGAGAATATAAAACAAGGACAGGGACTGCAAACAGGTGACACAAGGTAGAAGTGTGTGAGGGGGCACGCATAGAAAGTCCGCACATCTGCGGTAAACACTATGTGCGCATTGGTTAACTCAACAGGAGAGTAAGCAGCAGAGCACAGGTTCACCCGTCGCCACTGATTCCGCGTTAACGTTCCCATGCAACTGATCCGATTAGTTCCTTTACTTTCACTCCCTTCTACCTTCAGTTTACACAATATATACGTATTGACGGTATGCCTCTGTGTGGGCTCTAATCTCTCTCTACATCTACATCCACACTCCGCAAGCCACAAGACAGTATGTGGCGTAGGAGGAAGCAATAACTTGATTGATTCTTCTAAGAGTGTACGTTATCGGAATTTTAATGACAAACTAATCCATGATGCGTATCACACTGTTAAAGCGTTTTCACAATGTTATTTGAACAAACTCGTTTCGCTCTTGCGCCTACTAAATGAACCTGTGACGAACAGTTGTAACTCCCTCTCACGTGAACTGTAATGACTCATGAGAGGAGTCATTATTTCATCCTGAACCCAATTATTGTATGTAGAGCTGTGCTGAAAATTTCCTTTAAGAGACAAAAAGTAAACTCCGTGAACTGCTATTATTATTATTATTATTTATTTAATTACTGCTTTGATATAATTACTATTACTATTGCTGATTCAAGGAATTAGCTCTTTAGTATTCAGTCTCTCTAAGAAAAGTGCTTAGATATTTGAAATGAATAAATAACCAGATTTCACTAGACGACGTTTATGTTGAGTGTATTGAGCATTGTAGACTAGAGATCTGCCGCTGCACGCTGACTGTAAGTACTCGATGTCTCTGCTGGTCGTCGAACTGCGTGCTGTATCTGTAGGAATCTTAGTCTACGTTAACTATGGTTCAATTCTCCTTTCTATGGAAGCCTATCCGTTGAAGTGGATTTGTTTAAATGACCGTACTGACTTTTCATGTTCGAGCTTCCACAGTCCAAAGAGATGTGGGCATGCACAAGTATCTGAAAATGTGAAATTGTTATGGAGAATAAAATTCATAATACACACATTCATAATACACACATTGTTTATGCTGCCAAGAAGTTGGTTTATTGGCTTATTATTCACGCACTGTATCAGAAAATTCCTTTCTATTAAAGATGGCGGTCTCACAACAACGCCTTCTCTCCTAAGCCGTTGTACATTCGTCCATGCTCATTACGATCAGAAGCTTTCCACAATAGTTAACATCGAACCATAGCTCTCTTAGTTCAAGGAATAGAGAGAGCGTCATCGATAATGCTGCTTCTCGCAGTTATTTGCGCGAGTGTACGCTTCAAATAATATCTTGTTCAGCACAAGCACAATTCTTTTAATGACTGGCGCCATTGGGCTCGTAGAGGTTGCAGGCAGATGATCAGTTCGAGTATTTATCGTAATATGAATTTGTCGGCTAAGTAGTCCTAGAATGGTATCAATTCTCTTTAAGAATAGTTGAAGGTTCAACAGTTAATTAAAGCTCCCAAATACATACAGAAACGAAAGAAACATTTTAACTATAATTTACTGCAAACACAGGAACCGATATTGCCCCTGAAGCGCGTACGAACACAGAAACGTTCTTCGTGCCAATAACCGAGGCTGAGCCAGGTTGCGAAACCTCTCTTGCAAAATAAAGCGTCCCGCTCTATGGCCCAGCAGGCAGCAGCTAGTCCTTGACCACCCAGCGAGTTGGCACCGAAACTACTTTTTTCAGCCGTAGGCACGCTAGTGCGAGGTGCCGACCAACTGACAAAAGCCCTGAGCGTCGCCGCTCCAGCCCATATCTGGAACCTCTTACTGGAAGGTCCACCAGGTGCCGTCTTGCGGGTGACTGCCTCTTATCGATAGGTCCACTCCGCCACGCTACGGCGAGTTTAACGGCTCGTTACATCGGACATAGTCTAGTAACGGTTCTCGGTTTCGATTAGCGTTTCGGTCATTCGGTGATCGCGAGTGTTTCGCGATACTGCTGGTGATTAGCAGCTCCGGCCATGCGGTAAGGTTCACAGAAGCCTACCACACTTCCTTTTGTTGCCAAAACCTAGTTCACTATTCTCTCACCGAAGTGTTTTCAGTAAACTTGTGTAGTTATAGGTGAACGTTATTTCCGTATGTCGTTCCGTGAATGTCAGTGGAATCTGCTCTCGGTTAAGTGTTTGTTGTTCTGTGCTAATTTCAAAATATATCTCTTTGTGTTGATTTCTAAATCTTTTACTTGTATTGAGATTTATGCCACCTTTCCCCAGTACCCATTCCAATCAGCGACTCTCTGCAAAGAGTCCATGCCTTTTCACCTCCTGATACTGGATATAATAATGACTTGAGACCCCGATGGCTTATCAATATGTATCTCGCCTGTAAACCGGGGCAAGTTCTTTTCAACAGGCAGCCTGCGAAAAGAAAACTATGACAGTCGGTTTAGGACTGGTAGCGCAGTGGGTGTGTGACACTTGCGCGAGATTCTTTGAATGAATCTCACTCGGGCATCTGCCTTACCTAACATTATTTTTATGTGGTCATGCTACTTTAAATCATTCTCCACACAAAGTTCCAGACACCTAATAGATGTTACTGCTTCCATGACTGTTCTACAATAATGTAACCACAAAAGATCAGAGCTAATCAGCCAGCCTCAAGTTTTATCAATAGATGTCAGTATCTAGCCATCAGTATCTAACGCTTGTTAACAGAGTGCTGCAGTGATAAAAAGTTAGCCACATAGACGTTTTGAAAGCTGGCGTGCATATTATTTTCCACTTCTATCATTTTTTGTTGACGTTTTATGGGTGAAATGAAACAAGGTAGTACCTAATGTAATAAAAATATCAACTTCACTCGGGAGGTAAAGGCACTGTAGGGGAGACTTGAGCAATATACGCTTTAAAAAAACCTTTACATCCTCACTTAAAGACGGAATATGTCCGCTCCAGCATTGTACTCCGAGACTTTCGGTCTTCAGATACCTAGGATACGATTTAAATATCAATAAAGATATGACAAAAACGATTAATTTACATCCTTTAGCGGAAAGCTTAATACTTTCAGAAGAACAAAGCTATAAAGAAGTTAGTATAAGTAGTACTGGATGAGTCAAACTTCTTTAACAAAAGCGAAACTTTGTGTGTACTAAAAGAGAAGCCTGGAGCCAGAGGAGATTTATACATCAGAAGTGCACTGCATCGAAAATAACATTTCATTGAGATGGGTATGCTGGCCAAGATGAGACAAGAAGCTGAGCCAGATACATAGTAATATAGTCGAAGGATGTGAGCCGGAGCTACCTTGCAATGTAACTGGTTAGTAGATAGTTTACAGGAGGGTGGTTACCGCCTTAGCTAAAGAAACTAAAGAAGTAACAAAATATAGGAAAGTAATCCTTGAGAGTGTATGAGAGGAAAGAACACATTATTTGGTAATGTTCTCCAACTGGTTTTGGGAACCCCTGAAAACAACATCAGTTTACTGCAAGGAACGTTTGAACTTAAATTTGAATACTTGGGTTTGACCACTCATTTTGTCAGTTCTGCTGGAAACCTAGTCAAAGTGAAGCCTTTCTGATCAATGTTACACTCATAGACAAAGACGCACCACAAAATAATTATCCAAATGGGAGGCAAATCGATACATATGGTGTACATGTAGATGCAAACAAATGATTGCAATTCCAAAAAAAAAAAAAAAAAAAAAAAAAAAGAAAAACTGGATCATTCATTCAAGAGAAGGAGCTTCACAAATTGAGCTAGACAATAGAGCTTTGGTCCATCTCTGGTCCTTATGCAAACAATTATTCGACTTGGCGTTGGGTAACAAATTGCATCAAAACGACGCTCAAGATCGTGAAAATCGCGAGCTAGTTGGAGGGCCCTGCCCACAGTGCTTCAAATGCTCTCTATTGGAGAGAGATCCTGCGGCCTTGATTGCCACGGTAGGGTTTGGCAAGCACGAAGACAAGCAATAGAAATTCTCGCGTGAGTGTCTGGGCGTTATTTAGCCAAAGTGTAAGCCCAGGATGGCCTGCCATGAAGGGCCACAGAACTGTGCGGGCAGTACATCGTCGATATACAACTGCGTAAAGATGCTGCGGATGACAAACAAAAGAGTTCTGCTACGAAATGAAATGGCACCCGAGGCCGTAACTTCTTGCTGTGAGGCCGTATGGTTGGTGACAGTGAGGTTGGTATAGCAATGCTGTCTGTGGTTCAAAATGGTTCAAATGGACTACTTAAACCTAACTAACCTAAGAACATCACACACATCCATGCCCGAGGCAGTCTGAAGAAGCGTTTTCTCTCTTTCGAAAACAGTTCCGCAAAATAGTTCATGGCTACGTTTAAATCAGAACAATACATAGTCTCAGGAGTGTCGTCATCCTACTGCTGACACCGCCTACCGACGACCGGCTACACGCCACCCGCCGCTTTTCAAATGCCACCTGATCATGTGACCGTGGCGCTGCGTTATGAGTGTGTTCATCAGCCGTCATTTTCTTGTCTGAAGTTCTAGAACTTTTCTTAGAGTTACGTAATTGACTTCGCATGGCTGAAACTCATGAACATCGTGTAAGCGCTTTAAAATAGGGCCACAAGTGGAAAAAAGTCTAACATTTGTTACATGTTATTCGATTTGGTTTTAATGGAGAGGTACAGGCCGCAGTGGAAGCTCGAGTACTTTGTATTGTGTGTAGGGTGAGTACTTTCGGGCAAAACTAGTCTGAAAAGAACTTTATTCTAGTACGAAATTTTCACTCTGTAGCGGAGTGCGTGCTGATACGAAACTTCCTGGCAGATTAAAACTGTGTGCCGGACAGAGACTCGAACTCGCGACCTTTGTCTTTCGAGAGCAGGTGCTCTCAGCTACCCAAGCACGATTCACAACCCGTCCTCACAACTATAATTCCACCAGTACCTCGTTTTTAAGAACTTTATTGTTTCAAGAAAGATCGTTCTAGCAGGAAAGATTTTCAACACTTAAGACGTCTCGATAACACACGTATGTAGTGAAATGCGACCATTCAACTGTTGTGTGACATTTGCGTTCAATAGGAAATGTTCAGAAATCAGGTTTAGGAGTACTTCATGCTCTAATTCAAACTAACAAAGAGATTAAGAGGCGAATATTACTACATAATTGCTTCAACGTAATGAGTTCGCTCATTGAGCATTTCTATGCAGCATTGTTACTGGCGGTGAGTTATGATGCATATATGTTAACTTCTAAATAATAATTTAACGGTCGGGCCCTAACAATAGGCATACACTCAAGCGGTGTGTCCATTACAGCTGGTGTTAGTTGCCAACGACTGAGACACCTTTGTGAGGCAGTGAATTGAAAGATACTTAGTGAACTGCATCCCGTGTTGCTGCTACGCGTTAATCCACCCTTCCATCGGAAGCTGTTGCGTCTGTTACACATCACGAATAAGTAGTGTGCGGAACTTACAAGGGGAGGCCGCCAATTGTGAAATTCAGATTCGATTCATACTGCGCATAATAAAAGCTCATGGCCAGAGGAGTAATGTGGCAAAGCACCAAGATGCACTTCTCAGCCGTTGTCCGGTGAAATACTGTCTACGATTAATTATTTTCCAGAGCGTCCTGGCGCAGCGGTAAGCGCTCGGGTTCGTAATCTGAAGGGCGCCGGATCGTATCCCGGGCCATGCAACTTTTTTTAAATTATTAGTTTTTTGTAATTCAAATATATATATATATATATATATATATATATATATATATATATATTATATATATATATATATATTGCTTATGCATGTTGGTGAAGGGCGGATCGCTCTCCAATTGTACCGCCTCCATTTTTCCGTTTGTTTAACAGGGTGTACCAAAGCTCTCCCGTCCGCACTGATTTTCGACGATGTTATAAGTTGCCCTAGGGACCGCATCTACCTTCTTTCGAAGTTAGCAGGAAACTACGCTGTTATGCGGCGGCTGGTTTCGGCTCATTTAACATCTGTCCTTGAAGCGTAACGAGCGAGTAACGGAGTTTATATTTCATACCTGCCACAGCAAATTTGTGTTCGTGGGGTCTCTATTCGAATTCGAACGTTTGACTTACGCTATACGTATTCGTTTCGAAATATCGTTTCTACGTCTTCCGTTAACTATACATGGTTAACATTATGAAGACAATTAATAACATTTGTGAAATACAGCTTTGTTTGCGGAAAACATAATGATGTTCGAAGTCGCCAGTTTTTCCACGACAAACGACTTTCAACAACTTATTATATGCATAATTGTTGCAACTGATTGCCGGGAATTATATATATATATATATATATATATATATATATATATATATATATATATATATATATATATATGAATTACAAGAAACAAATACTAAAAAAAAAGTTTGCATGGCGCGAGATTCGAACCGGCGACCTTCGGATTACGAACCCCAGCACTTACCGCTACACCACAACGCTGTAGAAAATTATTGATTGTAGAGAGTATTTCATCGCAACGGTTTCTTTTAACTGTCGATTTCCTCGACAACGGCTGAGAAGTGCATCTTGGTGCTTTGCCACATTACACCTCTGGCCATGAGCTTTTATTATGCGCAGTATGAATCGAATCTGAATTTCACAATTGGCGGCCTCCCCTTGTTAGTAGGAAACAGAATTACTTATTGAATTTTTACGTCAGTTCGTGGAAGAAAAATACTTCAGTTACTTCATGGAATGCCGCGCAGAATTAATAAAGAGATTTATGGTTGATACAAAGTCGCGATTGAGACAGCCATTGTTGTGGAGAAACGTATGGACAGTGGAAGTCAACGAAAAATCTTTCGTGGTCAGCCGACGGATATGAAAGGGAAGCAGTAGCTCAGAAGGGAGTGACAATAACTTTTAGGCATTCTCACACTTTCTTGTTGTTTTCTTTTGATATTTAAAGAAAGTATGACATGTACACTAAAAAAAAAAGTAAGAAAGGGGTTTTCTCTAGATGCTTGTCGGTTTCATCGTATAAGTGTGTGGTAGCTTCCCACATTAACTTAATACATATAGTGTTCTTATCAGCCACACTGATTCATTTATTGAAAGATATGTGCAACAGATTTCCAGCTCACGAAATAACTCACGACTAGCATCAAAGTGTGCAGAAATGGGTCTCATCAACGGAGCCAGGAAACAGAAGTGTATACAAAAGTGTATCCGCCATCTTGCATCTCGTTTACAAAGTATAAAATAATAACATAAAATTTCCCAAATTTTGAAATTACTCATTTTTTTCAGCCTACATCACTGCTAAAGGAAGCAGATCTAGGCTTTACTGTGGAAAGAGTGGTTTATTGTCTTACCTCGTGTTTTGACCATTAAGAACGATGTATTTTAAGAATATACCAATTGTTTCTTCTTGCGGTTTTATTTAGTTTACAAACGTTAGATAAATTCTGTTCATTTGTAGATAATGGTTTTCAGCTTACAGAAAATCATAGATAAGTTATTCCACATCTCACAATCGTATTGTGTGATTACATTGAAAAGAAACAGACATTTCTGAAACAAATATATTTTGAAGTAAAATTACATATACACAGCAATAATGATGTATTTTAATGGTACTAGAAGAGGTCACCAGTCACCAGGTTAGTTCTCGCTTTTTGCAGCGGGACTTACACTGACGAAATGTCTAAACTTTGAAGTTTTACGAGAATCAAAATGTTGCTCTCTAAGAATAACTGGCTTGGCTTCGTATTTTCGCAAGTGTATAGGTTTGGAATATTCTTAGCACTTGATTTATTGGCAATGAGCAATCGGACTGCGAGAATATAATGGCACGTAAGTTCTAAATAATTTACAATTCGTACTTATGTCGCCGAGATGGCTGCAATGATGGAGAAACAGATAACGGCGAAGTTCGCGATTTCCGTTCATACAACAATGTTAACCTACACTTCTTCTTGGAAACTTGTAAGAGACATGTTAATAAGATTAGTGATATCAATTAGTAGACCTTGAGTCAATGCTTTAACGAAAATAAGTAATTATTCTCACTTAAAGGAATATATATTAATCCGCGCATGTGAACAGATCAAGGTCACCAGGAGGAAAGGTAATGAAGGAAGTGACAAAAGAAATATGCCAGACAAATGGCGGATATTGCTTTACGTAGATAACTTAGTTACTTTATGTTTCATGTAGATCAGTCTTTTCTTTATCACACATAGCACACTTCGTAGTCAAACCATTATACGCGTATTTACTCTAAAAATGGCTCTACTGAAAGAGGAAAAAAAGAGAGAATTTCACTAACATGTCGTTATAGCCTACAGTTTCGTTAAACATTTAACGGTGCTCTGTTGTAACAGGTAACTGGCTAGTCATTTATGCCGATCGAACTTGGATATTCTAATATCTTGTACTTATGCCAAGATACTATGACTATTCCACCTAAATCCTGTATATTGAGAGAGACTGTGTGGGGCGGCAGGTGGAATAATAGAATAAATGTTTTGAATTTATGCTGTTTACCGTTCTCAACACTGGCTCTCTAACTACAATATTGGCAACCAGAAAGTTATTAGCAAAACGTGAAGCCTGTAATTAGAATACCTAGTGCCCACTTCATCTGAGAAATACATTTATAGCTACAGCTTATAGCTCTGAGGAATTAGGAGATTGTCTGGGATTCATAATCAAAAACCATTCTCTCTAAAATGTTCACTATACTCTGAAAGTCACAGACCAAACTACCAGAGCAGTTCAGAGTTTAATGCGCTGGTGCAACTATAACTGTTCAAATTAAATGTTTAAGTGAATGCTCGCCATAATTTGATGATAATGTTCATCAAACGCCACGCTAATAGTGGTAGAATGTCTGTCCTGCTACGGCACGTGAAAATACGACATACGCAAACTAAAGATAGATCATTAACGTCATCCCAAAATTAACACTTCACTCGAAAACGATTTCATGGTTCCGCGTATCCCGAGTAACTTATTACTGCATCCAAGGCTGTTTATATCAACGATACCGACGCGACGCGACTCCCGGCACAGATGGTGTGCTAATCAGCGTCTGGAGAGAACTGAGGCCTTTTTCTTCTCGTGCAGCGTTCTTACATATAAAGCAGTGGTGCGAACGGCTAAGGGAATACCTGATCAAATCTGCTCTCCCGACTAGCTGCTGGGCTAGTAATGCACCACTTTAAGTTACCGAATAAATGATTGCTTCCTTTGCTGATAGCCGATGAAGCTTTCAATTTAATTTTGCAATCAACACACAAGTAAGTAATCATAATTTAATTACACTACACGCAGTAGACGAGCTCTGAACTTGCTCTTTGGAGATACGCTGTAGCTATAGTTTTATAGTTATTCTGTTGAAACTTCTCACATTTTTATGATTATAGCGGATCTCCCTTCTACTTAAATTTAAACATCCTAGCTTTATTTATTCGCCTACTTAATCTATCTTGCTTCCGTAATTTATAGGACGAAAACCAGAAAATCATGAATTTCAACTAAAATTTAAATGTGTGAGATCCAGAACACTGTTTCTACTAAATTATTATGCAAAAGGAATCTAAATATGATTTTTTAAGTTTCTAGCTCTATTCTGTTGCGCTATGATTTTTACAGAAAATCATCCAAATTTCGAAAATGGTTAAAGTTATTGAACTGATATCCAACACATATTGAGTTAGTATTACTCCTGACATGCTAGAAACGTTTCAGGTTATTTACCGGATTTTTAAAGTATTGCGCAACATTTATGACGTCAGAGCTAGTTACGGCAGACTAGGCTGGCACACAATGGAAAGACTGATGTGAATTTTATAAGGCGTGAGTATGCTGCTTCCCTACATCACCCTCCACTTAATTTTTTTTGAATGTAAATGAAAAAAATTAATTCCAAAAAGGGAGTCAAGAGTACAGCTTAACTCCCTATAAAAAATTAAAATTGAAATGTAAACATATAGAAATATTGAAAGAAAACCTATTACCTACTTCAATTATTTAAATTGCTGGGATGTTCACTGCCTCTTAAGCAACATTATCACTCAAATTTTAAGCAAAAATCAATGAAACACTTTGGCATACATATTGCCTTAGGCAGACAAACACATAAAATATGTAAATTTATGAAAATCTGAAATCCATTAAATTGTCTGTAAATATTTTTACATACACAAATTCAAAGAAAATAACACAGTTATTCATGATACATAAACAGATAATTATATCTTAGGATTCTTTTCTAAACCTGAAAGAAAATTTCATTTTTACACACGTGGTTGTAGTCGCTTTGGCTGGCGTTCTACACTTCCATTCACAAGGGTAGAGGGGGGGGGAGGGGGGGGGGAGATTTGCTATGGTGTGCGTCCTTCACGTCCACTCTAACTTACATGGGGAAAGGGGAGGGGTCACTGTGAGTTGTGTCCAAGTCACTCCACGCTTTCACGCAGCTACCAGGCTGCCATTATCTGGTTTGTCCTGTAGAACAAACAAAAAGAGTGCTTCAGACTCTGTTCACTTAATATCTAAGGGTGGGTCACATTGAAACGGGGATATACACTTGTTATCTTTCAATATGTTGCTGGAACAAAGTTAACAGAACTTTTTCAATTTTACTCTCGCGGTTACTTAACTGTCATAAAATCGGTAAACAAATGGCTCAAAACGCCGTTAGTCACGTACTAGAGAAAATGTATGCTCAAGGCATACAATTATGAATCCTATTTAATCTCAATTTATTATTTCTGGGCCAGAACAGGTTCGGTATATTCCTGACAAATCTGTATTTTACAATTATGTACTTACTTCATCGAAGTGTATTTATGCTGAGCTATAAATAATGTTTCACGTCTGCCATTATGTTATTCAATTTTGTTGCTAGTGTATGTACTTTTTTAACACTCACTCTATTAACATTTAAAGCATAGATTAGCACATTTATTTCATATCTATAGTGTATTGCAGCTGATCAGTTTGCTCACGTTACAACTGGTATGCCAACATCTTCATCTTCAGACCAGTATAGCTTCTCAGCAGGGGGCTTATGGTAACCAGCAAAAAGAAGAAATCCGACAAAAACCATTTCCACTTGATTGGATGCTGAAACCACAGGTAGTCTCTCTCGATCTACCACTAAAATGCATTAAGTAATTATGGCCGAGCGTAATGCTAAATTCCTTAAACCTATAGGACACCATGAGCTGCCCTGTCTCATCTAACATAAGGGTACCTATGGTCGCATTCACGCCTCCAACTCATAACCTCAATACGTGTAGGTGTGTCCTGTCACACACTACACCAAATAACGGCCTGCTCCGACCTTATAAATATTTCAAAGACGTGTCCTTCACGTCTCAACCACAAATACTGTTTAATTCTATTACACTGCCATTCCTTGCTACACAAGGTGAGTTCATTCTTACAACTTATCTGCATATTTTTCATAACAGTGAGCAATCTCTTTTACTATCAATTAGTTAGCTCTACAGCATACAATAGGTTTCACTGCCACTTCAGATCCTGCTTGTACACGAATTTGTATATCTTTTAAAATTACTGTTGGTGGACCATTTCCAATAAAACAACAACTTTGTACTTATAATGTTACCAGGGTTCTATACATACTTGTTACCCAAATACCTTTGTATCTTAATTACATCATACTTCTCTGTTGTTTATGTCACTGTTTGGTTTGTCACATTAGGCATCTTCTTCACTAATCGGTGGATAGAATGGTTACAGAACTCATGGCTTGATAGCCATGACGAAAAATTTTTGTATTGCAAAGAAGGAGTCGTAACTTTGGTGGATAGGAAAGATGAAGATAGAGTGAAACCTGAAATGGGAAAGAAGATCTCACCCAGCTGGGACTCCACAGCTGCCACACCGTGTAGAGGTTACAGAACAACCTCCACCCTACAGAATTCATTAGCTTAATGCTGGCTTGATAGTCATACCGGAAGATTTTAGTATTTCAGAGTAAGAGCCGAAATTTTGGTGGATAGGAAAGATGAAGAATGGGTGAGACCTGAAAAGGAAGGAAGATCTCACACAGCTGGGACTGCACAGCTGCCAGACTGTGTAGAGGTTACAGAACAACCTCCGCCCTACAGAATTCATTCGTTTATTATATGTTTATGAATAAAAGGTATCGTAATTACTCCGGTTATCGGCAAGAACAATTTTAACTGGCTTCTTTCAAAGTCAACAACACTCTGATATTTCGACAAGAAATCTATGCCAATTAAAACCTCAATACTGAGATTGTTTACAATTAAGCATGGATGATCAATTAAATTACCATTAATATCAAAGGGCAGTAAAGCTTCTTGCCTTACCGTTTTTGACACTTTGCCAGTAGCACCAATTATTCTTAGTTTTGAAACCCTCATTACTGTAAGCTTGTCTTTACCAGGTAATGCATCAAAGAAGGACTGAGATATCGCACTCACCTCACTTTCACTGTCTTAAGAGACAACGTACATTGATACCAACATATTCACTATTATTATAGGGTGGCTTATTCTAGGCTGTACAGGTGGTTCCTCAAACTCATCCAATAGTTCCTTTTGGATTTCTCTGCAACTAAAGTGATCGACATCTGTCTTCATTAAATTTAGGTCAAAGTGTGTAGGGGTTTCCTGAACTACATTTTCAGCTGCCGTTTACATTCAGTCTATTAATTTCAAATCGAAGCACCGCACATCTTCATTACATTTAGTTTGCTAAACATGACCCAAATTACTGTAGTCTGAGCGATTCTTCGCCTCCAGACAGGGCATAACACTAGTTACAGCTAAACCACTTTCACTATTATCGTCAGGTTCCTTCTCATGTGACAACTGGTCACAGCTACTGGGTTCATCGACCCCCAACAGGCTATCCTCTACATTCTCACTTACCTCCTATCCTAAATCTATAAGTACAGTATCGACATCCTGCACAGGCACATTAGATAAGAGCACATCATCCTCATCGTAAATATAAGCATGAATTTCTTCAGCTTCTTCACCTGACAATTCAGTATTTTGTAGCTCTTCCCTACCGTTACACTGCTGCGCCTTCTCTTTCTCTTCCCACTTAGAAAGCGTCTCTAACACGGTATCCATCAAATACTGTGAGTGGTTTAATATTTCTGCAGTATCATTGGACGCTACCGACCCATCATCCGAATCCTCAGTTTGAGTATTCTGATCTGTCATACTAATTACTGTAATTACTGGCTTAGGAAAAGCAACTGCCTGCTGAGTGACAGTATCCTCATAGATGGGAACTAGTTTTCCAGCCTCTGCCTACTACTGTTACCTTTATTTGCATTATAGTTAACTGGCACAGCATTGCTTTCAACACTGTTGTTTACTTGCACATTTTTGTTAGGAACAAAATTACTATCATTTGGATGCCATTGTTGGTTCTGGTAATTATTTCTCCAATTCCTACCTTTCTTAGGATGGCGAACACCTACTGTTCTGATGTTTACATTGCCATTCTGCTCGTTCTTAAAATTACTACTAGTGTTATTAGCATTTCTGTTATTACGTGCTTGCTCCTCATTGGCTGCCACACGCTCTACACGTTCCAAATATTCAATGAAATAATCCAGATAGTCTCTAGGGGCAGAGCATTTCTGTTATTACGTGCTTGCTCCTCATTGGCAGCCACACGCTCTACACGTTCCAAATATTCAATGAAATAATCCAGATAGTCTCTAGGGGCAGATATAATTCTAGTTTGCCAATACCATGGCAGTTTGGCTTCAAGACCAAGTATTATCATTTCAGGTTATAGCTTTTCAGCCAAATGTGACACACGTGAGATCCATGACCTGGCAAACTCTTTAATAGATTCCTTGCTTGCATTGAAGCGTTTTCCATTTCAAAATTCTCTCAACACTTCATTTTGCTTATTGCTAGACCAATACTCATTAATGAAAGCTGTTTTAAATTCCGCTAACGTTTTACACTTCAACATAACATCAGCTGACCAACGCATGGCGTCACCCGCTAAATGGCTCCTAATAAATGAGAATTTCTCTCGTTCAGACCAAGTTGGTGGAATCACATCTTCAAAATCGTTCCAGAAATCTAGCGAGTGGATATTTTTATCTGGATCGAACCGCAAGAACTGCCGACACCCGATAAAAGCGGCGTTTGCGTACTACCATTACCAGAAGTTACTGAAGCTACTTTACTCTCAATATTAGAGATGTTAGTACTAATATTTTCTACTCTCATTTCAACATTATCTACTCTTTGCACAATATGAGTAGTATCAGTTTTGATTGCATCTACTTCTGCTTGACATATGTTTACTTTTATATTAACATCTTTAAACCTATCTGAGCACAGTTCATATTCCGCCTCGATCTTTTCTGTTAACTTGTGCTCCAGCTTCGCATCTTCCATTTGGAAGTCTTTGCGAACCTCAGCAATCAATTTTATAATTTAAACTCTCCAGATCCTCTTTCAACTTATTGCAGCCAGTCTTGAAGGAAGTTTCTAATTCAGCTTTATTGGATTCTAATTTATTGTCCATTGTCTCAAACCGTTTATTAAAATTGGTTTGGCTGGCCACAATCCTGTTATTTACCTTAATTATATCAGATTTTAGCTCAGATATCATACTAGCATTACTGGCTGACATTTTTGCATTACTGGCAGCTATTGCTTGTAATATTACATTTAAATCAAAATCTTTGGGTTGCTCACTAGCTGGCTTTTTATCACACTCAGGTGACAAAAAACTAGCTCCAACGCCAAAATCATCAAAACTAAATGAAACTTCTGATTGATCAGTTATACCTCTCCACTTTAACCCGTTGAGTACCAGTGTCCTATTTTGAGGACAGAGCACATATTTGTTTATAAATACACAATAAATTATTAATTTGCAACCAAATTGTTCTACGTAATTTGTTGATGCTTTTTATAACAAATGTATGCTTACAGGAAATAAAAAGCAATAAATCCTACCATTATTTGATTATTGAAAACTAAGGCACACTTTTCGTTATTACAGGTATTTACGTTATCGACAATTTAGTAACATTTGAAATATGTGGCAAAAAATTGTTGTGATTATTTATAGTCAACAATGTGTTTTTTAAACTACTTGCATTGTTAGCTCAATTTGAGTTGTATTCATTGTTTTCCATTGTTATAAAATTTGGTGTTCTCGAAATAGGACATTGGGACTTGGTGTTAACATTTCAGTTATCTGTATTGCTGCGTGTGCGAATATGAAACTCTGCTACTGCTCATGTATTTTCTGCTTAGAACGTGGTAATTTTACCAGATTTTGTTGCTGAGGTAAGTAACGACCCCGCTTATATATACACTCCTGGAAATCGAAATAAGAACACCGTGAATTCATTGTCCCAGGAAGGAGAAACTTTATTGACACATTCCTGGGGTCAGATACATCACATGATCACACTGACAGAACCACAGGCACATAGACACAGGCAACAGAGCATGCACAATGTCGGCACTAGTACAGTGTATATCCACCTTTCGCAGCAATGCAGGCTACTATTCTCCCATGGAGACGATCGTAGAGATGCTGGACGTAGTCCTGTGGAACGGCTTGCCATGGCATTTCCACCTGGCGCCTCAGTTGGACCAGCGTTCGTGCTGGACGTGCAGACCGCGTGAGACGACGCTTCATCCAGTCCCAAACATGCTCAATGGGGGACAGATCCGGAGATCTTGCTGGCCAGGGTAGTTGACTTACACCTTCTAGAGCACGTTGGGTGGCACGGGATGCATGCGGACGTGCATTGTCCTGTTGGAACAGCAAGTTCCCTTGCCGGTCTAGGAATGGTAGAACGATGGGTTCGATGACGGTTTGGATGTACCGTGCACTATTCAGTGTCCCCTCGACGATCACCAGTGGTGTACGGCCAGTATAGGAGATCGCTCCCCACACCATGATGCCGGGTGTTGGCCCTGTGTGCCTCGGTCGTATGCAGTCCTGATTGTGGCGCTCACCTGAACGGCGCCAAACACGCATACGACCATCATTGGCACCAAGGCAGAAGCGACTCTCATCGCTGAAGACGACACGTCTCCATTCGTCCCTCCATTCACGCCTGTCGCGACACCACTGGAGGCGGGCTGCACGATGTTGGGGCGTGAGCGGAAGACGGCCTAACGGTGCGCGGGACCGTAGCCCAGCTTCATGGAGACGGTTGCGAATGGTCCTCGCCGATACCCCAGGAGCAACAGTGTCCCTAATTTGCTGGGAAGTGGCGGTGCGGTCCCCTACGGCACTGCGTAGGATCCTACGGTCTTGGCGTGCATCCGTGCGTCGCTGCGGTCCGGTCCCAGGTCGACGGGCACGTGCACCTTCCGCCGACCACTGGCGACAACATCGATGTACTGTGAAGACCTCACGCCCCACGTGTTGAGCAATTCGGCGCTACGTCCACCCGGCCTCCCGCATGCCCACTATACGCCCTCGCTCAAAGTCCGTCAACTGCACATACGGTTCACGTCCACGCTGTCGCGGCATGCTACCAGTGTTAAAGACTGCGATGGAGCTCCGTATGCCACGGCAAACTGGCTGACACTGACGGCGGCGGTGCACAAATGCTGCGCAGCTAGCGCCATTCGACGGCCAACACCGCGGTTCCTGGTGTGTCCGCTGTGCCGTGCGTGTGATCATTGCTTGTACAGCCCTCTCGCAGTGTCCGGAGCAAGTATGGTGGGTCTGACACACCGGTGTCAATGTGTTCTTTTTTCCATTTCCAGGAGTGTATATTACAGGATATGAAGTTACTTTGAAATTTACAGTTGAAGAAATGAAGGTTTTTGTCGGATTTCTTCTTTTTGCTGGCTACCATAAGCTCCCTGCTGAGAAGATACACTGGTCTGAAGATGAAGATGTTGGCATACCAGTTATAAAGACAGCAATGTTAAGAAATAAGTATCAGAAGTTGAAAACATTGCTTCATTTTCAGGATAATGACTTAGCCAATGAAAACAAACACGATCGCGGATTCAAAATTAGACCTCTCTTGAAAATGATAAACGAATCTTTTCGAAAATTTGGAATATTTGAGGAAAATTTGTCAATTGACGAAATGATAGTCAAATACTATGGACAAAGTGGGCTGAAACAGTTTATCCGAGGCAAGCCTATTAGATTTGGCTATACGTTGTGGTCTCTTTGTGGAGCAAGTGGCTATTGTTTCAAATTTGATTAATACTGAGGAAAAGATCCAGAAGATGCTGCAAGAGACGACCTACTATTGGGATCAAGAGTAGTCCTAAACATGCTGCGCTGCATTAAAAACCCGAGAACCATTGTCATCTGAGAAATTTGGGTTTTTGCGCAACTGGGACTGTCAGAGAGAATCGAGTTGGTGACTGTCCACTACTGAGCAGCAACGAACTGAAAAAGACAATTCGAGGAAACTCTGACTACCAGTTGGACAGGAATGGTGTAGTCTTATTTGTTCGATGGCATGACAACAGATGCGTTACAATTGGTACAAATTTTGACAAAGTTGAATCTTTGGGAGCAGCTACGCGATACAGTACACAAGCAAGTAAGAAGACACAAGGTCAACAACCTGCCATTTTGAAGGGAGGTGTTGACCACAATGACTGGTTAGTTGAAAAATATGCAACGGTAACTAGAGGGAAAAAATGGTACTGGGGCCTATTTACATATATGTTGGAAATGGCCCTCGTAAATGCCTGGCTCCTCTACAGACTAGTATATGGGAAAAATGCACTGGATTTACTGGATTTCAGACGTTCTGTTGCAGTTACATACCTGAAATTGGACACTGGAAGACCGAATATTGGACGTCCAATGGAATACCCATCAATTCAGTTGAGAGTGATACCAGACATCAGGTTTGATGGAATTGGTCATATGATTGACAAAAGGATCAAGTAAAGAAGATGTGTAAGAGCTACATGTAACGGGAAACCAAAAACATATTGTGTTAAATGCCACGTAACACTGTGTGTGAAGTGTTTTGTACCATTTCACAAGAAATAAATAGTTATGACATGAATACAGTTTAGTATGCTATATGATACTGTTAGATCCCAACATCCTATTTTGAGGGCGGCCATTATATCAGCATGTATAAATATTCTTTGGCTATTTTTGTACTTATTGCAGTTCATACAGTATGTACATTATAATTAAGGAATAAAAAGGACAATTAAAAAAAATAATTTGGGACTTAATGGGTTAAACTCTACCATCTCTGATGACTGTTTCATTTTTAATTCATCAGAGAAACTATCATCCAATAACTTAACACTTTCTGATTTCTGCTTTACTATAGGGGTCTCTACTATTGAATCGTTGCCCTTTTTCACACTACTGTCAGGAGACACTAGTTCGGATTTCACTTTAACATTACGATTTTCATGCATGTTTACACTTGAACCATAGTCTGGATTTACAGTTCCTTCAACAGACATAGGTCCTGGTTTAGGTTTAACTTCTGTTTCTTTTTGCGGTTCCATCGCCGACAGTCTTTTAGTGCAGGTTAGTAAAAGTTTTAACAGCTTTTCACTTAACTTAGTTCCTCCTGCACGACGTATGGCGTTGCCAGCGCGGCGTACCAGGATTACTGATGTGAGGCGGCGCGTTGAACTGCAGATGGTACTTCCACATCTGCCGTGTTGTGGGCGTAGCCCGCAACAGCAGACGCGGCTCCGGTCGCTCCGACGGATGACTGCATTGCGGCGAGACTGACTTCTCGCGATGCCAGCAGTGCAACTAGAATCAGCGCCAGCTCCGTCAATCCAGATGCATTGTTAATCCAATTGCGTCGTACACATGCACATGTAACACTGTCTATCACTGTTCCATTGCTCAGTTGCGTGTCGCATTTCACTTCCGAATCCGAATACTTAATAATCACTTTCACTTTTACTCAGTTATTTTCCTGGCCGATTAGCAACATATGTGGGGCGGCGAGTGGATATATAGAATAAATGTTTTGTATTTATACTGTTTACCGTTCTCAACACTGGCTCTCTAACTACAACATTGGCAACCAGAAAGTGATTAGCAAAACGTGAAGCCTGTAATTAGAATACCTAGTGCCCACTTCATCTGAGAAATACATTTATAGCTACAGCTTATAGCTCTGAGGAATTAGGAGATTGTCTAGGATTTATAATCAAAAACCATTCTCTCTAAAATGTTCACTATATTCTGAAAGTCACAGACCAAAAAGAATCCACACATTCCAACTACCAGAGCAGTTCAGAGTCTAATGCGCTGGTGCAACTATAACTGTTCAAATTAAATGTTTAAGTGAATGCTCGAAAAAATTGGATGATAATGGTCATCAAACACCACGGTAATAATAGTAGAATGTCTGTCCTGCGGCGGCACGTGAAAATGCGACATACGCAAACTAAAGATAGATCATTAACGTCATCCCAAAATTAACACTTCACTCGAAAACGATTTCATGGTTACTCGTATCCCAAGTAACTTATTACTGCATCCGAGGCTGTTTATATCAACGATACCGACGCATCGCGACTCCCGGCACAGGTGGTGCGTTAATCATCGTCTGGAAAGAACTGGGGCCTTTTTCTTCTCGCGCAGCGTTCTTACATATAAAGCCGCGGTGCGGACGGCTAAGGGAACGCCTGATCAAATCTGCTCTCCCGAACAGCTGCTGGGCTAGTAATGCAACACTTTAAGTTATCGAATAAATGATTGCTTCCTTTGCTGATGGCCGATGAAGCTTTCAATTTAATTTTGCAATCAGCACACAAGTAAGTAATCATAATAAAAGTCTGACGTGGCTAAGTCAAATGTTCTGGGCGAGAGAATCAATGTAATTACACTACATGCAGTAGACGAGCTCTGAACTTGCTCTTTGGAGACGCGCTATAGCTATAGTTTTATAGTTATTCTGTTGAAACTTCTCACATTTTTATGATTATAGCGGATCTCCCTTCTACTTAAATTTAAACATCCTAGCTTTATTTATTCGCCTACCTAATCTATCTTGCTTCTTTAATTTCTAAGACAAAAACCAGAAAATCATGAATTTCAACTAAAATTTTAATTTGTGAGATCCAGAATATTGTTTCTACTAAATTATTAGGCAAAAGGAATCTAAATTTATATTTTTAAGTTTCTAGCTCTTTTCTGTTGCTCCAATGATTTTTACAGAAAATCATCCAAATTTCGAAAATGGTTTAAGTTATTGAACTGATATCCAACACATATTGATTTAGCATTACTCCTGACGTGCTAGAAACGTATCAGGTTATTTACTTGAGTTTTAAAGTATTGCGCAACATTTATGTCGTCAGAGCTAGTTACAGCGGACTAGGCTGGCATACAATGGAAAGACTGATGTGAATTTTATAAGGCGTGAGTATGCTACTTCCCTACAACTGTGTTTAGATCTTGGCAGTGGATCATTAGATACGTTGTCAGTTTTGAACTGATTAGGTTTTCAAGTGTGTATATATTGACGTTAGTAAAGGAGGGCTTCGCCTTCGCAACAGACAGCAACTACATTGCGACCAGAACTTACAGCTCTCCTCCAATTCGGCGTGTGTGAACCTGGACAGCATCCTGCTGGATTATATTCGACTCAGGAAACCTTGTGCGCTCAGGGCACACTTCACCTTTCGAAAGGACGCACTTTCTTCGAAAATGCTTTAATTTTTCGTGCGTTGTGCAATTAATGTGGTCTGCAGTTAATGGCAAAATAAAGTAGTTGCAAATGGTGCCTTGTCACGCAGAATACAATTTGGAGAAGTAGTCCCACAATGAATAAAGAATTCTAGGTTTTCAGGCTGCATCATTTCGAATAAAACCTTTCGATGGCCGTCGCCGCCATCATCGTCAGGAATAAAAAGTCCGGGTCTGCCATGGTTTTCCCGATTGTATAGACATGACTGCAGCTTCTGGCACCAGTCAGAGAGGGCCGAAACGACGTGTGCGCGGAAGTCGAGTTGTGCAGCTCGCAGCAGTTCCAGACCTTCTCTGGACAAGGCTCACGAGAAATACGGGCCCCACTACAAACTTGTGACGTCACACTAGTTCGCTTGTCCATCACACTTCGTGAACGCTGTGCTTCATGCGGGTTCCACGGGAGAATCGGTATGTAACTGAAAAGTAACACAATGAAGGTCGTAACTGTCTCGTGTGCTGTCGAGAGCTTGCATGCATTTAAATGTGGAGTCAGGAATTATTAATTTCATCTGAAGTAGTTAATCGCTACCCGGCGGAGATGGTTGCTGGCAATCATAACACCTGTCGTGTCACGTGCTGTGACGTGCGCCCCACTTCTGTCTTTCCAGTGGGCCTCGTCTGAGGGACTAGTGACGTCACGTGGAGCGAGGAGATGGCGCCATATTAGAAACCGCCAGTCTTGCCTCCCTGCGAATTCTTTTGATATTTACCATACACTTAAGCTTCCTCAGACAATAACACTATAGAGCGATTTGCAAACTTTGTTACGTCTGGAACCCAGTGCATTTTCACCAAATGTTATTACGATTGTACTAAGAATAATTTTTACAAAAAAACTGGAAGTGTCCCCGTGGATTCGTTACAGTGGTCCTAAAGTAGCAGTAACTTTAGAGTTCCACGTACTTAATGTTACTAAGGAATTAATTCATATTGAAGCCAACAGTGGCGACCTTATTCAAAATGTTATTCACCAGAAACAGAAAAAATACTTTGCGACGTACATACCGTGAATTAACTATTATGTATTAGATCAAGGGATCAATTTGAGCTACGAAACACTGGCAAACTGCGCACTTTTTTTGGCTTCGTTTTATTCACCTGAACCGTATTCACATTTCGATTTCGACGATGGCACTGCAACTCGGTCAATGGCATCAGCTGCATCCACCATCCCATGTCGTTCCTGTCTCTCGCTACATGGAAACTTCCGTCTTTTATGTATTTTAGATGGATGGCCATATTTACCCTCCCCTGTTTATGAATGGAATTAGTGGTAAGGGTTCAAAGTGCGTTCATAATTTATATTCAGTTTTGGCTGTTAGCCGTGGATTTTCGAACCTGTATGTATTGACCGTGATTTTGATGTATACATTCGATTATTTTAACCAGATCCTTCATATAGAAGAGGACAAATATTATTGCATCTTTTGTGGTGAACACGTGACTGTATTTTGTGCTGCGAGACTTACAGCAGGTTTATGCTGTTCGAAAAATTCCAGTCATTTAACGAGTTTCTGTTTAGATCTGTTACCCAAGTAACTGCGTATAGGCACGCACAATCACATCGGCTATCAATGTGTGATATGGTTCCCACACTTCTCCGCTTGCTTGCACATTTTGTGACACACATCCTTCCCGTTGTGGCAAGGGAAGCTGCATGTTTTGGAAAAGACACTTGTCACTGACTCCGCCATTTCTTTGTCCGTATTCGTTTTCATATATTATTTTCAATTTATATTGTTATATGTGGTGTAATGTATATGTGATGTAATGATCCACTCAGTGATCAGTTATAATCATCACCGAAAGTATTGTCGTAGTGTAGATCCGACTGCGTTCAAATAGAAAAGATATTCAGAATTCTATACCAGTTACAGAACTGAACTCTGATGTAAACTTGTCATGCCGTAACACAGGGAAAAATGTTATAATTGTAAGAGACAGTATCAGTTACCTGTTATCTGTGCGGACCCTACAGGTTCACAAGCTTAAGTATTCACCATCTTCTATTTTTAATAAGTTACTAATAATATGTCTGTGTTCTGTAGTATTGGCTTTGCATTCTGAACTAGACGTCCTGCAATGCAGAGCATTATAGGACTCGTTAGTCTGTTCCATACAACATGTCATATACAGTTATATTCTGCCTCATTCCTTTTTGTAATAACAAGTTCTCTTTGCATTTTAATATATGCTGAGTCCTCGGCGTTGCATAGGTATGCATTCACTTCATTTACTCCATCTCCTATTCCCCTCTCTCTCCATAAGCTCCTCTCCCCTCTCTGTCGATCTCCTCCTTCCTTATTTATGCCCATCCCCTCCACACCCACACTCTGTCCATATCCTCCTGCAACTCTCTGTGTCCTTCTCTTCCTCCCCCCTCTTTCTCAGCTTCTTCTCCCCCACTTTGTGTTCATCTCCCCATTGTGTCCTCTCTGTCCATATCCTCCTTCTTCCTTTCTCCCTATATCTCCCCCTCTGGTCTTTCTCCCACTATCTCCCCTTCCCTCTCCCCATCTACTCCTCCTCCTTTCTCTGTCAGTCCCCTTCTCCTCCCAGTCTCTCGGCATCATAGACTATCTCCTTCTCTGTCCATCTACTCCATCACCCTTCTCTGTCTGTCTGCTACTCCCTCCTCTCTCTGGCCACCTCCTGCACCTCCTCTCCCTGTAAATGTTTTCCATTCCGTCTTTCGATCCATCTCCACCTCCATCATTTCTCTGTCAATCGCCTGCTCTCCCTACTCTCCGCCCAACTCCTCTTCTCTCTCCTTCTCCATCTGCTCCTTCCTCCTCCCTCTGTACATCTACTGCTGTCCCTATTCACTCTTCATCTGCTCCACCCTTTCTTAGTCCATCAATATCTGTGTCCTCTCTGTAGGTCTGCCCCACCCTCTGTCCGTCAGTTCCTTCCCCCTCTTTCCATCTCATCGTCGGCCCTCCTTCTCCCATTCCTTGTGCACACTTTGTTTGTCCATCTCCACTTAACCCATATCTCTCTGTTCACATCCTCCTCCCCATACCTCTGACCATCTCCTATCTCTCTCTGTTCTCTGTCCTACTCTCATCTCTCTGTGTCCTCTCTGTAGGTCTGCCCCTTCTCACATCTCTGATAATCTGCTCCACTCTTCTCTCTCTGTCCATCTCTGATCCCACTCTCCCAGTCCATCTTCTCCTCCCATCTCTCGCTGTCCACCTCCTCCTCTCACTTTTATCCTTCCATCTCCTTCTTTCCTTTCTCGTAGTCGATATGCTCACACCACTCTCTCTGTCCATCTCTTTTTGCCACCTTTTTTGTCCATCTTCTCCTGTTCCCTTTCTCTGTTCATCTGGTGGTCTCACATCTGACTATTTCTTCTCTTTCTCTTCTACATTCATCCCTCCCCCTGTCTGTGCATCTTCCATGGTGCTCTGTCCATCTCCTCCTCTCTAGGTCCATCTCCTTCTCTCTATATACTTCCTTCACACCTCCATTAAATCTGTTTCCTCCTCCCCACTCCATCTCCTCCTTTCATCTACCTCAGTTCCTCTCCAACAATCTGCTTCTTACCCCTCTGTCCAACTCATCCTCCGACATGTAAGCCGAATTCCTTCTCCTTCTTGTTACTCCTCCTCCTCCATCGCTCAATCCATCCCTTTCTCCCTCTCCTCTCTGTCTGCCTCCTGGACACCACACACTTTATCTCCCTGAATGTATCTTCCTGCACATCTACTCTTATCCCTCTTCTAGTCCATCCACTCCTCCCTCCTCTCTGTCACATATGCATCTCCACTCTCTGTCCTTCAGTTCCTTCCCCCTCTTTCCATCTCATCCTTGGCCCTCCGTCTCCCACTCCTTGTGCACACTCTGTTTGTCCATCACCACTTAACCCGTATCTCTCTGTCCACATCCTCCTCCCCATACCTCTGACCATCTCCTATCTCTCTCTGTTCTCTGTTCTACTCTCATCTCTCTGTGTCGATCATCTCCTCCCCCATCTCCTAAGGTCTAACCACTGATCTGCAATTCTTCTTACCACGAGCTTCATGGGCAATCATCACATATTTTGAGGGGTTCAGCTCCTTCACTGAATGTCTGATGAATATCGAAATAGAACTGTCGGTTCGCAGAGTTTCACTTGCAGAGGAAGTAGCAAGTTGAACTACATGACACATGTACAAGGATCAAATTCCGAATGCCTTTTCCAATTTGATGGACGCCATTATTCATACGTGCCATTACATTCGCATTATCTGTGCGTGTACTATGCAGGTTGTTTCGATGTAATTTGAGTTCTTGAAGTGCGTCTTTAATTATTGTTATAATGTACGCTGCATTACAATGCTCGAGGTGTGCTGGTTTCAAAGTTTTTTTTTTAATTATATCATGTGTTGCAGCATTTGTCACTCTAGAAAATGGTGCTGCAGCTGTCTCGGGTTTCTTTAGTGCGACTGTGGCTTAATATGTCGGCATCACGTAGTAACAAAGTACAACGACAAAATCTACGATATGATGCTGTGCCGTCACGTTCAACTCGTTCAACTCAGTCATCAAAATTTACTGTCTCGTGGCCATTCAGCACGAAGTTTCTGTGTATACATTGACGTAAAAAATCATCACATTGAAAACAGCACTACAGGAATGAATTGTATTGGAATGTTTTGTCACTTAGATGAATTATGACCGAGAACGCAAGAAATAAAGTCCAACACAATTTGGTAAATTTATTAATTTCTGACGTATCAGCATCAATTTGTTTCATCAATTTATTTCTGTTCTTAGAAACTTACACTATGTGATGAAAAGGATCCGGACACCCCCAAAAACATACGTTTATCATATTAGGTGCATTGTGGTGCCACCTACTACCAGGTACTCCATATCAGCGACCCTAGTAGTCATTAGACATCATGAGAGAGAAGAATGGGGTGCTCCGTGGAACTCAGGGACTTCGAACACGGTAAGGTGATTAGATGTTACTTGTGTCATACGTCTGTTAGACAAGATTTCTACACTCCTCAACATCCCTAGGTCGACTGTTTCCGATGTGATAGTGAAGTGGAAACGAGGAGGGACACGTACAACACAAAAGCGTACGGGCCGACCACGTCTGTTGACTGACAAAGAGACCGCCGACAGTTGAAGATGGTCGTAATGTGTAATAGGCAGACATCTATCCAGACCATCACAAAGGAACTCCAAACTACATCGGAACCCACTGCAGGTACTATGACAGTTAGGCAGGAGATAAGAAAACTTGGATTTAATGGTCGAGCGGGTGCTCATTAGCCACAAATCACGCCGGTAAATGCCAAACAACGCCTCGCTTGGTGTAAGGAGCGTAAACATTGGACGATTGAACAGTGGAGAAACGTTGTGTGGAATTACGAATCACGGTATGCAATGTGGCAGTTCAACGGCAGGGTGCGGGTATGGCGAATGCCTGGTGAACATCATCTGCCAGCATGTGTAGTGCCAACAGCAAAATTCGGAGGCACGGTCGTGTTTTTCGTTTAAGGGGGCTTGTACCCTTTGTTGTTTTGCGTGGCACTATCACAGCACAGGCCTACATTGATGTTTTAAGCACCTTCTTGCTTGCTACTATTGAGGAGAAATTCTGGAATGGCGATTGCATCTTTCAGCACGATCGAGTACCTGTTCATAATGCACGGCATGTGGCAGAGTGGTTACACGACAGTAACATCCCTGTAATGGACTGACCTACACAGAGTCCTGACCTGAATCCTATAGGACACCTTTGGGATGTTTTGGAAAGCCGACTTCGTGCCAAGCCTCACCGACCGACATCGATACCTCTCCTCCGTCAAGCACTTCGTGAAGAATGGGCTGCCTTTCCCGAAGAAGCCTTCTAGCACCTAATTGAATGTATGCCTGCGAAAGTGGAAGCTGTCATCAAGGCTAACGGTGGACCAACACCATACTGAATTCCAGCGTTACCGATGGAGGGCGCCAGGTGTCCGGATACTTTTGGTCACATAGTGTAGTATTGTCAAGTTAACGCTTTTGAGCTGAAAGCTGTCAATGACACCACTAAGATATCTTCGCAAAAAGCGCTTAAACTGTATATGCACATTTGGTATTATGATTGTTTTGAATAGTATTTCCAGCTGCAGACTGTACGAGTGTTGGAACTTTAATAGTGGAAACTATTTAATTACAGCTAGTACAAGTTAGATACATGTTTAAAAATTTTAGTGACCTTCAAAGTAGACACTAGCATTGCGTATAAACCGTTGACAGCGATGTGGAAGTTCTAGGATAATCTTAGCAGTGCCAGTTGCGTTGACAGTTAGAGCGGCGCGGTCTATTGCTCGACGAATTTGTAGCAGTTCTGAAGCGAATGCCGTGAGGTGTTTCCTTCAGTACAGAAATCGAGTAGAACTCACGAGGGTTTAAGTCAGGGGAGTGCAGTAGGTGGTATAGCACTTAGCAGCCCCATCAGCTTTCACTGTACTGCTGGTGACTACTTTGATGATCAGTAAAGCTTTGAAACACGTATGTATTTTGTACGAGCTGTAAATAAATAGTTACCAATATTTAAGTTCCAACCCTCGTGTGGTTGTAGAATGTAACCGCATGTGTGTGTGTGTGTGTGTGTGCGTAGCAACCATTTGGAGCTTCTGACAATGTTCAATTGCGAAGTGCTCACATATGAGTGTGTGTGTGTGTGTGTGTGTGTGTGTGTGTGTGTGTGTGCGTAGTAACCATTTCATGCTCCTGACAATGTTCAATTGCAGCAAAGTGCTCACATATGAAAGACACGAACTGACTGTGAGTGGTGAAAGATTTGTATTCAGCAGCTAAGAGCCGGGACCAGAAGTGTGTGCAGCTTACACACACAGCAGAACAATATGTAAATTAAGGGTTGTACATATAAATGGGAATGTCTGGCAACAGATGAGTCCTCGAATCTAAGGTGAAGCGTTTCTTGGAAAACGAAAATAGTCTTTGTTGAGTGCCACCTGACAGACACGATCAAAATTTCGTTAATAGTACTAGCTAATGTCATAGACAAAACACGACATTTAGTATATTTTTGTCCCACGCTAACAGAGTTTATGAAACACCATCACTGATATCACTGTTTTACGAGTATGAAAGGAAACTGCAGAGTAGAATTACATTGGATTTGTGTATTTTAGCGATACCACTGCAGCCATCTGAATGGTGTGCTACAGGTGGCTTACGGCACTCTTTACGGAAAGTAGGAGTGCCTTCGACACAACCGGAACATATTGTTTACATCACACTCGACATTAACCTGCGTCCCCGAAACAATAAACCTGAGTGATATCAAATTCTCCTCAGCCCAAAAATATTCTGAATTATAACGCTGATATACCAAACGCCTGTTAATATTTGCAACGAAAATTTTCTACTCGAACCATCTGGAAATTCGATATGTTCCAGTCGGCTTTTTAATCAATTTCAATATAATTTTTACAGGTAATATTTTATGGCCCTATACATACTCTATCTCATAAAAAGTATTGGGACATCGAGTAACGCACATTAATATGGGCTGTATCCGCCGATCGGCCGTATGACAGCTTGAACTCTGCTGTAGACATTTCCAACGAGTTGTCTGCATCTCTGTGGAGGAATGGCTCCTCATTCTTCCTGCAGAGCCAAAACCAGACCAGATATGGATGGGTGAGAAGCAAAGTCGACGTTCTACCTTTTCTCAAAAGTGTTTCACTGGTTTGAGGTCGGTCATTTCATGAATGTTATTCTTCACTTATCATTGCCTCACACATGCCACTCTGTAATCGAGTGCATTATCATGCTGATACAAACAACCATCAACTCCGAACTGTTCCTCTACAGTACTAGTACACAAAGGAATACGAGGACCACACAGAAACTAGGAATAACTTTACCACACCCTAACACCACCTCTACACTGATGGCACTACACATGTTGGCAGATAACTTTCTCCATGCATCCGCCAATCCCGATCCCTGGATTACCAGAGACATAGCGTGAGTCATCACTACCGATCACTCGTTTCAGTTATCCGCTGACCAGTGGGCCACATAGAAATCTAATCTGAAGATCACTATGCAACCAGATCCGCATAACACATATTTTCGGCTTCTTCGTGTGGTAAACTCAAGATCACTGTGTAACCTGATACCAATCACATGTCCAGATAAAGCTCTCCATTCCCCTACTCACTGCTACATGCCACTGTAAGACTCGCACACTCCCAAATCGATTTTTGTTTTCCTTTTGAGTCCCAAATCGATTTTTGTTTTTCCCAGAGTAACACTATCAGCCTACGTCCTCAGTCATTTGCTAGATATATTCCAATCTTTGTCGTCCTCCACAGTTTTCATCAACTCCCTCTCGTACCATGGAAGTTATTCCCTGATTTCTGAACGCATGTCCCATCATCCCTTTCCTTCTTCTTGTCAGTATGTTCCACGCATTCATTTCCTCTCCGACCCTGTCTAGAACCTCCTCACTCGTTACGTTATCAGTCCACCAAATTTTCAACATTCGTGTGTAGCACCTCTTCTCAAATACTTCGATTCTCTTGTCTTCCGGTTTTCCAACAGTCCACGTTTCACTACCATACTAAGTTGTGCTCCAAAAACACATTCCCAGAAATTTATTCTTCAAGTTAAGGTCTATGTTCGACACTAGTAGACTTCTCTTGTCCAGAAATGCCCTGTTTGGAGTGCTAGTCTGTTTTTGATGTCCTCCTTGCTCCGTTCCGTCATGAGTTATTTTGCTGCCTAAGTAGCAGAATTCACTAAATTCATCCACTTCGTGACCATCAATCCTGATGCTATTTTCTGTTACTTTTCATTATTTTCATGCTTCTTCATATTCTCAGTTCATATTTTGTGCTCAGTAGACTGTTCATTCCATTCAGTCGACCCTGTAACTCTCCTTCATTTTCACTGAGGGTGGCAATGACATCAGTGAGTCTTATCACTGATATCCTTTCACCTGAAATTTTAATTCCATCATTGTTTCTTCGATGTACAGGTTGAATAGTATGGGCGAAAGACTGTCCTACACCCTTTTTAATACGAGCACTTTGTTCTTGGTCCTCCACTCTTATTATTCCCTCTTGACTCTTGTACATGTTGAGTATTACTCTTCTCTCCCTATAGTATAGCCATAGTTTTCTCAGAATTTGGAACATCTTGCACCATTTGACATTGTCGGACGCCTGTTCTAGGTCGACAAATCCTATGAACGTGTCTCGATTTTCTTTATTCTATCTTCCATCACCAACCTCAACGTCAGAACTGCCTGTCTGGTGCCTTTCCCCTTCCTAACGCGAAGTTGATCGTCATCTGACACATCTTCTGTTTTCTTCTCCATTTTTCTGTACATTATTCTTGTCAGCAACTTGGATGCATAATCTGTTAAGTTGATTCTGCGGTAATTCTCGAACTTGCCTGCTCTTGCAGTCTTCGGAATCTTGTGGATGATATTTTTCCGAAAGTTAGATGGTATATCTCCAGATCCGTACATTCTATACACCAATGTGAGTAGTCGTATCGTTGCTACTTCTCACAATGATTTTAGAAATTCTGATAGAATGTTACCTATCCCGACTGCCTTATTTGATCTTAAGCCTCCCAATGCTATTTTAAATTTTGACCTTCTCTGCATTCAACAGTGGAATTCCCACTGAGCTCTTCATGTTAGCACCCTTGCTTTTTATTTCACAGAAGGTCGTTTTGACTTTCCTGTAGGCTTAGTCAGTCCTACCAGCAATCATTTCGTACTCGATTTTTCATCAAGCCATTTCACTTTAGCTTCTCTGCATTTCCAGTCTACTTCATTTCTGTCACCTGTAATTCTGTATTCCTACTTTTCTCCAAACGTTTCTGTACTTCCTTCTTTAATGGATCAAGTGAAGTATTGCTTCTTTTACCCACGGTTTCTTCGCAGTTTCCTTCCTTTTACGTATGTTCTTCTTTTTAGCTCCTGAGACTTCCATTTTTAGAGACGTCCGTTTCCCTTGAACTGAACTGCTTGGAGCTATTCCTTATTGCAGTATCTACTGCTTTAGAGAACTTGTAGCGTATTTCATCATTCTTTAGCACTTCCGTATCCAACTTTTTAGCGTATTTATTCTTCCTGTCTAGTTTCTTAAACTTCAGCCTACTCTTTATTACCACTAAATTGGAAATTGAGTCTGTATCTGGTCCTGGGTACGCCTTACAATCCAGTATCTGATTTCAGAATCTCTGCCTGACCATGATGCAATCTAACTAAAAGCTTCCCGTATCTCCAGGCCATTTGCAAGTGTACCTTCTCCTCCTGTGATTCTTGAATAGAGTATTCACTATTACTTGCTGAAATTTATTGCAGAAAGCAGTTAGTCTCATTCCTTCCTAATTCCTACTACCTAGCCTTCCTTGTGCTCCCTCCCTACAACTACTTTCCAGTCCCCATAGGCCGGCCGCTGTGGCCAAGTGGTTCTAGGCGCTTCAGTCTGGAACCGCGCGACCGTTACGGTCGCAGGTTCGAATCCTGCCTCGGGCATGGATGTGTGTGATGTCCTTAGGTTAGTTAGGTTTTAGTAGTTCTAAGTTCTAGGGGACTGATGACCTCAGATGTTAAGTCCCATAGTGCTCAGAGCCAGTCCCCCACATCTGTTAGATTTTCGTCCCCCTTTACATACAGTATTACCCTTTCAATATCCTCATATACGATCTCTATCTCTTCATCTTTAGCTTGCGACATCGGCGTGTACACCTGAACTGTTGTTGTCGGTGTTGGTTTGCTGTCAGTTCTGTTGAGAATAGTTCTGTCACTGAACTGTTCAGAGTAACGAATTCTCTGCCCTACATTCCTATTCGTAATGGATCCTACTCCTGTTAGACCATTTCCTGCTGCTTTTCGTATTACCCTACACTCATCTGACCAGAAATTCCTATCTTCTTTTCTTTTCACTTTACTGCCCCCCACCATATCTAGATTGCGCCTTTGCATTTTCCTTTTCAGATATTTTAGCTTCCCCACCAAGTTAAGCCTTCAGACATTTTTTGATTTACTTTCACTGTAACCTTGCTTCTTGCCAAATCTCGCGTTTCTAGTTCATGAGGCGTACCCTACAGTTTTTATTGAGAGATTTTTCGTATATTAAAATATGTAACATAAATGGCCGTATCTTTTGATTCTATTGACTTAGAGATTTAAATATTTTACGCTGACATGCGACTGTAGACCTTAGTGTGAGACTCAGATTTGAAGTTGATACGGTTACGATTTCCTGAGAGAATGCGGTCTTAACTGACGGACAACCTGACGGATAAAAAACGACTGAAATAGTTTTTTTCGTGTGATGTAATGGCAATTTAACTATTTTCGGATACCCATTTACTTTTACTGTGAAACCTTGTTTCTTGCCAAATTGCATGATCGTAGATCAACAGACTATCACCTAGATATTAATCATTGAGTTTGCGAGTATGAAAATGCGTGACACAAATGGCCCTATGTTTCGATTCCATTGACTCAGAAGCGTAAATGTTTTCTCCGCCAAGGGACTGTAGATGATAGTATGTGAAATAAATTTCAGCTTGATGTTCCTACCCGTTCCTCCGAGAAAGGGGTCTTAAGAAATAACAAAAAATATGTTTTTGTGTGTTGAGATAACAAAGTAAGAGATTCGAGTTTTTCCTTTAATTATACTATGGAACCTTGCTACATGCCAAATTTCATGATTCTTCATCAACGGCTACTTGGCAATTTTCATGATTCTTCATCAACGGGAAGAACGCTATAGCTTTTGATAAGTGACTTTGCGAGAATCGAAAATGTGACAGAAGTGGCGGTATCGTTTGACTGCATTAACTTAGAAGCTTAAATGGTTTACACCTCCAAGGGATCATAGATCTTATCAGCTGCTACAAATTTAAACTTGGTATCTGTAACCGTTCCTGAGGAGAAGGAGTCTTAACCGTCGTACAGGAGATAGACAGTAGTTGGACAATAAAGCGAGCCCATATGGGTTTCGGACTTACCTACCAAGGTACAGAACGCTAAAAATGGCGTTAAAAGTGGAGGTAACCCATCCACTGTGAACATATGAGCTCGCTTTCAAGGTCAACTCCCCACCATTCCCCAATTTATCTAGGCCAGTAGCATGACTTAAAAGTGGCGGAAAAAACAGATTCGTCTACCACATTTCCATCTCTCTAGGCCAATTGTCTGACTTAATGAAGGCGGGAGAGTCAAGTCCCGTCCCCCCCCCCCCCCCCCCCGCCCTTCTTCCCATACCTCTTTCTCACTGTAGACCAGTAACGTCAGTCTCGTCAGTTGTAGTCTGTACTTCGCAATGGAAGAAGGGTCATGAGAGAGCATCATAAGGGATCACCCACTGCCACTGGGCAAAATAGGAAGCTGCAATTAAGTGATTCCTTCCACCCACTCTTCAAGGTGAATTGTGCGATAAGGTGTTATCCTGCTTAATGAACTGCTGACAGATGGATGTTTCATGATCCAAAACGGCAATCCTGAAGGTTCTCGTCTTAATTAGGATAATTTGGAGCTGACTACAGGGCATTGTTTGTAAGCTTTCCAACGTGTGAACATATCCCACTATTATTTACAATGTAGTTATCATTTGTTCAATTTTTTACCTGATTTTCCCCACAGTATTTAAACAAATGAACTCTCCCCTATGTATCAAGACTACACCTCACTGTAAAGAACTTGTCCCTGCATCATTAGTACGCTAGAAGCAATACTAGTGGGTTAAAAATCACGAAATTTTCTGTAAACACTACAAAGTGTAACCACCACCTACTGCAATTTTCGTGTAATTTATTACAGTTTCGATCGATTCCAAATACATACCTTTCAAGATCGTCAACCAAATATGTATATGAGTACTAGACTTTTAATGTTTAACAATTACTGAAGTGCATTATTTAAACAAATAAAACTCTTGTTACAGACCAAGTCTACATTTTACTGCAAGGAAGTAGTCCCTCAATTTCCAATGTGTTAAAAACAATTATGTCAAAGTGTGTTTAAGTTCGATAATATAATTTTTAGATTGCCTTAGAGGGTCTACAGTACAGGATTATAGTATACTTGCAAATGAGGGTGGAGAAATCAAAGTATGTACACACACATACACACATACACACACACACACACACACACACACACACACACACACAAAACACATCACTAAATGAGCGCCGTAAACAGATACACCCATTGGAACAGGTTGGGAATAGTATAAACATGCACTTTATTTAAAATAAACTAAGAAAAATGAGGAGTAGTCCCGTGTATCATCGTCTGCTGTGGAACTCCTGGCTCTCCAGGTAGCAGGGAAAGGGTCGATGGCCAGCCCTGCTGCCTTCCGCGAATCGCAGCAGCGCCTGGCCAGGATGACTAACGCTCGCCAGAGAGGAATGGATACACAGCCATTCCGAGACACTGTGCGAACCACCCATGTTACAGAATACGACGCCAGTGTCTGTATATGACGTATGAGGCACTGACTCTTCATAGCGGTCGGTCAGCACCTACACACCTGGTAGATGCTGCTGCTGGAGAGCGAGAAAAGATTGAGAATGGCCGCTCATTGTCGCACCAGCATGCTGGAACTCGCACCTTGGTCGCGTAAGCCAGCAACGGTTGTAAGTGTCTCACACACCAGAGAGATAACGCCTCTGGAGAGATCGAGTGGGCCGGCCTCCTGAGTGCTTTCTGTTGCATCAGCCACCAACAATCAAAGATCGCCAACACATTAAACATGATTGCTAGGGGGCACAGTGACACAGTTACCAGGTAATTACCCCCCACGTCAAAAACTATACGGTGACAGCCGCCACAAGAACAGCAACTTTCGCACACACCATGCCACTTGTCTAAAAACCATTTAATATATTTTTATTGTTTGTCTCCCCCTTTGGCTGAGAATGTTTCCTGCAATGAGTCGTTATTAACATTCAAAATACTATCAAATTTCTTTTTGCAGTAAATTTTTGACGTCGATTGTGCTAAAAAACGTTTTGAGACACAAGGAATGGCAGATATACAGTGAATTGTTTCGTGGTGACAACCTAATCACAACCAACAACCGTATTGTAATCATTAAACATGCATTTCGTTTATGTACACAGTGGTAATCTGAGATTCTACATCTACATATGTACTCCGCTAGCCACCAAGTGGTGTGTGGCGGAGGGCACAATTCGCGCCAAAGTCATATTTCCTCCCCTCTGTTCCACTTGCGGTTCGCGCGACGGAAAAACGACTGTCTGAACGCCTCACTACGAGCTCTAATTTCCCTTAGCTTTGAATGGTGATCATTGCGCGATTTGAAAGTTGGTAGTAATAATATATGCTCTACATCCTCCACGAAGATCGGATTTCGGAATTTAGTGAGCAGCCCCTTCTGTTTAGCTCATCAAGTTACTGTATCATATATGCTGCCTATTGACAACGACACTGATTGTCCATTACATGTCATTGTGCAAGATGTGTCCTCATGTAGGTTCCTACAACGTAGTCTCAAATCTGTTTACCTGCAGTAGTTCTCTACAAAACTAAAATAAAAGGAAAAACGTGAAAACCAAAAATAAATAGTAAAATTTTTAGGATGCTTCAATAATACTATGACTCCTTGCATCATTTCCTCCCATCTCGCGTTTACTATGCATGTGAATAGAGTGGATCATTGTCAAACTCTTTCGTTACAGACGATTCTGGGTTAACTGTGCGAAGGTTTTTCCCAATCGGGAATAACATCTCTAATTCACTTTTATTATCATCTTACATGCCTTCAATTTCTCACAATTTCTCGTAACCTGCTGTATTTTAGAAAAATACAATGAATAATATATTAAAAAGACACATGAAAATTGGTCTTATTTCCTGAAACGTGTCATTCAGGTGAGAAACAATTCTAATTAAATCAGGTCATAGATGTACGGTATATTCTTCTTCCTGTCCAACATTGATTGAAGAATTTAAGCACTAATGAAAGTACTTAAGGGACTCACCATGCATTGACCCAGGTAACCGGTCTCCGGATCAGAAAAGGATGTGATGTCCTTGTCACTGTCTCCATATATATCACTACTGACAGGTGCCGTATGACGATGTTGCCTCTATCTACTCCAAGGAGTTACGGTATACATGCTTCATTTACTGGTAGTTTGATTAAGCAGATAATGACAGGTTACATTAAAAATAGTGACTGTTAGTTGATCACGAACTGTATGGTACATTACCGAAAAGGTTACTCATTCCAAGGAATACTAAATATCAGAAACTGCCTATTGACTTCTGTCTTGGGTTCATCAGCCGATATTTGTTTCAAGACTTTTTTGACGTTTCGCCAGATCGAATCCAATCCACCACCAGCAATGGAGAATGCAGCTTTGGCAATGTCAATCACTCGTGTTGGTGAAATGTCAGAAAAATTATCAAACAAACACCGGTCGAAAAGCCGAGACAGAAGCCAATAGGCAATTTCTCAGCAAGAGGTAACTAAAACGTTAACAATATTAATATTAAGTGTTCTCAGTTTAGCAACATTTTTCATGTCGCCATACTACATTGATCGTTTTACGCTAAAACCTTAAGGCTATCAAAACGAGGCGCGTACAGTCTTGTCGAAAACAGATTAGGACGTACCCCCCAACAATGCATCTACATCTAAATCAAGATGGATACTCTGCAGATCACATTTAAGTGCCTGGCAGAGGGTTCATTGAACCACCTTCACAATTCTCTATTATTCCAATCTAGTATAACGTACGGAAAGAACAAACATCTATAACTTTCCGTACGAGCTCTGATCTCCCCTATTTCATCGTGGTGATCGTTCCCCCTATTTAGGTCAGTATCAACAAAATATTTTCACATTCGGAGGAGAAAGGTGGTGATTGGAATTTCGTGAGAAGATTCCGTCGTAATGAAAAACGCCTTTCATTTAATGGTGTCCAGTCCAAATGCTGTATCATTTCAGTGACTCTCTCTCCCATATTTCGCGATAATGCAAAACGTGCTGCCCTTCTTTGAACTTTTTCGATGCACTCAGTCAGTCTTATCTGCTAAGGATCCCACACCGTGCAGCAGTATTTTAAAAGAGGACGGCCAAGTCTAGTTTAGGCAGTCTCCTTAGTAGATCTGTCACATTTTCCAAGTGTCGTGCCAATAAGTCTTTGGTTAGCCTTCCCCAGAACATTTTATATGCGTTCCTTCCAATTTAAGTTGTTCGTAATTGTAATTACGAGGTATTTAGTTGAATTTACGGCATTTAGCTTTGACTGATTCATCATGTAATTGAAGTTTAACGAATTCCTTTTAGCACTCATGTGGATGACCTCACACTTTTCGTTATTTAGGGTCAATTGCACATTTTCGCACCATTCAAATATCTTTTGTAAATCGTTTTGGAATTTGTTTTGATCTTCTAATGACTTTATTAGTCGATAAGCGACACCGTTATCTGCAAAGAACCTAAGATGGCTGTTCAGATTGACTCTCAAATCGTTTATGTAGATACGGAACAGCAACACACCTATAACACTACCTTGGGAACGGCAGAAATCACTTTTGTTTTACTCGATTACTTTCCTTCAATTACTATGAACTGTTACCTCTCTGACAGGAAGTCACAAATCCAGTCACATAACTGAGACGATATTCCATAAGCACGCAATTTTACTACAAGCCGCTTGTGTGGTACAGTGTCAAAAGCCTTCCGGTAATCCAGAAATACGGAATCGATCTGAAATTTCTTGTCGAATCGACCGCAAAATGCGGACTAACAACCTTCCTAAGCACTCGTGCCAAACAACAGTCACACTCATTTCAAATTATTGTCATTGGCCTGTGATTACTCTTACCACTGGCTAAACCAGCAACAGATGGAATATACGTTCTGCAAGGAAACAGGCGGATAAATCTGCGAACAATTATTACAAAGAATAATACCTTCATTGGCAGGAGAGGTATAAGATCCTCACACATCCCAAGCTCTCCTAATTAAATTTGGCCTGGAAATATGTAGTGACATAGAGTTTCAGTGTGATATTAATCAAAGTAGTAGGTCGCCAGAAGGCAGGAAAGATAGAACAGATAAACTTCAATTGATAAGCAACCAAATTATTTATACCTAACAGAATTATCACTTCAAGATGCCTTGGTGCTCTTAGCAGATCATTTTGAGCCCCAGATACTGAAGCTATCATTACCTGTACTCACCACAACCTGCCTGAGGTGCGGTGGTGAGATCAGCGAACGAGTTAATGATGTACTTCTGAGCTTGCCACATGTCACTGGAATTCCATTACCTAGAACTTTAGTTGATTGGAAACGTGACAGACAGGTCGATAAATGCAGGTCACGATGGACTACAACAGATTTAACGCCATCCATTTTCGAACATACTGATAAAAAGAAAACCAGACGGCGCCCTAGAAGTAACAGTCAACAAAAAGAAATGTCTTCATGCAAAGAGATGTCATTATCCGGCGCATTGCTAGACGTTTCTGGCATCTGTAGTACACAGGAAACGTGTTACTTGCAACAGTGATAGCTTCCCAATGAAACATCCCCTTTGCAAAATTAATGAACTACTGTGCTGATAAACCTCTACGTTATTTGATTTTCAAACAGCTGAGCAAAACTGAACGTACTCAGACATTACTCTCTTTACTTATTCTGAGCAACACTAAACTGACACACAATATTTTTAGCGTAACGCAATCTGACTTTCAAAAATCCCTACAAAAGACTGGCCCTGACTAACAATAACCTATACCTTTCATGAATCACTTACCTCACAAAAATCTTCGTTACTCGAACTACTGCAATACAGCGAGCGCCACTACTGCCAGCTAAATAAAAGATTCTAACTACTGAAGGCACTAACTACTGATAGGCATAGTCAGCAAATGAAAGATTTTGATAGAGAACAAACAATGCATTTACCTTAATAATGTTCAAAAGTCATTTTATATATATATATATATATATATATATATATATATATATATATATATATATATATATCAGTTCATGATATCCAGTTTTACAAATTTACTCTTTTGATGGACATACACGTCCAGATCGTCCGCTCTCAAATTTCTGCCATCTCTCTCCCCACATCGACCACTGCTGGCGTCTCACCTCCCACTGCGCAACGCTACGCGCTGTTATCAGCCAACTGCCCAACACTACAATAGCGAATATTCCAAGAATGCAAACCAGCCACAGACTTCACATAGCACAATCGGTGATTTTCATATAGAGCGCTATGTGGCGTTACCAACATAAAAACCTAAATAGCCCACTAACACCAGATGAGCTGCAACACCTTAGAGGTATGTTACGCCAAAATGGATACAGAGAAGCCCATTTAGATGTGCGCTGAAAGAAACGAGTGATACAACCACCGACAAAAAAGAGTTAGAGAGATCGGAAAGAGAAAGTCGCCCTCATCCCCTGTACTGGTCGTCGTTCAGAGAAAACTGAAAGCACCCAAGGGGAAAAATCATCAAGGCCATCCTTAGACCAAAACAAAAAACCGAATTATGCTTGACTCTGTGAAGAACCATCAACAATTGGAAATCTCCTGTATATGTAGCGTCCCTCGCGAGTGTAACCGCCAGTACAGCGGGGAAACTCACCGCTGCATCTCGCAACACTGCAAGGAAGTCATTAGATGACTAAGTCTGAGGCATAAAGATAAATTAGTGGAAGACAGCCTCAGGGAGGGACATTTGAATTCAGAAAACAAAACTGTTTTGTCGAGTCGGTGACTTCAGGGAGACCAATTGAGATAAGGCTCCATCACAGTCTTATTAAAAGGGACGAGGGTTACCTTTTAAGTTCAACATGGATCTCTGCACTAGCAGCTGTATGCCAAGAATGCAGCCAGCTGTTGACACTTAATGTGTCAGGGCAAGGCTGAATTATTTATTTGTTTATTTAAATAATTCACTCTCGCTTCAGACCCAAAATATTGAATTTACCGAGAGTCGAACGGCGTCCTGCACCCCCTCTCTCCCTCCCAACCACAAGTCGCAAAACCTCACGCCTGTGTGAGGCGCGGGGGGGGGGGGGGGGGGGTAGGTTTGGGAAGAAGCATGCTCTGCTCTCAGATACACAGGATGCTTCAGCAATGGTTCAGCAGCCCCTACTGCTGGGTGTTATGTAGCCGGCAACGCTTTCGACTATCACACACAAGATTTTCGTACTCGCTTGCTGTGCACAAACTATTAGCCCTACATAATTTTTTTTTCCTGGGATACATTTTCCCTGCAGTCCACAGTTTTTAAGTTATTTAAGAAAAACGCATTTGAATGTCTTGTTTCATAAATAATTCGTAAACTACTGCCTCTAATGAAAACATATGGTGTACAGAACTTAACCATATTAAAGTTCCTACAAAAGGCTCCTATTCGTATCTCCTGCAGGACTAACCGTTTGCGCATAGTTAACGAGAGAACATGAAAATCCTGGGGTTAACTGAAGGATGGAATACAACCCGTCGGCTTTGGTTAATGACGTCATAGTTTACTCATAGATATTAATGTCTTTATTTTCGAGCGACAGATAATAAATCGGTTATCTTCTGTGGCATAGTGTCATCATCATAAGTTGAAATTAATAATTGTGTTTTTAAAAGACAGGGCTAGTATTAAACCATATGTTAGTTCCAATTCATCAGTACTTATTTTCATTGTTAGTGAGTTTGAGATATTTTCGAAGAATTATTTATAATTCTGGACGGCTTTTAATTTTTGAGTTTTCTGTGTAGTTATGGATTTTTCTATTCCTATGAATATGGAAGACTTGAAGCAGGGCTCGTCGACTGCAGTACGGTATACGAATTTTACATTAGTCGGTTTTTTTCGCCTTCGCTAGCGCTACTATTACTACAATATTTTTCAATCGATGCTAGTACTGTCAAAGACGAAAAGACCGACATACAAAAGTTTGTATCCCGTACTTCAGTTGATCTGCGTAGATCAACTGAAGACTAGGATAATAGTGCTATTAAAAAGAAAAAAAGCGACATACATAACATTTGCATCATATACCTCAGTTGAACTGCGACGGTAGTATCCTGTTCCTCACTTGACCTTTATAGATCAGCAGCAGTATGGGACACAAATTTTATATATGTCGGTATTTCCACCTTCGCTGGTACTAGAAACAGTTGAAGAATAGGAGGCGAAAAAACCAACACCTGTAAAATCTGTATCCAGTACTTCAGTTCATTTATATGGGTCAATTGAAGAATAGGATGCTAGTATTATCGAAGGCGAAAACGACGACATAAGTTAAATTTGTATTCAATATTGCAGTTAACCTATAAAGATCAGCTGTAGTTGGGAATACAAGTCTTACATATCAACTAAAGTACACCATGCCAACATTACTTCTGTCCCTGTTTTTTTCTTTCTTTTTTGCACTACTATCGTGTTCTTCAGTTGAGCTCAATTGAGGAATAGGATACTAGGACTTAAAGAAGCGATATACTTAACATTATGTTCCAAATATGAATGTATGTGATATATATCTACCATCTGTTTTCTCTGTCCTTTATTTATTTATTTATTTATTTATTTATTTTGTATCTGAACATTTGTTGTTCAAACTGTGCAATACTAATCTGCGGTACCTTCTGAGGTCATTGGTCAAAGTCGACGGGCAGTATCCCATTCTTCAGTAATCCCAAACCCTGTGCATGCTTTGTGGGTTGCATGAAACTTACCGATAGGGGCAGCTAAATCGTCCACCATCTATCGGACGCCCGTGCGATCTCGACATAAGTTGATGAGAGTGTTAGTTATGGAAACATCGTGTAATTTCAAGTCCGTCACCCGGATGATAACCCGAGATATTTCAGCAGCACTGTATGCCACGAATGCCTACATTCATATACAGGACTCAGTGTGTCTTAAGTGTTATTTGAAGGGAGAACTTCCATCTTTGTCATTTTCTCCAATTGTTCTACCAGCTTACTCTATGGCATGGTGCTGTGTACTTTAGCACAAAGGAGTCGTTGACTTTCATGTCATGACTTACAATTCTAGAGAAGTTTAAGTATGCTCAATGCATGCCGGTTAGCTTTTGAATTTATTTTCCAATAATCTATTAATTATAAAAAACCTCAAGAATCTGTGACGAAAGGGTGTCAACAGGTTGCATAACTCCATACGAAAGAAATTCTCTTAATGCAAGGACTTTGGTTGTACTAAGGTAGGGAGTTGGATCATTTTCTTGGTTTCTAATTTCAGCAACAACAGACGATATCTGTGTCCTCTTTTGATTTCGAACCTCCCACAAATCTTTCGAAAATTAATTGTCGTCCTGGTGGATACTAGGAGGTGAGAGATATTAACAGGCGTAGTGATACGTGCGACCTGTCCTCCAGGTAGGTAGAAAATGTCAGGCCTTATAGCCCGAGTTTAATTCAGGATGTAAGAGTTCGTTTCCCTAAGCTAGGACAAGTACCTAAACAATTATATTAACATAACTATCTTTATTATCATTATTTTGTCTTTCTTTTTAGGTTTCCGAAGGAAGCGAAGCCCCCTGATAGCTCCGCTGCAACTCCACCGGATGCGCTGCGTCGCTCCTTCACCGACAGGTGAGCGTGTGCGGCACACACAGCACACACTCGTGCGCTCTTCTTCTGAACAGAGTTTACTGTGCAACTCTCGATTATCAACGCACAACTACGCGCGATGCTATTAAACACTCGTAATGACACAGCTCAGGGGCCAGCAGGTGCATCTGCTATGCAGCATGCTTGTCCTCTTCATTGTGGCGCTTAGCGTCGTCGATATTTATATTAGAAATACACTGCCCTCACTGAAATGTTACCTTTTCTCTGCTCAGATACCACAGAGATGCAATTTAAATTTCAAAGGACTTCATCAAAGTTCACATCTCCTCCAGTTTATCACCCAGCAGTAACTCAACGTCACACTTGTTACTTTTAGGAAGAAAGCGTCTCAGACGTGATTAAGGAATGAATGAATTATTGTTAGTCGTTTTCTTTACTGCGCACAAAACATGTCTTCTGCATCGATGACAAAATTTCCTCAATTCCAAATTCACTTCAAATGACGTTAACTGGTACTAATGCAAACTGAATCTAATGGTGAGCGGTGCTTTAAGCTGAAAATTGTAGCCTCTTACGGAATGTATGACTACATCTAACAGAGACTGAATATATAAGCACATCTGATTAGGATTCATTAACTAAGTGCAAGGGGCTTATGTGAATATAAAAGGACAAACTGCTAATAATGAATTACATTAGACTATAAATATTGCATCTTCCTGTTGCGCGGTTGGTTGTCCTGCATCCTGTTAGAAGTGATACACTCACGTTAGCTGGTTCTGCAGCATTACGCCTTCTCTGCCACGTCGTCTAGTGTTCGTTCGCTTGGAAATCTGTAATAGAGGAAGCTGTCAGAATACTGTATAGAGGTTGCAAAATAATTCAAGTTCCAGCTGTAACTAAACTACCAAATTCACAACAGTTGTTGAACGAAAACTCCAGCTCCGTTACATTGTCATTTTTATGTACAAATATCTGCCATCAAGTCTGTGTTACACTGTAGATTTCAGCATCAAACACAAAACTGAACACAATCTGCACAAAACTGAACACGCTCTTCCCGTTTGCAGCACTGTGTCTCTTAGCAACCAGTTTAAAGTTATCGTTCCTACATGGCACTGAAAAAATACACATGGAACTTTACAGTTAGAATGCTCGCGTGTGTGTTTTGCAAATCTTCTCACTTCACTTAGAAAGTTTTCGTCTACGATTGCACATCAGTCTTCGAAACAAAATCACAACTTACACAGAAAAATTCCATAATTTACGTATCCATTGTTTACGTTCGCTGTTAAAAATTCTCCTTCACTCCTTTAAGAAATACTGCAGTCGAGTGCAATTTTATATATTTGTTGTTACGCGTTTCGAGCTTTTACCCACCTTCAGTGGCATAAACCATTTGAAAATCTTCGGTTAGCACAGCATTAACAACTTCAATTGCAATGTGGACGCAGCAGTTGCCTCTCTATTCTGCTTGTTTTTGCTCCGATTTTCCACATTTTTAAACGTAGCAGTAACACTTTGTGTTTCACTAAAACAGTGTTGTATCCGCACTGTTGGAAAAGCAGCTGCAGAATTCAAAATGCGTTAGATGTTTTTAATGACGTGCTAACTGAAAATTTAAGTATAAACCATTGAAGATAGACGAAACCTCAAAACGACTATTTGCAAAAATAAAAATACTTGAAAAGTGCCGCATCGCTGTATCTTTAAGCACTTTAATTTACAGGCACAACGTTCAACAACAAGTTGAATGGATAAATTAATCCTGATATTCTGATACATCACAATATCCTAAATTTTATTATACTCAGAAGTAACAAAAATATATAAGCTAAGTGGAACACTTACCATTGTCGAAAGAAATGAGTACCGATATTTCTCGACTCACCACTTAATCCCACTTCTAGTGTTAAAGCGAACCTTTGGCAAAACGTGCCAAGCAAGTTAGCTTTCGATTTTGGTCCACCCAACCTAGTAAACTCCTACCCTGAAGAAATACCATATCAAGATTTCTTTTGAGGGATCAGCGTTATTGCGTTTCAGAAAAAACAAATAAAAGCAAATATCATTATCTATAAATGTCTAAAATACTGCAACATGGTACAAGGTTCGACACTACCATATGCTGTGTTGGCTTCTTTACAGTTCATAATTTCCTCCACGTATATGAATCACACAGGCACTACACTGGCAGGTTCTCACACTCATATACACTTTTTTACTCACAATTACAATGATCCATACGTCACATGTGTGTCACATTTATTCCTTCATTCACTCAGGCAATAAATGAAGTAAAATTGGCACTGTTTAACAATAATCATATTGTTATTAACTATAAAATCATTGTAGCAGTGAGTGTTTTCCGTTAAACTGTGTTATATAGTAATTATTATTGAAGTTAGGTATACAGTTCACCTTCTTCACTGACTTTTTGCTCTGTGTATGTAACCCCAACAGGAAATTACTTATTCGTCAACATTCTTTAAATAAGAAGCTGTAATTCATACTTTCATTAGCAATTATCATTACAAAATGTCATAGGAGGTATAGTCCCATTTGATGTATGGAGAGGGTCAAATTTAACTTATGATAACTAACATAATTTTCTCTCACTCTTATGGTAAGGATGCATGCTTCAGCTGGAGTTACCAGCTGACTCATACATGAATCTATTTCACAGCGAAGGCATGAGTGGTTGCATGTATTAAGGTAGCTAAAGTTTGACTTTATATAGGTGATGTGCGTTGCTGGGCAACAGATTTCTTGTGATTCTTAAATTTTTCAAGTCAACTGGCATTAGTGTCCCAGAACTTCTCTAACCTCAAAGGAAAAGAAAATTAACTAATTTACAAAATTTCCTAGTCTGTACTTGCTAGCTATAAAAGTAACTGAACTATTCTACAAACTAAATCGTCAAAATCTTTACCATAAGTCAGTTTTTTTACACAAACATTCTTAATAGTTTCATGATTTTTAAAAGGAAAAAGCTAAATTTCCTGTTCCAAAACGCTTGATCCTGTTCTCAAAAGTTAATTTATGCTTCATATTCAAAGTAATTAACCTTATTACACTGTTATTAGCTGTTTATTTGCTATTCTGTGTGTCTTTGTTCTTGAAATGTACAGTTTGGCCTATATATTCTGCCTTCACTTTTGCTATCTGTTCTGTCAGTGTGATGAGCGTCTTTGTTGCTCAAAAATGAATTACTGCAGTCCATGTTTTCTCTAAACATTTCATACTTAATCATTCTCTATGGCAAAGATCTATGTTATTCAGATACGAGTCTGCTCATAAGATTGGCATATTTTTAGCAAGCAAATGGTATTGTTAGTCTTTACATCTTTATGGCGCCTTAATGGTGTGGTGTCCATAACACAGCACAATCACTTCCAATACAGATGGGCTTCGTTAACATTAGGCTCTCCTGTAAACATAGTTCTGTCGAAGAATACAAATATAGCTATATCTTTCTGAAAGGTAAATATTCAGCACATATTTTTCTGCAAAATTACTTTTTGCTTTCCATTACTACACTACTGGCCATTAAAATTGCTGCACCACGAAGATAACGTGCTACAGACGCGAAATTTAACCGACAGGAAGGAGATGCTGTGATATGCAAATGATTAGCTTTTCAGAGCATTCACACAAGGTTGACGCCGGTGGCGACACCTACAATGTGCTGACATCAGGAAATTTCCCAACCGATTTCTCATACACAAACAGCAGTTGACCGGCTTTGCCTGGTGAAACGTTGTTGTGATGCCTCGTGTAAGGAGGAGAAACGCGTACCATCACGTTTCCGACGTTGATAAAGGTCGGGTTCTTGCCTATCGCGATTGCGTTTTATCATATCGCGACATTGTTGCTCGCGTTGTTCGAGATCCAATGACTGTTAGCAGAATATGGAATCGGTGGGTTCAGGAGGGTAACACGGAACGCCGTACTGGAGCCCAACGGCCTCATATCAATAGCAGTCGAGATGACAGGCATCTTATCCCCATGGCTGTAACGAATCCTGGAGCCACGTCTCGATCCCTGAGTCAACAGATGGGGACGTCTGCAAGACAACAACCATCTGCACGAACAGTTCGACGACGTTTGCAGCAGCATGGACTATCAGCTCGGTGACCATGTCTGTGGTTACCCATTATGCTGCATCAGAGACAGGGGCGCCTGCGATGGAGTACTTAACGACGAACCTGGGTGCACGAATGGCAAAACATCATTTTTTCAGATTAATCCAGGTTCTGTTTACAGCATCATGATGGTCGCATCCGTGTTTGGCGACATCGCGGTGAACGCACATTGGAAGCGCGTATTCGTCATCGCCATACTGGCGTTTCACCCAGCGTGATGGTATGGGGTGCCATTGATTACACTTCTCGGTCACCTCTTGTTCGCATTGGCGGCACTTTGAATAGTGGACGTTACATTTCAGATGTGTTACGACCTGTGGCTCTACCCTTCGTTCGATCCCCGCGAAACCCTACATTTCAGCAGGATAATGGATGACCGCAAGTTGCAGGTCCTGTACGGGCCTTTCTGGATACATGAAATGTTCGATTGTTGCCCTGGCCAACACATTCTCCAGATCTCATACCAACTGAAAACGTCTGGTCAATGGTGGCCGAGCAACTAGCTCATCTCAATACGCCAGTCACAACTCTTGATGAAGTGTGGTATCGTGTTGAAGCTGCATGGGCAGCTGTACCTGTACACGCCATCCAAGCTCTGTTTGAATCAAGGCCCAGGCATATCAAGGCTGTTATTACGCCCAGAGGTGGTTGTTCTGGGTACTGATTTCTCGTTATCTATGCATCGAAATTGCGTGAAAATGTAATGACATGTCAGTTCTAGTATAATATATTTGTCCAATGAGTACCCGTTTATAATCTGCATTTTTCCTTGGTGTAGCAATTTTAATGGGCATTAGTGAATTTATGTTTTATTCATCTTACTTTATCTTGTCAGTGAAAGTAATTTAACAGAGAATCTCTCTTTACTGATGCTCTCCAGTGGCACAGAAAACTGGAATTACTTTAAAAATATTACTGTCAAATTGAAAATCATCAGTTTGAAAAGAAATATGGTTGATAATGAAAACCTGTCCTACACTTAATTAATTCACTCAAAGTATTTAGTTTCATTTTTTTACTACACTTTTACAAAATACTAAAGATTGGAAAAATAATTCTTTTACAAAACTGTTGGACAGCGATTACTGTCAGTTACCTTTCTCTTGCCTCACCTTTATTACAGTTACATATGTGGCAGATAAACAATATTGTCCTCAAAGAAACTTTTCAGTTTTAAACTTTGACATAAGATAACAGTATCTCACAAGAGTGTTGCTCCTTGGAGCAAGTTTTAGTCTTTCGCCCCTGTAACAGTGGAGAAATATACTTTCCCTTTCCCTCTTATTCCATTTTGTGTTGATAGCATTCAATTTGTGTGTGCTGTAATCTTTACCTGAAATTACAAAAATTACTCAGAAAGTTAAGGTTTCTGCAAATGTGAGAATATGTTCCAAAATACAAGATAAGGATGTTCATAAGCACAAATATTCAAGTCAAAATCAAATATTTTGTAATCAAGAAAATCATGTCAGTACAATATCTAATAGCATGTGTTTTATTACTCTACCGCACACCAAAATAATAAGTGTTACAAAAACTGGTTAAAAGTTAAAACTATTTTGGAATAGGAGGTTCTGGCAACTAACTTAGAGTGCCATTTTCAAGACAGGGATAACTATTAAGATATTAAAGAGATTCTGTTCATTTACAAGTATAGCATGTTCCACAGTGAAAGACCTTCCTGTGTTTCAGGGTACAACTTACTACACGATCGGTGTTGTATGGCTTAGCTGCTCACAGATTATGTAATCACTTTTAAAAATAAACATCATTTTATTCACTAGAAAACCTGTAAGTAAATAGTTAACAGTATCCACCAAATAACTTCGACATATAATATACCGCATAAATAAGTAGAACTTATACTGTTTACAGACGCTGCACGAAACACAACCTCATGGCTCACAACAACAAAAACAATAGGAACTGCCAGAAATGCTATCTCTGATGTATCTTGCTTCATTTTATTCTAATATTGATCACTAGATTGAAATACCATCGACAAAATTTCATGTGTTCCTGGGTATACTGTCCTCCAATAGAAACACACTCCCATAAATATAACACAACAGGATACTAGTTACAGAATCATTTTTGCACAGCAGTCTCTTCCATGTACTGCATGGGAATGCAGTGTGGTAGTTTCCAGTTTTTTTCCACATGAAATACAAAGCGAAATTAAGGTTGAAGAGGAGCAATATCTGCCGGAAGTTGCAGATAGTTTAGTGATGCTCTTCATCTACTTACAAAATATTATTTTCTTACAAACTATTATTTTCGTAGAAGCTCTTATTTTCAAACCATTATTTTCTTATAAACTATTCAACTAGTCACATACAGATGCAAGCCACAAAAAGCAAAAAATTATTAAAAATTTTCAACTAAAATTCTATGCTGCGAATCATATCTCAAATCCTTTTTACCATATGTTGCCACATAAATAAGTGTATCTTTCGGAATTTTATCATTATAATTTGCACACAGCTTCATTGTAGTTTTCTGTGTAGCTAACACATTCATTCTTCTAGACATACTTATATCATAGATATTTTTATAAAGAAACAACTCTCAAAAGATCCACAGAAAAGTGCAAAACATTCACTATCAAACATGATTTAGTCGTTTCCGAGTTTCAGGCCTCTGCCGTGTGTACACGACACTTCACGAAGACTAAGTTCAGAATCAACTGAACTGCTTCATTTTTTCGAGTCGTTATTAAGTACACAGCCTAGGATCGAAAATGTTTTGTCAAATGGCTAGCACTACCCATGCATAATGCACTTCTGACTTCGTGAGATTATAGCAACATACTTCAGTCGACGTATCCAATGAGTTTTGACAAAGTAAAGAAGTTTCTAATTCTATATATATATATATATATATATATAGTTGATATTTAAGTGACAACCTTGGTTTGAGAACAAACAGAACTACACTGATTTCTAGTTTAATATTTTAAATAATATTACCCAGAATAGCTGTTAAGCAGTTTAATTAGCTTAACATCAAAGTTTAAACCACTATAATCGCTTCAGAAATAAAAAAAATATCGTAATATTAATTTTCTGTGTCCAGAGAGCTTGCTTAACTGCTGCAAGACAGGTGTAGCTCAGAGCGACAGAGAGACAGAGATCAGAGGTGGAGCTAGTTATCTGAAGGTCGCACGGCTGTTATAAAGTAGTTAGCACTTTCTGCTTGCCTCCAGTGGAGTTAACGATCTCATATGAACAGGACTTATGCAATTTCTTCCGCACGCCGCGGCCAGCGGAGGTCGATATTTAGTTTAATTTCACCATCTTTAAAAAATTGGAAGTCCGAGTTAGTTATTATTTTATTAAACCTTCCTGGCAAAATAATTTTAAACTTACTATCGAGCTGTAGACAAAATTTTATCACCATATCTAGTTTTTAAACTTTCACAGTCATTAATGTAATAGTGCTTATTTACATCAAGCTCACTAACCTTTTTCAACAAATTAGAATTGCTTGCATTATTGACCTTCTTCAGTAAAGTGTCCATTTATATAGAATAAAATTTTGATAAAGTTTTAAATTTTAATCTTTATAAATATGAATGGGATGAATTTCAATTTGACACATTTGTCGAAAGAAGTAATAATACAAGAGAGAAACAAGTTGAGTGTAATACTTGCAAAGAATATTTCAAACCATCATTAATTTTAGAACACTTGAACAGTCTGAAGCATACTAAATGTGTTAGTGCACTAAAGAGAATTTATGGAGAAGAATACGAAAAGTACTTTGATAACTATGAGGAAACAGATATAGAAATATGGGAGGAAATAAGAAAATTCCTATTCTCTCTTTTCTATGACAGTAAAACAAATAGTAAATTCTAATTTACCAATTACTAATTTACCTACAAAATTACAAAATTACATTTAAGCTTATTCGTTATTTTTGAAAGTTTATCACTCTTATAGCCAAAAAGTTAAACAAAATGCAACTAACTAATTTATTCTATTTGTATAAGGCATGTGGTATGAATATCTTATTTGCTTTAGAAGATATAGATAATTTTAATATCCATAACGCACTGTATCATAGTTATCTAAAAAAATTCTTTTATCATACTGAAATGAAAATTCTTTTTTAACCTGTTTGTTGACCAGATTTGTAGTATCAACATCTCTCGTTATCTGATTGTATTCTAACTGTGTCTTTTCTTTAACTTCACTTTCTATTAACCTCATCATCGATTCACCATTGAACTTTTGAATATTTCTGCAATTTAGAGTAATGCCTTTTACCTTCTATTGTGTCTTATTGTCTCCTCATAATAAAAACTTTTTGGTCCTATTGAAGCCCAATCTGTAATCCAATTATTTCGTAATTCATCTGTCCATTCACCTAACATACAACCTGTTTCCACAGTATTTTTACCATCATCAACATATACTACAGAATCGGTATCCAAATATATGACAGATCCTCCTAATTTACCTAACATATCGTATAATCTAAATCTTGCATTTGATGTAGTGAATGTAGCAATGAAAATATTAGTAGCTGCACTGTTTTCCACGTAATGATACTTGAAATTATATCTCATGAATCATTTCCTCTGATAAAATTTACATCTAAGTTATCTAATCAATCATCCAACAGTATCTCATAAAAGCGTTGTAAATTGGTCACATATTCTGTTTGATTCATATTTTGCCTTTGTCCAAATTTGCCCCATAATGAATTAAGACAAATTTTAGCAACAGCTCGTTTTCCAGGGTTTTCCTTCATTCTATCATGATCCAAGTCAATATTCAACTTCTCTTTAACTGTTTTGATGTATTCTTCATCACTTTGAAAATTATGGGAACTAGTATCTAATTTTATTTGCATAAAGTCTTTCACATAATTTTTAAACAGCACATTGCATTTATTTTTAAAGTCCCATACTTCATAGACTTCTAAAACTTTATACCCTTTTTCAACTGAATTCTTAACTTCATCAGTCATCCAATTTCCAATAAAACTTCTTTCTTAATTACTGTGATTGCATTTACTTATTTGTTCTTCTGCACATTTGACACACAAAGGAAATGATAATTTTTCATTTTTATCGATTTGCATGCGTACAGGTAAAACAGGATGATACAATCCTCTAGGAGCCAATACTTTACATTTTATTAAGCCACACCAATTTTTAGAATAATATATTGGCCTATGTATTTTTCTTAGATGTTGCTCTGGATAATTATCATAATATTTCACAGTAGGATAAAGACTACATACGTCAATATATTTTATTTTTGAGCTAATACCATTTGTCTTAGCTCTTAATTTTATTGCATTTGTTCATCGACCATAAAATGCATCTCTTGGATTCAATGGTTCAATAACTTCTGGTAACTGTTCAAGCTTTTTATATACTGCTGACTTCACCCAATCACATTCCCACATTTCCACTAAATTGTATGCAGCATTTCGTATTTCTGCACTTCTTCTCAATGTCTTTTGATAAAGATCATCGATTGTTTCCTTATTATTGTTGTTAATTGTTTCACTTTTGAAACATTTTTTACATGCCAATAACAACCATGGTACTGATAAACAGTATTAATTTCTTTGTCAAATCCATCTACTTTTGCTCCAGCAATTCTGACTTCTGCACCATTAAGAGCATGCAAGATATTATCGTTGTTTAAACAATTCAGTCAAGCTATCGATTATGAAACGTCCCTTCAGTAAATTATAAATGACTGTGCTTAAACTGACACACAATATTTTTTGTGCAACACAATCTGACTTTCAATAATCTCTACAAAAGAATGGCCCTGACTCACATTAACCTATACCTTTCACAAATCACTTACCTCACAAAAATCTTCGTTGCTCGAATTACTGCAATACGGCGAGTGCCAATACTAAATAAAAGATTCTAACTACTGAAGGCACTAACTACTGATAGGCATACTTAGCAAATGAAAGATTTTGATAGAGAACAAACAATGTATTTACCTTAATAGTGTTCAAAAGTCGTTATATATATATATATACATATATATATATATATATATATATATATATATCACTTCATGACGTCCAGACTTACAAATTTACTGTCTAAGATGGACACACGTCCAGATCATTTGCTCTCAAAACTCCGCCATCTCTCTCCCGATGTCCACCACTGCTGGTGGCTCACTTCCAACTGCTATGTGCTGTTCACATCCAACTGCCCAACACTACAATAGCGAATATTGCAACAATGCCAACCAGCCGCAGACTGCACACAGCACAGTCAGTGATTTTCATACAGAGTGCTACGTGGCGTTACCAACATAAAAACCTAAACAGCCTACTTACATAGCCCCCATACTCCCCACAAAAATTTTACAAATTGTTTTGGGCAGGGGCAAATACAGATTTGAAAAATTTTTTCATAATTACAAATTACAAAGGTATCGATTGCACACAATTATTGATGCAATGTTGGTGAAAAGCAACGATTTTCTCACAGTCCAGAAAGACAGTCCTGATCATTCATCACAGCAGTAACTGCAGTTTTTTTTCAAAGTCTGAGCAGTAAAAGAAAAAGCACACAGAACTAATGGATTTCCATGCAGTCTTGAAGAAGTCGTGTTGTCCTTCAAACAGAAAGACAGTGCTGTCTCTTGACATGCAGACAGGTAATGGGCCACAACAGAGCAAACCCATAACAGAGTCAGCTGAAGTTTTGAAGAATATTGGTAGGTAGGTCATCACAGAGCAGACCCACTGTAGTCCTGGTAGAGATGGCCAGCAGCCATCTGTTGCGACTGTCCAGGTGCACAATCACCATTGAAGAGTCTTGTGGACAATATAGCAAGTCCATGAACCACCACTTGTGCACTCAGAAAATTTTTTTTTGAAATGTCTTTAGAACCAGCAGTGCTGTTAACCAGTCCCTTGCTGAACTATTAACACAAGTGCAAACACTAACAGTCCCCAACTTCTCACATATTGTGCATATAATACGAGCAACAGAAATATGTGCAGTGAAATGTATGCTTACAAGTCACTTAATTTGATGAACTGGTGTGCATTACAATTTTATAACATGAGAATACAATTACAAAGATACAGAAAACATCATTAAAACTTAATAATACAGATTACATTTGTAGTAATATAGGCTTTACAAAAGAATAGAAATAGACATATACAACAGTGTTACAGGAATTATGACATAAGTAAATATGTAAAACATCAGAATAGCTTTCAAAAATAATGTCTAAACATCTTTACAAAGTAAATAACATATTATTAGAAAAATTTTAGAACATAACTCTTATCAGTTAAACACATAAAGAGAGGAAAAACACAAATACACAAGAGTACACAAACACATAGCGGAATAACACAAATGGAAAGGACAAGGTATGTTTTCAGCGTAACATTTGGTACTGCAGTCCAACCCAAAACTTCATTCCATAGATCTTTCGTCTTATTTCAACATTTGCTGCTGAAAAAAAAAAAAATCCTATGTAACCCTGCTTCCCTAAACCCTACTGTTTTGTTCATATTTCTCATTGTACTACACTCATTTTTGCCCAAATATTTTTCATGTAACTTCTCAATGCATTCTTTCCCTATTCTTCATAGTTTCGTATGTAGTCTACGCCCTCTTAAGCTGACTTAAATCTACTGAGCTCAGATATATATACCAAGGGACGAGGGAATGCAGCAACACATAACAAATTAACAGAAACAGCGATGACAAAAAAATGCTAATTGGCAAAGCTAGTAGCAATAAATATAAATTAGCAATGCAAATGCAACATTACAACTAATACACTCCTGGAAATGGAAAAAAGAACACATTGACACCGGTGTGTCAGACCCACCATACTTGCTCCGGACACTGCGAGAGGGCTGTACAAGCAATGATCACACGCACGGCACAGCGGACACACCAGGAACCGCGGTGTTGGCCGTCGAATGGCGCTAGCTGCGCAGCATTTGTGCACCGCCGCCGTCAGTGTCAGCCAGTTTGCCGTGGCATACGGAGCTCCATCGCAGTCTTTAACACTGGTAGCATTCCGCGACAGCGTGGACGTGAACCGTATGTGCAGTTGACGGACTTTGAGCGAGGGCGTATAGTGAGCATGCGGGAGGCCGGGTGGACGTACCGCCGAATTGCTCAACACGTGGGGCGTGAGGTCTCCACAGTACATCGATGTTGTCGCCAGTGGCCAGCGGAAGGTGCACGTGCCCGTCGACCTGGGACCGGACCGCAGCGACGCACGGATGCACGCCAAGACCGTAGGATCCTACGCAGTGCCGTAGGGGACCACACCGCCACTTCCCAGCAAATTAGGGACACTGTTGCTCCTGGGGTATCGGCGAGGACCATTCGCAACCGTCTCCATGAAGCTGGGCTACGGTCCCGCACACCGTTAGGCCGTCTTCCGCTCACGCCCCAACATCGTGCAGCCCGCCTCCAGTGGTGTCGCGACAGGCGTGAATGGAGGGACGAATGGAGACGTGTCGTCTTCAGCGATGAGAGTCGCTTCTGCCTTGGTGCCAATGATGGTCGTATGCGTGTTTGGCGCCGTGCAGGTGAGCCCCACAATCAGGACTGCATACGACCGAGGCACACAGGGCCAACACCCGGCATCATGGTGTGGGGAGCGATCTCCTACACTGGCCGTACACCACTGGTGATCGTCGAGGGGACACTGAATAGTGCACGGTACATCCAAACCGTCATCGAACCCATCGTTCTACCATTCCTAGACCGGCAAGGGAACTTGCTGTTCCAACAGGACAATGCACGTCCGCATGTATCCCGTGGCACCCCACGTGCTCTAGAAGGTGTAAGTCAACTACCCTGGCCAGCAAGATCTCCGGATCTGTCCCCCATTGAGCATGTTTGGGACTGGATGAAGCGTCGTCTCACGCGGTCTGCACGTCCAGCACGAACGCTGGTCCAACTGAGGCGCCAGGTGGAAATGGCATGGCAAGCCGTTCCACAGGACTACATCCAGCATCTCTACGATCGTCTCCATGGGAGAATAGCAGCCTGCATTGCTGCGAAAGGTGGATATACACTGTACTAGTGCCGACATTGTGCATGCTCTGTTGCCTGTGTCTATGTGCCTGTGGTTCTGTCAGTGTGATCATGTGATGTATCTGACCCCAGGAATGTGTCAATAAAGTATCCCCTTCCTGGGACAATGAATTCACGGTGTTCTTATTTCAAATTCCAGGAGTTTATGATCCAATGTGCAGCAACAAGGAAAATAAATCAGAAGTAAAACTGGCTTAACAGAGTAATACAATTCAAATTCAGTAACACTATGCCTGGCAAACAGCAGCAGCAAATGCAATAACTTATATCTAAACATGACAAAGTTCAAGCAGAACAAATATAACAGTAAAGATAGGAAATGTCTAATAACTATGTCACGTGTTAACACTAGAGAGACGCATCACCTTGTCCTACTCTAAGAAACAAGTTACCAATTCGTTGAAAAAATTATCTTTGCAATTCCTGTGAAGGGAAATGTCTATTTGTGCTCTCTTTTCTAAGAAAGTACATCATAAAATTATTCTTTACTGGATCTGTAGACAGAAAATAGTGATATTAGTACATCTATTAAATTTTATTTTAACCTCGCTGCAGTGCAACTAGAAACTAGATGTTAAACAAAATGAGCAAATATATACATAATGCAAGGCATGAAACGTCATTCACTAGGCAAATGGCGTCCCAAAGGCAGTAAAAATATCTCTCAACTAGAAAAACAATAGATGTAAAATGTTTCTCATCATAAATTAAGAGCTCCACAGTGTAATCATATGTTTTGAAGAAAGTCTCTTCGGGTTTGCTGCCGATTCAACAATCAACTTGACTCGATATTTCGGCGATCCAATTGGTCACCATCTTCAGGAAAATGCTGCTTCTGCTAATGAGTCCCGCTGAGAACTGACGCCAGGTTGCAAATCGACGTCCTATATACGCCACCGTTCAGTACACGACGCATGCGTCGCCCATCACGGTTTCTGCCTTCGGAAACAGGGAGGTGGCGCCGCCCTTAGTGAAACACTGCTGGCAACGATATATCGCAATCAAGGCCCCACTGAAGAACGTTCAGTTTTGATGCGAGATAATGCAGGATTCCACGTTTTGCTAAGAGGAAACCCATTGTCTCTGCTGATTAAATTATCAGCCACCCTAATTTCAATCGCCTCTTTATTGACACTGTCACAAAAACCGGAAATGTTGGCAACCACAACAGTTTCCTCAAATTTCATTTTGTGCCCCTCATTTAGGCAGTGTTCTGCTACCGCCGATTTTTCCGGCTGTTGTAGCCTCGTATGACGGTAATGTTCCACACACGTGTCATTCCACACACGTGTCATGCACTGTGGGAATAGAATGGCCAACACAAGCTTTCCCACATTGACACGAAATTTTTGTACACCGCGGGCAGCCGTGGCTCGTAATTAAAGGCTCTGAGGCGGAGCCGCTCCAAAATATATGTTAAAGTAAATTTCGCAAGAACGTATTACATAATTTAAATTATCAGGACGAATTTCGCATATTTCTCATTCCGATTAAAATAACGATGGTCAACGTTTTTGGAACTGTTTGTATCGATAGATGTTTTCCGAACGGTTAGTAGTGTTTAGGCTGCGCTTTGGAACATACGGAAGCTGCATGTAGTAGCGATTTGGGTGCGTGGCTTCTACATAGTACTACTCTTTATGGGAGACCCGAAGACTCAGAGCTTGCAGCCTAAGGGTGTCATACCAACCACCACACGTTTTTTCACGTTCCACTATCTATGTAATAAAGGAATGTAGAGCGGACGAAACTTCGCTATCCAATCTCTGTCTCTGCACATCTCTATTACGCTTCGATGCGTCATTAATTGACGTTTAGTATTATTGTTTTGATAATGTTTTACATAGTTGTTTTGTTTCTGCCATTGGCTACTTTATCCACATTTAGAATAAGTTTGCAAATATCCCGCAAGAGTGCACTAGACTACAGTAACATAACAGTACTGCCATCTAGCGAGAGTTTCATAAGCGATTAGAGGACAAAGTGCGCGAAATTTGTCCTGTTACTTTACTTTCCTTGCTTGCTGATGCCGACTGCTTTTGTTGATACCGTGTGATATTAGAAAGTTTCTTTTTTGGAGTGTATTTTGCTAGATTTTAGTGAGTTTTACTTGCTTGTGAATATCTGCGACATACCGCGAGTGTGAAACCAGCGCAATATGAATTCAGTGTGCAATTTAACAGGCAAAAACTTGTAACACGGCCATAGGATGAAAGTGAAAGAAATTGGTGCACCCAGACCCGATCTAACGATCAATCAAGAACAGAAACAGTGCAAATCTAGGCAAGGATACAAACGCAGTTTTAATAGAGCAATGTACGATGCAGCTGAGTGGTTGTGAAATGAAAAATGCATTTTTCTGTTTCCCCTGTCCTCTTACAAATAGTACTGATAGTGCCTGGACTGAAACTGCTATCACTGACTTAAAGAATTTTCACGCAGAGGTGAAAAGACATAATTCCAGCGAAAAACATTTAAATGGTTTCATTGAGTTTTCAGTGCTAGGGAAAGTGGACATTATGTGCCAATTATACGGTGCTTACCGCCTTAATAAAGATATATAATTAAAATATATATGATATATAATTAAAATGTATAAAAAATCGGTATATGAGGGTAGACTGATAGAGTGTATCAAATTTCGCGGCAAATTCGAGCTTGCCACGACGAAACAGAAGAGTCCAAAAACCCAGGAAATTTTCGAGGGTTAGTCGGTCTTATGGCAGAACTGGACTGTATCTTGAAGCAGCACATTGAGAAATCTGAAAACCGTGTTTTCTTAAGCCTATCGAAGACAATTCAAAATGAACTCCTACACTCAATTTATGAGGTATGCCTCAATTCATCAGGAGTGAACTGTCGAAGGCAAACTTTCTCGCAATAGAAGTTGATGAAACTACTGACTGTGCAAATTTGTCACAATTGGTCCTAATAATTCGCTATGAGCTACTGGGACAAATAAATGATAGATTTATTTCCTTTGTACGAAAAGTCACAATACAGACGATGTAACTGCAGCTGTTCTCTGCGAGCTAGAGAAAATGAATATACATGAAACACCTGAAAAACTGATAGCTCAGTGTTACGACGATGCACCTGTAATGAGTAGCCATAAAAGTGGAGTTCAAACTCGAATTAGAGAAATGTACAGGAATGCTCACTTTATTCACTGTTACGCCCATCAGTTCAATTTAATTGTTGAACGTTGTGTGACGGGCAATGAACAAGTGCGGATCTTCTTTAGCGACTTGGAAGGAATTTTCACCTTTTTTTCCCGGTCTTCTAGCCGTACAGCCATTCTTGACGAAGTAGTGAAGAAGCGTATTCCTACCTGTCCTCAGTCCAGCAGATGGAATTTTAAATCACGGAGCGTAACCACTGTGTACAAATACCAAAAGGAAATTGTTGAGCGCTTAGAAAGAATTATTGATGATGATGATGATGACAGTGATTACAAGACAATAAACGAGGCCACAGGACTGAAGGGTTTCCTGCAAGACGAAGATTTCCTCTTCTGGTTAAAATTTTTTAATTCAGTCGTGTCTCATTGTGACATTCTCTTTAATCAACTGCAGCAGAGGAATATTGATGATTTCACTGCCTCGTGATGACTGGGTGTTGTGTGATGTCCATATGTTAGTTAGGTGTAAGTAGTTCTAAGTTCTAGGGGACTGATGACCATAGATGTTAAGTCCCATTGTGCTCAGAGCCATTTGAACCAATATTGATGCAGTGAAAACTGTTGAATATGTATCGCACTTTGTAGATTCCATCCAGCAAATTAGGGCCTCACTTGAAACTGACGATCACTGGGAACAGGTAGAACTAACTGCAAAACGGGGACGTTTTACAGAATCAAGAATAGTGTGTGCACAAAACGTTTGCGACCTCATCACAACTCAGATCAGAGAACGATTCAGTTTCAATGATCACTTATCGATTGCACAGCTGTTTGATCCATCGTTGTTTGCAAAACATCAAACTATTTTTCCGGAAGAAGAGCTTAAAATACCTGTTAATTTGTTCAATTTACAGTCTTCAGATCTACGTCATGAGCTGAACGTGTTGTACAGCCGAAAAGATTTTATGAAGGCGTCAGGTGCTTTGACTTTGTTGAACTTCTTTTACGATAAATATCTGGCTAAAGCTTTTCCTGAAAGTGTAAAACTTCTGCAAATAATAGTAACCTTCCCTATGACGACTGGAGAGGCAGAACTCTGCTTCTCTACGTTAAAGCGAGTGAAAAATTTCATGTGCAACACTATGAATGAAGACGGACTTTGTGTGTTTGCAATGTGTTCCCTAGAAAAAGAATTACTGAATCGGCCAAATTTCAAAGAAATGGTCATAGACCATTTTACTGCACAGAAGGGGAGACGAGCTGACTACATCTATGAATTGAGATAAGTAAAAGTGCATTCATAGTTGATAAGAGGTAATTTCTTTATATGAAGTCCTAGTTAACCTATTAAGTGAAGTGAGTGAAAAAGGGTAGTGTCATGTTTAGCCAGTCATGAACGTGATGACATTTTCCGAAACGAATCAATCTTGGTACCAGTACAGAGTGTTGCGCTACAGTGTCACATTTTGTGTACTTCAGCGCAACAAACCGTACTAAAAATGACGTATTTTGGAGAGATCTTTAGTGCGCTATTTCACATACATTCATCTTTTCATAATACACAATAAATACGAACTGTTCGCTTCTCAAACATGTGAATTAATATGGCAGTTGCACGGATTGCTCATGCCACCCAATCATAGCACAAGACCTGTGACATCACCAAAACATCATAGCATCGTCATGCAAACTCGTAAACTTCGAGCTTTGGAGGTAAACTACAATAAACGCCTTAAATTTAGAGCTGAAAACACCAAAAATATTAAGCAGCCGCAAAGTTCACATTCATCACATTAGATAACTCTCCGAAACGCGTCTCTTCATATGATTTACTGCAAAGTGTCAGAAAATGTAATGATGACGTATAAAAACACTAACCAAAGATTTTAGCTTCTAATGTTATTTAATACCTGATTATAGAAGATACAGTACGTATAATTATGGTTAGAGAGTGATCTGCCCCCCCCCCCCACACAAATTCTTAGTTGTTTAAGTCAGACTAATCTGTAGCGTAACCTGACGTCAATGTTGGCTCCGATCGATAAATGTCGCAGCCTTCCCCAGTATAGAAACCATGAGCCCTGCCTGACCCCAGCTTTCCTAAGCCCCAAATCATTCTTCACAGAGCCGAGCAAAGCCCTAATCTTAGAAGGTGGATGGAACTCACTCTTAATGTTAAAATTCCATAAAACTCATCCAATATTAAACTATAAGCCTCCAGGATAAGGAGGAAAGACCACAGATCTATGTTCCTCATCGTACACCTCCGGAGATGGTCCAGACTCCATAGCCCGACGAATCTGCATCTCGGTGTATCCATTTTCCGTAAAACTGGACGGATTTTAAGGAATTTTAACATTAATAGAGTATTCCATCCACCTTCTAAGATTAGGGCTCTGCTCGGCTCTGTGAAGGATGATTTGGGGCTTAGAAAACCTGGGGTGTACAAAATTCCGTGTCAATGTGGGAAAGCTTACGTTGGCCGTTCTATTCCCACAGTGCGTGACACGTGTGTGGAACATCGCCGTCATACAAGGCTACAACAGCCAGAAAAACCGGCTGTAGCAGAACACTGCCTAAATGAGGGACACAAAATGAAATTTGAGGAAACTGTTGTGGTTGCCAACATTTCCGGTTTTTGGAACAGTGTCTATAAAGAGGCAACAAACCCGAAGAGACTTTCATAACTTATTATGCCGGCAAAGCCTATGTAATCACATATGTTTTCAAGTCTGAGTGTGCCGTATTTGCGATACTTTCTAAAAAGAAATGTCAATAGCGAGGAAATGGCCTCTTTTTTTCTGCACCTAATGGCTTTCTTTTTTCAGGCGACTATCGCTCAGTGGGGCGCCCACAACGCATTACATCAAGGTCACTTACCTTTCTTAAAGAAATTTACAACAGAAGGTTCCGCAACAATGACAGTTTGATGTTGTTGTTGTTGTGGTCTTTAGTCCTGAGACTGGTTTGATGCAGCTCTCCATGCTAATCTATCCTGTGCAAGCTCCTTCATCTCCCAGTACCTACTGCAACCTACATCCTTCTGAATCTGCTCAGTGTATTCATCTCTTGGTCTCCCTCTCCGATTTTTGCCCTCCACGCTGCCCTCCAATGCTAAATTTGTGATCCCTTGATGCCTCAGTACATGTCCTACCAACCGATGCCTTCTTCTAGTCAAGTTGTGCCACATACTTCTCTTCTCCCCAATCCTATTCAATACCTCCTCATTAGTTACGTGATCTACCCACCTAATCTTCAACATTATTCTGTAGCACCACATTTCGAAAGCTTCTATTCTCTTCTTGTCCAAACTATTTATTGTCCATGTTTCACTTCCATAAATGGCTACACTCCATACAAATACTTTCAGAAACGACTTCCTGACACTTAAATCTATACTCGATGTTAACAAGTTTCTCTTCTTCAGAAACGCTTTCCTTCCCATTGCCAGTCTGCATTTTATAAGTGATTCTTTTTAGTGTTGTAGCTCTCTGGGGCACTCTGGGATGCTCTCAGGGACACACTGGAATGCTCCCTGTGTGAGGATCGTCTGGGTTCTTATCGATGTGTTCAAAATATTATTTTCTGTTTTTTTAAATCGTCTTCTAAAGGGTGCGAGAGTTCCGACTCCTGGGGAGGTGGGTGGGTAGTTCTTTGGTGTGACGTCATAAGCGAGTGACTGCGTGTGAGATCGCTCTCCAAGTTTTTGTATATTTTTTGGTTTCAGATATATATTTTAACGGTTTTTGTGATAATATTTACTATATAAGTGACTTATTAGTGGTTTCTTCATTCACCTCTGCCTTTCTTGTGTTGTGACCTGATATTTGTAAGTGTTTCATATCGAGCAACGTAACCTCTTACCTGTGTTTGCATTCTGCACTGACCAGTTACAGCTGTAGCTTCGCATCAAAAGCTAAGTACTAATTAATTGTGTGTGTATAGTGGTTTATTTAGAAACTATAGTAGTCTTCAACCGGAGTTTTTTGTATTTTCTGGTGGAATAATTTCAGAAGAACCTTTTGGGAACTGTTTTCAGCTTCGTTACTGTCTCATTAGACGTTTGATTCTCTTTCTGTATTAGTCTTTTGTTTCATTCACACTTGTTGTTTATTAATACTGTTAATAATAGTAGTTCCTTCCCTTGTAGAGTAAGTTTGTGTTTATTGTAGTCAGGTTTTTAACATCTTCTTATTGTAGTAGCGGAACTTAGAAAAAGTGAAATTTTACCATGAGGGAGAAGTGTGGGCTTTGCCATAGGTTCATGAGTAGTGGATTGCGGTGTAAGACTTGTTCGAAGTATTTTCACTTGCGGGAATGCAGTGGGGAAGCCAGTGGGCATTCTGGTGAGATCCTCTACTGGAACTGCAGGTTATGTAGCAAGAGTAAGTTGATAGAGGAGCAGGAGCGTAAGATCTGTGCCATTCAGGTGCAGTTGAAAAACGCACAGGAGGTGCTAGACAGGATGAGGAGGGAGAAGGGGGTTGGGGAATGGGAGCTGGCTGTTGGCAAGAGATCTGCTAGGAGAAGAAGATTTTCAGATAGTTTTACTATTGGTGTTTAGAATAGAAATGACAAACTGTCAGAGTCTAGTGGAGAGGAATCTCTAGTAGCTGTAGATGTAGGAAGTATGCAGCAAACCTCAGTAGTAACGGTGGCTAGAACAGTTGCAAAGTCGAAGAGGAAGAAGAAGGTTCTGCTGTTAGGTAGTTCTCATGGCAGAGGTGTAGGCCAGCAGTTGCAGGAAGTGCTGGGGAGTGAGTACCAGGTCACCAGCATTGTGAAGCCTAATGCAGGGTTGGCTCCGGTGACTGTTAACATATGGGGGTTATGTAGGGATTTTACTAAAGAGGATCAGGTAGTGATTGTGGGTGGGGCTGGTAACAGTATTGATAGGGATGGGGAGTATGACATAGATGGTGACCTGGAAAAGATAGCCACTCAGACTGGCAACACTAATGTGCATTTCACGGAACTGTTTCAGCGTCACTATCGGCTTCATGTTAATACAGCCGTCAGGCATAATTACATGAGACTTGGGGGTGCACTGGTGACAGAAAGCATGGGTCACATTTCAGTGGTGTCAGTGGAGTCTATCAGCAGGACGGGTTTCACTAGACATGGCCTAGACCTCAACAGGTATGGGAAGGGGAGGTTGGCAAAGCTTATAGGTGACAGCATAGGTGGGGTTGGTGGGATCACTCATGGGAAAATTCCTACAGTAGTGGGTGTTAGAGCTGCACCTTTTTTAGATTGAAGTCAGCTGATAGGTATTCCTGCTTAAGGGAAGTCTCTTTAACAAAGGAACCACTTTTGACAAAGCTTAGGTATCCGAGTAATGGAATTAGTATATTTCATAAAAATATACAAGGTATTAGAGATAAAGTTAGTGAACTGCTTATAGATGTTGACTCTGAAATTATTGGTATATCTGAACACTTCTTAAATAAGGGGATGATTCAGAGGCTTCCTTTACCAGGATCCAGGTTGGCCGGCAGCTTTTCGAGGAGCTCTTTGCGGTGTGGGGGAGTAGCCATGTATGTGAATAACGGCATCCCATTTGAGTCAATTGATGTTTCAAAGCACTGCACTGAAAAGGTGTTTGAATGTTGTGCAGGTGTGATTAAATTTAATGGAGCTAAACTTCTAACTGTTGTTATTTATAGATCCCCAGACTCCGATTTCACAACATTTTTGCTAAAGCTAGAGGAGGTTCTTGGTTCACTTTATAGGAAATACATAAAGTTAGTTATATGTGGTGACTTCAATATTAATTGTATAAGTGACTGTGCAAGGAAGAGGATGCTGGTAGACCTCCTAATTCATATGGGAAAAAAATGATTTCCCATGCTTCTTTACAGAGCATAGGGGAACAACGCGGGAGACCCACACCGCCTTACTAGGCAAGGTCCTAATGGAGGTGGTTTGCCGTTGCCTTCCTCCGACCGTAATGGGGATGAATGATGATAATCTTATGCAAACCGTATTCTTTCCAACGAGAGTGCAAGGGAACAATAGAACAACCATAGACAAGATTTTTGTTCATTCCTCATTACTAGGAGGGCATTCTGTTAGCAAATAGGTGAATGGCCTTTCAGATCATGATGCACAAATTTTAACTCTAAAAGATTTTTGTGCTGCAACACGTGTTAAATATAGTCATCAGCTGTTTAGGAAAGCTGATCCAGTTGCTATAGAGACCTTTGTAAACCTTATCAAGGAACAAGAGTGGCAAGATGTTTATAGCGCTGATACAGTAGACTATAAATATAATGCTTTTCTCAAGACTTTTCTCGTGCTCTTTGAAAGTTGCCTTTCATTAGAACGTTGAAAACAGGGTACTAGCACAAACAGGCAGCGTGGGTGGCTGACTAGACGGATAAGAATATCTTGTAGAACAAAGTGGGAATAATATCAAAACGTTAGAAACAGTCAAAATCTAAATACAGCAAGCCATTACAAACAGTATTGTAAGGTGCTTAAAAATGTTATTAGGAAGGCAAAAAGTATGTGGTATGCAGATAGAATAGCTAGTGACGGGATAAAATTAAAACCATATGGTCAGTTGAAAAAGAAGTGGCTGGTCTGCAGAGACAGGTCGAGGATATAGAATGGGTGCATAGTGGGAATATCCGTGTTACTGATAAGTCGCATATATGTACAGTATTTAATAATCACTTTCTGAATATAGCAGGTGAACTAAATAGAAACCTAGTCCCAACAGGGAATCATATAGCGCTCTTAGAAAAAAGTGTTCCAAGACTGTTACCTGAAATGCTCCTCCATGATACTGACAAGAGGGAGATTGAGTTAATAATTAAATCACTAAAGACCAAGAACTCTCATAGATATGACGAGGTATCTAGCAGAATACTGAAGTATTGTTCTATGTATGTTAGCCCAGTACTTAGCCATATATGTAACTTTTCCGATTAAAGTACTCGGTAGTGAACCCAATTTATAAAAAGGGAGACAGGGATAATGTTGACAATTATAGACCTATTTCTATGCCATCGGTGTTTGCTAAAGTTATCGAGAAGGTTGTATATGCAAGGTTACTGGAGCATTTAAATTCACATAATTTGCTGTCAAACGTTCAGTTCGGTTTTAGAAATGGTTTAACAACTGAAAATGCTATATTCTCTTTTCTCTGTGAGGTTTTGGATGGATTAAATAAAAGGTTGCGAACGCTAGGTGTTTTCTTTGATTTAACGAAGGCTTTTGACTGTGTTGACCACAAAATGTTATTGCAGAAGTTGGACCATTATGGAGTAAGGGGAGTAGCTTACCTTAAGAATAGAAAGCAGACGGTAATTCTCAGCAATACTGAGAGTGGTAGTGATGTTCAGTTCCAATGGGGCACTGTTAAGTGGGGCGTTCCCCAAGGGTCGGTGCTGGGGCCACTGCTGTTTCTTATTTATATAAATGATATGCCTTCTAGTATTACAGGTGATACATAAATATTTCTGTTTGCTGATGACACTAGCTTGATAGTGAAGGATCTTGTGTGTAATATTGAAACAGTATCAAATAACGTAGTTTATGAAATTAGTTCGTGGCTTGTGGAAAATATTTTGATGCTAAATCACAGTAAGACTCAGTTTTTACAGTTTCTAACTCACAATTCAACAAGAACCGATATTTTGATCAGACAGAATGGGCATATTATAAGCGAGATGGAACAATTCAAGTTCCTAGGCGTTCGGATAGATAGTAAGCTGTTGTGGAAAGCCCATGTTCAGGATCTTGTTCAGAAACTAAATGCTGCTTTATTTACAATTAGAACAGTATCTGAAGTAAGTGACACTTCAACACGAAAAGTAGTCTACTTCGCATATTTCCATATGCTTATGTCATATGGTATTATTTTTTGGGGTAATTCTTCTAATTCAAAAAGGGTATTTTTGGCTCAAAAACGGGCTGTTCGAGCTATATGTGGTGTAAGTTCGAGAACCTCTTGTCGACCCCTATTCAATAGTCTGGGATATCTGACATTGCCCTCACAGTATATATTTTCTTTAATGTCGTTTGTTGTTAGCAATATTAGCCTATTCCCAAGAGTAAGCAGCTTTCACTCAGTTAATACTATGCAGAAATCCAATCTGCATGTGGAATGCACTTCCTTGACTCTTGTGCAGAAAGGAGTGCAGTATTCTGCTGCATCCATTTTCAATAAGCTACCACAAGAACTCAAAAATCTTAGCAGTACCCCAAACTCTTTTAAGTCTAAACTGAAGAGTGTCCTCATGGCTCACTCCTTCTATTCTGTCGAGGGGCTCCTGGAAGAGCTAAAAAATTAAGCAAATTCCAGTGTTACATTGTTGATTTTCTTTATTTAAATTTACGACTTGTCACCTGAGTATGTTTCTTTATATTTCATTTTATCTGTTACTAATATCGTGTTATAATTTCATGTCATGACTCGTTCCATGACCATGAAGACTTCTCCTTAATTTGCTCCCACGGAACAATAAATAAATAAATAAAAATAAAATATCCTCTCTACTTCGACTATCATCAGTTATTTTGCTCCCCAAATAGCAAAACTCCTTTACTACTTTAAGTGTCTTATTTCCTAATCTAATTCCCTCAGCATCACCCGACTTAATTCGACTACATTCCATTATCCTCGATTTACTTTTGTTGATGTTCATCTTACATCCTCCTTTCAAGACACTGTCCATTCCATTCAACTGCTCTTCCAAGTCCTTTGCTGTCTCTGACAGAATTAAAATGTCGTCAGCGAACCTCAAAGTTTTTAATATCTTCTCCCTGGATTTTAATACCTACTCCGAATGTTTCCTTTACTGCTTGCTCAATATGCAGATTGAATAACATCGGGGAGAGGCTAAAACCCTGTCTCACTCTCTTCCCAACCACTGCTTCCCTTTTATGTCCCTCGACTCTTATAACTGCCATCTGGTTTCTGTACAAATTGTAAATAGCCTTTCGCTCCCTGTATTTTACCCCTGCCACCTTTAGAATTGGAAAGAGAGTATTCCAGTCAACATTGTCAAAAGCTTTCTCTAAGTCTGCAAATGCTAGAAACGTAGGTTTGCCTTTCCTTAATCTTTCTTCTAAGATAAGTCGTAAGGTCAGTATTGCCTCACGTGTTCCAACATTTCCACAGTTTGATACAAATAAAATTGCACAAGTCGAAAAATTACAGTAGAAATGTGTAGAAACAAAATCCTATAAATATAACAGTGTCCAAAAAATTTTGGCCGGCGTTGTGATACACTCACGCATGTATACACATTTCATAGTTCTTAAAGTACGATTCTTGGTTTCCAACATCCTTTTCCACAAATCAGAGTCCTTAACCTCTACTCATTAGTCGTTACCTTATTACACATATAGATATTCATCGACACTTTTTCATCTTTATAAATATGTAACATAATCAAATTCCTCATATAGCATCAGTTTATTGATCATAATCATACCTCAACAGCATAATACACATCGTCATCGTAATAATAAAATAATAACACCTCAGCCAAATCTCACAAACGTCGTAGCTTTCTGCAATAATTTCAAAACCTAAAGAAAATTCTCTGCTCTATTCCATTGTGTCATCTACCTCAAACCTAATTTAAAATCATCATCCCATACCAAACAATCAATAGTTCCAAAAAAATATGAACAGTTCACAAAGTATAGACAAAATACAATTTCATAAGTGTGAAGTTATCCAACTGTGTAAGTTCATAAACATGTGTCACTGAGGTAGTAAAAAAAAAATGTTTGTCTCTCTCAGTTAAATGATCAGATAGCTGTGTAATTTATGTGTTAGAGGAATATGGTACCAATGTGTAAAGCTGTATAAGCAAATACCATATTAGCTAGGCTCCTTGTGCTTGTCAAACACATGGTACACAAAGTAGGCATGGACCTTGTACAGAGTTACTATTACGTATAATTTTTATACCCAGGTGTTTGATCTCCAATAACATTAGTAGATGGTATATGGCCTTGTATTTTCAACACAGTACTTCAAAATGAATAGGGAATCATAACCTTTTGCATAGTGAGCTATGAATGTGTGATAACTGTTCTTTGTAGATATCATCCACTTACAAAATTCTTAATTTGTCTTAAACTTGTAAACAGTATCACCTTTAAAATTTTGAACAATTATAAGATTTGGAATATGTGTTCCAATTTCTGGAGTTGTTTTGTAATGAGACCACATGTATTTCTCAGTATAGGTACAATTCACTTTTTTAGGGAAACCTTTTTCACAACATTTAAACTCTTTACCACCAACTATTTTATTACACGCTAAGCACTGGTAAATATAAAAATCTTGGAATTCTCCATTAACATAGCAACCTTCATTATTACAATTTGGGCAACTTTGCATCATAAATTCCTCACGAAATTTTCTTTCACAGATACCACCTTTTTGAAACACAGGTTGCATATAACACTTATGATTTCCGATTTCCACTACTTGTTGACAATTTCTACAAAGTTCAAAGCTACATTTATGTTCTTTAGATATTAAACAAATCTTTTTACATCTTTCACACTTGTAAGCTGTATCACAGACTTCTTGGTGATTGTTCAAGCATTTTTCATTATAACAGTATCTATTGCATTTCGCAGAATAAATCATATTTTCTTCTCTTTCATGTTCTCCACCTTTGCATAATATGCATATTTTTCGCTTTATCTTACATCTGTGAGCAATCCATGTTGTTATATGGCTTGTTGCACTTATTCAGAAGTATACTGATCCCAAGAAAGCAGTCATACTATTAATTACATCAAAATGGTTGTGATCTTCATACAGATAAATCTTTATATCTTTCTCAGCACCACTATAGATAACCGCATTGAAATTTTCAGCACATACAACATTTATTTGGATATCCAACAATTCTTCATCATTTTAATGTCATCTTAAGTAAATCCTACTTTATTGTATTCACCCAACTGATTACATAATATATTGGATAACTCTTTCTGTAATTTATATTTATCTCCTTCTCTGATTTTCTTTATACGGTTTGTCAAAGCAACAATTGCAGCTCTAGGACAGCACAGATTTTCATCATTTTTAATATTTGTGACGCACCTTTTAGTCTTTTTGTCTTAAGCTAGATTTATTATTTTTTTAAGCCCACTACCTGTAGGAATTTCTAACATCTGAATATTAAATGATGTTTCTGCCACATCAACAGTTTCATCAGATGTTAAGGTATCCCTCATTTTATTGCATAAGACTAGAACAGATTCTTGAGTATCATTTGATGCATTATAACCTGTAGAAATTGGACAAAACAGTTTTTAATTATTGACTGTTACATTCAGCTTATCTCCTTTCCTTAAATTAGTCCTCTTTTTAGCCACATCTACCATGGAATTGAGGGCTTTTGTTATGTAATCTGTTTTCTCACTAGCAACATCGAGTTTGGCAATGTTAGCATCGTTAAAGACAATTTTATACTCGACAGACCATCCTTTAATTTCAATAATATCATCATCAAATCTGTAAAAGTAATTTACATTCGGTACACACTTTGGTCTTAATCTAGTTTTTAGGAATCAATCTCAATGAAATTCAAACTCTTGTAATACAATGGCATTAATGAAATCTGATTTCTTTAATGTACTGTGTCCTTTAATACCAAGATCTTTAGCTCTGGCTTTCAATTTTTCAGGAGTTCTTGAGGGAAGAGGTAAATTATTTGAAATAATTAAGTTGATAAGACCATCCTTTCTAAGTGCACTATATCCCTGTAAATTATTCATTCTGGAGTAATCACGAAGTTGAGCAACTGTAAAACCTTTGAGAAAGGATAAATTTCAATAGATTTGAAAAATTTGAAATCACCAACAAAGATTGGTACTAATTTATTTAAGATAAATTTTAATAGATTAGAAAAATTAGAAATCAGCAGCAAAGTTGACTACTTATATATTTAAAATAGATTTTAATAGATTTAAAAAGTTAGAAATCAACAGTAAAGATAAATTTTAAATATACTAAGTATGTAGTTCATTTTTTAATGTGTATACTTGTCTGTAAATGTTTTCTGAGATCGCTTTGAAGTACTTCTTTTCCACACTCACACTCTATTTTTCTTTTTTGTGTATATTCTAGTTGACAAGTCTTACATCTACTTGAGAGTATGTGCCTAAATGTATGGCTTACGTAAAAACAGCCAAGGTCTAATTTGTTGACAGCCAATACATTTTTTAAAATGTTTTAACTGCTGTTGTTGTTGTTGTTCGTAAAAAGAAGAAAATCTTTCATGTCCTTAAACGTTACCAAACAACTCATATAATTGACATAAACTGTTCAAAACATTCTTTTTTGCTATTATATCCATTTTTTGTAACAATTTTATGACTTTCTTTACACATATATGAATGTTTATCCTTTGACAATTTGTGTGAATAAAAGTTATGAATTGATTCCTCTATTTCACATTTTTTACACTTCTTGTGCACTTCCATTCATAGAAATAAAATTTCGTTAATAATTAAATTTTTTTTAAAAATAAATGAATCCTCTTTCATGTTGCTTTTGGATTGATAGCTGCATAGCTGAAGTATTTACACTCTTAATTTTTTTCTCTGACTAGTATCTGTACTGTGGACGTGTGTGTGTTATGTGGGAGAAGATTCAAAAGATGGACATTTGCGCTGGACGGACTGATAACATCTGAATTCTTACCACTGAGTGGTCAGCATGACAGAACGTCAATCCTAAGGCCCGGGTACGATTCCCAACTGGGTTGGAGATTTTCTCCACTCAGGGACTGGGTATTGTGTTGTCCTATCATCATCATTTCATTCCCGTCGATGCGCAAGTTGCTGAAGTGGCGTCAAATCGAAAGACTTGCACCCGGTGCATGGTCTACCCAACAGGAGGCCCTGGGCACACAACCTGTTCAAATGGCTCTGAGCACTATGGGACTTAATATCTGAGGTCATCAGTCCCCTAGAACTTAGAACGGGAGGCCCTAGTCACACGACAATTAATCAATCAATGTACTGTGTGTTTTTTATTTCATTTATGAGTTTTTAGTACAATACACATTTCACGAAAAGGAAATTATTATCCTTAATGACACAGTTTTAAAAAATTGCAGATGTCTGAAAACTTTTAATTTACTAATGTATTTTTATTCTATATTAAATGGAAATCGAATCATCTATGCTTAATGTTTTTGATCTCATTCAGAAGGGCAACAAGGTGGTTTAAGACGTTTTTACGATTCTTGATCAAGAAAAAATCCAAAGCTAAAAATTTTGCTAATTTACTTATCTTCAAAATCCAGTTCGTGATCATGTTATTGCAAATTTTTACCTGAACGAATCGTTCACCTTAAGAGACAACGAAAAATCTTCAAACGCTACTGTGAAATTGTGTCTAAGACATTACCTGCTGTAGAATTTTAGTTTACTAATGTATTTTTATTCTATATAAATGGAGGCACTTATTGATCTAAACAATAATAAGCTTACTTACAACAACAAAACTGTTTTAATAACTATTGATGAAGAAAATTATCCATGGTTTTGTGCAAATGTAGTTGCTGATATGTTAGAGCTAGGAATTCTATTAAAGAGAACGTTAAACGAAAATACTTTAAAACATATTAGAATTTTGGTAGCACTATTTTAGTGCTACCTAAATATATACAAAATTTATCAATGAACCTGGTCTCTATTCTCTAGTTATGAATCCAAAATGCCTTACGCAGAAGACTTTCAATGTTGGGTTTATGAAGAAGTTTTACCTTCAATTAGAAAACATGGTGAATATAAGATTAGAAAAGAGATGATTGATGCCTATACCTATCAAATAGAATCTTTACATGAAATACGAAAATTGGATAAAAAACAAACCGAAAATTTAAGTGAAACAGTTAATATGGCTTTTGATGAAATAACCCCCAGAAATAGAGAAAGAGATACACTATTATCTCATGTTCCACAAACAAACAATAAAAATGTCATACCAACTTTTGTGAGTTTGAAGTTATTTGATGATGAATGGGATTATACTTACTATGTCATCGGAACATAGCGATAAAAATTGCAAAAATAAGTATATAAAATCGAAGATAGACAACCAAATTATGAAGAAATGCTAAGAATTAATTATAATCCTAACTCAATAAATTTATACCAAAGAATGAAAGAAAATTTGAGAATTGTTTGATATCGAAATTATTTCAATACTTTGGATAACTATACACAAGATGAATTGGTTAATGATATAATGAATCTTCATCAGACTGAACTGATATAATATTAATTTACTAATGTTTTCCATTCTATATAAATGCAGTTGATTGTAGACCTCATACAATAATAACTTTTTGTGATAATTGATAAAGACAATAATCCATTATTTGAAAGTAAAGACGTTGCTGAAATTTTAGAATATAAAGGCACTGATGAAGCTGTTAGAAATATTGTTGATAATGAACATAAAGTAAAATATGAAGATATTTTAAGACCCAACTTGGAGGTGGGTCTAACTTATAATGAAAAAAGAACTATATTTATCAATGAATCTGGTTTATATTCTTTAATTTTAAAATAAAAAAAGAAGAAGCTGAACTATTTAAAACATCGGTTACTCATGAAGTTTTACCATCGATTCGAAAATTCGGCGACTATAAACTGCAACAAACAATTAAAGAAAAGGAACAACTCGCCATCGACTTTCAAAACAGACTCATGATTGAGTCAAAAGAGAATGAAGTATTAAAAGAGGAAAACAAAAGACTCAAACAATTCAACACAAACAGAAAATAAAAAATGGTTCCATCTGTATAGCTACTTAAGAAAGATATTCTTTAATCAACATCTGTAAAGTGGGAAAAACAGAGAACTTGTCTATTTGAAACTCGAATTTCATTTCTTCACACAACTAGCAAGATAAATTTTATATCTGCTCCTACGATAATGTATATGATATTAATAAAACAGAAAAGATTATTCACGAGTTATTGGACGACTTCAGAGATAAAAAGATAAGGAATTCTTCGTTTTACATGACACACCACTGCTCGAGATTGTTAAATTAACGATTAAAAACATATATGAGCTTTTCGACTACAATAATGATTAACTAAAAATCACTTAGAAGAAATGAACTCTTTAGGCCTGATAACGCCTGAAGAAGTAGAGCTAATTGATGAAGAAGAATTGAAAGAAACAATAAATCAAGCTCTTGACTATTGCGTAAACGAAAATAATTTAAATTGAACTAGATTACAATTATTGGATCGAATAAAAATTGAACATCACATTAACAACACAAAGATTTGTAATTTCTTTAAGGAACTAAGACAATGGGAACGCTGTGAAGAACCGATTACACATAAAGAAATTAAAGTTACAATTTCTTATTGATTTACGAATGTCGATGGTCGGAAAACCTGACCGTCAATTTTCTGCTTTTTAAAGTATTCATAGACAATACAAATTTCATCACCTTTCAAATTATATAAATAATTTACAGCCTTGTCAGTTAATTGATTTATGAAATTAGAGACTGTATCTTCATCATCAGGATAACACACATTTATAAAATATGAAATGGTTAATTTTCACATTCGTACTGTACGATAGCTTTAAATAGAAATAATTTTTAATAGATGTGTAACCTGAAGTTACACTTATTGCCTGGTCTAACTTATAAAATAACTTTATCTTTATTTACCTAACTGTTGTGAGAATTATCAGTACCTAACCATTTAACATAAACTTTATCTCCTTTCTTTCTTTAAACTCTTTCAACTAAGTATACATCTGGATATTTCGTTTTCTGTAGCTCTTGTTCATAAAAATTACCTTCGATATCTTTCAATTTATATGTGATCGTTTTTGAATGAAAAACATCTTCAATTTCAATAATTTTGGTTGACCAATTTGCTGTATATCCTTTTTCAAAAAGGCCTTTAAGTTTACTACTTCTAACTTTATCACTTTTTTAAATTTAGCCTTATCATTAGGCACAATGATGACTATCTTGTCATTGTTTTCATTAACTTCTATTGGCTTCATTTTTATAGTTTGATGAAATTTTTTATTGTATTCACCAATTACATCTTTAAATGTAACCATTTATAATTCTTTGAAAAGCGAATTTGTTTCACATCTTTTCTATAAGTGTTTTGTTAAATCGTTCAATAACAGATGCTTTTAATTCTGAAAAAGTTGAATTATGAGTAATGTTAAATTTCTTCATCAGTTCTTTAAATTCTTTGTAATAATTTTTTTTACCATAATCTGTTGCATCAGCCACACTCTTACCTGTTTTATCTTTACTAGGAACAGCCCTAGCAAATTTTGAAAATACATTGATAACAGTCAAAAAATATTTGTATCTTCGATTTATGTTCGAAATTCCGTTCAAATTGCCTGAATCCATTTCGACTATGTTGGCATGGCATAAATCATCTGGACCCAGAGAAGTTACATTCCTTCATGTAAAATTTTTCTCATTGGCTTATGTAATTCATTAATTATTTCTTCACAAATATTACCACTCACAAATTTTCTTTTACGAATTTACTTTTCGTCGTTTCACAAATTGTACAAAGACCTTCAATTCTTTGTCTTCCATTTTTAGTTGTTACTCCGTGTGGATTATGTGTATCAGTAAATTACTTACACTTCAAACAATAAATGTGATAGTCATGCAAAGTGTGGTTGTCCATTTATATATAGATAAAATTTATTAAACTTTTAAATTATTTCACCAAATACAATTATATTTACATCCACAGGAAAAGTTTTAATAGAATCTTTCAACTTGACAGTTAGAAAATTTGGAAAAACAAAGTTCAACAATCTCTTTTATCAAATATTTAAATTTATTACTTGTATTTGATTCTATTTTATTTGGATTATTATCAGAATATATAGTTCCTGATTCAATAAATATATCGGCATAATTTGAGAGATCAGAACTTGTGAATAGTGTGTTGATGTCATCCATAGTTATTTGCTTTTTAGTTAAAAGATTCATTAATCCATCAGTTCCTTCATATGTTCTATTGCCAATTGTTAATTTATCACCTTCAAACTTTTCAAGTAATTTACCAACAAATTTAAATGTACCAGCAGGCTTTAATCCAAAAACTTTATCTTCACTATGATTGATGTATTCTAACATTCTTTCACTTATGTTTATTTCTTTAACATCCTTGTCTTTTAAACTGTTTTCTTTCATCATAATTATCTAACAACTTCGTTGTTTCCAACTCGCTTAATGTATAATCTCTTTTATCACTTTCAAAATATTAAGGAACCATTTGTTTTCCAACTTCTCTATTTTCTTCAATAGCTTTCAAAACATTGTCACCCAGTCCTTCAATTCCTTGTTTTACTTGTTCAACAGCATCGATAACTGGTTGATCTTCTTTCTTAAAATTTTCATACTCTGTTCTTGGCTGTTTTTTCCATTTTTTAAACTCTTCTTTTAACTGTTCTGTTACTCTCCTGTTCTCTCTGGCTTTTTTTAACCATTTCTGGATCGTACATTGCAAACATATATTTATGAATAAAAATCATTAATTAAAATATTTATGTTGTTAAGAAATGTTCTATTTTATTTCTAAAGTTACCTTCATTTGTTTTTCTACACACATCTATTCTGAAAAATCCAAATTCATCATTCCAACATTTGCTGCACATTTCTTTAAAATTATCAAACTTTAAATCTCCACCAACAAATTCGTGATGAATAGGATTTAAATTTGTAACATTTGTGTAAATATATTTAAAAAAATTAGGCTATCTCTTACTAATTGTTTTGGTATTTTTGAATAAGTTTGAGCAAAGTACAAACAATCTATTCTTTTATGTCTTCCTCTAGTAAAATATTATCTAACCATATCTTGATTTTCTAGAATGAAGTCATCAAATACAACAACTCAATTATATTCTCATTTATCTAATGGAATGATTTCTTCATTATTTCCAATCTATGTAGCTATCTTTTCATTGTGCTTTATACCCAATTTTTCTCACCCATTCATAAATTCCAAGTATTTTGGTTGATCTAAACTTTTTGAATAAACATACAAGTGATTAAATTTATTCCAATTTAGCCATCCTGGAGTTGAATATAATTATCAATCATTAATGTTGTTTTTCCACATCCACTTGGTCCAATTATTGCACATCTAATAGAATTTGGTAAAAGCTGGCCATATATGTTTTTCAACTTCTTTCCTGGAAGTCTTATTTCTGGTTCCCAATCGGTTTTGATCATTAATTAATAAAAAATTCTAATGGTAAATGAGTAGATTGTTTCAACTTAGTGATTAATCATCAGTTCTCTAAAAAACGTTGACTGTGCCGATACGAGATAGTCTTAGTAGTGTTTTATTAGTTGGTTTTTATTCAAGTTTCCTAAACCTGAATATTACATCCAGAAATAATAAACTTTACTGCAATGGAGAAACAATAGAAATTACTGTAGGTCAGTATAGTTTGAAAAATTTGAAAAAAATTATTCATTCGAAGTAGCCAAATATCCACATTAAAGTAGATGAACTTTTAAACAGAATTGTTATTGAAAGTGATGTAAAATTATATAAGGATATGGAAGATAGTATTGGAAGTTTACTTTGTTTTAGTAATCAAGTTGTTTTACCTAATGAAAACGCTGTAGCTAAAGATGTTCCTAAAATTATTCCATTTGAACTAATCAATATAAATTTCAATCTTGGTGGTGGAATGTATGTAAAGCATAATGATCATTTTCACAGAGAAACTAATATTATTGCTTCATATAAGCCTAATGCAGATTTAGGTTGACCAATAATTCAGGAACTGATTTATCCTGCAAATATTCCTATTTTTGATCCAATTCAGGACTTAAAAATTACTGTAACTGACGAAAATGATATTTTAATTGACTTTAAAAGTGCTTGTGTAAATAAATCATGAACAAAATCGAAAGTTATCTGTTTTATTCATTCCCTGTGAATGAAAAGACTAAAAATAATTTGAATCTCCCCTACAAGAGCACAGACATTAATATAAATATTGGAGATGTTTGGCTTCATCCAGATCTTGCTCTCTTGTACATGTATTTCAGTATTATCAGAAGTGATGGTACAGATTATCCAACTTATGATGGAAAATCCAATAAAAAATTAACTGATAATTATGTAGCAAAACTGTTCGATGTTATCACCATAAAGAAAGGTAATAATATTTGGTCTAGAATGGAATTTCCACTTATTTCTTCATCAGCACTTATTCGATTAACTTCGACTATAGCCAATGAGTTAACCATGGAAGGGCATATTCTTAACAATGGAAAGTTAAAAAGTAAGGAAAATGAAGTACTTTATCCATTAGAATTATTTGGTGGATTTCTTAAAGATTATAAAGAATCAATGTGCAAAAGAGTTTTAAAAGTTATTTTTACATGGAAATCGAGAGCTGGGGATGCAATTCTTCAATGGTCTGATAAAAACCAAGTTGGAGTTGAAAATATAACTATACTTCCAAAGGAGGGAAAAATTGTTGTAGAATCAATCGAAATTCGTATCCTGTTGTTAAATCTGAACCAGAATATTCGCTTGAATTAGCACAAGATAGACTTAAAAATCCAAAAATTCCCATATCTTTCTTTGAACCACAGACTGTAGAGATTGTTGGATTAGATGAAAAAAGATATTTAGAGTAGATGTTACAAATTTCTATAACTGTGCGGAATTTTATATGCCTTATTTCATCTTCGTTGCTTTCCAGACGAAAAAGAAAAATAATCAGTTATTTGACTCTTCCTTATTCGATCATGTTAAATTACAGAATATCTATATTAAAAATGGCAGAAACGAGATTTTTCCTCAAGAAATGTGGAATCTAGATCCGCCAAATAATTATTTAAGAGCTTATGATGCTTTCTTAGATTTAAAGAGAACTACACAATTGAATGGTGATGTTAATGTGAGTCCATTCAGCTTTATTGAAAATTATCCTGTCTGTGTTATAAATATGTCTAGAAGAATGAATGTGATAGCTACACAGAAAACTACAATGAAGCTGTGTGCAAATTTTAATGATAAAATTCCGAAAAATATACTTGTGTATGTGGCAATGTTTGGTAAAAACCATTTGACATATGATTCGCAGCATATAATTTTAGTACAACATTTTTAATAATTTTTTTGCTTTTTGTGGCTTGCATCTGTCAGTGACTAGTTGAAAAGTTTACAAGAAAATAAGGGTTTGAAAATAAGAGTTTGTAAGAAAATAATAGTTTGTAAGAGTAATATTTTGTAAGAAGATGAAGAGCATCACTTGCAGAGAATACACTAGCGCACAGAACCACATGGAACCTGCCTTAGGACTGTAGAGCACAAAAACATTTTACAGGTCCACCCAGTCATTTTCTTCGTATGTGGGAAATAGAACATTAGTTCACTGTAAAATACATTTTCCTTATTAATTAATTTTATAGTCTGTTAATTTCAAACTATCAGTATTCAGTCACTACATTCGTTGTTAAATATTATCTGCACGTGAAACCGACAGCACAGTGTAACCTGCAAGATTAAGGTGTCTCAGGTATATATCTAACTTTCCACTTTATGCTTACAACAATTAAAAGTCTTAATTTCCCTAGTAATTACATTAAATTTGATGTTTAGATTTACAATGCTTGACTATTTCTAAGGAAAAGAAACATTGTTGGAGAGGAATAATCACAGGCGATGACGAACGACATGCACATTTTGCACCTATTATTTATTCGAGCTACCAAAATGCAGAGGAGTTCTCGGAGGATATTGTCACACTCGTCTCTCAAGGTGGTTTACAGTTCTTTCAAGATTCGGACGGCTGCTGTTCGTTGACAAACACGTCTGCCAAGAATATCTCAGGCTTGCCCTATAGGGCTTAGAGCAGAGGCGTACACAGGACATTCCATACGTTCAATACCTTAATTTTCCAGTGTGTGCAGTACCTCAGTGGCCCTGTCTGGGCGGGATTTGTCACCCATAAACAGAAAAACGGGACCCACCGCACCCCTAAACAGGTCCTGAATAATCTCCCTACAATGCCGTTGTGCCGTAAAGTTACCTCGTGCAAAGACATGCAGCGGTGTTCACCCATTGTGTATGATGTCTACTCACATGAAAACTCCTTGATCATGTCGATTACGTATATGAACATTCCGCTGTGACTAACATGTTCACAGCTCTCTCCACTGTAACTGGTGGGCACAATCACTTACACTGTCGAATGGGATTCGTCAGAGAACACCACTCTGAACTATAGTTGCTGACCCCAAACAACCAGTTCCCTACGATAACTAACTCTTTCTTGACGATAGAGTGGATGAAGAGAGTTCCATTTAACAGGCTTCCGAGCATACAAAACACCCTGATTTAATCGTAGGAAATGATTCTGGCAAAACACGCTTGCAAGGTGTGCCGCTACCGGTGTAGGAGTGTGATATTTGTTCCTTTTCCCTACTAGGGCTACGTATCGATCTATCTGCTCATCCCCGACTGCCAGCACTGAAATGGTGTCTTTCAGACATGTTGCTGTACCATAAGGAATGCCGCACTAATCGGCCATACAACAAACTTCTTAAAACACCATAGTGCACGTACTGTCGAATGTATACATATCGCTAATGCACAGGCTTCGCTGCAGTTAACACGTCCTTTCCTCTACATTTCCTTTTACTGTCATTCGTCAGGTGTTCCATAGCAATTTGTCGGTTGTTCCGTAGCGACTGGCAGTTGTTGATTAACAGGTCTCAGTTGTTCAAAAAAATGGCTCTGAGCACTATGGGACTTAACATCTGGTCATCAGTCCCCTAGAACTTAGAACTACTTAAACCTAGCTAACCTAAGGACATCACACACATCCATGCCCGAGGCAGGATTCGAACGTGCGACCGTAGCAGTCGCGCGGTTCCAGACTGAAGCGCCTAGACCCGCTCGGCCACCACGGCCAGCTGTCAGTTGTTCCTTAGCAACAGTCAAGCAGCGTATTTTCAGAGGTGCTACCTGGCAAACAAGCGAACATCGTTTAGGCTGTGTCATATACCGCATAAAAATTATGTTACGTCAGCAGCATTGCATTACTTACTGCCCCGTGATGACATAAAGTGTTCGAAATGAATACTAAATTCCACCTGAAGTACCTTGCCTTCTGTAACATGGGGATGCTGTTTTAATAACCGTTTTCTTTTCTAGGAGGAAATCGTCTCTTCGAAGAAATATTTTGTGTGCCAGGAACGACCTTCATGAAGGGGTGTAACAGATGTATGTGCAGGGAGACTGGCACGAGTGCATATTGCACCGCAAAGGACTGCTTAATGCAACTACGTTCATGTAAGTCTAAGCATGCAACAGCTAGAGCGATAATATCCCCTAAACAGTAGAGATAAGTTTAACAGATGACCTACCATATTGTACTTTCTTCTTGCCAGTGTTTTCCTTACACTCTTTTCCTCATCGACTCTGTGCACGACTTTCTCAGTGAATACCTTACGAGTACACCTAATTTTCAACATTATTCTGCACCACCACATATCAAATGCTTCCATTATCTTCTATTACAGTTTTTCCACAGTCCATGTTTCACTAACATACAATGCTGCGTTCCAAATTTCCATTCTCAGAAATTTCTTCTTCAATTTAAGGCCTTTGTTTGATATTAATATAATCCTGTTGGTCATAAATGCCCTTATTGGCAGTGGTAGTCTGATTTTTATGTCCTCCTTCCTCCGTCCGTCATGGGTTATTTTGCTGCATAGATAGCAGAATTCCTTACCCTCATCTCCTTCGTGATAACCAATCCTGATATTAAGTTTCTCGCTACTCTCATTCCTGTCACTTCTCATTGCTTTCGCCTTTCTTCAATTTACTCTCAACCCATATTCTTTAGTCATTATACTGTTCTTCTTCACTCACACTGACAGGGAATTTTATCGCTGATGTTCTTTGCCCTTGAATTTTAGTTCCAGTCTTGAACCTCCCTTTTATTTCCATCATCGCTTCTTCGATGTGTAGACTGAATAGTAGGGGCGAAAGTTTGCATCCCTGTCTTACACTCTTTTTAATGCGAGCGCTTCGTTCTTGTCTTCCGCTCTTATTGTTCCTTCTTGGCTTATATGTCACGTATAAAACTTGACATGTAAGTTCTGTTTCTTTTTGTACTGTTAATCAGTTTTCAGTCTTCAAACTGTATTTCTAAGTTTTTAGATAAAATGTTATGATGTGTGCTGCTGTCAAATAAAACTTTGCCTGTTAGTTCACGTACTAAATGCTGTTCATCATAACATTCAGCTGACTATATTTTAAATGTTAAGTAGCCTACGTATGTTGATGCACTACCAGATGGTACTCTTGTGTCATGTTCACCTTCCCGCAGTTGCTGTTCCTACCTGTGGTTTCATATGTATTAGCAGCCCATAGTGATTCCGCTTCCGTGTATTCTTTTTTCAATTTTTGAAGCCTTTCTCGCTTGATACTTATCTTATACGTGACATATAAGTACTGTTTCTTTCCTGTACTGCTAGCCAGTACCTACACTTTTATGTAAAAATATTTTTCCCATAATTTTGTATCTGTGTCATAGGCCAATTTGAGTATTTAATTCCTGATGAAGGGACTCATAGAAGTGTGTGACCGAGGGCTGTAATTGCTTTAACTTCAATGTGAAGTGCATGGCAGGCGGTGCGTCATACTTACCAATTATTAGGGTGTTTTTTCATTCCATTTATGTATTTAATATGGAAAGAATGATTATTTCAGTCTATCCATGCATGGCTCAGCAAGTCTATTCTTGACACTACGTTCCCATGGGAGGGATAAGTAGGAGGCTGTACTATATTCCTAGAGTCATCACATAAAGCCGTTTCTCTAATCTTCCTGAGTAGACTTTCTTGGAACAGTTTCTGTCTATGTTCAAGAGCCTGCCGGCTTAGTTCTTTCACCTCCCCTGCCCGTAGCTGTATACTTTCAATGTCTCCTGTTATTCCTACTTGAGCGATGTAGTGGGATGTGTTGTCAACAATATCATTTGTAGACTGATTGTATTCTACCAACTAACCGAAGTCTGCTTTCTGACTTTACCTACGAATGAACCTATGTGATTATTCCATTCTATTTCTCTAGTAAGTTTTACACCCAGTTATCTGCATGGGTTTAAAGATTCCGACTGTGACTTACTAATGTTATTACATTCGTAGGACACTATGGGCTGTTTTGTGAAATACCCAGTTTTACATTTCTGTACACGTGAAACAAGTTGCCAATCTTCGCATGACTTTAAAATCCCTCTGACTAATATTTGTACAGCTTTGTTCGGACTGTACTTCGTTGTAGACAACTACATTATCTGCGAAAATTCTGTGGTTGCTATTTTCCATCCCTGTAACATCATTAATATACAACGTGAACGGCAAAGGACCCAACACTCTTCCCCAGGGTATACCCACAGCCACTTCTACATCTGTCATGACACTCTCTCCAAGAAAACATGCTGCATCTCCCCTGCGACCGTAGCAGTCGCGCGGTTCCAGACTGCATACTGTGTTTCTTTCCCCCATTCCTGTCAATTGTTCCCTTATGCTCTCCCTGAAGCTCTGTACAACCTCTGGTTTAGTCAGTTTATCGAGGTTCCATCTCCTTAAATTCCCACCTTTTTGCAGTTTCTTCAGTTTTAATCTACATTTCATAACCAATAGATTGTGGTCAGAGTCCACATCTGCCTCTGGAAAAGTCTTACAATTTAAAACCTGGTTCCTAAATCTCTGTCGTACCATAATATAATATATCTGAAACCTGTCAGTATCTCCAGGCTTCTTCCATGTACACAACTTTCTTTTATGATTATTGAACCAAGTGTTAGCTATGATTAAATTACGCTCTATGCAAAATTCTACCTGGTGGCTTCCTCTTTCGTTTCTTAGCCCCAATCCATATTCACCTACTACGTTTCCTTCTCTCCCACTTCCTACTACCGATTTCGAGTCACCCATGACTATTACATTTTCGGCTCCCTTCACTATCCGAATAATTTATTTTTTCTTTCATCATACATTTCTTCAATTTCTTTGTCATATGCAGAGCTAGTTGGCATATAAACTTGTACTACTGTAGTGGTTGTGGGCTTCGTGTCTATCTTGGCCACAATAATGCGTTCACTATGCTGTTTGTAGTAGCTTACCCGCACTCCTATTTTGTTACTCATTATTAAACCGACTCCTGCATTACCCCTATCTGATTTTGTATTTATAACCCTGTATTCGCCTGACCAAAAGTCTTGTTCCTCCTGCTAGCAAACTTTACTAGTTCCTACTATATCTAACTTTACCCTATCAATTTCCCTTTTTAAATTTTCTAACCTACCTGCTCGCTTAAGTGATCTGACATTCCACGCTCCGATCCGTGGAACGCCAGGTTTCTTTCCCCTGATAACGACGTCCTCCTGAGTAGTCCCCTCCCGGAGATCCGAATGGGGGACTATTTTACCTCCGGAATATTTTCCCTTAAGACCTGTGAAATAACGCTATTTGTAGGAAACCACTTTTAGCAAACGGATATATTATGTGGCATATTTTGTTTACCGTACAGTAGAATATGTGACTGTATTCTTAACACAATATAGAGTACACAGAAGATCCAAATCTTCAATTAGGCGACGCCCTGTTTTAGTTCTCCACACATTTTGTCCGATTTACATTGTGAATTTGCATGCAGGAACCTCTTGCTCCATTTATTATCTGTTTCCGGTTCTATTTCATGACTTCTCACTTGTTTTGTGCGCTTATTAGATGAGAGGTTAGGTCTGTACCTAATCTAATATTTAATTATTGTGGTAGTTTCTCTCTTCAAAGCATCTGGCCTTGGTCAAGGGATCTGCTCTTCGCTGAGAACAGAAACAGGTGGAACGTTTCTCAAGCTCTTGAGGAGTTGCACTTCACTCAGAACGCAGATTACATTCTTTTGGATCCCACAGGTAGCTGAGCAAGTCTCCCGTGGATTATCCTGCACGTACCTTGAACAATGGCGGTGGAACCAGCGACTGGGGTACTCTTTAGCAGCTCGGGAAACCAGTGACGGTAGAAATGAGAATTCTGCTTGTTGGTAAACTTTCAGCGTGTTCCTCAGCTGTTCACTTGCTTTTATCCCTGTGTGGTTTAATCTAGAGAGACTGTTTTCACAAGCTTTATTTATGGTCGCCTGTGGACCTGCGAAATATCTAACCTCGGCGCATTTCGGTGGAAGAGTCTGTGAAGCTCTACAAAATTTCCAGAACTTCCAACAACCGAGTCCGGTCGCGGAACGGGGAGACACTCGGCTCTCGTTTCCAGAAACACGAATAACATTGGTGGATACACGTTCTACGTGATGGCAGGAATTAGTGAGCTGACTCCCAGATGGCTCACTGGATGAGCACTTTGGCCCTTCCTGGTGCTGGCTGGTACGATTGTGCGTAGTACCTTTCCGAGGTCTGTAGGAAGGGTATCAAAATGTAGAGAGGCTTTCCGTTTTTCGATGCTATTTCACTTTCTCTTTCGGATGTTCTTTCTCTTTCGGATTCCGCGCTTTCAAGGGTTTTTCTTGACTTCGGTCTTCTGCCAAGTTTTCGGCGTTATTCTTTAATCTTAATGGTATTTGCGAAGGTAATCAGGAACCTGTAATGCACACTCCCGAATTCGGTGATGGTGCCTTAATGGAGGAAGTAGAGTTCGTTCCCGTCTTTCCACTTTCAGTTTTCATAATTTAACCTACGCGCTTCACTCACTAGTAGGCATGTTATCTGCAATCTAAGTCTTATTTCAAAGAGGACCTTTTTCGTAACCATTACGGTTTCGTTCCGGTATTGAGTTAATTAATCGGAGTTCACCGGTCTGGTGATGAATCTTTCTGTTCCTTCCTTCATTTTTTGATGTGTTGTATGCTCTGTTTGGCCTCATATTGTTCATCACGTTTGAAAACGTATTTCGTAATCTTTATTTTAGGCTTTAATTGTCCAGTATCATGCTGGTGGTGACTTTAACAACGATTCCTTTTTCTGATCCTTGTTTTAATTTATTTATCTAAATCCATTCTAAAGTTTTTTTTTTTTTTTTTTTTTTTTTTTTTTTTTTTGTAATCTCGTGGTTAATGTGTTTTGAGTAAATTTCATATGATTTCAATAGATTTTATGGTTGTAATCTGTCATTCAGGAATCATTTAAGTAAATTATTCAAGTTAAATGCCCTGGTCCTCCAACTATAAGCCCCTGATGAGTTCATGATCTTATCAGATAACATTTCCAAAGTGCGTGGCAGTTGGTTCTTCAGTAGCTTATTAACTGTGTGGTTAGAGTCTAATATATTTTTTTTTTAATCTGGTGTGACTAGATTAGCATCAATCTTCTCTGGGTAGCCACAGAGCACCTGATGAGCAAGTAGTCGTTAGATTCGTGTTTCTGGAAACTAGAGCCGAGTGTCTCCCCGTTTCCGCGACCGGACTTGGTTGTTGGAAGTTCTGGAAATTTTGTAGAGCTTCACAGACTCTTCCACCAAAATGCGCAGAGTTTAGATATTTTGCAGATCCACAGGCGACCATAAATAAAGCTTGTGGAAACATGTCTTACATTTCCGTGGAATCATGGAAGCCCATGTGTATTTCTTGTTGCATTTCACATTATTAATGAGTTTTGCAACCAGATCATTTGGAATCCACTATAGAGACTCCATAGACAAGACATGCCACTGCATGCATATTGACACCCACAACATTAGTGCTACCAACATCTCATATGCGTATCTTTTACTGCCATAGAACAAATGAACTTCAATAGCAGTGCTACACAATTGCTTAATACCAAAAATGTTACGTAATTTGATAAAGTACACGTACTTCTTTTAATTTTCGATTCAGGATTGAACTTTTACATTTACGATCAAGGATCTATAACAACACTAACATTTTTTTAACAAGGAACATGCATAGAGTTGTTCAATATACAAAACAGACAAAACTCAACATATCGCACACTCCATTGCTATTTCCTGTAAATGCAAGTATTGCATGTCACCCCTCCCTTCCTATCGTTTACAAATTTTTCCATTCAATGTGTTTACAGTAAGATTTGCTTGCACATCCCCAGTGGCCTGTTCTTTTCCCACTAGCACCTTATACTTCTCCTACAGTTTCTAGTTTTTTTTCACATTAACTGCACTTAAAGGAGCAACGTCTCTAAAAGTCTCTGCTATACAGTTATTATTTTTTCTTGACCTTTTGCCTGCCCTACACGTTTTAAAACTCGCCATTGCTACTAATCCTCGATCTCCCGTCCGCGTTTGCAAATGCTAATATTCGTTCTTTACATGTGCTAATATTCCTTCCATCAGATGCTCTGTATCCCGCTGTGCTACCTAGATTTTCCATAGTCTGTGGTTAAAATAATAATTTGTAGCCATACTTGCACATCAATAGTGTTCCGTTCTTTCTCTAGCAACAGTTCTTACTATTTCTCCATTACAACTGTTTTTGCAAAATACTCTTGTCTTTATGTTTTTACTACCTCGATCTCTTCTGCCGCCTGTTTTCCATGTTAACTCTACTTTGAAGAGCAATTTCTTTTGTAGGGACCGCCTTAAGTCTTTTCAACACATTGCTCCTTGTTCTTAGGACCGAGGGAATAAGATTAATTGTGGGTGCAGTAATAAATGAAGCAAATTTTCCTTCTGACAGTTGGATTCAAATTCTCTTTCGAAACCAGTAAATTTTACATTGTCAGCAGTTAGTTTTGAGTCTAAATCAACAAATTATGCATAAAAATCAATCAACAGTATGTCGGAATCGCAAGTTGGCATTGAAATCACCGAGTTGTTATCTAAATCAGTCAACTGAACGTCGAAAGCAATCATTGATGTATCGAAATCAGTGAATTTTAAGACGAAATCATTCAGTTGCATCTACAAATTAATGAATTTGGTAAATTTACAGAAAGGTAAGTTTTGTGTCCAAAGCAGTGAATATTCCGCCTCAGATACTGGTGTATTGAACAACCGAGGAAACATATATGATGGCAATATCTGTTCCTGAAAGAACAGTTACCGTAGATGACCACGCAGGCGTTGATTTTTCTTTCATTGGGGAATGTTGAAAATGTGTGCCCCGAACGGGACTCGAACCCGGGATCTCATGCTTACATGACAGATGCTCTATCCATCTGAGCCACTGAGGGCACAGAGGATAGTGCGCCTGCAGGAACTTATCCCTTGCACGCTCCTAATGAAGTACATCAACGCCTGTTTGCAGGTAGGGTATCCATTTAATTATCATTTCATTTCCAGCAGAGCTGCATGGTATCCGTTCTTTCGGGAACAGATACTACCGCCATATATAGTTAAAATATGATTTCCCGGCCATTGACCTTCTTGTGCGAACGCACACGCTGTGGCCGAACTCTTACGGGACTTGGTACATTAATCTGCCACAAGTACGATGGGCAAACATCTATCAGGCGCACTACGATGTAGTGGTGTGGACATGTTGGGAATGTGCGTCTCACGGAGAGCGGTCAAGGGATAAATCCCTCTAGGCGCACTATCCTCTGTGCCCTCGGTGGCTCAGATGGCTAGAGCATCTGCCATGTAAGCAGGAGCTCTCGGGTTCGAGTCCCGGTCGGAGCACACATTTTCAGTATGTCCCCAATGAAGTACATCAACGCCTGTTTGCAGCTAGGGTGTCCATTTAATTATCATTTCAACCGAGGAAATGACTAAAATTGTAATAACTGACTTCGAATCCAGCAAACACTGAGCAATATTGTCAGTTGGTAAGTTAAGACATGGACATGAATGTAGACGAAATGTGTGTTGTCATTACAATCTAGCCAGGTACAGGAATGGTAACCTATATTTTGTATGAATCCATTTGAATCTATTACTTACAGTTGTGAGATTGTTAGGTATGTAAATAATTTTTTGCTTCTGAATCTAGCAATATACAGGCTGAGCGACAGCTCCCACACATCTTTATAACATACTAGGTACAGCAAGCAGATTAAAGCCTGAAGTTGACAGTGGTTAGAACTTTGGGGAAACTTAGACATATCCAAAAGGACAGGGAAATGTGTAATGAACGTGGTGTATTTGTTGCAGTGTAGAAGAAATTCAAAGCCACTGATACAGAAGTCACAGCTGCATGTGTGATACTTCTGGCAACAATAAGTATCAAGCGTGGGCATAACATTATGATTAGGGTCCTTCTGTCGATCACCAGACTAATATCTTGGTGTAACCTACAACAATAGAGAAAACCTCACTTCGCTTTTTCATAATTTCCCTAACCATACTGTAATTGTTGAAGGATATTTGAATCATACGAAAATCAACTGGGACAATTAAAGTTATGTTAGTGTTGGGCATGACAAGATATCCTGTAAAACGATAGTAAATGCCTTCTCTGAAAACTATGTAGAAGATAGTTAAGAATCCCACTCATGTTGGAGATATCGCAACTCGTACTTTTTTCACTTGACATCTTGAGACCTATGGAGCAAGGTAGTCAGATAGGTACAATATTTCTTTATTTTCGAAATGGGTTTTTACTCAGAAGTACACCTAAACTTATTATCAAAAGTATGATCGTGTAGGGTATCAGACGAAATTTGTGACTGGATTGAGGATTCCTTGGATTCGAATCCAGCCTCGGGCATGGATGTGTGTGATGTCCTTAGGTTAGTTAGGTTTAAGTAGTTCTGAGTTCTAGGGGACTGATGACCTTAGAAGTTAAGTCCCATAGTGCTCAGAGCCATTTGAACCATTTGAAACACAGTAGGAGTAGAATGGAAAGCTTTGAGAGATGAAGTAGTGAAGGCAGCAAAGTAGGTAAAAAGACGAGGGCTAGTAGAAATCCTCGGGTAACACAAGAAATATTGATTGTAATTGATGAAAGCAGAATATGAAAATGCAATAAATGAAGCAGGCAAAAAGGAACACAAACATCTCAAAAATGAGATCGACAGGAAGTGCTAAATGGCTAAGCAGGGATGGCTAGAGGACAGATGTAAGGATGTAGAGGTTTATCTCATTAGGGGTAAGATAGATACTGCCTACAGGAAAATTAAAGAGACCTTTGGAGAAAAGAGAATCACTTGTATGAATATCTAGAGCTCAGATGGAAACCCAGTTCTAAGCAAAGAAGGGAAAGCAGAAAGGTGGAAGGTGTATATAGAGGGTCTATACAAGGGCGACGTACTTGAGGACAATATTATGGAAATGGAAGAGGATGTAGATGAACATGAAATGGGAGATACAATACTGTGTGAAGAGTTTGACAGAGCACTGAAAGACCTAAGTCGAAAAAAGGCCACGGAAGTAGACAACATTCCATTAAAACTACTGACGGCCTTGGGAGAGCCAGTCATGACAAAACTCTACCATCTGAAGATCAAGATGTATGAGACAGACGAAATACCCTCAGACCTGAAGAAGAATTTAATAATTCCAATCCAAAAGAAAGCAGGTGCTGACAGATGTGAAAATTACCGAACAATCAGTTTAATAAGTCACGGATGCAAAATACTAACGCGAATTACTTACAGACGAATGGAAAAACTGGTAGAAGCCGACCTCGGGGAAGATACATTTGGATTCCGTAGAAATGTGGGAACACGTGATGCAATACTGACCTTACGACTTATCTTAGAAGATAGATTAAGAAAGGTAAACCTACGTTTCTAGCATTTGTAGACTTTGAGAAAGCTTTTGACAATGTTGACTGGAATACTCTCTTTCAAATTCAGAAGGTGGCAGGGGCAAAATACAGGGAGCGAAATGCTATTTCCAATTTGTACACAAACCAGGTAGCAGTTATAAGAGTCGAGGGACATGAAAGGAAAACAGTGGTTGGGAAGGGAGTGAGACAGCGTTGTAGCCTCTCCCCGACGTTATTCAACCTGTGTATTGAGCACGCAGTGAAGGAAACAAAAGTAAAATTCGGTGTAGGTATTAAAATCCATGGAGAAGAAATATAAACTTTTAGGTTCGTCGATGACATTGTAATTCTGTCTGAGACGGTAAAGAATTAAGAAGAGCAGTTGAACGGAATGGATAGTGTCTTGAAAGGAAGATATAAGATGAACATCAACAAAAGCAAAACGAGGATAAAGGAATTTAGTCGAACTAAGTCGGCTGATGCTGAGGGAATTAGATTAGGAAATGAGACACTTAAAGTAGTAAAGAAGTTTTGCTATTTGGGGAGCAAAATAACTGATGATGGTCGAAGTAGAGAGGATATAAAATGTAGAGTGGCAATGGCAAGGAAAGCGTTTCTGAAGAAGAGAAATTTGTTAACAGCCGGACAACGATCCTAACTCCAATTTGTGGATTTACTGCTTGTGGTGGGGAAAGGCAGCTATTTTTGGGTAATAAAACATAGAGGGTTGTGGTAGATAATCAATTCCAATAAGAGGATAAAGATTATACGGGTGGCATATCTGGAAATGACATATACCAGTTAATGATAAATTTCTCATCCACGCAGATGTCTCTGCATTTCAGAGCAATAGGAATAAAAATTTTTTGAATTTTTAGACACTTTTGACTCACTCTATTGGCCGACAACGGAGTGTAATGGTGAGCTGGAGGGGAGACTTAATGTGACCCTGAGAGAGATCTAACAACAGTTCGGCTGTCAGACCTATGTCGCTGTCCTATTGCTGATGGAACGGTGTGTTTCCTGACACAAACTACAATGCATGCTCTACAATCATAACAAAAGCCTGTGTTCGGCTTAGTAGGTAAATCACATACCTGTGTTGCTATACCCTTGGAATCCGCTGTATTTACTAGCTACCAGTGCGAAAATGTATACATTGTGCTACGAAAGTAGCCCAGCACTGAGATAATTTACACTATCTGTGACATTCTGCATTTTGTGAATGAACAGAGATATCCGGTTTCACACAGCTACCTTGTTGTTTGTTGTGTTGTGGTCTTCAGTCCTGAGACTGGTTTGATGCAGCTCTTCATGCCAGTCTATCCTGTGCAAGGTTCTTCATCTCCCAGTACTTACTGCAACCTACATCCTTCTGAATCTACTTAGTGTGTTCTTCTCTTGGTCTCCCACTAAGATTTTTACCCTCCAAGCTCCCCTCCAATTCTAAATTTTTGATCCCTTGATGCCTCAGAACATTTGCTACCAACCGGTCCCTTCTTTTTGTCAAGTTGTGCCACAGACTCCTCTTCTCCCCAGTCTTATTCAAACCTCCTCATTAGTTATGTGATCTACCCGTCTAATCTTCAGCATTCGTCTGTAGCACCACACTTCGAAAGCTTCTATTCTCTTCTTGTCCAAACTAGTTATTGTCCATGTTTCACTTCCATAAATGGCTACACTCCATACAAATACTTTCAGAAACGACTTCCTGACACTTACATCTATACTCGCTGTTAACAAATTTCTCTTCTTCAGAAACGCTTTCCTTGCCATTGCCACTCTACATTTTATATCCTCTCTACTTCGACCATTATCAGTTATTTTGCTCCCCAAATAGCAAAACTCCTTTACTACTTTAAGTGTCTCATTTCCTAATCTAATTCCCTCAGCATCAGCCGACTTAGTTCGACTAAATTCCTTTATCCTCGTTTTGCTTTTGTTGATGTTCGTCTTATATCTTCCTTTCAAGACACTATCCATTCCGTTCAACTGCTCTTCTTAATTCTTTACCGTCTCAGACAGAATTACAATGTCATCGACGAACCTCAAAGTTTATATTTCTTCTCCATGGATTTTAATACCTACAACGAATTTTACTTTTGTTTCCTTCACTGCGTGCTCAATATACAGGTTGAATAACGTCGGGGAGAGGCTACAACGCTGTCTCACTCCCTTCCCAACCACTGTTTTCCTTTCATGTCCCTCGACTCTTATAACTGCTACCTGGTTTGTGTACAAATTGGAAATAGCATTTCGCTCCCTGTATTTTACCCCTGCCATCTTCTGAATTTGAAAGAGAGTATTCCAGTCAACATTGTCAAAAGCTTTCTCTAAGTCTACAAATGCTAGAAACGTAGGTTTACCTTTCTTAATCTATCTTCTAAGATAAGTCGTAAGGTCAGTGTTGCATCACGTGTTCCCACATTTCTACGGAATCCAAATGTATCTTCCCCGAGGTCGGCTTCTACCAGTTTTTCCATTCGTCTGTAAGTAATTCGCGTTAGTATTTTGCATCCGTGACTTATTAAACTGATTGTTCGGTAATTTTCACATCTGTCAGCACCTGCTTTCTTTGGGATTGGAACTATTATATTCTTCTTGAAGTCTGAGGATATTTCACCTGTCTCATACATCTTGCTCACATGATGGTAGAGTTTTGTCATGACTGGCTCTCCCAAGGCCGTCAGTAGTTCTAATGGAATGTTGTCTACTCCCGTGGCCTTTTTTCGACTCAGGTCTTTCAGTGCTCTGTCAAACTCTTCACGCAGTATCGTATCTCCAATTTCATCTTCATCTACATCCTCCTCCATTTTCATAATATTGTCCTCAAGTACGTCTCCCTTGTATTGACCCTCTATATACCCCTTCCACCTTTCTGCTTTCCCTTCTTTGCTTAGAACTGGGTTTCCTTCTGATCTCTTGATATTCATACAAGGTCTCTTTAATTTTCCTAGTGAGATAAGCCTCTACATCCTTACATTTGTCCTCTAGCCATTCTGCTTAAGCATTTTGCATTTACTGTCGATCTCATTTTTGAGATGTTTGTATTCCTTTTCGCCTGCTTCATTGAATGCATTTTTATATTTTCTCCTTTCATCAATTAAATTCAATATTTCTTGAGTTACCCGAGGATTTCTACTAGCCCTCGTATTTTTACCTAGTTGGTCCTCTGTCGCCTTCACTACTTCATCCCTCAGAGCTACCCATTCTTCTTCTACTGTATTTCTTTCCCCCATTCCTGTCAATTATTCCCTTATGCTCTCCCTGAAACTCTGTACAACAACTGGTTTAATCATTTTATCCAGGTCCCATCTCCTTAAATTCCCATCTTTTTGCAGTTTCTTCAGTTTTAGTCTACAGTTCATAACCAATAGATTGTGGTCATAGCCCACATCTGACCCTGGACATGTCTTACAATTTAAAACCTGGTTCCTAAATCTCTGTCTAACTACTACATAATCTATGTGATACCTTCTAGTATCTCCAGGATTCTTCTATGTATACAACAGCTACCTACGCCGATATTAAGACGTTTTTCTAACTTCAAATGTTAACATCAATTTCCTCACTGCTCCTTTTCAAAATTTTATCTCATGTTACGTGCATTAATATTTCTCACCTAATTTGACTATAGGTTCTCGGTGAATCACTTCATATAGTTTCGTATGTTTGATTATTTCTAGTAATGATCTGCCATTTTAGCTGGCAAGTCTGAATTCTGTTAAACAGTTCACCATCAATCTCTCAAGTTATTACTTACTTTAATGTATGTTATAAGGTCTTGGTGAGTTTCGAGCAACTACTTAATTTTCTGATTTTTATACATACTTTGTTTCATAAAACACCCAAGGACATGATTAACCTGATTGAAACAGTATGGCCAACCGGTTGGGCCGAGTGGTTCTAGGCGCTTCAGTCTGGAACCGCGCTACTACTACGGTCGCAGGTTCGAATCCTGCCTCGGGCATGGATGTGTGTGATGTCCTTAGGTTAGTTAGGTTTAAGTAGTTCTAAGTTCTAGGGGACTGATGACCTCAGATGTTAAGTCCTGTAGTGCTCAGAGCCATTTGAGCCATTTTTTTGAAACAGTATGAATGAACATAGCTCATGCAATGAAAAACTAAATTTTTTCGTACTTGGCCCAAATACGTTTTCTTTTTGTAACTTTTTGTTCATACGAAAGTGTAGCAGCAGATGGTTTTCACAGCATGTAACCCAAGTTCCATTTTCCAATACAAGGAAAGCTGACGCCGAGGGTTTTAATAAATATCAAGCATTACTTTTGGTGTTTTCCATTTTCAGTGTGTCTTCCCGCTGGGAGTGTGAAAATGGTTGACTGTAACGTTTGCATTTGCGGCTTTTCAAGGACATGGGCTTGTTCGAGCTTCGACTGCCGACCACGATTACACTGTGCGTACCATTATCCTCACATCATTTTAAATGATCTATTAATTTAGATTTTTTGTTGATTTCAAAGTTTTTGTTTCTGAAAACTACTTCAGAGTTTTTTATCAGTAAGTTGTTTGTGCCTGGGCCAACAAAATCTATTACTAATGTGTGGTCTACTGTCCTCGAGTGTCTAGTTTCCCCTATGTCTTCATGTGTCCGGACTCTTACATCTAAGTGTGAAATTGGATTTCTAGAAACATTTAACTGTAAGCTTGATTAGCCACATGGTGGTTTTGTCTTTTAAGAAACTTCAGGTGTTGTTCTTATGGTGTTTCTGAACGTAAAATGAATAACGTTCTTGTTATGTGTAGCTCAAGCTAGCTAAAACGAACAATTCTTGTCATACGTTTCACTTGTCACGACAGGAAACTTCAGGTTCAATTTGAGTAGAAGCATCAGAGGAAAGGAATCCGGATTTTGATGTGAAGCTCACTAAGATAGCAAGTTGTGCCAACATAAGTGGATAGCTTTGGTACACTGCCCGATTGTGCAGCTACAAGTAAATAAATGCTGTAGCCAGCTGTCAGCAGTACATTCTCCATCTACATCAATATTACGCAAACCATTGTGAAATGCGTGGCAAAGTCTACTTCCCAGTTAATCAGTTATTAGAACTTCTTTACGTTCCAGTCACTTATATGGAGACCGGAAGAGAGATCTCTGCGTCTTCTAATAAATCTGATGTCTCTGGAAGGACCGTGGTTGAGATCCTTGCCATGCCATCCAGATTTCCATTTTTGTGGCTTCCCTAAATCGCTTAAGTAGAATGGTAGAATGGTTCCTGTGGAAGGGCTAGGTCGTCCGCTTCCCCATCGTTCCCAGTTGGATCTTGTGCTGAGCCCATAATCATCTTGCCACCGACAGGACGCTGATATCTCTCCTTCCAATCTTCCTTTTGTCGATGCATGAGAGATGTTCGTTAGCAGATATCTGGTAAACTATGTGATCAAAAGTATCCGGACACCTCCAAAAAATACCTGTTCATATTAGGTGCATTGCGCTGCCACCTACTGCCAGGTAAACAGTATCAGTGACGTCAGTAGTCATTATACATAGCGAAAGAGCAGAATGGGGCGCTCGGCGGAACTCACGCACTTCGAAAGTGGTCAGGTGACTGGGTGTTACTTGTGTCATATGTCTGTACGCGAGATTTCCACACTCCTAAACATCCCTAGGTCCACTGGTTCCGACATGATAGTGAAGTGGAAACGTGAAGGAACACGTACAGCACAAAAGTGTACAGGCCGACCTCGTCTGTTGATTGACAAAGACCGCAGACAGTTGAAGACAGTCGTAACGTGTAGTAGGCAGACATCTATCCAGGCCATCAAACAGGTATCACAAACTGCATCAGGATCCATTGCAACTACTATGAAGGTTAGGCGAGAGGTAAAAAGAAAGTAGGATTTCACGGTCGAGTGGCTGCTCGTAAGCCACACGTCACGCCGGTAAATGCCAAACAGCACACCGGTTGGTGTAAGGAGCGTAAACATTGGACGATTAGACAATGGAAAGAAGTTGTGTGAAGTGACAAATCACGGTACACAATGTGGGGATCCGTTGATAGGGTGTGGGTATGGCGAATGCGCGGTGAACGTCATCTGTCAGCGTGTGTAGTGCCAACGGTAAAATTCGGAGGCGATGGTGTTAGAGTGTGGTATTTTTCATGGAGGGGGCTTGCACCCTTCGTTGTTTTGCATGGCACTATCACAGCACAGGCCTACATTGATGTTTAAAGCACCTTCTTGCTTCCCACTATTGAAGAGCAATTTTTGGATGGCGATAGCATCTTTCAACACGATCGAGGACCTGTTCATAACGCACTGCTTGTGGCGGAGTGGTTATACCACAGTAACATCCCTGTAATGGACTGACCTGCACAGAGTCCTGATCTGAATCCTATTGAACACCTTTGGGATGTTTTGGAATGCCGACTTAGTGCCAGGCCTCATCGACCAACATCGCAACCTCTCCTCAGTGCAGCACTTCGTGAAAAATGGGCTGCTATTCCCCAAGAAACCTTCCAGCACCTGATTGAACGTATGCCTGCGGGAGTGGAAACTGTCATCAGGTGGGCCAACACCATACTGTATTCCAGCGCTACCGATGGAGGTCGTCACGAACTTGTAAGTCATTTTCAGCCATGTGTCCGGGTAGTGTTATTTTCAGCCACTTCCCCACACCAAAAATTTGTGAACCCGTTGAATGTATATTCGAGAGCCGCCACTGCCTAAGTGACTTGCATTTCTGTATTCCCGAAATTTCCTGAACAGTTTCGTACTTCCGTCTTTCGTCGATGAGTTGTAGCATTCCTGTTTTACCCATTATTTCCTTGCATTTACCTTCCTTGTACGTATGTTTTCCCTTCCAACTTCTGTGATTACCCTTTTTAGAGATGTCCATTCTTTTTCAACTGAACCACCGTCTGAACTATTCGTTATAGCAGTATCTGTACCCTCGGAAAACTACAAGCGTTCCAGTTATTCCTTAATACTTCTATCTCCCACTTCTTTGGGCATTGACTCTTTCTGACCAGTCTCTTAAACTTCAACCTACCCTTCATCATTACTAACAGAATTCTGAGTATATATCTGCTCCTCTTTATGCCTTACAGTCAAATATCTGATTTCCAAACCACCGTCTCGACGTTATGAAATTCAGCTGGAATCTTAGCGTATCTCCACCCTTTCTTCAAGTATTCCTCCTCCTGTTCTGATTCTTGAACAGAGTATTGCTATTACAAGGTGAAACTTACTGTAGAGCTACGTAGTTCCCACTCCTCTCTCTCATTCCTACTACCAAGCCGAAACTCTCGTGTAATCCTTTCTTCAATTCCTTCCTCTGCAGCCGCATTCGAATCTCAGATGACTTTTAGATTTTCGTCTCCCTTTTCGTACTGAATTACCCGTTCAGTATCCTCATACATTTTCTCTATCATTTCATCTTTTGCTTGCGACGTTGACATGTGTACCTGAAGTTGTTGGTGTTGACTTGCTGTCGATTCTGATGAGAACTAAGCTATCACCCAACTGTTCGCAGTAAATAATTCTCCGACATACGTTCTTCTCCATAATGAATCCTAGTCCTGCTATAACATTTACTGCTGCTGTTGATATTACCCTATACACGTCTGACCAGAAACCCCTGTCTTCTTTCCATTTCACTGAACTAACCCCACTACATCCAGAGTAAGATTTAGTGGTTCCATTTTGAGATTTTCTAGCTTCCCTGCCACGTACAAACGTTTGACATTCCACGCTCCTCCTGGAATAGCGTTACCCTTTCGTTGAATAATACTTTTCGTCATGGCCATCTGCCCCTTGGCTGTGCTCTCCCGGAAGTCTAAATAGGGGACTAATTCGGAACATTTTGCCAGTGGAGAGGTCACGATCACACTTTGTCAATTACAGACCACATGTCCTGTGGATACGTATTATGTGTCTTTAATGCAGTTGCTGATGTTTCCGCCCATTCGAGCAGTTTCCTACCCCAAGAGTGCCATGCAGATCTGTCCCTTCCTCCGCTCTCTTTGGAAAGGGCGTCGGGAGAAAGAGGGTGACTTCTTTTGCCGGAAGTCGTCGGCCGTCATTGCTGATGGTTTTTATTCAGAATTTAAACGGTACTGGGTTACAGCCGTAAGGAATGAATTTGAAGACATCACACGCCAGAAAAGAAAATACGATCGCTTGCATAAAAAGCCAGGATGAAATTCAAGGAATCATATAGAAATTAGCCTCACTGACAAACATCTGGACGAAAATGGAGGTAATTGCTGAAGTGCTAAATTTCATGTCCACTGCAAAAATGATACCAACAATACGTTACGGCATCTCCGTTTAACATGTATCTGCGTTCCCACCAGCAGCAGCGGAAGAGGTTCTTCGCGAAACCTTTTGAACAATTACCTAGGTGCGAATGCTAATATCAAACATTTAGAAGGAAAACTGAATAGTAGTGAGAAATTGGAGGGAATACAAGGAACCTGTAATACTGACGGCCTACAAGGGCAGCGCTACGGTCTTAATGTTACGTGCGAGCGACAATAAGGAGAGTTTTGATCTTCTGAAAGATGTTGCCTGCTGACTGATATATTTAGAACATTCAGATAACACCGAGAGGAAGTTATGACAGTGTCAATGAATAAGGCGTGCCACATAACGTGATTTAGGGTCGTTTAACTCCGGCAGCGCTACCACCACGACTGTACGTCCTTCTTAATATACACAAGGTGGGGGTTCCTCTAAAACCCACAGTTCTGGGGCACCTACATGTCTGCCTGGCAAAATATTTTGAACAGATAGGCAGTACATATGTAGGGAAGAGTGAATACCACACCCTCATCTCAGCTCACTTTGCACAATACCTTAGTCAACTGTGACCCCTCAGTACTAATATTTTTGCCGGTTTGGTGTAGTCTCTCTATCTGAGTTCCGTTTTCTGAAACCTTGGAAATGCTCGAGGAAATTTCGAAGATCGTTTCACTGGACATTTTAGGTACGTTCTAACGTCAAACTGTTTACTGTTAGCCGGAAAACATTACGAAGAAACCGGTGGCGTGGCGTAGCAACAGGTAGTCTTTCCTTGCTTGTGGCGAACATGTGCAATGGAACACTTTGAACTAAAGGCACCAGAATCCGCCAGGTTCAAACCAACGCGCTTCTATCGATACGTCGACGACAGACACGTCTAAGGTGTGGCCTCATGGAACGAATGAACCTAAAGATTATCTGGGACATATAAAGTCTATCAATGCTAATATAAAATTCACGATTGCACTTGAAAAAGAGGACCAGATACCTTTCCTTGTCGTGTTAATCAACAGAATGCCGCACTGATTACTTTGTCACAGTATGCCTAGAGATCCGAGTAGAGTTGGCCTCTATCTCCACACAATGAGCCACTTTCATTTGTCAAATGGCTCTGAGCACTATGGGACTTAACATCTTAGGTCATCAGTCCCCTAGAACTTATAACTAATTAAACCTAACTAACCTAAGGACATCACACACATCCATGCCCGAGGCAGGATTCGAACCTGTGACCGTAGCGGTCGCGCGGTTCCAGACTGAAGCGCCTAGAACCGCTCGGCCACTCCGGCCGGCTTTCATTTGTCATAAAGAAATTCGATGCTTAAGTCTCTGCTCCACAGAGCTCGAATTCTTGCAGACGAGGGGAACACCACCGAAAAAATTCAACACCTACGAACACTGTTAGGAAGGAATGGCTACTCTAGACAGCGCAATTGAATGAGAGCTTCAGTAAAACGCAAAAAAGGCTGAGAAAGAAGTCGAGACTAAGAGAAAGTGAAGACAAGAATCTCTTACCTACCTTATGGTGGCCCAATATCCGGAAATATCGGGGAAATCATACGGAAACATGGCAGCCAGTGTGTTTCGCTCCAGTTAACAAAGATAAAAAGTCTTCGTAGTAATGCCGAAGATGATCTACGTCCCTGGAAATCGGGCATGTAAGCATTCCAGCCGACTGTGGCATATCTTACGTTGAATGGGCTATTATAGCAACTTATGGCAGAGGTAAGGAACTTCAGCGACACACCCGACTAAAACGCATGGGAAAATCAAGCACAGACGCAAATTAAATGAAAAATTGAAATATTATGACACGAGAGCCGTGGCGCGGACACCATGACCCTTGGTCAGCGTAATTAAGAATGGTATCGAAATAAACATGTCAGAAAACTAATAAACTGGGACGGCGGTTTCAGTTTAAATAAGGTTTGAGCTGAGGCACTCAATTTGTGAACCTCACGCCGGACATCACATCCACCAGAGCCGAGAAATGCTAAAAGAACGTTTGTTTAAGAGAAATTCATTACTGTTTTGGCAATAAGTATCAAAGTATCCGGTATATGGCCACTGATATTCATGTTAGATAACAAATGTCATTCGGCGGGACACTCTGCTGCGTCTGACATGTTTGACAGCAACTGCAGGTGAACGAACAGCACTGTGACTTTCACGTTATCGCAGCACCAAACACTGCATGAGCAGAGTTGTGTCTGTTCCATGCTCCCCAAAAACATGAATTGCTGCGTGAAACCCAGGTTACATTTTGGTTTTTCAGCTCTCGTATCATTATGAAGAAGGTATTTAAACTATTGAGTATAATTTACGACTTGCAAAGTTTTGTTATTCCGATTTACAATGTAATGTTCTTTCGCACATGTATGCATATCGGAAGAAACCTCGCATCGTAAATCGTAATAAAACACGTACAGCAATATCGTACTTATCCGCCGTCACTGGAAAAAGGACTTTCAAGCAAAGTGTCTTGACCTGTGCTGGAATACACGTAACGGGTGTGCGAGTAAAGGTTGTAGACACATGGTTCACGACGTACGTAAATGGTCGCAGGTCGTGCTCGGATACCCCGATGGTAAAGCGACCGGTCTCGACAAGCGGAAAGTCCGGGTTCCAGTCACGGGCCAGGACAAATTTTCATTGTCGTCATTCCTTATACAGCTCATAATTGTCCATATTCGCAACTGCGAATACGTTTTGTGCAATTCTTTTGAAGTGGACATTTTGGAGCACACTGTTTACATTTCGTAACGAAGCCAACGATGCCACGTCTCCTTCGTCTACGACATCATAATATGAAAAGCACGACCCTCTTTCCATCTTTCCACCCCTCCACCATCTCTTCCCCTTCCCCTGTTCCCTTTTTCAGTCAGTCACTGTGTACTCTTAAGATTAGACCGCTGATCACAGCATAATACCTTACAGACCACTAAAATGGAACAGTCCATCACACTGTAGGTACCTTCACTGCACTGAAAAGTATACGAACGATGTGAATGTTTTTTTTGTGCCATATTTACTCCAAACTCCAGAGAGAGAATAAGGCAAAGATGGACAAACAAAGAGGAAAGAAATGCAGTAGAAGAAGAATGGGTAGCTCTGAGAGATGAAATAGTGAAGGCAGCAGAGGATCAAGTAGGTAAAAAGACGAGGGCTAGTAGAAATCCTTGGGTAACAGAAGAGATATTGAATTTAACTGATGAAAAAGTAAATATAAAAATGTAGTAAACGAAGCAGGCAAAAGGAATACAAACGTCACAAAAATGAGTTGGAGAGGAAGTGGGAAATGGCTAAGCAGGGATAACTACAGGACAAATGTAAGAATGTAGAGGCATATATCACTAGTGGTAAGATAGTTACTGCCTACAAGAAATCTTTCGAGACCTTTCGAGAAAAGCGAACCACCACCTCAGATGGAAAACCAGTCCTAACCAAAGAAGGGAAAGCAGAAAGGTGGAAGGAGTATATAGAAGGTCTATACAAGGCCATATGAAAGGGAATCGGTGGTTGGAAAGGGAGTAAGACAGGGTTGCAGCCTCTCCCCGATGTTGTTCAATCTGTATATTGAGCAATCAGTAAAGGAAACAAAAGAAAAATTCGGAGCAGGTATTAAAATTCATGGAGAAGTAATAAAAACATTGAGGTTCGCCGATGACATTGTAATTCTGTCAGAGACAGCAAAGGACTTGGAAGAGCAGTTGAATAGAATGGACAGTGTCTTGAAAGGAGGATATAAGATGAACATCAACAAAAGCAAAACAAGGATAATTGAATGTAGTCTAATTAAGTCGGGTGATGCTGAGGGAATTAGATTAGGAAATGAGACACTTAAAGTAGTAAAGGAGTTTTGCTGTTTGGGGAGCAAAATAACTGATGATGGTCGAAGTAGAGAGGATATAAAATGTAGACTGGCAATGGCAAGGAAAGCATTTCTGAAGAAGAGAAATTTGTTAACATCGAGTATAGATTTAAGTGTCAGGAAGTAATTTCTGAAAGTATTTGTATGGAGTGTAGCCATGTATGGAAGTGAAACATGGACGATAAATAGTTTGGACAAGAAGAGAATAGAAGCTTTCGAAATGTGGTGCTACAGAAGAATGCTGAAGATTAGATGGGTAGATCACGTAACTAATGAGGAAGTATTGAATAGGATTGGGGAGAAGAGAAGTTTGTGGCACAACTTGACCAGAAGAAGGGATCGGTTGGTAGGACATGTTCTGAGGCATCAAGGGATCACCAATTTAGTATTGGAGGGCAGCGTGGAGGGTAAAAATCGTGGAGGGAGACCAAGAGATGAATACACTAAGCAGATTCAGAAGGATGTAGGTTACAGTAGGTACTGGGAGATGAAGAAGCTTGCACAGGATAGAGTAGCATGGAGAGCTGCATCAAACCAGTCTCAGGACTGAAGACCACAACAACAACAACATACAAGGCCACATACTTGAGGGCAATATTATGGAAATAGAAGAGGACGTTGGTGAAGATGAGCTGGGAGATAAGATGCTGCGAGACGAATTTGATAGAGTTCTGCGAAACCTAAGAAAAAATAGGCTGTGGGAGTAGACAACTTTCCACTACAACTGTTGATAGCCTTGCGTGAGTGAGCCATGACAAAACTCTACCATCTGGTGAGCAAGATGTATGACACAGGGGAAATACCCTCAGACTTCAAGGCGAATACAATAATTCTAATCCCAAAGCAGGCAGGTGTCGGCAGATGTGAAAATCACCGAGGTATCAGTTTAATAAGTCATGGCTGCAAAATACTCACACGAATTCTCCACAGACGAATGGAGAAAGAGGTAGAAGCTGACTTGGAAGATCAAAAATGCTGGAACATGTGGGGCAATACTGACCCTACGACTTATCTTAGAAGATAGGTCAAGGAAAGGCAAACATACGTTTCTAGCATTTATAGGCTTAGAGAATGCTTTGACTGGAATACTCACTTCCAAATTATGAAGGTGGCAGGGGTAAAATACAGGAAGCGAAAGGCTAGGTACAATTTCTTCAGAAACCGGGCTGCAGTTATAAGAGTCAAAAATGGCTCTGAGTACTATGGGACTTAACAGCTATGGTCATCAGTCCCCTAGAACTTAGAACTACTTAAGCCTAACTAACCTAAGGGCATCACACAACATCCAGTCATCACGAGGCAGAGAAATTATAAGAGTCGAGGGACATGGAAGGGGAGCAGCGATTGGGAAGGCAGTGACACAGCGTTGCAGCCTATCCCCGATGTCATTCAATCAGTATACTGATCAAGCTGTAAAGGAAGCAAAAGAAAAATGTGGTGTAGGATTAAAATTCATGGAGAAGAAGGAAAAACTTTGAGGTTTGCGGATGACATTGTAAATCTGTCAGAGACAGCAAAGAACCTGGAAGAGCACTTGGCCGGAATGAACAGTGGCTTGAAAGGAGGATTAGTGGCCGAGCGGTTCTAGGCGCTTCAGTCCGGAACCGCGCTGCTGTTACGGTCGCAGGTTCGAATCCTGCCTCGGGCATGGATGTTTGTGATGTCCTTAGGTTAGTTAGGTTAAGTAGTTCTAATTTCTAGGGGACTGATGACCTCAGCAGTTAAGTCCCATAGTGCTCAGAGCCATTTTTTTGAATGGAGGATCTAAAACGAACAACAAAAGCAAAACGAGAGTAATGGAATGTAGTCGAATTGTCATGTGATGCTGAGGGAATTAGATTAGGAAATGAGACACTTAAAGTAGTAAATGAATTTTGCTATTTGGAGAGGAGAGCAAAATAACTGATGATGGTCAAAGTAGAGAGGATGTAATACGTAGACTTGCAATGGCAAGGAAAGCGTTTCTGAAGATGATAAATTCGTCAACGTCGAGTATAGATTTAAGTGTAAGGAAGTCTTTTCTGAAAGTATTTGTGTGGAGTGTAGATATGTATGAAAGTGAAACATGGACGAAAACATGGACGATAAACAGCTTAAACAGGAAGAGAAAAGAAGCTTTCGAAATGTGGTGCTGCAGAAGGATGCTGAAGATTAGACGGGTACATAACGTAACTAATGGGGAGGTACTGAATAGAATTGGGGAAAAGAGGACTTTATGGCAGAACCTGACTGAAACAAGAGATAGGTTATTAGGACACGTTCTGAGGCATCAAGGATCATAGAATTTAGTATTGGAGGGAAGCGTGGAGTGTAAAAGTCATAGAGGGAGACCAAGAGATGAATACACTAAGCAGATTCAGAGGGGTGTAGGTTGGAGTAGTTACTGGGAGATGAAGAGGCCTGCACAGGTTATCAGAGTATGGAGAGCTGCATCAAACGAGTCTCTGGACTGAAGACCACAACTAACATCAGAAGTTTCATGACACTTTTCACGTAAGATTCTGTTTTCTGATTTTAGCGAAATGCAGGAAGACCTGCTGAGGATCGATGCGTGGTACAGGGAGTGGCAGTTGACCGTCAACACAAACAAACTTAACGTGTTGTGTATACACAGACAGAGAGACCCATTACTCTATGGTTACACAACTGCAGAACAATGAATGGTAACAGTTGCTTCTCTAAAAGTATCTAGGACTATGCATACAGGGAAGACCATATAAAATTAATCGCAGGAAGGGCAGATAGATACCACACTGGTTCATTGGAATAACCGTCAGAAACTGTAGCCCATCAGGAATGGTGGTAGCTTACAAAACCCTACTAGAATATTGCTTATCAGTACGGGACCCGTAAAACGTATAATTCATTGAGGAAAATGAGGAGAGCTAAAACAGAGCTGAGCATCTCACTACAGGTTTATTTAACAACCACGTAAGTCTCAGACGAATGGTCAACCAACTCCACTGGCAGACACTGCAAGAGAGGCGTTTTGCATCATGGTGAGGTTTACTATTAAAGTACCGAGAGTGTGCAGTCCTAGAAGTGTCGACAAATGCGTTGCTCCCCAGTACGTGCATATCACGAAAAGACCATGAAGGTAAAATTAGGGAGATGAGAGCCCACATCTTATCCTAGCCTAACAATCATTAGATCTTGCTAAACACATAGTGTCGGGGAAACTAAATTGGTAGTTTCCTGGTCTTAGTGCATGATGTGCTACAAACTGATTTCTCAGACGACAGGTGGTTTTATATTCCTTAAAGTAAGTGTTAATGCTTCTTTTTGTAGTTCCTATACACTGAGTTTAAAGTTCAAAGGATATGATACATACCTGCTGTGAAAAGTGCTAGGAATAGGTCCTTGACAGTTTCCAATATTCGGGCACCTCTCTGGTGGTTTTAGATCTACGTCAGTACTTCAGTACTGTGTTTTCTAAATACACTCCTGGAAATTGAAATAAGAACACCGTGAATTCATTGTCCCAGGTAGGGGAAACTTTATTGACACATTCCTGGGGTCAGATACATCACATGATCACACTGACAGAACCACAGGCACATAGACACAGGCAACAGAGCATGCACAATGTCGGCACTAGTACAGTGTATATCCACCTTTCGCAGCAATACAGGCTGCTATTCTCCCATGGAGACAATCGTAGAGATGCTGGATGTAGTCCTGTGGAACGGCTTGCCGTGCCATTTCCACCTGGCGCCTCAGTTGGACCAGCGTTCGTGCTGGACGTGCAGACCGCGTGAGACGACGCTTCATCCAGTCCCAAACATGCTCAATGGGGGACAGATCCGGAGATCTTGCTGGCCAGGGTAGTTGACTTACAACTTCTAGAGCACGTTGGGTGGCACGGGATACATGCGGACGTGCATTGTCCTGTTGGAACAGCAAGTTCCCTTGCCGGTCTAGGAATGGTAGAACGATGGGTTCGATGACGGTTTGGATGTACAGTGCACTATTCAGTGTCCCCTCGACGATCACCAGTGGTGTACGGCCAGTGTAGGAGATCGCTCCCCACACCATGATGCCGGGTGTTGGCCCTGTGTGCCTCGGTCGTATGCAGTCCTGATTGTGGCGCTCACCTGCACGGCGCCAAACACGCATACGACCATCATTGGCACCAAGGCAGAAGCGACTCTCATCGCTGAAGACGACACGTCTCCATTCGTCCCTCCATTCACGCCTGTCGCGACGCCACTGGAGGCGGGCTGCACGATGTTGGGGCGTGAGCGGAAGACGGCCTAACGGTGTGCGGGACCGTAGCCCAGCTTCATGGAGACGGTTGCGAATGGTCCTCGCCGATACCCCAGGAGCAACAGTGTCCCTAATTTGCTGGGAAGTGGCGGTGCGGTCCCCTACGGCACTGCGTAGGATCCTACGGTCTTGGCGTGCATCCGTGCGTCGCTGCGGTCCGGTACCAGGTCGACGGGCACGTGCACCTTCCACCGACCACTGGCGACAACATCGATGTACTGTGGAGACCTCACGCCCCACGTGTTGAGCAATTCGGCGGTACATCCACCCGGCCTCCCGCATGCCCACTATACGCCCTCGCTCAAAGTCCGTCAACTGCACATACGGCTCACGTCCACGCTGTCGCGGCATGCTACCAGTGTTAAAGACTGCGATGGAGCTCCGTATGCCACAGCAAACTGGCTGACACTGACGGCGGCGGTGCACAAATGCTGCGCAGCTAGCGCCATTCGACGGCCAACACCGCGGTTCCTGGTGTGTCCGCTGTGCCGTGCGTGTGATCATTGCTTGTACAGCCCTCTCGCAGTGTCCGGAGCAAGTATGGTGGGTCTGACACACCGGTGTCAATGTGTTCTTTTTTCCATTTCCAGGAGTGTACTTTGTTGAGAAGGTCCATGACCGTTTATACAAATGGAAGGATAACTTTCACTTTAGTTGGTTCTTTTCACTTTGAAGGTCTAGTCCAGTATGAAATGCCCGTAAATTCTTTCCGATTTATATTTACATTCGATCACTGTTTACGATGCACAGTTGGATTATTAATCACTACATTGATCGATACTAGCCAGCATTGCTGACACTAGCTATGTCTGTACCACTGCATGTCGGGGAGTGAATTAGAGCTGATCACTGGCAGAAAAGTCTATATGAGCTACATGTTCCTCATAAGCTGCTGTCATCTAAAGAGAGCTGTTGTGTTCTGGAGGAGCGTACATTGACTACCTGAGATATAGCAGAGCGAGGAGGCGGCAGCTTAAGACGTTAGAAGCCGCAGAACCCCCCTTAGTACAGACAGAGCAGATGGGAGGTTACGCTCTCGTGAGTCTAAAAAAAAAAAAAATAAAAAAAAATAAAAAAAAAATAAAAAAAACTCGGTGTAGTGTACCTAGCGAAAGACCTTTGGGAGTGCAACAAGGGAAAAGACGTCCTTTTTTGGTGCAAAGGAATGTGCAAGGTCTCAAACAACTGTCGAGAGCTAACTTCCGAGGAATCTTCTCATGGGAAGCACTGGGGTACTCTTCACACTGAAAACAGATATGCGTATTTGATTGTCGGAGTGCTAAAACTGCAGGAGAGGACTCGCAGAAAATCTTAAAGGAGTATGAACTTCCGGTGACTGGCTGGCAGATTCATGACCAGTGTAATGGGAGGTAACGTTTTTGTAACGGCTGCCGGGATTCGTCACCTGAGTACAGGCTTAGATGTCATATGTCCTAGGGGGAGTGGGCGTGTGGTGTGGCTACGCTTACCTGTGCGGATAGTCGAAGAACCTTGCCGCTGATGATCGATCTTAAGATTTCGCTGATGATAGCTACAAGGGAGAATTTGGCGGTTAGATTTTAAGATGAGTCTTGCAACAAGCAGGACGGGAAGTCGTTTCTCTGTGAAGAGCGTTATTATTATGTTTACTTGTGTGACGATTCTTTACTTCTCTGTGGAGTCTTACACACACTGAAATACTTCTTTATGGAAGAATACTTGAGCTGAATTTCCGTTCCTGGCTTGTGAGCAAAGAGAAATCTTGACTCATTTACTGTCTAGTACTGAAGTAATTTCAGCCTTAGGAGATTGCAGGCGGCGTGTTGTGTCTATTGTGTAGGAAGACATTTACAGTTACTCCATGTACGACATGCTCGCAGTGGCCTAGAACCCAACGAGCAGATTATTGGTGCAGTATAATTGCTGTTCATACTTCAGTAGGTGATATGCACACTTCGGTTCAGAAGATAGCGAAACCCTCACAGCAAATTTGTTTGTCTACTGAGCTTTTTGTGAAAATGTCAGTCAGGTTGTAGGTCTCCTTTTTGTCATTGCTAATCAGTATCAGCCAGCTTTGTGACTGTCAGTTAAAAAGGGACCCAGTCTGAAGAAAGTCAATCATATGTTTTCCCAATCTCGAAAATACATTTAGTGTGGAATGTTACATCGGTTGCTTGATATTTATACAATGTTTTTCTCTCAGCATGATTTTTGAGAGTAATTCATCTACGGCATCCGAGCTTTGATTCATTCCAGTAGCGTGCCGATGGAAGTAATTGGTTTGATTTGCTAGACTGAAGTGAAGTAAAACCACAACGCGAGACTTCATTTAACGGAAATTCCTAGGTATAGGCTGTCAACGGCAGGGTCGTTTAATTATCTGTGGGCCTGAGAATTCCACTGTGCAGACAACATTACGCAACCACATATACAAATGCTGTTGTTTGATCTTCAGTCGGAAAACTGTCTTGAAACAGTTCTCCATGGTACTTTATCCTGTGCGAGCCTCTCCATCTCTGAATAAGTACTGCAACACATATCTTTCTGAAACTGCTTACTGTATTCATCTCTTGGTCTTCCTCTACGATTTTTAACTCTCACACTTCCTTTCATTTCAGAATGTGTCCTATCAAGCGATCCCTTCTTTTGGTCAAGTTGTGTCACATACTTTTGTCTCCCCAGTTCTGTTCAGTATTTCCTCATCAGTTACGTGATCTACTCTCTCATTCTTGGACATCCTTCTGTAGCGCTACATTTCACAACCTTTCTATTCTCCTCTTATGTAAACTGTTTATCATCTATGTTGCACTTCTATATATGGCTACACACCATGTAAAGACTTTCAAAAGACTTCCTAACACTTAAATCTATATTCGATATAAACAAAATTCTTATCTTCAGAAACACTTTCCTTGCCAATGACAGTCTAAATTTATATCCGCTCTACTTTTCCCATCTTTAGTTACTTTTCTGCTCAAACAGCAAAACTCGTCTATTACTTTAAGCGTCTCGTTTCCTAATCCAATTTTCTTGGCATTCGACTACATTTAGTTATCCTTATTTCGCTTTTGTTGATGTTTATCTTATATCCTTATTTCAAGAGACTGTCCATTCTGTTCAGCTGCTCTTGATGTCTCTGGCATAATTACTATGTCATCGGCAAACCTCAAAGTTTTTATTTCTTCTTCGTGAACTTTAATTCCTATTCCAGATTTTTGTTTGGTTTCCTTTTCTGATTGTTCAGTGTACATAGTGCATAACATCGGGGACAGGTTACAATAATGTCTCACTCCCTTTTCAACCAATGCCTCCCTTTCATGCCCATTGACTCTTATAACTGCCATCTGGTTTCCACACTAGTTGTAAATAGCCTTTTGCTCCTTGTCTTTTACCCTGATACCTTCGGAATTGAATGGAATGGACAGTGTCTTGAAAGGAGAATATAAGATGAACATCAACAAAAGCAAAACAAGGATAATGGAATGTAGTCTAATTAAGTCAGGTGATGCTGAGGGAATTAGATTAGGAAATGAGGCACTTAAAGTAGTAAAGGAGTTTTGCTATTTGGGGAGCAAAATAACTGATGATGGTTGAAATAGAGAGGATATAAAATGTAGACCGGCAATGGCAAGGAAAGCGTTTCTGAAGAAGAGAAATTTGTTAACATCCAGTATTGATTTAAGTGTCAGGAAGTCATTTCTGAAAGTATTCGTATGGAGTGTAGCCATGTATGGAAGTGAAACATGGACGATAAATAGTTTGGACAAGAAGAGAATAGAAGCTTTCGAAATGTGGTGCTACAGAAGAATGCAGAAGATTAGGTGGGTGGATCACGTAACTAATGAGGAAGTATTGAATAGGATTGGGGAGAAGAGAAGTTTGTGGCACAACTTGACCAGAAGAAGGGATCGGTTGGTAGGACATGTTCTGAGGCATCAAGGGATCACCAATTTAGTATTGGAGGGCAGCGTGGAGGGTAAAAATCGTAGAGGGAGACCAAGAGGTGAATACACTAAGCAGATTCAGAAGGATGTAGGTTGCAGTAGGTACTGGGAGATGAAAAAGCTTGCACAGGATAGAGTAGCATGGAGAGCTGCATCAAACCAGTCTCAGGACTGAAGACCACAACAACAACCTTCGGAATTGTAGAGTATTCCAGTATACATTGACAAAAGCTTCCAGTAAGTCTACAGATTCAATAAATTTACGTTTACCTTTCCTTAATCTATCTTCTAAAATTAGTTGTAGGGTCAGTATTACCTCGAGTGTTCCTACGTTTCTCCGGAATCAAAACCGATCTTCCCAGAGGTCCGCTTCTACGAGTCTTCTCATTCTTGTGTTGAGAAGTCGTGTTAGTATTTTGCAAACGTGACTTATTAAACTGATGGTTCGGTAATTTTCATACCTGTCAAACAATCCTTTCTTTGGGGATGAAATTATTAAATTCTTCTTGATGTCTGAGGGTATTTAGCTTGTCTCATACATCTTGCTCACTAGGTGGAAGAGTTTTGTCATGGCTGGCTCTCCCAAGGCTATCAGTAGTTCTGACTGAATATCGTCTAATGTGGAATATTGTTTCGACTTAGATCTTTCACAGCTTTGTCAAATTCTTCTCGCAGTATCATATCTACCATCGTATCTCTTACTGTGTCCAATTCCCTTTCAATAATATTCTTTTCAAGTTCATCTCCCTTGTAGAGACACTCTATGTACTCTTTCCTCCTTATATGATGCAAACAGCACCAGCGTTTACACCCTACTTATCTCATTGTCACAGAATGTGTTTCTTGTGAATGCTGTTCTTCATTTATCGAGCTCGTGTTCCTAGTATTGCTGTATACCAATTCATTTAGCCTGATTCACCAATGTTTTGACCACTTTTCTTTTCTGCATGGTATGATGACTGGAATTTCTGCAATAGCATATCATGCACTAGGACTGTGTATCCCTGACACAACTTAGCGTAAAAGTAAAATTCGTATTAGGTAAGTTGTGGTACTAAGTGTTAAATAAAACAAACAGCACTAACTGTTCCCCACTACAAATCCATACTATACGTCACTGCAACTTCTACATCTACATCTACATCTACATTGATACTCCACAAGCCACCCAACGGTGTGTGGCGGAGGGCACTTTACGTGCCACTGTCATTACCTCCCTTTCCTGTTCCAGTCGCGTATGGTTCGCGGGAAGAATGACTGTCTGAAAGCCTCCGTGCGCGCTCTAATCTCTCTAATTTTACATTCGTGATCTCCTCGGGAGGTATAAGTAGGGGGAAGCAATATATTCGATACCTCATCCAGAAACGCACCCTCTCGAAACCTGGCGAGCAAGCTACACCGCGATGCACAGCGCCTCTCTTGCAGAGTCTGCCACTTGAGTTTATTAAACATCTCCGTAACGCTATCACTGTTACCAAATAACCCTGTGACGAAACGCGCCGCTCTTCTTAGGATCTTCTCTATCTCCTCCGTCAGACCGATCTGGTACGGATCCCACACTGATGAGCAATACTCAAGTATAGGTCGAACGAGTGTTTTGTAAGCCACCTCCTTTGTTGATGGACTACATTTTCTAAGCACTCTCCCAATGAATCTCAACCTGGTACCCGCCTTACCAACAATTAATTTTATACGATCATTCCACTTCAAATCGTTCCGCACGCATACCCTCAGATATTTTACAGAAGTAACTGCTACCAGTGTTTGTTCCGCTATCATATAATCATACAATAAAGGATCCTTCTTTCTATGTATTCGCAATACATTACATTTGTCTATGTTAAGGGTCAGTTGCCACTCCCTGCACCAAGTGCCTATCCGCTGCAGATCTTCCTGCATTTCGCTTCAATTTTCTAATGCTGCAACTTCTCTGTATACTACAGCATCATCCGCGAAAAGCCGCATGGAACTTCCGACACTATCTACTAAGTCATATATATATATTGTGAAAAGCAATGGTCCCATAACACTCCCCTGTGGCACGCCAGAGGTTACTTTAACGTCTGTAGACGTCTCTCCGTTGATAACAACATGCTGTGTTCTGTTTGCTAAAAACTCTTCAATCTAGCCACACAGCTGGTCTGATATTCCGTAGGCTCTTACTTTGTTTATCAGGCGACAGTGCGGAACTGTATCGAATGCCTTCCGGAAGTCAAGAAAAATAGCATCTACCTGGGAGCCTGTATGTAATATTTTCTGGGTCTCATGAACAAATAAGGCGAGTTGGGTCTCACACGATCGCTGTTTCCGGAATCCATGTTGATTCCTACATAGTAGATTCTGGGTTTCCAGAAATGACATGATACGCGAGCAAAAAACATGTTCTAAAATTCTACAAGAGATCGACGTAAGAGATATAGGTCTATAGTTTTGCGCATCTGCTCGACGACCCTTCTTGAAGACTGGGACTATCTGTGCTCTTTTCCAATCATTTGGAACCCTCCGTTCCTCTAGAGACTTGCGGTACACGGCTGTTAGAAGGGGGGCAAGTTCTTTCGCGTACTCTGTGTAGAATCGAATTGGTATCCCGTCAGGTCCAGTGGACTTTCCTCTATTGAGTGATTCCAGTTGCTTTTCTATTCCTTGGACACTTATTTCGATGTCAGCCATTTTTTCGTTTGTGCGAGGGTTTAGAGAAGGAACTGCAGTGCGGTCTTCCTCTGTGAAACAGCTTTGGAAAAAGGTGTTTAGTATTTCAGCTTTACGCGTGTCATCCTCTGTTTCAATGCCATCATCATCCCGTAGTGTCTGGATATGCAGTTTCGAGCCACTTACTGATTTAACGTAAGACCAGAACTTCCTAGGATTTTCTGTCAAGTCGGTAAATAGAATTTTGCTTTCGAATTCAATGAACGCTTCACGCATAGCCCTCCTTACGCTAACTTTGACAGCGTTTAGCTTCTGTTTGTCTGAGAGGTTTTGGCTGCGCTTAAACTTGGAGTGGAGCTCTCTTTGCTTTCGCAGCAGTCTCCCAACTTTGTTGTTGTACCACGGCGGGTTTTTCCCGTCCCTCACAGTTTTACTCGGCTCGTACCCGTCTAAAACGCATTTTACCATTGCCTTGAACCTTCTCCACAAACACTCAACATTGTCAGTGTCGGAACAGAAATTTTCGTTTTGATCTGTTAGGTAGTCTGAAATCTGCCTTCTATTACTCTTGCTAAACAGATAAACCTTCCTCCCTTTTTTTATATTCCTATTAACTTCCATGTTCAGGGATGCTGCAACGGCCTTATGATCACTGATTCCCTGTTCTGTACATACAGAGTCGAAAAGTTCGGGTCTGTTTGTTATCAGTAGGTCCAAGATGTTATCTCCACGAGTCGGTTCTCTGTTTAATTGCTCGAGGTAATTTTCGGATAGTGCACTCAGTATTATGTCACTCGATGCTCTGTCCCTACCACCCGTCCTAAACATCTGAGTGTCCCAGTCTATATCTGGTAAATTGAAATCTCCACCTAAGATTATAACATGCTGAGAATATTTATGTGAAATGTATTCCAAATTTTCTCTCAGTTGTTCTGCCACTAATGCTGCTGAGTCTGGAGGTCGGTAAAAGGAGCCAATTATTAACCTAGTTCGGTTGTTTAGTGTAACCTCCACCCATAATAATTCACAGGAACTATCCACTTCCACTTCACTACGGGATAAACTACTACTAACAGCGACGAACACTCCACCACCGGTTGCATGCAATCTATCCTTTCTAAACACCGTCTGTACCTTTGTAAAAATTTCGGCAGAATTTATCTCTGGCTTAAGCCAGCTTTCTGTACCTATAACGATTTCAGCTTCGGTGCTTTCTATCAGCGCTTGAAGTTCCGGTACTTTACCAACGCAGCTTCGACAGTTGACAATTACAATACCGATTGCTGCTTGGTCCCCGCATGTCCTGACTTTGCCCCGCACCCGTTGAGGCTGTTGCCCTTTCTGTACTTGCCCAAGGCCATCTAACCTAAAAAACCGCCCAGCCCACGCCACATAACCCCTGCTACCCGTGTAGCCGCTTGTTGCGTGTAGTGGGCTCCTGATCTATCCAGCGGAACCCGAAACCCCACTACCCTATGGCGCAAGTCGAGGAATCTGCAGCCCACACGGTCGCAGAACCGTCTCAGCCTCTGATTCAGACCCTCAACTCGGCTCTGTACCAAAGGTCCGCAGTCAGTCCTGTCGACGATGCTGCAGATGGTGAGCTCTGCTCTCATCCCGCTAGCGAGACTGGCAGTCTTCACCAAATCAGATAGCCGCCGGAAGCCAGAGAGGATTTCCTCCGATACATAGCGACACACATCATTGGTGCCGACATGAGCGACCACCTGCAGATGGGTGCACCCTGTACCCTTCATGGCATCCGGAAGGACCCTTTCCACATCTGGAATGACTCCCCCCGGTATGCACACGGAGTGCACATTGGTTTTCTTCCCCTCTCTTGCTGCCATTTCCCTAAGGGGCCCCATTACGCGCCTGACGTTGGAGCTCCCAACTACCAGTAAGCCCACCCTCTGCAACTGCCCGGATCTTGCAGACAGAGGGGCAAACTCTGGAACAGGACAAGCAGCCGTGTCAGGCCGAAGATCAGTATCAGCCTGAGACAGAGCCTGAAACCAGTTCGTCAGACAAACTGGAGAGGCTTTCCGTTCAGCCCTCCGGAATGTCTTTCGCCCCCTGCCACACCTTGAAACGACCTCCCACTCTACCACAGGTGAGGGATCAGCCTCAATGCGGGCAGTATCCCGGGCAACCACAGTCGTAGTCCGATCAGGGGATGCGTGGGACGAGCTGGCCGTCCCCGACAAACACCCATCCGGACCCCCACAGTGATGCCCATTGGCAACAGCCTCAAGCTGTGTGACCGAAGCCAACACTGCCTGAAGCTGGGAGCGAAGGGATGCCAACTCAGCCTGCATCCGAACACAGCAGTTGCAGTCCCTATCCATGCTAAAAACTGTTTTGCAAAGAACGTCTGAACTAATCTACCGAGAGTGCAAACAAATCGACAAAATTTAAACGGTTATTAAAATACAAGATTGCCTAGTAAATGCAGTAATGCTGCTACTTGCGCACTGCTGACACTGCTCGGCGGCGGAAGGAGACTAAGCGAAATTACACTATTCAGGTACTAAAACGCGATGCTACACTCTCAAATACTATAATACGCCCAAAATTTATGAATTAAACAATGCAAGTACCAAAAACACGCAAAGAAATTAAGAATTAAACTATGTAACAAACGAATGAGCTATGAGTATACGACTTGCTGCTCAGCTGCTTATCCAACGGCGGCAGGGAGCAGTCTTAGGGAACAGGATGATAATGTCACGAACCGACTGTCCCATGGGTTCATAGTTCCGCTTGATGAGCTTGTTTTCAGTCTGTAACGGCTTTCTGAGTCATTAAAACTCCTGATGATGACTGCAGGATTGGGAGACGACACGTGAGGATCAGAATTATTCCTAGGACCACAGCCTAACGCCCATCATGCTAACATCAGGTGTAACACCCCACCCGTCACTTATCTGGTTTTGGTGTGTGTTCACCCCAGGTAATTGACTAACAGATCAACAGAGAGTGCAAAACTGCCACAATGTCAGATAACGCAAAGAAAGTAATAAGGCCCTGTGACTCCTGATTGAACTGCGGTGGCAGTGTTGACATTAATTGATTTAGAATTGATCCCTCTTAATTAAAAGGGGTGCACATTGATGTCATATTCAGCTATTGAACACCAGATGCAAATGTTGAACATATTATTAAGAAAGTGACTTGGGATTTCAACTACTTGATTGAAAACAAATGCAGTCGATTAGCACAGATTTATTTTTAACTCACGACCTTCAATCATCACGTGACTCTCCTAACAGGCAGTGATAATAAATAGCGTTTGCGTGGAGTAAAGGGCGAGAACTCAAAAGTAATTCCTATCAACTGACCCAGGCACAATGCGAAGTGCGATAAGAATCTACACTACACGGCCCATGAAACCCTTGTGGAAAACTTTGTTGACGTGATCCAACAAATTAATCAGTGGCCGGAGAGGGCGCAATATCACCGAATACAGCGTGGCGTCATTGTGCAGACGTCAGCCGACCTCGTCGTGCTGCAAGGCTGCGCTCGTCTATTCACTTCTAGCTATCTTGATCAGTAAACAAGGCAAACTGAGTAAAGAACGCAACGTCCGCACTTTAGGAAAGCTGGCAACGGAAGACCTCTATGGAGACTTATCACAGTCCACTCTTCACCTCAGTTTCCTGTCCAGCAAAATCACTTACGCCAATAGCAGCGCAAGTCATGTTAATTATGCATCGCTTTCCAGCGCCGACCAATGCCTGCTCTGGGAAGTGAACAAATTCCCACAAAATTTCCCTTCCTCTCAACTTCTGCTATATAGCTACTCCCAGGCCACCCATCAAGGTAAGCGTCTGCACAAACACCACGTTTTCTAGAATTCTGACTCCCAGGAGAGTACTTCAAATTCCTTGGTCCTACGTTCCCATCGGAGGCCAGTGTATTTCATTCTGTCGCTCTTCCCCTGATTTGCTTCAGACTCTGCGGACCGTGAATTTAGCGTGAAGTTGCTATAGTCATGAACACGCATATTTTGACCTCTGTTGACAGCTCCACCGTAGCTTTATGGGGGCTTTCTCGCATGTTTCACAGAAAACGGGATGACGGACATCTATCAACAGACGTCCAATTTCTCCGTCTGTATCCCGATACACCAGCATGGAGTTGGGGTCAACCACCCACTCACTGTTACTCATCTTAAGGCAGCTGGAGGCCACGCACTGTTACCACTATCTCAGAGCTTGAGCCGCCCTATGCTGCCTATTGTCGCTTCCCTTAGCCGCTCCCCCGGCGGCCACGGTCAATTCTGAGTACTTCCCTGTGGTAAACTAGCCTCTAGTAAATCGATGCATTTCCACAAAGTTTTCATGTCATGTGAATTACTTTAAAACCATCACCCAACATTAATTATTCCAATATGTCCATACCATACCCTCTACAAGATGCATTGTGCCTTGTCAGTAATGTTTGTTCAGCCTTACTGTTCACTCAACGTGAGTTAGGTGATCTTTAATGACTTCATGTAAGGGGCATAGTTATTGCCATCTTACATAGCCCCTCTCTTCAAATCAATTTTGTAGTACAGGTGATGACTCCTATGGTGTTACCATCTGTGGTACAAAATTAATATCTCCATAACTGTTATTGTAATCCATTTGCGTGGTTAGTTACAGGCGATTGATTACCACTGCCTCCTCTCTGATGCACAATCCCACTCATTCCTAGGGTACCTGCCTTCAATGACTGGATTTACTGTTAAAGACGTGGTCATTACTTAGTATCATTTTACTTTAATCTCTGCCGATTCCTGAGACAATTATTGGTCAGAGTACTCAAAAGAAAACTACAATTATATTACAAGGACACACATCACAAAGGGCAAATACACGTGTTTAAGCACCTCTGTGCTTGTCATTCGAATGGCAAGATCCGCAATGGTATCTTAAGGTCCATTCACTCTCAGTTATCCATCCCTACTCGACTTAAATTACTAAAAACATACATGAACAATATTCATGTAACATTTTCTGAAGTTGATAGTAGTTGCTCTCATTCAATGATATGTGAACACCCGTATGATATTTTATAAATAAAGGTTTTTTTTGTGTCTCACTGTCTCTGGTCGTTTATATCGTGCATGGTGTAAGTGTCATCTTTACACAATTCAACAAGGTCTGGCCCAGTCCAGTGTCTGGGATTGTGTACACACATGTACCGTTTTTTTATACATATCTATAAAACACAACCAAAATAACAAGAATCATCGCGTATTGAGCAACCACTGTTGTGTATTTGTAACAAGGTATAAGTATGAAATCTTGTTCTAACACAAAGAGACGTGGCATGACAAATGTATGACTTTCAACAAATGGCACATTTATAACATCAGGAACTAAAAACTACAAAACGCATCCCATATGGTGAGGCGAAGAAAAATTACAAGTCCATGCAGCTGCCCACGTTCGCTGCTTCCTTTTCTTCCTTTCTCAAACAACCAGTCTTGAAAACTGATGCCGCTACACAAACGGAGGTTGCTACTGTCAGCACTAGCACCTGCGCTTGTCAATGGACATGTGCTGCTGCCGTTCCTGTGAAGCCTGCTGCTCCCCCCTGGCCTTCTGACCAGGCCATGGTAGCTGACATCATGGAACTTCCTGCCCCTTCCCGGGTCCAGTCTTGTGCACTGCCCAGCGCTGCTACACCCCCTACTGCTTCTGAGATTTTGGCTCCAATGCCACCTCAGGCCAGAACATCGAAGCCAAACACAAAGGTGAAGACTCGCCCACTAAAGGAGACTGAAGTTATACAGTCTCCTGATGTGGATGTCATTCTGTCTGACGTCTCTCTCGACTCCTCTTCTGAGGTGATGGAGGTTGATGTCAGACTGGGGCAATCATCTCGCCCCAAAACTGAGCCTCCACCTGTTGGGGGCTCTCCTCCCCGACAGAAAGTGAGAATGAAGGTACTCCCACCCTGATAGATGGCTCCCATTATACAGTGGAACATGAATGGATTCCGGGCACATGTGGAGGAACTGAACCTCCTAGCATGGCAACGCCCCCTGTGCTTGTGTTTACAGGAAACGCATTTAAAGACATCTGATGCTCCTGTACTAAGGGGCTATACGTCATATCGCAAAGATGACCTGACTGGAGAAAGGGCCAAAGGCGGAGTCGCTGTGTTTGTCAATAATGACCACCACTCCTCTGCTCTCCCCCTGAATACTGACCTGCAAGCAGTTGCAGTTGAAATTCATTCACCTCGGCGGCTTACCGTTTGCTCCCTTTATTTACCCCCTCTGGATGCAATGACCTTAGACGCTCTCACAGATCTTATCGACCAACTCCCCCGCCCATTTCTCCTCCTGGGAGACTTCAATGCCCATCATGTCCTGTGGGGCTCCACTTCTCTTTGCGCTCGAGGTCGAATTTTGGAGAGCCTCCTAACGTCTCAAGTATTGTGCATCCTCAACACAGGTACTCCGACTCATTTCTCTGCTGCTACAGAGTCATTCTCAGCCACTGATCTATCTTTCTGCTCTCCAACCCTCACTGACTCTGTTCACTGGGAGGTCATTGACGACCTTCATTCCAGCGATCACTTCCCCATCCCCATTCATCTCCTGGATGGTGCATTGCTGGAGCAGCGGCCACCATCGTGGATGATTGGCAGGGCTAACTGGCCACTGTTCACTCGGTTGGCTGTCTTTGACCGCCACAATAACGTACAGGAACGGGTGGATCACATCACGCTTGTGGTCCATCATGTTGCTGACCTGTCCATACCACAGCCGGCCGGAGTGGCCGAGCGGTTAAAGGCGCTACAGTCTGGAACCGCACGACCGCTACGGTCGCAGGTTCGAATCCTGCCTCGGGCATGGATGTGTGTGATGTCCTTAGGTTAGTTAGGTTTAAGTAGTTCTAAGTTCTAGGGGACTTATGACCACAGCAGTTGAGTCCCCTAGTGCTCAGAGCCATTTTTTTGTCCATACCACAGTCTTCTGGCACTCTTAAGCGGCGCCTTGTGCCTTGGTGGACGGAAGAGAGCCGTTCAGCCACCCGGGACAGGCGTGCGGCTCTTCGCCGGTTTAAATGCCGCCCAACAGCGGTCAATCTTACCGTCTTTCGAATCGCGAGAGCCAGAGCTCGCCGTGTCATTAAAGAGAGCAAGAAAAGGTCATGGCAGGAGTTCCTGGACTCCATCAACCATTCCACTTGTTCCACAAAAGTATGGGAAGCCATCCGGAGAATTTCCGGTAAACATAGCCGTTTACCAATAGCTGCTGTCCTGAACCAGGGATGCCTCAAAACGACACCCAGAGCCATTGCTGAGACGCTGGCAGAGCATTTTGCACAAAGTACTGCCACTGCAAATCAGGATCCAGCGTTTCGTCGCTACCGTTCGACTGTCGAAAGAGCGACCTTGGACTTTCGGTCGAACAGTTCTGAGGCCTACAATTCCCCTTTCTGCATGTGTGAACTTGAATCGGCACTTACTGAGACTTCTGACACTGCACCAGGTTACGACCGCATCCGGTACTCCATGCTTCGACATCTGCCAGCGGCGTCAAAGGAAATCCTCCTCGAATGTTTTAATCTCATATGGCAGACAGGAGTGTTCCCCACCTCGTGGAGGGAGGCAATCCTCATCCCTCTCCTCAAACCAGGAAAAGACCGCACATGTCCCGGTAGTTATCGTAGTATCGCCTTGACAAGCTGTGTCGGAAAGATCCTGGAACGGATGGTTAACTGGCGTCTGGTCTGGCTGTTAGAGACCATGTCCCGGTAGTTATCGTAGTATCGCCTTGACAAGCTGTGTCGGAAAGACCCTGGAACGGATGGTTAACCGGCGTCTGGTCTGGCTGTTAGAGATCAGACAGCTCCTTAGCCGCTTTCAGTGTGGATTCCGAAAATTTCGGTCCACGGTTGACAATCTGACCCTCCTAGAGGCGGCTATTCAGCAGGCTTTTCTCCGTCAGTATCACTGTATCGGTATCTTCTTTGATATCAGTAAGGCATATGATACTACTTGGAGACACTGTATTCTTGCACACCCTCCCCATTTTCATTTGGTCTTTCCTGTCTCAGCGGTTTTTTCGGACCCGCGTTGGTAGCACACTGTCAGATCGCTTTGAGCAAGAGAACGGTGTCCCCCAGGGCAGTGTTTTAAGCGTTACTTTCTTTGCCATAGCCATCAATAGTATAACGTCTACAGTGAGGAGTCCAGTACAGTGCTCCTTATTTGTGGACGACTTTGCTGTTTTCTGTTCCTCCTCCAGTGTTGCAACCGTGAGCTGTCAGTTGCAGCTAACAGTGCGGCGGTTAGAGGAGTGGGCTGCAAAGACGGGTTTTCGGTTTTCTGCCTATATGTGTGTTTGTGTTCATTTTAATCGTTCTCGTCGTCTTTTTACTTTGCCTGCCTTGCATATGGGGGATACTGTCTTACATTTTAGAGACACAGTGCGGTTTCTGGGCCTAATTTTTGACTCCAGGTTGTCATGGCTGCCACACCTACGTGACTTGAAAGCCAGAACGCTGAAGGCACTGAACATCCTCAAGTGCCTCAGCCACAGGTCTTGGGGCGCGGACAGGGCGCGTCTCCTTCAGTTTTATGGAGATTATGTGCGTTCATGGCTGGACTATGGGTGCACAGTATATGGGTCAGCGAGGCCATCTTATTTGCGGATCCTTGACGCTGTTCACCATGCTGGGATTCGACTGGCCACGGGTGCTTATCGGACCAGTCCCGTACCCAGCCTCTATGCTGTGTCTGGCGAACCGCCACTTACCATCCGGCGGCAGCTCCGGCTGGTGCGCCAGGTTTGTAAGTTTCTTGCAGCTCCCAGCTCGCCTGCTCACCGCCTTGTTGCCCATCCACCTCTGGACCGCCTTTTTTCCCGCCGTCCCCGGGCTACGTTGCTGTCTGGGATCCGTGTGCAACGTGTACTAGAGTCCCTCGGTGTGGAGTCTGTACAACCCCAAATCCAAGGTTTTAACCGCCTGCCACCCTGGTTACTGAAGAGGCCCAGAGTGATTTTAGATTTATTGCAGTACAAGAGAGATTGCACTCCTGCCACCGTTTTCAATGCAGCATTTTCAGCCATTTTATCTGAGTACCACGACTATGTAGCTGTTTTTACGGATGGGTCGAAACAAGGGGATTCTGTTGGTTGCTCAGTTGTTTTTCCGGATCGTGTCCTCAAGGTCCGACTGCCTCAGACTTTTACTGTCTTTGATGCAGAATTGTCTGAGATCTTGCGGGCACTGGAGCACATGAGACATTCTTCCTCTCCTAAATTTCTTGTCTGTTCCGATTCACTCAGTGCCCTTCACTCATTGCAACGTTTGTATCCGGCAGACAAAATTGTCCAGATCATCCAGGATGCCCTCCTCCGACTACAGCGACTGGGGAAGGTTGTAGCTTTCTGCTGGATTTCGGGGCATGTCGGCATTGCTGGAAATGAAATGGCAGATCTCGCAGCCAAGGAGGCGTGTCTCGCCCCACAAGTGCGCTATCCCCCTGCACGCACTCACCTCGCTGTTGAGCTCACGGGTCATGCGTCGGTGGGAGGATGAGTGGCTGGAAGTGACTGACAATAAGCTCTGTATAGTCAAGCCCACAACGCGTGTGTGGTGCACTTCCTTTCAGCCCCATCGACGGGACGAGGTTCTCCTCACTCGGCTTCGAATAGGCCACAGCCCTATGACGCGTGGCTTCCTGCTCCGGCGAGAGGCCACTCCAATGTGTGGTGGTTGCGGCGTCCAGGTCACTGTGCGCCATGTTTTATTGGATTGAGTTTTATTTTCTGACCAGCGGGTCGCGGCTGACTTGCCAGCGGACCTGCCATCTCTTTTAGGCAACACTCACACGAATGTGGCTAAAGTTTTAAAGTTCTGTGCCCTGTCAAATGTTTTTCCAAAGATTTTAGGAAGAGGATTTTAATTTGCTCACTGTGTGATAAGCTCGCCCATATTTTATGTAAGTGGCCAGCCAATAACAACTTCCTGTGACATTCTTGTTGCTATGTTTCCCCTTTCCTTAGGTTTTGCTTTCTTATGTAGCATTTTCCTTCTTTTCCTGCTTCCTTTGAGAGTGTGCTTTAGTTTTCTTAGGTTTGTCCACATTCGATCCTTTTAATGTGTGTCAGGGCGCTGATGACCTCGATGTTGAGCACCCATAAGCCCCAACACACCACCACTATAACATCATAACCTTCTTATAACATAATTACTAAACAGAACAAATGAGTACTTTACGTTTTCTTGAGGTGCATGTTATTCATTTGAATCCACACTGACACACTCACACACACGGCACAAGTTTCTTTCAGGAACGGAAGTGACATTAGTTCTGACTAGCAAGTTGAGGGATGGCTAACGGCTGAGAAGAGAGCAACGTCGGTTACCGAGATCGCGCCACAGGCACCCGCATCTTCTTGAGGCAGGATGGCTCTCTCCTAAGAGCTCGTTGTTGACATCTTGTCCGACAGGCACAAGACCCCATCGGTGCATCTATGATCGGTGACGTCTCGCGGCTCAGCCACAGTTCATTGCTCGTTCTATAGACGTTTTAGGGCAAGGGAGGGACCTTGATCAGCCAAGAGCCTATTTTTTGCCCAGGCCTTCAAAGTTGGTGTCATTAGGCACAAAAGGTCATCTGGGCTGTCGCTCCACCTGGCGTGGCGAGCAACAAATATAGAAACCTTCTTGGACCTCTTCAGAGACCAGGTCCGACCTCTTTGTCATACACAGAGGTGCTGGATCTCACCTCTCCTTGGCTGCTGAGTTGACCACCGGCCCCGTCGATTCAGGGCGTGGTCTGCATGCCATCACTATCGTCAGCCGTGTGCTCCCCTTATTGCTGTCGTCCTCGTTCCTTGTCAGCTCGTGTGTGGTGTGCCAGGTGTCGTAACTTCAACTCCCTCTTGCTCAGTTACGCCACCTTAACACACTAAGACAACTAATTTTAGTACATGGTAAGTGCTCATGTTTAACCATCAGTACCATACCTTTTATTTTTTTTAAGACAGTGAACTGGTTTCATTACAAAAGGAATAATTTTACTTGTTTGTAAATCAACTTCAGGATAAATTAAAATAGAAATGTAACAGAACTGTTTTTTTATAGCTAAACATAAAAATGTACAAGACAACTTCCTTCACAGTCGTTCACACACATACACAATCAAGGGATAGGGAATCAATATTATCTGGACAGGATCCCATTACCATTTCTAACTACCAATTCCTACGACTAACACGGTGTTGGCCAACCCGACTACATATTTACTATTTACTACTTTTTTTCTCTAATCTTGTCTTTTTTTTCTGGGTTCCCTATGTGTCAGACGTCCCTCTTATTGTGCCTGCGAACATGTATAAAACACAACAAACTTAGGCATGTGTCAGTCTTACCAAGATTTTTTGTTGGAAGTTTGGATAGCGTCCGTTATCGTGTTCTATTGCGACACTTCTTCTCTCCTCTATTTTCTTCCCGTTTTCTCCTTTTGTCACGAATGGTTTTTTAAGGCCTGTGAACATGTTTCGTATTAGCAATGTCATAATGGAACAACACAAATGTAGCTCACTTCTCACACTCGCAGTTGTTACACCATCTTGGTATCAACAAGTATTTCTGGCGTATCGATGCTGCTGTTCACTACATCCGGTTCTTTTAACATGCACTGGGTGCGCTAATTCACGTAACTGCGCAAAGCTGTCCACCTCTTACGTATTCAGGGGCATTCAAGATACGTCGGTGCGTCCTCGTAACGACCTACGGGAGTGGCCACCTTAAATGTGTTCTCCAATGACGGAGATATAATTACGGGGAACTTTTCTGTTATTTCAGAGTTCCTAATCTATCTTTTTCTAGGGGTACGCACAGGAATACTTGTTTTCCGTCCTTTAATAATGTGTCTTTACAAAATACTCTAGTGCACTTCGTTTTCTCAACATGTAGAGGCGAGATATCACTATTAATAATAAAAACATAAAATATAGGCACATATACCACTAAGATCAGTACATATACAAACAAACAAGACACATTAGCCAAATCCTTATTCTAAGCCTATATTTACTACGTCCGCACTCTGGTTTAGTCATTCGTAATCCTGCCCGTTAAGGTGGGATGGACCAGGCTTCGGAGGGCGGACTTCGATCTCTTCCTGGTTGTTATTTTGGTAACCATTATTCTTGTCCCTTCCCGATTGCTGATTACCGCCCCAAGTGCTTTGCAATTTATTATGTTGAATCGGAGAGTGTCGCTCATCTTCCGTGTACCTTCTTTTCGAGTTGCCATTACTCTTATTTTGATTGTGGCCGTTGTAGTTCGGCACTGGCCTACTATCCCACTGAGGTCCATTATTGCGACTGTTGTTTTTTGTTCACGCTGTCGGCGTTTAACCCGCGCCTGTTCCTCTTGAAATGTGAATTCCAGTTCGCGCAAAATGCCCTTAAATACCTCAGTATCACTACCACAACGACCGGAAAGTGATTGTTGATACGAGATGGGAAGTTTCATGTAGCATAATCTGATGATTTCCGCACCGCTACATGGGTCGTCTAGGTACTGGTTCCTTTTTGTCATATTTTTCAAAAAATTTGACCGGACTCCGGTACCCTGCCCCTTCCATATCTCTGGACATCATAATTTCTTGTTTGATCCTTTCTTGAGTGTCCTTAGACCAATACTTGCCCAAGAAGGCATTTTTGAATTCTTCGAACGAGACGCTCGTCTTCGCTACATTTCTCATGTAGTCAGCGGTCGCGCCCTCCATATGGGAGCACACAAAGTCTAGCTGGCATATAAATGGCCAGTGTGGGGGCAACATAACTCGAATTGTCCCATAAAAGTTTTTGGATGGAAGCTATTACATTCGTCCATGTAGTGATGGAACTTTCGGACTGATACAGAATGCTTGTAGTCAAACCGGTCATCATTCCAATTATCATTTCGCCCGTTCTTACGATTCGTATGAACTTCGGGACATGGACTGATTCGTTCCGACACGCTATCATCATCTCTCCCCCTCTCTATGTTCGACAGTTGTTCGGTACACCTAATCAGCCGACAACAATTGTGCTCACTGGACTGCTGCGCGCTGTCCGTGTTTACCTCGGTCGTTGCCTCAGAGCTGTGAATCAAGGCGTGGCTCCCGTTGCTTATAGTGTCAACTTTGTCACACTGTGAAGCGGTTATCTGTGTTCCGTCAAGTGACGGTTCAGTCGATGCAGTAATTACACCCTTCTCCTTTCTTGATGTCTCTGTAATGAGACGTTTCACCTCGTCCTCTAAATTTCTTTTTAATATCGCCACCTCCTCTTTCAACATGTCGTTAGGCCCTATGTCCGGTTGCTCTTGCTACTTTTCTTCGACACGTTTTATCCGGCTTTGTAGCCTTGATAACATGACCTTTCCTACTTTTGCCGTGCTTTGCGTGGAGTCCCGAGTTTCTCTCGCTATTTTCCTTGCACCTTTCGCAATTAATTTGGCTTCAATTGCCGTTAGTTTGATGATGGCAATCTCTTTCTCTATTTTGACGCCGAGATTCTTTACCTTCTCTTTTACTTTCCTATGAACTTCTGTGAGCCTGTAGTTCAGCTCCGAATTCGCCTTTTTAATTTCGGCATTAAGGTTCTCTTTCAGCTCCGAATTCGCCTTTTTAATTTCGGCATTAAGGTTGGCCCTCGGCTCTTTCACCTTCGAATTCGCCTTTCTAATTTCGGCATTAAGGTTGGCGCTCTGCTCTAAGTTCACCGTTTGCATCTGTTGCAACAGGTCCGTAATGTTTTTGAGAGTAGCCGCATTTAGATCCTCGTTCTTTTGTGGTTGAAAATGCGACTCTTCTCCTCTGTTCTGAGGAACCCTTCGATATACAGACAAGTACCGTCTCCGCGCCCCCGTCGGATCACTTGTGAATAAATCGTTTGATAATGGTTGGACACCGTTTTGTTCCAACACACTCTGGCTTCTTGGGCTGGATCTTCCATACTTGTAGATTAATCCTGTACTCCCTGCGTCCCCCGAGCCCTCAGTATCACTGCCTGAATCAACGTCCTTGCTATTCAGCGGACTAAACCAGTCGTGAGACGCAGTTTCAGGAAGTTGCAACTCGCGTTCGTCACGCTTATCGGTAGAGCTTTCCCTACTGTCACCCATTTTCTTCCGAGTAACAGTCTGATTATATTCAGCCGTTGTCTTGGCTTTTGCACTTTTATGTTACACGAAAACTCAAAACCTAGGTACCCCTTACTCTCAATAATTAGATAACGCAAAACATATATCAGGACACAAATTGATACACTGGGTGTGAGCAGTGACCCAACAAATAGTTCATGAAGCATTCCCCAAAAGGGGTAGTATCAATGATTGTGTTCTGTGTGCTCAGCATCGGCTGATTACGGCACTGCACATCATAAGTACTCCAACAAATCACAAATATAATGCATAGGCACCTATAAATGTCATTTTGAAAGGACAGCACATGAAGAAGACAATGTAACTTATTGTAACTAATGCTACCCGTTTTTCAATTAACAATGGCTAAGCAAGGCAAAAAGGCTAGTACCAATGATTGTTCTGTGTGCTCAGCATCGGCTGATTACGGCACTGCACATCATAAGCACTCCAACAAATCACAAATACAATGCACGGGCACTTATAAATGTCAATTTGAAAGGATAGCACATGAAGAAGATAATGCAACTTATTGCAACTACTGCTACCCGTTTTCCAATTAACAATGGCTAAGAAAGGCAAAAAGGCTAGTACCAATGATTGTTGTGTGTGTTCAGCATTGGCTGATTACGGCACTGCACATCATAAGTACTCCAACAAATCACAAATACAATGCACAAGCACTTATAAATGTCAATTTGAAAGGACAGCACATGAAGAAGATAATGTAACTTAGTGTAACTACTGCTACCCGTTTTTCAATTAAAAATGGCTAAGCAATGGATCACGTGGAAAAATTTCCGCTGGCCGCAGTGGCCGTGCGGTTCTGGCGCTGCAGTCCGGAACCGCGGGACTGCTACGGTCGCAGGTTCGAATCCTGCCTCGGGCATGGGTCTGTGATGTCCTTAGGTTAGTTAGGTTTAAGTAGTTCTAAGTGCTAGGGGACTTATGAGCTAAGATCTTGAGTCCCATAGTGCTCAGAGCCATTTGAACCATTTTTGAAAAATTTCCTCTTTCAAGACTACTTCCTAGCAAATCCTGAAGTATCGTATCCTGGCATAGGTAAGCCATATGTAACACCCCACCCGTCACTTATCGGGTTTTGGTGTGTGTTTACCCCAGCTAATTGACTAACAGATCAACAGAGAGTGCAAAACTGCCGCAATGTCGGATAACGCAAAGAAAGTAATAAGGCCCTGTGACTCCTGATTGAACTGCGGTGGCAGTGTTGTCATTAATTGATTCAGACTTGATTATCGGGTTTTGGTGTGTGTTTACCCCAGCTAATTGACTAACAGATCAACAGAGAGTGCAAAACTGCCGCAATGTCGGATAACGCAAAGAAAGTAATAAGGCCCTGTGACTCCTGATTGAACTGTGGTGGCAGTGTTGTCATTAATTGATTCAGACTTGATCCCTTTTAATTAAAAGGGGTGCAAATTGATGTCATATTCAGCTATTGAACACCAGATGCAAATGTTGAACATATTATTAAGAAAGTGACTTGGTATTTCAATTACTTGATTGAAAATAGATGCAGTCGATTAACACAGATTTATTTTTCACTCACGACCTTCAGTCGTCACATTACATGACTCTCCTAATAGGCAGTGGTAATAAATTGTGTTTGCGTGGAGTAAGGTGCGAGAACTCAAAAGTAATTCCTATCGACTGACCCAGGAGTAATGCAAAGTGCGAGAAGAATTCCACACTACATGAAACCCTCGTGTAAACTTTGTCGACATGATCCAACAAATTAATCAGTGGCCGGAGAGGGTGCATTATTGCCAAATACAGCATGGCGTCATTGTGCAGACATCGGCCGACCTCGTCGTGCTGCAAGGCTGCGCTCATCTATTCACTCCTAGCCATCTTGCTCAGTACATAGCTGAACCAAAACTTCCTATCTCCAAGCCCAATCGTTCCATTTGCTAGGGCATAAACTGCAGAGATGCTCACTCTTTCCCAGGCAAACTGAAAAAAGAACGCCACGTCCACACTCTAGGCAAGCTGGGAACAGAAGACCTCTACGGAGACTTCTCACAGTCCGCTCTTCACCTCAATTTCCCCTCCAGCAAAATCACTTACGCCAATTGTAGCGCAAGTCGCGTTAATTATGCATTGCTTCCCAGTGCCGACCAATGCCTGCTCTGGGATGTGAACAAATTCCCCCAAAATTTCCCTTCTTCTCAGCCTCTGCTATATAGCTCCTCCCAGGCCACCCATCAAGATAAGCGTCTGCACAAACACCAAGTTTTCTAGATTTCTGACTCCCAGGAGAGTACTTCAAATTCCTTGGTCCTACGTTCCCATCGGAGGCTGGTGTATTTCGTTTTGTCGCTCTTCCCCTGATTTTCTTCAGACTCTGCGGACTGTGAATTCAACATGAAATTGCTATAGTCACGAACACGCATATTTTGACCTCTGTTGACAACTCCTCCATAGCTTTGCGTGGCTTTCTCGCATGTTTCACAGAAAATGGGTCGACGGACATTTATCAACAGCCGTACAAGTTCTCCGTCTGTATCCCGATACACCAGCATGGAGTTGGGGTCAACCACCCACTCACTGTCACTCATCTTAAGGCGGTTGAGGCCGCGCACCATTACCGCTTTCTCAGAGCTTGAGCCGCCCTAAATTGCCTATTGCCGCTTCCCTTAGCCGCTCCCCCGGCGGCCACGGTCAATTCTGAGCACTTTCCTGGGGTAAACTAGCCTCTAGTAAATCGACACATTTCCACAAAGTTTTCATGTCTTGTGAATTACTTTAAAACCATCACCTGACATTAATTATTCCAATACGTCCATACTATACCCTCTTCAAGACGCATTGCGCCTTGTCAGTCATTTTTGTTCAGCCCTGCTGTTCGCTCAACGTGAGTTAGTTGATCTTTAATGACTTCATGTAAGGGGCAGAGTTCTTGCCATCTTACACAGCATTATTGCAAATAAATGGCGTAAAAAAATGCTTTTTAAGTCTTGCCATGCTGACATTTAGTTGGGCTTTATGATATGCATCCTGCAATTGCAAGTCACATATTGACACTACCGCTGACTTACCTTATAGCTTGATATGTGCTTCTAGTGGAAGGTAAAAAATGTTATTTCATACTGAAAACTCCTCTTTGAAATGGATATCAAAGTCAGTCAAAGAATATAGTGACCCTCAAATTAATTATTTTCTTTCCAAATCCAAAATTATGCACAATTACATCAGCAACGCTAAATAGTGTAAATTTTACGTAAATATTTCACTGTTTTATAGGATACACACACATGTTTCCGTCATATTTGTGTATAAAACACCAAGGTGACATCTAAAGGAAGTACCCCAATGATATTTTCATTCCTAACCATATGTTAATGGATAAATAACATTCTAAATAGGCAAATAAACTTTCTAAGAAATCGGCGAACTAATGTAAAACATAAATAGTTGAAGCAACTTTTGCTTTAAAAAATGGTTCAAATGGCTCTAAGCACTATGGGACTGAACATCTGAGGTCATCAGTCCTCTAGATTTAGAACTACTTAAACCTAACTAACCTAAAGACATTACACACATCCATGCTCGAGGCAGAATTCGAACCTACAACCATAGCTGCAGCGCGGTTCCAGACTGTAGCGCCTAGAACCGCTCGGCCACCGTGGCTTGCTTTTGCTTAAGAAATGGAATTAATGAATTAGTAACTTAAACTTCCGAATATCTGCAAAGATACATCAGCAACGAAAATTATTGTATTTTTATTTCAAATGTCACAATGATACGAACCAAATATATGCACGTAACCGTATCCATCAAATGTGTACCAGAAACATTGCTGTAGAATCTCAAATTAAGTGCCTTGGTGCTGTATTTATGCTGTATTTATGTCAAAACGTTTATGGCCAAGAGGCAGCAAGTTAAATGGACGATGTCATTTAACTCATCTGACCAAGCTTATAACTGCATATTGGCTAACATTCTAGGCAAACACACATCAGCATTATCGCCAATAGCTGGCATACAGACATTCTGTATTACTGGAAAAAGTAATTAATTTGGCCCGCTACTCTTGTTCTGAGCTGCATTACACACTTCAATCAAATCTAAATTGTTCTATGATCCTTGACCAGTCTTACAATGCTTGTCACATATTACAATACTGTCTCCGCATCTAAAATCGTAAAGGGAATTCTCATTTCAATCTGAGTAAAAGTTATGGAAAACAATATCATCAACTAAGGGTTTTCGGTATTGTTTCACCACCAATTTATTGGGAGACAGAAATAATGTATGATTAGAATAATATAAGTGATGGTGTTAACTGGAAAATGTTGATTTTTATCATTAATGACTTTGTCCAGTCTACATTATGCACGAAACTAATTGCTCTAATATTTATCTTCTATCTAAAGCATCTTATAAATTTATGCAATGTAAACACCACATAGACACATAAACAGAATGCACACACACACACACACACACACACACACACACACACACACACACACACACATACTACATAGTGATACACCATTTCAGGAAGGAAGAATGTGTTTATACTACAGTGTGTCACTTAGCTATAAAACTTCTCTTACCTCCGCACAAATGAAGATGGGGAGGAACATCTTCAAAGGAGGTGACAGTGTCCATGTCTCAAAAATTTGATCTCTTGGTAAAATTATTTACTTTTTCTCGGCTAAAAAAGAAATATTGTTTGCTTGCATCAGAATAAAATTGCAAGGTTTCGAGCACCCAACACATTTTGAAAGCTCAGTAGAATTGTAAATTAAATACTCTCACATCTAAGCTATCGGTGTTACTTATTAAAATTCACGCAATTTCCTTATTGACAATACTTAAATGCATTATTTATTAGTAAGTGACCATAGTTAGATCTCTGTACTACACACTAAATTGATTTACATATGTAAAAATTGGTTGAAAAACACTCATGGCCACAACTGCATATCTGACTTAAGGAGTAATGGGCACTGAGAATTAGCAAAGCAAAGAATGCAAGCGTTTTATACTCACCAAATCATGTGCTAGATACATCTGGGAAAATATACCAAAATAATCTGATTACAAATACTTTTTGTTGATACATCAAGTAGTTATTGTCCAAATGAATGCCTGAGAAGATGTTGACACTTGTTTCCCATCAGCGTGATCATCTTACCCATTCTTTTAGTTGACAAGGTTCTGGCTCAATGGAGTAATTTAACTATTATTTATCTACATAGGAGTCATTGCTCTTATATGTAGTTTACCAGTTCCAAAGTCATTGTGAAGCTGATACATTTTTCGGAAAATTGATACATTTTTAAGCAAGTTGATACATTTTTGTTGCAAGTATATACTTATGCACACAACATCAAATATCTGAGTATGGTATTTCTACATTGGACTGATCATTTTCACTATAAACGATAAATTTCATCTCACACATTCATACACTACCAGTTTCCCTCGCACCTTTTATCTCTCTTGAATGCTTTTTAGGCAACAGTGGTATATCTAGACTTGATAACTCTCATATGTGCCTCCTATTCTCTTTCGTTTCTTGGAATAATCCATACCTTGACAGAGAATGTCTACTCATGATGTAAGTTAAGCGAATTGAGACTGAAATGAGTGGGTAAACACCTGGTCAGTGAACGTTAAACAGGTGAACAGTTAATGGTGAATGATGAAGATATGAATGGTGAAAGTGAATGGTACATGGTACATGGGTGAATGGCTGAGTGGTTACTGGTAAAAGGTAAACCTAACCTAATACCCACTTCTGAGTATACTTTATCTGTTATCTATTACACATTATTCATTAACCATCATCCACCCACGCATTCACCAGTCACCATTCATCAAATACTGTTCACCAATCATCTGTGAATTATTCACCCATTCACCATTCACCTATTCATCATACACTTCAGTCTAAAATTTCTTAGTCAATATCATCATTAGATTTTCTTCAGGAAGCTGCGACTTTTTCCTTTAAACAATAGCAAATAATGAGTAACTTGAGTGTAATCAAGTAAATATATCAAAATGTTGTTGTTCCATTAAAACAGTCATTAAAAAGTAGAGAGGGAGAGTAGAAACTTATTATTTGGTGTATAAAACCGAGAGATGAACTTTACCGATTATGATAATGATGAGGCACATGTGGTTACATTGTATGTAATATCATGATGTTTGCACATGCAAAATGTATCATATTTCCCCCAAAAATGTATCAGATTGCCCCAAAATGAGTTACTTTTCACTAATATTGTATTAACTCGCCCCCAATCTGTATCGACTGGCTCTGAAAGTACTTCACCACTGAGCAAGATCAGTGCCATGCGAACCAAGACTGAATAAGATGATGACGATGATGGTGGTGATACTGACAGGAAAAATGTTTCAACAGCCCCCTCTTCCAGAGATTTGGTTGAACAGTGACAGTATGATATACATGCATAACCAAAAAGCGATTCCATTGTAATCACGTGGAAGAGGTGCAGATAAACTGCTGTTTTTGGGCATTAAATGTTGTCACTGTTTTCTCTGATAATTCCCAGTGCACTTTACATGGTTAGTTAGATCTTAAATATTACCTGTGTGTGGTTTTTGTCCAAAAGTTTTGTGTATCAAGATAAATTTAGACCATAGTACAGAGTCGAACTGCAGTCATTTAGCAATCTATAATTAATTTATGTTTTGTCAATAAGGAAGCTGTATGTATTTAAATAAGAAACTCAGTTGTGGAAAAATTTAATTTAATGGTCCTTGGAGGTTTCAGCGTATGTATAGTAATCCAACTATCATCATCAAGTTCTGCTGCTTATCCTAAGAGTTACTGTACATAATGTCAGGAAGGAACATACATTATTTTATTATGTAATGATAACAATTTACATTTGAAAATATTTTATTGAAGGGTCAACTGTGCTTGAAATGTGTGTTGTATGTTCGAAACCTTATAAATTTCTTTGGTTGGAATTATGATCCTTCGTGATCAGGGATTGTATTTGCATATTATCATAAGCAACCTGTGTACATAGGTTAGTTCTATTCTTTAAATGATAAATAATTTTACTACAGATTGTTCTTTTGAGATATCGAATCTCTCACCTTTTTTGGAGACGTTGTCGTATTGTCCAGTTTAAATGGTACAAACACATCCTTCTTTCCTTCCCTCCTGAAGTAGTGTATGGCTATGTAGTGTGCGTGTTTGTGTATCTGAGTGGTGTTTTACATCACGGATTTTTATTAGAGGTTGATGTTATGTAGTAGTTGATTGTAGGAAATACATGTTAGATTGCCACGGTACTCTAGTTATGACTGGTAAATACTACAGTAGTTCATTTTGTGAATAGCCTCATCTAGGGTCCCTCATCGGTAATAAAAATCTATACTTACCTGTCAGTGTCACCAATCACATTTTTCTAGCAGTATTTTATTTTCTTTCCCCCTATGTTTGTAGTGAAACATTACTAAAAAATGGTGACATTGTTTTCTCCGAAATTGCGTACTATAAATGTGAAGACAGCATTTGAACACTTAATAAGCATTATGGAACAACAAACGTCATTCACCAACTTTCGTTAATGGCTGTGGAGTTCACCATCCCAACGTGGATAAAATGAAATTTAGATTTATTTCTAGAGTGTGTTGCGGCTAACATCAAGAGTTGCCCTAATTAATTACATTCTTCCAGTAATTCTGGATGTATATTCGATTGTATGTTTGCTTAGATTTTAGCCAAGATATGTCTTCTGCGGTTATAAGCTTCTTCAGGTAAATTTACCTCACCTATTCATGAGGCGCAACTTGTACGGTCAGTGTTTTTGGCACCAATGTGATGAATACGTGTGGGTGAAATGTATATGTGGAAAATAGGATTGCAATACCCGACATAAACGTTTCAATTTTTTTCCGTTGCCGATGTATTTTTGGAGGAATTTAAAACGTTGAATGACCATTATGACACTTACCGAGCATGAAAAATCAGGAATCTTATTAATTTGAGACTCTGTTTTACCTGATACTCTGTACATTAATAGAACTGTGAGCACGTATGAGTGCAACCATCTTATTGTGGCCAGAAGTGTCAGGAGCATAAATCAGCATGTTGCAAATTTAAAATATGCAACACCTAAAGGCAAAATAACAGAAGCCACAACAAGCATGTTTTCTAGAAAGCACCTAGAGTGCAAAGGAGACACTACGGGGTGTGCGTTGGCTTGGGCAGTGACAAGAAATGTCATGAAGGCTCTCGGGGTATTACATGAGATCACTTGGAGAAGCTGTGAGACGTGGCAACATGTTGGCAGTGACCACATATGGTCATACCAATGTTGAAGGGGCAACACTTGGTGCACAATTCAGGTGCAGGAGCGGTGGCGTCCGAAGAAGTGAGTTCAGTTCAGAGAGCCGTTCAGGAGGGACATATCAGTCGGTCAGGCCCAGGGTGTGGACCCGCAGCATTTCCTCTGGGCCTGCTCGCTTTCTTACTTAGCCACATACTACTCCAGGAAACTTTGGACAATCAAGATTTGTGTATATTCAATCAAGTCATTTATTGATGTTTTTCTCATACGAGTGTTAAAGATTGTGCTTATTCAAGTGTTGCCTTTTCTTCGTATACTTCCCGACCGAGTTCCGTAAATCCTTCAGAATATTCTACTAACAATCTCCACGTTAGCTAACAGGGCGGACTATCCTCAGCTTCCTACGTCATTTAGAATGTACTCCGCTGGCTGGATGGCACAAGCAGCTGTTTTTATTTCATGTTTAGAAGATGTGCAAAATTATATTTAAAACAAAACTCAACTTAAGAGATAAAGTATTGCTAATTTATTAATTACATCCCATAAGCAAATTCTGGTTCTTGCCTATTGATGAGAGTATATTTTATAATCATTCTCATGGTCCACAAGACTTTACATGCCGGTATAGCATATTATTAATTTTTGCACAAGCGTTCAGATGCGAAAAAACCAATGGGGCAGTTACTTTATAGTCCACCATCAAGTTTTCGACACCTGTTCATGCATATTCAAATACTGATCTATGTAAACAGGCAGAATACGGCACTGTTGTCGGCAACGTCTATATAAGACAAAAAATTTTTGATGCAGTTGTTAGATCGGTTACTGCTGGTACAATGACAGGTTATCAAGATTTAAGTGCGTTTGAACGTGGTGCTATAGTCGGCGTACGAGCTATACAACATCTCCGAGGTAACGATGAAGTGGGGATTTTCCCGTACAACCATTTCGACTGTACTGCGTGTGTCAGGAAGCCGTTAAAACATCAAATCTCCGTCATCGCTGCCGCCGGAAAAAGATTATGCAAGAACGGAACAAAGTGCAACCCTTCTCCTAATTGCTGCTGATTTCAATACTGGGCCATCAACAAGTGTCAGCGTGCGAAGTATTCAACGAAATGTCATCTACATGGGCTTTCGGAGAAGAAGGCCCACCCGTGAACCTTTGATGACTGCACGACACAAAGCAGTACGCCTCGTCTGCGTCCGTCAACACCGACATTGGACTGTTGATGACTGGAAACAACTGCCTAGTCGGACGAGTCTCGTTTCAAATTGTATCGAGCGCATGGAAGTGCACGGGTACGGAGACAGTCTCGTGAATCCTTGCACCCTGCATGTTAGTAGAAGACTCTCCAAGCTGATGGAAGCTCAGTAATGGTGTAGAGCGTGGGCAGTTGGAGTGATATGGGACCCCTGATACGTCTAGATACGACTCTGACAGGTGACACATACGTAAGAATCCTGTCTTATCACTTGCGTCCATTCATATTCATTGTGCATCCCTACGGACTTGGGCAATTCCATTAGGACAATGCGACATCCCACACGCCCAGAATTGCTACAGAATGGCTCTAGGAACACTCTTCTGAGTTAAAACATTTCCGCTGGACACCTAACTCCCCAGACATGAACACTGTTGAGCATATCTGGGATGCCTTGCAACGTGTTGTCCAGAAGACATCTCCACCCCGTTGTACTCTTACGGATTTATGGACAGCCCTGCAGCATTGTGATGCGGCACTTCTTCGTGCTTGCTGAGGACCTACACGATATTAGGCAGGTGTACCAGTTTCTTTGGCTCTCTTCACAATATATATATATATATATATATATATATATATATATATATATATATATGTGTGTGTGTGTGTGTGTGTGTGTGTTTGCATATGATACAACGTTGTGATCATTCACGCAAAAAATTACACATTTTAACGTTGCTGACGTACTTTTCCAGATGTCCTACATATGGAAAGAATTACTTATACTTGGTAAGCATCATAGATATGGAAAAATTTTGAAATGCAGCATGTATATCATATTACGCCGATTGGACGTTAGCAAGACGACTTGTTGGAACAAGCAAAACACTCAGTCAGCGAAGTCAGTTCTGCTTGAGTTGCCTGTCTGCCTTGTGGCACTTGCAAAGCATTACAGAGTAATTTACATGGGGAAAACAATAATTTCAGTCTTTGTTGTTCCTATGGTGGAGAAACTGAACATTGCATGTATACAAGTATTACTTCACGTAATTTTTGGGTAAAAGCTTTTGTCATTCCGCAAAAATTTCACCGTGTTTTGAGTGGATTGTAAAGTACTTTCAAGTACTACAAGTTGCGCTTTTTACTTACTTTAGCGTACAATTACTTTTGATCGTGGTGAAAAAAATTCAGAGCTGTCAGATAAATGTAGGATGAGGCGAAAATACAGCATGCTGCAGCCTGTAAGTAATTTTTTTGGGATAAATATTGAACAAACAAGAATTCAGGACATTGAGACACAGTCGCATGCTGTAGAGTGCAACCAAGAAGGCTACACTGTGATTGCATTTCTCATTTTAATCGTCTGTAACATAGTAAACTGGGTTTAAACATCAAATTTTAATAGTAATCTGTGAGAGGAGTGGAGCAGTGGACGGGAGAGGCTGCGGCGGCGCGGCTTTGGTACTCTGCGTTGTGCGATTTATTTAATGACGTCCACCTATCCCAGTAAAGCATCCATTCACCACCCGTTGCTCTGCATTCGAAGGTACTATGTAGACGATGAGAAAAGCAGCTTTGAAGAAAACCACCGTCCTTACTTACAATTACACAGTCCGCGTAACTCAAGTAACAAGATAAACCTGTAAATCTCTGTTAATAATGGGCAAAGTGGGTGCTTCCTCCCTTCTTTGAAAATGTTTGCTTGTAGATACTGATGTTTTATTACGGTCCTTTTCATTTTTAGTTTCACCAAGCCCACATTTACGTTGGTAGTACATCTACTACTAGTTCGTGCAGATTAAATCACACGTAAGACAGCCAGAAATGTGCTAAGTCCAATCCGAAATATTACGAGATTCACACAGCCAATACACCGTTACAAAACGAGTTCACATTCGGTCCTTTTCAGTGGATTCTTCGAAGGAAGATGTTCGCCAAAGTGTTCTGTACATGCATACGGAACACGCCACACAGAATATTCACAAAGGCCGATGGTCTCACACGCGGTTTATTCTGCAACCAACATTCCAAAACCTCTGAAAACCTCACCGTAATGTCTGTAATTACATCTGCTATCACGGCGATGTAAATCGAGCGTGATTTAAACGTCATTTCTTGATCTTACAGATAATTTTTTCGGACACATTTAACACGACCTTCTCGTGCGACAGCGAGTCTACGACAGCCCGCAGGTCGTCGCTCACAGAGCATATAACTCATCCAATTAGGATGGAAACACTTTTCTCTCATTGGTTGATGAAAACGATCATCCAATCAGATTAACCTTCCATGATCAATTTCGCGTGCAAACCACTATAGCCAATCAGCATTCGCAGATGCATCTACGTCATTTCATGTTGCAAAAATTCACAAAATTTTCCACAAAACCAAACGAAACGAAAATAAAAAAAACTATGCTTGAAATATACTTTAGAACTAAGTATCCTCTTACTGTCTTTCTGGCTGCCTTATTACAAAAGCAAACGCTCTTAGACATACGTCATCCACCAGTTAGGGGGATCCACCGTTTTCAGGACAACCTGTTTACGTAACACTTGCTAATTACGCATGGTGTAACACATTATAAAATTGAAATTTGACGTATGTCCCCACATACACGCTCACATTCACTCTCATCTACTACCATCCTAACAAAAAATATAAATATCGACCTTTAAACTATTATTTTCGTTACGAAAGCAAAATTATTAAAAGTTTACAATTAAAATTCTTTAAAAATAACTTGTGCGCACTGGGAGTGCTGATAGTATTTTCAAATGACAAAGAAACTTAAACTGTCGTGTTTCCTATCTGAATTTACTTTACTAAGTGTCGGTTAAGTTTTTTTTAATAGGTTTTTTATATTTTCAAAACTGTTAAAGTTATCTGCATGAAAATTTTACACAATGTTCTTCTAAATTACAAAAGTTTTTGTACCAAATTTGAAAGCAAACAGATCATAGTTATGTAATTTCTTAGATGAGATGAATAAGTGACCTTAGTACGTTCCACACGAGCAGTTCTCACGGCCCGCACACCGCCACAGATGGTATTATGACGCCAGCAGCCGGCTACACAATGAACAGCTACAATGGCAGCTTGTCTCCATTCTGTGCGCCTTTCAGCTTTTCTCTTCATTTCTTTATAGGTGTTACATCCCACATCTTTCACGATTTGATCCATGTATCTCAGCCATGGTCTTCCTCTTGGTCTTTTTCCCTCGACATATCCCTCTATCATTGTGTTCAGGTGTCCTTTATGTCTTAATAGATGGCCTGTAAATTGCACTCTTCTTTTAACAATGGAACTCCAAAAGCTTCTCTTCTCACCTCCTCTTTCCAGAACCACTTCGTTTGTGACCTTGTCGATACATCATATTTTGGGCATGCGTCTATAGCACCACATATCAAAAGAATTTAGCTTCTGGTCTTTCTCTGTCCCGAGAGGCAATGTTTCACACCCATAGCATGCCGCACTCCACTCACATGATTTCAGAAATCTTTTCCTGATTTCAAGGCTGATGCTCTTAGATGTTGAGACGTTTTTCTTCTTGTTAAAAGCAGCCTTTTTCTTGAGCAGTTCTACTTCTCACTTCTGCCTTGCTCCTTCCATCCCTGGTAATACTACTGCCCAGATAAGTAAATTTATCAACTTGTTCTACCAGTTCATTGCCTACATGAACTTGGACTTTCACTTGATCTTTTATGTCGCATGCCAATACTTTTGTTTTTGCTTTATTAATTCTCATATTATATTCTTCCCCATAACTTTATCCAGTCTATTCAGTAGGACTACAAGATCTTCTTCACTTTCAGCTAGGACAGCTATATCATCGTCATAACTTATCATATCTATTCGTTGGCCATGAATTACTACACTTGTCTGTGAATTTTTCTTTACTTTTTTCAGCGCCTATTCAATGTATTGGTTAAAGATAACAGGGGATAGTGCGCAACCTTGTCGGACACCTTTACGTATCTGCACTTCTTTTTGTTTTGTCCGTCCACGGATATCTGCTGTCTCGTTTTTGTACAGGTTCCATATCTTTTTCTATCTTTATTCCTACTTTTTTGAGCACCTCAAACATCTTATCCCATTTAACATTATCAAAGGCTTTCTCTACATCTACGAAAGCTATGTATGTTGTCAGGTACGTATCTAGTGGTTTCTCTATTATTAATTTTAGAGCAAATATTACTTCTCTGGTTCCTCTACCTTTCCGGAATCCAAACTCGCCTTCGGAGAGTGTAGCTTAGACTTTTTGTTCTATACATTTTAGGATGATTGAGGTTACTATTTTAGAGGCGTGAGTAACTAGGCTGAGCGTCCTATAATTTTCACATCTTGTAGCATTTGCCTTCTTTGGAAAGACCTAACGGAATAAAACTAACTGCAAAACTCTGCAGCCGTGTTAATAGCAGCGACGTTACAAAGCGAAGCAAGAGGAGGGTACGTGTGTGAGAGGGGAGGAGGGTGGGAGTGACAGAAGGGGCGGGACCTATTGCTTGATGATGTTATTGACTAAGGGGCGAGCCTCAGTTACAAAAAGTGAACAATATGTCCCGGTATGTCCAGTGTAAACAGTGTGGTCCAGGTAGTACTAAAGTACTACTACTATCGATTATCCGTAATTATACGAGAGGTAGTCAAAAATTTTTGATTATAATCTCACTACAATCAAGTTTTGGTTATGAAAATTGACGATGTCTATGTTCATTCTTCACATATTCATCGTTGAGCATGAGGCACATATCTCAACCAATATGGAAGTGCAAAAAAAAAAAAAAAAAAAAAAAAATGCGAATAGAATACACCACTTTAATTACTTAGCACTGAGGGTATGTGGAATTTGTTTTGGAACTTCCGTGTTCAAGATGTGCAGAATCTAAATGATGCTAGTTTCAATACAGGAATGCTCTCCTTTGTCTATCGCACTTATACGCAAAACCTTCGTGTAGATCATTGTTCACTTGTGCTGTAGCTCTATGGTTACCATACCTGTACTTACATTCAATCATCAGATTTATTGTTGACAATAGCAACTCATTCAGAAGAAACTGCAAAATCCATTCATTAAAGATTAGACTGAAAAACAGTATGCGCTTCTTTAAGTGTTCTACAGAATGGTGTGCACTATTGAGCAGGATCACACGCAGGTCCCAGGTTCGCACATTTCTGCAAAGTTTCCGAGAGTGTACAACACCGTCCGCCCGTCTTGCCCAAGTGGTTAGTGTTGCCGCCCATAGATCGCGGAGCTGTCGGTGACTAGGCGCTTGCTATTTGTGTTTTCCTAATAATTTCATCTCGTCTTCACCTTCGCGCACGTCGCCGAAGTGGTGTCAAATAGAAGGACTTGTAGCCATAGGACTCCAGAAGGTTTCTCCTGGACAACAACGCGATACCATCATTCGATTTATACCACACTGTACACTGTTAACAATGGTGCAGCAATAAGGCATAGGTCATGAATCATAGGGTGTTTGTGATTACACTTCCACTACTTGAGCCAGTACAGATGGAAAAATATTTACCGTGTTGGTACCCAGCTTTATTGGAAATATGTTCAATCAATGTACTGCAGGATTTGCGTTGTTCGTTTACATCTTCATCTACTTCTACATGGATACTCTGCAAATCACATTCAAGTGCCTGGAAGAGGGTTCATCGAACCACCTTCACAATTCGCTACCGTTCCAATCTCGTATAGCACGCGTAGAATGAACACCTATATCTTCCCGTACGAGCTCTGATTTCCCTTATTTTATCGTGGTGATCGTTCCTCCCTATGTAGGTCGACGTCAACAAAATATTTTCGCATTCGGAGGAGGAGGTTTGTGATTGGAATTTCGGGAAAGAAGATTCCGTCGCAACGAAAAACGCCTTTCTTTAAATGATGTCCAGCACAAATCCTGTGTCATTTCTGTGACACTCTCTCCTATATTTCGCGGGAATACAAAACGTGTTGCCTTTCTTTGAACTTTTTGTATGTACTCCGTCAGTCGTATCTGGTAAGGATCACATACCGTGCATCAGTATTCGAAAAGACAAGCGTAGTGTAAGCAGTCTCTTTAGTAGGTCTGTTACATTTTCTAAGTGTCCTGACAATAAAACGCAGTGTTCGTTTCCCCACAACATTTCTGTGTGTTTCTTCCAATTTAAATTGTTCGTAATTGTAATACCTAGGTATTTAGTTGAATTTACGGCTTTTAGATTATACTGATTTATCGTGTAACTGAAGTTTAAAGAGTTACGTTTAGCACTCATGTGGATGACCTCACACTTTTCGTTATTTAGCGTCAACTGCCACTTTTCGCACCATTCAGATATCTTTTCTAAATCGTTTTGCAGTTTGTTTTGATCTTCTGATGACTTCATCAGTCCATAAACGACAGCGTCATCTGCAAACAACCGAAGACGGCAGCTTTCATTGTCTCCAAAATCGTCAATATAGATAAGGAACAGCAAAGGGCCTATAACATTACCTTGGGGAACGCCAGAAATCACTTCTGTTTTACTCGATGACTTTCCGTCACTTACTACGAACTGTGGCCTCTCTGACAGGAAATCGCAAATCCAGTCACATAACTGAGACGATATACCATAAGCGCGCAATTTCACTACCAGCCGTTTGTGTGGTACAGTGTCAAAAGACTTCCGGGAATCCAGAAATACGGAATCGATCTGAAATCGCTTGTCATAGCACTAGTATTAGATGTCCCGATTTGCCGTTTGCACCGGTACTGGAGCGGCGACGTAGAGCTGAAAGACAATCATCAGTGTCTGTTACAGTTTAAGGCAGTCAACACGGGTCTAGACAAGGTGAACTAGGCCTTCCTAGAATGTCTGCTTCATCAAAACGACAGCAACAGAGCTCCTGCTCCTCGCGGGTATAGAAGTGTTCAAGCAACACAGAGAGGTCCTCTTTAACTGACGATATGAGAATTCCTCCAGGGAGAGGCCAACGGCCAATTACGTCCCAAATTGTGGACGAAGTTATATTTCCATGGGTGAGAATGCTTGACGCTATTTGGAACCTTTGAGCTGTGGACGGGCTGTGTCACAACAGCTAAACATTCCATGGCCACGGTTCGAAAAGTGCTGTGAACAATGGTGAAATGGTACGTCTAATAATGCCATCCCAGAATCCGTCAATTAAGACCAAACTTATTGCATACAATGCCGTGATAGTGCCAGTATTGTTGTATTGGGCAGAGACCCTAAGCACAACAAAGAAGGATGAAGAAAAGTTGTTGGTCTTCGAAAAATAAAATATGAGAAGGATCTTTGGACCTGTCCAGGAAGGGAGCTCACGGAGACGTAGAAAAAACCAAGAATTGTATGAGCTGATGAGTCAACCGAACATCGTTCAAAAAGTGAAAGCGCAGAGAATAAGCTTGGCAGGCCACATTGCTAAGAGACCAAACTCTTCTCGAGCAAAAGCCGTACTTATGGGAAGACTTGATGGTACCCGTCCAATCGGTAGACCCAGCGATGGGAGGATGAGCTACGGAAAGACCTTTGGTAGCTAGGAGTCCGTGACAACTGGATCCAAAGTGCACAAGAGCGCCATCTATGGAGGAGCATTGTGATGATCTACAGGGTCCTCGATCGCCGATTTGATGATGATGATGATGGTGATGATGAATACGGTCCCAGGCTATCGTAGATGCTGATGGTCGTCACAGTTGTAGAGAAGGTGAAGTTCCCACTACGATTTATTACAAAGTGTCTTCGGTAACTGTATGACACAAAGGAGATCGCACAATACATGCCTGACCGTTCCATTCTCCAGTACTGCTTGAGCGTTTGAGGTCCCCACCCCATCAGATTACAGGAATACATTGAAGCAGTTGTTAGGCCTGCTGCTGGTTTCGTTGGCAGCTATTCTTATCAGTACGAGAGTGTTGCGGAAATGCTCGGTGAAATTAGACCGGAGTTGTAGGAGGGAAGAAGACATTCAGTGAACCGCTATTGAGGAAACTGAGAGAGACAGCATTTCTCTCAGATTGTAGAGCGATTTCACTGCTTCCTAAGCTCTTCTCGCACCAGGGCCATAGACACAAAATATGGAAGATGACGGCTAGTACAGAGGCAGTAGACCCGTAGCAAAGTGATCCTGCGGCCCTGCCACAACCCCTTGCACCACCACCCCTCCTTCGCCTTTAAAAATAACGTCTTGTAAATTTTCAGTAATCTGGATACGTAAGTAAACTAAATTACACATCTCTTCCACATTTTTTGCTTGTTTCTTCCGGCGTTAACTATCGAACTTTCTGTTGTCAGTTTTTGCATCCTCTCTGTGCCTCGGCTCTCGGTCGGGGCTAACATCGCTATCCTCGCGCTAAGGCACTGAGAGTTGCAGAGTCTGTTATCTCATCCGCCCCCTCCTTTTGTGTGTGCAACAGGATACGTTGTGACTGGCAGTAGTCCAAAGTACAATATTGTCCTGAGCAGTACATACTGTATATTGAAATATTTTTCATAAGAGTCGAACAGAAATGTTGTAACAACCTTCTCGATTCTAAAATGTTCCCTTATTACAGATTAGGGATGTGGAAAGAAGAAATGCATTTTGTCGATAAAAACACTAATCAAAAACTGAACCTAGCTACTCACTTTTTCATTCTGTGTGTATTTCTAGATGTGGACTGCGAAACAAGTGCAGCACAGTTTGACGATTTTGAAACGTCGATTGAGAACTGTCGGCCAGGCACCACATTTCGACGAAACTGTAACTTGTGCTACTGCTCGGAGGATGGTACGTCAGCAGTATGCAGCACCCAGCCTTGTACCAGAATTAAAGGTAAGTTTCTGCCTGCCAGAGCAGATTTTAGTAGCGCTGTGTTACGGAAGCGGTGGGTTAGCTCCATCATCAACATCGACGTCACCCATTTGGCAGCCAATGCTAGACTGAGGGCTCCACGAGACCTTTCCCATTACTCAAAGACTTTTGTTACGCATCCATATGGCTCAGTTTACATTACTTCATCTTCTATGTTTCTTCCACACTCTCCGAAATCCTACAGATACAATTTTAGGTCCATCTATCATCCATGTATATGGCCCATGTCCAGTGCATCTGTATGTAATTTTCTTTGCAGTCATAATTAGCTCTTTAGTACCTGTCTGATTCGTAATCCATTTCATGTTTTCCAGTGTTTCTCGTTATAACATGTAGTATGCGTTGTCCTTTCTTCACTGAACAACAATCAATACTGAACGACTTTCGCATAAAAAAATCGCCGGCCGGAGTGGCCGAGCGGTTCTAGGCGCTTCAGTCTGGAACCGCGCGACCACTACGGTTGCAGGTTCGAATCCTGCCTCGGGCATGAATGTGTGTGATGTCCTTAGGTTAGTTAGGTTTAAGTAGTTCTAAGTTCTAGGGGACTGATGACCCCAGATGTTGAGTCCCATAGTGCTTAGAGCCAGCCATAAAAATCCATATAGACCTTCCATCTTTCAATACTATTAATTCACGTAGTAAAATTACTTTTCCAAGCAACTGGGAAGCTCAGCGTTGGAACCCAGCTAAGATTATTCCAGGACATTCTTTAATCCTTTGTTTACTTCATGTCCTATCTATTAAGTCACTGTCTACATCTTTCCTGCGAGCTGGTTCTTCGATTTCATTGTTATTACTTTCGCTTTATTCATCATGCTTTACTTTAGTTTTATTATAATCGATTATGAGGTTAATTTCAAACCTGCCCTTTTCAGATCTTTCATTCACTGTTGGATTTATCTACAGTAAAGACTGTTATCAGATTAATGAAGATGATTTACGCTGACGTGGCAAAAGTTACTCGGTACCTCCTAATATAAGGTCTATATTCCTTTTGCGCTGCGTAGTGCATCAGCTCGACTTGGTGTGATCTCAACATGTCGTCGGAAGTCCCCTGCAGAAATATTGAGCCATGCTGCCTCTGCAGACGCCGTTGTTGTGAATGTGTTGCCGATGCAGGAGTTTGTGCACTAACAGACTTCTGAATTATGTACCAAATATGTATGAAGGAATTCATGTAGGGTGATCTGGGTGGCCAAATCGTTCGCAAGAATTTTCCAGAATTTTCTTCAAACCAATGGCGAAGAGCTGTGACTGGGTGGCATGGCACAAAGTAATGCATTAAAATTCCATATTGTTTAGAAGCATGAATTCCTGAATGGTTGCACATTGTCTCCAAGTAGCCAGAAATAATCATTTTCAATGAATAATCGGTTCAATTATAACAGACGACCAGTCCCGTCCAAGTAAACACAGTCACACTATTATGGAGCCACCAACAGCTTGTATAGGTGCCTTGTTGGCAACTTTGGTCCATGGCTTCGTGTGGTCTGCACCATACTCGAACGCTAATATCAGGTCTTACCAACTGAAGTCGGGACTCACCTAACCAGATCACGGTTTTCCAGGCGCTTAGGGTTCCACCGATATGGTCACGAATCCAGGAGAGGCGTTGCAGGCCGTATAGTGCTATTAGCGAAGACACTCGCATCGGACGTCTGCTGCAATCTACCATTAACGCCAGTCGTAGCGGGTGCCTTCGTCGTACCTCCCACAGTGATTTCTGCGATTATTTCAGTCAGTGTTGCTTGTTTGTTAGCACTGACAACTGTACGCGAACGCCACTACTCTCGGTTGTTATGTGAAGGCCGTCAGCCACTGCCTTGTCCGTGATGGGAAGTAATGTCTGAAATTTAGTATTCTTTGCACGCTCTTGATACTGTGGATCTCGGAATATTGAATTCCCTAACGATTTCTGGAATGGAAACGCCCATGAGCCTAGATCCAACTACCATTCCGCGTTCAAAGTCTGTTTATTCCTGTCGTGGGGCCATAATCAGGTCGGAAACCCTCTCACATGAAACACATGAGGGAAATGACTGTTCCGCCAGTGTACAGCCCTTTTATACCGTGTGCTAGCGACACTACCGCCATCTCTACATGTGCATATCGCTATCCCATTACTTTTTGTCACCTCAGCGTAGGTATTCAGTGAAAAATTTCAGTGCTGGTGACTTTTCGGTGTTGTATAATCGTGGTCCATGAAACTTTTCCATACCTAACGTTACGTCCGTAGCTGCACTGGGCATCCTTAGATGTGTTTCTGGTTTCAGTGAGTCTTTCCAACTGGTGGATTGGGCGTAGCAGAGTGACATAAGTACTGTAAAAGAAGGAATGTGTAGAACTTTATACACTACTGGCCATTAAAATTGGTACACCACGAAGATGACGTGCTACAGACGCGAAATTTAACCGACAGGAAGAAGATGCTGTGATATGCAAATGATTAGCTTTTCAGAGCATTCACACTAGGTTGGCGCCGGTGGTGACACCTACAACGTGCTGACATGAGGAAAGTTTCCAACCGATTTCTCATACACAAACAACAGTTGACCGGCGTTGCCTGGTGAAATATTGTTGTGATGCCTCGTGTAAGGAGGAGAAATGCGTACCATCACGTTTCCGACTTTGATAAAGGTTGCATTGTAGAGTATCGCAATCGCGGTTTATCGTATTGCGACATTGCTGCTCGCGTTGGTCGAGATCCAATGACTGGTAGCAGAATATGGAATCGGCGGGTTCAGGAGGGTAATACGGAACGCCGTGAAGCATCCCAATGGCCTCGTATCACTAGCAGTCGAGATGACAGGCATCTTATCCCCACGGCTGTAACGGATCGTGCAGCCACGTTTCGATCCCTGAGTTAACAGAGGGGGACATTTGCAAGACAACAACCATCTGCACGAACAGTTCGACGACATTTGCAGCACCTTGGACCATCAGCTCGGAGACCATGGCTGCGGTTACCCTTGACGCTGCATTACAGACAGGAGCGCCTGCGATGGTATACTCAACGACGAACCTGGGTTCACGAATGGCAATACGTCATTTTTTCGGATGAATCCAGGTTCTGTTTACAGCATCATGATGGGCGCATCCGTGTTTGGCGACATCGCGGTGAACGCACATTGGAAGCGTGTATTCGTCATCGCCTTACTGGCGTATCACCCGGCGTGATGGTACGGGGTGCCATTGGTTACACGTCTCGGTCGCCTCATGGTCACATTGACGGCACTTTGAACAGCGGACGTTACACTTCAGATGTGTTACGACCCGTGACTCTACCCTTAATTCGATCCCTGCGAAACCCTACATTTCAGCAGGATAATGCACGACCGCACGTTGCAGGTCCTCTACGGGCCTTTCTGGATACAGAACATGTTCGACTGCTGCCCTGGCCAGAACATTCTCCAGATCTCTCACCAATTGGAAACGTTTGGTCAATGGTGGCCGAGCTACTGGCTCATCACAATACGCTAGTCACTACACTTGATGAACTGCGGTATCGTGTTGAAGCTGCATGGGCAGCTGTACCTGTACATGGCATCCAAGCTCTGTTTGACTCAATGCCAAGGCGTATCAAGGCCGTTATTCCGGCCAGATGTGGTTCTTCTGGATACTCATTTCTCAGGATCTATGCACCCAAATTGAGTGAATCAATGTGCTACAATGTTGTGGCCAATAGCCTTTTAACTTACAAGGGTGCACTAGTGTATGCATTTTATATGTTTAAATGTACACTAGTGTATGCATTTTATATGTGTAAACTCAGCTCCTTAAGTTTATTCAAATTTTATAGTTAATCCTTTAACATTATGGAGAATAAATCAAAATGAAAAAAAAAAATACTAGTAACGGGAACAGTGGCCAAGCAGATGAACTGCTGGTATACCACACCAGTATGTACCCAGCTACTGAAAAATCCCTCCTGCTCTACATACAAATCCTTAGAGCTTGTTTTACCTTTTCGTATGACCCACTCAGGCGAAATATTCTAAGAACTTGAAAGGGGCATCTACCTGCTTCTGCTCACATAGTTTGAGCTTAATGGCTGAGTCCTGTGTGACGCCCTCCTGTTGTTTGGATTTAGACTTGTCGTAGATCTACTTAACAGTTTTTAAATCTCACTTCGTCCCCCAATGATCTACTGGAAGAGGACCTCTTGTAGCAGATCATCTACAGAAAAGACTTTTTTGGGTACATCTCGTCATGTACTTTTTACCTTCATTTTTGACTTACAAGTGAAGTAATAGTAACTATTTTGAGTATATTAATGGTTCAAATGGCTCTGAGCACTATGGGACTTAACTTCTGAGGTCATCAGTCCCCTAAAACTTAGAACTACTTAAACCTAACTAAGGAAATCACACATATCCGTGCCCGAGGCAGGATTCGAACCTGCGGCCGTAGCAGTCGCGCGGTTTCGGACTGAAGCTCCTAGAACCGCTCGGCCATCGCGGGCGGCGAGTATATTAACATTATGTATATAAACCTTATATTTAATGTTATAATCAATAGCTTAAAATTGCACTGAACAAAATACAATGAAAAAAAGGGAATCATGGGAGTGGTGGAAGTAGAACCAGAGTCGATGAACTGCGAGTCAGTTAGCTTGACCACTCATCCACGGCGCCATTATGTCAAGAGCTCCTCATAAGTCTTCTATGCCTGCACTGCACGTTATATGCACCTTCAAAGAAAGATACTGACCTGGTCCTGCGAAAACGTAGCACTCATAGTTCCAGAAGGGATGACGTCATATCAGGGCACGCACAGTCGTAAACAGACAGCTGTGACCCTCCTTTGAGTTTATCGTAGTGTGGCTGACCATCTATTCAGCACTCAACACTGTTTTCTAGTTGTCATGGAGAGAGTGCTACAAAACATATCTGTATCTCTTTTATTTGCACACCAACACGCATTCGAAGAGAATTGGCGAAACTTTAGAGTGATTTCTGGCTCGCATTCAAAGAGAAGATATAATTTTAATGCGATATTCGCCTCACATTCAAATTCAAATGGCCTAATTTTAAAGAGATGTTAACACTGTGCTGTACAACATTAGCACATTATAGCTGGCTGCCACTGAAACCAGGTTGATGAGCTGTTGTGACAGGTGGAGGAACCGGGTATATCGAGGTGAGGAAGCAGCAGTACTACCAACCAAGGCCAGCATTACAGTGCAGTGGTGAGTGGGTGCCTGGTAGAAGCTCAGTGAGACATCGGAGAATCAGTAATGAAAAAAAACAGCTATTACTGAAAGTATGTCCTTCCTGGGATGCCAGCTCCTACAGGTGTGAGAAGTACAAGCCAAATTGAAGAAGCCACTGCAGTCAGCGCATGACACGTGGCGACTGCAAGTGGAAGGAAGTGATGGTGTCAGTGCCAGCATCACCGCAAGTCTCTGACGGAGCGAGATTAACACCTTATGTTAGCCCCACTGTCATGTGGCAGACAAACTGCTGTGGATGAAGCGTGTGGAGGTGCGACAGATCATGCTGTGAACCCAGGGTAGAAGAGGCGGCTCAGAATAGCGAAGTCTGCCCATAAGAGCAGATGCAGGCAGCAAGAATTTCATCCACACAGATTATGGTGGACAAGCAGTAAGACTCCCGAGGAGGGACCCGGGGAGTGGGAACCAGAGATCTCCAGGTTGAAAGGCTGGCAGCAGATGAAGTAGGCCCACCACAGCTCTGAACCTGGCACCAGCAGCATTTCCACAGCTAGTAGCGTCAGAGGCCCAAGAAAGTGACTGTCTGAGCCATGTATACTCGTGGACTCGTAGGCTCGAAGACTGATTTAGGTCCTTCCTCGAGGCTGGTGGTCGGTAGGCAGTGATATCTTCCACTATAAATAAAGAGCAATTATATCGTCTTGGACTATCCGTTGCTTTTTTTAACCACATCAGTGCGTGGGTCGGATGTGAAGTAACCAGGTAATGAACTCAGTGTAGCTGCGCATTCTCTCGGTCTCTCTGCTTGACGACCAGATGAAGTAACCTCCTGGATGCCTCACTAGCAGTACTCACTGTATCAGCAATTATTTCAAGCGAAATTTTGCTCAGTCAGCTGCTTCACTGCCTTCTTACAGTAGCGACAGAGATAACCTTATTTTTCCCTAGCCACACCAAATACATAATTTTTCGGCCCAAAATGCCTCACTCCTTCGTTTCGGTTTCTGAAAAAATCTCGAAATACATTTATGCATTGTCAGTACACTTAGTTTTTCTCTCGCTTTCGGCATAAACCACAAAGCTAACTGGCTATATTCTCACAGTGAAACATCATTATCTAGGTTCAGTTCACTAGACTGTCTCACATACCTACAGGAACATGTGTCCACGGAATCCCGCTTACAAACTGGTACAGTTAAATTCTCCCATATTCAGAACTCTCCATCAAAAATAATAACGGTACCCATCAACTCTTTCTTATGCTCCATACTTCCCCTCGTTTACCAGGTTGTTCTCCATTTAATTTCTATTCTGGATCGGCTTCAACCACAAAGTGCAGCACACGTAGGCGAACATAGATGATCAAAAGCGCATGTGAAGTCAGTCATAAGGCTGTCGCATATTTCCGATCTGTGTTTTGTATTACGTGTCGTCAGTCGGTTGATTTATGATCTGCATCTACATGTAAATCTACGTCTACATGGCTACTCTGAAGTTCACACTAAAGTGCCTGACAGAGTGTTCGTCGACTAACTTTCACATTATTTCTCTGTCATTTCGGGCTCAACGGCGCCCGGGAAAACGGATACTTAAATATTTCCGCGAGAGGCTCTAATTTCTCTTTTTTTATGACGATGATCATTTCTCCCTGCATTGGCGGGTGTCAACAAAATTTTTTTCATTTCGGAGGAGAACATTTGAAATTCAGATTTCGTGAAAAAGTCTCACGGCAACGAAAAACGCCTTTGTTTTAATGATTGCCACCCCAGATAGTGTATCGTACCCGTGACAACATCTCCCCTATTTCCCGATAATACAAAACGACCTGCCCTTCTTTGAACTTTGACTAATCTGGTCAGGATCCCCCACTGCACAGCAGTACTCTAGCAGAGGACAGACAAGCGTGGTGTAGGTAGTGTTTTTAGTTGATCTGTTGTATCCGCTGCCGGCCGGAGCGGCCGAGCGGTTCTAGGTGCTACAGTCTGGATCCGCGCGACCGCCACGGTCGCAGGTTCGAATCCTGCCTCGGGCATGGATGTGTGTGATGTCCCTAGGTTAGTTAGGTTTAAGTACTTCTAAGTTCTAGCTAGGGTACTGATGACCTCAGAAGTTAAGTCCCATAGTGCTCAGAGCAATCTGAATCATTTTTTGTTGTATTCTCTAAGTGTCCTGACACTAAAACGCAGTCTTTGATTTACCTTCCCCACCGCATTATCTATGGGTTTGGTGCAGTTTCAATTGTCCGTAACTGTAATGCGTAGGGATTTAGTTGAATTGACAGTCTTTAGATTTGTCTGATTTGTCCTGTAGTCGACACTTAGCGGAGGCCTTTTACTATTCTTGTGGATGACCTCACAGTTTTCATTATTTCCACTCAATTGCCACTTTTCGCGTTATTAAGATATTTTATCGAAATCATTCTGGAATTGGTTCTGATCTGCTGGTTACTCTTCTGACGATAAATGACAGCATCACCTTAAACAATACAAGAGGACTGCTCAGATTGCCACTAAATCGTTTCTAGCAGATTAGGAAGAGCAGAGGGCCAGAACACTTCATTTAAGGAAGCCAGATGTCACTTCCATTTTACTCGATGATTTTCTGTCAATTACTACGAACTGGGATCTATATGACAGAAACACACGAATCCACAGGCTGAGCTGACACTATAGGCCATAGGGAGGCAATTTGATTAGACGCCACTTGTGAGGAACGATACCAAAAGCTTTGAACATAGCTGCGAAGATTCAGTGACCGCGTCAGAATTATATTAGAAGAAATGAGCCCTCGGTTACAAATATTAAGTCAAAACTGACCAGGTTTCGACGCTACTATGAGCGTCGTCTTCAGATTAATTCTGAAGACGACACTCATAGTAGCATGGAAATCTGGTCAATTTTGACTTAATATTTGTGACCGAGGGCGTATTTGTTCTAATATGATACCAAAAGCTTTTTGGAAACCTGGAAATAAGGGATAACTCTGAAATGTGTTCTCAATAGCACTCATTACACTGTGCCAATAAAGCGCTAGTTGAGTTTCACAAGATCGATACTTTCTGAATTCGTGTTGACTATGTGTTAGAGAACTGTTTTCCTTGAGGTACTTCATTATTCTCGATTACAGTGTACGTTTTATAATCCTACTGCTAATCGAAGTCAGGGATACGAATCTGTAATTCTCTGGATTGCTCTTATGTTATTTCTAGAACATCGATGTGACATTCACAGATTTCCATTCTTTAGGTACAAATCTATTGTTAAGCGAGTTTTTATGATAGTCAAGTACGGAGCTGCTGTATCATCACAATATGAAAGAAATCTAATAGGTATACCATCTGGAGCGAAGGATGTGCTTATATTAAGTGATTTAAGGTGATTTTGAACACCGTTCATATTTACTTCTAAGTTACTCATGTTGGCAGCAACTCTTGATTAGAATTTTGAAATATTTACACTACTGGACATTAAAATTCCTGCACGAAGATGTAATGCAGATCATAAACAGGTGTTCACTGGAGAAGTGTATTCTACTAAAACTGACATGTGATTACATTTTCACGCAATTTGGGTGGATAGATCCTGTGAAATCAGTACCCAGAACAACCACCTCTGTCCGTAATAACGGCCTTGATACGCCTGGGCATTGAGTCAAACAGAGCTTGGATGGTGGGCGTGTACAGGTACAGCTGCCCATGCAGCTTCAACACAATACCACAGTTCATCAAGAGTAGTGAATGGCGTATTGTGACGAGCCAGATGCTCGGCTACCATTGACCAGAGGTTTTCAATTGGTGAGAGGTCTGGAGAATATGCTGGCCAGGGCAGCCGTCGAACATTTTCTGTATCCAGAAAGGCCCCTACAGGACCTACAACAGGCGGTCGTGCATTATCCTACTGAAATGTAGGATTTCGCAGGGATCGAATGAAGGGTAGAGCCACAGGTCGTAACACATCTGAAATGTTGGCGATGACGAATACACGCTTCCAATGTGCGTTCACCGCGATGTCGCTAAATACGGATGCGACCATCATGATACTGAAAACAGAACCTGGATTCATCCGAAAAAATGACGTTTTGCCATTCGTGCACCCAGGTTCGTCATTGAGTACACCATCGTAGGCGCTCCTGTCTGTGATACAGCGTCAAGGGTAACCGCAGCCATGATCTCCGAGCTGATAGACCCTGCTGCTGCAGATGGTTGTTGTCTTGCAAACATCCCCATCTGTTCACTCATGGATCGAGACGTGGCTGCACGATCCGTTAAAGCCATGCTGATAATATGCCTGTCACCTGGACTGGTAGTGATACGAGGCCGTTGAGATCCAGCACGGCGTTCCGTATTACCCCCCAGAACCCACCGATTCCATATTCTGCTAACAGTCATTGGATCTCGACCAACGCGAGCAGCAATGTCGCGATACGATAAACCGCAATCGCGATAGGCTACAATCCGACCTTTGTCAAAGTCGGAAACGTGATGGTACGCATTTATCCTCCTTACACGAGGCATCACAACAACGTTTCACCAGGCAACGCCGGTCAACTGCTGTTTGTGTATGAGAAATCGGTTGGAAACTTTCCTCATGTCAGCACGTTGTAGGTGTCGCCACCGGCGTCAACCTTGTGTGAATTCTCTGAAAAGCTAATCATTTGCATATCACAGCATCTTCTTCCTGTCGGTTAAATTTCACGTCTGTAGCACGTCATCTTCGTGGTGTAGCAGTTTTAATGATCAGCAGTGTACTTTGTCTTCTTTGGTGAAGGAATTTCGGAAAACCGTTATCAGTTGATCCGAAATGTCATCGGCAACGTTACCATCGGTATCGCGCAGTGTAGGTATTGACAGAAGAAGGTTGAGTCAGTACATAAGTCGCAAACTGGGATAGAGACATCGGAGCAGCCTACAACTTATTTTCTCTTGTAAACTTAAGCACTTATGATGTCTTTCGATAAAGCGTTGAAAGGCTGCAGCATGGAATTCTTGTGCCAGCGTTCGTATTTAACGAATGACCTCTCAGTATATAACAAGAACGTTTGGTTCCTTAAACTGTTGCAACACACAAGACTGATGTGTCCTGTGGGTAGCGAAACAGTCCTAGACGGGGAAACGATGTGCCATCACTGGATAACCAGCGCGTCCTGGACGCTCCTTGATTGCTTTTTTTTTCCTTTGCTAAATTCCTGTATCCAGTCGAACAAAAATTTCCGTTAAGTACAGATCTAAGCAAATACGGCTCGAATTTCATTATGGACGTGCTCAGTGCATCGCCCCTCGGCTCATGAAAATCTCATTTTCTAGTCCGGTATGCACTCATAACACATCTTGATCTGACTGCAGACCATTATGAATTGGCGCGGAATAGTGTGTACCGGTTACCTTCCACGCCATGTGTACTTCCTTCGTTCTGCATACGTAAAGGAGCGAAATTTAGAGCGATATGCGTTATTCTGCCTGTTAAAAACCATCCAACAGCAAAGGTTGCATGGAAATCGCTATTGTGTATCATTTTTGTCTGATACGACAGAAGTCTGTAAGTAATATGTAGATGGACATTGCCTTTTGTACAAGGCGCTTTGTGCTTTTAAATATTTTATCTATGACAAACCTTTCACAATACGCTGATTTTTATCTACTTGATTTCTTGTGCCTGACGTTCAGAGCAAAATGAAGACCTTCTACAACAAAAAGATTTTTAAGACCTGACGAAAACAGCAAAGTCTGTAGCAATAGGATATCTTAAATATAGAAATATTTTATGCGATCTTGGCTGTTGAATGGTTTTTAGTAATTAAAACAAATCGCTCTTTAGTACCCTCAAAATGAGAAAATTTAGCCGTATTCTGGCGTTTGCGACATATGTTTTTAACTCACGCTAGTATGCAATCTTCTCTCTCGTATTTTACAGATACGAAGCGATGCACCGTTGACCTGAAAAGCCACATGTTTGGGGCTGAGTAGAAGCTGGGAGCTCACAGGGGTTACCATATTAGCAGCTATGTTTTTTTCTGTAAATGCTAAATAATTATATTCTTGTATTAATATCTACAATAAGATCCCAGAAATTTGTAGAAGAGCCTGCCAACTCCACTGTAAACAAAATTGTCTTATTTTGTGAATTTTAACCCCCCCCCCCCCCGCCATCGTTGTTTTAATTAATGTAGCTATTTCTATGTGAAAAAACTTAATATTGTCCTATGTAAACACTCTGCCATTTTTTAATCTTCTGTACCAATACGAGGGTTGCCCGTAAACTAATGCATGGATTTTTTTTTTCTCAGCCGAAAACGATGCACAAATGCGAAACGTTACGTACGTATTTCCTGAGTGAGCACTCCATGTTTCCATCACTTCCGACAGACAGCGTACATGCAGGATAGTTTCAAAATGGTGTCTGTAGGAGATGTGCGAGGGCCATTTTTTTTCAACCTCCGGTCGTTTAGTGTAGAAGCTACACGAGCGGCAGAAAGCGAACATGCACTGTAGGCTACTGCACAACTCTCGCACTAAAAACTCCGCCATTTCCGACCCCAAGGCATCAGTCTGCATTGCACTATAGCTACTTAAATATGGCTGCCTTAATTGTTGTTCCCGCCAAGTGTAATTCGGTTCAGCAATCAAAAGGGACAGCAGAAACTCATCGGAGAATGAACCGGGTGTATGGTGATAACTTCATGACTGATAGTGTTGTGCGTGAATGGTGCAGAAGGATTAAAGATGGCCGAAATGTCGTGCATGATGAAGGGGGCCCAGGAAGCAAGTCTGTCGTTACAGCTGACCTTGTTGAACGAGTTAGAGAAAATCGTAGGTCCACCATAACTGCTTTGTCTATGGAAATTCCGGAAGTTTCAAGATCTGTCGTACACTCTGTCGTTACTGGACATTTAGGCTACAAAAAACTTTGTGCTTGTTGGGTTCCAAAAATGTTGACGGACGCACACAGAAGTCACCAAATGGCGTTAGCTTTGAATTTCCTTGACCGTTATCACGATGAAGGAGAGAACTTTTTGAAATCAGTTGTTACTGGAGAAGAAACTTGGATCCAATACGACACACCGGAAACAAAACGACAATCACAACAATGGGTGCATCCCAATTCATCAAACAAACCAAAAAAATTCAAACAAACATTCAACAACAGAAAAGTTATGGCAACCGTGTTTTGGGACCAAAAAGGTGTGATGTTTGTCGAGTTTATGCAGCCCTATCAATGCAGCTGCTTATCGTGCAACTTTATGACGTTTGCGGAGAGCCATTCAAAACAAAAGAAGAGGAATGTCGACTTCAGGAATTGTGTTGATCCATGACAACGTTCGTCCACACACTGCTGGCTCAATCCAACGGCTCCTAGAACAATTTCAATGGGACATTTTCTATCATCCGCCGTACAGTCCTGATCTGGCACCCATCAACTTTTACCTTTTCCCAGAACTGAAGACGTGGATAGGAGGGCAGCACTTTCAAACCAACAAAGACCTTCAAAACAACGTCAATGCCCATTTGAACCTCATTGGTGGCAACATATTTTGAAGAGGGTATTGCAAAGCTTGTCCTCAGGTACAATTAATGTCTCAATGTTTTCGGTAATTATGTTTGAAAGTAACTATAAGAGTACAAAACTTTTGGTGATAAAATAATTGTTTTTCTAGGAAGTTGTCTTTTATTTGTAGCTTATCGGAAGTTGAAAAAAAAAAAAGGCTCTCGCACGTTACAAGTAATGGGCCGTCATTGAATACCTCACTGCAGAGCAACAAACTGTGGAGAATATTGACAAAAGCTTGTGCAAAGTCTATGGAGCATCTGCTGTCGACAAAAGTACAGTTAGTCGCTGGGCACGGAGGGTGAGGTCATCAGAAGGCGGTTCGGCGGAGCTCCACGATTTGCAACACCTGACATGTTGCAGCGAGCCTCCACTTGTTTGGACCATTAAAGGATGGCATTCGTGGAAGACATTTTGAGGTTGATGAGGAGGCGATTCACACAATGAAGCACTGGCTCCGCAACCAGGACAAAAGTTGGTACCGACAAGGCATAGACACCCTGGAGGAAGGCCGACAATTCTTTCGTCTGTGTAATTCTCATTACGTTCAATAAAGAATTATTGAAGGAAAAAAATACGGTGCATTACTTTCTGGGCCACCCTCGTGATACCGGCCGGTGTGGCCGAGCGGTTCTAGGCGCTTAAGTCTGGAACCGTGCGACCGCTACGGTCGCAGGATCGAATCCTGCCTCTGGATGGATGTGTGTGATGTCCTTAGGTTAGTGAGGTTTAAGTAGTTCTAAGTTATAGGGGACTGATGACCTCAGATGTTAGCTCCCATAGTGCTCAGAGCCATTTGAACCATTTGAACCACCTTCGTGACAAGTGCAAAAGAGGCACATTTATGTAGCTCTGTGAGACGTGAGTTTCTTAAGTGCATACAGTCTTCAGAGAACTTATGGACGTGCAACGGGATGAAGCCGTCGACAAACGCAGCTACTCTCACTTTCGAGGCAAAATTGCTGGAAGTCAGCGCTGTGCAAGGGAATTTAACCCTTGGATTGCACAGAAACTCCAGAAAGATTACACGCAGCACACACACACACACACACACACATACGCAAACACACACACACACACACACACACACACACACACACACAAACACACACTCACATACACACACACACACACACACACACACACACACACAAACTCTGTAAACGTTAGCGCCAACACACAAACCACAGATAACCGACTTCGGAAGCGGGTGAGGTAATATTAACTCTTTCCCTCTGTTTTTTGACAAGGTTTCCACATAGACTATAAGCGAAAACCTCTATCTCTATTTGCAAGGGTACTTGGTAATTCAGTTTCAACTGTTCCTTAATGAATTATCTCAATAGCTGGAAGTGCATGTAATAATCTCAGTGTTGTTATATTCCATAGGTTGACCAGTGTCAAGACAATCTGTGGCAATCGCCGATTATCACAGCTGTTTTAAGTGTGTGTGAAGCTTATGCTCAGTATATAGCGGCCCTCCACAGTCCTGGTAGTCTCACAGATGTATGACGTGCAACCACTGCTATGAATACTATGGAAACCCGCCTTACGTAAACGAAGATCATCCTCGACGGAAACTAAAAGGATCCTAATCTTAGACGAAGGTCTGAAAACTAGTTTCACATCGTATTTCCACAAAAGAGGGCCAATACTGTCGTAAAAGCTCCCTGCGTAAGGTGCCCATTCGGTGTTATCACTCATCCGATGCGTGGTTGTTCGATACTGCAACGCCCTTGAGTTTTGTCTTTCTCTATATCCATTCTGACAAGAGACGATCTCAAAGTCAGTTAACTCAGCTGACAAACTCTCAAGGTGTGAAACGTCGTGGGCCCTGTGAACCAAGGTACAAAGCACACCACTACACTGAACCGGATGGTCACAACTCTCATCTTGTAGATACGAGTCGGTGTGAGTAGCCTTTCATTACACAGCGGGTCTCACGGCGAACGCAATTTAATGGCAATGCTGCAGTTCGATTTCTGGCGGACTCCAGTATTCCAGGCATGCAAGGCACTCCTGTCGGTGGAACATCGCTTTGACGCACCTCTCCGTTTTTTTTACAGAAGTCTGTTGCGTCTCTTCATGTCTCGCAAAGTATGTTGAGCCATTTTCAACCAGCCTTCGGTGGCACACCGTTTTCCTACTTCTCACAGCACTTCATATTACACTGGATTCATCTTATGTATTTGCACCTCTCAATTGCAGGGGTTTCTGTATTCGAGCTCTAGTCCTGCGTACCTGTAAATTTTTGTTTACATCAGCATTAGGTAGAAGTTTTTGCAGTAAGAATTCTGTAGTGCCTCTTCGCCCTTAGGTTCACGTGTCGTAGTCCGGCCTCATGATTTATCCCGTTGTAATTTTGTACGACAGTCTTTATGTGTGTTCCTGTCACTGTGTTTGTGTAAAGTTTAAGCAACGTAGTTTCTATGTTTGAAAAATGGCAGTTATGCAACTTCCTCCGGTCTCTCTGTACATTTATAGTCTTGCTTGCCGTTCTCTGGCGTTGACTCCACGTTCAAAATGTTTTCTAGTTTCTCTTGTTCGTTAACTGAAGTTTGCAGGCTAGGGTGACCGAGACATTTCTGACTTCGTTTTGGATCATTCTTTGTGTGTGGTAGTATTGTATTTTGTGTTGTCTGTATCAGTACAATAAATTTATGGATTTTATACTCAAAGATACCGGTTACAAAACACGGAAGATAATCTAAGACTATATTGCGCAATCTATCCTAGTCCAATTGATGGAGTACAGGTCTTTTTGTAGATGCGTCACCTGCTGTGTTGCGGTCCATTTTTTTTTTTTTTGTAAATACTTTACTGTTATATTGTATACAAGTGATAAAAGTGTGGTAGCACTTTCTTAAATGGGCTGGCCTCATACCTGGGAGGGTGGAGGTCCATAAACCCTTTACGCCATTCTAATTTAAGTAATTTCTGGTTTCCTGAAATTACTTCACACGAATGCCAGTATGATTGCTCCTATATCAAAATGGTTGACTAACTGTTCCATCCGTGACAAACAAGATCTGTAAGTATACACATGCTTTTATCACGAGGGCGTGCTGGAATTTCATGCCTCCGAATTTTTATGTGAGGGCTCTTAAATCTTTTTAAACAAAACAAACCTAATTAACATTCTACATCTATTTTCTCCATGCCTTGATATTTCCAGTACTCTGTCACTAGAGAGTTCCGAAATGTAGCATCTAACAGGGCGGTGTGTAACACAACTATGTCGTGAGTGAGAAACGGCCCTCATAGAACCCTCAACATCTTGCTATGGAGTGTAATGGAAACAGGCTCGCCAGCGAATAATGCAGCCCGCAGATAAGCTATAAGTCACATCGCACAGATCACAGGCTAACTGCTTCTGTGCAGCCCTTCTTTGTTCTCTGGTCTCTTCTGCCTTCAGAAAGAAACTACTATTACGAACGAAAAGTTGGATAATATAGATTTTTCTCTTCACACGGTTTTGGAAGACAATGATTATTGAGAGTGTGAATAACTGTGGTCTCCGTTTGCGTATCGTTTAACTGAACTCTGTGATTATTTTCTGACGTACTTCCCAGAACACGTTTATCAACACAATTGCATCAAAGACACTTTCAGTACAGAAATTCCATCAAGATCTGCCACTTAACAACAAGACCGATTCATTTTCTTCCGACTCCGCACAGAGATTAAAGTACGTCCTCTCATCACGATTTGAGTTTCGGACCTCGGCGAAGCAGGGGTTTCCGCATGTAGGAAATAAACCCCTAAGATTTTTTGGTGTCATTTGCAAAGTCCTACTAGAATGTGGAATCTGTTTCGGCATTGACAGGCGTGTAATAAGGAAGGCAACACACTTTTTTCGGGTCAGGTGTGGTTGAAAAGAAATGCTGAATTTCTTGTAGAACATCGTCGAATAACTCCGCTTCAGCCCCAGTAGTTACATGAATTTCCGATAGGCGGCAGCGCTATACGTAGCCATGAATATGGCGTCTCTGACGGAGGTGCGTTCCCCACAGTCAGTTGTCACTGAGTTTCTTTTGTCGGTGGACCAGAGCATCGCAGATGTTCATAGGAGTTTGGGGACTGTCTACAGAGACCTGGTAGTGAACAAAGCGCGGTGAGTCGTTGGGCATGGCGTCTGTCATCTACCGCTCGCCAGCAAGCATCACAGATCTGTGACTAATGCAACGTCGGCACGTGCGGACATCCTCATTCGATGTGAACGGTGGACCACGATCAAACGCCCCGCTGCTCGACTGGACATCTTTGTTGATATCGTTGACACACTCATCTAGCTGTTGGTGCACTCAAAGGTGCGTACACGCTGGGTTCCTCGCCACCTAACACAAGAATTGCTTTTCTATCGAAAATCGTCATAGGCAATGAAACATGACTGCATCATTTTGAATCTGAAATAAAACGGCAAGCCATGAAAAGGGGCCACACCACCGCTCCACCGGTCGGGCGCTGATGACCGCACGGTTGAGCTCCCCTCACCCCCCTCCCCCCAAACAGAACACCATCATCATGACCCTCAAACGGTAAAGTCATAGCAACGGTCTTCTGGGACTCTGATGGGCTTATTTTGTTTGATTTCCTCCCTCATGGCGGAACGATCATCTCTGATGTGAACTGTGCTCCCCTCAGGAAAGTCAAGAAACGGCTTCAGCGTGTTCGTCACCACATGAAAGTAAACGAACCTCTCCTTCTCCATGACATCGCAAGGCCTCGCACAAGTCTGCGCAACCGAGAGGACCTCACAAAAGTTCATGGGGCTGTTCTTCCTGATCCATCCTACAACCAGAATCTCGCACCTTTCGACTTCCATCTGTTTGGCCCAATGAAGGATGCAGTCCGCACGAAGCAGTGTGTGGATGATGTGGAGCTTATTGATGCAGAGAGACGTTGGCTCCAACGTCCACCTGAAGAATGGTACCATGCGGGCACACATACCCTCCCAGTAATGTAACATAAGACCATCAGTTCAACGGAGATTCTGCTCAAAAATAGGGTTTTGTACCCACATGAGTTGGGAATAATACGGTGTACTGGAATCTCGAATAAAATCGCCCAGCTTTCAGAAAACAGGTAGGTAGCATTACGTACTAAACGTCCCTTCTAGATCGCTAATGGATATGTAGGAGGAGACACGAGTGCCCATTTCCAGTTTAAGGAACTCACGACAAAGAAGCAAGCTCATCATTCCCATTTATTTCTTTGCAAGAATAAGACGTAATAACATAAAAAGTCTATTAAAGTGTGTTATGCCAGCTGTGAATAGAGAAATAACTACTGTTATTCGTATTTTTCAAACCTTAATGTTTATTTACTCCAAGCTCCGAGTCGGATGATGTACGCAGAAGGCACCGCAGGTGCTTATGTTCCATCCAGGGAAGTCACGGACTCAAAAAGTTTGAGAGCCGCGTAGTTTGTCCTTGGGGGGAAGAAACAAACTTTCTCGATTGAAATACTAATTAATGATTGTACATAACTAATTACTTTTTTCTGGTATGTGTTTCTAGATGATGACTGGGAAACCGAATCAACACAGACTACTAGAGTGTCCAATCAGGAGTGTAGGCCAGGTACCTCCTTCATGAGCGGCTGCAACCAGTGCTACTGCTCAGAGGATGGTACATCAGCTGTCTGCAGGTCCCGTCCTTGCAACAGCGTCAAAGGTGAGTTTCTGTCTTCCACAGAAAAATTCTGTACCGCTGTATCACGTAAATGGTACATCATCTTCATCATCATCATCATCTGAGGGCTCTGCAAGACTTTTCCATGAATTACAGTCTTCACTTTATGCATCCGTGTTTCTCCTGCATGTTCTCTGATTTCATCGGCTCAGTTTGTATTCTGTCACCGTCTCTGACTGTTCCCGTCTCTTGGGAATCGAGTAGAGAGTACTCTAACTTGATTTACCACAGCTACGCACAAGGCTTACAGCTTGCTCGCATGCATGTAATTTTCATTACAGGCGTAATTACGTATTCCATACAAGTCTGTTCCCTCATCTGTTTGTATGTTTTACAGTTTTTCTCCTAGGTATTCATATGTCGACGGAACAACCGCCAGTTGCTGAATAGCTTTAACTTAAAAAATCCATATACCTCCTCAGTCTGTAATTGTCGAAATTGGCTATAAGAGGGCTATTCGGAAAGTGAGGAACGATCGGTCGCGAAATGGAAACCACTGTGAAAATCCGACGAGGCTTTTCACAGACGTTTTGGGCAGTGTCTCTAGTATGCCAGTCTATCGCATCAAGACGCTCTTTTTAGTTGCGAGCGCACTGTGAGCGAGTAACGGTGCCTAGAACAACAATGTCTCCCGCCAGGTAGGAGGGCCCGCTGAGCGGCTTCGCCTTAATGAATGCAGCCCACCTAACACAACTGCCACGCACTTCCTTCTGCATGGCAATTCTCAGCCGCACTCTGCAGGGGCAGTGAAGACGCTCCTGCAGCCTTTTCGATGGGAAGTGTTCGATCACCCACAACACAGCCCTAATTGGCTCGTCTTGAGTATCATCTCTGTTCACATGAAACTCTGGATACGAAGACAACACTTGGGCGCAGGCTACGCGCTATAGACCAGCGTAGAGAATTATCGGAAGGCACAGGCGGCTGCCTTCTATGACGAGGGTGTTGTAAATTTTGTATCACGCTCCGACAAATATCTAAGTCAGTGTGGCGACTATATAGAGAAGTACCTGGAAGGAGTAGCTAAATGTGCATAGAAAATAGTTTTGATGTTCACTGTGGTTTCCATTTGGCGACCGATCGTTCCTTACTTAATGAACAACCCTCATACATACTGTTTGAAAATTTATTTTTCACATACATGGCAAGCTCAGTTTGAAAAGCCTGTTATGTTTTACTCCTTTCTTTCTTTCTTTTCTTGTCCGTTTACCCACTTTGTTTGTATTCCCTAAGAAAGTCATTCGTATTCCGTGTGTTTAGCATACATTAAATTAGTTTTATTGTAATTGATTTTCAGACGTTCTTTCAGATATTCACTAGCTTCTATGCATTGTTGAATTTACCTGTACTAAAGATTATCACCGAAATCATGAAAGTGATGCAAGTATATTCCATTATTACATACCTGAAGGCTTCCTGTAACGCTTCTCACAATAGACTGGTAATATTTTATCACATTCTCCGATTCCTCTTTCAGTTGTGAAATTTAGACTTTGTTGGTGAAATCTTAAGGAAGCTGTAGAATCAGCATATACGTTCCTCAATGTAATTACGTTGTTTACTCAGGAACTGGTAGTATAGATTTAGTTGAAAATAAGTTAAATGCTTTCTCAAAAAATCCCAGGCGGAGTGTTAACTCGTATTCGGCTGGTGCATACCTTCGTAACGCTTTTATTTTGAATGTTGGTATTCCGGTTGATATGGGTTTGTTTATCGATTGTCATTTTTCATTTGTAGTTCACCATTGCTGTTTGAGTTTACATATTGTCATTTTGTCATTTGGAGATACTAAATGGAGCCGTGGGCCCTAGAAAATGGAGTGCCAAGTGAAGAAATGGGATCATTTCCAACAAATTCTACTATTTGAGTTAGGTGAGGAGTGGCGGTAACGGAGATAGCCAGAAATATTTGCAGGGCAAGAAGTAATTTTCTCGTTTTAAGGACGATCGTTTTCACATTAGCGACTCTCGACGTTCAGGAAGACCTTCATGGTTAGTGAAACTCGTTTAAACGCATCAGTCCACAATGGTCCACGTCGTTTACTGCACTCGAGGATTCCCAGATGGGATGAATAATTACGATCATTTTATCATCGGGTGACATTTTCATGCAACAGGGAAGGTTCAAAAATTATGTCTATTGCTACCGCAAGCTCCAAGCCACATTGAAAAAAGAACCAGCGATGTGCCTCTCTGCTTGCTCGTCATCAACTGGCTCGTGAAAAACACCGACCATTCTATCCTTTATCGTTAATCGTGAAGAGATGTAATGCCTTCATGCTAACATTAAGAAAAGAAAGGTATGGTTGAGACTAAACGAAGCAACAAGTCCCAGTACAAAGTCCTGTGTGCGTACACAAATGATAATACGTTTGTTTGTGTGGCCATCCTCCACAGCAAGCATATAAATACTTGTTTTGCAAATCAAACTGCCTTTTCCTGCAGCTAGTTATTTTATTAATCCCATACGTGTTTCGCCTTCTCCTTTTCTAAGGCATCATCAGTGGGATCTATAATGATACAGTTGCGTTAGTTACAGATTATCAAAGAGTTCACTTCGTGTTTTTTTGTAAAAATGTAATTACTTACGATTTGCTGATCTACGTTTCCTCACATCTGGTCTGGAGGTCGCACTACCACTTTTATCACTGTTCCATATTCACATCTTTGTGTTTCCACCATCAACACACTGTTCATCATGCTTCTCACTCTTTTTCGTGGTGGACTATCGTTCTTCTGTCACTTGATACAAATATTTCGTCGTACACTTCTTTTCACAGCGTAAATATTGCGACTCCATTACGTGTTTCATCGTCTTTGGTATGTTTACCTATTGTTGCCACCCTAACGAAGTATATGTTCGTTACTAACTTCTGTTAAGATGTTCATGTGAGGAAACGCAGATCAGCAAATCGTAAGTAATTACATTTTTACAAAAAATCGCGAAGTGAACTCTTTGACAATCTATAACTAATGAAACTGTATCATTATAGGTCCCACTGATGAAGCCTTAGAAAAGGTGAAGGCGAAATGCGTATGGGATTAATAAAATAACTAGCAGCAGGAAAAGGCAGTTCGTTTTACAAAACAAGTAACTAAGAATTGCTTCGTGTGAAATGATGCTACTCCACGTTAGGCTGACAAAAAACACAATACGGGAGTTGGATTGGGAAGCCGCTCCGCACCCACCTTATTCACCTGATGTTGAGCCCTCAGAGTTTCACCTTTTCCACTGTCTGTTGAACAACTTTCCAGGAACTTCCTTTCTCGATGAAACTGCGCTCCGAACATGGCTGGACGAGTTCTTTGCCCAAAAAGCACTTTAATTCTACAGTCGCGGAATCGGAAATTTACTCCAGCGTAGGCAATACTGTCATAACAGTGAAAGAGAATATGTTATTGGTGACTAAAATCTGTGTTGTGCGAAACTATTGCGTGTATAAAACTTACAAGGAAACGCTAAGAAGTTGTCCACGAACCCATAAATATTGCTCTACAGTACAGTTTTTTGAGATATTTCCAATCTGCTATATCTATACACTCGTACGTTCAGTCGTAGGTCTGGGACACTGGAAGTAACTTCTACCAAACTTGGTGTGACTACGACAACTTACTATATATAAAAAATTACAGTGAAACTTGTAGTACCGCAAACGGCTTTGCATAGATTTAAACTATTAATTTTCAACGTGAAAGAACGTAAATACTTAGCTCTGTACCATAACTAAACAACATTTACTCAATTAAGAGCTGTCAAAAAAACCCTTAGACAACACTAAATTTACCAGAAGAGTCACGTTCGCATTTACTAAATAAGAACCGCTACTAATGATAAATTACAATAATGCCAGGTATATATTTTGTTGAAGGAGGTCAAATATATCCTAACATTGCCTAAAGACAGACGCAAAAGCAGAGAAACTCACTCATGACTTGTGTAATGTTGCTATATGACGAGTTCCTGAATGAAAACATAACTTCCTGAAATCGCACTTCCCTTAAACACCCTTCGCCATTGCACCCATCACCCAAAACACCGATATACGCCACAGAAAACTAACTGTAGCTATTTTCCGTTGAACTGTGTCTAGACTTTCGCAGTGATGTACCCACTCCTTGACGTCGTCAGGATCCAAGTGCTGTGATTTATCTGCATCAGAGATTTGTCGCCAGTTAGACACAGCGCTAGCGACGGAGGTCAGCGACAGCTGTATATTTAGAGCTCCAATGAGAAATCGTGTATTCATGTGAGGTTTCACTATTCCGCATGGAGGCTCACTGATTTGTGCACTACTGGCCATTAAAATTGCTACACTAGGAAGAAATGCAGATGATAAAGGGATATTCAATGGACAAATATATTGTACTAGAACTGACGTGTGATTACATTTTCACGCAATTTGGATGCATAGATCATGAGAAATCAGTACCCAGAACAACCACCTCTGGCCGTAATATCTGCCTTGATACGCCTGGGCATTGAGTCTAACAGAGCTTGGGTGGCGTGTAGAGGTACAGCTGCCCATACAGCTTCAACACGATACGACAGTTCATCATGAGTAGTGACTGGCGTACTGTGAAGAGCCAGTTGCTCGGCACCACTGACCAGACGTTTTCAGTTAGTGAGAGATCTGGAGAATGTGTTGGCTAGGACAGAAGTCGAGCATTTTCAGTATCAAGAAAGGCCCGTACATGACCTGCTACATGCGGTCGTGCATTATCCTGCTGAATTGTAGGGTTTCACAGGGAACGAATGAAGGGTAGAGCCACGGATCGTAACACATCTGAAATGTAACGTCCGCTGTTCAGAGTGCCGTCAATGCGAACAAGAGGTGACCGAGACGTTTAACCAATGGCGCCCCATATCATCACGACGGGTGATACGCCAGTAAGGCGATGACGAATACACGCTTCCCATGTGCGTTCACCGCGATGTCGCCAAACACGGATGCGACCATCATGATGCTGTAAACAGAACCTGGATTCATCCGAAAAAATGACGTTTTGCCATTGGTGCACCCAGGTTCGTCGTTGAGTACACCATTGCAAGCGCTCCTGTCTGTGGTTCAGCGTCAAGGATAACGGCAGCCATGGTCTCCGAGCCGATAGTCCACGCTGCTGCAAACTTCGTCGAACTGTTCGTGAAGATGGTTGTTGTCTTGCAAATGTCCTCATCTGTTGACTCAGGGATCGAGACGTGGCTGCACGATCCGTTACAGCCATGCTGATAAGATGCCTGTCATCTCGACTGCCGTTGGGATCCAGCACGGCGTTCCATATTACCCTTCTGAACCCACCGATTTGATATTCTGCTAACAGTCATTGGATCTCTACCAACGCGAGCAGCAATGTCGCGATACGATAAACCGCAATCGCTATAGGCTAAAATCCGATCTTTATCAAAGTCGGAAACGTGATGGTACGCATTTCTCCTCCTTACACGAAGCATCACAACAATGTTACACCAGGCAACTCCGGTCAACTGCTGTTTGTGTATGAAAAATCGGTTGGAAACTTTCCTCATGTCAGTACGTTGTAGGTGTCGCCACAGGCGCCAACCTAGTGTGAGCGCTCTGAGAAGCTAATCATTATCATATCACAGCATCTTCTTCCTGTCGGTTAAATTTCGCGTCTGTAGCACGTCATCTTCGTGGTGTAGCAATTTTAAGGGCCAGTAGTGTATTTTGTAGTGAGCGTCATGCAGGAGCAGGGTATTGATACCCACAACACCCAAATGACTGCACAAAAGAGAGTAACGCGTAAGGAACTGAATTCGCAGATTTCATTGTTGTCCTATGTGCAATACCACGGGAGTTGATTCAACTCCACATAAATAATTATTAGAAAAATTAACTAATGTTCACCAAAATCTGTTACCTGGATGTGGGTATGGAAAGCATGTTTAACTACTGAGATTTTGATATCACAATAAGATTTATTTGAATCAAACACATTCATGTGAAATGAATAATGAACGAATGTTAGTCTCAAACGTAAAGTACAAGTGAATTCTGCGACCGTATGGTTGGCAAAATTCACCATGTTCCCTACTGCCCTCTTTGAGATACCGTGCAAACTAGTGGGTATCAAAGGGAACAAAATCAGCTGTAAATTAGTATACTATGCACCAGTAATTGCTCACTCAGGAGTAACTGCTATGAAGCATGTGAAATGATTCATACTGCGATTTCGGCACGGTTGAGTCTACTGAGGAGAGCATTTGAACAGCCTATTAACTCGCTGAATGCCTGAGCTGCGCTTATTACCGCTACTGTTGTCATTGCTGGAATGACCTACGACTGCGTCGAGTGGAGGCCATTCCTGGAATCAGGATGTCAGCACAGCAGGTCGATCAAAGGACACCAGAGTGAAGTCTCCACTAGTTTCGCGTTTACAAAATTACCATGTTTTGCGTCTGGTTGTCCAGATGTCGCCTGAAATAGCGTTCCAAGTGGTCCGGAAAAGAACTTCCTCGTTCCACTCAGCAGCCACCAAAATCCACAGCGTTCACTCCACCAAAAGCCCGTCATTGCTGCCCAAGCAGCAGACGTTGTGTCAGTTACACTTCCGAAACTAGCGCCGTGGACTCCCGCCACCTGAGCCGGCCTGTGTGGCCGTGCGGTTCGAGGCGCTTGAGTCTGGAACCGCGTGACTGCTATGGTCGCAGATTCGAATCCTGCCTCGGGCATGGACGTGTGTGATGTACTTAGGTTAGTTAGGTGTAAGTAGTTCTTAGTTCTAGGGGACAGATGGCCACACATGTTAAGTCCCATAGTGCTCTGAGCCACTTGAACCATTTGAACTCCCGCCACACATATAGTTAAACCGTATCCTCCAGTGGAATAACTTCCCATCACAGTAAATGGCGCCTTCCAGCGTGAGCTGAGGTCACGGCCAGGTCACCAATCACCGAGTTTGCAGACGGCGCTTGCGGGAAGCCATAGACGTTTTGAGCGTGGGGTTGATCTGAGATTCTGTTACAGTATTCTGCGCAACGGATTAATCTGAGATGTACCCTTTAACCTGCAGCTCCTGCAAGATGCAATTTCCACCCCCACACTACTACAGAATGCAGACAGACGCTCCTAACGTTCCAAAGAGAAATGCCTGAAAAACTTTCAGCAATAAATATCTTCTGGAGTCGTCCGCTGTAAGGAAATGACAAAAAAATTGACAAAATTTCCTTCGTAACTAGTGGGATGGTTGGGTACGGGAGTAGTGCTAGTTAGCGTAAGAAAAACTTGAAACTAACGAAAATTATTATTTATTTTGCAAAAATTCTGAGAAATCACATTGGCACTTTTAGTTATGAATTGAACAAGTTATATCCTGGTTCTTTTCGGAATGTGAAGTTACCTCTCAAGGGTAGGATTCGCTAACGAAATTTCTATACAAACTTTAAGATGGTTGTTGACTTGGCAGAATGACTGAGAGAGGCTCCTACTCAACCTGAATAATTATCCTTTAGAATGTCACTAGGTACGGTGGAGGCTGTCGCGTGTGAAATGCAGTGAAGTTTACTGTTGTGGAGGAAATATGGGGCTCGCAATAGCTGTAGCGCACAATACCGTAAGCTGCGATGACTGCTGTCTGCGCCACTCGCTGCTGACAAATAAGATAACTCTCGTTCTATCTGGATTGACCTTCGCCAGTCAAACTCTCCCTACGCCTTGATGAAGTCAAGGATTCCTATTCGCCCCTAGTCTAACTATTGGCGTGATACACCGGTCAGATAACCAGTCCACCGTGATGCCACTGAAAAATTCGCTCGCGGGCGTTTAACTATAACTCTGTCCATTCACACCGCACATAAGTGTGTCGGCCAACACAGTGAACAATGCTTAATCGCAAGGACTCAATATACACTCCTGGAAATGGAAAAAAGAACACATTGACACCGGTGTGTCAGACCCACCATACTTGCTCCGGACACTGCGAGAGGGCTGTACAAGCAATGATCACACGCACGGCACAGCGGACACACCAGGAACCGCGGTGTTGGCCGTCGAATGGCGCTAGCTGCGCAGCATTTGTGCACCGCCGCCGTCAGTGTCAGCCAGTTTGCCGTGGCATACGGAGCTCCATCGCAGTCTTTAACACTGGTAGCATGCCGCGACAGCGTGGACGTGAACCGTATGTGCAGTTGACGGACTTTGAGCGAGGGCGTATAGTGGGCATGCGGGAGGCCGGGTGGACGTACCGCCGAATTGCTCAACACGTGGGGCGTGAGGTCTCCACAGTACATCGATGTTGTCGCCAGTGGTCGGCGGAAGGTGCACGTGCCCGTCGACCTGGGACCGGACCGCAGCGACGCACGGATGCACGCCAAGACCGTAGGATCCTACGCAGTGCCGTAGGGGACCGCACCGCCACTTCCCAGCAAATTAGGGACACTGTTGCTCCTGGGGTATCGGCGAGGACCATTCGCAACCGTCTCCATGAAGCTGGGCTACGGTCCCGCACACCGTTAGGCCGTCTTCCGCTCACGCCCCAACATCGTGCAGCCCGCCTCCAGTGGTGTCGCGACAGGCGTGAATGGGGGGACGAATGGAGACGTGTCGTCTTCAGCGATGAGAGTCGCTTCTGCCTTGGTGCCAATGATGGTCGTATGCGTGTTTCGCGCCGTGCAGGTGAGCGCCACAATCAGGACTGCATACGACCGAGGTACACAGGGCCAACACCCGGCATCATGGTGTGGGGAGCGATCTCCTACACTGGCCGTACACCACTGGTGATCGTCGAGGGGACACTGAATAGTGCACGGTACATCCAAACCGTCATCGAACCCATTGTTCTACCATTCCTAGACCGGCAAGGGAACTTTCTGTTCCAACAGGACAATGCACGTCCGCATGTATCCCGTGCCACCCAACGTGCTCTAGAAGGTGTAAGTCAATTACCCTGGCCATCAAGATCTCTGGATCTGTCCCCCATTCAGCATGTTTGGGACTGGATGAAGCGTCGTCTCACGCGGTCTGCACGTCCAGCACGAACGCTGGTCCAACTGAGGCGCCAGGTGCAAATGGCATGGCAAGCCGTTCCACAGGACTACATCCAGCATCTCTACGATCGTCTCCATGGGAGAATAGCAGCCTGCATTGCTGCGAAAGGTGGATATACACTGTACTAGTGCCGACATTGTGCATGCTCTGTTGCCTGTGTCTATGTGCCTGTGGTTCTGTCAGTGTGATCATGTGATGTATCTGACCCCAGGAATGTGTCAATAAAGTTTCCCCTTCCTGGGACAATGAATTCACGGTGTTCTTATTTCAATTTCCAGGAGTGTAGATTGTTGCACTTCGATTCGCTCTCGACAGAGGTGCTCTCCCAGTGAAGTACTGAGGAGAGACTTGTTCCTCGCTCCAGGAGCGACAACGGTACGGCCCCTCTATACGCCAGACGTGAAGGGGTACATCGTTCGGTCTCTTCCATTACTCCGTCAGCTCAAGGCGTCAGAAATATCGTCTGCCAATCAGCATTGCTCTTCTAAAACGGGAGAATGACGTTTCGTTTAAGGGGACTAATCTGGAAACCTGTAGCATTGGCGTTTGGCGTTTGCTGTCTCCCTGTGAAATTCTCTGAAACTGCATGCTATGTGTAAAGAATGCGTAGGCTGGCCGCTCCCACACAATGAAGTAGAATTTGCTTTTAAGCCAAACACGGGGTTGTTCTCCCTTTTCACTCGGGCCCACGCTGTCTGGTCTACAGGCTGGTTCGTCCTCTGCAGGGACTGGCCTTCCGGTGTGTGGTCTACCTCTCTCAAACTAAAAGCTCCTGTGGCCGTCGTGTCTGGAATGTATGAGTGTACGCCAGCCTCGAGTATTTCAACCATGGTGCGCTTACTTGTTATTTGCATATAGTTTACATGAATTGATACAACACTGACTTTATCTTATCGAGTTTGGGTTCGAATGAAGCGTCTTTATGTGCGAAATATGATTGTGAGGGCGGAATATGTAAGCAGTGAAGGTCAGGAGACCATGATGTCTTACAATGTGGAAGCACGCGAACGTGTTATACTCGTATGAAGAAAGTGGCCAACATGTGGTGCCAGAAGGTCGGGTACCCTGCGGAGTTGAGCTCATAGTTCCAGGAAGGCCAGTAAATAGGGCGTGCTGGCACTGTAGCTGGAGCTACGTCATTTGGCCGTGTATCCATCGGAACACGCCACTCCCACTGCACGGCTGTAAGACTACTGGCGAAGGCGCCATTGTCGATTCTTCCCATCCTTCAAAGAACTGGTCAGAGGCCCTCGACTCACTAACGCACTCCTTAGCTGTGTGCCCCGGCCTTACCAACCGACAACAAAACACAAAGCAGAAGAAAAGCGGCGGCGAGAAGACAGTTGCGCAACCCAAAGTAATTGGAATATGAAACCATTTAAGTACATAGTACTCAATGACTGTATCTGAATATTTAAGATCAGTGCACACACAATAAATACTCTTGGCATAATCGATAAAATGTAAGAGGGATGGGCCGGAAGGTGAATCTCTATTTTGTGTGGCGCTCTTTAGAGGAAACTGAAAAATAAATTCTGATTAGAGGAAGTTAACTGGAGTGCCGTTAATTAAAATAAACAACCAAGTACAAAAAAAAAAATTATGAGTTTAAATTATGAGATGGCACGGATAAATTTACCACAAAGAGAGAGAAAATTAAATAATTCGAGATTTTGTCTCACCTCCTTTGATAACGCTGGGGTAGACTGACCGCACACACCGTTTGTTGGCCGTATGCCAATGATTAATATTATGCGTTTTGCACAGAGGTGCTGCCCGGAAACTGCGTTTGCAGATCGGCTTAACAGATCTCAGGGACGCAAGAGTGGCTGCTACAAACTCGAACACCAATGGTGTTCGGAACTCGAACACCAATGGTGTTCGGCAGCGGGCAGCAAATGATATGTGGGCAGCCTTGCAGTTCTCCTGGCTGAAACATAGAAAGGTTGGCAGGCAAGGTTAACGTTATTGAAATGAAACATTGATAAACAATAACAGTTATTCATATATTGACGATACTTTTACATAGATGAATACTGCACACACCTTCAAAAGGTTACATAATGATTCGAGAGCAACCATTAAGAGAGCGACTGACAAGAGCCGGGACATCAATAGCGAATGGGTCTCAGGAGAGAGAGAGAGAGAGAGAGAGAGAGAGAGAGGAGAGAGAGAGAGAGAGAGAGAGATTGAGAGGGAGAGAGCGAGAAGCCACTTATGGTTATATACATACAGACAACTAAAGGCAACTTTACTGTCATTCTCTTCCTCTTCTGGAAGATTCTTGCGTGGAAAAATGTTCGAGAGACTTCGCTACGCTCCTTTTCGGCGCGGCTGATCGCTTAAAATTTGACTGTTGTCACCTCATGCGCTGTGTCTGATGCGTTATTTGTCAACAAAAAAGTACAATTGCTTTCTCTTGCAAGTTTTAACATCTGTAAGCTCTTTCACTTTTAAGAAAGATTAATTACAATTTTAAAATATAAGACAATTTAAAAATAATACATGGAATTAATACAAAAATACAGCGTTTCTTACGTAGGTTTACGTAAATTATTTTAGTTTTTGGGGCTTACATTTATTTACTCATAAAAAGAAACATTTCAAAGGGTCACCGATCAAGGATATCGACGGGCTAGAAAGGCCTGATTCTTTGATTGTGCTTATCTTCCTAACTTTAATGAAAGCAGCAGTCATAGTCGGAATCAAAATTCACGGAATCTTCAGCTGCTTCCTGTTCCTTCTGATGTTTCTATAGTTTCTAATGAAATGTCGACAACATTCGAATCAATGTTCAAAAAATTAACTGACGTATAACACATGTGTAGGTTTCTACCAAAAGTGTGTTATTTCGGTTGGATACCACATTGTTTATATTTCATCTTTGCAAGGTTGAAAAGATTAACTGGATTCAACAATGCTGTGAAACTCTGGAAACCACACAAAGACAAAGGCTATTAGGTAGCATATACCAAGAATACGTAGCGACAATAAGAAGGCAATTGACAATTATTATTGCAATTGAAAGAGTTGCAGATTTAAGTGAATAGTAACTGTGAACAATTGTGTCAGTGAAGATATCAATGAAAACTGATATTACTACGATCGCACTATGCCGTCAGTCAGCTCTATGCATCCACTTGTATTGTACATGCGCTGTCTTCCATAGCTACGGCAGGGCTGTACGTTCCTCCAGGCTTCTGGAAAGCTGCATATTTTAGAATGATCGAAATGTCTCTTAAAATACTTGCAGTAAGATTTAGCAGCTAAAATTTTCACATTGTCTTTCTTTCGGGGATTCTTCCCATGTAAAAAATTTCAGAACTGGTTAGGCTTTGTATGATTGGACAATTCCCTTGTAAGAGAGAGCTTTGTCTGATGGCAACAAGACAAATCTTAGAAACTCTGTTTGGTTACACTAGTATGTAGTTGAAGATATTTTAGTGTGAGAGGCAGGTGAATGTTTTTAACGACCTGCTTGCAACAAGTTAAGTATTTTTGAACACACTGAGACCTCCTGTTGTACTTCGACATACTTAGAGCGAACTGAGGGCCTTAATTAAATACCAAGTGTCTCTCCTTCAAAAGTATAGTTGTTTCAAAAATGGAATGGGCAAACGCCAACAACGTAAAAGGTAACAAGACGGTTCCTATTAGTCAGAGCAGCCAAAAACAGAATGCGCCGGGTGCATGTGGCAGGCGGTGAAACGTGTGACGGGATGTACATGCCGTTTGCAAGGCCGCTACCATAGCAACCATCAAACAGAGAACGCTCTTGGTCGCGCCCTCTATTCCATTCACCATTGTCAAAAGCTAAACTGCTGTAGGTCGCAGTCGCTACAGCCAGCTGCAGATAATGCATGAGGCCAGTAACACAGCAATTTTGATTCGTTTTCGTAGTGTGCTTTCTTTCTCTTTGCGGGGCGTGTATTTTGCGCTGCAGAATGCCTGAAGCTTAAAGCGGAAAGTGTGCAAATAAGTATGATCAGTAAACAGGTTGTTAAGAGAACTGCCCACTCACGTTCTGCGTGGTTGCACACGCGAGTTTGTGCGTCGCCAAGAAGGGATGGACTATTGTGCATATCTACTGCTTCTAAAAAAGGTAGAAAAGAAAAAAAACACATGCTTTGAATGAAAACACTGTGGTAAATATCTTTAATGAAAAATACTACGCAGAGTAAGACTGGCTCGACCATCTAAACTACGGACACTTGGTAAAAAGAGAAAGACAGAATAAGGAGTAACGCACTTGGACTCATTTCGACAAGATGCTGTTCGTCGCCACATACACGAACATTATGACAGAAAAGAACATCCAACAGTAAACTCTTCGCGAGATATAATTATTCTGTGGCAATAGACTTCTTTGTTAGCAGTTGTCAGAGCACTCCGTCTTAGAAAAAAAAATTAAAAAGATCTACTGGACACAAACACACAATGCAGGGAAGTGTTACCGTTCCGTACGTTCTCGATTTTCAAGAGACATTGCTACCCTTTTGAAGACATTGTGTGGCCCCCATATCCGTAGGAAATCTCATCATGTTACTACGGAGTATCCCTTTGCACAAGTATGCACACTACAGTCTGTGTTATATACAATACTGGCCATTAAAATTGCTACACCAAGAAGAAATGCAGATGATAAACGGGTATTCATTGAACAAATATATTGTACTAGAACTGACATGTGATTACATTTTCACGCAATTTGGATGCATAGATCCTGAGAAATCAGTACCCAGAGCAACCACCTCTGGCTATAATAACGGCCTTGATACGCCTGGGCATTGAGTCAAACAGAGCTTGGATGGAGGGTACAGGTACAGCTGCCCATGCAGCTTCACCACGATACCACAGTTCATCAAGAGTACTGACTGGCGTATTGTGACGAGCCAGTTGCTCGGCCACCATTGACCAGACGTTTTCAATTGGTGAGAGATCTGTTGAATGTGATGGCCAGGGCAGCAGTCGAACATTTTCTGTATCCAGAAAGGCCCGTACATGACCAGTAACATGTGGTCGTGCATTATCCTGCTGAAATGTAGGGTTTCGCAGGGATCGAATGAAGGGTAGAGCCACGGGTCGTAACACATCTGAAATGTAACGTCCACTGTTCAAAGTGCCGTCAATGCGAACAAGAGGTGACCGAGACGTGTAACCAATGGCACCCAATACCATCACGCCGGGTGATACGCCAGTATGGCGATGATGAATACACGCTTCCAATGTGCGTTCACCGCGATGTCGCCCAACACGGATACTACCATCATGATGCTGCAAACTGAATCCGGATTCATCCAAAAAAATGTTTTGCCATTCACACACCCAGGTTCGTCGTTGAGTACACCATCTCAGGCGCTCCTGTCTGTGATGCAGCGTCAAGGGTAACGGCAGCCTTGGTCTCCGAGCTGATAGTCCATGCTGCTGCAAACGTCGTCTAACTGTTCGTGCAGATGGTTGCTGTCTTGCAAACGTCCCCATCTGTTGCCTCAGGGATCGAGACGTGGCTGCACGATCCGTTGCAGCTATGCAGATAAGATGCCTGTCATCTCGACTGCTAGTGATACGAGACCGTTGGGATCCAGTACGGTGTTCCGTATTACCCTCCTGAACCCACCGATTTGATATTCTGCTAACAGTCATTGTATCTCGACCAACGCGAGCAGCAATGTCGCGATACGATAAACCGCAATCGCGATAGGCTACAATCCAACCTTTATCAAAGTCGGAAACGTGATAGTACGCTTTTCTCCTCCTTACACGAGGCATCACGACAACGTTTCACCAGGCAACGCCGGTCAACTGCTGTTTATGTATGAAAAATCGGTCGGAAACTTTCCTCATGTCAGCTCGTTGTAGGTGTCGCCACCGGCGCCAACCTTGTGTAAATGCTCTGAAAATCTAATCATTTGCATATCACAGTAGCTGCTTCCTGTCGGTTAAATTTCGCATCTGTAGCACGTCATCTTCGTGGTGTAGCAATTTTAATAGCCAGTAGTGTAAATTCACATTAATGATTCAGATCCATTTGAGTACCCATTTCATATCGAGTATGACAACTATATGTATATCATACCGGTTATTGTAAGAGAGTGCCCGCACTATTGCCTTAGGTGAGGCATAAAAGTAACAGGGGAAGCGTATCATGCTACGCTGAGCAGTGCAACTGTTAATCCACAGTGGTATGACGTTCCTGTAACGTGAATTCAATACCGCACATTAACAAGGAGTGTAAGAAAACAAGCCAGTCTGGAAGTGCACAACTGTTGTTGCTACATCCATTCTTACACGTGTACGCGTCCTCAGCTCGTGGTCTAGTGGCTAGCGTTGCTGCCTCTGAATGACAGGGTCTTGGGTTCCATTCCCGGCCGGGTTGTGGATTTACTCAGCCCGGAGACTGGGTGTTTGTGTTGTCTTCATCATTTCATCATTATCATCATTCGTGACAGTGGCTAGATTGGACTCGTTAAAAATTGGGACTTTGTATGGGCTCTGATGACCGCGCAGCTTAGCGCCCCACAAATCAAACGTCATCACACGTGTACACACCGACGAACAGACAATATCGCCCCACTCTACGCCTAACTGTGCTTCGATGTCAATCACTTTGTTATTCCAATCCAGATATAGTGTGTTGTGAGTGACAGTAATCGACTAGGTCTATCATTAGAAGGAGTGTTATTGTTGTTCATTGCAAACTGTGACAGATGAAGGTGCGAAGAAGCGAAGGAAGAAAGGGAAAGGAAGACTATCAGAAGAAAATAAGAAGTTGAGAAATGCTCGCAAGGCCTATATTATAGCTTCACTGTAGTGAAGGCACAGGACTTCAAATACCAACAAACTGTATGTAAATGCAATTACGCTTAGCAAATGTATACCTTACGACCAAAAACTTGTTTATAAGTTACACCACTGTAAACGAAACTATGAGCTATGCCTAACGCAAATTAAGCTTGTTGCAAGACTAAGGCATGGTACCATAGATATTCTGCAGAAAGTAGACGTCACGTAACCGTGATGTACATTGTTACAAATGGCGAAGGTGAAATTGTGGAGATTTGTAACAATACTTTCTCCAATACCTTTTGTGTGTCCGGTAAAATTCACCAGCCTTTAGCAAAAATCAAACAGACTGTTAACCAAGTACATGTTGAAGAAAGGTGTAGTAAGAAAATTGATAAAAAATTGGGTTCTTGTTTGTGAGCACATAAAAGAATTTCGAAGTGCTGTAAGCCGCTATGGGAGGCAGGATTCAGGGAACATATACATTTTGCAGGTTGTACAAGGCTTTTAAAAACCAAAATCTTGACAGCAATGTTCCGAACAGTTTTTATTATCTGGTATTTAATAAATTTTTCGATATAATACTGTCCTTCTGCCATAGAGCAGTCACAAGTACGGCATGTGAATTGTTAGTTTTTCAGATAACAGCATCTTCTGATACAGTTGAAACAGGGTTCAAAAATATACTGGAACTTCAACACTTGAAAGCTGTAAAAGCCGAAAGGATGCGAAAAAGAAAGATTTTAATGACTCTCAGATTCCTAGAACCACTAGTGTGACATTTGCTTTTGTTTTATAAAGGCTACTGTCTTTCACGACCTTAACTCGTATTAACGTGTACTACCTGCGACAACTGTCAAATTTCAACCTTCATACCCACTTCCGCAATAGCATCAGTAAAATGAATATGCGGCAGGGAGGAATATCAGGTAGGCGAGGGACTGAAATTGCAACCTCGGTCTTTTAGCCACTTAAAGAAATTGAAACTACGGACAAACTCACAATATGGAGTCATAACTGTTGTAGGCAGAATAAAATTAGAGTAAAATTTTGTTGCTATATTTAAGTTGAACTGAAATGTGCACAGAAATAAATTACAAGCTCCCAGTTAGAGAACATTCCTTCCTGGGCTGCGACCGTGATTTTGTCGCTATTTAAAAACGGAAAAGGTTTAATAAATGCAAAAGTCAAGAAGAATTAAAATAAATGATAGAAAATGGTAACCTGACAAATTCATTTTAAGTAAAAATGCTAATCAAAGCTGATTATTTCAACTTCAAAAAAGTAGCAGATATATTATTTAACATAGTACAAATTTACATTAATGGGTAAAAGTTACTTATAATAAACCAGGCTAAAACGTGCTTAAAAGAACCTTCAGTGAATTCGAACAAATATCTGAAACTGATATTTCTGAGAAAGACATGACCAAAAAGATAGTATCAGTTGGAAAAATAGCTATGTTGTTGTGCAAGTTACTTATTACAGAAGATGAGAAGACCGATTTGAAGACTGGCTGAATTTTTGGTAAAACCTGACAAACAGTTTTATGAATGCATCACATCTTAAAATCCTAACTATGTGTCAGTGAGGTGGTATTAATGAACTTCAATAGTTTTCCATCAATAAACTCTAACTTTACGCAAAATGTATGTTTTGTGTTATTGGCTCACTTCTAAGCCTCAGGCACTTACAGCTCATTTTAGTTCAAATATTGTGAATATAGGACACACTGCATTTTCTGACCTTTGCTTTTTTTGAGCTTGTCTTGTTTAATTTACATATTTTTAATTATTGATCACAGTGCAATATGTCTTAAATTATATGTCTAAACCTAGTTCCAATTAGAAAATTGAAAGAAAGTAATAACCAAAGAAAGCATGCAATTCCTGGAAATGTTAGTAATGGCACTTTCATACTCATTTTATTCAGCTCTTGAATTCCTTAAAAATCACTAATATTGTTAATGCTGTTGTTTCACATGTGTCCATTTTCTAAAATAAAATCTGTGTGATACGTGTATCTGACAACAGCTGCTGAAAAGCATTGAGGCCACATGCCATGTTTGTGAGCATACACTATGTGATCACAGCTGAGTGTTCATGAAGCACACCGGAACCTGAGTCCAGACAGATGCTACTGATTGGGTCTTGTGTGACAATAGGCTAAGTCTTTTGTAGTTTTATTTTACATACGTACTTCCCATTTCTGTTCTGCACAGAGGACGTATATAAATAAATACTAGTGAAAATGGACAACACTATTAACCAACTATGAGGGTTACATCCCTTTATCAAAAATGCTGTGACTACAAAGGTTTCGTCTGACGTATTTCCTTTTATGCCAATGTAGTCTGGAGTTCTACTCCATCAAAATTTTAACATCCCTCAAAATCCTAGAACATCATTCAATCTTCCCATCTCCCCTCTCCCATTCATATCCTGCTAGTTATTAATTTCCACCTAGCTTCTCTCTCACACTGAACACCTGCAGCATTCCCACTTGACAACAATCGAAACAATTCTTTCATACCTGGTTACCAGCCCTGTATTCTACCACATGTGTACTAGTACAAACCCCCAGCCTTACACGTATACTCTCCACATTTTATCCCAATGAAACTGGCACCACTTACTCATGTGTACAGTCTTTTCCAGCTCCAACAGAAAACTCCCTTAGCTCTCTGTGCCAGAGCTACTCAGCTGCCATTTTCCCCCTTCCTTTCCCTACAGTCAGTATGGGGTAGTCCTCCCCGTTTTCTGCAAAATGCTCTGTCACAAAATCCTCTCTCCTACTGCTTATTTCACATAGCTTAATGCAGTAAACTGGAATGTTTCTTTATATTACAAACATTGACGACAATATATGAGTTTTAAAAGACAAAGATATTTTATTTAGTTTTATCAACATACAACTTGGTTTTTTTAACAATTTTAAAAAAAGTACAAATATTTTATCGTTTTAAGTCGTCTTTGTAACTGTAATCCCATACCTTGTGACTGCTCTTGGCAGAAGAGTGCTGCCAACCCACCTTGGCCCCAACGATAAAGGAAAAATATAAGTAAACATACTAATATTTACCATGTGAATTTTCTACTAGGAACATTACTACCACTGAAACCGATCTGTGGAGATGAAGGTGGATGCAAAGATAATACACAAATACATCCACATGGAGAAAAAGATGGCACTGGAGGTGGAGTTGGAGGTAAAGGAGGTGGAAGTGGTGGTCAAAGGAGGAAAGGTCTAGCACTGCAACTGGTGATTGACCAACTCCCATGCCTGCCAGGAGATATTGTTTATGAAGATAACTGCTTTAGCTGCTATTGTTTAGTGGATGGTGCTAGCATCTTGTGCTTAAATTTGGACTGTGAACTTGAAGACATGGGTGAGTTGTATCTCAGAAATAAACCACACTTTATTTTTTCATATTAATTGTTAAGAGTAAGACACATCTTGAACACACATGAAACCCTCTGTTGCTCTTCAGCACTACACAATGAGCGACCAGAAGTTATCAGATATATCAAAGGTCACTGAATGACCATTTCAGTATTGCTACATCAAACTTGTACATCCATGCTACATTCATTTCTTGATCCCCCACTGCTACATATCCTCCATCAGAAAGGTTCCAACAAACCACTCTGTAATGACAGCCACGATGCAGGAGTTTGTATCATGAGACATTATGAACATTAATATTACAGATCAAAATAGCTGTAACAAAACATATCGTAAGTATACCACACACACGAAAAAGTCTTACGGACGCTATTTTGGTAACAGCATACAACAGAAACTTAAGGAATATGTTGCATGTCCCTGGGGAATGTGATAATTAACAAAATAGTGAATAATATGCACTACGTGATCAAAAGTATCCGGACACCTGGCTGAAAATGACTTACAAGTTCATTGCGCCCTCCATCGGTAATGTTGGAATTCAGTATGATGTTGGCCCACGCTTAGGCTTGATGATAGCTTCTAATCTCGCAAGCATACGTTCAATCTGGAAGGTTTCTTGGGGAATGGCAGCCCATTCATCACGGAGTGCTGCACTGAGGAGAGGTATCGATGTCGGTCGGTGAGACCTGGCACGAAGTCGGAGTTCCAAAACATCATAAAGGTGTTCTATAGGATTCAGGTTGGACTCTGTGCAGGCCGTTCCATTACAGGGATGTTATTGTCGTGTAACCACTCCGCCACAGCCCTTGCATTATGAACATGTGCTCGATCGTGTTGAAAGATGAAATCGTCATCCCCGAATTGCTCTTCAGCAGGGGAAGCAAGAAGGTGCTGAAAACATCAATGTAAGCCTGTGCTGTGTTAGTGCCACGCGAAACAACAAGGGGTGCAGTCCCCTAAATGAAAGACACGGCCATACCATAACACCACCGACTTCGAATTTTACTGTTCGCACTACACACGCTGACAATGACCTTTACCGAGCATTCGCCATACTCACACCCTGCTATCGGATCGCCACATTATGTACTGTCATTCGTCACTCCACACAACGATTTTCCACTGTTCAATCGTCGAATGTTAACGCTCCTTACACCAAGCGAGGCGTCGTTTGGCATGTAACGGCGTGATGTGTGGCTTATGAGCAGCCGCTCGACCATGAAATCAAGTTTTCTCACCTTCCGCCTACCTGTCACAATACTTGCAATGAACCCTGATGCAATTTGGTATTCCTGTGTGATCATCTGAATAGATGTCTGCTCATTACACATTACAACCCTCTTCAACTGTCGGCGTCCTCTGTCAGTCATCAAATGAGGTCGGCCTGTACGTTTTTGTACTGTACGTGTCCCTTCGCGTTTTCACTTCACTACCACATCGGAAACAGTGGACCGAGGGATGTTTAGGAGTATGGAAATGTCGCGTACAGACGTTTGACACAAGTGACATCCAATCACCTGACTACGTTCGAAGTCCATGAGTTCCGTAGAGCGTCCCATTCTGCTCTTTCACGATGTCTAAAGACCACTGAGGTCACTGATATGGAATACCTGCCAGTACGTGGCAGCACAATGCAACTAATGTGAAAAACGTTTGTTTTTGGGGGTGTGCGGATACTTCTGATTACATAGTGTAATTACACTTATAGGAGTTCTGATCAGTGAGCATTGTTAAGTATGAGAAAATTTCGTCACATGCAATTGGCAGCAATAGCCAGTTACAGCTCAACAAAATGTCAACCTGGTGCAAAAATGGACAGCTAGCTTTATCATACAGAACAAGAAAGTTGTGCGGTCCACACTACTTGAAAGTGTGGTGTTGTTTATCAGACTACTGAGTACCATCTACTGTCAGCCTGCCTAAACAGATATGTGTGAGTATCAATGTGAACAGATTTGAAGCAAAGTGGCCATACAGGTTTAGCTGTAAGTAAAGCAAATAGGAGACTGGAATACATTCTGGTAAAAGAGTGTAACAAATATGTTGACAAAGCTCAACTCGAATACTGTAGAAAAAAGTCATCATACCTCTAGTAGGAATGTGCTCACTAACATGAAGAACTGCCACTTTAGCCGGAATCTATGATTATTCTTCAGGATGCTATTGAAAATCCTACAGAGGTTGTGTAGGTGAAAAGGAACAGATACCATTTCATAGAATAGTCACCCATTTCGGTCTCGGAGGGCCTCAATAAACAGTGCTCTCGGTAATCTAAAGGCATTTCGCAACACTTTGATCCTGAAGCGTCTGCTGAACGCCATCAAGGGAATTAAACCGTCGTAACTTTACTCTCCTTGACGTCATCAAGTATCACCCCTCATTATAAGTGTCATCATAAGCCTACAAATCTCTACCCGCCCTACACTCGTCCATTTTCGCCTCCTCAACTCCGCTTTTTTCCTTACTTGCAACAAATCATTGCAAAATATTAAAAAGGAAGAACCAATCAAAATTCCAAGACAGTTGAGCCACCCCAATCGTGTTAATGTGGCATTGAAACCCCCCTCTAGCCCTCTTCCCCTATCAACACCCAATCAAAAATTCTAAGATGGATGGACCAGATCAAATGTGCTTTATGCCATATCCTGTTTCTGTCTTTCCAACGAACCACAGTGAACTATTATAATGAAGCATCCAAACAGAAAGTAGTTTCAATAAACCAATTTAAGAAATCGAAATAGTGGGACTAGCTCAGTTGTGCTTCGTACCCTACTACCCTACACCCCCTCCCCCCACCCACCCCTGTCCAGCCACCACTATAGTACTAAAATTATGTGTAAAAGTTATACCAAATATCATTATTCTGTGATATTTTCATAACTGCGTACCACACACACACACACACACACACACACACACACACACACACACACACACATTGCATCTTCTAACATCTCCATCCAGTCTCCTTTAATCAGGGCCAAGGATTTTAGTCACCATTAAACTGAAAGAGCCACATCTAGGTAGCGGGTAAAAAAGAATTATGTTTTTACCATTTCCACATGCACTGAAGAGCCAGAGAAACAGGTACACCTACCCAATATCGTGTAGTGCACCCGCAAGCACGAAGAAATGCCGCTGCACGAGGTGGCATGGACTCGACTAATGTTTGAAGAAGTGCTGGATGGAACTGACACCAAGAATGCTGCAGGGCTGTCCATAAATCCGCAAGAGTCCGAGCGGATGGAGATCTCTTTTGAACAGCACCTTGCGAGATAGTCAAGATATTCTCAATAATGTTCATGTCTGGGAAGTCACGTGAGCAAACTGAAGTCTTTAAACACAGCGGAGTGTTCCTGGAGCCACTCTGTAGCAATTCTGGAAATGTGGGGTGTCGCATTGTCCTGCTGGAATTGACCAAGTCCATCGGAATACTCAATGGACATGAATGGAAGCAGGTGATCAGACAGGATGATTACGTATGTGTCACCTGTCACAGTCGTATCTAGACATTTCAGGATTCTATATCACTCCAACTGCACATGCCTCACACCATTACAGACCCTCCACCAGCTTGAACAGTCCCCTGCTGACATGAAGAGTCCATGGATTCATGATGTTGCTTCCATACCCTTAAACTTCCATTCGTTCGATACAATTTGAAACAAGGCCTGTCCGACCAGGCAACATGTTTCCCGTCATAGTCCGTCCAATGTCGCTGTTTACAGGCCCAGGCGAGGCTTAAAGCTTTATGTCGTTCAGTCATCAAGGGTACACGAGTGGGCCTTCGGCTGTGAAAGCCCATATCGATGATGTTTCGATCAATGATTCGCACGCTGACAGTTATTGATGGCCCAGCACTGAAATCTGCAGAAATTTGCGGAAGGGTTGGACTTCTGTCACCTTGAACGATTCTGTTCGGCCGTAGTAGGCTCCGTTCTTGCAGGATATTTTTTCCGGCCGCAGAGAAGTTAGAGATCTGATGTTTTACTGGATTCCTGATATTGACGGTACACTCGTGAAATGGTCGTACGAGAAAATCCCCACTTCATCGCTACCTTGGAGATGCTGTGTCTCACTGCTCGTGCGTCGACTATAACACCACGTTCAGACTCACTTAAATGTTGATAATCTGCCACTGTAGCAGCAGTAAGCGACCTAACAACTGCGCCAGGCACTTGTTGTCTCATATAGGAGCTGACGACCGCAGCGCCGTCTTCTGCCAGTTTACATATCTCTGTATATGAATACGCATGCCAATAGCAGTCTCTCTGGTACTTCAGTGTATAAAGCATGTAACCCAGCTGAATTGCGTAAAATGGCGCCAAAAAGATTTCTTAACAATGCTTTAATTCGTGACCATCATAACCATTGGTTGTCTGGCTCACCTGGCACATGTGTTACTCTCATTGGAACGCATATGTCGTTCACTATGGAAGAACAGAACACGTATAAAACATACTTTTCACGAATAGTCAAAACCGAAGTTTGGTTATACAACATAATTAACAAATTAGTAATGTGTAGTTCTCAAAAATGAGCTTTGCTTTAAATATTCTGCAAAGCCCTGTCGCCTGTCTTCGTCAAATGAGAGCTGCTCTGGTAAGACCCTCAAAGTTCAATTGCTGTAGCATAATGTAAGATTCCACAGAGGTTTGAATTAATTGGCAAGCACACCATGCCACTTAGCAAACATCAGAACAGACTAAAAGTCTGCAAAAACGCATAAGAAGGACAGAAATGCAGTGTTTATGTTGAGTATCACAATCTTTACTTCAAGCATCACATTGTTATTTTACACACACATTCATCTACTACCTCAAACATTGCTGTGGACTTTCAGATTAAGTGCCACAGTGCTATTTTCATACCTAAAAAGCAATACCTTTTCTACATTCCAAGTTAGGACCAATGGACTGAAGCTACCTTTTTCAGTCTTATAACTGTAGAATATACGTGTTAGTTAAAATACTAGACCTCAGTTCAAAAAAGGAAAAGCCAATTAAATGTTGCAGAGCTATTTCCTTGCCTAAACACATGTGGTTTAAGGAATACAAAACATTTAAATTTAGGCCTATGACATCGAAGCTACATATTCCTGGATTAAATACTGGGCAAACACAGAAAGAAATGCAAATTCTGAACGTAAATATTAGAGGACGCTTATTATGTAACACCCTCAAATTAAATACTGAAGCGTTACAGTGGTATCAAAATAAGCAAAGGGTATTCCATCTGATGTCATTTACTATCACACATAACCTATTTTATTGATAGTGTTTCACCACCAATTCACTCCAGTTCACTTGTAAAACGTAATCAATGATACTGAGCAGCAGTAATACAAATGTTATGACCTACCCAGTACAAACTGCTGGAGTTGGCACTATGGCTAACTAAGTCTGTAATCAGCAGCAAAATATACAATATAAATTCTGCGACTACCACACACACCACGATTTTAGGAAGCAAGGAAAGAAATACATGTTTTAATTACTTAAACTACAATAAGATTTTAGGAAGGAAAGTAGAAGATATTTTGTTATGAAGTATCACCTAAACTACAGGATACATACATAGTCCATGTCCAAAGATTGGTTAGAGATGTAACACTTCCAAAACAATGGCTGAGTCGATATACTGAAAGTAAAGAAAATTGTTTATCATTTATCGAGTACAAAAACAAACACATGAACACACGTGCAGCCTGCTTATCATAATATGCAAATATAACTACAGTTCTCTGCAAAAACTGGGCCAAAATAAATTTGTATTATTTATAAAATAATGCACACTTTGCAACCACAATGAACCTTCGAAATAGTACTCCCATATAGGAACTGTCTGTGTTACTTACTTACCTGCGATTGACACTACTCATGAAAAATTTACGGTAAGTTGCACTCGTTACACAATGAATGTTCCATAGAAGTACCATGCTTGCAAGATCTGTGGACTTCCAAATTAGATATTTCCAGATTGAATGTATAAGTGACTAAAATTATAACTCAGTCATCAGGATTTGCTCAAAAGATGTTAATGTAATGAAACGTGACTATGGAGGCATCTAAATTTCACTAATCTCAGAATACTACTCCACATAGTGACAACTAAACAGCTACGACAAATGCAAAGTTGACATGGAGGACCACCATCATCATTTAATGAGATGAAGCGACAGCGAAACAGTGATACTGACGTTTTGTTGAACAGCGCAACTGCACAGACCTAATCCAAGCTTGTACCTCCCGCTACATGCCAATAAAATATAACGGAACGAAGTCCAAAGATGTAACCGTAAATTCAAGTCAAACGGTGCGTGGCGAAGAGTATACCGTACCACTACCAGTTTGCAAAAGGAGCGGCGGGAAAAACGACTACCTACATGCCTCTGATGAGTCGTAATTTCTCGTATCTTATCTTTGTACTCCTACCGCAAAACGTATGTTGCCAGCAGCAGAATCGTTCTGCAGCCAGCTTCTAATTTCGGTCTAAATTTTCTCAACAGCGTTCCTCGATAGAACGTCACCTTCCATCCAGTGATCCCCATTTGAGCTCCCGAAGCATCTCCTTCATACTTGAGTGTTGTTCGAATCTGCTCGTAGCAAATACAGCATCCCGCCTTTGTACTGCTTCGAAGTCTTCCTTTAATCCTACATGGTACGGATCCCAAACACTCTAGCAGTCTGAAGAGAAGGCACAGTAGTGTCTCTTTTACAAATGAGTCACAGTTTCCCAAAATTCTCCTAATGAATCGAAGCCTTCCTTAGCACAATCCCGACATCCTTGTTCCTTTTCACATCGCCTTGCAGGGCTACGGTATTTAAACGGTACGACTGTGTCAAGGAGGATATTAATAATGCTGTATCCGAACATAACTGGTTTGTTTTCGCTACTCGTCCGCATTAACGTATATTTTTCTACGCTTAGACGTAGCTGCCATTCATCACAACTTTGTCTAAGTCACCTCTTATCCTCCTACAGTCAGTTAACTACAACACTTTCCTGTCCACCACATCATCATCAGCAACACCCGCGGATTGCTGCCCACCCTGTGTGCCAGATCATTTGTGTGTATACAAAATAATAGCGGTCCTGTCACACTTCCCCTGGGGCGCTCTTGACCATACTCTTACCTCTGAGGGACACAAGCTGTCGAGGACAACGTACTGTGTCTTGTTACTTAATAGGTCTTCGAGCCACTCACTCATTTGGTGAAAAGGGTGGTCCGTTTTGATAAAGAGGACCTTAAATGTATATATACATTATACGAGGGTGAGTCAAATGAAAACCTTAAATTTGTAATAACAAATCGAAATTTCACGCCGTTATCCTGTGAGTTGGTAAGCGTGCTACAAACAGCGTGCAGAATGGCCTGTAGGTGGCAGCATACTGCAGATGCACACATGCCGTCGCAGTATCAGTATAAAGATGGCTGCCCCACTTGCGACTCGCACCAGGGAAGAACAGCGTTCTCTTATTCGGTTTTTCCTTAGTGAAGATGTGAAACCCATTGAAATTAATCGACGAATGAAGGTGCATTACGGTGCTGCATGTTTGTCACAGCAGCAAGTCTACGAATGGAGTAGGATGTTCGCAAATGATGTGACTTAGCGGAAGATGCTCCTCATCCAGGTCAGGCACAAAGAGTTGCGACTCCACAGAACACTGCTGCATTTGAAGCCGTAGTGAAGGTAAACCGCCGAGTGACACTGAATGACATTGCAGCATGTTTACAGATTAGTTATGGGTCAGCACACCACATTGTGCATGATGTGCTCCAGTTTCACAAAGTGGGTGCCACGGCAGCTGACTTCTGAAATGAGAGAACGACGTGTTGATGCCTGTGGAGAACTTCTACGGCGCTTTGAATGAGAACGTGATGGCTTCCTTGCAAGAATTGTTACTGGGGACGAAACCTGGGTTCACTTCCACCGACCACTTCCTCATCCACCATACTCACCAGACCTTGCCCCAAGTGATTTCTAGACGTTAGGACCACTCAAAGACACAGTGGGAGGAAAGAAGTTCCGTTCTGATGAAGAGGTACGCCACGCGGTGCATGAGTGGTTGCGCGGACTACCAAAAGAATTTTTTGTATAAAGGAACTTACGCACTTTGTAAGCGCTGGAGGACTTGCGTTGAGCGTGGGGGAGATTATGTTGAAAAGTGATACGACTTTGTACCACTTCTGCACAATAAATAATATTTAAAAAATGTTTAATAGAAGACTGAGCTGAGTTTTGTTATCAAAGAGGCTATACATTGAACTCCAATTTTAATATATATATATATATATATATATATATATATATATATATATATATACATTGAAATTGTACTTTAACGTATATACGTATATTAAAATTGGAGTTTAAGGTATTGCCTCTATGGTAACAAAACACAGCTCAGTCATCTAATGTAAGTTTTATCATTGTAGAGCCGAAGAATCTTAAAGTTGGGTTGAATAGTTTATAAAGTTAACGGGTTCAAAGTTCTTTTGACAATAACCATCTTTCTCCTATTACAATGCTATATAAAATCAAGTCCGAATTTCTTCAGCATTTCGAAGCATCCCATGTTCTTCAGTTCAGTCTCTGTTTTTATTTTTTTTATTAATCTACCATTTCATTAAAATACTTCAATTTACTAATGTGATCAAGACATTTTCTTGAATCATTGTCACCTTTGCGTTTAGCAGTGGAATTTTACGATTTATCAAAATTTCATTCTGATGAAGACAGCCTTAGTAGGTGTCGAAACGGAGGTCAATGTACTCAATAGTTATTTGCAACCAGTTACCTGTATAACCATACGTTGAAACTAGTATACCGTTGAAAATGCGTGGCAGATCAAAACTGTGTGCCAGCATAAGGAAAAGGTCCCGGGTTAGAGTCTCGGTCCGGCACACAATTTTAATCTGCCAGGAAGTTTCATATCAGCGCACACTCCGCTGCAGAGTAAAAATCTCATTCTGCTAGTATGCTGTTGCTGACTAGCAGCAATTTTTAAAACCGCTTTTTTTTTAAATTATTTCAACAGTCAACTTGAAACTATGGCAATCAGATTCATTTATAAACCAAAACAGAATACACATACACTATGAGCTACTGTTTAGGGGTCTTAACACTGGTTCCCGCATTAATTTCAAATAGACTTCTGATGGATGAGATGTCATAAGTGAGTTAACTCATGATAATGTGGCTATACAGTCTTGGATGCTAATAATCTTCTCTTCGACTTACAACTTACATTGTCGTTTATATGACGTTTATTTACAAATACGTTAGATTTGCGTCGGTTGGACTCACTGTTCCAAGGTTATTACAAATAAGACATTTCACCGTACAACATCGTTAATGCAGTAAAACTTGAACATACGATTTATCGCCGTTCCACAGGTGAGCCATTTTTGTGCTCAGATACATAGTATCAAATGACGAATGCTGGTCGCCTTCCAATGTAGATACGGCTTTTTGTGCCGGGAATTTCCGAAGGGATATTTGGTTCCCTTCGATGCAGCTCTTCTCATTTAAGCGGAGAGGCCGCATTCTTAAGGGAAACAGAAACTGTCAGGGAAGAAAGGAATCCGAAAGCAATTGGTTATGGCCTGTAGCAAGGGAATAGTCTCAGTATTTGGCTAAACTGAAAATGGGAAACCATAAAAATCGTTTTAGGGGTGACGACGGAACGATTCGAATCATCTCTGCTCCCAAATCCGGTGATTGCTAATTGTGCCTCAAAGCGTTGAGCCATCGCGGTCCGTGGAGAGTTATGAAAAACTGTTTGTACATTTTTTTTTTCAAATAAAATACCGGGTGATCAAAAAGTCAGTATAAATTTGAAAACTTAATAAACCACGGAATAATGTAGATAGAGAAATAAAAATTGATACACATGCTTGGAATGATATGGGGTTTTATTAGAACAAAAAAATAATAATGTTCACAAAATGTCCGACAAATGGCGCTGGACAGCAAAACATCAGTGACTGCTCATGACAATCGTGTAGAAAAGGAGCTGTAATGAGAGAGAGAATCAGATGCGCTAGCAGTTGCAGCATGTTGACGTTACCTGAAAAGGCGCTTTTAGTGAAGCTGTATTATCAGAATGAGGAATGTGCTAGTTCAGTGCTACGATCCTATCGCCATAGGAAGGGGATTCGAACGGGTAAAGGTCCGTTGACAAAGTCAGCTGTGGCGAGAATGATTTCGAAGTTCGATGCCACGGGTTGTTTAGACGTTAGACCTCGTAGTGGTCGACCGAGCACAAGGCGTAATGCTGCTGAGACAGTTCAGGGAGAAATGGAGACTGTAGCGAGTTCGTCAATGCACGGGGAAGTCAGCGCTCGAGCAGTCGCACGTCGCACCGGCATTCCATACACTACTGTTTTGTTGGCACTGAGGCGTACCCTCCGATGCTGTCCTTACAAAATCCATCGGCATCATGAACTGTTACCTGGCGATTTAGTGAAGCGGAGGGCATTTGCGGTGTGGGCGTTTCAAAATATGGCGGAAGATGACGACTGGTTGAGTAACGTGTTGTGCATCGACGAAGCTCATTTCACGCTCCGAGGGTCTGTCAACGCCCACAACTGCAGACTTTGGGCTACCGAAAATCCTAGAACTGTCCTGGAAACTCCATTGCATTACGAGAAAGTCACGGTATGGGTTGTATTTACCACATCTACCGTTATCGGGCCTTTTTTCTTCGAGGAAATGCGTGATTCTGGTTTTGTAACTGCTACAGTGACGAGTGAGAGGTACACCGATATGTTACAGAATCGCATCATACTCAGCCTTGCTGATAAAAACCTGCTGGAACGTACTATATGCAGGATTGCGCTCCACCCCATATTGCTAGACGCGTGAAAGATCTCTTGCGCGCGTCGTTTGGTGGTGATCGAGTGCTCAGCCGCCACTTTCGTCATGCTTGGCTTCCCAGGTCCCCAGACCACAATCCGTGCGATTATTGGCTTTGGGGTTACCTGAAGTCGCAAGTGTATCGTGATCGACCGACATCTCTAGGGATGCTGAAAGACAGCATCCGACGCAAATGCCTCACCATAACTCCGGACAAGCCTTACAGTGTTGTTCACAACATGAGTCGTCGACTACAGCTATTGCTGAGGAATGATGGTGGACATATTGAGCATTTACTGTAAAGAACAACATCTTTGCTTTGTCTTACTTTGTTATGCTAATTATTGCTATTCTGATCAGATGAAGCGCCACCTGTCGGACATTTTTTGAACTTTTGTATTTTTTTTTCTTTTTGTTCTAACAAAACCCCATGTCATTCCAAGAATTTGTGTCAATTTGTACCTCTCTATCTACATTATTCCGTAATTTATTCAGTTTTCTAATTTATACTGACTTTTTGATCACCCGGTATAATGCTTCACAATAAAAGATGGAACTATGATGTTGCATGTTTTTCCATTATTTGCGCATGTTTCGTCATGTGAAAGTGCATGAATGCATACATACTTTAAGATTAAATTGTGCGGGAAAGTCGTGGTTACAGTTATTATAGTATTAGACGAGTGTGAACACATTTTGGACGAAAGGTCATTGAGGCATTTATCCCACTGACGCACCAGGCTGAAGATACGCGTTTAGTACAGCACGGTAACCTGCTGCGTGAAGAAGTCCGCAGCTGCTTGCTGCACATGCTCGTCCGACAGGATCTTCGACACTTCAAGGCCTTTTTTAAGTGTCCGAAGGCGCTATAATCGCATGGAGAGAGATCTGGAGTGAAGGGCACGTGCTCGAGTGTCTTCTACTGGAGCTGGAGTATGTTCCGCGTTATGCTATTTGCCATATGGTGACGTGCGTTATCATGAAGAAGCAGCGTCCGTTGACGTACCATTCCGCAACGGCGGTTTTCGACACTCATGTTGCCTCTTATATATTACAAGTTCTCCGATGGAAATGAATAACAGCACGCTGGTCCTATTTAGTCTCATCTGACAATAGCGTCCCCATAGTTCACAGTTTCCGCATTTGCAGCACGCTCGTTGGAAAGACACTAAAGCCACACTAATCTCTTACCTATATGTCGGTGCTTATATACCCACATCGGAGTCGTGCAGCGTTGCATGTACTCTGCAGCTACGTCCCCAACTGGAAACTATTTGATCGCTTCTTATAACCTTCAATTTCACTTCACAGCAACTAGGTCATGTGTAAATTTCACTTGGCCGAGGCAGGGAGGGGGAGGGGCATCCAGACCTCCCGGACCCTCCCCTTTGGTTAAGTATTTGACTCATCTATCTGGGAACCTATTACATTTGCTCTTACCGTCATTAACAGTCTGCAGATAACACTACCGGCCATATGAAGGCTGCACCGAAATACGAGACCGAACGAGGACCGATGACTGCCGCAGGATTTTGTAGTTTATCCTGGACGTAAACAAAAGTAATGTACTGCATATGAAAATAGGTGAAGATGTAAAACAATTTGTACTTCGACATAAATCTCTAACCCTTAAAAGGTGTCACTATAATATAAGTTCGATTCTGAAACCGTTTCTTACCGAAACTAGGACGAGGTTTTGACGAATAATACAGATAATTTAGAGTGAACATTATCAACTCGACACGAGAACCATTTTGTAGTACAAGATAAGTAAGGCTTATAATTTAGACGCGTGAATAATATTGTTTGGTTTGGTACAAAGATTAAAATGTCCCCACAAACAAGTGCAGCAGTGATGTGAATTTCGTGGTGTTATAGAAGAAATCTTTGCATATTTTGTTTGCCAGTATGTGCTTCATATGCTTTATTTTTAAATGCTATGACACCATTTGTTTTTTGTACTCGGAAGCCTACGTACTTTGATATATAATACACCTAATTTCATTTTGGACACAAGATCGAATTTTGTCATTCGTGATGAGAGATTTGTATTCACACCTGTGGATTACGACAGGCAACATGTATGTGTTTTCAGGATTCCGCACCACAGTACCTGAGAACGGAACCTATATGTGATCCCTTTGTTGTCCGTCCGTCCAAGCCTCTCTGTCTGACTGTTACGAACCCTTTTTCACCTGAGGGTTACACGTATCAAGTCGAAATACGTCACATATTAAGGTCTATGGTTCCTTGAGGACGTTGGGGGGGGGGGGGGTGTAAAACATTTAAACTTTTAAGTCAGTGGAGTCAAAAGATACGGCTGCTTACGTCAAAAATTTTAATACTCGCACACTTGCTCATCGAAAAACCATACAGTACTTCCCACTGACCTAGAACTCTGGAATTTGGAAAGAAGCAACGCTTCGCAGTACATGTAAATTAAAAAAAATCCGAAAATCATTAATTTGTAATTCTGCCACGTAAAAAAATAGCTTTTTGTCTTTAGAACTTACACTGCATTCATCAGCCGTCAAAAGCGTAGTACAAAAATATTACTGCATGCAAAAATAAAGTGTAAGTTATAGTCATGTTTTAGTAAGTAAATAAAATACATTATGACATCTCTTGTCTGTAAATATATAAACTGAAATCTTCTGCACACTTATTTATATATGTCCGGGCCAGTTTTAGGAGAAACTGTAAAGATTTTGTTACGGTCTTGGAATTCCTGGGACCGATATTTGTCAACATAGGAAAGCGATAAAAGAAAAAAAATTCTCGAGATTCTCGATTCTCGGACTAGATGAACTATCGATATATACTATTAAGCCCTCTGTCCGCGAGTCCTACTCTCATTTGTCCAATAATTTATGCATACTGTTGCTCTCCACACGAAAACATCTATTTGAGAAGGAAATTTAGTGTTGTATATCTGTTTTAAAGTACATATGCGTGAAGTCACCACACTTACGTTGTAGTACGGCAGCTATGTTACATCCTTAAAGAGTAAAATAGTACCTACTGCAAAAGCCCCCCCCCCCTCTCATATTTGTGGAGTTCTTGAATGACTGTGATTCACCTAGTCACGTGGTATTGTGGCTATTATGGACTGATGAAAGCTCCATGCAGCAGTGTATTGGCTGCCAAACACGCACTGCAGTCCGTTAATGTTTATCTGATATGCACAACTGTAGGTGCAACCATATTTACTGCATATTTTATACGTAGGCAACTTACGTCCTTTAATGCGACGACTTGTTTATAAGACCCGATAAATGTGCTTTCGACGGTGATTCGTCATTTAGACAGGTCGGACATTCTCTGAAACTTCATAAAGCACTTAACAATAGCTGTAATGCCGAACTCGTGATCGCCTGTAATAAATGAATAAAAATTTTACAGTGAAATGGCGGAATTATCTTCAAAAACTTCTACACGACTGTGGTCCACCACGAAAAATTAAAAAAAATCATCCTCAATAAAGATTTTCTAAATTGACAGAACAACACGTCACGACAACACTGTCACCTTTCTACCAACGTTCTCACTGAATTTCTTTGATCATCTCTATTAAATTTTCGTATCTACTGTATGCCCCATGCAGCATCCCCCTGGTATCATTCATTCTATGCAGTCATCGTACTTCATAAACTCTCTTTATGCTGCAATAGCACCATAAAATTGTTCACACTAGCCCCTTAAATGCGATTTACTTTTCAGATGCAACACACAATTCCTAAATAATCTACGTCTTATATTGGCCCTCAATACAACTAATGTAACCTTTTCGTCCTACATCAGACCACTTCAGAGTTACCTATAAATATTAAATAACAAATATTAAAATGTAGTGATGCGCTGGAGATTTTCGCCGTTAATCTTGTAATGGGACCCTATTGGCTTTAGACTGCCAGTCGTCATGCAAACCGGAAATTCTCCTCAAGTCGATCCGCATTTTATTACGATAGTTTAGAGATGGAATTTCCCTGTGGACTTTGTCAGTGAACAAAATAAATCGTTTACTTTTACTGAAAACAGTGAATATCCTTGCATGCTTCCTTTCGCACTCCGGATGAAGCATTCGGTTGAACGTTCACAATGGTTTATATTGATGACAAATTCGTCGGTCCAGCAGCATACATACGAAGAGACTCAATGTTTTGGCTTTTGGCCGGTAATGTGGTACAGTATCGAATGCCCATTGGAAATCTATTAGGACCAGCAGCTTGTCTTCACTGGCCTCTTCTGTTTGCACCATACTATGCGTCAATAAAGCGAGTTACGTTTCTCGTGTGTAATAATCCGTGAAGACATGTTTATTCGTTGAGAGACCATTTTCTAATAGAAACGTCATAATGTTCGAACTTTAAAACATGTTATAGGCTCTGATAAACGTTATTGGTTACGTAACAAAAGGAGCCACTGCTTTGTAGATATTTGCCAGACATACTAACTTTCTTATAACTCTCCATTTGCGTTCCAGACTCAGGCGGATGGCTAAAGTGATAAAGGGAGTGTGTAACAATCATTTTTTTTCTTCTATAGGGTCGGCCCCACTGCAAACCTATGCGATTAACAGACCTAAGGTGACGGATGTTCCATTGGTGACTAAGCAAGTGAAGTGCAGCTCGTCAGCAAAAGTTTTCTCGGAAGGCTGCAACTCCTGCATTTGCGTGGATGCAGACAGCAGTCCCGTGTGCACGAACTGGCCTTGCACGGATTCTGTAAGAAGTAAGTAACCTCCTTTCTTTTGAGCTAAACGTAAACTACAAGCAGTATCTAGACCATATACTGTGCGTTACAAAGAGCTTATCAGTGCGCAATCACTTACTGCCTGGCAGTGCAATGTATTCTGCTTTTGCGAGGGTACTGCATGAGAGTTTCTCTTTTATGACGCGTTAAAGGCTACTTGTGTGGGCGACAGGGACGTATTCCTGTGCTCCTTAAGCTCGTATTCACACTGGACGAGGTAACTATCGTCGACGTGGACCTGTACGAGTTTTTAGACGTCACTTCCAATTACTTCTTGTTGATGAGCCATTGCTTTGCATTGCACACGAAATATGTTCTTCGATGTTTTGGCAGCGTGCTACGAAAGGTTGAAACAAATAATGCTCTCTATGTCACAAGCAGAATTTCTGAGGCACCGTATTGTATTTGCCGTTTTCTGCTGAAGCCCACATATGATGGGTTTCACATTATACCTTAGACCTTATAAGAATGTGAGTAGGGGGGGGGGGGGTTAGGCGTCTTCTAGCGAAATGAGAGGCATGTATCCCAATATGTAAGCAAACTGGCTAGTTGCCCTAGCCTAATTCAGTGACCCATATGCAAACTAGTTACACACTTGGGCTCTTGTTTTGTTTAGTTAGGATGTAATTAATGGGCTGTACCTATTATTATAATTACCATAATTTGTAATCAAGATGGTCACAGCGTAGTGTACTTGTGCTCAAGTTTACTCAAGTCTTTATTAATGGTCAAGTGCTTTTAACCTAGAGTGGTAACTGTCATTTTAATGACAATGATTTATGATCCAAAAGTGCTATCCCCTTCTGCTCACTGGTGCAATGTGCTCCTATTGGTCCCACACCATGAGTCCCTGCACCACAGCCCACCTTATGGTCCCTGCGATACTGAGAGGCGACTTGTCATTAGTAGTCTGCACCTCGCTCGAGCAACAGCACGATCACGAAGTGCCGGAAATCAACCACCTCTCCAAGGAGAATAAAAAGTGGAAGACAACTCATTCGAATTTGTTACTTTATTACTATTATTATTATTATTATTTGTCACTGAGTAATCTTTTTCCCTGCTGTGCAGCGGACTACTGATGATAATGCAGTCAACCAGACTGATTTGTGGGAGCCATAGCCATTCAATTTTCCGCAACACCTACTCAGTTTACTAGACTTTATGTTTCCTCAGTTTACTAGACTTTATGTTTCCACCACCTGTTTTTTCCAGCTGTGAAACTTCACTGCAGGAGCAGCAGTGGCACACCGGCGACATATCGCACAGTAATTAAATGGAAGTCTTCTTCTATCACCATGACTTCCCACTATCACAGACATTGGAAACACCACCTGTGTGGTCACAATGCCATACATCACTTATGAGAGCCTCTCTACTCAAATTTATGTGCAGACTAAGTGTGACTGCGAGTAAGTGTGTAGTTGTGTGCATGTCCTCTGGTTATGAGTTGAACACGCTATTGGTGTTTGAAAATCCTCAGGTTAGCAGCAAGAATTTTATGCTTACATCATGTGAGTGGTGGAAGTCACACGAGAATTTCTTAAAGCTTGCATATCTGTTCAATGGTTAAACAAACACCCCACATTCCCTCGCTATGTTACCGGCTTCTCACACAGTGTTTGTTCATGAACATCGAAAGACAATTAAGATTTTCTACAATGTGCATAGGTTAGAGTACACCTATTTACAGGAAGCAACATTCAGATATTTTAACTTGGTGTGTGCTAGTTCTGCCATCCAGTGTCCTGAGAATGACCATGTCAGGTGGTGGGATTAAGTATATGATTTTTTGGTCAAGGTGTAGCATGTCCTTTCAAACCAGATTAATTAGATCTCTTTAGACGAAATTTTCACTACAAATTTTGATATGTGTTATGATGCTACATGCAGCATTTCTGGTGTGACACCACTACATTACGTGGCCAAAGAAATGCATATCAACCCACATACATTCATATCCCCCCAGTGTTATCCAAAATGAAAGGAGAAAATCACCTGTAAAAATATGTCCAATGTTTCAAATAAATCTGCATCAGCAAGATACATAGCTTGGTCAGCAGTGTATTTGTTCTAATAAAACTGTGAATGCCCCTTTTACCAACTGATATGAAAATCTCGCTATATATATATATATATATATATACACACATTGTGTTTTTTCCACCTCGTACAAATTCTAGGGATTGATCAATGAGAGGATACGGGACATGATTTCCATGCTAGAGACCATCTAGCCATACTTCATCACAGAAACTGTAGTTTAATTGGCGCTGTACCATGCGGCCACATTTACAGTATGCGTAGTTTCACCCTAGAGGGTGGTACTGTTCCTCATATGACACGCCCTAGGCCCTCTCCTACCACAGTAACTGGTGATGTTGTGTCCGATTCACTTCTCTTGCTGTCTCACCTTACAGCTGATGTGATACAACAAAGTACACAATGGTTCTTTATATGACAACAACCACAGCATACAGTGTTTGCAACAGTGTTTCGCCATTTCTCTGAGAGAGGGTCGTTTCAGGAAGTGGGAAATCGTGAAGGAAGTATCTGACATGTTCTGGCATCAGACTTTGAGGAAACTGTGATTAACACCGTGGAAGGCGACCACTGTATCAGTAACAGGCAGTTGGCAGGCCGGTATAGGGTAAGCCAGATGACCGTGTGGAGCATTGTTCATGACAATTCTTACTACCCTTATCACTTACAGCATGAGCAGGGCATACTAGGAATAAACTTTCTACATTGGGACCAGTTTTTTCACTGATTTCTTCACCAGGTAACCATGGTTTCAGGAGTTGTGTCATCCATACCGTTTACAGATGATGCCACCTTTACATGGAGTGGTATTTTCTAGTTCCAGAACAGTCATCTGCGTGGTAGTATGCAGAACCCCCATGGTGTGGTGACAGCAAAGCAGTAGTATTGGTGGTTCAAAAAAATGGTTCAAATGGCTCTGAGAACTATGGGACTTAACTTCTGAGGCCTTCAGTCCCCTAGAACTTAGAACTACTTAAACCTAACCAACCTAAGGACATCACACACACACCCATGCCTGAGCCAGGATTCGAACCTGCGACTGTAGCGACCGCGCGGTTCCAGACTGTAGCGCCTAGAACCGCTCGGCCGCTCCGGCCAGCGGTATTGGTGGAACCAGAATGTGTGGGTCAGGATAAATGGCGACTGTATTTTGGGATCACTTGTCCTTACACATCTCCTAACTGGCTGGAACTATCGGTGTTTCTTGTGGGTAACTTTGCCCTCTCTGCTGGAAGAAGAGCCACTGATGATTCGAATGGTTATGTGGCTGCTATACGATGGTGTCCCAGCCCAATTCACCATTAATGTCTGGACGCATCTCAGTCATGTGCTCCCTGGACAATGGATCAGACAAGGTGGTCCAGTTACAAGGCTTGTTCGTTCACCAGATCTCAATCCATGTGCTATTTGATTATGGGGCCATTTCAAATGTATAATGCATGTGGAGCCCATTCCAGATGTGGAGACACTGGAACAGCCTATTCATGCTGCCTTTGAAACTGTTTGGATGCAGCCTGCCCGATGTGAATGTGTGTGACAGAAGATGTTATGATGGAAATCATTTTCAGCACTTACTGTAACTGTGGTTTCATGGAACAATGTGAATTAGGCCGTAGTCCCTGTAGCAATGTATGACTGAATAAATGGTCTATGCCATGGAAAACATGTATATCTGGACATGAGTTCATTATACCTTTTCTGTTATGTAGCCTCTCATCTATCAATCCTTAGAGTTTGTACACGGTGGAATAAACACCCTGTATTTACAGAGAGAGAGAGAATAAAATATTATAGATTGTTTTGTAGGTTTTAATGTAGGTAATATCTTTTCATATCTGACATTAGACCTGCTACTTTAAAACTGGGAATGAATAAAAAATACATCATATATACAGTAATAATTCTGGGACAGCTAACAGCAGGTGAGGAAAAGAACTACATACAGTGTACATATATAGATGCTCACACAAAAGTGTACATAGTATGTATATTACATATTAAATTTACATGTATATACACACCTATTTATATACACTATGACAAACAATTCATCCAGGTATTCCACATGCACCTACATACATATCAGTTATTTACAAATAAGTACCCATTCACACACTTAGTCACTCAAGTCCCATCTGCACAGATGCATCACTAGTTATCATATCGATTTTAGGTCGCGATACAGTATACACTTCATCATCTCCCGATCAGATGTATACTTGTTGCTCTGTATGAGCAGAAGACGAAGCCACGTCATGTCGCAGGCACTCCAAGTAATCATAAATCGTGAGAGCCATTGACGCTGCATGATGCTGGCTTTAGGTGGTTCCTGTAGTAGTAATACCTACATCTTGGATCTCAGATCCACAAACACCATAATCTGTGACCCATTCGCCTTGTCTTCCATCAGATCGACAACCTTTCATTTCGATGTGTAATGCCCTAAGAATTATTGTCCACATCTACCAACGTGACGGATTATTCACGATTGTACATAATTACTAAATATGTTTGAGATGAAACTATGTATCCATACCGGTAGCTTCGAATTTGCGAAGTTTGGTTTTGCAGAACTCATAACGAAATTACTACATGTTGACTTTGGAAACGTCCACTATACTCACACCATCATAGATAGCTCTCGTTAATTCCATCAAAATCATAGACATCTCCAGAGCGACTAATCCTCGATTGAAAATTGTGGCCCATTTAAGAATTGGCCTGGCAACCAATCTTGTACATGACAATGCCCCTCCCTTTGTGAAATTGCATGATTTTCGCTACTGTTTCTCAAATTCTCCATAGTTTTCGCAAAAATGGCATTATTCATTAACTAAAAACCCAGTCTCTAATTCACGCATCATGAGAGCCCTTTATTTTCGACATTAATAAAAATATATGCTCCACAACCAGCATGGCTGTATGATGGAGATAATGAGGGTGACTCTGATCAGTTCCATTCCTAAACTGAGACACTTTAGAGGTTTCTGTAGAGCATTATCTCCATTTACCGCTCCCCCTCCCTCCTCCCAGCACTGTTATCAGCTTGGGGATGGAACCTCGCACGCGAACTAGCAGGATATGCTATGTCTGCCTAGATGACATATTCTTCACTGGTATATCTCGCGCTGTTCGGGAGTGGAATGGTTGAGAGATAGTATGATTGTGCCAAGCACTTAAATGTGAATTGCAGAGTAGTCATGTAGATGTAGGTGCATCTGCTGCCACACTATGAATCATCTAATTTGCGGATGTCCTCATTGGACAGCCATAGAAATTTTCCAGCAAGCAATTATTGTTGCATGATGTATCCATTTCAGTTGTTAACTTTGAGTTACATGATATAACTTACATTCTCAGATGCTTTGAACTGTCCATCATTTCACAGGTTATTCAGCTTGCTGTGCATATGCACACATTGGCAATGTTCCCAGTGGATGCTACGTGCAAAAGAGAACGGCATGTTGACATTTATCAGTAATTCGTTGTTGACTCATGTTGTTTGCAACATTGTATCCCATGAAAGATCTGGTGTGGTGTAAGAGGTATGTAGTGAAGCACACATTCCAGAATTTCACGGACATATGGGTAAGTAGTCGTACATTCGAAAGCTCTGGTGCGGTGAAAGGGAATGCTGGATCAAGGGTGTATATGGTGAATCATACATTCCAGAATTCCACGGAAATATTGGCAAGTAATCGTACATTCATGTCCCTATATAGCTTTACACACCGTTTTACGCTACAGATATTTAATTTCTACCAAACATTCACTGCATGGTTATGCCCTGCATCAGTTATGGAATAATGTAATTGATACGGTATATCTCACTTCTTCTTCTACATATTTTTTGAAAAATGACGCACCACAAAGGAATTTCCTGAATGGGATGAAAACCGGTACATGAGATGTACATGGACAGACAAACAAATAAGTACAATTTCACAAAAATCCGAGACCTATGCGTGAGAGAGAAATTCATAAACTGCGCAACTCAATAAGTGTTGTTCCACAATTCGCCCATGCGTAAACAGTAACTCGGTTTGACACTGATAGATACTGTTGTTGGATAGTCTCCTGTGGGATCTTATACTAAATTCTGTCCAGTTGGAGTGGTAGACGGTCAAAATCACGAGGCAGGGTAGTCCTGCCCTTAATGCTCCAAACGTTCTCAATAAGGGAGAGATCTGGTGACCAGGGTGGCCAAGGTAGGGTTCGACAAACACGAAGAAAGCCACTATATACTTTCACCGTTTGAGAGGGGGGAGGGAATTTACTTGCTGAAATGTAACCCCAGGTTGGCTTTCCACAGTGGGCAAAAATGGGGCATAGATGATCGTCATTGTACCATTGTACCGTTGAGCTTTGAGGGTGCCACAGATGACAACCAAATTGGTACTTGTATGGAAAGAAGTGGTACCCCAAACCTGCCCCTCACGTCATTCCACACTGAATCGTTGCTGCATTGCATTCCAAAGATGGACTGACCACAGTGAAGCACTTCTACATGATGTTTTGGTTGTGTTGGTGTATATGAAAAGAAGGCATCTGAACGTATGGGAGAACAGCCATTGATTGTCAACTGTCAACACTGTATCTGATGATGAGCGTGAAACCCACTTCACACAGATAAGGACCCTGAGAGAGCGCATCGTTATGCAGCATAACAAGATAAATCTGCTAAATGCTAAAAATTTACAATGTCTTTGTAATTTCTGTTTTGAAACTGGTAGTTCGCCAGTTACTATAAGTTCTAAATTGCTGCTATGATACAAAAATTGCTTATGTGAAGTAGTAAATGAATATGCATTTACATGAAAATGTATATCGCTATAGGACGCGCGCTGCTTTGACGCTAAAGGTTGAATGTGTTTCCCTATCCCCTTGGTATACACCCTATTCCCCTCTTCCTAGCCCTCCGGTGTGGCCGATCGGTTCTAGGCGCTTCAGTCCGGAACCGCGCGACCGTTACGGTCGCAGGTTCGAATCCTGCTTCGGGCATGGATGAGTGTGATGTCCTTAGGTTGGTTAGGTTTAAGTAGATCTACGTTCTAGGGGACTGATGACCTCAGATATTGAGTCCCATAGTGCTCAGAGCCATTTGAACCATCTACATCTACATCTACATCTATACTCTGCGAGCCACCTTACGGTGTGTGGCGGAGGGTTCTTATTGTACCACTATCTGATCCCCCCTTCCCTGTTCCATTCACGAATTGTGCGTGGGAAAAACGACTGCTTGTAAGTCTCCGTATTTGCTCTAATTTCTCGGATCTTTTCGTTGTGATCTCCTGTCCTCTTCTGTCGTGACCTCTTTATGAAGTGTATAATGAATGAAGTAATCTGGTTGCCCTGCTTGAAATACCAGTTCTATAATTGTGACCAACGGTGCTTAGAGAGTATAGCATCCCCTCTCCTCTTAAACCTACATTTTAAATTCCTTGAGAGTCTGCGTTACCTTTTATTAGTTGTGGCACTACAAGTCGTGTATAGATAACTACAGTTACGAAAAATGCTAACGTATATAGCTGTAAATCTGGGCACGAATTTCACATCATCTTTTGACTGCAAAAGTTCTTAAATAAATTCTCCATGTGTCTCTCTTTGATATATATAAAATCTTTTGTAATAATTGTGAGATGGAAGCCTTGTATGACATCAACACGAATTTTAAATTGAGATCTGGCTTATCTGCGCATGCGCGCTCGCACATGTATCGGGAGAAATATTACTAATGATTAATTTTTCTCTTAATTTCGTACAGCTCACAGTGATCCAAAACGAATAAAGCGTTCATCACAGCATTGCGAGCCTTACACAGCGTATAAAAAGAGCTGCAACATTTGTTTTTGCAATATGAATGGCACCAACGCTGTCTGTACGAATCTTGCGTGTCACACTGGCGCGCAGGGAGGTAAGTTCCTGGCCTACTCGTCTCTGTCTATATGTTCCTTGTTAGTGGTGGTCACTGCTTTCATTTCTACGTCATTACTATCCATCCTTTCAGAAAAAGTCAAACCGAAGATTTATCTAATGTTCTTGTATGAATACTATTTCCTTATTCTGTAAATACACTGTGGTAACAGTCAGAGAACAAAAAAACCTCTTTTGCACCAGAGTAATAATTCTATTGTTAAGGCTTAGAATTTTGCAAGAGTTCCTCCGTGTGAGCTCGGAATGTAGTGAGTTAGCGCTGAGCAAACCATGAACCATGGACCTTGCCGTTGGTGGGGAGGCTTGCGTGCCTCAGCGATACAGATAGCCGTACCGTAGGTGCAACCACAACGGAGGGGTTTCTGTTGAGAGGCCGGACAAACGTGTGGTTCGTGAAGAGGGGCAGCAGCCTTTTCAGTTATTGCAAGGGCAACAGTCTGGATGATTGACTGACCTGGCCTTGTAACACTAACCAAAACGGCCTTGCTGTGCTGGTACTGTGAACGGCTGAAAGCAAGGGGAAACTACAGCCGTAATTTTTCTCGAGGTCATGCAGCTTTACTGTATGATTAAATGATGATGGCGTCCTCTTGGGTAAAATATTCCGGAGGTAAATTAGTCCCCCATTCGGATCTTCGGGCGGGGACTACTCAAGAGGACGTCGTTATCAGGAGATAGAAAACTGGCGTTCTACGGATCGGAGCGTGGAATGTCAGATCCCTTAATCGGGCAGGTAGGTTAGAAGATTTAAAAAGGGAAATGGATAGGTTAAAGTTAGATATTGTGGGATTTAGTGAAGTTCGGTGGCAGGAGAAACAAGGCTTTTGGTAAGGTGAATACAGGGTTGTAAATACAAAATCAAATACCGGTAATGCTGGAGTAGGTTTCACAATGAATAAAAAAAATAAGACTGCGGGTAAGCTACTACAAACAGCATAGTGAACGCATTATTGTGACCAAGATGGACACGAAGCCCATGCCTACTACAGTAGTCAAGTTTATATGCCAAATAGCTCTGCAGATGATGAAGAAATAGATGAATTGTATGATGAGATAAAAGAAATTACTCTGGTAGTGAAGGGAGACGAAACTTTAATAGTCATGGGTGACTGGAATTCGACAGAAGGAAAAGGAAGAGAAGGAAACGTAGTAGGTGAATATGGATTGGGGCCAAGAAATGCAAGAGGAAGCCTCCCGGTAGAATTTTGCACAGACCATAACTTAATCATAGCTAACACTTGGTTAAATAATTGCGAAAGAAGGCTGTATACATGGAAGAACCCTGGAGATACTAGAAGGTTTCAGATAGATTATATAATGGTAAGACAGAGATTTAGGAACCAGGTTTTAAAATGTAAGACATTTCCAGGGGCAGATGTGGACTCTGACCACAATCTATTGGTTATGAACTGTAGATTAAAACTGCAGAAACTGCAAAAAGGTGGGAATATAAGGAGATGGGACCTGGGTAATCTGAGAGAACCCGAGGTTGTACAGAGTTTCAGGAAGAGTATAAGGGAACAATTGACAGGAATGGGGGAAAGAAATACAGTAGAAGAAGAATGGGTAGCTCTGAGGGATGAAGTAGTGTAGGCAGCAGAGGATCAAGTAGGTAAAAAGACGAGGGCTAGTAGAAATCCTTGGGTAACATAAGAGATACTGAATTTAACTGATGAAAGGAGAAAATTCAAAAATGCAGTAAGTGAAGCAGGCAAAAAGGAATACAAACATCTCAAAAATTAGATCGACAGGAAGACCAAAATAGCTAAGCAATGATGGCTAGAGGACAAATGTAAGGATGTAGAGGCTTATCTCACGAGGGGTATGATAGATACTGCCTACAAGAAAATTAAAGTGACCTTTGGAGAAAAGAGAACCACTTTTATGAATATCAAGAGCTCAGTTGGAAACCCAATTCTAAGCTAAGAAGGGAAAGCAGAAAGGTGGAAGGAGTATATAGACGCTCTATACAGGGGCGAGGTTCTTGAGGACAATATTATGGAAATGGAAGAGGAGATAGATGAAGATAAAATGGGAGATATGATACTGCGTGAAGAGTTTGACAGAGCACTCAAAGACCTAAGTCGAAACAAGGCACCGGGAGTAGACAACATTCCATTAGAACTGCTGACACCTTCGGAGAGCCAGTTATGACAAAACTCTACCATCTGGTGAGCAAGATGTATGAGACAGGCGAAATTCCCTCAGACTTCTAGAAGAATATAATAATTCCAAGCCGGCAGGTGTGGCCGTGCGGTTCTAGGCGCTTGAGTCTGGAACCGCGTGACCGCTACGGTCGCAGGTTCGAATCCTGCCTCGAGCATGGATGTGTGTGATGTCGTTAGGTTAGTAAGGTTTAAGTAGTTCTAAGTTCTAGGGGACTGATGGCCACAGATGTTAAGTCTCATAGTGCTCAGAGCCATTTGAACCAATAATTACAATCACAAAGAAAGTAGATGTTGACAGATGTGAAAATTACCGAACTATCAGTTTAATAAGTCACAGCTGCAAAATACTAACGCGAATTATTTACAGACGAATGGGAAAAGTAGTAGAAGCCGACCTTGGGGAAGATCAGTTTGGACTCCGTAGAAATGTTTGAACACGTGAGGCAATACTGACCCTACGACTTTTCTTAGAAGAAAGATTAAAGAAAGGCAAACCTACGTTGCTAGCATTTGTAGACTTAGAGAAAGCTTTTGACAATGTTGACTGGGTTACTCTCTTTCAAATTCTGAAGGTGGCTGGGGTAAAATGCAGGGAGCGAAAGGCTATTTACAATTTGTACAGAAACCAGATGGCAGTTATAAGGGTAGAGGAATATGAAAGGGAAACTGGTTGGGAAGGGAGTGAGACATGGTTGTAGCCTCTCCCCGATGCTATTCAATCTGTACATTGAGCAAGCAGTAAAGAAAACAAAAGAAGAGTTCGGAGTAGGTATTAGAATCAATGGAGAGGAAATAAAAACTTTGAGGTTCGCCGATGACATTGTAATTCTATCAGAGACAGCAAAGGACGTGGAAAAGCAGTTGAACGGATTGGACAGTGCCTTGAAAGGAGGGTATAAGATGAACATCAACAAAAGCAAGACAAGTATAATGGAACGTAGTCGAATTAAGTCGGGTGATGCTAAGGGAGTTAGATTAAGAAATGAGACACTTAAAGTAGAAAAGGAGTTTTGCTATTTGGGGAGAAAAATAACTGATCATGGTCGAAGTAGGGAGGATATAAAATGTAGACTGACAATGGCAAGGAAAGTGTTTCTGAAGAAGAGAAATTTGTTAACATCGAGTATAGATTTAAGTATTAGGAAGTCGTCTCTGAAGGTATTGGTATGGACTGAAGCTATGTATGGAAGTGAAACATGGACGATAAATAGTTTAGAAAAGAAGAGAATAGAAGCTTTCGAAATGTGGTGCTATAGAACAATGCTGAAGATTATATGGGTAGATCACATAACTAATGAGGAGGTATTTAATAGAATTGGGGAGAAGAGGAGTTTGTGGCACAACTTTACCAGAAGAAGGTATCGGTTGGTAGTACATGTTCTGAGGCATCAAGGGATCACCAATTTAGTACTGGAGGGCAGCGAGGAGGGTAAAAAAAATTGTAGAGGGAGACTAAGTGATGAATACACTAAGCAGATTCAGAAGGATGTAGGTTGCAGTAGGTACTGGGAGATGAAGAAGGTTGCACAGGATAGAGTAGCATGTAGAGCTGCATCGAAGTCTCAGGACTGAAGACCACAACAACAACAACAGCGCTGAGCTGATGTGAGGATCAGTACGTCAACAAGACGTACCGCCAATTTGGTCCACAAGTGGGCTGACGGAAATGCAAGCGCTGCTGTGCTAGTTAACAAGCCTCTATCAGGTAAAAGTATGTAACTTCATTGCCTGAGCGCCACTTCGAAATCAAACACAAACAGAATAGAAGCGAGCTTGACAATCTCGGAGCATTGTTCAATTGCCACAGGAAGAGGACTGCTGACAGGTCCAATAAATTACTATGAATGCTCTCATACGTTCAAAGACACCACGGCACAATGGTGGACATGGCCCTTTAAAATAGAGAAGCTGATAGAGCTAAAGAACTCATTTTGTTGTGCTGCCATTCTGAGAGTGTCACGAGAACCAGAGAGAATGGCTTCTGATGTTTTAATTTTTAAATGACCATATCTCCACAGTCAAATGCGGTAACTTCATTTAAAAATTATTGTGTGACTGTTGCTCAGCAACATCAAGAACTGTTTAATAGCTACTGAGTTTCATTGGAATCACGGCAAGATGATCGTTGATGGTCAGCCTACTACTTGCTAGCTGATGGCAATTACTGGAGGCAGCCGTCAGACATTGCCGCCTACTGAGTCATTGTTGATGAGAAGGCTGATGAGGGGCTAGCTCCCTTCCACTACTGGGTCACTGCGGATCATCTGCAAGACACCATCGACCAGGTGAAGCGCGTCTGTGCAGCCTGCTGCCGATTTGTGAATATCTGCTGCTGTCTTGGTTGATCCAAGGTGTTCACTGTGGCCTAGTCTTCGCGACAGCTGGCGTCCTGGACCACAGTCGGAATTCTCCACCCTATTGCATGATGGGCTGTCTTCGAGAGTGCTGAGGAGGGAGTCATGCACGGTCACCGCAGGACGGCTAGGCGGCAGCGCCTTCCTGGGGCCACAGCCGCTGCCAGCACAGCACACGGATGTAGCACCGGCCTGTGGCGGCGACTTCAAAGACTTCCTGACATGGACTCAGCACTCCTTCGCATCATGTGTGCTTCAGCCCACACTCCGACTGCAGCTCTGAATACACTTATATCACTGTACTTAGAGATACCACTGTATCACGATGCCTCAACCGTACACTAGACCACTTACTCTTACTTTATGCTCTCTGCTGATCTCTACAGAACAATACTCAAGAAATATATTTGTAACCAATCTCATTGCTGCCTTATTTAGAGTACCTTAGGATTCTTTTCTTTTAAAAAAAAAAAATACATTCCTCACAGCTAGGTTTGTGTGCTCACTCCATCTTAATTCACTCTGGCCACAAACTTCCAAATGATTGAAGACTGTGATTGATTTGAGTGTTTGCTTGCCATTCATGAATTTTAACGATATTGGACCATTCCCCATTTTCACGTTATACCAAGGGGGGATCAGGAAAGGGAACTGAAGCTCACGGAGAATGTAGTCGAATTAAGTCTGGTGATGCTGAGGGAATTAGGTTAGGAAATGAGACACTTAAACTAATAAGGAGTTTTGCTTTTTGGGGAGCAAAATAACTGATGATGGTCGGAGTAGAGAAGATATAAAATGTAGACTGGCAATGGCAAGGAATGCGTTTCTGGAGAAGAGAAATTTTTTAACATCGAGTATAGATTTAAGTGTCAGGAAGTCGTTTCTGAAAGTATTTGTATGGAGTTTAGCCATGTATGGAAGTGAAACTTGGACGATAAATAGTTTAGACAAGAAGAGAATAGAAGCTTTCGAAATGTGGTGCTGCAGAAAAATGCTGAAGATTGGATGGGTAGATCACATAACTAATGAGGAGGTATTGAATAGTATTGGGGAGAAGACGAGTTTGTGGCACAACTTGACTAGAAGAAAGGATCGGTTGGTAGGACACGTTCTGAGGCATCAAGGGATCACCAGTTTAGTGTTGGAGGGCAGCGTGGAGGGTAAAAATCGTAGAGGGAGACCAAGAGATGAATACACTAAGCAGATTCAGAAGGATGTAGGCTGCAGTAGGTACTGGGAGATGAAGGAGCTTGCACAGGATGGAGTGGCATGGAGAGCTGCATCAAACCAGTCTCAGGACTGAAGACCACAACAACAACAAGTGTAGTTCTATCAGAGACAACGACGGTCTTGAAAGAGCAGTTGAAGGGAGTAGTATCTTGAAATGAGGTTGAAAGATAACAGTAAACAACAGTAAAACAAGGATAGTGTAATTAATTAAGTCAATCTTTGTTGAGGAAACTGGATTAGGGAACAAATCACTAAAAGTAGGAGACTACTCTTGCTATTTGGGCAGCAGGGTAGTGGATTATGGTCGAAATAGAGAGGATTCCAAATGTGTAACAGCAGAAATGGAACGCGTAGAATAGTTTTTCACGTCTTCATCAATTGGCTTCTTTGAGTTAACTAAATATGGCAGAAAATTTATCACGAAATTGGGATTCTGATGCTTTTTAACGGTGTATGGAGCGGTTGTACTACAACTTACTTCTTGCTTTTGGGTCAAAATTGTATTGACTAATAGTTTGTGTAGTGATTTACGGAACAGAAAACTTCGCTTATGTCCTTAGTTTCCTTCGAATAATTCTTCAGCATGTGTATGAGTTGTGGTAGTTTACTGCTATGAGAAAACCGATGTAATTTTTAAAATTTCGTTTACGAACGTGTGGAGAGCGAGATGGAGGAGGAATAATTCATTCCTTTCATTTTATTATTAACAGATGGAAAATGATTTCTCTTAATAGTGGGACTACTTGTCAGAATATCGGAGAACTTAAAAGCTGGGAACTGAGGTTACACAATGTAGATGCATCCATTTGTTTACAGCCACTACTGTTAAGATGCCACTTTTGTTGCTGGTCTTCACTGATGTGGTAGTTTCTCGTGACATCAAGAGAACTGTTCTAATATTCACTGTCAGGGAGTTATATGAGCTTTAGTAAGAACGTAGCACTTTGCAGAATAGCAATCATATGCGCAAAGAAGAGACATGCAAATGAAACTGTAGGTACAACAACGTTTCTCACAAACGCATAATCCTAAACAAAATTTAGGGGTCTTATTGAACTTGGGGGGTCAACAGGCGGCAGCTTTTCCTCGTCGGAGGTAGAGGAGATTTCCTGGTGATAAAGAGGCAAAGCTTATGGTAATTAATTTCGGTAGTGTAACAAGTTCAGACATTAGAGGTCCAAAGGGATTACCCAAGATATTATCGAGAGCAGAAAGTCTACAAGGATTTAAATTAGTTTTCTGTGGGCGAAAACATTAACTGAAAAACTGCAATGCCTCCTCTCCTTTCACTAACCTACCTTTCACTAGTTTTGTATTGCTTTTTGAGAATATGAAACTCACTAAAATTCTTGGTAATGTGTAATTCACTTTATTTACAGAAAGTAAACTGTGCATACCCTGATATAAATGGAGAAATAAACAGGAGGGGGAAGTCGCTATAGTACCACACTACGCTAAAAATACTTGAAAGTGCTTTTTAATACCAATGTTAAAGTTAACGGTCACCGACAGTGTGTAGCCTTATTTGATGTTTGAAAACGTTCAGATCAGTCACGTGCAAATATCCCAAGTTGTAAAGTCACCCTATAACCCAATCACAGTAAATAATTATAATTTCTCCCAGAAAAGAATCCATGCAGGAAATATTACGGTTATTGTTAAGAAACATTGACTTATATACTCATGATTACATCAAAATCTATCTAACATTATTAATAAAAATACATCTTATTTACATATCTTTGACAAACAGCATTCTTTCTGGTTACGATTCTTAATGCACACTGCTGCCTAATGGTTCCCAATGGTAAATGTCTTCGCTCTCTTGTTATTCCGCTACCAGATGGCATAAATGTATTCCTCGAATCATTGGCGCAGGCGTTACCGTTAATCAGACACACATGTGCACGATATGTTTTATAGGACACTGATGGCACAGTTAAGTTTTTGCAGACTGTAATGCTATGGAGAACCCCAGAGACGTTACAGAATCCATAGTGGAGGCCGGATGTAGGAGAACAGGTAATCTGTTATTGTGTGAGAATCTATTACTCTTGTTTATCACCCCCTAAAATTTGGTGATTGTCTGTCTATTAAAGAAGAAATTAGACCGCCTGCAGGAAGGCGTAATCATAAGGCTTAGTGTGTGTGAAATCTTATGGGACTTAACTGCTAAGGTCATCAGTCCGTAAGCTTACATACTACTTAACCTGAATTATCCTAAGGACAAACACACACACACACCCATGCCCGAGGGAGGACTCGAACCATAAGGCTCAGCGCTGTTGTTAACTAACATGTGCTGGAATTGTGTTGTGCTTGATACCAAGAATGCTGGTGCTTTATACAAACATTTGACAATTCTTTCACTGGCACAAATAAAGTCTGAGTTATACAATGGCTGACGATAACCACTATTAAGAAATCCTGGTGGTCTAACACAATGAATCGGCAATATCTTGACAAGCTCACGTTTTCTAATGTTACCTGCACATCTATACCATCACATTCTCATCTTCACATATTGCTGTGGCCACTGTGTGTAAACTTGATTTTAAGCAAAGTTTTTTTAATACGTTTTTATTTACAGACTTATTGTCATTGGGTCCTTATTACGTAGCAGTCTATTCTAATAATTGCTTCTTCATATTTCTGTCATGAAAATTCTGTTAACCTAGAGGCGGATCGAAAGATAATCATGACATGTATTTAAAAGAAAGGATAGGCATTTAATTTTGCTATTCTTAATTTGCACTATTTCCACTGCCTCATACACTTTTTGATATACTTTTTGTATTTAAGCCCCTGTTCATTTAATGGCTGCTGGTAGCTGGCAGTTTTGCTCAAAACACACTAACTGAGAAAAGGTACTCTTCCTGTTTTCATGACAATTAGCATCAACAGAGGATACACCGAGGTGACAAAATTCGTGGGATAGTTTTTAATATCGAGTGGACCTCATTTCGCCCAGCCTAGTGGAGCAACTCGACGTGGCGTGGACTCCTAAAGTCGTTGGAAGCCTCTGCAGAAATATTGAGCCTTGCTACTTGTATATCAGGCCATAATTGCAAAAGTGTTGGTAGCGCAAGATTTTGAGCACGAACTGACACCTCGATTACGACCCATGTCGAACGATGTAGGTGGCAAAATCATCAGTTCTAACTGTCGAGAATTTCTTTCAAAACAGTAGCGAACAGTTGTGACCCTGTGTCATGGCACATTGTCATCCATCTACATCTAGATCCATACTCCGCAAGCCACCTGACGGTGTGTGGCGGAGGGTACTTTGAGTACCTCTATCGGTTCGCCCTTCTATTCCAGTCTCTTAGAGTTCATGGAAAGAGAGATTGTCGGTATGCCACTGTGTGGGCTCTAATCTCTCTAATTTTATCCTCATGACCTCTTCGCGAGATATACGTAGGAGGGAGCAATATACTGCTTGACTCCTCGGTGAAGGTATATTCCAGAAACTTCAAGAAAAGCCCGTACCGAGCGACTGAGCGTCTCTCTTGCAGAGTCTTCCACTTGAGTTTATCTATCATCTCCGTAACGCTTTCGCGATTACTAAATGATCATGTAACGAAGCGCGCTGCTCTCCGTTGGATCTTCTCTATCTCTTCTATCAACCCTATCTGGTACGGATCCCACATTGCTGAGCAATATTCAAGCAGTGGGCGAACAAGTGTACTGTAAACTACTTCCTTTGTTTTCGGACTGCATTTCCTTAGGATTCTTCCAATGAATCTCAGTCTGGCATCTGCTTTACCGACGACCAACTTTATATGATCTTTCCATTTTAAATCACTCCTAATGCCTACTCCCAGATAATTTATGGAATTAACCGCTTCCAGTTGCTGACCTGCTATATTGTAGCTAAATGACATGCGATCTTTCTTTCTATGTATTCGTAGCACATTACACTTGTCTACATTGAAATTCAATTGCCATTCCCTGCACCATGCGTCAATTCGTTGCAGATCCTCCTGCATTTCAGTACAATTTTCCACTGTTACAACCTCTCGATATACTACAGCATTATCCGCAAAAAGCCTCAGTGAACTTCCGATGTTATCCACAAGGTCATTTATGTATATTGTGATTAGCAACGGTCCTACGACACTCCCCTGCGGCACACCTGAAATCACTCTTACTTCGGAAGACTTTTCTCCATTGAGAACGACATGCTGCGTTCTGTTATCTAGGAACTCTTCAATCGAATCACACTATTGGTCTGATAGTCCATATGCTCCTACTTTGTTCGTTAAACGACTGTGGGGAACTGTATCGAACTCCTTGCGGAAGTCAAGAAACACGGCATCTACCTGGGAACCCGTGTCTATGGTCCTATGAGTCTCATCGTTCTTTGGGAACACGAAGTTCTTGAATGTGTGAAAAGGGTCTACAAGTAGGCGAATATAACCCTTTCAATCCACGATCAGTACACATGGACCAGAGGACCCAGTTCATTCCATGTAAACACAGCTCAAACCATTATGGAGCCATCATAAGCTTTCAGAGTGTCTTGTTGACAACTTGGGTACATGGTTTTTTGGGGTCTGCGCAACACTCGAACAGTACCATGAGCACATACCAAGCGAAACCGTGACTCATCTGACCAGGCACGGTCTCCACTTGTCTATGGACCAACCGATATGGTCATGACCCCAGAAGAGGGGCTGCAGGAAATGTCATACTGTTAGCAAATGCACTGGAGTCTGTCGTCAGCTGTCAGAGCCCATTAACGCCATATTTTGCAGTACTGACCTAACGGATAAGGTCGTTGAACGTAAGATATTCATATCTGCGGTCATTTCACGCAGTGCTGCTTTTCTGTTAGTACTGGCAACTCTACGCAAACTCCACTGCTCTCGATCGTTAAATGAAGGGCGTTGGCTATTGCGTTCTGTGTGGGGACAAGTAATGGCTAAAATTTGGTATTCCTGGCACTCTCTTGACACTGTCGATCTCGGAATATTGAGTTCCCTAACGATTTCTGATATGGAATGTCGTATGCACCCAGCAGCTACTACCATTCCGCATTCAAAGTGTGCTAATTTTTAGATGAATCACGTGAATACAAATGACAGCTCTGTGAATGCACTATCCTTTCTACCTTATATACGTGGTATTACCGGCAACTGTGTATGTGCATACAGCTATTCCATGATTTCTGTCGCCTCAGCGTAAGTGTGGTAACTGTGACAGTTAACTTACTTCCTGGAGTGGTGCAGAACAATACCGCTAAATTCAATAGTCACTCTCTCGTCATTTGAATTACGTATTTTAAATAATTTTCACTTATGATACTTCATAGAGTTTCATGGAGCTGGGTTACATACATCAGGGTAGCATCATGCAGAATGGGATGGTGAGAAAGTGTCAGACACCCGAAAACTTTTATGTAGCTTTAGCGTCATTTTGCATATTTATAAACAAGCCAGGAGAAGTCTACTACCATCAGTCACAGGTCTAAATTTGAAGAAGAAATTTCTGAGAATGTACGTTTGGAGCACAGCATTGTGTGGCTGTGAGACATGCACTGTGAGAAAATTGGAATGGGAAAGAACAGAAGCATCTGAGATGTGGAGTTATAGACGAATGTAGAAAATTAGGTGGATTGATAAAGAACGAGGAGGTTGTCCGCAGTAGTGGAGAGGAAAGGAACACGTGGAAACACTGACAAGAAGAAAGGACATGATGGTAGCACTTCCTGTTAAAGCATCATGGGATAACTTTTATGGTACTAAATGGAGATACAGAGGGTAAAAGCCGTAGAGGAAGAGATGAAAAGCTTGACACAGGAGAGGAATTCATGGCGAGCCGCATCAGACTAGTCAGAAGAATGATGATTCAGCGTCGCCTTCCCAAGCTCACTCTGCACACTGTTGCCAAAGTTGTGAGGAATTATGTCTCAGCTCTCCTGTGGCAGAATGGCCTGCAAACACCAGAGTCTGCTCGTATCTGCTGTTCGAATTTGACAGGCGGCAATTACTGTGTTTCACGGGAACGGTTGTGGCTGATCGGCTCGCCAAGGACCATCAGTGAGGCCTGCATAGGTCTGGTGTCAGAGGGCAGCAGTGTTTCACCATACGTAAAAGAAAGGACGAGGCAGCAGCAGAACCTGTCCAATCCAGTTCGAAGTGTCAAAATAGATGTTACGCATCTCAGTACGCTGCAGATGGATCGTCACAGGTTCTGCCTTCCAACGGGTTAGCTGCAACACAAATTCAAGCTCTGCAAGTTAGGGTATTTCTATCTGTCAGACTACAGTATCCTTCTGCTGGGGATGACCGAATGTGCCCTGGTTTTCTGATCTTCTGAGCACCTTTGGTCACGTCTGAATTTCAGAAATCTGTCCTACAGATGCTCTTTATTTCTTTGCTAGCAACTGTTAAGATAGCTTTGCATGTGATATGAGATGTCTTGAGAAACTTCTTGAAGTCACCATTATGAAGATATCCCTCTCTCACTATGATATTTTGGTACGTTGCTTGTCTGGAGTGCTCACCCATCAACTACATCTATGGACAAACTCTTCAAGCCATAGTACAGTGCGTCGCAGAGGGTACCCCATACCACTACCAGTTAATTTGTTTCCTGTTCCACTTGAAAACAGAGTAAGGAAAAAACTACTGAACTATCCCTAATTTCTTGTATCTTACCTTCGTGGTCCTTTCGTGAAATGTACATTGGCGGCAGTAGGATTGTTCTACTGTCAGCCTGATATGCCGGTTCTCTAAACTTATTCAATAGTGTTCCGCAAAAAACAATGTCTTCCCTCCAAGGATTCTCCTTAATTATTGCATGTTGTTGTAACCTACACTCCTGGAAATGGAAAAAAGAACACATTGACACCGGTGTGTCAGATCCACCATACTTGCTCCGGACACTGCGAGAGGGCTGTACAAGCAATGATCACACGCACGGCACAGCGGTCACACCAGGAACCGCGGTGTTGGCCGTCGAATGGCGCTAGCTGCGCAGCATTTGTGCACCGCCGCCGTCAGTGTCAGCCAGTTTGCCGTGGCATACGGAGCTCCATCGCAGTCTTTAACACTGGTAGCATGCCGCGACAGCGTGGACGTGAACCGTATGTGCAGTTGACGGACTTTGAGCGAGCGCGTATAGTGGGCATGCGGGAGGCCGGGTGGACGTACCGCCGAATTGCTCAACACGTGGGGCGTGAGGTCTCCACAGTACATCGATGTTGTCGCCAGTGGTCGGCGGAAGGTGCACGTGCCCGTCGACCTGGGACCGGACCGCAGCGACGCACGGATGCACGCCAAGACCGTAGGATCCTACGCAGTGCCGTAGGGGACCGCACCGCCACTTCCCAGCAAATTAGGGACACTGTTGCTCCTGGGGTATCGGCGAGGACCATTCGCAACCGTCTCCATGAAGCTGGGCTATGGTCCCGCACACCGTTAGGCCGTCTTCCGCTCACGCCCCAACATCGTGCAGCCCGCCTCCAGTGGTGTCGCGACAGGCGTGAATGGAGGGACGAATGGAGACGTGTCGTCTTCAGCGATGAGAGTCGCTTCTGCCTTGGTGCCAATGATGGTCGTATGCGTGTTTGGCGCCGTGCAGGTAAGCGCCACAATCAGGACTGCATACGACCGAGGCACACAGGGCCAACACACGGCATCATGGTGTGGGGAGCTATCTCCTACACTGGCCGTACACCACTGGTGATCGTCGAAGGGACACTGAATAGTGCACTGTACATCCAAACCGTCATCGAACCCATCGTTCTAGCATTCCTGGACCGGCAAGGGAACTTGCTGTTCCAACAGGACAATGCACGTCCGCATGTATCCCGTGCCACTCAACGTGCTCTAGAAGGTGTAAGTCAACTACCCTGGCCAGCAAGATCTCCGGATCTGTCCCCCATTGAGCATGTTTGGGACTGGATGAAGCGTCGTCTCACGCGGTCTGCACGTCCAGCACGAACGCTGGTCCAACTGAGGCGCCAGGTGGAAATGGCATGGCAAGCCGTTCCACAGGACTACATCCAGCATCTCTACGATCGTCTCCATGGGAGAATAGCAGCCTGCATTGCTGCGAAAGGTGGATATACACTGTACTAGTGCCGACATTGTGCATGCTCTGTTGCCTGTGTCTATGTGCCTGTGGTTCTGTCAGTGTGATCATGTGATGTATCTGACCCCAGGAATGTGTCAATAAATTTTCCCCTTCCTGGGACAATGAATTCACGGTGTTCTTATTTCAATTTCCAGGAGTGTATTAGTAACAAATCTTGCAGTCTGCCCCCGCCTTGCTTTGATGTCTTCCTTTAACCGGGCATGGGGCAGGTCTCTCAAACTCGACAGTACTTAACCATTTGTTGCTCGAATGTTTTATATGTGGTCTCCTTTACAGACGACCCACCGTTTCCTAATATTCTCCCATTAAACCTAAGTCGAACATTTGCCTCCTGCACTACAATCCTTATACGCTCATTCCATATCACGCAGCTTGGCAACACTACCTCCCGATATCTGATGGCAGCACTGCGTCCAGCAGTACATTACTAATGCTGTAATCGAACATTACCAGTATGTTTACCCTATTCATCTGCAGCATCTTACATTTTTCTATGTATTTGGCTAGCTGCCATTAATCACCCCAACTATAAATTTTGTCGACTTTACCTTGTATCCTACTACAGTTGTGACGAAGCAAGCAGGGATAATTTTACTTCCCCTCTTGGTTCACCATATGCCTCCTTAACATTCATCTTTTCATTTCTGACTAATTAACATTAACATACGTGAGTATAATCTTCATTTTTATAAAAGAGAAAGGCTGGCCCTCGGTTTTAAAGACTATGCTCATTTTGATGTATGTCATTTATTTTATAATTTATTTCGATTATTCCTAGAAACTATCTTTTGTTATAGGGTGAAATCAGTAATTGTTTCGTAACTTAAATTCTATTGTTGACTTGTAAATTCTGTACTAATTTTAAACATTTGGAGGAGAACTAACGGAATTGTCTATTCTAATCTATTCAAAAACGTGTTAGTAAATTCCAATCTTAATTAATTCCAAAGTAATTAACAGTTTTGTCAAAAGTATAGTTGGCATAACAATAGCTGTTAATATCATCATTTAAACAAATATTTCGGCCTAACTCTTAAGTAGCAGAAACTATTAAAAGAAACGGTTAATTGAAAGTTAGATTTAAATTGTAATTTCTATAAATTAAACATCGAACAATATATAGTTTCAGTGTCTATTATTGTGAGAATATATAAGGGACCGATTTTTGGTCCCGAGACAGACAGTCCATGGCCGAGTTTCTGACGAGGAACCTGTGCTGGTTAGAACGACAACAATGCATCACCTTACCGTGAAATAAATGTTCCACAAATAAGCCGTGTGTTAAAGCAATGACAGTGTGTGTTCAGTTTATTTGAAAGACGATACCCTTGTCTTTAATGAGTGCTCATCTTTTGAGGATGTCAGAATAGCTGCTACTCCATCAGCTTTTCTATTGCTGGCATTTTGTCTTATCATTGACTTATTCTGCTCAGCCTCTTATCATTGTTGAGGAAGAACTTCAACTCTTTGTTAATAAGGGACTGAAATATTATTCTTCAGCGCAAAAATGTTCGCTCCCTTGAGTTTGTGTTATGAGTTGCTGGCAATCTTGAGCAGCAGTGTGAGTCATTTGCCACTTATTACCAATGCGTTCCAAGGTCCATATCTTTAGGACTCAACCCACATGCATTGCTACAAGTCTTCCCACAGCAGTGTATGACTTCAAAATCAAACTCACTTAATCACAATCCCGTCAGATAATTAATTGTATCTTCAAGGCAGCTAAGCTATATCAGACCTGTGTGATTTGTTATAACTTTATACTGTCAACTGTAAAACTAGTAACATAAGTAAGTGATACCTTAGATCAAACTGAGCATCTCTCTTTCAGCAGTCAAAGAATTTTCATCCACTTCATTTAGCTCTTCAGTAGCATCACCTATTTACTGACTCAATACACCCTAAGGTTGATAGGGTCGTATGAATTGTTATTAATAATCCAGGGAACCAAGAACCGGACCAGTGGTTAATAAATCTTTTAATCGCACGAGGGTTTGCTAGTAATTAGAAATGTAATGAAACTTCACTTCCTGTTTTAACAAATGGTAATGGATCTTGATATCTCTGCAAATTTTAGCACAAAGTTTGAGCAGCTCTTTTCTCGTATTGGGTGTTGGGCATTGCTGTATGGCTTCTGCAAGCTGGGGGTTGCTTTGCTCACCAACCTGGGCAATAATACGGACCAAATGCGGAAGTCCCTTTAGTACAAAATAATACGTTTTAATTCAGCATTAGTCATACTGCTCTTAATCGATTAAGACATTTCATAAATGTACCAGAACTCTTGGACATCCTTAGCAAAGAATAAGGTCATACAACTACAGTGTGCATTGTTTCAGTTTCATGCACCCTGTCTAAAATATGGTGAAGTGTCATTACGATATAGATTAATCTGAATGACGTACGCTGGTGCTGACAATGACTGGATGGAACTGTTAATGTCGTCTTGGGGCGATACTGTATTGCTACTTCTTACTGGTGGAAGTCACTTGCGAATCCATGCTCATAAAATAACAGCGTTGCTCCAGGTTACCACATGTCTCTGTGATGCTGCATATGTGTCCATATTTGCAGGTGATTTGACTATTGATAGTAGCAACTAAATCTATAGGTTTTCCTTCCATCCGAACCATTTTTTGATAAAATTGTTTCTGTTCCCCAAGAGGTGGTTCTATCTTCTATAATCCCATCATGGATACATTGGTGGGCATATCCCTCCATAACAAGTTGGAGAGAATGTAGGAATTTGATATGATTTGATGTGTTGACAAACGTGCCAAGACCTTGTAGATAGAGGCGGCCTAAATGCACGCTATCTAACGCAGACGGGCGTGAATTCTGGAACAGGATAAGTAGTGAATTCTCATAAGAAAAGTATGCAGCTCCTCGAGTACTTAACTTTATTCTATCCTTGTGGTACATCGCTCGTGATAATACAAATAAGACTATCTTCAGATACGGTTAATGGCGCCTTGCTAGGTCGTAGCCATGGACTTAGCTGAAGGCTATTCTAACTGTCTCTCGGCAAATGAGAGAAAGGCTTCGTCAGTGTAGTCGCTAGCAAAGTCGTCGTACAACTGGGGCGAGTGCTATCCCGTATCTCGAGACCTGCCTTGTGGTGGCGCTCGGTCTGCGATCACACAGTGGCGACACGCGGGTCCGACATGTACTAAATGGACCGCGGCCGATTTAAGCTACCACCTAGCAAGTGTGGTGCCTGGCGGTGACACCACATTCCTCCCCCGCAAATCGGCGAACGGTCGTGTTATAAGGCTTCCGCCCGCCGTGGGGAGGACCCCATGTTGACGTATGCGATGAGGTGGTGAGCCTAACAACAGGCGAGGCTGTGCCACCCGCACCCGGCCATTCGGTCCGAGGGGAGCTAGGAAACGCCTGAAAACCTAGTCCAGGGTACACGTCAACATGCGGTGTATGCGCCCGTAAATAGACAGGAGGGGCCGAAGGGTCGACCTCCATTGCGTCGGGGTATCCGACGCGCGAAGACGCCATGTGGTCCGGAGCGGGCAAGAGTTCCATGGCGGAGGACGGCTGGTCACGGGAAGCGATCGGCGGCGCGTGACCCAGGGAGGTGCTTGGCGGCTGCAGCGAAGCATTGAATGCGGGCGGCGCCGGCGGGAGAACAGGCGGCGGCGGCGGCTGCGGCGGCGCGTCGCCATGGGGCAAAATGGAAGGCATCGTCGGTAACACCTGGGGATGAGGCGAGCCAGTAGATGGGTCCCCAGGGCGCTGACCGGACGGCACCGTCGCTGAAAGCAGACGGGGAGCGGCAGAACCCGTGCGATGACAGAGGCGCAGCTGATTGAGATGCCGACGCACCTCACCAGAGGCCCCCAAAACCAAATACATCGCGCGGCCGAGGCAGCGAAGAATGCGCCCTGCGAGCCAACGCCGTGAACCGCGAAAGTTGCGATAGAATACAACGTCGCCTGGAGCAAAAGCAGAAGTCTGCCGCTGCACTGGAACCTGATGCGGCGGATGCAGCAAAGACATCAAGGTTCGATGAGGACGACTGTGGAGCAACTCAGCCGGCGAGCGACCATCTCGGGGCTGAGAGCGATACGATGACAAAAAGAGCAACAACGCGTCCTCCCGAGAAGGCGACTCTTTCAATTTCAACATCTGTGACTTGAAAGTCCGGACCAATCTTTCAGCGGCACCGTTTGACTGAGGCGAAAACGGCGCGGATGTCAGATGTTGAATACCATTGGCCTGGCAGAATGACTGAAATTCTGCGGACATGAATTGTGGGCCATTGTCGGAAAGGAAGACCTTCAATGCAAAAGAGAGCAGACAACGCTTGGATGGTTGCAGAGGACGTCGTGGAAGACATCTGGACAACAAAAGGCAAATTACTGAAGGCATCTACCAGAACCAACCATCGAGCATTCCAGAATGGACCAGCAAAATCGATGTGCAAGCGTTGCCAAGGCGAAGTGGCTTTTGGCCATGCAAAGACTTTCCGCGGCGGTGCGGATTGTTGTTCGGCACACGCCATGCAAGAAGAACACATATTCGTAATCGCAGCATCGATTCCGAACCAAGTACAGTGCTGACGAGCAAGTTGTTTCGTTCGCACTATACCCCAATGTCCTTGGTGAAGAAGCCGTAAAACAGAGGACTGTAACGAACGTGGGACCACGACTCTGGACTGATCATTATCAGAACGCAACAACAAAACACCACGTCGAACAAAAAGTCTCTCTTTGTGAGCAAAAAATCGGCGAGCCAACGGATCCTCGATCCGAGACTTTGACAAAGGCCATTGCGTAGCAACAAAACGCAAAACGGTAGCAAGGACAGGGTCAGCAGCTGTGGTTGTAGCTACACGACGAAAATCAATCGGAAACGATTCGACCACTTCATCGGTTTCCGAATCAATGAACATGCAAGCAAGTTCGGAAGAATCGAATGCTTTATCGTCAGCAACAGGCAAACGGGACAACGCATCGGCGTTTCCGTGCTTAGCAGTGGACCGATACAAGATATCGTAGCGGTACTGCGAGAGGAAAATAGACCAGCGAATGAATTTCTGCGCTGTACGCGGAGGTACAGGCTTGTTCGGATGAAAAAGCGACGTCAAAGGTTTGTGGTCTGTGATGATGGTAAAGTGACGACCATACAAGAAATCATGGAACTTAGTAACACCAAACACGAGAGCCAAAGCTTCTTTCTCGATCTGTGAATAATGTCTTTGCGCAGATGAGAGCAATTTGGACGCAAAGGCAATAGGGCGATCATGCGAGCCAACTTTGTGCGCAAGCACAGCACCGATCCCGAAATCCGATGCATCTACCATCAACAAAAGGGGTTTATGGGGATCGAATGGCGTAAGGCAAGTATTAGAAAGCAACGTCGATTTCAACTGGCGAAAGGCGCGTTCGTATTCCTTCGTCCAGAGGAACGGAACACCCTTACGGTGTAAGCGATGAAGCGGAGCTGAAATGGAAGAGGCATTGCGCAGAAAGCGATGAAAATAGTTAATTTTACCCAACACACTCTGTAGCTGCTTCACATTTTGTGGTGAAGGCAAATCTTGTATGGCACGGAGGTGCTCTGGACTCGGATGTATGCCTTGGGCATTGATGACATGTCCCAGGTATGGTAAGTCACGAGCAAAAAACACACATTTGTCCTTCCTCAAGCGAAGACCATTTTGTCGCAATACCTGAAATAATGTACGTAGGTGTGCTAAATGCTCGTCGGCTGTCTTTCCGGAGATCACAATATCGTCCAGATAGTTCGCAGCAGTAGGGACCGACGCACAAACAGTTTGTAAATATTGCTGAAACAATGCAGGGGCGGATGCACACCCGAATGGCAGTCTTTTGAAGCGGTACAAACCAAGATGCGTGTTAACCACCAAGACGCGCTGGGATTCGGCGTCCACTGGGATTTGCAAGTACGCATCTGCGAGGTCCAACTTGGAAAAGTATTTACCCGGGCACAGTTTATCAAAAAGATCTTCTGGGCGGGGTAAAGGATAAGTTGCAATCACGAGTTGTGGATTCTCTGTTGCCTTGAAGTCCACACAAAGTCTCAGTTTTCCGGAAGGTTTTGGCAAAATTACTAAGGGTGAGGCCCAGAGAGAAGCTTGCACACGTTCAATTACACCTTGTGATTCTAAATCGTGTAATGTTCTTGCGACCTCATCACGCAATGCGTGGGGAACATTGCGCGCTCTGAAAAATTTCGGTTGCGCGTTGACTTTCAGTTCCAGATGTGCTTCATAGTTTTTAGCGCAACCTAAGCCCGGTGCAAAAATGTCGGCAAATTCTTCACACAGACGAGAAACACTGTCTAAAGGCACAGTCTGATTCACTGATAGGACCTGATTTACTATAGACATGTTAAACAATTGAAATAAATCTAAACCAAACAAGTTCACTGCATAAGAAGAACGAAGAACGTAAAATGACACAAGTTTTGTTCGTCCCTTGTATGTTGCAAGAAGAGTGCACTGTCCTAACACAGGGATCTGCTGTCCTGAATAACTTTTTAACTGAACATTTGCGGCACGCAACGGAGGTTTGCCCAGTTGTTTGTACGTGTCGTGATTGAGCAATGAAACTGCAGCTCCGGTATCGAGCTGGAATGGTATGACCTTGCCATTAAAGTCCAAATCTACAAAAAGTTTATTGTCCTGCTGACGACAAGAGCGACTGTCTCGTGCAATTTGAACTGATACAGGCACAGCATCACTTGCTAATTGACGTGATTTCCGGCGACGTCGACGCACCTTTTTGTGGGACGAACACTTTCACTGTTAGAAAGAGTGGCACTGGGTGGAGTGGAATTAACTACATGAATGTCCATGGGCGAATGTTCACGAGTCTGAGTGTCCGTGGTTCGATTCCGGTGCGGATTGTCTGATCTGAGCTTTTTCTGGCAAACACTTTGAACATGTCCTTTCTTATTACAGAAAAAGCAAATAGCTTGGCGTGACGGGCAATTTGCACGCGAATGTCTAGTTGCACACCGCGGGCATGATTTCACTGCATTTGTATGCTGGCGCGGCACACCTGGTTTAGAGCGTGGCGGCAGCTGCTCGGACGTGTGCGAGGGCAGTTTACCGGGCCGCGCAGCGCGGCCGGCGGGCCGGTTAATGTTACACATGGCTGGCGAGGGTGCAAACGATTCCTGAGGAAAGTCAAGCGTCTCTTGTCTATCTAATATGTCTATCACTTGTTGAAGGGAGGGATTAACTAGTTTCAAAATCTGTTCCCGTATGCGAAAATCAGAAACGTTCTGTGCAATTGCATCGCGTACCAAAGTATCTGAATAAGGAAGGCCACAGTCACATTCAAACGCACAATCCCTAGTAAGGCCTTGCAAAGTTGCAACCCACTCCCTATTAGTTTGACCGGCCGTACGTTTTGTACGAAAAAACGTATACCTTTTTGCAGCGACATTTACTGTTTCTTTGAAATAGGCGTCCAATGCCGACAAAATTTCATCGTAGGACAGAGTTGCCACGTCGCGTCGGGGAAACAATGTCACTATCACACGGTACGTTTGCACCCCTACACACGACAATAAATGAGGCTGCCGCTCGTTATCTTGAATTCTGTAGGCGGCGAGATGAAATCCAAACTGGCGTGACCATTCAGTCCAGGTCTCGTGCTGTGCATCAAAATTGCGAAACTGCGGTGCAACTGCATGTTGTGGCTGCGGGAGCAGTGAAGCGGCGGCTGCCGCATCGTGTTGCAGTGCACGTTGACCCTGGACGAGCTGTCCAAGGACATCCAATAACGCCTGCGTCTGCTGATTCTGCAAGCGATAAAATTCGGACAGTACATCTGGAGATTGTGGCGAAGCCATGACACAAGTAAATGTAAGCAATTAGAAAGAACAAAACCCTTTCCGTTAAATCGTCGCCAATGATGTGTTGACAAATGTGCCAACACCTTGTAGATAGAGGCTGCCTAAATGCACGCTATCTAACGCAGACGGGCGTGAATTCTGGAACAGGATAAGTAGTGAATTCTCATAAGAAAAGTATGCAGCTCCTCGAATACTTAACTTTATTCTATCCTTGTGGTACATCGCTCGTGATAATACAAATAAGACTATCTTCAGATACGGTTAATGGTGCCTTGCTAGGTCGTAGCCATGGACTTAGCTGAAGGCTATTCTAACTGTCTCTCGGCAAATGAGAGAAAGGCTTCGTCAGTGTAGTCGCTAGCAAAGTCGTCGTACAACTGGGGCGAGTGCGGTCCGGTATCTCGAGACCTGCCTTGTGGTGGCGCTCGGTCTGCTGCGATCACACAGTGGCGACACGCGGGTCCGACATGTACTAAATGGACCGCGGCCGATTTAAGCTACCACCTAGCAAGTGTGGTGTCTGGCGGTGACACCACATGATTTTCTGTATATTAGTTGTTCATTCCCAGTAGGAATTGTATGCTGCATTAAAAGTGCATCTGGTAATAGTCCAGGATGGATAAACTATTCCACATATTCTTCTAATAATCTTTCCCCTCTCTCTGTTACATCCTTCCAGATGTGACACTTTCTCCTGCAGTGTTGCTAAATTAAAGGACTGCACTAGTTAATAATAGTCTCCCATGGAACCCTTATATATAATTCATTTTCCTTTAGTAATTCCAAGGTAGCCATCAAAACACCATGTGGTAGTTCTACTTCTAGTGCACTAAAATTGTCCACACTGACAGGACCTACCCAACTTCTGCCAACCTCTCATACGTATATAACTTTGGTATATAATACACGACACTTTACCCAATTCTTCGTTTTCTGTCAATGCCTCAACCACACGCAGTATGAACTGGCAGGTCTCCACGTACATCTACCCACATTAGGTTCCCTGTACCTTTCAGTATCACATCCCACGAGTCGATTCTAAGATACATCCAACGCAATTTCCTGATATCTGGAGTGTTCCACGGCATAGTTCGACTTTGTTGCAGGAGATGGAATTATGCCCCATCCAGTTCGGTATGCACCGTTCTCGATCGATCTTGGAACGGTGATTAACAAGGCAATCCAACCCAAGTATGACAATGTAGCTTATGCAAACCATAAGGAGTACTTCTATGCAAGTGCAGAAGCATTTCCCTCCCATTCAAAAGCCAAACGACAGGGCAAGTGAACACTATCCTCACCTACACGACATAGCCTAAAACGAGGAATTTTCAAAGTATTCCCACAATTATTACAGACATATTCAGCGTCATACCTAGCAAAGATGTGCACATTCTTCCCCTTCAGGCAGCCAGTTAAACAATAGTCTGCCACTGACTGCACGGTGGTAATATTGTTCCTTCTTCCGTTTAACGCCAGTGTGTGAACTTTACCTCGTGATTACGTCCCTCGTATTTGCACGATTTTGTACCATAATTCCCATTAACATTGTGCACACCCGCTTACATTCATCCATTCAAGTTTTTAGTTTTCTCGAAAGAGTCCCGGATGACCACCTCTAAGACATACGATCTCAGTATTAGAAATCGCTTTCTTTTCCCAAGGCTTGGTCACTACCTGAATGTTAGTTGCCGCAGTCTCATTTAAACCTTTTGGAAACTCCATTCCCACTATGTGTGACATCTCAGCAGACAAACCCTGCGAAGTGCAACGAACGCCATTTGCTCTGCCTACTGCCTACTGTAAACTGGCTCTACTGGCACTGTCATCATTTGTCAATAGATGTGTGTTAAAATTTATCTTCCTAATACGATCCTCAAAACATTAAACTGGTCCTCCCTGTCTCTGAGTTATCCAGTTAACTTGTCTCGTCACAGTAATGTGACCAACTGTTCAAAAGCCAGAATACTCACCTTTCCCAGGGTGGAATGCTGCGAGATGTGAACGAGGTTCTCGGAGGTACCCGCAGGGACATGGGGCCTACCGACTCCAGTGCTATAGACAGTTGCGCTAGGTTTCCCGGTTGAGGATTCATGGCTCGAACAGCCTGATCAGGGTGGTTCCTGGGGCGGGGGGTGGTAGTGGTGGGGGGGGGGGGTAAATGAATATTTGAAGGGGTGGACATAGTCCTCAAGAATAGAGACATACTTGTGTTGATCAACTGTGACGAGAATAGGACAATTCGTTCCTGATTGGATCCTTCTGATAATTCTAGTAGGGGGTTAGATTTCTGACATTTCACACCGTACGGACGAATGGCCATCTTTCCAGTAGAGCATAAAACATGATTCACCTGAAAACGACACCTGTTGCCTCTCAGTGGGCGTCGAGTCGCCATACAGGCGTGCAAATCTCAGCCTTTGTCACCGATGAACAGGAGTCAGCAGGGGGTGTATGAACCACATACCTGTGGCAGAGGCCCATCCACAGCAGCGTTTGGTGAACGGTCATTGAGGACGCAATGTCGGTACCCTCGGTTCATCTGAGCAGTAAGTTGTTCAGTACTTGTCTGTCTGTTTGCCCATACACATCTCTGTCACCGTCGTTCACACCTGTCATCCATGGCCTGTGATGCACCAGAGGTGCCTCGGCACCAGTTACAGATAGCGGGATTTTGCCATGTGCAGTGTACTTTGACCATGGCGGCACGTGAACAGCTTACAAACTTAACGGTTTAGGAAATGCTTCCAGCTTTGGCCCAAAAGCCAATGATCGAGCTCAGTTGGACATAAGATAGATTGCTCTAGTTCCACATTACGGCAACGAATGCACTGTTAACTTTTTCCACCTGACTCGCTTTATATTCCCTTCACGGCTAGTCAGGTAAGTGCCATTTGTGAGTAGTTATTGTACGTTGACGTCGAACATAACCGGGGGTCACATTAACGTAGAAACTTAATAGTTTTTACTTCAACTGAAATAACTGGAAGAGGTGAAACTTCTAAATTTATTTGATTCTGAAACTGCTGAATAAAACTGACATAATGAACCTACTGTCTCTTTGCTATTTTATCATTTCAACACTAACCTACAGAATTTACCCCGACAAACAGAACTCAGACTTTTCCTATTCATTAATTACTCACAATATCCAAGGATAACGCGATCTGACTGCTTTAAAATTGATAACCTGATTTCAAATAATTAATGCAAAAGAATGGCCCTGAATTACTAGAAAATCCTAACAGTAACCTATACATTTCATAAGTCACTTATCTCACAAAAATCTTCATTACACGAACTACTGCAATACAGCAAGCGCCAATACAGCCAGCTAAATAAAAGATTCTAACTACGTAAGACTCTAACTACTAATAGGCATGTGGTTAGCAAAGGAAAGATTTTGTTGCAAAGCGAGCAATGTATTTACCTAAATAATGTGACAACCAGTTCAAAAATTATATAATCATGAGTAATGAATCTCCGTGTCGCATACAAATTCAGTCCGTTCGCTCGTGCTAATACTGCAAACTTCCAACACAGCTAATTATTAACCTCTAACGTCTATCACTGCTGACTACTCACTCCCAGCTTCCACAACTGCTCGCTGTTCACCTGCAACTTCGATCACTGCTGGCGATTCACCTCCAAGCCGCAGAGTCCAACCAGCCACAGAGTCTCCTACAGAGTGTGCACAGCGCTGTCAGAGTTATTAATACACAGCGCTACACAGCGCTACCAACATACAAAAACACAAACAGGCTGCTCACCATGTCATTTGGCCTTGTATAACGCTCCACTGTTACTTCTTGCATGTCCTGGAAGGATAGCAAATTTCGAAACTGTTCATGACACAACATGTACTTCTCAGCATTCCCTGCTAATTTCAGCTGAGCCATAACTAACTACTGCTCCTCATTCCAGTTCCCTAATTTGGCAGCAGGATGTGAATTATCCAAAAAACTGAAAAATATCATCACCAGATTTACCTGAAGGTGGAGATCCTACTGAGATACTTCTGGCATTTGGAACATGTGGATATTTGATACAAATGACTGTCCCTTTCATTTCTCTCTTAGCCTCTTAATATCCTCTGTAAACCCACATTGTAAGCTCGTTCTTGAGCTAACTGATCCAGCGAGTGATGCATTGCTCCTTGAGCCGACACGTCTGTACTGACTGCCATTTCGCTAACCCTACCAGGAGATTAGGAAGGAGAAAATAAGAAAATACAAGAAACAACTATATATCCTATAGTGAAAAAAACTTAGTCGGCCCTCTTTGTCACAGTTTAGTTGAGCGCCAATGCTGTATTGTGATTGTCGCCATTGCTGTCCTCGTCAGTCACTAATTCTCAGCTCCAGCAGCTTCTCTGACACGACTTGTGTAGGTAGGTGTGATTCTGGTGGAGGTGGAGAAGAGGAGCAGAAGACGTCGGTAACCAGCGGTTGACGGAACAGTTTATAGGTTTTTGCCACGCGTGGCAGCTGCCCACAAGAGGCACGCGGTGGACCTCAGGCCGGACCAGCTGGCGTAGAGGCGACCGCGTCGATGGATTTTGACCATACGACTCTTCAGCGCCTTCCAAACTGGCTCCTAACTCTGTGCCAGGAGACAGCCAACAGTTCTGTGTTGTACTTTGTGTTCTTACGTGAAATGGTTTGGCAAGAGTACGTTTAAGTAGCTGTGGAAAATTACCATCGTAAAAATATTCATAAACTAATTCAGTATATAACGAAGTCATGAGGAAACAAATTTGCTTACATATTTGGTGTCTATTCTTTCAGATCTGTCTAAAAAGTCAGACATCATTTTCATTCTGCAGGCATTATCGTTCAAGGCGCAAAGGAATTAAATACATTAGATGCCAGTGGGCACTGATTTATATTAATGGCGTAAGTTGAAAATCTGTGGTGGACCATTATTCCAACCCGGATATTCTGCTTACTAGGCAGATGGTCCCCCCATGAACCATGGACCTTGCCGTTGGTGGGGAGGCTTGCGTGCCTCAGCGATACAGATAGCCGTACCGTAGGTGCAACCACAACGGAGGGGTATCTGTTGAGAGGCCAGACAAACATGTGGTTCCTGAAGAGGGGCAGCAGCCTTTTCAGTAGTTGCAAGGGCAACAGTCTGGATGATTGACTGATCTGGCCTTGTAACAATAACCAAAACAGCCTTGCTGTGCTGGTACTGCGAACGGCTGAAAGCAAGGGGAAACTACAGCCGTAATTTTTCCCGAGGGCATGCAGCTTTACTGTATGATTACATGATGATGGCGTCCTCTTGGGTAAAATATTCCGGAGGTAAAATAGTCCCCCATTCGGATCTCCGTGCGGGGACTACTCAAGAGGATGTCGTTATCAGGAGAAAGAAAACTGGCGTTCTACGGATCGGAGCGTGGAAGGTCAGATCCCTTAATCGGGCAGGTAGGTTAGAAAATTTAAAAAGGGAAATGGGTAGGTTGAAGTTAGATATAGTGGGAATTAGTGAAGTTCGGTGGCAGGAGGAACAAGACTTCTGGTCAGGTGACTACAGGGTTATAAACACAAAATCAAATAGGGGTAATGCAGGAGTAGGTTTAATAATGAATCGGAAAATAGGAATGCGGGTAAGCTACTACAAACAGCATAGTGAACGCATTATTGTGGCCAAGATAGATACGAAGCCCACGCCTACTACAGTAGTACAAGTTTATATGCCAACTAGCTCTGCAGATGACGAAGAAATTGAAGAAATGTATGATGAAATAAAAGAAATTATTCAGATTGTGAAGGGAGACGAAAATTTAATAGTCATGGGTGACTGGAATTCGAGTGTAGGAAAAGGGAGAGAAGGAAACATAGTAGGTGAATATGGATTGGGGCTAAGAAATGAAAGAGGAAGCCGCCTGCTCGAATTTTGCACAGAGCACAACATAATCATAACTAACACTTGGTTTAAGAATCGTGAAAGAAGGTTGTATACATGGAAGAACCCTGGAGATACTAAAAGGTATCAGATAGATTATATAATGGTAAGACAGAGATTTAGGAACCAGGTTTTAAATTGTAAGACATTTCGAGGGGCAGATGTGGACTCTGACCACAATCTATTGGTTATGACCTGTAGATTAAAACTGAAGAAACCGCAAAAAGGTGGGAATTTAAGGAGATGGGACCTGGATAAACTAAAAGAACCAGAGGTTGTACAGAGATCCAGGGAGAGCATAAGGGAGCAATTGACAGGAATGGGGGAAATAAATACAGTAGAAGAAGAATGGGTAGCTTTGAGGGATGAAGTAGTGAAGGCAGCAGAGGATCAAGTAGGTAAAAAGACGAGGGCTAGTAGAAATCCTTGGGTAACAGAAGAAATATTGAATTTAATTGATGAAAGGAGAAAATATAAAAATGCAGTAAGTGAAACAGGCAAAAAGGAATACAAACGTCTCAAAAATGAGATCGACAGGAAGTGCAAAATGGCTAAGCAGGGATGGCTAGAGGACAAATGTAAGGATGTAGAGGCCTATCTCACTAGGGGTAAGATAGATACCGCCTACAGGAAAATTAAAGAGACCTTTGGAGATAAGAGAACGACTTGTATGAATATCAAGAGCTCAGATGGAAACCCAGTTGTAAGCAAAGAAGGGAAAGCAGAAAGGTGGAAGGAGTATATAGAGGGTCTATACAAGGGCGATGTACTTGAGGACAATATTATGGAAATGGAAGAGGATGTAGATGAAGATGAAATGGGAGATATGATACTGCGTGAAGAGTTTGACAGAGCACTGAAAGACCTGAGTCGAAACAAGGCCCCCGGAGTAGACAATATTCCATTGGAACTACTGACGGCCGTGGGAGAGCCAGTCCTGACAAAACTCTACCATCTGGTGAGCAAGATGTATGAAACAGGCGAAATACCCTCAGACTTCAAGAAGAATATAATAATTCCAATCCCAAAGAAAGCAGGTGTTGACAGATGTGAAAATTACCGAACTATCAGCTTAATAAGTCACAGCTGCAAAATACTAACACGAATTCTTTACAGACGAATGGAAAAACTAGTAGAAGCCAACCTCGGGGAAGATCAGTTTGGATTCCGTAGAAACACTGGAACACGTGAGGCAATACTGACCTTACGACTTATCTTAGAAGAAAGATTAAGGAAAGGCAAACCTACGTTTCTAGCATTTGTAGACTTAGAGAAAGCTTTTGACAATGTTGACTGGAATACTCTCTTTCAAATTCTAAAGGTGGCAGGGGTAAAATACAGGGAACAAAAGGCTATTTACAATTTGTACAGAAACCAGATGGCAGTTATAAGAGTCGAGGGACATGAAAGGGATGCAGTGGTTGGGAAGGGAGTAAGACAGGGTTGTAGCCTCTCCACGATGTTGTTCAATCTGTATATTGAGCAAGCAGTAAAGGAAACAAAAGAAAAATTTGGAGTAGGTATTAAAATTCAGGGAGAAGAAATAAAAACTTTGAGGTTCGCCGATGACATTGTAATTCTGTCAGAGACAGCAATGGACTTGGAAGAGCAGTTGAATGGAATGGACAGTGTCTTGAAAGGAGGATATAAGATGAACATCAACAAAAGCAAAACAAGGATAATGGAATGTAGTCTAATTAAGTCAGGTGATGCTGAAGGAATTAGATTAGGAAATGAGGCACTTAAAGTAGTAAAGGAGTTTTGCTATTTGGGGAGCATAATAACTGATGATGGTCGAAGTAGAGAGGATATAAAATGTAGGCTGGCAATGGCAAGGAAAGCGTTTCTGAAGAAGAGAAATTTGTTAACATCCAGTATTGATTTAAGTGTCAGGAAGTCATTTCTGAAAGTATTTGTATGGAGTGTAGCCATGTATGGAAGTGAAACATGGACGATAAATAGTTTGGACAAGAAGAGAATGGAAGCTTTCGAAATGTGGTGCTACAGAAGAATGCTGAAGATTAGATGGGTAGATCACGTAACTAATGAGGAAGTATTGAATAGGATTGGGGAGAAGAGAAGTTTATGGCACAACTTGACCAGAAGAAGGGATCGGTTGGTAGGACATGTTCTGAGGCATTAAGGGATCACCAATTTAGTATTGGAGGGCAGCATGGAGGGTAAAAATCGTAGAGGGAGACCAAGAGATGAATACACTAAGCAGATTCAGAAGGATGTAGGTTGCAGTCGGTACTGGGAGATGAAAAAGCTTGCACAGGATAGAGTAGCATGGGGAGCTGCATCAAACCAGTCTCAGGACTGAAGACCACAACAAACAACTTCAGGCAGATGGTGGCGTACCAGATTAATCTATGCGGTTCGAGCGAACAGTGCGTCCATTTGGCGTAGTAGTCGGCGCATCTTCTTGGTGAGGAGGACACGCAGCTTTGAATCCTGATCCGGCACAAGTGTTCAATTTGCCCATTGACATAAATCCATGCCCACTGGCATCTCATGTCTCTAATCCATTGTGTGTCAAATTTGGTCATATGATTATATTTAATCAAAAGCAGTTCAACATTTAGTTTCAACAAAATTAACAACACTGAAAACTTGTTTTTGTAAGAAGTATAATTTTTAAAAATTTACTTCGATATACATTTCGTAGGAACTGTAGACTACCTGAGGGCTGAAATCTATCTACTGACAGAAGAAGGATACTAGAATTGTCTACAATTGTGGGGCTATTATTCATTTCATTAACTATCTTTATCGTTTCCCGCGTCCTACTTCTACTGAGTTCCAAATAATTCTTACTTTGTTACTGGGGATACTTACTTTTTTTGGACTTGAAATTACGTATACTAGGTCTGTTCAAAAAACTAGCGAACAGCCGGCCGGGGTGGCCGAGCGGGTCTAGGCGCTTCAGTCTGGAACCGCGCGACCCCTACGCTCGCAGGTTCGAATCCTGCCTCGGGCATGGATGTGTGTGATCTCCTTAGGTTAGTTAGGTTTAAGTAGTTCTAACTTCTAGGGGACTGATAACCTCAGAACTTAAGTCCCATAGTGCTCAGAGCCATTTAAGCCAACTAGCGAGCATTCGTAATTTTGCGCCAATGGTGGGTTGGACCGAAATGGGATTGGCATCTCTGCACACGCCTGTGTTTAACGTGTAACTGCGGGACGTTTCATTGTTGTATGATCTTTAGATAACATTCCATCAGAATTTCTAAAATCATTGGGGGAAGTGGGAACAAAATGACTATTCACGTTGGTGTGTAGAATATATGAGTCTGGCGATATACCATCTGACTTTCGGAAAAGCATCATTCACACAATTCCGAAGACGGCAAGAGCTGACAAGTGCGAGAATTATCGCACAATCAGCTTAACAGCTCATGCATCGAAGCTGCTTACAAGAATAAGATACAGAAGAATGGAAAAGAAAATAGAGAATGCGCTAGGTGACGATCAGTTTGGCTTTAGGAAAAGTAAAGGGACGAGAGAGGCAATTCTGACGTTACGGCTTATAATGGAAGCACGGCTAAAGAAAAATCAAGACACTTTCATAGGATTTGTCGACCTGGAAAAAGCGTTCGACAATATAAAATGGTGCAAGCTGTTCGAGATTCTGAAAAAAGTAGGGGTAAGCTATAAGGAGAGACGGGTCATATACAATATGTACAACATCCAAGAGGGAATAATAAGAGTGGACGATCAAGAACGAAGTGCTCGTATTAAGAAGGGTGTATGCCATGGCTTTAGCCTTTCGCCCCTACTCTTCAATCTGTACATCGAGGAAGCAATGATGGAAATAAAACAAAGGTTCAGGAGTGGAATTAAAATACAAGGTGAAAGGATATCAATGATACGATTCGCTGATGACATTGCTATCCTGAGTGAAAGTGAAGAAGAATTAAATGATCTGCTGAACGGAATGAACAGTCTAATGAGTACACAGTATGGGTTGAGAGTAAATCGGAGAAAGACGAAGGTGATGAGAAGTAGTAGAAATGAGAACAGCGAGAAACTGAACATCAGGATTGATGGTCACGAAGTCAATGAAGTTAAGGAATTCTGCTACCTAGGCAAATGGTTCAAATGGCTCTGAGCACTATGGGACTCAACTGCTGAGGTCATTAGTCCCCTAGAACTTAGAACTAGTTAAACCTAACTAACCTAAGGACATCACAAACATCCATGCCCGAGGCAGGATTCGAACCTGCGACCGTAGCGGTCTTGCAGTTCCAGACTGTAGCGCCTTTAACCGCACGGCCACTTCGGCCGGCTGCTACCTAGGCAGTAAAGTAACCAATGACGGACGGAGCAAGTAGGACATCAAAAGCAGACTCGCTATGGCAAAAAAGGCATTTCTGGCCAAGGGAAGTCTACTAATATCAGATACCGGCCTTAATTTGATGAAGAAATTTCTGAGGATGTACGTCTGGAGTACAGAATTGTATGGTAGTCAAACATTTGAGATGTGGTGCTATAGACGAATGTTGAAAATTAGGTGGACTGTTAAGGTAAGGAACGAGGAGGTTCTACGCAGAATCGGAGATGAAAGGAATATTTGGAAAACACTGATAAGGAGAAGGGACAGGATGATAGGACATCTGCTAAGACATGAGGAAATGACTTCCATGGTGCTAGAGGGAGCTGCAGAGGGCATAAACTGTAGAGGAATACAGAGATTGGAATACGTCAAGCAAATAATTGAGGACGTAGGTTGCAAATGCTACACTGAGATGAAGAGGTTAGCACAGGAAAGGAATTCGTGGCGGGCCGCATCAAACCAGTCAGTAAACTGATGACCAAAAAAAAAAAAAAAAAAAAAAAAAGATTACCTTTAGTTATTGTTCAGTGCTGTATTGAGTAGAACGTTGTGTCACAGTTTGCGAATTTCGAAATGGCAGAGTTAGAGGAGCAAAACCTCTGCATTAAATTTTGTGTGAATCTCAGGGTTAGCTTTACAGATCCACCAAATGACGCAGGAGGCCTACAGTGATGAGTGCTTAAACTGTAATCCGTCTCACGAATGGTTCACACGGCTTAAAAGTGGACGAACGGAAGTTAAGGTGTCCTCGTTCAGGACGCCCTTCGATTATTACTGACGACGCCCCTGTCAGGAACTTCAACGAAACTGTGCGTGCCTATCGAAGCCTGACTGTCCGAGAGATTACTGAAGAATGTAACATACCAGTCGGATCGTGTCATTAAATCATGACACAGCACGTTGAAACGCATCGTATTACTGCCAAGTTCGTCCCACTGCTCGTCTCTGTTGGTGCGTGACTGCCGCACAAGAAGATCACTCTGCTGCCTCATCCTCCATACTCCCCATACCTGGCTCCTTCGAACTTTTTTTTTTTATTTCCGAAGTTGAAAACCCCGTTTAAATGACGAAGATTTGCACCGATAGATGATCTGAGAGAAAATTTGCAGACAGCACTTTGCGGGATACAGTAAGAGGCGTACCAAGACTGCTTCCGGAAGTGGATACGGCGTTGGGGCCGGTGTATGAATTGTGGAGGAGAGTGTTTCGAAGGGGACCATGCACAAAGAGTACTGGGTAAGCGCAGAATTTTTTGAACCGACCTCGTATTTTGGTGCTCTGATGGCTTTAACTTTACACATTTTACCGTTGTGCTTATAAGTTTCAAACTTTTCTGGCTTTTTTGCTTTCTTGTTTAGTATAAGTTTTATTACTTAAAGTAGTGTATCATTACATGGATTCTTGCTGTAGTGCTAGTGGAGCTGTTCTGCCTCCGTTGCTAAAAATAGTTGTTGACACACCATACCATTTACACCATGTTGTTAGGTCTAGTTTTCACTACTTTAGCCTGCTGTAGAGTGCATTCGTAAGATACCTATGGCCAAAAGCTACTTCTGTGAGTGTGTCCGTGTGTGTGTGTCTGTGTGTGTGTGTGTGTGTGTGTGTGTGTGTGTGTGTGTGAGAGAGAGAGAGAGAGAGAGAGAGAGAGAGA